>NC_092464.1:17943236-19225736 GCF_047495875.1 Pithys albifrons albifrons
AGAAGTCAGGCTCCCAAGATAGACAGAGAGCAATGAGATAAACTAACCAACTGGTGAGATCCCATATCTGAGACTGCTCAAACCCAAACATTTCAAGGCTCACATTTAGATGAGGAGCTCTAAGTACTCAGAAGGCCATGACCTTCTTTTTCTTCAAGGTTCTTGAACACTTACTATATATATAACAACTATTTATGATTTAAAACAAATCCATTCAGGCAGATTTTGACAGGATTGCTTGTGACATGTCTAAGAAAAATGCATTACTTTAAACAGTCTGAGGAAATTAACCTAGCAGATTCAATGTATCATGGCACAAAATTTCATCTACTTTATGAAAGACACGCATGGAAGGTAAAAAAAGCCCCAAAACATTTCTCTGACCTTGCTTAGGTAACTACAAAATCTCAAGAATGTCTGTCATGTTCTCTAGACCAACACAGCACTCAGTGTTTAGCAACAGGAACTTCTGTGTTCTCTATTTAATTTTCCTTCTTTCGCTCTGATTTCAACCTTTTTCCAACTTTTTCCTGTTCCGTAAACTAGTTCTTAATCATTTAAGACTCAACACTACTTGAAGTTAGATCAAGGTTCCAAACTTTTTTTTTCATTTGTTGAAAATAACAGAGAATGATTTTTCTCAAGTTTATTGTCTTCTCAAGAATTCATTCTCTGTCAACTTGCTTGTTTAATCTCATTATTATTATTTATCATCATCATCATCATCATCACTGTTGTTGTTGCTGTTACAGTACTAATTTTGGCATCAAATAATTGTCTATTGATTTCATGTCTACAAGTTCTTGATCACATCTGATGTCTGCTATACACACTGGAGGGTCAAACCAGAAACGAGTGTCTTTCACAACTACATCATTTGATATCAAAGGCTTTTGATGTTATCAGGTCAGCCCAGTTTATAAGTATTTGTGGAAAATCTAATATACTAGAGGTTTTCTTTCCAAATGCAGTAAGTACTGATGTCACTTACTCTAAAAAGACAAGATATCCTGTCTGAGAAAAAAGTGGCCCTCATTACTTGTCAAATCCCACAACAGACAGTATCAGCTACAACCTACATAAAGTCATCTCAGCTCAGTGTCAAAACAGCCCAAATTTCTTTTCCTGCAAATTTAGTAATGTGGAATCTTTTTGGTTCCAGAAAAGTTACGTACAGAGAAGCTAAAAGTGAAATTTAGAGGTTTTACATATTCTTGGTGACATCTGAAATGGGCAGATACCTTACTGTTGTCAATACTAAATCTATTAATCTTGCCTAAGACTTACATGGTAGGTATTTAAAGCATGTTTCTGGTTCAGCTATCTTCCAAATTTCTGGGTCTTCAAAGAACTGAGCATATGGTATTCCAACAGGCCCTTATGTTGAATTAGTGAACATACATGCCCCTTAGGGTTTTAAAATACTTGTTTATGACAGCATTTTGCCTCCTTGTAGCAACAACTGGTGATTACTTGAACAGTCAGTGCCTGCTACTGTGGCAGTAACTTATCTGGATATGATTTCAAAGATGTAAATATGCCTTAAGGCTTGGAAAGTAGTTACAAGTTTAATAAATAAGGATATAAATAGCTGACTAAATAACCCAGTACACAGACTTTCATACATCAGTTTTTACAGATTCAATGGCAGTGCCATCAATAAAGATGGAAAAAGGGATGAGCTGACTCCATGGGCCAGGAAGGTCTGTCATATTTCCAAAAACAACATTTCAAGGGTTCAGCGTGCTGGTGATGTCAGATTAGGAGTTCAAGAGGGAGAACTGAACATTGAGAGCATGTGTTATATTTGAGAGGAATAGGCTAGTTAAAAAACTAAGCAACATTTGTAGATTTAACAATATACTGTTGGAATATATACAATTATTTTGGACTCTAATGTGACAACTTACACACTTGGACTGACATAGAAGAAGAGATCTGAAGATTAAATCATAGCTCTGTGTTTTAAAAACAGTGGTTATTTAACTGTTTCCTGTAGAAAATTCCAAAATTTAAAAGGAAGATAAAAGTCTGAACAAGATACAATACTTGAAGAAATAGTGGAAAGCACTTCCTTATGCCAACAAAACTTTCTTTACTTTTCTTCCTAAATGTCATCATAGTCTGCATAAGTACCAGCATATGCTACACAAAATAAACCTGTTCCATAAACATGTAGCAGGTTTAAACATTAAAAAGTCTTGATCACGCAGGAAAAACAGTATCAATATGAATTTAATAGAAAAAAACTTGAATGGCGAATTATTAAGATTTCCCTTTATCAAAAAACGTTTCCTTGTCAACCTTGGTACACACGCCATGAAGCAGAACCAAAGGTCTCTGTAACTCTATCAGTGAGCAGATGCCTGCAGAGATGCTGCACTGCTGCTGGAATGGCAGCTGGCCATGGTGGCAGCTGAGGGCACACTCTCCTGACAGAAACTCCTAACACAACTTCACTCCATCACCGAGTACCCAGACAGCAGCACACCCAGGGTACACACACTATGTTCATGCCACTGGATCTGCCCACCGCGAGCTGCACCAGTGGATCAGATTCAGAATATGTCAGGATTTATGTCTGTGTATGCTATGACTATGGTTTGCATTTTCCAAGGCATTTGGCCCTTTAGATTACTTTTAAAACCAAAGATACTGACACTGATAAAGTTTCCAGATATTCCAAATAACTGCTTAGGTTTACTTTTGCCTGCTTTCTGGCTTACTGCCTTTCTTACTAGCCTTGAGTCAATCTCACACTGGACATACAAAGCAAGGACTCTCTATTGTCTGCAATATATTAGAGAAGACATTAAGACAAGTAACCCAGTTATCCTTACCTGCCAAGGGATCTAAGGCAGCTAAAGGATTAGCTTCAAGACTGACTTCTTCCTGTAAGTCACAAAAATCTGATCTAATCTAGCATGCATGTGAACCTCTCTCCACAAAAATAAACCCATCCAACTCATGCCAATGCCAAACTATGTAACATCTAACTCCCTTCTGAGTCCTCTTCAGCTGTTAGTGTATAGGATCCAGTCTTCCTGATAAGGCCAAACCAAGGGACTGAGTAACCTTACTCAGGCCATGGAAAAGCAGTTTTAAAGCCCCGGTTCGTTTGATGAAGTCCAAAGACCCCTATGTGTACAGGCATGCCAACTGAGGCAGCTCAGGGATCTGAGGCTGGCCTGTCCCCACACATGGAATGCCTGAATGCATTCACCAGGACAGTCTGGACCTTATGAGCCCACGGCAGTCCCCTAAAAATGGACAAACCTGAGTCACAAACTCATCATTCCATGACTATTCAGAAGAAGAGTGGAATACTCATTTGAATAAATCTGGAACCTCTTCTTGCTCTTGCCCCTTGACATTGCCACTGTTCCCCCTTTTATCTTAAATCCCACAGACTGATGCTTTTTCCTGAGAGTTTCTTTCTGCGTTGTTTATTATCTAATGTCTTTTCACACAGCTCCATAGAAATCCATAAAGTAGTTCCAAAATACAGTCCATGTGGGACCAGTGTTAGGCTTTTTTCTGTTAGTATTTTTATGGCTTAATCTTTTCAAGCCTAAAACAATTATTCTCAGATCATTCTCATACAATACCTATAATCAGTGTAAAAACAGTTGCATGCTACCAGACCTTTGAGAAGATGAAAATGCACCATTAAATGTGTCCTTGCTCACACCTTTAATAAAATATTTTTAAACACTTTCATTGTTATTATTAGTAACAGCCATTTGTAATGTGATTCTCGGTCATTGATCAGGACCCTGCTGAGCACGGCACCGCTATGCCAAACATCCCTGTACCAAAGAGCTCATAATTTAAATATGAGATGAGAAACCACACATCAATACAGAGGAAGCAAAAGGAAAGAATAAAGATTTACCTTACACAATTATGTAAGTGGTGTTTTAGGAAAGGAAAAGAAAGCTTGCAAGGAGTCATGAGAAATAACCATATGCAAGCAAAGAACAAGCACTGAATGTACAATCTGTGGTTTTGCAGATATCTTCCATAACATATAGACATGATAATAAGAGTGCTGACTGCATCAAAGTACAAGATGTCATTTGTGTCTTGTTTTCATTTCTATACTGTTTGGTTGCTCAATTTTGGATTACTTTTCCTGTTGCTACATTAGACTTTTTGCTGTAACTCTCAAAGTTCTCTATTTTCTCACTATCATCCTTTCCCTTTTCTCTGTACATTGCTTTTACTGACTAAACAATATGCAATAAGGCTTTAACACCCTGGCTTATTTAAAATATTAACATCAAATAATAATAAAAATTGCAGATTATTTAATAATTTGAGTTTGATAAATTATACACTGTAAGAGAACAGTATAAAATGTTATTTTCTTCCACTTACAATTTTTTGTGCGATAAGTCTCTTTTCATCCTCTGATTTTCTATGGGTTTTTGTCCATATGTATTACCTGGGAATTGCTTTACCTTTTCTTTAGCTCTAAAATTCTCCTATCCATTTCCAGTATGAGTTTTGATTGAATTGGCATATTTCTTTTCACTTCTTTTTTTTTTCCTCCTCCCAAGAATGTCCAGAACTTACTGAACTGCATCATATCATTACAAGAAATCTACTTTGGATTCAGATTCCAAAGACAAATCAGCACATGAATAGTGTATATTGGTTAAGAAAGACATGATATTTCTCAATAGCATCTTCAAAACTTGCATATATTTGCAGATCCATGCTTAGTCCCACAAAGGCAGAGGATCTAGAAATCAAAGTTTGTATAAAACAGTTTGATGAAAACAGTGCTTTTTATGTGGTCCTAATACACAGAGTTATATCCAAAAAATCAGAAGTTTATATCACATAGGAAAAAACTGCTTTCTATAAAGACTAATAGCTCGCTCTAATAAACATTTTCTATTGCATCTACAGTATTACTGTTACTTCCAAGAAGAGAAGTCTCATCTCTCCCTACTGGATGTGATGTAGATTTAGATCCAAGCACTAGTCAAGTCTCAGTTTCAGAAATTAATTTGGGTAGTTTCATGGCAACTTTTTACCTGCTGGCCCCTGCCTCCTCATTGGTCACCCTTCACTTAAACTCTGAGCTGATGATTAGGAAATACCTAATGCATTCATATGTAAAAGAGGAGAGAACAAGAAGAAAAAACAAACGAGAAAAAAAAGGCATATTTCAGCTCCTGTGTTATTCACAGTCAGTAGGCTTTGACGTGGAGACTCTGTCTTTTCCTCTTCCTCTGTGTTGATGCAGAGTACTCTGTCAAGTGACATGGAAACCAACAGGTAGAAGTATCATGTTTTATCACTCAGCTGTACATTTTATACCGGTCTATGTCTTACCTTTAATATCTCAATCTCATGTTCCAAGGCATGGTGAGTTATGATACTGCCAGTTTCCCTCTGACAGCACTGGTTTACAATTGCACTCAATTTCATATCAGAAACAGCATGGTAGTATCAGCTTATCTAAGTCAAGTCTTCCTTAGGCTTGAACTGCTTCTCCTTTCATTTTGCTTCAGAGTCTTCTTGATGCAGATCACAACAACAGCTGAGTCTAAAAGGTTCAGCACGATTTAAAGACAAGCTACAGAATGTTCGCTTGATCACAGTTGTTGCTCCTTGGGTCTCAGGTATGAAATCATGAATAAACAATGAGAAAAGACAAATGGTGGCAAAATATGAACATGCCCCTAGCTTTCACTGAAAGACATGTGGGTAAGTGAAAAAGAATGATTGAAATTTATCTCCCATCAACATGCAGTCTCTCAGGTGCTAAACTAAAGACTGAAGGTAAATCACTGATATGAGGACTATGCCCTACTGAGAATATGTACACGGTGACTACAACTTTTGTTATTTTCCTTTTCAGGCACAGTTCAATAGTGGCTCATCTATACTAGCAAAACTTCTTGTCTCTTTAGTTTTACAGTTTAATAAAAATGTGGCACATCCTTTTTCATTATCTTTCCTGTAAAAGTTCCATCACATTTCTATTTTGAACTAGTATGTGCAAGTGCCTTTCTTTATGTATTGACTTTTTCATAAGCTTTTACGTCACTACAGTAAAATTCAAACATATTCTAAAGCACATCATGCCTATTGACTCAGTTCACTTGCCAAGTGATCAATGTGGTCATCAAAACATGTCTGGCTGAGAAAATTAGTCCAGTCCTCTCTGGCTTATATGCTATTGAGATCCAACAAGAGTCATATGAAATAAAGTGTATAATCATTCAGGAAGACCTTTTGCCTGTTTTCTTATTATAATTTAGCAGAAACAAGGAGGCCAAAGGAAGACTGACTGATTAGATTTTTTTTAATCAGGTGTTCTTCAGTAATTCTTTGGCTTGAAAACCGTACAGCTGTGGTCTCCTGCTCAAGTGCCTAATGCTTTAGCTTTAGAGAGTAGAGCAATGAGGATGAATTATTATAGATGGTTCCAGGCTTTAGTAAGGAACATATAATGAATATTTCCAGCACTGTTTTCCTTCATATGAACACACCCACAGTCCACTCTTTGATAACTTTTGTGTTTTAAAGCTTTCTAGGATCCGAAAAGAGTTCCTCCCCCCCCTTTTATTTTTCAAATGTAGCAGAGTTTTACTTGTCCATATGTTATTGCTCATGATGTCTCAAAAATTTTTAAACCCCATGCTAAATACTGTGCATTCTTTCCCAGGACTGTGATTTGGTTCTATAGTACTACTTTGAAAAGAATACATTAATGTAGAGTTTCATCTAAAAATTCTTAAATATATAAGTAAGTTTATTCATGCAAGTCACTGCAGTGGAATTATGAATAAAGAAAAAAGAGCACAGGATCTTGTCCTGCTCCCCTCACCACAAGATTAATTTCGCTGAATGAAGGGCTGGTAAGACTGTACCACATAAGTCCCTGAAAGCCAGCAGTGCAAGGCAGTAATTTAAAATAAAAAGGTCAACAAAAACCCAGTGTGGCAGTTGGTTCAGGTCACTGGCTGCTGTTCTTTTCTCTCCAGCTCTCAAGCCCTGCACGCTCATATATACTTGGCTATTCAGTGAACCCATACTCTGACAAATGTGTCCTTCAAACTCAGTTCTCAAAAAAGCCTTCAGAGTAGCAAATATAAGACTGTTCTCCTACAATACTGTACTATACCTCTGAACGCATGGAAGATCAAGTTTTGTCATGGTATAACAAGCAATGTCACAAGGATGAGCACAGGAGTCCAAGACATGAAAGAATAGTAACATCAGTATCTGTACCTGCACTGATCTATCTTCAGCCTGTCATTTATAATTCCCACTCTATGTTCCAGCAACATTATATATTTTTATCTATTAAAAAAACTACAACCATGTGACTTCATTGCGTGCCTGCGCATTGCCAGGTTGGGTAGTCTCTGTCCTTGCAGGTTTTTAAGACCTACTGGATAAAGCTGTCAGTAACCTTGTGTCCTGGTTTTGGCCAGGACATGGGTAATTTTTTCCAGTGGCCAGGAGGGGGCAGGGGCCAGGAAGGGAAAAGAGGTTCTTTCTAGTGGAGAAAATATGGCACAGAGCTGACAATATTGTTCATTATCACAGGGTCAGCGGTGAGCATTCTTCCATGTGAATCACTCTCTATCTTTTGTACATTTTGTTATTAATACTGTTGCTGTTACTATTTGTTTTCTTATCTCATTGCTGTTTCCAGTAAATTGCTCTTATGTCAACCTCTGATCTTTGCTTATGTGCCTCCAGCTGGAGAGGGGGGAGTGGCATGTGGGTTTTTTTCATAGGAGTACTCAGTTGGAGAATACCATTCCTAAACCATGACACCTTGTCCTATAACAAGTCTTACAGCCCACTGTGCTTTGCACAGAAGTCGGACTAGAGGCCTCTTGAGGTCCCTTCCAGCTTAAGCTGTCCTGGGAACACAGTACACAGACATATATAAACACAGAGAACAGACACAGACACACCTCACCAAACTCTACCTGTACAACCTCTTAGAATTTTTATCATAGGTCTACTAATTTTCCAATACCCCAAACACTGGTTATGCACACAGAGATACCAATATCTAATCAAGATCAGGAGACATAGAGCTCTCACTAATGAGTCTTTAATGTGAATAATTATATATAGAACAGCCTCCAGTTATCTCCTTGATCGTAGGCACTACATTTTTTTAGGATAGGTATGTAGATTAGTGACAACAGAACCATGAAGAACTATCACACTCTGTATCTTCTGTTTCTGCCATTTCAAGTACGTTTATTTGAAAAGTAGAAAATATTCAGTGCTTGCTTCCTATTAATAAAAACAGTCATAAACATTTTTCTTAGCATGGGCCATGGCAAGGACTCAAGTGTTTCCAGTACTTAGAAGGTTTCTGTACTTCATAGCACGAGCTTGTAATGCAGAAGCTGCACCAGCTTACTTCTGACTTTTCCATCCAAAGGAAGCCGGCTCTCGAAAAAGCCCTATTTACCAGTTACATGTTAACTTCAAAGAGAATGTTTGTCTGCAAAGGACACTGAGCAAGGCAGAAAAACCTTTGCATCACCTTCTGCCTGGCTCCCTTACTTCTCTGCCCAAGCAAGACAATGTACATATAAAATCCAGGCAACACAGTATTTAAAATCTGCCTTTTCCATTGTTTGGACATCTAATCCACTATGATTCAAATAAAGTGGAAAGACCTTTTTCTTGAGGACTAGGCAAATCTGTAGCGATTATCTCAGAGCACATGTTTACACAGTGTCCTTGAACTTCAGTGACATGAACACCAAAGACAGGCATGTTCTTTACCCAGAACAAGAACAGTAAAATGACGAGTGTTTATCCTAAAAGCTTTGAACACTATTTTGCAAGTAAAGGAGACGTAATTTTATTCTGAGAAAGAATCAACCTAAAACATCTGGGGTATCAGAGCAGGCTTGCAGTTCTAGATGTGTTGGGAAAAGCAAATCTTTCAGTTGACCTCAATGTACATCAATGTGTATAGAACAATCAGTCACTGAGCTCCTGTAACGCATCTCTTATAGAAATACTTGAGGGACAAATCCATAAAAAGATTTTGCACTGTTCCATTTTCACATTCATTAAGGTCAAAACCAGAGCTTTCCAGTGACCTTGCTAAGCTCAGACTATTACGACTGACAGAGCTACCAGAGCGTCATCCTCCCAGTCTGCACGGATCACCTTTCCATGCTAATACATACACAGGTCATTTGAGGGAAAAAACCTCATTGCCATATTTAAGCAGCACTGTCCTCACTTTCTGTGAGGGTAGGTGATTCTAGCTTAAGCATGAAAGAGGGAGTAAGACAGCTCCAGAAACAGATCCTAACACATAACACATGTGACAAGATGTCTGAGCACAAAGTTTATTCCAGGATTCAACACTGAACTACTTCATAAGCATTAGGAAGTCAATGCCCTGCCATCCCACAGCTCCATTTCTCTAAAGTGGGAACAATATCACCTTGCTATACTTTGCAGTTTGGAAAAGCAAGGGAAGGCAATAAAGAATTTGGATGCCTTAGCTGAAGGAAGAAATGACTGAAGGAACAAAATCCTAACAGTCTTTAAAAAGATACTCTGCAGCCTCCTAAGCTGGTTCATCTTATGGTCTAACTGACCTCGCTGTTATAAGGTTCACACCCACTGTCTAACTGTCTAATTTAAACCTAGTACTTCTTATCTGTTACATCAAGAACATGGAGAAGAAATTATTCCCTTTGTCTTTGAATCATCATACTCACTAACTTTTATCACTAACTGCAGAAATCATAATATTGTATAGATTTTGGAGTTAATTTTGGAGTTTCAGATAACATAGGGGAAATACTTAATATATCAGATAACTCCAGTTGCCTAGAGTGGAAATCATCACCATTTGAGGCAAGTACCTCAGGCTTCCTTTACAGTCCAGGAAGTGTTGGCCATGATGCACCTCATCTTCCAGTTCCAAGTCTAAAGTAAGCCATAAAGGCCCATTTCTTGTTCAGGATTTGAGCACAGGGTGCCTGTTTCAGCTATGGATACCTGTGTTAGAAACACAGACTCACAGGGTCATTTCATTCGCAAAGGAGCTTCAGTGCTCACCTAGTCTAGTTCCCTGCTTAAAACAAGTCTAATAGATCAGGTTGCTCAGAGATGGGCCCAGTCAAGTCCTGACACTTATCAAGGATGGTTATTCCACAAACTCTGGACAAAATGTTTCAGTATTTGACCCCTCTCACAGTAAAAAAAAGTTTCCTGATATCTAGTCAGAACTTCCTATTTTTCAACTTATGCCTATTACGGATGTCTAAAATCATCTGAGATCTGATCTCTAATGCAATTAACAGGCTACTCTCTTATAATACTGTCCTTGTGCTCACTTCAGTTGAAGGTCTTCGTAGGGTGTAAAGAGTTTTTAAACCTGTGTTAGTGTGTTCCAAGCACTACCAAGACAGGGAGTTAGGAATGGTCTAAAAGTCTCACCACAGTTAGTATTTCTGGAAAAGGAAAATAATGAGAATTCTTCCCTCAGATGCCAAGTACAGAAGTTAAGGGACTCATCCATGAGATGGCTGCGTTTTGGCTTTCTATTCAAAATCCAAGAACCAAGAAATATAAGCAAAATCAATTAGAAAGCCCAGCATTCATTTGGAGGAGATCCACTGATAATTGGAAACACTAAGTAAAAAGAAATTAGAGATGTTACTGTCAGACTACAGAAAATACAAGAAATGAGAGCTTCAGAAATGAGAGCTGCCCAGCAACTTCTGGGTAGAATCTCTGCATTCGTAATAGACAAATCTCATCTGCCTGTTTATAATTCAGGAAAGATCAGAGTGTTGTTATCAGCCTAGAAGAATTTGAATAATAAATTTAGGTGGAGACCATCATTTGTGCTTCCCATTTGGTTAGAAGGTCATTGTAACAGCTGTTTTTCTCACCAAAAGCAGCTGACTGGTGATATTATTTTTCAATTATTCATGTTACACTATGAATGAATTACTGCATGTAGACATGAAAACAAAGACAACTAGTGAAAGAAATTCAATGATATAACAAAGTAGGTTTTGGTTTCCATTTAATTGGAGGGTAGGGAAAGTCAGAGATGCAATAAACCCCTTCTGGACTGTTGTAGTTTGGGATTATTATGTAAATTCTCTCCCCTGCCACTTAACTGCCCAGGCCAGCGGTTGACAAAAGAAGTAGTTAACTGTGATCGCTGGGGTGGGGGCAGGTTTGTCTCTTTTGGTTTTTTTTTGGATATTCTCCTCAGTCTTGGCTCGGCGGAACGGGGGAGTGGGGGCTCCAAGGAGGCAGGCTGCCCTGCTGGTTACTGCTGGGGTTTTCCCTGGCTGTCTTGCCGCTGCCTACTTCGGATTACTTTTTCCTGCCGTGCTGCTACCTGCCTTGGATTTGCTGCTGGTCGCTCGTACCTTTTCTGCTTCTTGGACGGGGAGCACAGGGGGAAGAGACTGAGTCCATCTGAAAGCCCACTGCTCGTCTGTTTCGCTGGAGAGGGACTGAAACTCACTCTGCAGCCAGCGGGCTGTGACAAGGACACTTAAGTATAACCTTTTCTCCCGGAGGAAAACCTGCTGGGTTTTGTTGTTGTTGTTTTTTTTTTTCCTCTTATGGTGTTGGGGAAGTGGGTTGCACTAGTCTGTTTACATATATATATATATATAGCAGTTATCCTTCTTGTATTAAAATTCCTTTTCTTAAATTTGATAAAGAGTGGTGTGATTATTGAGGAGGAGGCCCCTCCCCTGCTTGTGGGTAAAACATTTTGGTTTTTCCCCTCAAACCGAGACATTTCTTGGCGCCCAACGTGTGGGGCTTGTAAACAAAGAAGGATAACTGCTATTTTGTGGCACCATGTGGGTCTTGAGCTTAGAGTTCATCAGGACCATCCTGTATAATATATTGGCTTTTTGTTGGTACAAATTCATGCCAAAAGGAGCGGCAGGTTTAAGTCTTATCAACAAATCAATGAGCAAAACTCAAATAGCCGCAATTATTATTGAGTTCTTACTCTGGATTTATGGTGCCATGAATTCGATGCCTTTGGATGTCATGTGGGTGGTGCTCTCCAGGCTGTTTTCCTGCCGCAACCTAAGCTGCTACCTCTGGGGATTCAGTGATAATAGTACGGACCCTTGGGAAGGAACAAAGGGGAATCTCTTCTCCCAACCCTTTGTCCATTCCCCATTCAAGTCTGCTACAACAGCTTTTGAGATGTTTAAATTCTCCCTGGATGCCAGAGATATCTTGCTCTTTATGGTTTTTCTGCAGGGTTGTATCCCTGCAGCTTACAGAATGTTTGAAGGTAGGGCCAGGGTTTTTCCAGAATGCATTCAGAAACCTAGCCCAGTGAAGGGGGAAAAGCGAGAGAATAAAACCCCTGATGCCACAGTGAAGGGAGAAAAGGATGAGGCTAAACCAGGAGGACAGGCCAAGCCTATGGAAGTTGCCCCTATTCAGAAAAGGAAATATAAGACCAAATTAGACCATCCAGCAGACGATGAGGGGGCTGCTGCACCTCCACAGCAAGCAGACCCAGAGCCTGAGATTATCACTGAGTCATTGTCATTTGATAATCTCCGTAGTTTGCGGAAAGACATTGCTCGACACCCGGGTGAGCCCATCCTGACTTGGTTGATCCGAGTTTGGGACCTTATGGGTGAAACCTTACAACTGGATGGTGCTGAAGCCAGGTTTTTGGGGGCTCTGGCCCAGGACGTGGCTATTGAACAGGTGTTCGTGAGGGAATCAAAGCCCCTTTCACTCTGGGCACGACTTCTAACGAGTGTAAGAGAGAAGTTTGTTTATAGAGAAATCCTGCAGGAACATCATATTAGGAAGACTTGGAAGACGATGGAAGAAGGAATTTTACGTCTGAGGGAGATGGCAATGATGGACGTGCTTTTTGGAAGAGGTGGGCAAGCCAATAATGACCCTGACAAGGTCAGATGCACACCACATATGTGGTGGGACCTTTCACGCTCGGGGCCAGCTGAATACACCGATTTCCTGGCATCCATGTATAGGGAAGAGAACCATGAAACAGTGGGCGCAGTAGCAAATAAGCTCCGGATATATGAAAGCATGACCCACAGCCCAATGCAGGCCCGTATTTCTGCTGTAGAGACATTGGTTGAGAGTCTCAAGACGCTGCCTGCAGAGGTAAAAGCGATCAGAGAGGAAATTAGGGAAAGTCTCCAAGTGGCACCAGTGCGAATGAGAACCTCTGAAGTCAGAGCCAGACGCCCCCCAGCCAGAGGAAGTGGACAGACCTCACGAACTGAGATGTGGTACTTCCTGGCCAAACATGGAGAAGACATGGGACGGTGGGATGGGAAACCCACCCGTGCCCTTGCAGCCCGAGTACAAGAACTGAAGGAGAATGGAAGAAGGTCAGTGAGAGTAAGTGCAGTCCCAGTTTCCCACGGGCAAGAATCTGACCCACAGGAGGGCACCTCCCAGGTGTACTCATCGAGAAAAGGTTCTGACCGCTATGACCAGGATCAGTGTTAGAGGGGCCCTGCCTCTAGCCAGGTAGAGGCACGGGACAACCGTGTCTATTGGACTGTGTGGATTCGATGGCCTGGTACATCAGACCCACAAAAGTATAAGGCTTTGGTTGATACTGGCGCTCAATGCACATTAATGCCATCAGGACATGTGGGCTCAGAAACTATTTCTATTTCTGGGGTGACAGGGGGATCTCAAGAGTTGACTGTGCTAGAAGCTGAAGTGAGCTTGACAGGGAGAGATTGGCAGAAACACCCCATTGTGACTGGTCCAGCCGCCCCATGTATCCTGGGCATTGACTACCTCAGGAATGGATATTTTAAGGACCCAAAGGGGCATAGATGGGCTTTTGGAATAGCCACTGTACAGACAGAAGGGATTGAACAATTGAACTCATTGCCAGGTCTCTCAGAAAGTCCTTCTGCTGTTGGACTGTTGAAAGTTGAGGAACAGCAAGTGCCAATTGCCACCACGACAGTGCACCGTCGGCAATACCGAACGAACCGTGATGCTGTGATCCCCATCCATAAGATGATCCGTGAACTGGAGAGCCAAGGGGTGGTCAGCAAAACCCACTCACCCTTCAACAGCCCCATCTGGCCTGTGCATAAGTCTGATGGAGAATGGAGATTGACTGTGGACTATCGTGGCTTGAATGAAGTTACCCCACCGCTGAGTGCCGCTGTGCCGGACATGCTGGAGCTCCAGTATGAACTGGAGTCCAGGGCAGCAAAGTGGTATGCCACTATTGACATTGCTAATGTGTTCTTCTCCATTCCTCTGGCACCAGAGTGCAGGCCACAGTTTGCTTTCACCTGGAGGGGCGTGCAGTACACCTGGAACCGACTACCCCAGGGGTGGAAACACAGTCCCACCATCTGTCATGGACTGATCCAGACTGCACTGGAGAAGGGTGAGGCTCCAGAACACTTGCAATACATTGATGACATCATTGTGTGGGGGGACACAGCAGAAGAGGTTTTTCAGAAAGGAGAGAAAATCATCCAGATCCTTTTGGGAGCTGGCTTTGCCATCAAACGGAGTAAGGTTAAGGGACCAGCCCAAGAGATCCAGTTCCTGGGAGTGAAGTGGCAGGATGGACGCCGTCAGATTCCAACAGAAGTCATCAATAAGATCACAGCAATGTCTCCACCTACCAGCAAAAAGGAAACACAAGCCTTCCTGGGTGCCATAGGGTTCTGGAGGATGCATATCCCAGCATACAGTCAGATCGTAAGCCCTCTCTACTTGGTAACCCGTAAGAAGAATGATTTCCACTGGGGCCCTGAGCAGCAACAAGCCTTTGACCAGATCAAGCATGAGATTGCTCAGGCTGTAGCCCTTGGACCAGTCAGGACAGGACCAGACGTACAGAACATGCTCTACTCCGCCGCCGGGAATAATGGCCTGTCTTGGAGCCTTTGGCAGAAGGTGCCTGGTGAGACTCGAGGCCGACCACTTGGATTCTGGAGCCGAGGCTACAGAGGATCTGAAGCCAACTATACCCCCACAGAGAAAGAGATCCTAGCCGCCTATGAAGGAGTCCAAGCCGCCTCAGAGGTGATTGGCACAGAAGCACAGCTGTTTCTGGCACCTCGACTACCAGTGCTGAAGTGGATGTTGTCAGGACAGGCTGCCTCTACACATCACGCCACTGATGCTACCTGGAGCAAGTGGATTGCCCTGATTACGCAGCGCGCCCGTATAGGAAAATCAAATCGCCCTGGGATCCTGGAAATCATCACAAACTGGCCTGAAGGTGAAAATTTTGGTCTAGCAGATGAAGAGGAAGAGCAGGTGACACGTGCGGAAGAAGCTCCACCATACAATCAATTGCCAAAAGAGGAAATACGCTACGCCCTCTTCACCGATGGCTCCTGTCGCATTGTAGGGACTAATCGCAAATGGAAAGCAGCTGTATGGAGTCCCACACGACAAGTTGCAGAAGCTACTGAAGGAGAAGGTGGGTCGAGTCAGTTTGCAGAGCTTAAAGCCGTGCAGTTGGCCCTGGACATTGCTGAACGAGAGAAATGGCCAAAGCTTTACCTCTACATCGACTCATGGATGGTGGCCAATGCTCTCTGGGGATGGTTAGACCGATGGAAGAAAACCAATTGGAAACGCAGAGGGAAACCCATCTGGGCTGCCGATATATGGCAAGATATTGCCACCCGAGTAGAGAAGCTGATTGTGAGAGTCCGCCACGTAGACGCACACGTGCCCAAAAATCGGGCCAATGAGGAACATCTCAACAACCAACAGGCAGACCGAGCTGCGCAAGTGAAAGTATCACAGACAGATCTGGACTGGCAGCACAAGGGAGAGCTGTTCTTGGCTCGATGGGCCCATGATGCCTCGGGCCATCAGGGCAGAGATGCCACTTATAAATGGGCACGAGACCGAGGGGTGGATTTAACCATGGACATTATCTCTCAGGTTATCCACGACTGCGAGACATGTGCTGCCATTAAGCAGGCTAAGAGAGTGAAGCCCCTGTGGTATGGTGGACGCTGGGATAAGTATAAGTATGGGGAGGCCTGGCAGGTTGACTACATCACACTGCCACAGACCCGCCAAGGCAAGCGCTATGTGCTCACCATGGTGGAAGCAACCACAGGGTGGCTGGAGACACACCCAGTGCCTCACGCCACTGCTCGGAACACCATCCTAGGCCTGGAAAAACAAGTGCTGTGGCGACATGGCACCCCAGAACGAATTGAGTCAGATAATGGAACTCATTTCAAAAACAGCTTAGTTGCTACCTGGGCGAGAGAACATGGCATTGAGTGGGTGTATCATATCCCCTACCATGCACCAGCTGCCGGGAAAGTTGAGCGGTGTAATGGACTGTTGAAAACCACTTTAAAGGCGTTGGGTGGAGGGACTTTCAAACACTGGGATCAACACTTAGCAAAGGCTACATGGCTAGTCAACACTAGAGGCTCTGTCAATCGAGCCGGCCCTGCCCAATCAGAACCCCTTCACACTGTAGATGGAGACAAAGTCCCTGTAATACACCTGAGAGGTATGCTAGGGAAAACAGTCTGGATCAACCCTGCCTCAGGCAAAGGCAAACCCATTCGTGGGGTTGTCTTTGCTCAAGGATCTGGTTCCACCTGGTGGGTGATGCAGGAAGATGGAGAGACACGATGTGTACCTCAAGGGGAACTTATCTCTGGGTAAACGACTCATATTACTGTATTTGTAAACACTTAATTATTTGAAAGAAAATTTAAGTTTAATGTAGAGTATCGGCATGGAAGAGAATTTAGGGGTGGATAAT
Source organism: Pithys albifrons albifrons (assembly GCF_047495875.1). Taxonomy (NCBI): domain Eukaryota; kingdom Metazoa; phylum Chordata; class Aves; order Passeriformes; family Thamnophilidae; genus Pithys; species Pithys albifrons. The sequence goes on from NC_092464.1 coordinate 17,960,029, forward strand.
GTTGTAGTTTGGGATTATTATGTAAATTCTCTCCCCTGCCACTTAACTGCCCAGGCCAGCGGTTGACAAAAGAAGTAGTTAACTGTGATCGCTGGGGTGGGGGCAGGTTTGTCTCTTTTGGTTTTTTTTTGGATATTCTCCTCAGTCTTGGCTCGGCGGAACGGGGGAGTGGGGGCTCCAAGGAGGCAGGCTGCCCTGCTGGTTACTGCTGGGGTTTTCCCTGGCTGTCTTGCCGCTGCCTACTTCGGATTACTTTTTCCTGCCGTGCTGCTACCTGCCTTGGATTTGCTGCTGGTCGCTCGTACCTTTTCTGCTTCTTGGACGGGGAGCACAGGGGGAAGAGACTGAGTCCATCTGAAAGCCCACTGCTCGTCTGTTTCGCTGGAGAGGGACTGAAACTCACTCTGCAGCCAGCGGGCTGTGACAAGGACACTTAAGTATAACCTTTTCTCCCGGAGGAAAACCTGCTGGGTTTTGTTGTTGTTGTTTTTTTTTTTTCCTCTTATGGTGTTGGGGAAGTGGGTTGCACTAGTCTGTTTACATATATATATATATATATAGCAGTTATCCTTCTTGTATTAAAATTCCTTTTCTTAAATTTGATAAAGAGTGGTGTGATTATTGAGGAGGAGGCCCCTCCCCTGCTTGTGGGTAAAACATTTTGGTTTTTCCCCTCAAACCGAGACATGGACACAGTGAAATTTGTATGCTGAAGGCTCTCAAAACAATCTGAGACAGAGTGAGTGAACAGATTTAGAAAAAGTGAGAATTAGGAAAGAGTAGAAGAATGGAGAATAAAGATGCCAAAACCTTAGAGCAGCACTGAGAAAATCTAAGGGGTTTTTTGTGTGTTAATGTCAGCTGGTGCCAATGAGCCTCCTCAGTTGGACCTTGGGTTTTCTTTCTCATGTCATTCTGCTCTGTTTTGAGCTCCTTTTCCAGACAATAAGCAGGTGAGCACACTTAGATACTCTCCACATACAGAAAAATATCAGGAGTTCACATTCCAAGGACTCACTCCCCCTAATCCACATCTTAAAGCTTTTTTTCTTAAAAATTAAATAATAGACCTCCGTCACAATGCTTTATAGCCTTCACACATACATTGTCTCACTGTCTTGCTCTGTATCAGAAATTTATGAAACCTTCCTTGCAGTGAATTGAGGGTAGAATTATTGAAAACTGATCTTCCTGTATCCATCCCAATCTTCTTTAATTTTATAAAACCGTATTCTTTTGGTTGGTGAAATCAGGACTAATTTATTTATCTGAACATTAATATGACCTCCTCCCACTACTAAATTCACTACACACCTCCCCTAAACCCCTCAAAATAGAAACTCTAAAATGTCTCTCTTTTTTTGTTTCAGCCTGTAGGAGTAACAGCCTGATTAGCAATTACCTGTGCAAGAGCGTGGGAACATAAGACTGCTAGAACAGAGAAACCACGCTGTATACTCTGCTTATCAGTTTCTAACAGAATGTGTTCTCAGTGGACAGTCTTTTACAGTATGACAATGAGATGTTCAGAGACAGACAAGCTCTGGTCAACAAGTATCTACATACCAATTGCCAGACAGCCTAATCAGGAATTTTCTGTAAAATTTTTTCCTCATAACACATCAAACTTAATTTTCCCACTTTCTGTATATTTAACACCCCTATTGTCTGTGGGGAAAAAAAGAGGAACTGTTTAAATGTCAGTGAAAATTTATGGGGGTGTTTGGGTTATTGAAACCCTTCCTCCCAAGACCACTTCTGTCTTCTCCCTCAGCACCTAAAGGTTGTGGATGGCCACCAGTTCTTGCATCCCACAGAATGGTCCTTCAAACCGACTGCTGAGAGAATCTTTTTCCACCAACAGTATCTCAGTATCCCTGATACCGATCACCTGAAGACAGACAAGCACCAAAAGACATTCGTCCTTTGTGGAATGGGAAGCTTTATGCCATGAATTTCTGCAAATTCTTCCCAGCACCGGGTGAGGAAGCAGTGTATGGGCTTTCTGTTCTGTTCACTGGAAGGAAACATGAGAACCCTGGGGAAAGGCATTTATTGCAGGTTGTAAAAAACATTTGTACAATATGGAAGAAACAAAAACTTGCCTCCCTGACATCTGCAAAGTGAAAGATGAAAAAACACATAAACCTCTCCTAGAAAGGCACACACATTTTCTTTAGAACTTGAAAGGCCCACACAATTCAAAACACAAAGTATAAACATTCCACCGGGATTTGTTTTTCTGATAATATTCTTCACACATTCTACGACAGTCCATTTGATACTTGTTCTACAACTACTAAAGAGTTTTGTTATCCAGCTCATCTCTCCGTAGTTATGTGTTGGTCTGTAAAAGCAGAGAACATAAACCTATTTTAAAACAGTTCACAGCTTCATCCTTGCATGTCCTCCTAACCTGCATGTTTATCAGTTTCTTTCAACTTACATACTGATGTCTTGTTTTATCCAGTCATTGCATTGCCTTCATGTGATAATTAACAAACTCAGTTTTTCTGGGATTTTTTCAAAAGACAATGGATCTGCATTTCTATAAGTTTGCTAATATATTTCTCATGTGACTGTGTAATCACTTTTTTCCCCACTCACAGCATAGGGATAATACCATCTAGTGCTCCCAAACACAGATGTCAAATACAAATACAGATCCTGCAGATATCACACAGCTTCAGAAACATCAAAATATATTCCATTAGTACACTCAAATAATTCCTTTCCTTTGTACTGCATTCCAGAGAAATACTTGGTATAACCAATGTCTTCCTTTTACACACTTTGCTTATTTTTCTCATAGCACAGATTAGAGAGGTGTCATCTCTAAAAGAACCTCAGCTTATCCCAGAACACCTGAAAACTTCAAAGTTAAAACCCCTGGCAAGTTCAATAAATTGAAAACATAGAACTATTACAAATACAATAAAACATTTGAGTGTTCTCAAGAATATTTACAGAACACAGCACATTTTACAGTCAGATTAAACTTAGTTTTGACATTTATGTTTTCACCAAACTCATTCATGCAATGGTTTAAAATGTTGGCAAGGATATAAATTCTTTTAAAAGTTACAGTTTGACTTACTGGGAAGTACAGAAGAAGTGATCCAAAAAGAATGGTTTCCAACAGCACCAGCCCTGATGCCCTGATACTCTAGAAGACAAAAATCAACACAAAAATATTAGAAAATTCTCTCTGTCTGCCATTTTGATGCTGGGTTCTTTACAGAAGGTACCTTCACTTTTGTCAGTATAACACTTTCACTGTAATGCTTATTAAAGCAGAATATTAAGCTGTCTGTCACACTGGCATGCTCCACACTCTCCAATTCACAGGCCCATTAAAATGGCTGTGTTTTACAAAATGTAATTAAAAAAAAATCACGGTTTCCTACGTTAAATACTATTCAACACACATTACCTGGATACAATTTGAAACTGCTAAATTTGTTCTCAAGTGTCAAGAATTACGGATCATGGCAATTACAGACATGAATTTAACTGCAGAATTTGTTCTGCACTGTTTCAATTTCAAAAAGTCCTTTGAATATTTTTATTTATTTAATATTAATAACCTGGCTTTTATAATATCTATGAATATTCTAGAATTTTACTGATTACAGTGTGCTCTTAGATTGAAAGTGCCTTTATTTTTTCTGAAATTTTGTACAAAGATGTTGATTCAGACATTAACTTGTGAGGATTGTAAAATACCATGCCATTTCCTCGCTGATTCTAATGTAGTCTCTCCATTACGTTTTCTTACATCTTAAAATAAAAAAAAATCAATTCCTTTTCCTAACACAAAGTATATTCCAGTAAGTTTGATGATTTATGTATAGTGCAACTGTGCCTTATCTTAAAGACAAAACATCAACACTGCTTCCTATTTCTTTAACTCTCTTTCCCCAGAGGGTTTCACACTTTGTGATGTCAAGTTCCCAGTACAATATCCAAAAATATAAAATCATTGTTAGACCATGACCACAAGATTCCTCCTGTGGGCCTGATTCTGCCATAGGTGAAAGCTTCATGTGTTTTGATACAGGTTTTCTTCATAACATCTTTGTAAGACAACACTTTTCTCCTTGGGAGTGAATGCAGAGGGGTCTGCCCAACGCCACACGAGACAGTGGCAGAGGTCAGTGAACTCATCTCTCATGACTGAGCAATACTCAAACACTGAAGGACCCCTTTCTTCTTATTTTGTACAATGCTGTACACTTACATGTGTTGTAGATTTCTGTATATGACAGAATGGCCAATAAAGTAACTGAAATGGAATTCATACAGGGAAGACGGAAATTATCTAAAACACCTGGTCTTCATAAAGCTTCTGTGTGAACATCCTTTTCTAAACAAGTCTTTCACTTCCTCATCAGTCTTTTCTTATTAAGCTTTTTTTCTGGATCGTGGGAGAACCTGCAGGGGCAAAGAACTTCAGCATTTACAGCTCTTCTTCCAAAACAAGTAATTAACCCATGATTTTTTTCTAATCTGTGTTCCAGTAGGGACCATTCTCTGTGGATTCTGTCTATGCATTTCTCCTTCTTGCCTTAAAAAAAGAAGTGTGCCTTACAAGGCAACACTGAAATTCAAAATGAGCTTGATTCCAAGTTTGGACTGTGCTTTTATCTCAGTCTTTGATTGGGTTTTAACCCAATGTTTAAAGATATCACAGCTCTTCTTAACAGGCTTCCTCAGCAAATGGAGCAGACATTCTGGCACAGCTGAATGCGAACTACAGAGATGAAGAAAAGCGCAAAACTTGAAATAAGAAAAAGTACAACTAAAGAGCTATTTTTGAGTAAACGTAGAGAAAAGAAAAAAAACAGTCTGGAAATGGAAGTATGAGAATTTTCCCAAACTACATTTTTGAAACTGTTAATTTTCTCTACTGCAAATAAAAAGAGATATTTTAATAATTGATTTGAAAAATATTACTTCTTTTTTCTTTCATAATGACCACTATATCCCAAGAGGTAAAGTTCAACTTCATCCAGCACTGAAGCATTAAGAACAGGGAATAACTACAGAGGAGAAAACCAAAACTAAAGCAGAATGTTTTAAAATTCATTTATGAGATAAAGACACTTTACATTAGATAAACTGGGATTTCCAGCAGTCTCTGAGTAATAGTTTTTTCACCAAGAGCTAAATCTTCCAAAGTACAGACTTTGCAAATATGGACCCCTCAGGCATGGCTGGGGGCAGCAGTACAAATGCTTGACTTTATGGGCATTACAACACACACAGCAGTGAACATGCCCACATACCTCAAGAAGAAAGCTTTTGCTCTTTTAAGAAAATACACAAAAAATGTAAATCAATGATAACCCAAAGTCTCCACCAGCTGGTGCCCACCTATACTGGCTGCACAAATACAATTCTCTGATGAAAATCACAGAAATCAGGGCATTTTAGGATAGAGCCCTGAAATTTCATGCAGTGGGATTTTCCTCCACTTGCATGTAACATTTGCTCAATTTTTTTTTCTTACGAGCTGCTTGGTCTTTTGCATCTGCCTTGCTTGTTGGCATTTATTTTGGTTTTACTTATTTATTTCTCTAGCTGTTCATCTTGTGTATAGTTTGTTTATTGACACTTTGTCCGTGTGCTCATTTCCCTTTCAGGGTTTCATTTCTATGTTTACTTATTTGTGTCAGTAAAACTGTCCTCTCTGGATTTCCTTCTCTCACTCAACAGTTACACATTGCTGACATCTAAGTGATACTGCACTTTATTTTGCTCCTAGTTTCATAGCTTTATACTTAATTTAGCTACCTATAGCATCTGCTTATCTAGAACTGTACAGGATACTGCTTGTCCTAATGCCTTAGAATTTGCTCAGTCTTTCATCTGTTCATTCTGCCTAGAACACAATAGCAGCCTTTGAGGTAAACAGTCATTCCTTATCCTTGAAATCTCAGAAAGTAACACCATTTCTGTGGCAGATCACATTAAAGAGGGAAAGTCATATGTGCCTCTTGGGCACTGCTAAAGGGTCATAAATAAATACTTAACAATTATTTGCATGAGGGAAATTTAGCAAATATATCTGTCCAAGTTGCATCAACTGTAACAAAATAAAAAGCAGAAATTATATATAAACATGCACAGAAGATACTGCATTTCAATTCTCTATGGTCCAAAGCAATCCAGGAAACACAGAAGCATTAATTAGCACTGAATTCCTAAACGTCATCACACAAAGTCAGTGATATGAGTATTTTCACAGTGGAGGAAAAACAAATAAAATTAAAGTAATCCTGCATCTGTTACATTGCATAATAGTGAATTAACAAAACTGTAGACTTTTGGTATCAGTCCAGGAAGACTGCAGATAGCCCCAGGGCCACATGTCCCTGTGTATATGAGTGTGGTACCATGGAAACCTAGTGAGAGGAAAAGGTTGGCATATTTTGATTTTTTTTTTCACTTTTGTGAAACAGTTCTGCTGCTTTTATAACAAAAAATGACAGAAGGTGACTATGGTTTAAAGAAAGTTTCCTTTTGCAAAGGTGACTTCACCAGAATGTGAGCTTGCCTTACAGAAAAATGAAGCACACATAAAACTATTAGGAGAAAAAATTTAGGTAGAATTCTTCTTTGTTCTCAACTTTGAATACAACACATTCACATTTATTAAACTGTACAGCATATCTACCCTTTAATGTACAACTGGAAAACACGTAGAGATACATGACAGAATGGTAGAGAAGCAAGGAAATACAGAGAACAGGCCCAGGTTTGCTCTGCTGTACTAAGCTGATGTATTTGAAGTGACTAGAAAAATTACTACACAAAACTGTCTCAAAACAAGTGAAATAAAAAGCTTAGCTAAAGGTCCATGTCATGGCAATGTGGTCATTGCACAGTGCTCCCAGGAGGAGCCCTGTGACCTCTGTGGTGCAGCTCTGGCAGATCCATTCTCCTCTACACATCAGGACACAGGAGATGTGATGAGACCTTACTGGACTGTATTCCTAAATCTGTCTCTTACCTCTCTGAAAACTTGTCCTGTTCAAATTCTTGTTTCCTGGTACAGGTGGCTCTTTTCTTAAATGACAGAAGTGAGGAGAGATTTTTGTCAAGTTGAAAATACATGGTCTGAAGTGGGGCTGGTTGAAATGTTTTATTACCTGTTGCTTCTCTTGCTAAAATGCATCTTCCCAACAAAAAAGTAGATCTGGAAGAGGATTACTTGGGGACTAAAGAACGTCCACAAAAGAAACTGGAAGGAGTCCTCTGAACCCTCACTGATTACTGTAATAATTTATTTATTTTCTTGATAATAAATTCAGGCACTGATTAGGACTGCTATCTGGTAAAAGGGAAATGTCAAATTCCATAACTTTAATTTTATTATCGTTAGTTAAGGTACAAAACTCAAGCAACTCATTTCCAGCTAACTGCAGGAAACTCCCCTCACTTCAAGGGAGAAAGAGCTGTACCTCTTCTGAAAATTTCTCTGCAAATTAATGAAGAGGAAATTGTGTGTCCTGTTCAAACTCTTGCCACACTGACAAATACTTTTAATGATAATTGTTCAATTTGAATAATAGCCCACTAATAGAATATAGATTGCAAATACATAAAAATTCATAGCAAAGGCCAATTTTCCAAAGACAGGCCTATGGTAATGTGCCATCTCTTAAACCACATTGGCAAATCGTCAGAATTTTCTGGCATTTGCAGGTTTTGTGCAGTACTCCTAAATGAAATAAATATAATCCTCATGTTCTTTCATTTCCCTTTAAAGCCTCTGAAGAATACTTACATGAAGGTCATCTCTTTTTTCTATTACTAGCTAAAGCCAAGCTCAAATAGAACATAACTATTAAATTTACTTTTTACTTGGAAAAAAGTCAGGAAAAGCAAAGGCCATCAATCATAAATCAATTTCATTATAAGTGCGCAAGAAGTCAGGCACCCAAGATATCCCCAAATACTTTATTTTTCAATTCATGTGGCCCTTGACCCTTTCTGTTATGCAAGTAATGAAAATCTGTATGTGATGTATCATGATGAAGATAAGGTGTTCTGCATTTCGAAACACAGCTCCTGCTGTATCTAAGTTTCACTACATCACCTACAAGACAGATGTTTGAGACAACAGTATTTGTGGGTGAAGAACTCTCACATGAAAATAGTTTATGTCTCAGGGGCACCTTTTCTTATAAGAGCAGGAATTCCTTGGGGACATATTGCTTAGACCAAGATACCTAGTTCTCACCAGGTGATAAATATATAGATGAAAGAAAATCAGTAAGAAGGTAAATAATACTGAAGTTCAATTTCAGTCTATTTATAGACTTACGGTTAATTTACAAGCTGAATATGTACAATGATGATCATCAAAAATCTGGATCACTTAAAGTGCCTGTTTCACTAGGTTATGCAGTCAATTAATGTAGAAATTAAATGAAAGGAATATCCAAAGGCATTATCTTCAAGAATAAAATGTATTCTAATTTTGATAGTTGCTTAATCGGCAAGAGATTAAATGGAATACAGAAAAAATCTGATGGAATACAAAAACAGAATTTCAGGAGCAGAAGGTGTGGCTCAGTTTAATATGGTCCCTTGTTTTAGTTCACAAATAGCTTCAGAATACCTGAACTGAAATTCAGCTTTTTTTGTTCAGCATGGCCCTACCTATTAGAGAAGATAATACCACAGCTCACTAAATAGTCTATATGAGTGGCAGTTCAATCACATAGAAAGAAATAGTTTGTGGTAAATCACACAATAAAAAACCCAATCTGACTGCCAAGCTCAAGATCCATAATATATTAGAGAAAACAAACTGTGAATGATATAAGAAAAGAAGGGTTAGAATAAATCTGATAAAGATAAAAAACCCCTCATTATTCACATGACTGAGAAGGCAAATGAATTTTAGATGAAGATCATTATATTCAATTCAAATCAATCAAAACCTCATCATTCTGAAGATTTTAACTCCAATCCTGGCTCATTTTATCCACTTTACAAGAGCCAAGTGGCTAAACCCCTCCAGACTAATAGCTTATGATTGGATCTCAGAAATGCTGATCCCAGAAATGGTGACATTTTGCAGCTCTTCAGAATTTATCATGCCAAGTAATCTCTCTTTAAGTTTAGATCATACATTGTATGTTTACTGGAATTAAAAGCCCAATTGCCTTTGAAGGAAATATTGCTATGTAAAATCTAATTATTCCTCCTACCACTGTATTGCTGAAAGGCCCAGCCCTGGGGAAGCCTCAAGTTATTGTGAACCCTGCACAAGGAAAAGGTGAAAAAGACTGTCATCTCCACAAAGCTTAAGATAAAGGACAACAGAAGGATAAAGGCAGATGAGAAGAACAGTGAAACAAGACAATACTACATATCGTAACTACCAATTAGCAGTCAGAGCCTATCAGTATCCCACTCCTAGTCACATCCTTTGCCACCACTTGAACCTGAAGCCATGATACAGAGAGCAGGAGGTGCTCGCAAAAAGCCTCTAGCAAACACGAGGAGAGTAGGGAGGGAACGAGGGGCGTTTTTTTGAAAAATATAACAGGATGAGGCTGTTGTTGACACTTTTGCATCAGAGAAATGGCACTAGGAGAGAGAAAAAAGCACATGTGGGTGTTGAAAAACCAAGAGGTATAGCTCGTGTGTGATGTCAACAGGGAGACACAACAAGGACAACACAAAGTGGTGGAACAGTAAACTGTTTGCAGCATGATTTTGAATAGATAGGAGCAGGCTGTCGCTGCATTTGCCAGGGCCAGCTGAAAGCACACTGCAGTAGCCAAGATAAAAGATACCAAGCTGAGACAACAGATTAGGTCTGGGGACTAGCAGAAAACATACACTGAATGGGAACTCGGAGTTCAGTAAGTTCAGACACAGGTGGAGGCAGAGTGAGCTCCAGAGTCCAAAAGCAGGTTGCTACGCTAACTAAGAAAGCAGTAGCTGGGATGTCCTAGAGGGAAGCAGAACGACATCAAGGTTTCTTTTCTGATAGACTGATGCCGATGAGAAGATGTCAGAGAAAAATGTTGTGATTTTATTCCAGACAGGGGAAGGCATGGCTGAGACGGGGAAGGCATGGCTGAGACAGGGAAGGCAGGGAACAATCTGACTGGGTTCATAGCATGAAGTCCTAACGAGAAGCTGACAGCATAAGCCTGCTGCTATAAACCTTCAACTTTTGCCCAAATAAATGAAGGAAAGAATGAAGAACAGACATGTTTTAGTCTGAATGATCCGTGTTCAGCTTCCACCACATGATACAGTCAAGAAAAACCCACACAAGAAACAGCACATAAAGTTTCTCTGAGCATGTTATTATCAAATAGAAGTTTTACAATAAAAAAAATAGTCAGTAAAAACAGTAAGGCTTTTCCTAGAGTAAGGTTTCCAATATAGATTTCTGCTATTTGGAAGTTCTCATGATATATTTTTTTCTGTTGTTTTCTTTTATAGTTTCATTATTTACATTATTTCTTCCTTCTCTTGGAGTGAAACTTCTAAAAAAACTTGCTTTCTCATCTTTGTACATGCTTCTTCCTAGTTACACTGCTTTTTCAACATCAAAATGGGGTCCAGACACCGGCACTCCAGAATGAAAATCCCAGTTGCATCAAAGTACAAATCTGAGCCTCCAAACCTTGGTGCTGTCTATTGGCCAAATGTTTTTCCCAAAGACAAAGAGTTCATATAGTGAAGGACTCTCACTATGAAATTCTGCAAGCTTTCCTGGTTCAAAGTCCCTCCACTACAAATTGGGCTTATTTTTGGAATAGCTCTTCTGAGCCTACACTTAGACCTTTACAACAAAAGAAAGGCCTGCTTCAGACAGCAGTCTGCTCTTGGAAAGAGAGGTGAGCCAAGACCTCCTGAGAGCCATCAGGGACTTTGCTACTGCTATTGATTGTACAAGGAAGGTTCACAGCAGGATACAACTCCAAGACAAATAGCAGGATAAATAAATAATGCTGCTGTTATTCTGCTGACATGACAGGAATTCTCTTCCCAGCAAATCTGTAAATGTCCATTCACAAACCCAAATGAAACTTCAGGTAAATGCAACTATCCTGAAGTTACTGCATCAAAGAATCAGTGGGGGAAGCTTATTATCATGTGACAGACTGTTTGGTCTACTCAGCTACCCTACAAAGGCTACAAATACAAGACTCAGCAAGACTAAGAGAGTAACAGACAACCAAAAATATTAGCAGTCTGCACAGTTTAGTTTGTAGCTCTGAAACAGCTTTGGAAAATTATTCTCTGCTGTAATAGGTCTCGTTGTTGGAAAATATTTACTGGAATTCAAGGATTAAATTACCTTTATTTTTCATTATTTTAAAAGTGAAATCAAAGTGCAATACAATTAAACATATATATGCCTTCAAGGCTACTCCAGCTATGTCTCTCGTGACCGCTATATTCTTGACCAACACCCTACAATGAAAGGGCACTATCACCTCCATTCACGTGAACTTCGGGGCTCTGTGTTGCAGACTTCTCTGGAGTATTGGTGGAGTAGAAGATAACAATGATTCATATACTGCAAGGTCTCAAACAGCAAGACATTAAGAAAGCAAGTCAGGAATCAGTTTAGACATCAAAGTGGAGCAAACATGTCACAGTTCCCTGCTGATTCACACCACTTTGAAGACAGTGCACTCCTCAAAACATCATGAATATTTTCCAGATGCACCCTAAGGTGTTGCACAATTCAATTCTGTAGAGACAAGCACTAGCTTAATAGAAAGATTTATAGAGAAGATTGCAGCTTTTGAATTCTTGAGCTACTGTTGGGTAGTGATGAGAAGTTATTTTGAAGACCTATCTTGTCCATTAGGAGTAGATTCTGTCTAGAGAACACTTTACATAGACTTTTTGTGCTTCCTACTGCCCTGCTCTTCTCATAAGCACTTCTTCATGAGACTGAACTGAAATCAACAAACATATTTCATATTTAGATCTTTATTTCCTTCACATTTCAGTTTATCATTAGGCCTATAGTGTCTGTAGTGGAACCAGGTGTATTTTCACAAGTCCTTGATACCTCTAAAGTCTGTAAGCTTTGGGCTTATGAAGTGAACATCACAATGACCTGCAAACTCAGGGCAATGGCAGCCATGCCTACCAATGCCTGCTGCCTTCAGAAACTCCAGCAGACAGTACATCATCCCTGAGACTCAACTGCAGCCACAGGCTAACAGCTCCTCTACTTCTTATCTTTTCAATAAGGCACTCTGCAATTATTTATGTGATAGTTTAAAAAGTACATCATCCCTAAAGGCATATCTTAACTACACAGAAAAATGGAAAGGGACATTTTATGAGTTCTGTTTTATGGATTAAGGAAATGAGAATTCCACAATAAACAACAACAGCTTTGAAAACAACATTGGCAATGTCTTCAAAGTTGCACACTTGAAGACTACAATAAATTTCCTTACAAATCACAAGAAACTAGGTTCTCACAGTAGGATATGATGAAGAAAAGGTGCATGAAGCACCACACAGAATGTGTATGTGCTGAGAAAACTGTCAGGTATGCCCACCAGCACAGCATGTAAGGGAACTGCTCCACCTGCACATGATCTCTTCCCTCTATCAAGTTTCCACTTCAGCTGAAATGTCAGAAATGGGAGTCTAGGGAAAAAAAGCAGAATGTGCACCAAAGATGAAAGGCATCTGGGCATAAGAACATCAAGATGCCACTGTAGAGTAAAAAACCAGAAAGGCTTGGCTGATTTACATTAGCAAAAGAGGTATGTTTGCAAAGCCAGAATGCTTTAATATTTAAAGATGTATCACACATCAATAGCCTGTGATTACCTCACTCTGAATTACTGCATCCTATCATCACTGCAGTAAGGGAGAAAGACATTCTTGATTTCTCAGTATTAGAAATGGGAACTACAGCATAAATTTGCAGGTTGCCATCCTATCTACATGCAGTTCTGTGCAGTGCTCACAGTTGCATTGTTTAGGGACTATCTTCACAGTTATGAAATCATATCTAGCAGAACACTTAAATATATTTACACTAAATGGAAAAATAGAATAGTGGTGGGACAGTGTATCCAGCCACGCTGAACTCCAAACACTGAAAATACATATTCAACTGAATGAAACCCATATAAAAACAGTCTGTTGCTGTTATCTGCCACAGTTCCCTCAAGAGAGGTAAAAAGATTTATTTCTGTTGGTGACTAGCCATGTGGCCCTTTTTACTGTGAGTTTTTCCTTAATCAGTGTCCATTTGTGGTGATTAGGGACACGGACTTCGCATGACGGTGAAAGCAAAGACATTTATTAATTATTTCAGCAGGCTTTTTATACCTTTTACACAATGGGCTGCAATTGTTCATTTAGTTCGTAAGTCCTTGCTGCTAGCTACAATATTACAATGTTTTTACCTATTAGCAACATTAGTTCTTTTGTCCTTGGTTCAAATCCCTCTTTCTACCTCAGGGAACTGCTTCTCCTTACTTTTCCCATGGCTTGAATACCACAAGGGTAAAAATGTCCATTCCTTGCTGTTTTCTCATATCAGAAATCTCTGTATTTCCCCCTTCTGTTATATACATTTTCCTTCTCTCATTAAAAATACATGTATTTCTGTATTTCCAACAGTTCCTGAGTGTTCACAGACGGAGCAGCGTGGAGGGACCAATATAATAAAAGGTCATTTAGTTACACATTTCTAATATTTTGGATTGGAAATGGTCTTAAGTTGGGTAAAGCCCTTTATTCCAATGGCCTCTAACACAGTCCATCATTCTTAATGCCATACAACACCACCATTCAAGCTGCTGTGTTTAAGACTCTTCTCTAAGCATTTTTTCCACTATTTTTCAGAGCTGAAAACAACCTTTTCCAGGTGTGCTAATTGATGTCAATTTTATCTTCGCATTCTGGATTTACATCCAGAGATGCTGGCCACAGGTTGGTTAAGAAGACAGAAAGACCAGATCCCCCAAAGGTTTCCTCCCACGCTTGCCTCCAGTTCCTGTATTCTCAGAACCTGGCATCTCCACACATGGCAAGGAGAGATGATGGTAAAGTAGCCTGGCTTTAGTACAACTACTCTGAAGCCTTTAGCATTGATCTGAGTAAGAATTCTTAGCAAACAAGACCCTTCTGAATAGGTCGATTGTGATTCTCTCTTTCATGACTGAAGTAGCAATGAGCCTCTTCCACCCAATGGCAGAGATCAGCTTCTCTGCTCTCTTTGCCAGTAAAGGTGTTTCACGTTTCTGAAGGGCAATTAAAATTCCTCACAGCAGTTGTATCCCACCCGCTAGGTCCATGCCTGAGCTGACAGGCTGCGATGCAAAGGTCAGTTATTTTCAGCCCTTCTTTCCAATTCATTTACGAAGGCAGACTGATAACTGATGAGCCCTTTAGGTTCTTTCCAGGTAATGTCCTTCTGCAGTCCCCTCTTATAAGAATGGGTTTACAATGCAGCTGGTTTCCTCTCTAAGGCTCTGGTAGCGTTTTAGTCCTTGAAACCCTATGTTAACTTCGAAATTAAAAAAATAAAAGAAAATCTGTTTTTATATTTAGTGTTATTTAAACGTTCAGTTTCTTTCTGGTTTCTTTGCTACTCTTACTTACACTGCATGTAATCAATACTGCAGTTGGTCACTCTCTGAGGTCTCCATTGGTTCATCTAACACTCTTCACATAGATGAATTCTCCTATTTCATTGATGCTTTTTCTTCCAAAATCACCGTTCAGCTTCTCATTTTAGAGAATACTTGTTTTAGCACCCATGATTTTTGTCTTTGTCTAACCAGTTACTTTCATTAGCTTAGCCTCATACTTTTTGGACATGTTTTAGTAGTGATGTTTGCATTACCCAATCAATGATAACGTCACAGCACATAAAGATGCTTGCTGGTGTTTGCCTTGAGCTGATTTGTTCCCTAGCTGTTCAATTTGGAGAATTTTTTGCGCCTCTGTATACAGCCATGAAGATCTGACTTGTTAGGGCTGAAAGTTGTTCTGTAGGATCCTATCATGCTCTGTCAAAGCTTTTTGAAAACCAAGGAAATAAGAGGAGTCTATTCCTTTGCAGACACCTCTACGATTGCTAAGACACAGACCTTGACGATCAAAAGCACTGAGACTGTTCCTTGTCTTACATCCAGTGTCCCTTTACCTCTCTTACACCGCAGCCACACCATCTCCCCAGGTGCAGGATTAAGAGCAGCCTAATAGAACTCCAGTGCTTCCACTATTAAGGAAAAATCTCTTTTTCCCAGGCTTCATCACACAACTCCCTCAGTGTCATTAAACTGGTGTTGTCAGGTGCTGTCAGCTTTGCTGATGGGATTTCATGTGTTTTCATCTCCCTAGAGTTTTTCACTCTTGCACTTTGTGTCAATGCCAGGCTCAGGGCTTCCAGCTTTTACTGACTGGCAAGAGGGTTGTCTAGATTAAAGATTTCTTTGAAGTGATCCACACATCTGCTTTCCCTTCTGTAGTACCTGTGAGTATTTTTTCCTCTTTTCTCTTTGTTTGTCATATTACCTTAATTTACTCTCCTGATGAAATGCTTTGTGTTTTCCCATTACAGCAGTAGCATCTCCTTTACCTGTTACCATTTTTCAACTTTTTCTGTCTTTCCCTACAATGCTTTTGTGGTTTAGCTGCTGCTGCTCCTTCTGTGCCGCTTTCCAATTTTTTTTTATTCCTACCATTTTGGAGTTCACCCTTCTCTTGGCAAAGGGCCACATTTTCTGCCTGTAGTTTTCTGTAGTTACCACTCTTGCAGTTTAATAACATTGCTGCTGAGCTGATCTCAGGGCTGCTGAGTCACTTTCACCTGTGTTTGACAAAGCCTCAAATGCATCTGTCAGAACTAATCTGAGCTTTCTCACAGTATCTTTCTGCTGTTCCGTTTGGTCCTGTTGTCCAATTCTGACTACTTCTTGAAGTCACTAATTTGCAGTTTCTCTACAGGGTGGCAATGGTCATGTTGGTCAGTGGTATCAGTAGTTTGGAGCAACTGAGTTTTGGATGAACAAGCTGAGTTTTGTTTTGCCACCTATCAAATGTGCAAGTCTATATGAGTAACTAAAATGTTTTCAAAAAGAGGCATGAAATCTAATTTAATGATTCTCTGCCAGGAGAGCAAATTCAGACTCTAGTGTCCTACCTCACTTCACAAACTGTGCTGCATTATTAAAGAACAGCAGAGAGTCATCCTTTCCCGTCTATCCTCCAAGTTTCCAACACTAAAATTATGGTCTTGTGGCTGTTTCACCAAAATCACTGTTTAAACACCTTAGAAATATAGAAATATATATAGAAATACCCCCCATGATTCCTTCCAAACCCTATTTGAATTGCTTTATGCTTTGGGATCCATGATATTTTTTGCCAATGAGTAACACAAAGCAGCTAAAGTTGTGTAATGTACCTGCTTCACTTTTTTAACCCTTTGAGAAATCCCTTGAACATCCTCTAATGATACCTTAAGAGGAACGATGAATATATATATTCACACATCAACATCTCTTTGTTGTACATGAGTTTATACCATATTTCTTGTGCTGCCTTTTCCTTTGTCATCCCTTGGTTACCCGCAAGTAATGCAGCTCACCCAGCCCCTTGAGATCATAATTTTTAAGAGCTTTTGGTGGCAGACTTTGGAAAAAGTACTCTTATATCGACATGCTCACAATCCACCTTCACAGAGCTATAAATACATTTGTAGGGTATCACATTATCTGTGGAGACCCAGTAGTTCTATGTTTTATAACCATTTCTATGAATTTACAAGCATATAAGTTGAACCTACTGATCTTTAGTTCTTGTCACGATTATAGGAAGTCTTTATAAACAGAGATGTTAAATTTTCTACCTTTTCCTATCTCCATTCCTCCTTTTCTGCTGGTAATAAAAGCAGTAGCTTATTCCGCAGTCAATAGCTCAGCAGTTTTCTGGTTATTTCAGATATCTGAAGAGGATTCTTTAGAAGAACTTTAAGAAGTTTTAAAAGAAGAGACTTAAAACTTCAGAGACTTGTAATGGTTCCTCTAAAGAGAAGCCTTGCTTTAGAAGTCAGTCATCTGGCTTGCTGTGGGGTTTGCCTGTTTATTACCATTCATTTTGCCAAGATCTCTCACTCCTGGAACCACTTTGAGTGACATGTACCAGATTTCCCTGTACATCGTTATTATTACAGTCTAGGTTAGTAATAAAGATCACATCAAAATGAAAGTTGTAACATCACATTTTGTCAATAACACTTTGACAGTAATTGTTCAAACCATTTCTGTTCTCATCACCACGCTCTTTGGCAGTGGAGCAGCTCATCTTTTACCAACAGCTCATCTTTCAGTAACTGCCTTGGGTGTAGCATACATTCCACACTGTTGATGAAACACAGCTGATGGCAACTTTCTGTTGTAAGCACTGCTTGGTCATAAAACATGCAACCTCCATGAACTGAACAGCTGAGATATTTCTTCACTTCTCCAAAATATTTATGATCTGCATCTGCTATTACTCATATGTTGATTTTTTTGAGACAAGGACTGCCACTTCCATCATGATCTAAAGGATTCCTACGGACATTTATAATTCTTTTTCTGAATTATTATGCTCACAATATCAAGTTCAAGGTACCTGGGGTGTTTCCTTCCAAGGTGCTTTCTGTTGGCAGACCTTCAGGACTTCATCCTTTTGAAGTTAGTAATTACCAGGAGCCTCCACGAAGTACAAGCAGGAAAAGACAAGAAGCCTTTTGCAGTCACTTTTACTAAAGGGGTAACCTGATCTCATTTGCCTTCTGATTTTACTGATCAACAACTGTACCAAAATGCCACATGTCTACTCTTCATTGCTTTCAGTCGCAGGGCCTTAATTTAACAATTTTATGCTGAACCCCCTTCTTTTGCTCTTTTAAATACTTTGAAGTCTGTTTCTTAACATGTTAGCAATAAAAAGTTCTTTCTGTTAAAATGTTGTATTGAAAACTAAATTTTTTAACTACTTGAATATTGTAGTGCTATATATGGGAGAGAATCCAAAAAAATGCTCTTTTCAGACACCCACACAGCACAATGGAAATGAGCAGTTTAACACAGTAATTTTAATCACAGACACGTATACTAACCTAATTGTGGTTTGCTTTGCTAACAGTTGGAAAATCTCAAAAAGGCAGATATTTTGATCATATTTCAATATGTGTTCTTTCATTTTCATGACTTGCCCCCCCTTGGCAGAGAGAACATATTCAGCTACTAGTTTTCTTCCTTCACTCCAAACTTTTGTCATTTCCCAATGTCACCAGCAGTTTTCTTATGCAAATACTAATTGTTCTCAGTATGTTTGTCCTCCAAATAGCTTCTTATTTCATGGTAAACACACAAGATCTTTTTCTTTTGGAAATCATGCTCTACCAACAAGATAAAGAACATTAAAGTAGCATCAAAGAAAAACTCAGCTGAATGACATGAAAAATAATGCAAAACCTATTTATCAGTTTCTATTCCTTGAAAACATCAATCATAATGGAAGGGTTGGTTAATCACCACACTACTTCTTTTGTCTCATATTTCATTCCCTTCTTGTGAGATACACACTTAGAAAAAAGTCAAGTCTCTGCTACAGTAGCAAAATTGTAACTAAATCCATCTCTGGCCAGCTGAATGAATTACATCACCTTTCTTTCTGGAAAAAAAGAATGCTTTATGACTCGTTTTGCTCATTCAGATGTTATGATTTCTAATGGTAAGAGGCAATCTAGGAAAAAAAAGTAAGGTCAAACCTTTTCTTAACAACTGAAAAGCTCTTCATAAACAAGAAAAGATGTGTATATGACCCCTTAGTGTTGCTCCAGTATGAGAAGATTCAGATCCCATCAGGTTCTTTACTCAGACTACTTTGGAAAACTGACTAATCATCACAAAAGGAAAAATATACCTTTTGTTATTAGCAGGTTTTGTGAAACACACGATTTCTCTAGTATGTTTAATAAAGATCCATCTTTCCTTTAATGTTAGCAGATACGTGTATCAGAGCATAAGTAAGTGTACAAGTGCAGGACCGTATGCAATTTTATTCATGTCTGATCTCAAGGTATTTGTGAGAAAACACAAATTTCTTATAAAGCAGTATTTCAATGTGTGTGTGTATGTGTGGGGAAATCAAGCCAAACTTGAAATAGCTGAAAATCTCTTTTTGGTCTAGAAATAAAAGTTTTCATTGACAAGAAATGCTTCTTTCATTCTGCTGTCTGAGACACTAAGGGAGTACCAATACCAGGCTAAACCCTCACAAAATCAGAACAAAGTTCTGCTAAGTTAATGTTAAGCAACTAAAGAGATGACTACAACAAACTTCATAATCAAAAACTTTATAAATACAATTAAGTCTGTAATTTGAATGATTTTATGGAATATGATAAAATACAAAGACTCTTTCAGAAACATAAGAGAAAAAGAAAAGAATGTTATTACTCGTTCCATGATTTCCTGTCAGGATATTAAAGTCTTTCAAAATGAGCCACGCATTTATAATACAGACACTGCAGGATTAGGAAGACTGTGGGATCAAGTGTTCCAAAAACCAAAATGGAAGTGCTTATCTGGTTATGGAAAGTGGATGAGGCTATTAATGTCAACAATGTGGCATCCTGTGCGCACACCTACGCCTCCCAAATGCAGGCAGTGAATGCACGCCAGCTTCAGTTCATTTCTTCTTAGTGAATTTGAAGTTTTAGAGAATATTCTGCATTTACTGAGGCAACAGTGAGATTACAAGAGATGTTACATGTTTCAAGATTTTTAGTGAGGTAAAAGCAGAAAGTTCATTAGGTTTGTACATAAATGCTGCATAGAAATTTACAGACACCTTTGAATATACCCATGCTTAAGTAAAAAAACTAATAATCTTTATCCATATAATCAAGTTTAAACTCCCTAGGAACTTGAATTATTTGGAAGTATTTTCCAGTTAGTCTTTCAAATATATTGAAAACAAACATCATTCCAAGTAGTGGTAAAACAGAGACTTTCATGATCCCAAGATTCTAAAAAACTCATGTTCCCCTAGATACATGCATAATTGGCCTGATTTTCCTCAATTGCTGTGAACCTCAGATTTCCTTGATTTTTGCTGAATATCTATAAATGTAAGCATATTTCACTGGAAGACACAAAGTGCTCAACTTTTTTTCACAAAACTACATAAACAATTTAGGAAAACATCCCTGTTTGGAAATCCCATACTTCCCTTGAGTTGAGCTCCTTACCTAAGACACTGACTCTCCATCTGAGAAGTTACACACCCAGGATAAATGAGTCTGTACCACACAGTGTGGAATACCAAAGTAAAACACATCAGTTTACCTTTGCCTTGCGGAAATGGTAGACTACCAGCATGCTGATGAAGTCCAGCAGCATGCAGAGCGTTTGGAACGAGATGATGGCCAGCCGTAAATACTTGTCCTCCTGTGCATAGCAGGGAGTATCATCTGTGCAGTAAGAACATCCCTCTCTGCAGGGCAGGCAGGTGTAGACTTCCTCTGACAACTCACCAACTGAAAAGCGATTTTCTGAATCCTTTCCTGAAAGTATCAGAAGAGCAAGAGGAGACACCTTTAGTGTACAGGCTGGGGAGTTGACCCAGACAGAAGCAAATCTCTCCTCTGCTGGGCTCCCTTTCTCTCCCAGTTGCCCTCTCTCATTAGGTAACAAAATAGCCTGGCCAATGCTGCTTTTCTCACTTCATCCTCCTTTCTAACATCCAGAAAATGCAGACCAGTTTAGACATATGAGGGAAGTGAGCTTGTTACACATCAAATACTTCCCCTGTTATATTTAAAGTGAGCTAAATCTGCATGGGAAATTCTATGAAGAAGAATTCTGAATGGGGAAAAGAAGGTATATGAAAGACTTGAGAATAAGGAAGGGATTTCACATAGACACATGAAGAGCAGATCCAGTAACTATGTAATGTTCATAGTACAAGATCCGATCCTATTTCAAATTGTTCCTCAATTTCATAAATATGCTATCTAATGAATTAATAGACTTCAAATTAGACAAAACCCTGCTTAATTAACATTTATTCAGCATGCTGTTGGCACGATTGCACTACTCTGCCCCCAAAGCAAAATCAGGGCACTTGCTCTAAGTACAATCTTCCACTGTTCACACAAGAACCCTAGAAAATCTGGAAAACCTACTGACAAGTTAGTATTTTCTCTATGAAAGTCAGTGACTGTTGAGCTGACAGCTTGTCCATCAAAATGAACACATCAACAACAAACATAGAAGGATTTCTGCTTTTTCTGATCCATGAACCTGTAAACCCCTGTAAGGCTTCTGACTCTATAGGCCATTAATGGAGTACAGAGGTGAGAGGGAGCAAAGAAATAATATTATTAAATAAGATAGAAAAAGGAATGTATCGAAAATGTTTACAATAAGCAAGCCAGCCTTAGGAGCTCGCAGAAATAAGAGAATGTGGCTGAAGCCAAATCAATGGTGTGCTAAAATGTGTGATAACTCCTCTTTTCACAAGACTAGAGAATCACTCCAATTCCTTTGATCAAAACTCTCCTGTCACTGAAAATATTAAATCATCCATTGTTTAGTCTTAATTCAAGAGACAGCTTATTCTACCAATGTTGCACATGCATATGGGCTTATGGAACTGTCCTCAGACTTCTGGCTTGAAACATTTGAAATAGAAGGTTATCTACAGGGGCAATTACTGATTGCCTGCTCAAATCCATGTACAAGCAATGCCTGGGAAAGGGATAGAGAGGCCTTATACCCAGGCCTCTTTATCTGGCATGCCATTCCAGCAGCCCTGTGCTCCTCATCCTCAGTGTACGGTGCTTTGCTTCTACATCCCATAGTGGGAAGGGACCAGGAGGGTATTTCTCATGAAGACTGTGAATTTCTCTTTGGAACTTTATTGTAAACAAATATGTTGGAAACCCGAATACAGCAGAGTAGTGCTGACTCATGCAGATAATCAGGTTTTGTCAGATACAAGCACACAGTAAGAAGAGATCTTGTGCCTTTTTGATCCAGACAGTGGGAGGCGGGAATGGAAATGCTGGAAAATAATGATGTTTGGGTATACCAAAAAGGTGAAGAACCTCTTAGGAACACTAATCTTCAAAATATCCTAGGACTGGAACTCCTCTTCAGAACAAACACACATGGACCACAGTCCATCATTATCATTCCAAGAGCTTCACCAGAAATCACCTTCTCCAAATCTAACATTAGATCCTTGTTTTAATTACAGCTGGAGCACTGGACCCACACTGTATTCTGTCAGAGACAGAAGTCACTGTCTCCCACCTCCCATCTCCATATTCAAATCAAGAGTACATCACCTTCTGCCCAAGTTTTCCACTTGGTTTCCTCAAAATTTGCACTCATTCAACACCACACACCTGTTCCTTTATTGTTCATGTTAAGAGTTGCCCTTCAGTCAGTCCATCTCCAAAAAGATTATTTAATCTCCTTAAAATCTCACTTCTGAGCGACGTGAGCCTTTTATTAATATACTTTTATTGTGTCAACTAAATAAATTATTTGTACTGTAAAAACCCATGGTTATGACACTAGTTGCCACAAATAATATATGATTATGTCTTGACAATTTTCCGTGGCCCTGAACTTGATACACTTACTTTATTTCTGAAATGTTCAACCTAGAAAGTCACTGCAAATACATTATGATCCATTTAATCAAGGATATTCTTATCTGAGTCATGCATGAAAGTTTCTTCATGTGTATGCTTATCATATACTACAGGGGTAACAGTCAATAAACAGTTGCATGTTACAGTAAATATCCCATGGATATGACTCCATAATGCAACAGCAAACCCTTCTTGTTGTCTGTTGTACACAAAAAAAAGATTGTCAGTACAAATCTTCACTGTCTGCAATTCCAGGTACACATGATTTTTCTGTGAATAATTTTTGACTTGGAAAAAATTCTTTGTTTTGTAACTAATACAAGAAAGATTAGAAAAAATTTCATCTATCTCAGGTTTTCCACAATGCAATAAGGAACTATTAACAATCCCCATATTGTTTTTTTCCTCCTTGACAAAAAGAAATAACATTTTTCAGACCCTCTAAAAGAAGCTCTTGGGAAAGAACGATTCATTGTATTTACCACTGACTGGGAGCTTTTTTGTCCACTCACACCCTTGTTCTGCCTATGGCTCAGGGCACTGCTGCCCACTGCACAGCTGAACATTTCTGCCCTTTGTGTCTGGTCCTGTCCATTCACCTAAGTCAATGGAACATCAATTCAAACCACAGACAGTCCAGGCCAAACACTGCCTCTCACAGTACTCCCAGGATTTCATTGTGCCTTCTCCTGTCTCAGCAGTTCTTTGGATTACATGTCTCCACCAGTCAAGAAAATCAGTTTTTCCTCTTCAGAAGATTCTAGACACTTATAAGGTAGATGGACAAGAAATTAATTCTGCTCTGTGTAAGGCTGCAGATGTTTTAGCATGGCTGTGAATGAGATGGAAGTAACATGTGCTGCAGGAGTTAAAACTGAGGATTAGGAACCTGTAAAAAAGTACCATTCTAAAGAAAAAAAGAACAGAAAGAAAAAGAAGTAGTAACAAAAATTAAAAGGATAAAAACAAAGGAGAAAAGAACAAAGAATTGGTGAAAAGTAGGAATAGGGACACAAACTAATATGAAGTATAATAAAACAGAAAGCTTAAAGGCTTCAGCTAGAACCACTCTACCGTATTTTTCTCCTAGTTCTTCCCTCTTCTATTGCAGCTTATTTTTCTGTTGGATTGGCCCATCTGTTTTTGAAATGGTCTCCTGAGGGTAACTCTTCATCAGCTTTGGTTCTCCTAAGGACACTTTGCCACACAAGGGATGCCTCAGCAGCTGTGACATTGCCAGCTGAGCTCTTTCTGCAAACTAAGAATGGCACCACAGACTGCTGAGAGCCAGGGCAGGGATTGCTTCTGTCCCAAACCAAAACATCCCACACTCCAGTCAGAACTGGATGAACACAGAGAGCACAGAGCATGCTGAGCACTGAGCAGAACAAACGACTGATTCTGCTCCTGTTCTGTAATAGAGTAAATGAGGAAAACTCCAGCCACATCAGCGATGCTGCAGTAACTCCGTGTGATAACTGGACCTGCTAGCACCAAACCCTGGTCATAACCATCACCCCAGAAAGGCATCACTGAAATCAGTGACAACCTGTGCATGTGCAAAGATCTGCACGTGTGAGTTCTGTTGAAGAAACAACGCCAAAGGGCAGGTGTAAAAAATGGCAATTCCTGCTGAACTGGAAACCCCTCTTGGAATTTTTTACGTGATCATAGCAGGGTTAGAGACAGCAAAGTTCCATATTCAGACAAAAGAGTCAGCTCTAGGGCAAGTACATTTTTGCACTGGGCAGGTTCCACATCTGAACAAGAGCTAAGCAGAATTTCTACAATATCTGGATGATGCACTGCTAAAGAATCAACTTCTAGGTTGAACAAAGCACCGCTGTTCTGCTAAGGATTTTCCAATGCAAATCTGATTAGCCCATGAGGCAGGGAACAGAACTGATTTGGAGAAGGGTGTTCCAGAAATGTTAAAATGTAGTAATCATAATTAGTCTGTTCTACCTATACTGACAGTGACACCTAAAAATGAACTGTTAGGAGAAAGTGCATAATCATGTACCCAAGTACTTACAGGTTAATGTAACCTGCCCGTATAAAGTAAATTTTTTTCTAAAATCAATTTCCAAACTCAAAAGTGACCCTGGAAATTTGGAAATAACTTTGTGCCCCACTGGTACCCAGGGTTCTCATTAACCCATGCAGAAAAAATAGAAAGGCTTTACATATTTTTGGCACTGCCAGATCTGAAGAATGAATGCAGAGTTGGAAAGGAAATGCCCTCCTACCTGGCTTCTTATTCAGTAAATGAACAGCCTAAATTCCCTAACCCGAACCTGAACCCCAACCCTAGCCCTAACCCTAACCTTAACCCCTGTCCCACACACTCTCTGGGAATGTACAACACGTGCAGCTTCCCTGGGAGCAGCAACACTGTGCTGCTTGAAGACAGAAAAGCAACCCACTTGCAGAACCTTTCCTCCACTGTACATGCCACATTGCATCCTGGTGTTCAGGGCCACAGCTGAGTTTGCAGACAGGAAGATAAGCAAACTTTTAAGCCTTCCTACCAGTAAACTGTGTAGAGCGTTCAACATCCCTGCAACTACAGACAACTTTCAGATTTGAACCAAAACATTAATCTGGACCTAAAGCAAAACCTTTCCCACCTCTTAAAAGCTGGACACTTCAGGCACAATATGCAACTGTAGTGAACCATATCTTGCTGTGGAGCAGAACCCCAATATCACTGAGAAATGCTCCCATTTCAAAACACAACACACTCAATCCAATCTTTCAATCCAGAGAAGGATAAGACTGGTCAATTTTTTCTATCTGTCTTCTTTCTTATATCTCAAGACCAGCAAATCTTTACTGCCTCTTTTTTTTATTCTACTAGGAATGCTTTCTAAATGATTAACGTTTGTATTCAGTTTCACCTTCTTTATCATCAGATTTCTCATACCTATCTCCACAGAGATCTTCAGGTTAGGCAGCTTCTGTCAAAACTGGTTGCAGGATTCTTGTCTAGAATTCCTATGTCAGCATAATTTTGAACCATTCTACAGCCATTTCAGCCAAGCAATTTTTTCCTCTCTTTTCTTTTTACAGAATGTAGCTGTTTGACAGGGTCAACTTTCCTTTCAGTCACAGGTTTTTCTCCTGACTTCAGTCATTTCCAGTCGCACTGTTCCCTTTTTGAAATCATCTACACAACGACATGTGGATGAATTAAAGCAGTTCAAAGCTCACATTAGCTCACAGAAACAAAGGCTCAAATCAAACTG
Source organism: Pithys albifrons albifrons (assembly GCF_047495875.1). Classification (NCBI taxonomy): domain Eukaryota; kingdom Metazoa; phylum Chordata; class Aves; order Passeriformes; family Thamnophilidae; genus Pithys; species Pithys albifrons. The sequence continues at coordinate 17,985,970 of NC_092464.1, forward strand.
GCCCCGTATTATGTAATTACATACCCTAAAATATCAGTATAAGCAAACACTTTCTTGAGACAAATTTTACTCTGTTAGGAGCTAAATATACATTCTAAAGTAGGCATATAAGCTCTTCCTTCTAAAGTAAATGGAGAAAATGGCTCACTTGTCTGAGGTATTACTTTTCCCATGAAAACACAGATTACTCTCCAGGGGAGCCACACTCTTGATGCTGCCTGCAGCTGAAACCTAGGGGACTAATACATACCAAGCATTTACATGAAATACAATTCATCTCATCCCTGGTGATCAATACTGTTATGATCTCTAGCCACATTATTTTTGTGTATTCTGTGGCATTCGGTATGACAAAAATCTAAGAAGTATTTTTTTTAATATGCTCACTAAAGGAGTTAAATGCCAGTTCCATCAGAACTCACTGCACTGCAGGAGAACCCAAACATTGTCCTTACTCTATCAAGAGATTCACATGGCCCAGAGAAACAGCACTATCACAAGGCTGCCATCTGCAGCACTTTACAATATGAAAAGAGAAAGGGAAACAAACACTCACTAGGTAAGCTGTTGAACAAACTGTGCTTTTTAGGCTACAAATATATACAACAGAAGCCATGGTATCTCTCACAGATATTTAGATGTGCATGTTAACTGTTGAATAGCACTGAATGTATTTCTATAGTGGAACAGGAACAGCTATTTTCACACAAGGCAGGAGATAATACACACAGTCCTGGATCAAGCTTGGTGAGAGTTACTCATTGCCATTCCCTGGGCATCTCATACAAACCACTCTCACAGCAGAGAGCTGATGAGATGAACCTCTGGCTAAAAACTGATGCGAAGAAGGTGGGGATGGCATTCACCTGAAAGCAGGAGGCAGAGAAGGTTGCCCTGTTACACTGTCAAGCAGCAGCTTTGCACTTGTCCCTGCAGCATGAGTTCTACTAGTAGAACTACAACAATTTTAGCACAGAATCTGTGCAGAGATTTGGTCATATGATAAAAGCAACAGACATCAACTTTGGACATGCAGTGTATCTATTTTCCCTGCTGATATCAACCAAGTTCTGTTGCCCCTACTGTGCACAACTCAGTTTAAGTACCATACAGTACTGAAGACATGTAGGCTGCACGTCATCCATGTCAGACAGCCAAACAGACTCCCAGGCCTGAACCACCTCCACTACCTCATCAACACATAATTAGAGTTTGGATGCTCCTTTGAATTCTCCTTTGCAAATGAACTAAAATGAAAACAATTAAAGGCCACAGACAGCCAGAGGCTAGGGCATTCTCATTTCCTCTGGCCAAAGACAAAATGAGTAGATTAATTTCCAGAATACTTGTGCTTGAGCACAGATGACAAAAATTCTCTATTTCCCCTTAGCAAGACTTCTTTTCATGTTTTTAAATTTATTTACAAATCAAATATTCTTCAAGTGGGTATGTTTTACAGGATCCTCAAGAGTATCCTGAATGACAAACCAAAGGGCTAGAACTCTTCAAGTGATTATATAATCTGAGAGTTGCAAACCATTGGGATATTACTGTATAACCCAGACAAGGATTAAAAGGAGCCCTGCATTATTAATGCTAGCTCTGTTTTTTGTTTCGTTTTTTTTTTAACTCAAGCAAAGGCACTTACTCTGAAAGCTGTTCACTGAGAAGATGTTGGGATGATAGAATCCAGCCTTGCAAATACATTTGTAGGCTCCAAGCACAAATCCAAGGCCTTTAATTGGCATGCACTGTGAGAAAGGAAAAAAGAAAAGTCATGCAGATGATCACACAACTGTACCCTCAGATGCACATTCAAGCATAAAAACATTGCAAGATACTGTGTGTAGACTTCTAAGAACAAATGGACACCCCTTGCAGACTGACAGCATTTTCTCAGGGGCTTTTCCCATAGTCATATATCCCTCCAGTCTTTTTGCCTTGTTGTCCATCACCAACAAACAGCAAAGACAGTTATAATCAAGCCTGTTCCACTGGTGAACTGACCAAGTGCCAAATTTGACTCTTTGCACATTTGCTCTAGGCAGGACATCCAATGGCTATGTATTTTCCTGAAGAGTTTCCAGCACTTTTTCCCAGCACAGCAGGTGGGTTTCAGACAGCTGGAGCTGTGAGGAAGAACATGGAAACCCACAGCCAAGACACCAACCTTCTGGTGCCCCCATCACAATGGCAAGCACAGCAGAGCAGAGATAACCCAACTGAAACACAAAAAACTGATTAGAGAAAATGGCTTCAGACATAAATCTAACCAAGGTGAAAAAGAGAAAAACCTATGGCAACAGAAGCCCCATACTTTTAAACTCTCTTGCCCCTTTTTGAGGAAGCAATACATGAAACAAGTTTTACTTAAACTCAGCTTCATTCTTGTTTACTTCTGACATCAGGTCAACCACAGCAAATTTATTACCGTGACAGAACATCAACTGTCAGACCATTTCTGCACATCAAATCGACTCTGCCTAGTACAGAGGGAAGAAACAGTCCAGCAATATAAAGGTAGAAACACTGCTAAAACTGTGGTTCTGAGTACAGCTACTTCTTTTCACCAGATCAAAGTAGACTACTATACTAGATGCCTTTCCCCCCAGTAAAGGTGTACTTACAGCACAGGTGCACCTCTACCAACACGGCTCCATGAGTAAGAATTAGACACCAGCAGTTCCTCAGAGACCAACTGAATGATTTAACTGAAACAGCCTCTGTCCTCCTTATTTCTCACTTATTTGTGACTGTGACTTTAGAATATGCTTCAGTCTCTGCCTGTGACTGATAGGAAGATGCAGAGGACAGGGTTCAGTACATCTGTGTTTCAAAAAGTCAAGTGTGCACCAAGAGAGCATAGTCTGCACTGACACCTGAGAAAACCCCAGAAACTAAATAAATAAATAAATAAATAAATAAAGGTAAGAAATTTTTATTATCTCAAATTTCAGCTTTGTCACATAATTCTTCCTGATGTTAGAAAAGCCGCTTTGCTTTTCTTTGCCTCAGTTCCCTAGAGGGCATCATATCTTCTCACACCCTTTGCCAATCCAGTGTCTGTGCAGGCAGTGCAGGCCTGTGGGTGCTATTGGAGAAAAGCTAATGAGTAGGAAACTGGTACGCAAGAACACTGAAAATTCATTTAGCCTTTATATAAGCATGAAAGAAGAAGAAGGGGCAGGGGCAAAGGAAAGTGAAGGCACAAATCTTTCTGTGTTCACACTTTATCTTTACCCTGCAGAAATGTGACTGTTGACAGGGTGGAGGACAGGAGATATCGAAGTGGGATGAGTGTGTATGCAAGTCCAATGACAGCAAAGCCTCTTCAACCAAGTGCAGAAAGACAGTCTAAGTAGTAAAAAGACTGTTTCAAGGGAAAATTCTCATCTGCCTTTCTGGCTTCTTGCTTTTTAACATGAAGATACACCATACTATAGAGACCACATTTTGGTTTTGGAGGAAAAGAAGTAAAGTAGTTTCTACTGTGTTCTGTGAACACTGCAGCACCCCTAGTACTATATCCATAATCCTTTCCCACTCAACAAAGAATCATGGAATCATAAAATTATTCATATAAAATATGCCATAGGCTCATGAATCTGTTCTGCATTAAAATGAATGCTTTAATGATGATCCTTTCACAAACATTCAACATTCACACCAAATAAAAGTCTGCAACTTTTATTTTATTGTCATTGATCAGTCTAGAACTTGAAAGTGAACAAAATATTTCAAATGCTGTTATCTTCCTTTCTTGCATTCCACATAATCCCATGCAAATCGGGATCAGAACATCATGTAGAAAGATGGGATGGAGAGAAGGAGCAAAAAAAGCCTAGAACACTCTAGATGCAATTTCAAACTCTGAAATTCCACTGTGCTCAACATTTCATGGAAACAGAACAATTACAGTCCAAATTTTTTTCAAGACATTGCAGCTGCTAGACAGGGAAGACACTAAATACCATGTGGGCAAAAATACATTCCTGCAAAGAAAAAATTTCACTCTTTTTACAAAAGATTTAACAGTGAATATTTTATTAACTAATGGTGGTAAATAGCATGGTGAAAAAGGTGATAAATTGACTAAGAGCTTTGTGCTGCACAGGAGTTTAGCAAACAAAGTTCAGATTTGATTATAATGTCTGTAATCAGATACAGAGGCTTTTCCCAGCTGTCTGCGGGTGAATGTACACAATACATAGCACAGAGAAGCAGCTTTGTCCTTGCCCTGGTAAGTGGTCCCCAGGGGCAGATACCGAGCCCACAGAGTCAGTCATGGGTCTCAGATCCCCAGGAGCAGAGGAACTGAGCAACACACAACAGACTGTGGAGCAAAATATTAATCGGCTGCTAAGTTACTCAAGATTTGATTCATATAGAACTTAACCCTGAAAAAATGCAGATGTGTGAAAAATATCTGCCTTTTTTGCTTAAGCAAAAAAAACAAAAGGAGCATAAAACTGACCTGGTTTAAGATTTCCTTATAAATGTGAAAGCAAAACTCTGGGAATAAACCCACCACATTCCTGAGCATTTTTTTCTTCATCAGATTTTATTTAATTCATGAAAGTAGCTACCATAGGTTAGATAAGAAGCTCCATTTAGGCTTCTATCACAGCAGCCAGCGTGGAGGCAAACAGTGAAACATGCACGTGGCTACTGAGTGATCTGTCACCCATATGCCCTTCAGGACATCATACTCTTTTGAAATACAATTTGTATTAACTTCCAGCCACTAGTTTTTATAGATGGCTTAGTTACAATTAAGATCAGCTTTATCATTATCTTTACTCGAAATAGAATAATAGGTGTCTGTAGCATTCACACAGCAAATTTATTCCATCTATCTGTTTCCTGGTATTATATTTTTAGCTTCACAGTATTAGTACAATATAATGACATCCAGGCTTAACACAGTATGCTTTAAATTATACATTCAGCTAAAAAAAAGTTTAATGAATATTTATCTTGAAATTATTTATAAATAAATAGTTCCTGAAGCAACACAGAGACAACATCTAAATCAGTTTTTTAAAAATCTGTATTGGTTTAATTTTATGCTGCTTGTTGTAAAGGACAAAGTTGGTAAAATCTAATGGAATAAAGATTATCTCTGTTGGAAAGAAAATAAACCCTTCAGTTGCTTTGAAAGTCTGAGCCAAATCTTCTGGCACAAGAGAGACAAAGCCCTTCATCAGATCTGATTAGGCAGAAACCAAGTGACAAAGTATTCAGCAGACACACAAAGCAGGTGCTGCATCTGCACCAGAAAACATAAGGGGAGAACAGGGAAAAAAGAAAGCAGCAGTTTAAGAGAAAGCATATGGCATCACGTCCTCCATGTCATTTAGAAACTCAGATAAAGGACTAAACAAAACTGTCTTGTGGCATTCTGGAGTAGAGGAAATAAACTAGTAATTTTAGAACTTAAGAATAAACAAACAAACAAACAAAAAAAGAAAAATGCAGGCAGCTTTGATGGGTATTTCTAGTTTTTTGAAGAGAAGCTTTCAAAATCTGTGTTTCCACATCCATATAGAAACAAGGAAATCTCCCTTTTCTAAAGCCAACTCCTTGTTCATAGGACACAATAAGAGCAATGGCATGATAGATAAAGCTTAACAAAAAATAATACAAGTAAGCCCATATTTCTGTGCTCTGGTAAAGGATAGCACATAGGGAGTTTCTAGGAAATGCAACACAAATCTGATTAATCTTGCACCTGGCACACAACAGCAACTGGAGCAGGTTGGTGTCCTGCAAGACCCTACGAGCTTTTTTCTGAACCTGTTTACCACTGTGGTCAAACACACTCATTAAAAAATATTTAAAAAAAAAAAAAGACAAAAGCCAAAGCCTCTCTGCTGGCATTGAAAAGGCTTTACCCATTGTATTTTCTCACTTCATCTATCATTCAAGAGCTGCATTTTGTGTTACAGTGTTTGCAGCCTCACAAGAGAGCAGTGAGCACATCCACACAACCTAAGACCCCTGTGCATCACCTGAAGGACCTGCTTGCCTCCAGCCACCTCAGGAGTCAGCCAGTCTGCCAACCACACTGCTCATGAGCTTTTCTCTTCAAATAAAACATCTTGTTTCAAAAGGACAGGGTTGGCCACTCCCTGCTTTACACTGCAGGGTTATTTAGGCCCCTGTAGCTCTTCTCCTCCCTTCTGAGTGCATCAGTGAAGTTAATAATTTTTATATTCAAGTTCAAAAATGTGTTTTCCAACAACACAGGACTTAGAATAACAGCAAGTTGTTTAAGTCTGAGCCAGTCAAAGCACAGCAACAGCTGATCTGATTCAGCTTAAACCAAAGGTAGCTGTCAGGACAATATTGTCTTCAGTTTGATGCTTTGCTAAAAATTCCTCAGTTTTTTTCAATTTAAATCTGAATTTTCATTATTCTGGCTTTGTTAAGCATGGGCTCAGACTAAATATTGATAGTATATTATTCATACAAATAATGATAAGTGACACATGACTACTAGCAAGCCACAAGCAGAGAAGAGCAGAAAAGTTAATGTCATTCACTAAACATAAGAGACTAAAGAGTCCTTTATATCTAATTAACGTGTTTTGCAATGTGACTCAGTTTGGTGACCAGCCTGTATGTCTGAAGACATAGATCATTCCTTTCTGTTTCTCATTTCCTTCACTCCCAAGATGCAGATGTTATCAGCCCATTGTTGGATAAACACTATGAAAATGCAAGTGCTGGGGGAAAAAATTATGGAAGCGGAGCATTTTGCAAAGAAATGAAAGAGAGGAGATTGGAAATATGTACAGATCATGGTACCTGCTTAGAAGACAGTGAAAGGGGTTAAAGTTTAATTTAGCAGTATTTGAAGGCAGGTTAGTTGGAGGGCCATGGTGGGGCTATGGAGCAGAAAACTCATCATCAGCTGTTGTTGTGCACATGGAGAACCCATGGTCAGCTTACAAACTGTGCTTCCCACAGTCAGAATCCTTTACAGAAGGACAACAATTACAGCAATTTTCACAGGATGTGCAGCTTGGACACTCACAGGTTCTCTGCAATGACAGTGTTTAAGACAGATTTTTCATTACTGCTGAAAATAGCTGGGCAGTCTACAATCAGGCAACTTTAACAATAAAAATCTTTTTATTTGGCAGTCTAGAACTGACATTGATAACCAGAATATTACTTTAGAACACATCAAACTTTGCTTTGGATTAACATGCTAAAAAATAAAATTACAATTTCTCCTCTCCTAGAAAGCTGCACAGCAATTACAGGGGAACCTGTTAACAGACACCAAAGGGACTGAGAATTTTATAGTCATTAAATAATGCAGTGTAATTAATTCCCAGGCACTTTCTCAGGACCAGATATCCTTGGCTTTGAGGATGAATTAAGGCATTTTTCACCACTAGCACAGGTTAAATCTCATTTAGAGCAAAGTTTAATTCATTTCCTCAGTGTCATACCTACTTTAGAGAGAATTCTCTTCATACTGACTCTCTACCCCTTTTTTCCTATCACTGGGATAACTGTGTGCTTTACACATGAGCAATACTGGAAATATCAAACATTATCTGCAGAAGATGTTCCAGAATCTGTCAAGGAATATGCCAAAACCTACAGAGGTACTACACCTCTGGATGTCTGGTTCAGCCAGCTAATTCTGCATTCATCCGGCACTTGGCAGCAACTGTTGCAAAGTTTGCCTGAAGATAAACCACACAGAGAGACAGGAGATTAAGAAAGCCTGCCAAAAAATGCAAGAATATGAGTCATTTCTAGAATCACTTAGCAGGAGGGAAAGCTGTCTCTATCCCTGATCCCCACAAAGGGTGCAGTGTTTTAAGAAGTGCAAAACTCTTCAATTTTGTACTACTTATTGATGTTAATTAACCAAATTTTCTGCAGACCTGTCCCTGCCAATAACTGCAATTAATGGCATTATGGCAATGTAAACTAATTCTATTCTGAAATCCATTCTGCACGTTTATAAACTTTATTAAAAATATTTATTTATTTACAATACTAAGAACAGTCTTCCACATTTTCTTCTGAAGGCCAATAGGAAATACTAGGATAGCCAGCCCAACCTAGTAACTCATCAACCTGTTCCAACAGGTTGCCCAGAGAGGTTGTAGAGTGTCTCTCACTGGAGAGATCAAAACTTGCCTGGTCACAGCCCTAAGTAACATGCTCTAGGATGGTCCTGCTTGAGCAGGAAGGTTGGACAGATGACCCACAGTGGTCCCTTCCAACCTTAACCATTCTGTGATAAGAAAATATATTGGGAAACCAAGTGATGACAATCTGATGTTCCTGCACCTTGGTATTCAGTCTCTCTTTAGGACAAGTTGGCCTATTCTTCCAGAGGTTTTGCCTACTCAGGACTGACAGGAGTCTTGAGTTGAGTCCAGCTGTGGGAAGCTGGATAAATGATGCTCCTAGCCATAAAATTAATTCTTACTGAAATTCTACTTGACTATGTTGTGTGAAACAGAACTGAAAAGACAGCTACATAAAGGCTTGACTTTTAATACTTTTGGTCAATTTTACAGCATTCTTTCCTTTAATACTAGTGCAACATGTGGCAGAAATTAAAGGAAAACACACACCTCACTGGTACTTGAATGAAGACACAGCATCTTCTACCACAAAACAGAGTGTGACACAGTCATTTAAATGAGTCTTTCTGTCTATTTGGTGGTCATTCATAAAACGAAACACCCAGCTAGGTTCTGACCATCAACAGCACACATTTAAAAGAATATTTCATTAATTCAAGAAGACAGTCAAATCCTGAAGCAGAGTGACTCCTCTGTCCACAACTTGATCAATATCCTTTCATTAATTTTGCTTCACTCTGGACTATAGCTCTACAGTTTGCCAATGTGTCAACTCATCAGGAAAGTTCATCTAAGCTAATCTTACTTAAAAGATACAATAACAATTTGATGTTTTCTACTTGTCATACATATATCCATGTTCCAGCCACAGTTCTCCCATCCTCAGGTTTGGGATGTTTCTCAGAACTGAGGCCAGACCACAGTTTCTGGGTTTAACCTATGATCTGAGCTCTGTTAAACTACAGATTTCTCTTGATCGTCTTCAATGTCATCACTTGTCTTCTTTCACAATTTCATCTATCAGAGGAAACCATGATTTTGTAACAAAGCATCATTCCTCCTCTTGCCCAAGAAAACTGCAGACTGTGGTCTGTCACATTGCTGTTCAAGCACTATCATAAGGGTCATACCACAGTGAGAAGATGCACCATATTGTTGCTGTCAGAAAAAATCCTCCCCAAATCTCATCACTCGACAGCCTGAGCTGTGTATTCACTCACGACAAGGCACAAATACCACAGAGGTGCTGCATGTCCTGCTAGCACCATGAAAACAGAGCACTCACGATTTGCAAGCTAATTCCACCTCTTCTTTAGCATTAGGCAAGTACAAGGGTTTTTAAAAGTAATTTTAGCAAAACGGTTAAACTTTTGGGTAACAAATCAGAAATAAAATGTTTTAACAGCATAATATAAAACAGCAGCATACTTAATAAATTAATACCTCTCTAGTTGCTTACTGCTTCTCATTCAGGACACCTCAGAGATCAGTCAGAACAGCACATCATGAAATTCTGCTTATAGCTCTGAATTCTCACTTTCTTCTTGCAGCATTTATCAGCTTTGAGGAAAAATGCCTAATTCTGAGTAGTAACTGCTTTACAGGCAAGTCCTCACTTCTAGGTCTAAGGTTAGTCAGAGGCTGGTGATCCAGCTCCATATAGAGAGACACCAAATTCTAGGCAGACACCTCAAAAATATTTCCTCAATTCTTCTGCTTCACTTATTTCACATCTAGACGGTTATCTATTATCTAAAGCCAATGTAGCCTTGATGACTAATATCTCACTCTTCCATTACCTTCTGGAGCTGGAGGGATTGTCCATGAATGTAAATTCCTTGGAAGGCTCTCTCTAAATCACTGCTTTTGATATTTAATGATGTTTCTCTCTGCCCATCATTATTTTTCCTTCAGGTTTGCACTTATTCCAACAAGGTTATTCCTGTGTCCCCGGTGACTAAAAGACACTTTTCCCTGTTCTGCTTGACTGCCATTTCCTGCCTAAGCCAAACTCCTCCTTCATACAAAGCTACATTTGACACTATGAAGGTCACACACCATACAGTTGTTCTCTGGTCACAGTGTAACACCAGCTTTGACACAGACTGCATGCATTCAGACTGAGAAGAAGGTTTTTTGCATATGGGCATATACAGGTATAGGTACAGGAATGCAAGTATTTCCTGTGTTGAGAGTCCCCTTGCATTCACAGAAATTTTAGGTCGGTGTCTGTGGAAACACATCACCTACAGCTTAGCACTTCCCAGAGCCCAGGGAATCCACGGAGCAGTCCAGACTCACAAATGTGCCGGTGGCTTAAAATCTTGTCAGCCACCCTCCCCCTCTATGAGATCTCCAAACAGGACAGCTTCTTGTATAAATCTGTAGTATATCTACTCTTTACCACAGAAATATAGCCTTATTGAATTCATCCTCCAAGATGTACAACTATACACATACCAAAAGGAAGATTAAGTTCAAATCTAAGCTGGAAGGATGAACTACACTTTTTGTTTTAATTTGTTCAGTACTCTGCTTTCCCTTGGTTTGGCAGTGCCCCATTTTTGAGCCAAGGTCCCACATCAGCAGAGATTACCCAATTCCAAAATGAGTTCCCTGCTAACCCAAAAGGCAGATGGCCACACCACAGTGATAAAACATGATGTTGTTCCAGATGGAGCGGAGAGCTAAAGCAAAGCATCAAACAATCTCTGAAACCAGAAACTCCGAAACTTTGAATTTCTGAACTACTGATAACACTATTTGAAAATGATGCGACTGCAAATTTGGAAGCCAGTTTCCAAGGAATCAATTAACAATGTCAGAAAATTCAGCAAGTTCACTTGCACTGTAGTCATTTCTTCCTGAAGTACTTGCAAGTATACAGTGGCAGAGGAGTAACTCTAAAACACAGGAATCAAAGTGGCTGAACTTGCATGAAAATAGGGCTTAATGAGTAACAAGTAACATAGTACATCAACTGAAGAGAAGGCAAGCTGGAGGTTTCTCTTTATTATTCAGCAGCTGCCAGGATCTGGTTCACACAACATGATGGATTAGATCTTTTCTGACAACATTAAAATTAAAAATGAAATTGTTTTCCATTATTAATTATAGAAATGTACCTCTTGTTCTCAGAGCTCTCAGAAATGGTGAAACAGCATCTGGTTAGCACAATGTAGGCATATTAAGCTCAGCATACAATAAGATGCTTGGAAGAGTTTGCCTCAGACTCATGAAAATGTCAAGTTTACTTTCCATCTGACAGAGCAAACCCATTTTTATTGGAAGCCACTACAGAAATACCACCAAAGATCTGACAGCCTCAATGTGACACAGACATGCACACACAAGTGCCCACCCTTGCTCCGTATCGTTACTTTTTAACTCCCACTTTCAAACCATTTGAAATGTTACAACACAATTACCGCTTCTATCCAGTGGCACAATCCCTGAGACTAGTGAAGCCAAAGCCAGGACAAATGAGGTGGAACCAGGTCCAGTCGCATATCCATAGATTTTAGCTGGTAACATATAGCTATTATAGAGGTTACAATGGAAGAGGAAACAATGTTCAGGTTAAGAGAGAAAATGTTTGGTTAGTAACTTCAGTGAACTGCACTTTAATGGCAACAGATTTTATTTCATATTTATGAGTAATTATTGCTCACCTGTCTTCCTGGGTTAATAATTCCACAAGAATAACATTATAGCACACAGGCTTGTAAAATTAACTTACTGCTGTTACTGCTCTCCCCTCCCCATCCTTCCTACTCCCATTCTGCTGCAAAACATAACACATCACAAAGGACACGGGACTTCTGACCCACTTCCCCGGAAACATCTCCCACTTCATCCCCAGGAACAACAAAGACTCTCCATTTGCCTCCCTCCAACAGACTCTTATTCTCAAAGCTTATAAAGCAAGACACAAATTCAGGAACCAGCCCATTCAGAAATCTGAAGAGACTCCCCAGTTCAAATACACTGACCAGTACTTTCCCAAATCTTGTAGAAGTGTAAATGGGACACAGAGCAGGTCTTCCAGATTTCTTCTGAGATTTCAAAAATTCCACCTCAACTGCTGACATCAATAAAACAATGAACAAACAAACAAAAAAAAAAACCCACCTGGTAAATTGTACTAACATGTTCCCACATTGTAAGTAAATTATAAACCAGCAAAGTTTGTAGACATGACTTTCTATTGAGTTTTCTTGAGTCTGAGCAACTCTCCCAAAGTACTATCATTGCTTCACAGATTCCAGGAAGTTTCTGGATTCTATAAACAAAAGCTGTAATTTTGTAATATAGTGAATACAATCCTATGATAACTATATCCAAAAGTTCAATCTTAGTTATCATATTATAGGATTGTATTCGCTGTATTATAGAATTATAATGGACCATGGCAGAAGCTTATGGTGAAATTCTACTCTTTCACATCAATCTTCCAGCAAGTAAGATGCAGAGTATGTAATGAAAACCCAGAGGCAGTGTTTTGAAAACTCAGAAAATTCAGAAATATCAGGTGAAAAAGCAAAGCACTCTCTACTAGCAGCCTAAAAGCCCTGCAAACATGCAGGGTTTAGAACTCTAGTGCTTCCAGGTCAAATCTGGAGGTTCTTGATAAGGTTCAAAATGTTCAGAAGTTCACAAGCATCTGCACAATCACTCCAGGACAAATACTTCAGCAGACTGTCAATGTGACTTTCCTACTAACAACCCTTAGACCTATTTCTCACCAGCAAAATGTTTTCTTTGCTTATCCTGGCTTCTGTTTCGCTTGTCTTGCAAATGATACATCTTTTCTTTACCTATGGACTTCTCGGGGTGGGGGACTTTCTTTTTCAATCCCACTTGTAAATCCTCAAGACACCTCAAGACCAGGGAGGGATTACCATGGTACCATGAGAAGTGTTTTGGTGAACTAGTACATAAACCAGGCTGTTTGGTTCAGCATCATACCCATAGGAAAGAGGGGAAAAAAAAGAAGTAACAGTTCCTTGCTCTAACAAGTAGTAACTTGCTCACTATAACTCTTTTTAAAGCATTTCTATGATATAAAGGTTACCTGACAAGCTACTTTGTACTTGGGTTTTGCTCAAACTGTTTGCTGTCTTTATTAGCTCTTTTCAGACTGATATTCTGCTTATAATTACCCTGATGTGTAAAAAAACACCAAAAATTAAAAAAAAAAAAAGACAAATAAATGTTGGCAGTGATGCTGGTACTGACAGAGCAAGTTACAGACACTGAAGTTAATTATATTCAAACTAAAGCAAATCTGGGAGACACACTGAGATGCACTCAGCATTTGGCTACTTTTCAAGTTACAATCTACTGTAAATGCACAACTGCACTTCCCCAGTGAATTTTTATAAGCTTGTGATAGAGAAATTACTTTTGTGAAGGGAAAGTTCCCTGTGTAAGGACCAAATGGAAAGATGTGAATGGCTAATTAACACCCCACCTCCAGAGCCCATCCTTCCAGCAAGCAACTAGGTGAGGGCCAGTGCCCCTCCTCTGCTCCAGCTGCCACATGTGAGGCAGGGGAGGCTGGAATTTTATACACTGCCCCTCATGCTTTTTCTCATTACAGTTTCCAAAGCTTCAAGACAGATGATTTAACACAGAAACACCACTTTAGCACCTTAAAAAATCTTACCCAGGTATTCATACAAACTATTAGTATCCTGGCAACTGTGTCCCTCCCTAGAAATACCTTACAGGCTCCTCAACCACATTGCATAACTAACTCCCCATGATAAAACTCCAAAACAAATGCACAGAAATTTAAAAAAAAGGATACCTCACCTTGCACTAATCTCTTAGCAATAAAGGTAACTACTGTTATTTTAAAATAATAAATATGTATTGTATAAATTCACATAAATGCCAACCATATAAAGCTAATATAATTTTAAAACAACAAAAAAAACCCAAACAAAACAAACAAACAAACCAAAAAGAAAAGAAAAGAAACAAACAAAAACAACAGAGACCTCACATTTAACTTTCAAAGAAACATGTTTTCATGTAAACCTGCATTGAAAGGAACAAAAATAACAACTGGAGTGGCGACTTAAGAGCACCATCAGTTAGGTGTAGCTAAAGTAACACTGTATCTGTTTTACTGTTACTAGTAAGTCTGATAACTCACACATTTTCCTCTAATTTCATTTTAATTTTATTAACAACTCTATACTGCAACATATTCCAGCAGTCACTTTACCGCCTATGTCCTCACTACATTGCATCTTAGTGCATAGAGCCTATATACTTTCCATTTAATATTTCTAGGTTACAAATCCTCAAACTTGGAAACTGTGGTTCTAACCCGGAACTGCTGATTTGCTCAGTCAGTACCTGCACAATCCCAAATTCTGCCAGTTAAACCTCTCTCTTCTCTTTCCTGCTTCACATATTCCTTTACCCCATTTTTCAATTTAGGCTAAGACATGCTTCTAAATCTACATAAAACCACTGGGAAGTCACTAAACATTTTCAGGCCATCACCCTGGAATTCAGAATCCTTACACATCTCCTTAAGAATGTGCCAGCAGGTCCTTAGAAAAGAAAATTGTTAGAATGTTCTCCCTGTTAGGATCACATAGGTTTCAATCAGGATGTTTATTATAAAATTTCATCCTTCAAGATAAATTTGCAGCATCCTATTAAAGTTGTTGTCCAAACAATTCACCTCTTTCACAGAGGCAAGAGGACTCCCAGCTAGAAGACACCAACTTTAGATATATTTTCTCCTCATTTGCTCTCACAGAAGTAGGTGTCATAGCTGTGTATGTCTTAAGGTTACAAGAGAAACACCTTCTTTGCATAGGAGATTCTGTCACCTTCTCTATTCTGGTTTGCTTCTTTCACTGAAAAGAGCCCCTTTGGATTCTCTTTGTTGCTTTGCTGGTATAAGAAACTACCAAAATGAGCAAGACAATTAAAACATAGCCCTAAAATAAGGTGGGTAACAAAATCCTGTTATCTTTGGAGCTGTCAGGTGTTCCTCAGCTTTTGGAAGAATCATTTATATAAATATTTAAGCCCTCAAAGCCAACACATTTACCAATCATTTAGACATAATCATCTTGTCACTTACATACAACTCAACAAACATGTCATTGGGGAAACCCTACAGTGTAATTAACATTGGGTTGAATGACAACTGAAGAAAAACATTGTAAGTGTTCTCATCCAAACCTGAAAGGCAGTATCTGGTATGTCAACACTCGCTTCACCAGTAAGATTGATCTTCCCCATTATTCTTAATTGCACATATGTAGCTTTCAATTTAATTTCACTGAGTATTTTAATCATGGCTTGGCTTTGAGGTTTTTTGTTTAGCAGTGCAGTCCAAAGTCTTACTCTCAGAAACACAAGAGATCAAACCATATCACCTGATGGCATAGTTAAAAGAGCTGATGTTCAGAAAGGAGAGGAAAGAAAAACTTACTGTAATTTTTATTAACGTTCAATGTTGTAGGTAAAATTTTCAAAAGAAACAGCAAGTGCCAGTTCCACTCCAATAATTGTATTTTTCTAAATGTACTGTCCAGTCTTCCAAAGGAACTGTGGCCTCCAAAGGTCTTATTTTTCTGTCAGTGATGTAAAATTCCATAGAGCAAAATAACTTGCAGTCATGTTTACCTATGTTATAATATATTTCGTCTGCACTGACTGCAGAGATATAAGCAGAGCTATCTGTCAGTGTACCATTTGAAAATACAGACACAACTATTCTCTAAGCAGCACCACAGCCTGAAGCTCTGAGATGCAGCAAGGTCTCACCAGAACATCTGAATTCTGCAAGTACTATTAGTATCTGATTAAATATTAATTACAAGAATGGAGCTGTACAGAATTTAACTGGGGAAAGGCCATTAGCAAATCACAATTTTTCTGCCAAAAATACCTACCACAGCACAATATTACTTTGTGCCCTACTTAATGTGGATCACAAGGAGGTAGTAAGTGATCTGAAAGCATCAGTCCCAGCCAGTGGCAAAGGCTGTGGTCCACTGTCCTCCACACTTTAACCAGACAGAATCCTGGCTAAAAAGCATGCCTGGGAGACCAAAGCATTATGTTTCAACAATAGCAAGAGGAGTTAAGCCTGTACATGGAAGTCAACACCACAGACGCTCCTGAGCTCTGGGGTCCTCCCTCGTCCCTCCTGTCTGAGGAGGGTTTCAGGTTCCTGCCCTCACAACTGAGCTGCCCGGGGGGCCTGCCAATTGCACACGGACCACAGCCATCCTTCTCCAGGAGGAAAGGATCATCTCCAGCTATGCACGTGCATTTCTTGCAATCATCTAATCCAGCAGATCAAACTGAAGACCCTTCCCACACTCTCTGTCCTGCTCAGATGCCTCATACCCTATATCCCACAGATGCACACCAGATCTGCCTGTGAATGCTGATGGCAGCAATGCAGATGTGACACCATTTTTCCCTAACAAACCTACATCATGTGATGGATTTATCACAAATACTTAAATAGTAACAGCTGAGGAAAGCAGAACTAGCACCTCCATTGAAAAATTTTGATCGTTCCTATTTTGCTAAATTACAGCAATGAGACATGGGGTACAGGAAAGCTCTAGCCCTACAGGGCAGGGCTGAGCAAATACTTTCAAACTATTATTTGCAAAATAAGAACTGTCTGGGTCATATATCAATTATTTAACTGTCTGAATCCACTCCTGTGAAAAAATACTGGTGAGTAGAGGCAAAGCTTAAATTTTGTATGATTAAAACATGGCTGCAGAACTGGTTGTCTCCCACCGGGCACTGAAAAACCAGGACAACCTGCACCTACCATGGTACAAGTAGGCATCAAAGGTCCAGGTCCTTCCCTTGTGTTGAAGGACACAAACTTGCATCTCCCTTCCCCAGAGACTACTCTAGCACTCAAAATGGTACTGGAAGTAGTTTGTCTCAGATTCAACAGAACAGTGCATGATACTGATCTCTGGGCATTTTAGTTCAAGTCTCTGTGCTTTAGAAAAAGCATCTCACCTCTCAGATGCACCCTTTGTGTATCAGGCTGCTAATCCATTCACACCTCCTGGGTGCTTCCATGCCTCATGGCAGCACTCTAAGTAATTCATTAAGTGACACTAGCAGGGTACAGTTGAAGTGTAAAATGTACTTCCCATTTCCTCACACCAGAACACCCAATCACATTCTTCATCACACACTTCCCCCCTGTTCAAGGTGCCCTCTCACTTTTCACACATTTCACCAAAGCACTGAAATAGTTTATAGCACTCACGAGAGTACTGGATGGCAGAGACACATGATCCCTGCCCAAGGAACTCACAGCCTGGAGAAGGAGGCAAGGATGAGGTAGTAGGACAGTAGGAGCAGTTGGGTGTCAGAATTTCTGAGCTCTGGGCTCAGAAATTCCTGGGTGTTTATACTTGGTGCTCCATCCTCTCCTGTCTGCCTTCTAGTGACCTTGCCTTTCAGAAAGAAGAATCTTTGCAGTCCTGAACTGCACTTGCAGTAATTGCTTTGCTAAGACTTTTTTTCCTTTTTTAATTTCCTTCTGAATCTTTTTCTACTTCTGACATTTCCCTTCTTTTCAATTCTTTCGTTAGATCAGTTTGATATGATTAATGAATGAAGGACAAGCCAAACCACACTGTTATTTCCCATAACACAGAACACATGAAATGCTTAACAATTAAGAAGTCATCACACAGAAGTTTATGTGGGCCATTTTTCAGAGGAACTAATCAATCTGAAAAGGACATCAACTCAGAAGCACCTTTACATTGGCTGGAGAAGTTGGGTGTCCTCAGGGAGGATAAAAGAGCTCCCTATAATCCTGTACAACTTCAGTCCACTCCTCCAGGCTCTTTCTCTCACGAGACCTGTGTTACCACACTTACTTTTTGAGTTATCAGAGCGGTTGCTAAAGGAGAGCTGGTGACCTCCAAGAGGATTAGAAACAAGGCACACAGCTTGGTAGGGAACCATCACATTAAGCACTCTCAAGGGCTTAGTGGGAAGTGCTTCTCCCATTCAGGGTCTATAAGAAACAGCACTGCAAATATTACTACATGCAGAAGTATGAAACTACACTTGTGGACAGAATTTGAGGATGTTTTTTCACTCCACTCATTCTGTGTCTGCAGCTGCCTTAAATATACGTGAAATTGCTCCATGTGATCAAACTTCCTCAGTTTCTACACTGAGTTTCAGAGTAACAGAACAATCTGAGCTGAATGCTGAGGGAGAATGAACTTCTTAAGTGCTGTCAGTGTAGGATTAGCCTACTAGGAGACGAATGCCAAGGAATCTCTCACGAGGCAGCCTGGATCCAGGCACTCTGAAGCTGCAGACACCCTAGCAGAACACAGGCAGATACATTTGATCCTAGCTTACACTTGTAATTATTTGCCACTGCTCATCTCCATAGAAAGGAAAGGATTTACATCATTTTAAATAACTGGTGTAGTACAATAGATTTTATGAAATTTCAAATGCATCTGACAAAGACAACTAAAAGTGTTCAGCCTGTGTTATCTAAGCTACTAGAGCAGAAAAGCAAACAAATCAGTATGATTCCCCCTTCTTGTATTAATGCATTCTCATGTTCTGCATACTTCAATATTTAGCTATGTACTTTTTAAACTGATAAATTTAAACTGAGAACTGAAAGCACTATTTGAATATTACTTCTAGGATTACTGAGCCATTTCTCAGGAGTGACAGGGAAGAATTTAAGTTTTCTTCTGTAGTGTTGCCCTCCTCTTCTTATGTTTTTCAACTTTCTATTGCAGTATTTGAAAACAAAACTGACCAAGAAACCCCAATAATCAATTCCAGAACCAGTGGTGGCAACAGAAAGTCTAACAGATTTAAAATAGGCTAGTGCTCCGATGCTTTCCACAGTCAATAGTCATAAATTCTAAGTCATTCTTTGAAATCAGAAGCAGGTTGCTGATGCAGACAGATCCAGTTTCACCTGGGAGGTAATGAGGTGAAGTCATTGCATAGGAGAGAAGAAAAATACATCCAGCTGACTCTGCACCATTTAACTCAATGGCTCCCTAGTGGGAAGCATCAACAGCAGGGGTGCAGCTGACAAGTGGAATGTTGCTTTGTGTACCACTTCACTACCCATTTGCGTGCTGTAGGAATAGCAAATTGTCAAAAGGCCACAGAGGAACAGGGTCCCATCAAAGTAATCTGCAGAAATACTCTTTGTGGTTGATAGGCAAGAATTCAGAAAGCTCGTGGGTTGGCACATACCTCTATCCCTTAAATTTTGTTAAAAATTCATTTTCTGAAAAATGCTGCCCAGGCTGTGCAGTGCCTCACAGTATGGACAGAATATAAAGCCCTTGCTTTTAGACCTTAAGACTATTTAAAAGGTGGATGACAGTAGGATTTAACATCTCTCTTGCTATTCTGAATGCCATTATTATCATCTAAAAAAAATTCTACAGCAGTACAGAGAAGGAAGTCTGGTTTCTTAACAGATGTATCTTATCCTTCACTGTGAGCTCTATTTAAATCATCTCACGTGGCTGGGTCACTGTCATCTCAGGCACTCATGCAACTTCTCCTGTCTGAAACAGATGAATTCACCCCATGTCCGTCACCTCATGGAAAGCTTTCGCTCTCCTCCACTTCTTTCTCTTCACAAAACATTGAGGACCATAACATATATGTGACTTCACTGTCACACTGGCAAATAGCTTAAAACCTTCTGTGTGAGATGACCTAAGTCACACAACGCAGTGGTGAATGCATTTTTCCAATAGGAATCCAGGCTACAATTACAACAGATACATCCAACAATAACACAGTTTACCCCCCGCTCCTGTCACTCACAGAGCCTATAGGTTCTGTTCTCATTACCCACTGAGCTACAAAACCATCCCAACTTAACCTTGACAGCTGGCCTCCAAAACACTACCAGGCAGACTTCCAGGTTAGCAACTTTGGGGTGTTGGAGTGTGCCCACAAATTTGTGAAGATCTGACTCTCTTTATCCCAGGGCAGCACTGAACACCATTAGAGAGGGCTCAATTTCAGCACTTTCTACTGTTGAGCTTGTACATTTCTGCAATCACAATTTCAACTGTCTGACCTGGATAGAAAAGTGACTGTAGAAACATGGGAGTTTCCGATATATTTGACACTTTAGCAATTAAAAGTAGAAATCATCAGGGAAAAAAACATCCTTTTTCTTAGAATTGTTTATCTCCACCACAACTTCCACGTTTCACCAAGCACTGCCACAGCTGCAGATGGGTTAATCTCACTGTAGCTAATCAAGATCATGTTTCTTGTGTCCAGCAACACTATTTGAGTCAAGTATAACAGATAAAAGTCATTACATCAGCACACTAATAGTCTCTGCAACTACCTTGCTTGTTTTGGCTGGAGTAGAGTTAATTTTCTTTGCAGTGGGTAGCATGGAGCTATGCTTTGGATTTGTGCTGAACACAGGGCTCACAATACAGAGGTGATTTTGCTGAGCAGTGCTTAGAACGAGCCAAGGCCTTTTCTGCTTCCCATACTCCCACACTGGCAAGGAGGCAGAAAGGTGCATGGGAGGTTGGGAGGAGACACAGCCAGGACAGGTGACCCCAACTGACCAAAGGGATATTCCAGACCATATGACATCATGCTCAGTATATGGGGGAAAGAAAGAGGAAGTGGGGAACATTTGGAGTGATGGTGTTTGTCTTCCCACATCACTGTTCCACATGATGAGGTCCTTGCTCTCCTGGAGAGGCTGAACACCTGCCAGCCCATGGGAAGTGGTGAATCAATTCTTTGTTTTCCTTTGCTTGTGTGTGTGACTTCCCTATTAAACTGTCTTTAGATTGACCCATGAGTTTTTCAGCTTTTACTCTTCCCATTCTCTCCCCAATCCTGCTGGTGGGGGAGTGAGTGAGTGGCTGCCTGGGGCTTTATTTCTGTTCAAAGGTAAACCATCCCATTGCCCAACAGCAGAAAGAAGAAATTGGGCTCCTACTGACCAATGATGTCTTGAAAAGACAGAGAACTGCCCAAAATTTCATGCTTTCTGAGCAAGGGGATTATAATATCACTTCCAACCAGTTTCTGTTCAAAGTAATAACTAAGCAAGGACCAGTACATAATCCTAACTACTTATCAATCATTAATTAACTTAATTATAATCATCAGAAACCAGCTTCCTGAGCAAAATTTATCCAATGCCCACCATCAGATACTCTATCTTTCCCTCCTTAAAGAAATGCATTAATAATCACCATAATAGTTACATCATGAGCTTTCTCCATCAGAGAGGTCTCTTGTCTGCATCTGTCCTAAAATCCAAATGTCCAAAGATAATACAAAGCCATCTAAACAGTTTGGTAAGCACCAGTGACCTACTCCCAGCCAAGAAACATGGCAGGATTTAATCCATCATCTGCCAGCTTCGTAGCCTTGACAACAAGCTGGGTAACCTCGACCTGCCGCATTTCAACTGGAGAATCACTGGACATTTCCTCACAGCTGGGGGACAGCTGCACCTTGTTGAAACAGACATTGTTAATCAGACTGTTCTCAGTCTTACCAAGGCTGCAGGTGCAACTTTACATTCTCAGACATGAGAATGGACTACAGAGAAATGATTATTACATAAAAAGGTACTTTCTAGGCTTATTTTCCCAATACATTCAAGACACTCTGAATTGCTGTGTTTAAAAGCACACAGCAATAAACCTCTGTCCTTTTCCCCACACAGGAGGAACATCTTCGTGGTTTCCAAAGCTGTGCAACAACAGCATGAATAGATGTCCAGGAGAAACAGTCAGAGTCTAGGACACAGGCAACATCTGTTTCCTTTTTCCTCTTAGTAAGCCTCCAGAGTTTTAATAATCAATAGATACCTTTACTAAGGAAGAGTTTCAGTGTCAGAACAGAAACATATAAATAGTAAGAAAATGCAAGAATTGAAGTGTCAATTCACTAAGGCCATGCTTTAATTTAAAAATTAAAATCAAGTTTAAGGTTGCCTAAACAACTGTTGGGTTTTGCCATTATATTTACTGACAGAATAGAATGCCTTTGATTTGTGTGCTGCTCCTCCTTCCAGTAAAGATATGGGCACATATTTGCACTTGTGCTTAGCCTTCTGTTTGAATTTAAGATTTGGTTTTTGGTGTATTGAGAAATTCTAGTAACAGTCTAATAAGATTTTTAATTAGCAGATACATATTTACACTTTCAGCTAAATTAAGGATTTTTTTTTGTCTGGGAATGACATGATTTTTCATTTATTTCTCAGTGGCTGTGGACTGAAAACACACAGTGTTGATACTTCACTCAAAGTGACTATTCTGAAAAGGATTTAAATTTTATATACCTTCTACATTTGCATTTGCTCAGTTCCAGACCACACTTACCTAGAAATTAATGAAGTGCTTATATCAGGTTCATTTTATTGCTTTCATAGATAAGAAATCGTGCTTTATTTAACTATCTATCCATATAAATAGCTATCATTCTAAATACACATTATCTTTATCATTCATAAAAATGGTTTTAAACAATTAAATGTACATTCTGGTATCTTTTCATCGTATTTTTCACACAATACTCTGGAATGATTAAACGTTTCAATGAATTTTCCCTTACTCAAACTCCCATATATAAACACCCAAGTAGTTTACCAACAAAAATAATGGTGCAAAACAATAAAAAACAGATTACAAGTGCCTAATAACTAGATATTTGTAAGACAGAAACAGGTACAGAATATATGAGACACGTGTTCCAAGAAAACCACAAGAGATGGTTTGAATTTGGAATATTACATTTTTAGAGGAGAGCTAAGGTAAACCAGGATGTAAATGTCTCTAAAATAAACATCTCTATGAAGTCAATTTCTGGAACCAACCTGAATGTTTTTCAGTTCTAACTAGTATACATGAAATAAAAGAACAAAACAAAAATACCAAAGTTGTATAAGAAAGAATTTAAGTCAAAGTTAGTGGAACAATTCCTCTTGTCTCACTATGGTGTTTGAACCAAGCTTTAAATAAATACCAACATGGAGACACCATGCAGATTTCTGAGAAAAAGAGAAATTTCTGAGTTCATAGTGTTCTAATTATGTTCTCTTTTTGCTTTAGTAGATAACTTGGTGGTACAACATCTCTGCTGTTTGTTGTTTACTCCTTTCCCATTTCAACACTTCTGCACTGTTAGACTAAGGTTGCTCAAGTAGTGATAGTTTCCTTCTTTTAATTTTTTCCTTCCCTCACAAGATTATTTGCATATTCATTCATATATTACCACAAATCTTACCCAGACTGTCTCGGTTTGAGATAAGCAACTGCCAACCCCCCCAAGCACAGAGAGAAAAGCCTGCCTCCTAACACCAGGGAAAGGGAGGAAAAGAGAGGGGAAAGGAAAAAAAAACACTTCAAACCACGTTTATACTAAAACTACATATATTTTTACAGAAAGGAAGAGATAATTAGAAGAGAGTACAAATATACACTCACACAAGTCTGCAATAACAAATTCCTCACTTCTTAACGAACACACAAACTTTACTGTCTTAACTACACATTACTTGAGAAGAAGCTTATTCCCCAGGGAGACAAACTCAAGCAGAAAGGAGAGACCCAGAACAACACATTTTACTTTCCTGAGGTACCCTGTGAGCCAGTGGTGGGCCTGGTCCTCTCCATCTCCCCTGGGACAGCATCGTGCATCCTCCCAAGAGGAGGGCTGAGAAGTGACTGCCTTAACCACTCCCACACTGGTTCCTACTTCCCTGGAGATGATGTCATAATGTGGTATGGAATACAAAATTACTGGCTAGAAGAAGTCAGCTGTTAGCTCAGCCCAGCTCAAGTCAGCTGACAGCTTCGGCCTAGTCCACACTTCAGAGCCCAAATCTAGGCCCACCTAGGTGAACCCATAACACAGACCAATGAGAATAATTTCAATCTGGCCCAGGATCATTTCTGTCATTTCTGGCTACTCATTCCCATTAAAGCTGTTACTCATTCTGTTACTCAACATAAAAATGAAATCCTGCATTGTCTATTCAATGTATCACAACAATGCTGGGATTTGCCTCCTGTCATTTGAGCAGTTTATGGCAGTGAAGACTGGCTTGAAAGATGATCAGTGTTTACAACTACAATGACAGTAATAAATAACAAAATTTTTTTAAAACGATGGTTTTTTAAGTTTCACTGATACAAATACGCAAGTGTTCAATGAAACTGGGAAATTACATTGCTTCCCAGTGATCCTGGGGCTTGCTTGCTGTAGGAAAAAGAAACACAACTTTCTTTCCAGGGAACAGCCAAATGACCTTTACCCACAGAAACTGAGGGAAGCAGAGGCTGTAGTGAGAGATTCAGGTCTACCCACTGCTCTGGACCTTTGGAGAGTATTAAGTGAGGACCATGGAAAGGCAAGCAATTGCTGGTCTCTATGTCCCCACTTCTAGACTAGAGAAAATCATCTTCCCATACTTCCAAACTTTGCTCAAGCTTCACTTTCAGAAGATACGAGTCTGTCTCAAACACGATATAAACCTAACAGGCTGCATTTCAGAGAACTACAGCATAAACTGTGAACAGTCTGCTCCAGGTTCAGGACACAGGCTAGACCTGGATTTGGGACAAATCCCAGTGCTCACAGACAGTGCCTGCTCTCCCTTACTTCATCTACTGCTGTAGCGGAACAGTGCACCAAAAATGAGGCAAAGCGTAAGAGCACTTGCAAGATGATTTCATGATTCAGATAACTATGTACTTCCCCAAAGAACATGCTTGAATCCCAGTCCAGGCTGCAAAGGGTACTTGTAGTCAACGTGTCAGGCTTGAGCTCACCCTGCCAGTGAGCTGATCCAAGATCATGTACCTCCAGAGCTCAGGATCACATGCCCTGCACAGGAGTCAGGCACTTGGATGCACGTAAAGAGTCTGAAGTCAGTAGAGTGAAGAATGTGAGCTTTTCTACTGAGGTCTGTTTGGTTGAACTTCATCGTACCCAGGAGTAGCTCATGCCCTGTCCCAACAGCTGATGTGAGGAAGGTGTGCTGCTCAGGGCAGCTGTCCCAAGTGCCCCTGACACCATCCCTATCAAGAGTGGGGAAAACAAGAGTTTTTGAAGAGGCAGAGACCTGCTAAAGCCTGGGCACAGAGGATTTTCATTAAATCAAAATCAAGAGAAGGAAAGCAGCAGAGATCACAAGAAAGAAACAACTGCCCAGCAGACAACATTGGACTCACACATTTTTGCTGCTGTAAGGGAAGACCACTGAAGGAGTTGGATAATCACACATGGTACGATCATCAGCTTCAATGGCTAGCCAGACAGGAGCAGGAATAAGAAAAGATGGCATACAAACAAAGCCCACAAATAAATAAGGAAAGATCGTTCCAGAGAGAGTTTCCTTAGCAGTGCCTCTAAAACTTCCATGTAACAGTCCTCCAAAGGCCACCTCATGAGAAATCTGAAATAAATGCTAGAGCCAGGAGTACTCAGCAGCCTGCAGCTATTCCCAGGTTAGAAGCATCCTGTGTGTGGAACTCTGCACCTTACAGACTCATGGGGTGCCTGCTCACCCTCCCACCACACAGCAAGGGGCACAAATCCTGACACCACTCGGCCCTGACAGAAAAACGAGCTCCAGTGGCCCCACTGCACACCCACCTTCCCCAAAGCACCCTGCACACACTACCCATGTCTTGGGTGGAGGTCACCCCTGTCTCTGGCTGCTGCTTTACCAATCGATAATAACTGCTGCAATTCCTGTATACTTACATGCAATAATACTGTTCCACATATTTCTGCATGGCCCAACAAACACAAGGTGTGTTGCACACTTAGTTTTACTTGCATAATGCTATATCTAAATTACTATTCCCAATGGTGTTTTATTGTGTTGAATTAACCTGTAAACATTACAGGAGTCAAAACACTAAAAGGATGCAGATTGTCCTGATTTATTTTTAAACAGGCAACTACTGCATTTCATTCTAGCAAGCATTTTGCTTCATTCTCATTAAAGGGAAAAGCTGTTTTCACAGTGGTTGATAGAAACTGAGTAAAGGACACTATCTGTATCTTATGAATCCTCTGTAATTCCCAGCTTTCACAAGCCTTAAGAGTTAACAAAACACATCCAGCCAACACTTCATATTATTTAGCCAAAAAAAACCCAGAAACAAGTGTTGGGAGTTAATACATTCTGAATTTCTCCAACAATAACCTTTGAATAAAGCTCTGGATAGCTTGGTGATCAGATGGTATGCACCAAGGTGACAAGAAGTAAGTGTCCTCAGACACCATGAGTCGTTATTTTCCTCCCCTTCTAATGATCTCTGACCCTGCTCCGCAGTGGTCATATGTTGCAGTTTTCCTTTTATCTAAAAAAAAAACCTTGAGAAGGTTACAGTAGGTGAAATGATAGTGCTGTAGACATAGCCTACTTCTTTTGTGTGGCAGTTCTCTGAAACACTCATAAAATATGCATGTTCTTCTTCTTCATGGCACTGACTTTTGTGCTAGTTAGCTTGACGAAACCACTGCAACAGAAAATTTAAAGGGACACCATCAACTAGTTTGACTCTAATTCAGCATGTGTTTGGAAGCATTGGATGTTAAATAAGTCTAATAACTACAAAAATGCATGTTGCAAAAAACTTCAACTCAGAATAAACTGAATTTCTTCAAATTATCTTCCATAAAGTTGTGAAGCCACTGCCGAAACATGGCTATGCCAAAACAAGAATATAATGGAAAGAACTATTAACTCTGTTACATAATCAAAACAACGTGATTTTTTTAAAATTACTTTAAATGTTTCTCTACTTTTGAGCATCCCCAAGCAAAGAGCTTTCACTATTTCACTGTTGCTATCTTCTGAAAAGATGGCTCTGAAGAAAAGATAATTCTGCAGGGAAGTTCGAGCATCTTGGTTAACTCTGAAAACTTTTCAGTCTTGGTGACAAAACCCACCAGAAGGTAACCCCAAGCCTTCAGCTCTGAGTATCCATTATCTCAGTCCACTCAGGACCACATCCAAAAATGGCTGGTGAACTTCAGTCTTAACACTTCTTCCATTACTAGCTTTGATGACCCAACCATCCATCCTCTGCAAAAAAAGGGTCATAGAGTACTGAAGGCCCTTAAGTCTGTTGACAGTGTCCCTTAACAAGAGCTCATCAGGCTTTTGCTTTTACACTCTATTAACAGATGCTGACACCTGAGGAAGGTACAGAAGCCAAGTACTCCTGCCCTTACTCCCCCTGTGCCTGGCAGGCATGTGGGTACTGATAGAAGCAGGGGCTCTGCACAAGGCAGCTGTTGCAATTGCTTATTTGAACATCCTGACTCTTTTCTGTGTTTTTGGATTAAAGCAGTTGCACAAGACATGGAAAGACAGATTAAAGTCTCTCTCATCTGGGCAAAGTTCAAACCCTCCATCGTGTAAATCCCAAGAAAGAACCGAGGCCACCAGACTCTGGGGTCTGTGCTTGTGAAAAGAGATAAGGGGCAGAAGGATGTGAAGTGTTTCTCAGCCAAGTAGCTGAAGCATTATTAAATAGAATTAAAGATTCATTGTACAAGAGCAAGAAATTACATATGCATCAGGAAAAATGCAAGCTCCTCCATATCCAGTGAGATCCCTGACCATTTGGCTACAGATCAGAGCTTTCCACAACTCTTTTTGACCATCTGATTCATCTTGAATCCTTGGTTACTCAAGTCAACAAGAGGAGGTTAGTGTCCCACCTAAGAAAAGCATTACCCTGGTGACACCTTACTCCTCTATCTGAGTGGCTTTATACTCACTCTGAAAGAATAATACTGGAATCTGGTTTGCTTCCTTCTGGCTTTAATTACCAAGCCATTGCAGCACGAGGATACTAGCGTGAGCTCTTCCTCAAGCTGTGTTTTAAATTAAAAGTGTAAAGCATGCTGAGGTTCCACCACAAAACACAGAAAAGGCTTCCCACAATGAAGTGAGGGGACACAGCACCATGGAAAGAAACCTCTCTGTTCCCTTTGGTGACTTTCCAGAAGTACAAACGGTCAGTAGCAAAGAGGGGGAACTGAATCTAAATCTGCTCCCCTAACCCAGTACCCTTTCTGCTGAATCTTCTGAGCTCACAGATTCCAGTGCTGCAGTAGAGCTCAGCTCCCCAAGACTCCCGAGCTATACCTGAGTTTGCCTTGCAGGGTGTGCTCAAGCCCTTCAGCACATTTCCTATTTGACAAACCCAAGAAGACACATACACACGATTCCTCCTCTGCTGATTTTATGTCTAGGTGCCATTCCCTACTTTGAAGAAAAGGACAAAGACGAGAAAAAGACAAATGGGGGAAGATTCAAAGAGAAAACCTGCCCAGTCTCTGGGGACCCTTCTCAGAGTGCATGTCTATAGTCATATGATCAAAGCAAAACCAGTTCTGCTGTTACCACTCCTCTGTAGATCCTTTGAAGAAAAGAAGTAACAGATGACAAAAAAGGTGACAATTACCTTTGCAGTTTACACAGCGCAGGATCACTATCCAACCTCTTTGGCTTTTGCTACAGCTGCTGATGTGCTTCCTACAGCAATTGGAGGGGAGAGAGGCTTGTTTACAGGCATCAGCTGTTTCAGCCTCTTAAAGACTTTTCTCTCTCTTTCTCTCAGTTAATCAGCAAAGAGTTTCTCTTTAACTGTCCCCTGAACTGCTGCCCACGGAACTCAGCAGTCAAAGGCATAACATCAGCTAATGTCACCAGAATAATCTATACTTTATCACCATCATCTTCTTCCACCTTTCCCTCTCTTCCAAGAAGATAAATAAAATTATCCCTTACTTGAAGATTTTCCCTCTTTTTTGTTGCCCCTCTTTATTGCCTGCTTAAAACTCTGTGCCTCAGAACATTTCCCAGTAGACAGCAGATAACACACTGATAGACAGTGGGACAGTCTTAATGCCAGAAAATTTGGAGTGACTCATCTTCATGAAAGCAAGTCATGTGAGTCACAGCCATGATGACTCAGAAGCCGGAGAAGAAGGCACCTTTCTGGGAGGAAGAATTGAAATTGTCCTACTTTTCCAAATATATAACTTAGAGAGGAGCTTCCCATGGGGGCAGATTGAATTAAGGGGAGGGAAGAAGCAAGGAGTGACATGGAATTACATCATTAAAAAGTAAAGGGACAACATGTACATTAATGAAAGAAAAGAAACCCACTAGTTACATTGTGACTTGTCATGTTTTCATTGTTAGACCTTCAATTTAATATACAGCATCCTTTCTTTCTTGCTATGGAAAATTAAATGGTATTAGGTTTTCTGTTGAAGTGCTTGGTTGTCTGACTTCATTGGCCATTCAATAATGATTTCATGAGTGACCACAGGGAAAATAAAGCTTCTAAGACCTACAGTTCATTAAATCTGTCAACCAAAGTGGATAAACATGAAACATTAAATAAAAAAATTGCAGTGTTTCTAGATGTAAACATGACAAGGCATTTATGGTAGTAGAAATACCAGACAGGATAATCTGAAACAAACAGCATGAACTTACAAGTCTACTTATCATAACTTATATATAAACTAGAAATTATAAATTTTCTTATCAAAAATTGTGAAAAAATCTAAAGTAGCAGCAATCCAAATATGATGGCAGAAGTTGTGACAATCCCCATCTATAGACCAGATGTGGCCCAGACTATGGGAACCACAAAGCATGAGTTTTCCGTTCTTATCAGTGTGAAGATAGTCTCATTCTTCTTTTCATTGTTGCTCACAGGGTCTGCACTACTGCTGAGTAAACAGACCTTTGAATGCTTCCAGTGTTAGAATCACTTTATTCTTCAAGTTTCAGTCCTTGGTGCCAGATATGGCATTAAAAATCTGAGTTTTTTCTTCAAATTGACCATCCTCCCCGTGGCTGTTCTGGCCACGTACTTTAAAGCACAATGTTGCATGGACTGTACTAATCAATGGCTGTCTCTACATACACCCTCTTGCACCTGCTTCCTGTTCCCCTCAACTTCTTTTTATGTTTCAGTTCCCCATATTTGACTTAGAGTTATGAAGTAATGCAGCTTCACTTAAAACTGCAACTAAAAGGTTTAAGCTAATGCATTTTGTTTGGGAAGATGAGGAATATCTAAATGAAATCCTGAGGTCCCTTCCAGTCTGAATTGCTCTCTGAGTCTATCAGGTTGATAGTTACAGTGCCTTACATAAAAAGTAGTAGTCTGTTGCCCCAACATAAGCCATTTGTCTGAGACTGCATCACCATTTCAAGCCACAGCTTACAGCACATGCTTAAAGCACAGGCAGACACACAGAGGACTGTTTAAAAGGCTGAATTCAGATACTTCATAAGGAGAGGATGCACGTAAGTATGCAAAACAGACAGGGTTTGGAGATGTTCCCTGGAGAACCTACCTGATGTTAATTATTTTGCACATTCGGCCTGACAGCCAGCACAGCTGGCTCCAGCTGCTGAGGACATTGCTGCCCTGACTGTTTATTCAGCCTCAGACACAGCTGAATTACTGATGGCCTTACCACCACCAGCTGGTGAAGGTGAGTTTGCATTAAAGCACAGGATGGAAAACTGCTGCAGGTTATGTACCTGCCCATAACCTCTTGAGAGAACCTTGTGGCAAGGGTGCAGGTCTCTGACATCAGGGCTGGGGACAGCAATGTTTCAATCTACCACACATAGGTTTGCCAGGAGACATCTGCCACAGCCTGCATCTTCCCTGGACGTAAATTCAGATAAGCGTTTGTCTTCCTACAGATGTAAGCAGAGTAATGTTCCCCTCTCACATTTCTGTTGCTACCTCAAAAGTATTTACAGATCTTGGCAGCGTTTTTCACAGCAGCTCACTCTTGTATGTGTTCTGATTTCAGGATGCCTCAGCTCAATACATCTGAAAAGGGCCAGTCAACCACCAAGAGCCAGCTCTTTCCAGAAGCAAGTCATCTTGAGGAAGCTGAGCTCCCTCTGCACAGCCAAAACACTTGATCTGTCTCCCTGCCTCTTCTACTTCATTAGGACATTTGCAGCAGGCATGAATCAGCAAAATTCCCACTGGCTAGCAGAAACTTTAGTACCATCTTCTTACAGGTTGACACAGAGTATTTGCCCTTCAGTTTTCTCTCAGTTCTCCATATATTGTGGTCACCTCTTATAAACAAGCTTGAGGTCACACCACAGAGCATTGTTCTTGGTAACAACAGCTTAGAAGAAAAAGCATGAACCAGACCTACAAACAAAGCCAAAATGACTTGCTAATCTGCATGTAAATATGTAATTGTATGGTACTGCTACTTTTTCTGACATACACTATTAGAGTCAGTAGCTTGGAGAAGCAATTGATTAGAGATACACAAATTCCTCTGACACGACTGTGTTTGTATTTATAAAAGTCCAATTTCCCTGAGCACAGGAGGAATCAAACAGCAGGAGACAGTGGGTGTGTTGATGCTGCAGGACACAGTGCACCACAGAGATACCATCTTTGAAAAGGCTGGCTGCCACACTGGGAAACCACACTGGCACAGCAGCACATAGCTCCAGTCTGGACCAGCACATCCACCCAGGTTTGCATGATAACTCCTTAACAGTTTCAAAATTTTTATTTTGTTGTTCCCTAGCTCCCTGACTGTACTGTTAAGAGTCAGAGGGAGTGTGGTGGAGGCAGGCTGACACAGGTTGCAATGGTGCTGTTCTCAGCCAGTGTGCAAACCCTGTGGAACAGGTTCCAGCAGTGGCAGAGGCAGAGCTGCCTGCCCAGGCTCTCTGCAGAGCAGCCAGCACAGCCAGGAGCAAAGTCCAGGCCGCTCCAAGAAAGCAGAAGTTTCCTGAGCCAGAGTGACTCTTGCCTAATTTGGGTGACCTTATATATTTAAGCATCTTGAGTGGCACTGCATGTCTTGCTGCTGTTACTTCTCCCGCTACCCAGAATTATTTACATGACACTTCATGAGATACTGCAAAGTAAGGCTGGATGGGAGGACAATGGAGTCACTGTAGCTTAGGAAACATGCTTACACCTTGGCAAGTACACATATATTCTTAAGGAGAACCAATAAAGGGAACTTTAACAGCTCCAAGAGCTAAAATCTGGATTAGGCTCAGGCTTTTCCATACTCCTGGCTCAATCTGTGAGCCCTCCTGTTTCCGTGTCCAAGCAACTTTGCTTTTTCCTTAGCTCTTGCCATTCCCTCTGGAAAGATTCACTCAGAGATGCTGAGTGAAAAATGAGGGCACTTCTTAGCCCCTACAGTGCATTCCACCTTTACAAGCTGCTCCTGCAAGCAATTGATAAGATCCTGAACTGCATCAACAACAGGAATGGGCGTTGCTGCACAGCAGTGCCAATGCCTCTATTAATCCACAACCTCCATGAAGCCAAAAGTTCCAGTCCTCACAGGACACTGCAGGCACAGCCCAAATCAGACATAATTAGCAGAGCATGTGTCTAATGGTAAGGCATCAGTACTATTCAACACTGAAATTACTTTAGAACTTCAACTCACAAAGGCTGTATATTTTAATTATAAGACTATTTATAGCCTTGCTAAGAGGATAAAACTAAGTCCCTTCTGCCTATCTCTGGCTGCTGAGCACATGGATGCTAAAGATCCCGTCTTGTATGAAGGGATCAGGATAACCCATCTTCTTCAAAATAACACTGCCAGCAAAACTAAATTCACAACTGTTGACACTGTAGTTGTCATCATGTTTGAATACAAAAAAATAAATAATAGGGGCATCTGCCTACACCTTAAGGTACTAAAGCACTGTAATGTTAAATTGGAAATAAAAGCAAATTGTTCAGTTTTCACTGCTCAGAATACAACAGTTATTACAAAACATGTATGCATAATACATAGATAACTGTAAACATGTTCTGATCTAAAGACAATTAAAAGTAGTACTTTCTTATAAAATGTTGTTTACTACAAAAATTACACAGAATTAGATTATATAGTGATTTTTTATTGTGTACACAGCCAGCTGAAATATGTCAAATTATGTGGATAAAGGAACAACATATTTAAAAATATCTCTCAAGATCTTAGGTGTAGGGCTAAACTGCAACAATCTGTGGAAGCCTGCAGTACATCACATTCAGAACTTATCTCCGTAAAATCACTTGTATAGTTTATTAATTCTGATAGAGTAGTTGACTGTACCAAAAACGGTGTCACCATATTGCAGCCTGGAATTACAGCATGATAATTCATTTGTAATCAGATTTTCAGGGAGAGAGAAGTGTAAGAGACATGGGTGACATTAGGAAAAACAACCCCTCCTGAACTGTTTTCTGTCAAAGCATTTTTGAGTTCAGATTTCAGAAATTTTAACAGCTTCTTCCAATGACTTACCAAATGGTCAGGTAAGAATTAAGAAGTCACAAATAACTGGGCATAGCAGACAAGGAAGAATCCTGTTAAACTCAAAAGTCAGAGATGCACCTTTAAAAATCCAGCCTTGCTAAGCCTTCCTGAATTAATAAAGAGATAAGCTAGATAATTTCCTATTATCTTTGCCACAATTCTCAGTTCAAAATACACGTTGGTTCTGCAGTCTTAAACACCCATCTACATTGCAAGAACATCTTCCTCCCTATCCTAGAGTTTTGCAAACAGAGTTTCAAGAAGTATCCTACATGAGGAGCAGAAGTTCCAGAACATTTGGACTGCTCAAATAAACATTAAGGACATCTGTTCTGAAAACTAAACCAATCTTCATGCGTTTATATAATACTGTAAAAATTGATCATAAGTGGCCAAATTCTGTTCTCCATCAAACTAAACAGCTTCAATGATTTCAACACTACTACCCTAATTATCTCAGTTGATATGCACCACTTCTGTCCATTGGCAAAGAAGCTGCAGTATTCGCTATATTACACAATGAGGTGCTTTCCATTGTTAAAATTCTCTGCTTTCATTGTCTCTTCACTGGTAATTTTATTTCCCACTAGTCTTCAGTCTACTATAACTTAGTCATTTCACATCCCTTTGCACATTTTCATCAAGTTGAGAATTACAGTTAGAAAAAAGTGTACTCGGAGAAAGGCAGAAATGAAGAAAGGACAGTATTAGCATACATTTAATCCACTCAAGCCACACCTCCGTTCAGCCCAACAGCAGAGTATGAACCAGTCACAGCCATGAGTAACAAAGAGATTACCAAAGGAACTAAGGAATCTCTCACTGATTAGAGTCTTCAATCTCAGATTGTAGGTTTCTGTCAGATACCCAAATTCAGCTACAATTTATCAGACTTGACAGCTTTTACTTACATGCTGGAATAGATGAATTTCTTCCACAGCAGAAATTACCAAATTACATTTTGTGCTTTGAATTATGCAGATGATCAGACAAGTTATTCCCATTTTCTCTATGTGGCCTTGGAATCAGTGAGCCACAGCTGAGGCCACACAAATGAATATTTCACCATTCAAAACAATTTTAAGATGGCACAGTTCATCATGTTACCAGGTCCTGCCTGGTTCCAACTCTCAGTATTCTTGGATAGGAATACATTTCTTAGTTTTGGTTTAATCCAAGTCCAAAATTAGGAAATATTTCATGTATGTCTAAAGTAAATTGATAATCATGTTTAGATTGTATGGGGGAACAAAAACAAAACCGACCAATATTTTCTTTCGATAACATTAATACATTAATTTTTATCACTGTTAACTTGCAGTTATTTTGAGACAGATGAATACTAAGTGATTTTGCAATCTTTATAGTATTACTTTCATGTTTTTGAAGAACTCTTGTAGTGCCAGACTCAGTGAACTCAAATTTCCCCAGCTCCCCACAGAAAATTGTTTGAGGTTGGGGAAGTTAATGTCTCACAGGTCATCACTAGAATATCCCTTGCACTAATGGAACACAGAATTCTCAATTACCAAATGGCAGAAAGCATTTTATTCTATTCCTGGCAAGTGACACAATAGCAGGCATTAAAATAACATAATTTCATTTTTGTAACATTTTTACTTTCCTTTCCCCTTATTTCAATTTGGATGCAATATTAGCAACCAATAATTCAAGAGCAGCCAGAAATAGAACTCAGATCCTTGTACTAGCCAAGAATAGCTTAAAAATATTTCAAAGGCTATGAAAGCATTAACCTTCTCCTTTAACTTTTTCTAAAGTGCTATATATTTGATCCTTAAGTTATATCTGAACTGGAAGGAGGCAAGATTAGAAACAGGTATCAAAGAGTCACACCTCACAATTCACAGTAAGTAAATACTTTGGCAAAGGCACAAATAATACAAGGTTACATAAGAATTTCCAAGTGTACTCCATAACCTCTTTCAGTAGCAGCACCTTAAAGCACTTTGCAACCAACTGCAATATATTTCTTGTCTAATTGCTTTTTATGCTGCAGTAACCAGTGTAATGAAAAAACATATAATTAAGGCTAAATTTGACCAAGGGAAGTAAACAGGGATCACACTCCTTCCTTCTGCAAGTATCACACTCCAGCAGCAACAAAAGGGGATAAATATGAGGTCCTGTTTGGGCCTGATCGAGAGGACATTTAAGCCAGTGGAGTTAAATAAAATTGTCCTATTTTCTGTCTCACTCTAAAGGACTCTCAAAATTGACCAAAAAAAAATCAGAATCTCTTTAAAAATTTCATAGAAACAATACAGAAGTTGTAGCAATCTTCCAGTGATCCCCACTACCCATAAAAGCTGAAGTCTTTATTATTTCAGTACCTACATCAAAAATTTTTAAAAGACAATTTTTTATTTATTTAATATGTCAATGATATTCTGAATTTTGTAGGGCTGGTACCCAATCTAAGAAACCATGTTCAAGTCTCCTTTAAAATACAGAGCAAACCCAACATCGTAGGAGAACCCAGAGTATCTCTCCACAACAGAGAAAGGATTTGACACCACTCTGATGTTACTGCAAGGACCATGTTCTGATCTCTTGACCATTTTCATCAAAAGAAACCACTTACGGTGACTGAGGGATGTTGCCAGCTGAGAACATGGATATCAGACAGTGGGATTTTGGCTGTGTTATTATAACAGTTCAGCCAGGTCGATATTTCATGCATTAGAATAACATACAGTATATCTGCCAACAGGCAAAACTATGCTAATTGCACAAACCTGTAGAAGAGTTAAACTAGTAATTATGATCCCAGTAGTACATTCAGGTTTGGGTAAGCAGATAGATCTAACAAAGAATAGAATGCTTTCAATTAAATTGCTATACTTGTTGCTTTGACTGAAAATAACTAGACCTGGAATCCGGGTACATATTATTGGCATACCATAATAATTTGACACAGCTACAGACTTGTGTACTTCAGGTGTACAACATGAAGGAATAAAAGGAGCAAATCTGGCATATTTTTGCACTGGGCGCATATATGCACGTAGAGTGTGAAAAGTAGCAATTGCATGATGTGACATACCTGGGAGGTGTACCAGGAAAAAGGGGAGCTACAAACCAAGCTGCTGGATGGCTCAGCTGAACCTGTGTGGGCTGTTTGGGGGTGTTGTGGGTGTGAGTAATAACTCTGCTGTTGAATCATGTTCATGGCTTAATGGTCCTGAAATTGTAGAGACCAGAAGACAAGAGCAAGCTCACACCTTGCTGTGGCAAGTTGCATGGCGCAGAGTAAATGCTCAACTCCCAAAAGAGTATCCATGTGCAGTGAGTGTTGCAGACAAGTTCATAAGCCCCTTGCTGGCAGTCACTAGCTCAGGGCAAAAAAAATGCAAGAAGAATACAAGAAACTACCATCTTTTAAATTTTTCACACTAAAAATCCACAGCTGTGTGAAAGAGCCCATGTCACTGCAGAGCAGTCCCAGAGAGCAGCCCAGGGGGCCAAACATGCATTTGGAACCACCCCTGGCTGGAGGGACAGCACCAATTGTCTGCAGCAGCAGAACTCATGAAGCTGTGAGCCACCCACAGTCAGAAGGTAACCACACATACAGTAGACTGAGCAGAAAAGAAATGTAACCACAATCAGCAACAGGATGCTCCTCTACAACACTCTCCCAATTTCCAGCTCGAAAGTAAGAGGCATTATCACTGAATTCCATGATGCGCATTTGATTTTGCTTCATCTGTCCAGACAATTTTGACCTTATGTGAACTGTTAACTTCCGCAATCCTCCCTGTCAAGGAATTTCAGTGCTGAACTATTCAGTGCACAAAGGAATCCTCTCCTTTTTGTTGCCTGCTTGATACATTTGTTATCTTCCTTCCCAGAATGTCATTATTATGGAAAGAGAAAAGTATCTCTAGTACCTATTCACCACTTGTGGTGGAAAGACTGAAAAAATAAGACAGATCTTGAACTCCTTGTATACAATAACACACCAGTGCTGGCAGAGAAGAATGATGCAAGCCTGTGTTCTTCTAACAACCTGAAAAACCTGAGCTCTCTTCTCCAGGGCAGAGCTACATCCTAAAGGCTACAGCAAACAATTAAAGCTGGCGGTTGTAATTGCAGTCAGTAGCAGATTTCAGGGCTCTGACTCGCTAAGCCCTTGTAAGAAAGTCAAGTCTTTGCCACAAGTATCACAGACAGAGAGGAAGCTGCATTGTTTCTGGGTCTGTCAGCCTGCTGGGAGTGATGGAAGGCAACACTTGAATACTCTTAACAGACTGGTCAATAAAATTACTGACATTCAAAAGAGTCATGTGCATGCTGCAGTGTGTATTTATACCCAGGCATTTAACAAAATTTTTACATAAATGCTGAAAGAATACTCCTGTGTGAAATAGAAATGCACAACCTGCTTGCACAGAAAACTCTGTCAAACTGCATTTCTCAGGTGAATATGGCAGGCCATTAAATAAATATACTAGGGTCAATAAGAACAGACTTAGGAAATTTAACTAATACAGAGCTAGTCCCAAGGAAATGAACTGAAAGTATTGAGAAAACAAGAGGCCTACAAGAAGAAGCAAAATTGTAGAGGTTTTGTCACCACAGGCTTCCAATAATGTCATATAATCCTGGGAGACAGACAGTAGACTCTGCTTAAAGAAAACCACAACTAGCAACACAGTGAGCAGAGCTGAGCTGTACCAGAGAGCCTAAGAAAGGCACAGTCTGCCTGAAGGCACTGGTAACAGCCCATCCTGGGTTTGGAGGCAGATGTTAACCACCACCTATTCCTCCTCCACGCCAACAACAAGTGCAGCCCTGCTCTTCTTACACACTGTAGACAAAATCCCCTATATACACCTGGCCCATACTGTACAGAACTGTTTTTAAAGATCTCTGAATTATTAGAGATATTCTCCTATTTTAAACTGAAAGCTCCTCTTTGATTCCACTACAGATTATGTTCTAAATCTTAATGTTTTTGCATTTGTCTGTTTCATTATTTGGGGAAAGAAATGAATGTCCTCTTCCATTAAGCTTTCTTTGGATAACTGTTTCTCCAAAATAAACTGCAAGTCTTCAACAGTTATGCTACATAAACATATATACACACACAGAGCCATGCCTTTTCACATCCACTATTTTAAAGACAGCCCTCAGTCAAAATCAGCCACATTCCCAAGCTGATTTTAAACACTAACCATTTAATGAAAAATCAGGTTTTTTACACTAATACAGACAGAGAGCGAAATATGTTCACCAGGAAATCCAAGATCTCTTCCTCTTTATACACCATCTCACTTCAGTATTCATTTATTGAGCATGTCACACTATGTCCTTCATCAACACAAAATTCAATTTAACACTTACATAGGAAATAAAAATAACCAGACATTCGTAACTAGAACAACTTCAGATTTTTCATTCCAATTTTTTTTCTTCGATTTGATTTATTTTCAGTTGCTAACTGTTTACTTTTTTAGTAGCTGAGTGGATTTGAGAATGAGGTTTGATGGCAAATTGTGCATTCTGCTTTCCAAACATCATCCAGTGGATTCTGCTGGTATTTACCATACTAGACATATTTTCCAAGTAGTGTTTTCATTGATTTCTTTTAAAAATAGAAAGATTATTATCTGAAAAATGTATTTAAAAAGCAGTGCTGAAGTACCAGCCTTTATATTGCAAGGCCTTTCAAACACTAGTTTAAAGGCAAACAAGTGCAGAGGGGTTGTCAAGCCAAACCATTCAGTAATTCTATGATTCCATTCTACATACTCAGTATGTGTACTGCCCAGTGGAGAAGGGTGTAATGGTCAAAGGGGACGTGATGCCAGCCAGCCATCACCACAGCATCTGATGGCACCTGTCACTCCAGGCAAAGCTCCAAGGAGCAAAGGGTAGGAGGTTACAGCCCTAATCATATATGTCCATGGTCTGTTGCCTGGGTAAGGATGCTAACACTTGCCATAAAATTAGAAACATGTAGTTCAGGTTAGATTTTTCAGCTGCCATATGCATTGCCTCTCTGTGCTGTTGTCTTACAGCAGAATAAAGTGTATGATGCACACCTTGAATAACACCACAGTCACCAATCAGCTGCCAATTGCAGCCAAACCTCTACAGTTCCTGCCCTCCATAAACATGGAGCCAGCATCTCACAGCAGCCAAGGGGGCAGCAGAGGGTCCTGATATCCACTTAGGCGAGGCATAACTGAGCATCCAAGTCACTTCTGTGACCCTGTCACCTGTAGGCACCACTCCCAACAGGGAAAGCTGAGAGAGTTTCTGACTTGTGCTTCTCGTGGGACCCTCAGCTGACAGTTCCCTTGCGCCAAAACAACGCCAATCAAGAAAAAACATTTAATGATAAAATGTGTATGAGCATGAGAAACTGAGCAGAGTGGGACTCTCCAGCTTGGCAAAGACATGTTTCACTGGAGGTATGATTGAAGTTTATAAAATGACAGACACCAAGCAAGTGAACGAGGAGGGGTACAACTCACCATTTCTTGTAACAAAGCTAGAGGCAGAAGAAAACTTTTTCCCTACAAAAGGTGCTATACCAAGCAGGGGCGAGGAACTGAGACATTTTAGCCCAATTGAGTCAGTTCTGAAGTCGGGTTAGACTTGTACAATTTCGTTTGCATTGGTTTTCACAAAGAAATTACAGGCATGAATCTTAATAAATAAAGTTGGTGGCTTTGTTGTTCTCAGCATAGCAGAGTCTGGGAAGACTTCTCCAGAAGAGAAGAAACAAAACTCAAGACTAAAAGCTTTTCATTTGTTCTACAGAATTATCTTTCTTCTGTTAATGACAGTCTAAATAAATCATATTTGCTTTCCTGAAGTTT
Source organism: Pithys albifrons albifrons (assembly GCF_047495875.1). Lineage (NCBI taxonomy): Eukaryota > Metazoa > Chordata > Aves > Passeriformes > Thamnophilidae > Pithys > Pithys albifrons. The sequence goes on from NC_092464.1 coordinate 18,026,345, forward strand.
TGAAACGTGCCTATCAAAACCCATTACCATAGCAGCAGCCATTCCTACTAGAAGCCATTAGCCAGCAGAAAATAACAAAACTATTCAGACACAAGCAGGAAAAAATAGCAAAAAATAGAAATGTGCATAGACAAGGAAAGGCTAAAAATATCAGTGAGCAAGTTTCCAGATATAACCAAAAAAATACAGTCACAGAAAACATCCAGCTTCCAGCAAATGCTGATACGGGTTCTATATAAGCAATGGTCGCTAATTACAAGTAAAACATATTACACTACATATAAACAGAGTAAACTCTCAGAATTTGGTTTAAAAAGCTAGGAATACTTTTAAAGATCACAGATCTACACTTTCTCTGCTAATAGAAGCAGATCTGCTTCTTCCAGGTCAACAGTTACATCAGCATGAAGAACTGTCCTAACTCTACAGACTGAAAAGGATTCATCATTTTTCACAAAGCCTTCACTTTATGTTTATTACAGGATTTATTTTAACCCACCAAGTTAGTCTTTTGGTAATATTTAACTGTATTACAGAGAAGAGAGATAAGCATTTTACTTTTTATTTGGATGCCAATAGAAGCCCAGAGCAGAGACATCTTCAGCGTAAGAGAGATTCAGCTACTCTATCTAGAGTGTGGGCTGAGATATATAGAAAAGTACCTAGAAAAGTTGTAGTTCTAAGCAGCCTGCAAGTCATTCCCACTGTTGATCTTAAACAGTTCAAGCTGATAGGAGTCTTAACCACTTACTGTGATCTCTACACTTCAAAAAACTGACTGAACTAAAATGTGGACACTGCACAGCAGTTTCTATGAGTGTTCTAACACAGAAGAAAAGGGTGGTGATAGAGGCTACAGCACAGACAGGAACAGGATGTTGAATCTCTAATGGGTCATTTATCTGGATGGACCTTATTAATTTGTAGGTCTTCAAACATTAAGTGCTGTCAATTTTAAAAGGCCACAGAACATGAAATTATCAGGTTTATGAAGAAAGACTGTAAAATGGCAACAGCTAATATTCAGAGGGATTTCAAGCCTTCAAGGAACAACCTTAGGAATTTGGAATAGAATACAAATTTCTTCTATTACTAAATACATGTGCACTTTTCCCCACCTCCCCTCATCCCCCTAGTTTGGGATTTTTGTAATTTTCTTCCCTGTAGTCCTTATGGTCATTTAGTACATGGATCAGGAACCTGCCCTGTGCCAGGTTCCATAACCCAACACAGTACCCCAGTTATGGTGCTGCAAGCTACTGCAGAAACTACAAAGGAAAAGAGGTTACAGTAGTTACACTGCCCTTCTGCTACAGAAACATCTGCAAAAATTTTCCATTTTCATAAGCAGAACAAAATTTTTCCCCAAAAGGATGATGCATCTTTATCCAATGCAAGCCAACTGATCTCTATCTCACTATACCAGTACAGCTGCCTGTGAGTTGAGGTGTAACTAAAGTAGAGTAATAAGCATCTTTCTCAGAGAGTGCAATGGGAATAGTCCTGTATTTCATTAAATTTTCAGTCATCCTGCCACTAACAACAGAGTTGTGATACATTTTACACATAATTTCATCTTTCTATGTACATAAAAAGATTTCCCTATTTCTACCACGCACTATTAGAGACAGCAATCCACATCAGTAAGAAAATTCCAATACTTATTTCTGGACTGTTAAAACTAATATATAAGCTCTCTTAGCATTCTCTGTATGCCTTTATCAGTCTTCAAACAAAAATGGCTTGCTCTGTGTCTGCCAGACACAATTCAATTACTTAAATGTTCAATTACTGAGACAAATGCTGATACATCCTTTTGATTATCACAGACAAGGTTATATCTGTGATAATCAAAAGGATGTATCATCCATCGTGGCATTTTCCTCAGGTGTTTTTATATTGTTCATACTTTTTTGACATTACTTATGAGGTACAGGATCCTGTATGTATTTATGCAACACTTGGAAAATCATGTCTTCAGCATGAACAGGAAACAACTCAGCTACCTGTACTCAACCAGGCAGCACACAGACATCTGGAAATTGGTGTGAGCTGTCCCAAACTCTGTGCTACCTTTCTTCACTATATCTGCTACCTGGGCTAAGCAGATGAAAATTGTCTATGAACCAACTTAGGTCATTTTTATCTTTATTTAAGTTTGAAAATACCTCTGCCTATCAAACAATCCTTTTCAGTATTACAAGTCTCCTCCTGGAGGCATACAAAAAAAAATCACTACAAAGATGGGTAGCCCACAAATCCAGAGTGGTCTTGTACCCTTTTCTGATTGAAGACAAGTTTTACAGTGTGCTAACCTTATTTCTTCAGTCACTCTCAAGCCAGACTTCATACCAAGAATGCACTTGTGTTTGTGCTGAAAATTAAGGTGGCATTTCAGTACCATTGAGGTTTAAGTCCTTTTATCCTGTTCCTAATGTACTCCTGACCACAGAATCAGAGAATGGTTGGACTGGAAGGGACCTTAAAGGTCATCCGGTTCCAACCCCACTGTCATGGACAGGCACATCTTTCACTAGATCAGGCTGACCAGAACCTTATCTGACCTGGCCTTGAATACTTCCAGGGATGGGGCATTCACAACTTCCCTGGGCAGAGGAGATCTGACCTGTTATCATAAACCAATTTGTGAAAGGTTTCAAGGTCAGAGCTTTCATTTGAGGGTGAAGGACTTCAAACAGCCAACCTAATTGTTGGCTCCTTTATTGCTGGTTCTTTTATCATTGTTTGCACTGTTATACAGAAACAAGGATCTCAAGCCTTTCTTCCTAACATTGCTATTTTTAAAATAAGGTCATTAAGGTCTAACTATCCCGCAGCCACTAAAGACAACACAAGTAATTGTACAAATAATGGTAATTAAATCCCTGAGAAACACAATTCCTCAATTTTTCACTAGGATAAAATACATTTAGACTGCTCAGCACCTATCAGTCACAAGAGAACTAAACTTTCAAAGTCTGTAAGAGCTGAGCTCTGGTTCCAAAAACAGTTTGTGTATTTACAGTCATGCTTTTTGACCTACTTTTTTTTTGGTGGGAATACGAAAACTCAGGAAAAAAAAGGAATTTAATTATAGTAATGGTTCATAAATAAAAATTCCATCTTGGCACAGTCAACCATATAGGGCAAGCCCTGGAAGCCTCTTACTGGCATTGCTACCTACTGATTAATTGACAAATACTGTTGGTAAAGTGCATAAAAATACTTGGGAAAGCAAGTTAAAAAAACATTTACATCTGAAACATTAAAACACTGAACTAGAAATTGTTAAAATAGACATGTGCATTTAACACTCAGTGTTAGACATAGTACTGATAGGTTAAACTGTTCAAAGTTTGGTCCTGCTGTAGACTTGGACAGGAAGAAAGTCCAGGAAATTTTTCCCCCTAATTTTAGCAGGAACACACACAACTCCAGAGAAAGGTGCTCCTCAAGTTCCTCAAAGACCAAGTAACTTAGTTTCAGGTAGATAAATTAATTTCATTCTTGTTTCTGAATTCAATCCTTGGTATCTATGAGATTCACTAATATGGCTGGACAAACACAACCTGATTTTGTCCAATATAAAGAAGTCAGAGCACAGATTAATTTTGAGATTTCAAGATGAGTTTGTATGAGCAGAAGTGTAGAAAACATGTAAAAAATCATGAACACAGAAATTAGATAGTAGGCAGAAACACAGAACAGCAAGGAAGAAAAAGAGCAATAGCTTTAAAAACTGAGTCATGCTTTGGGACTTTCAGGGGAACGAAGCACCTCATATGTGACAGTTGCTAGAGCAATGCCTGAGGTTGAAATTACTCAGAAAAAGCAAGGCTCAGGGATGATCTGACAGCCTAACTCAGAAGCAACTCCTTGGAGTCCATGTAGTCACATTTAAGTAAACCCTGCGTAAGCAAGAGGAAAAAGTAGCCCTTTATTAGCCGGTCACTATTAATCTTCAATAATCTTCAAATATTCTACGATTCCTCCTGTCAAGGTAAGAGTGGTATGTGGAAAAAGCTGCACAACACACTTCCTGCCACACAAGAATTTAGTTGGGTTCTTTCTTAGAATAACTAGTTCTCAAATCAGGTTTTTCTCATTCCATCGAGGCATGCAATTATATACCCATTACCAACTGTAGCAGTGAAAGAAGTCTCAAATATTATGCCCACTGCTGGAGTTCCAAATTTTAAAACTAGTTCCAGCCTTTTCACTTTGGGTAAGCTGGACACCCTGACCCTGATTTGACTTCTTACAAGACAGCACTAGCAAGAACATTGTTAAAATATGAGGGAAAAAAAAGAAAAGCAAAATAGAGCTACTTAGTGCAGGACCAAGGGGTTTTAGCTTCTTCATTAACTGAAACGAAATAGATCATATACAAAATGCATGAACTGGGAGCGACAGAGATGAATAATGTATCCATTACTTGTTTGCATAATGGAGTTATTTGATCTACTTTGACTTCTCAGGCAGAGCAAAACCGAAACGTAATGCTTTCCCCACCTTCTTCCAAGAAAGTATTCAGAAACTCATGTCCTTCCAAAGGGCACAGGATGCTAGAGAACATCCAGCTATTGTAAGTACACCTGTAATATAGCACAGGTGATGCTGCCCCTTGCATTGGGAAGATACCAACCACTGGGCACATCCGTCTGATTTCATGAGTGAATTTCAAGCACTCATGCAGAAGGTGGAAGACAAATGTTCATTTGTGTGCAGGTGGCAAGAAAAGAGAATTGCGCAGGGGAATGAAAAATAAGGATATTTCAGAGAACTTACTTTAAGGGGTTTAGAGTCCTTTTACCCATACACAACACCTACTCTTGTGAACCCTTCATACAGTACTTTCTCTCCAAATGAGAATTTTAGAAAGCTTTGGAAACTTCTAAATGCTTTCAAAAGTCATTGTAATTACTTTCTGAATTCAAAGGTCATGTGATAATGTTCAATCATTTCTACAGCACAGTTCTGTAGTGAGAAGTTCAGTCCTAAAGAGAAGTCAAGGGCACCACTTTCCCATGAGGAAAAGCTGAACATCTGACTACACCAGCTTCTGTTGACTTTACATGTAATAGTCATATTTTTGCATGTACATATGGCACTGCCCATTGCTTAGTGTTTTGGTTTTGGGTTTTTTAACCTTTTAAACTACCCTTGAAAGGATGACACCTCAAAACCAAAAGACACACTTCCTCTGTGGCTCCTCCTCTGCAATAATATTCTGTTATGAGATGCTGTAGCAGCAAAGGGATTTTCAGCTTCTCAACTAGAGTTATGTCACTGTCATAAGACATTACAGCCAAACATCAGTGAGAAAGGAGTAAACCACTACATGACCCTTCTATTCTAGCAGACTTTTGTCTTCATTTCATCCCAAAGGGTACAGCAGGTCCCTCAGAAGGTTTGGTCCAGCAGCTGAAGAGGGCTGCCTGGCCTGCCCAAACTATTACAGTGGCACTCATAGGAATTTATGGTGCAAGCAGATATGGTGTAGTTGAAAGCCCTGAGACTGAATGTGGACAAATTAACTTTACAGGTGCTCATTAGCCCAATGCCTTACAGAATATATTTGAGACACTACACAAGCTGAAAATAAAAACAATAATAGAAAGTATCAGAAATGGTTTTAGAAATAAAAGTTAAAACCTCAAAGCCTTTTAGTAGGTAGACAATCTAGAGCAGAGAAAACCAAAATCAGACTTAATGCAGAGTTGCACACAGACAGCACCATTTACAGCCAAATAATTCCCAAAACCACACAATCTAAAACCAAGGCTAAGCTAAGCTAGAGACTCCAATTTAAAGTAAGACTGCAGACTCAAGAACACAAATTTATACAACTGTTTTGGGTTTGCTTTCCCAAAAAGGCAAAGTGTGGGGTTTGGTGGACAGAGAAGGTAAAAAAGGGTCTGTCCCAATTATGACAGTAAGGCAAATTAAGGCAAAAGTAATTATTAGTAACATCCTTTCAAAAAGAGGAAGCAGAAACAAAAGATTTTTTTTAACCTGCACAAAAATGCTTCAGAAGTCAGAATGAATGCCTGCCAGAAACCAGTCTGACCTTAATGATTTGGAGCATGTCCACAGAGCTGTACTTACTGAGAGTATGTTGCTTGCACTGATGGTTAAATTGAACACAAAGATCAATAGTACCTGAAAAGGTGATAGAGAAAATGACCCATTGAATTGTGAGCTGATTACCCTTTGCTGCCAGAGGGAAGAACATACCCCATTTGCTTTTGTTCTCCCTCCAAGATCTAAAATGTCTCTCTACAGAGGATGCTCTCAAAAAAGTTGGTCACGGAACAAAGCACAACTGGAGCTCTGAGGGCCAGCACAGCAAGACAGCAGCTCCACTCATCTCTGCAGAGATGACAGATTACTGTCTCTGTTCTTCAGGACCAGACCAGGATTAAAATTGTATAGTGAGAAGTCTGTATGCTACAGACTGAAAGACCCAATTCCTAATGTAAAGCTGTTGCTATGAACTCAAACAGCTGAATTGTTAACTATAAACATTCTCACACTTGTAACCCAAAATTATTCAGGACTTAAGGCAAAAAAACCCAAGACACATGGACTGTTCCTTCTAACAGTGTTTGCATCTTTGGAGAAAACAATTGGAGTGAAGTAAGAGCACAGAGTCAAATGCTTGATGTTTGCAACTGACAAGTGAGATGCTCTTTCATTGTAAATAAGACAATGTTAACAGTGTTATTGTTGTCATACAACTTCTATAAGAAGGTAAGTAATCAGCTGTTGTATAGAATTTGTGCTTGTCAAGCCCTCCTCTTCTTCCATTGTTCTTTTCTTGGTTAGGATGTTGAAGCTTGTAGCTCTGGCTTATGGGAATAGCTTCTGTGGCCATGAGATCCCACTGGCACACACAGTGCTGCACACACACTCACTTTCCTTTCTTTCTCACATCTGCAGACATGACAGTCATTTCTCATGTCACATACTTAGAAATTTAAATATGGAATCCATGTAAGGACTATGGAAAATTCTGTGAGAAGTAAAAACTTCAGAATTGATGCATCTCTATTACACATATTTCGGCATTTTCACCATCTAGCCATTTTATAGCAGAGAGATACAAATAGGGAAAACAAATTTGCTGAAGTACAATACAATGGCAAAGATGCAAAATGTCTCTCCTTGCAATCATGTAATCCCTGTAGAAAATATTTTTTTAGGTTATGCTTGTAGCAAAAAAAATACTACTATAATATACCATTTCTTTTAAACAGTGCTACAAAGCAGCTGGAATAATCCACTTATGCATAATTAAAATCAACACTCAATCACCTATGGAAATGAAACATAACTGAAATACGCATTCAAGATGCAAACATATTTCTTCCTTAAGTAGCTTACTGAACAATACTTCATAAAAATTGCTTCTTATAATTACACAGTCTATGTGGCAACAAAGTGGTCCCTGAGAAAGCATTATTATGGAGTCCTATTCTGCAAGAAAACTCAAATTTCAAAATTAAAATTCACTCTGTTACCAAGAAAAAAACCCCCAATCAGTCTCGGAGTTTTTCACAAAAATATTCGTGAATATTCATATCAGGATGACTGGACTATCTTGTTTAGACATTTATTTCAAACAAGCACCCTATTAGTTACCCATATAAAAATTCCATATAACTAAACTCTCAAAAAATGTCTCCCTCAGCTAATATAATGCAGTATTTACTATGAAGGGCTCTGGAACAATATGAATTCAGGAGTTTAATATCTACAGGGCAAATGTTTCTTATCACATGTTTAAAACCAATTTGTGCCATGTCCTGTACACATTCAAACGTTTTATTGTGTCTGCTAAAAGTTTGTTAGTTCTGGAGTGCTGCTTTATTTGACTTCCTTTCTCAGAAGAGAGAGACAAGCTGTTTTGGCTGAGCGAAAAAACACAACAAACAGCACAAGGTAGGTACATTTAGTGATGGAACTAGACAAATGGTATCAAAAGTTTCTAAGCCTTTCAAGAGGAAAGAAAGGACATGCTTTCAGCAGGGCTTTGACCCGTAGACAGGTTTCTAGAATTGCTTATAACGTTATCACCAAGCTATTTCCCATTACCATACAACAAGACTCTCTCAAAGTGTCCTTTTCTCATTTTCTCCCCATGAAAAAGGAGTCAGGTGTGAGACAAGCACCAGGATCTCCTCTACCTTTAACATCTCATCACAAAACAGCTCAAGCGGAACATCCCTATGCAAAGGACCGAGTCAATCACAGCTCCACAGATATGTATAAACAGATGTACATGCATTTGTGTGATGTTCATACATGTGCACACATACACATATGCTTATATAAAAACATACAGACAAGATATATTTGAGAGTTGCAAATAATTCAATTTATCAGCTGCAGAGAAAGCTCCGTTTGTTTCTCAGGTGAAGCCAACACAGTTAGCTTTATTTTAAAATGTAACAGTAAGACCCTAACCAGTCTAAATGAAAGACACAGGACTCACTGTGCTTAAACTAGAATGCACAGCTATACCATTTCATGAATAATTTTTCCCCCCTAGTAAATCATACTTAAAAGAAGAAAAAATTGTGAGAATGTGTAGATAGAATTAGTGGTGAAAAAGCCTAACTATTACCTTCTGACAAAAAGAGTGGAGCTCAATAAGTAAGTCACATTATCTCTTTCACACAAGTAGATGAAAACTGATTGCCTTGCGAACAAGGGTTGTGGTAAATCAAGGGCCCAAATTTAACTGCAGAGGAATTCTGATCCTACTGCAAGAAGAAGACAGAGCAGTATAACAAATATAAAATTGTCTGATTGGTCTCTATGGCAATATCTACTTTCATTCACCATCTCTTATAAGTTAAGGAGGAATCAAACACAGTAAATATCTAATTTATCTTAAGAAGTTTATATGCATAAGATCTTGGGAAGAAGTATTTTCTCTTACGTTACTTTTTCACTGACAGAAAGAAGAATAAAACCCTTAAAGGAGATGAATGATAAAGTTCAGTAATATGATGAAGTGCACTGATGGCTTATAAACCAGCCAAGACACAAAGAAGTAGCAATACTCTAAAAGTTAAAATCAAAAATCAGGTGTTCTGCTTTCCCATGTTAGTACTGATGCTTAATATATTAATGACCAAAACCAGCAAAGGTCAAGAAAGACTAAAAATTTTCCAGGCAACCAGTCCCTGCCCAGGGAACAGATGACCTCTTAGCCATCACTCTACAGTACTGGCAAATGCAAACAATAAGAATAAATCATACGCATTACTGGGATTCAAATAAAACCTTGGGTAACCCAAAAGTAGTCATTTTTCAATCACAAAGAAGCATTCACCTCCTACCAGAAGTCACCAATAAAAACTACTGTATTGAATGTCTAATGACAAAACTGTGCTTGAAAAATAAAACTAAATTAGTTTTTCCCATTAAGGCTATTACTATGACTCAGTACATTGCTTTGAATATGAAGATTCAGCAGCAATTCTCTCCAGTTTTTCATCTTCTGATCTTTAATATGTTTTCAATCTAATTTTGTTATTGAAAAAGAGAAATTACCTTTCTTCTCTAGGTTAAATTAAACTTGCCTCTTGTGCAACTATCATGAAATATATAAAAAAAAGGCAGGAAAAACAGTTGCTACTTTCATAAAAGCTTTTTTTCTAACACAGACAATGAGTTTTTTCTTCTAGGTAACTGTTTCCTAAGTTTCTGTTCAGTTTTTTGGTTAGTTTTTTTGGGGGGTTGGGGTTTTTTTTAAGGAAAAAAATTAACTGTAGAATGTGTGCATGAGCAGAATTTTCTTATTTTAACAATCAAAACCCCCTCTGCAGTATATTGCCTGAGTAAACTGACAGCTAAGTGTGCAAGTCAGGAACAGAGTCTGCACAGTTCATAGGAAGCTGTGCCCTTTGCAATGACAGCAAGTGTAGCGACAGTGTGTTTACCTAAGAGGAGGGTGGGTGGCTTCAATATTCAACAAATCAAGATCACTAAGAAAGCCATACAGCTGGTCAGACACAGGCTTCAAAAATGTATTAGGATGTTTAACTCTTCCTGGAAGTATGTGAAGCATGGAGTGGGTACATACTGTAATGCACCTCAAAACTCCATTCTGAAGATAATCCAGGCTGGGACCTGGCTGGAGCACATCTGGACTCTCAGCTCACATGCTTGGCATACCTTTTGCAGAAAAACTCTGGAGAAGGAAACTTGCACACCTGGCAATCACTCTTCAATTCCAGTTAGGGCATCTATCAGCTTAGAGATAATTTTGCTTCTTCATCCAGCTGTAAAATGGAGGTAATAGTCTTTATTTTACCTCATAAGATAAGGGAGTACTTGCATATCTTCCAAGGTAAGCACATCAAATCTCTCATAGAATGGATCAGACACTTTGAAACTGAAATGCTGCATATTTATCTATTTGCATATATCTAATTGTGCTTACTGCTACTAGAGACATTTTTCAGATATTGCACAGTCCTCTGAATGTAGTAATAACCAATGAGGGCCCTGAATGAAGCTGTGCTGTTTATGCCTGGATTTGATGTAGCTTCTGTCACTTTACATCTGGGAAAGGTAATTCATAACCAGTCTGCCAAGAGAATGGTGCAGCGTGGCCACCGTCCCCAGGCTCCTTGCTGTGAGGCTTTCTGTGGCTCCCAATACACCCTGATCTTCTGTGTCTCGCCCCAGCCACAGAAAGAGTTTCTTAGCCTCTCTCCAGGGAAGAGCTCTGCCCTTGGTCCACTCCCATCTCCGTGACTTCACCTTTGCTCCCAACCAGGTATATTTTGTTCATGTTCCACCAGCTAACTAAACTTCTGGGCCTCACCCCTCTCCCCTTCCCAAACACAAAGGGAAGAAGCACCCTTTCAGCTAACCAGTGTTGTCTAACAGGGTGCTCTATTAAACAGAGAAGGAACCAAAAACCGTAGCCACAGATCTGAAAGAAATGGGAACTGATGCAATGCTACCATCGCTTGACATATGCAAGATAAACCAAATACCTCCCTGCTATTCTAATTTCTGACAGACAACATAATTCAGCCAACCATCTACCGCTTTCCATGTTTTAACTCTGGGGGAAGGAAAACAGCAGCAAACAGAACTGACCCAGATGAATTTAAATGCTCAAAGTTAAGACTGCTAAGATGAAAGGAATTGTTGCAAAGGTTTTCTTCTTTGAAGAAAACATTGATAACCAAGATTAGCTCCTGCAAAACACAGTCTCATTTAAAATTTTTTTCTTAAAAGCAAAAGTGCTGTAGCTAAGCAACCTGGCTCTTCCTTAAACTGAAAGCTGGTTTTCACAGCTCCTTGTTTATCACTGAGAACTCTGACAAACCTCCACCTCACTTTATGTAACAGTGTCTGGGGGAGTGCCAGATTAGATCTGCTTTACTGTCATAAAGGGACTATCCCATGAATGCAGATGTTGCAAGGCTATTTTTAAAATAGCATCCAAAATGTTCTTTGTGTCTACGGCATGCTTTTCAAATATCCTGAGTTGTGGGAGCAGCCACCAGTTGGAGAGAAAAGATACACCTTTCTGCTTCTGAATCCAAGAACTGTTGGCTATGTTTTCTTTCTCTGCATACTGAAATGAGCCACTGCCCTTTCTGCTTTAGATTTCCCCTTCAAGCGCAGGATTTGATATGGCATTTAGCATTTTTATTCTACCAACAACAACATTGTTTTCTTCTAAAAGGAAATACATCCTGACACACCACTCTCTACTCTGGTTTGAGTACTTCTCTTGCCATTATCTTGGATGCAATCTGTAGCTCCAAGAACGATTATCTCCAAATTAGAAGCTAAATGTATTCCATAAGCCCATTCACTCAAACTGAATCACCAAACAACTTTTCTTTCAAGTTTTTCCTCAGTCTGACTGCACTACTTCTAATGGACAGGGCAGAAAATACTTGCAGCTAATCAGTAAAACCGATGATACTGGATACAACCCATTGGGTTAGGACTTCAGATGCTAATCTCCTGTCATGCTTCCCCTCTCGTGGCTATGCACATTCATATTCCCAGTTTGACAAGGGCACTGAAAAGCATTTGCTTAAAAAACCTGGAAAGCCTATTTCCCCCCCCTCTTTCTCTTCCAACTCAGTACCTATTACAATTTTATTTTTAATCAACCTCTCCCTCCCCCCTTTTTAGCTGCCTGTCTGTAACACTGGATACAGTGTAATAAAATATGACGGTCCTAAATGTTTTGCTAAACAATGGAAAAAAGACTGGCTCTATGGCACATTTGTTTTCTTTTCTCAATGGGTTTTGTGTTTGTGCAGAATAAATACACACAGTAGGCCTATGCATCTTTCTACAAACACAGTACAGACACTGTATACAGACAGCAATGCAGCTTTCTTGTTTACTCTGCCTCTCTCATTTCCTCTAGATATTTTTGCACGCTGTCATTTGTGGAACACTGCTGAAACCCAAAGGGATGTCAGCTGAGCCTGCCTCACATTGCAAGCTGTTGGCAGGCTCATTAAGGATGGGGGAACAGTGTGGAGTCCACTGCCATTTTTCACAGACTGATGCTGCTGGTAGGAAGCAGTCAGCCAAGCTCAATGGGCTACAGCAGCTGATTTCTTCAGATGCTCCTCAGTCTTGACTTTATTGTTGGTTTCTCTACAAGGACTCTAAAGTTGTTACTAAAAGTGCCAGCAGCTACTGCCAGCACGTATGGAGAAGAAATCAACATAAAAGAACAGTCTTCAAGGGTTTCAAACAGGGTAAAAATGCATGTTTTCTTACTCCCATAACCAGTCTTGACAGTACACTGTACAACACAGCCTGTACATGAAATTACTTCAGATTTGTTATTGGGTAACTGCATTTTTTCTACATTTGTTAATTTCAGAATTTTCTGCATCATTTTATGATCTACCCAACTGAATTATCTCTAACTCTACCGATATTACCTGTCTCTTCTCTAGCAGCATCACAGAATCCAAATATCTTGCCCATATAGCTTTTTTTATTCTCTTATTTGAGTGTCAAGGTAGAAGGCTGGAAGGAGACTATAGCTTTCTGTGCTGCACTAGGAGCTACCTTTTCTTCCTCCAGGTCACAAAAATAACACCTGGCCATCTGCCTCCTTTTGCCTGATACAATTTAAAAAAACAATCCCATCATTTAAATAGACACTAACCAAGCCACAGTTTGGCTTTCCTGTGTGAAGTCTCACCTAACTTCTTAGGCTATTTACTCTGGGCAGTTTTCAGTTATCCTGAGGTTAAAGAAAGGCACTCTTGTTCTTCCAGTTCATCTAGGCTGCTGTGATATATGTGTGTACTGTCCACAAAAGAGAACAAATCAGGAAAAATTTGACAATATATTACGAATTTACGTAGTTAAATTAAAAATGGGAAATCCAAAGTTCTCAGAGCTTGCTTTTGTTTTGCATTCAATTTGAGGGCATCATACATAAAGCAAGACATTGAAGAGCCACCAATCCTAAGGAAGAACACCTAAATGAAAGGACAGATGGAAGTTTAAAGAGGAATAGTACATCTAAGCATTTTGCATATTTGAGTCATAATATTCTTCAATTCCTCAATGACATGCTATTTCCTTTAAAGAAAGGACACTACTGCTATTCCATCACAATCACATTCTTATCACATTCTTACCCCAACCCATGAGTTTTCACCTTTTCCTCCCTGCCCCCTCATCAGTTCTCCTCCCCCTGGCACTGGTGGCAAGGGAAATGAGAGAACAGCTGTGTGGTCCTTCACTGCCAACTGGGGCTAAACCATGAGAACCCTGCTTGTACAGAAAGAACATTTTTCTTTACAGACTGAACTCTCCTGAAGCAGTGACAACAGGGTAAAACAAGAGACAGTGTCCACAGACTGTTTGCCGCAACTCCCCATGCCCACTCTTACTAAGCACGGGGTGTCATCCTCTTTTAGTGCAGTAAGGAAAGGCATTCCCTGCCTGCAAGTTTCATTTCAAGGGAAGTTCCTGTTACCTGTTTGTCCTTCTTCTAGCCACGGCAGCCTTTTGATTTAATGCTCTAATAAGTGTCATGGAGAAGGAAGAACAGCTGGCAGGTTCTTCCTCTGCATACAAGTTGAAAAGCCATTAATCTCCTTACCCATGTTATTAAAACCTCCAGGTGATCCTACCACTGATCTTTTATCATTTTTTCCATTTTCCTTTCACCTTGTTTTTGATTAGTCTTCTCATAGAGTTGGAGTTTTTTCCCCTTTTCTTCTTGGTTGCAAAGAGAGATGCAACTTACAATCCCGCCCCTCTGCTGACAAATATTGCTCATAAGACATTAGAAAAAGGAGGAGCACTTGCCAAAGTATATAATCACATCCAAAATAATTAACATATATTAAAAAACAAAGTTTACCAGATCATATGGGAAACAGTATTTTCTTCTAGGAAAAAACATGAGATATTTAAAAAGTATTCCCTTGAATTCAGAAGTCAAAAAGTAATTGACAAAGAAAAATAATTTTTTTCCATTTGCAGAAATATTTAAATTCAAATCAGTCTTTATCAAAGACTTATTTCTCACTTCAAGTTTATTTTAAGAAAAAATAATCAAAGTGAAAAATAACAAAAAAATTGTGTTTACAAAAATTGAGTTCTTCTTGCTCAAAAATGTTAGCAGCTGAATTCAAGACCAACTGTTTTCCTAAATTTAGATTTGGTTTTGATAAATTAGCATTTTAGAGCAAATTAGGCAAACATCTCCTGACTTCTGGTAGACAACCAACAACTTTCCCTATGGTCCCTTCTGAAAGTACAGGAGTGCAAGAGGTACCTACAGAAGAGAACAAATGAGTGCCTTTGAAAACAACTTCTTATGACATAATAAAGAAAAATAATTGAATGTATTTTGTTTTAAAGTTTCATTGAACACATGACTGGCCAGGCTGAATGAGCTATGCTACGCTGACAGATGGAATCAGACACAGACCTTCAGAAGAAAGGGGAAGCAGGAAGGAGCTGAACAGAAACATTCTAATCAGCTCTGTCAAAATGTTGGCATTTCAACTAAGAACTATAGTAACCAATTCTGCCTATTATTCTGTATCATTCCATCAAAAGACCATGTTTTTCTGGGTACTTCTGTTATATTTTCCAACCGTCCAAGCAAAAGTGACACTAACATTAAAAACTATTTTCGAGTGCAAACTAATTGTTTGACTTGCAGAGCAGAACCTCAAACCATTTCATTGGTAATATTCTTTTCCCCCTGTAACTGTCATTTCTTCACAAGAACTTACCTTCTGTTTCATTTAACACCAATAATTCTGAAACGAAGGCACTCCTGAAACTTACACATACCATAACACCTTGCACAGAAAGATTTCTTCAGCCTACAAACCACACTTTATGCCGATAAAATAAGTAACATTTATACTACAGAACACTACTCATAGTGGAAAGTTTTGTTACTGAAGTCCCTTAAGGACAGACATACCTCAGAATTGTTCAGATGACACCTGTGCGTCCCCGAGAACCAGCCCTCGCTTGAACACTGGTCAATGTCCACCTTCTGCAGATTGATGTCAACCTTGACAACTCCTCTGAAAACAGAGAGAAACAGCCTTGAACATAACCACATAAATAGGTTAGACTTCTTCATGATGCTGTAGCCTGCAAAGCAGAACTACATCCTTCCTTTAAATATGGAATTTGATAAAATGACTAAAAATAGGGAGTTTTTTTCCAGACACGTTATATAGTCACTGGACAAACACAAGCACATTAACTTCCTGTTGGCTGTCTTATGTAATTTTCTAATGCATTCTTCTTCTGATCACTTAGACAGAACAGGAGCACTTCATACTGCCTCAGTCTCCTGCCTAGACTCTAAATAATCTGATATTTGGCTCAGTTAGAAATTACCTGAAATATTTAAGTGCTGATTCTAGCACATTCAATTTAAAATAGCACGCACTACACTTCTAGAATATTTTGATATATTTTTAATTTACAGTTTTGTGCCTTTGTACACTTGTTTTGAACAACAGTTTCTCCAGGGAATGCTCAATCCATATTTCTACTCCAATTAACTGGTTTTTTTCCAAGTTCCAGGTAACCAATAAGCTCAGGGCAAAAACTGCCATACTGCACAGATTAAGGTGTCGCCATCACCAGATGACAAACTTCACCTTAACCTGGTAAGAAGGTACCCAACTCAGTTGATCACAGCATCTGGTCACATGCAGATCCCATCAGGTAGGCGTCTAACAAAGCCCCACTAAACCATGTCCGTAAGTGCCACATCTACAAGATGTTTAAACACCCTCAGGGAGGGTGACTCCACAACTTCCCTGGTCCTGCTGAGCCAGTAATGCTGATAAAAGATGTTCATGGTCACAGTCATATTCAGACTATCTCCATATTCCTCTCAGGTTACCAGACCCTGCTTCCACCTCTTGTGCACTGTCATTTTATGCTTGAGTTTTGTCAGGATCTCCCTGCTAATCCATGCAGGACTGAAAGTCAACTAATTTCAAAATATTTTCATAATACTTCTTCCAGAAATACTACAGAATTCTTCTATTTCAAACTAAACATGTTTTCCTTTTGCTTCTCTTGTGTTAAAACCTTTCTTACAATGTTTGTCTTTCACAAAAGCCAATCTTCACCAACTCAGTACAAGCTTTTCTACCTACATTCTTTATCTGCATCTGCACAACCTGAACTTCTGATAGGGTTAAGTTGTTCTGTCTTTCCCTTTTCTCAGAGATTTGTGAATTTCTACAGCAAGAGTTGAACATCTACAGTATGGAGAAATAGTACACTCCAGAAGCAGGAATGTGAAAGCAATCTCTCCTAAAAGTCTCCAAGCTATCACAGGCTTTCCATTTTTCACCTCCTTGATGCATATTATTCTTTCTTCACTAGACTTTTGCAATACATACTCCATTGTACCATCACAGTTCTGAAGCACTACGAGGGTCTGTAACTACTTGTAGATATAATGCTTTCAACAGGAAAGTTTCTTTGAGCGCATATGTGGCATTTACAAAAAGCATCATGATGGTAGGAGAGTTCCACTGCATTCATTTGGGGTGCTTTGCCATTTTAAACCACCACCTCAGACCTGCACCCCATGGTTATTACACATAGAGTACACCAGTATGTACACGATATATTTCTAAAATTCATCTGTGATTAATACAGTAGCTGGCACAGCCTTCTTAGACACCCACATTTTCAGTTATTTTTGATTCAGCATTCGGAAAATGGAACATATGGAAGAACACATCCTCCTAGAATGTATGTGGACCAACTCCCCGTGATGTATTTATTGAACTAATTGGGAATAATGGCAGTGTTGCTATCTTGATAGAAGCAATCATGACAAATATCAAGGGTGTTAAGAGTAGACTCAGCTTATCAGAGTAACACACATTCATCCACACTGACAACGCTGCCTGGCTGAACCCAAGCCACAGACACAAGTTAATAGCAATATTACTGGTAATTGTGGACCATCTGGCAGGTAAGTATATTTTGTTAATCTCCTTATAACAATAAATATTTTTCCTGCCACAATTTTACAGTCCTTCCACCACTCCCCGCAAAAAAAAAATAGAAGAAAGATATTTAAGGATTGCATGTTCATGTTTCAACATGTAGTTAAGAAAGAATTAGCTGAATTGTCCATAATAGATAATCATTGAACAATGATGTCATCAAGGATTTTCTGTCAGGTCAGAGGTTTGATTTAAGAGGCTTTAATGTCTGTCTTTATTTCCAGTACTACTGTTTGTTGGCATGCTGCTTGCCTTGAAATCTGTGCCAGAAATTGATTTAAGCTTATTTTCCCATCCTACTAGCTATCTTGATAGTTTCAATAGTTATAATATTTCATTGTAACAACATGTTGTAAAATCTCTATCTACAGAATACTTTTTTTGTCTCTGTTACATCATTCTCTTTCTCCCAGTCAGCTTAAGCCAGAAATACACAGAATACTTGCTTGCCAACATTTAAATGATGACAAATAATATCTTTGTTCTCTAGATCTTCAAAAGCTTTTTTGGCACAGAGGTTATCACAGCTCAGCTAAACAAGTAAAGTTTGGCTTTTAAGTTCATACACTTATTTTTGTACCTGTAAGCATTGCAAGTAACCATAATTAAAGTATAAGGTATGGTTAGCACACACTGAGGCAGACATCATCCCACAAATCTAAACAGCTGCTTAGATTCTTGCTGCCATATTCATTAAGCCAGACATGCTGTCCTTCATGAGTCCTCCTTACCACAAAACAAGGCCATCTCAAACCGACAAACGCCCACACCTCCAGACAAACGCCCACACCTCCAGACAAACGCCCACACCTCCAGACAAACGCCCACACCTCCAGACAAACGCCCACACCTCCAGACAAACGCCCACACCTCCAGACAAACGCCCACACCTCCAGACAAACGCCCACACCTCCAGACAAACGCCCACACCTCCAGACAAACGCCCACACCTCCAGACAAACGCCCACACCTCCAGACAAACGCCCACACCTCCAGACAAACGCCCACTGTTTTTAGGATAGCCAAGGTTTCAGTTTCAGGGCAGATGCCTTTTCTGACCACTCATTTTGGAGGCTAACACTTCCAAGAACATTATTCTTCAAATAGTGCATACTACCTGATACCTGGGGTTCCTCCAATGTACCATCAACTTAGCATCCAAAAATAATCCTTGTGCCAAATACACAAACAACTTTCAGCTGTAAGTCTTACTGACAAACAGCAGCTTCTGCAGGTTCCAGTTGACTTTCAAAGTTATGATTGCAGATTCTGCACTGCTTAGACATTGTTAAAATTGTTATTTGTGCACGTCCAGCTAGATTCACAGAAGGTACTGGGACATCACATATGTGATCCTGACCTGGCCACAGAGCTACCTCTAATTCCTTACTAATAGGACAGACTTACCTAACTCCTCAGCCATATAATGTCTGCTACTTTTCAGTACACATTTTCATAGGAGAACCAGCTTTCACTGAAAAGAAACTCCCGTGAAGAATAAGGTAAAGCCATGTGGACACGTGAATTAAGATTCACCTGCAAAGAAAATCCCCCTAGGCTACTTGGAACAGTACTACAAGGCAAAATACTTAAAGATGAATCCTCTGTTGTCTGTAGAATTATTTCAGATTTAAACCTGCCTTCAGATTTATGGCATGCAGTGCTCTCTTTGGGGATTTCCCTGCAGTCTAGTCAGAGCTTCCTAGATACTCTGAGGGCAGTGGGGTTTGTTGTTTTTCTTGAGGATGCTTAGGCTGCTGCCAGCATCTTAACTCTGTCATCACCCTGTGTATGAATTCCAGATGCCAGTGATGGTGGAGTACCACTTACATTAGACTCTCCCTGTGAAAAAAGGTCTTGGAGCCAAGTTCAAGTTACTTACTAAGAAAACAGCACCTTTTTTAACATGTTCCCATTACTATCCATGGGGTCAAAGAGACAGGTGGAAAGACAGGTTCTTGAGGAATCGCACAGAATATAATAGAAGAAAAGAGGTTAGGAACATAAAAAGCTTTTGAAATGGAAGAATCCTACACAGGAGGACTGGTCTCAGCATAACTATACCAAGTCCTCTGACCCTGAACATTTATTTAAAGGTAACAAGGTCATTTTAAAACCAAAAAGTAAGTTAGAAGTCAGCATTCAAAAAAATTTTTAGAAAAAGCTAAATAGAAAGGTATAAACCTGGAAAAGGAACACAAAAATTACAAGAATGTAAGACCAAACCAATAGACATTTTTTAGAACCAGCACATTAAAAGCTCTAATTATTAAAACCACTTCAATTATCTCAGAAATGTGAGAGCTGAAGAAGAATTTCTAAGGCCAACACACAACCAAGATATAAAAATTGCTCAGACTGGAGACACCTTTTGCAAAAAATGAGTTATTTTCATGACTCTGGAAAGTACTAATGTAACAAAAGTCAGCTTTTACAATGCAGGGCAGTTAAAACACTGGGCATCACAACTATCCCTTCTCTGCTTGGCACATTCACAGGTGACCTCAAATGGGTGGCCACTGACAAAGTCTGCAGGTGATAAAAACATTTGATATAAACCATAACTAAATCTGGCTGACAGAGAGAAAAAGTAATAGAAAACACTTTGGAAAGTGCTCATTAAAGAATCTGGGATGTCCCAACAAACTTTGACTCATGAAGCAAATTTAAAAAAAGAAAATTATGGAAGCCATACTATATAGGTACTGTGGAATATATAGATATATTATGGAATACAATGTCAAACTACATTGCAGAAAATGGGAAATGTGTTAAAAAGCAAATTAGGATCATGAAGGTCAGTTTAATCTATACATACTATCACCACTCATTCAGATAGAATCTGAAAACCAATTTATTTTTATTGCTTACTATTAGTAAATGGGACATAACCATGACAGGAGAACTTGGCACTTCCACTGCTCTTACATTTTTCCTCAAGTACCTGTCAAAAGCTGCTTTTGAATCGAGAGCCTTTCATCTGACCTAACACAGCAATGGGTTTTTTTCTTACCTTTAGGAACATTTCTCTGTCTCAGCCCACATTCACAAATAGACACAATAGATGACAGTCTTGAAGCTGAATCTCAGATAGTAAGGACTGCCACATGTCCATCCCCTTTAAAAGAGCTTTGATAACCTGCTGTGCTGGAAATCTTGCCCAAGGGGGGTGGGGGTAGAGAACAAAGGAGTTGAAAACAGCAGTTTGACCCAAAAAATAGCTCCTTTTATTGCAACTTACCATGTGCTACATCAATCCTCTCATGGCCACATTTAACTTCTTTCTTTAAAGACCTGCTTCTGCTTCTCCAATAATGAAGAAAGCTGAATCATGTTTCTAAAGAAAAATCCCTACTTATTGTTCCTTTCCTATGTTTCATCACCATCCAATTTTCTATCCCTATCCATGACCTCATATGAAAAATGACAGCAGAGACATAATTGATTGCCTAGAGAATACTTAAAACATACTGGAGGTTTTTAGAAGCAGACAATAAATCATGAGAAGTTTCTTTTTCTAACTTCTTCTGAGGAATATAAATCCAAGACTTTAAGAAGTTCTAGGAAATAAATTATTCCTTTTCATTTTTAAAACCTGTTCTAAATCCACCCACATATTCAATCATGTTATGGGCCAAGACATATTACAAAAAATGTCAAACTCACTATTTTAAAATATTTTCAAGATTATACAACTAATGTATGATGTGACAAAAAAAATAAAGTGTCTCCTCAAACAGTTAAAATGAATTTTCTTTCTTAGCTCAGTACTGAGACTAAAGAGAGATTAGGGGAGAAACTAAAAAAAGGCACTAAATAAAGAAATTAAACCATGTTTAAAAGAAAAAATTACCAATTTTTACAACTTGTTTTTTCATGTTTACATTTGGGTTTTTTTGTTTTTCTTTTTACCAAGCAATTTAATAGCTGTGAAATACTTAGCAGAATATGAAATCATGTACAGTCTCTAAGAAATCACATATTTGTAATATATACTTCTACCTCCATGGTTTAATTTGCCTTCAGTAAGGTCCCATTACAGCATAACACCTGAGTGGTCCAAGTCATTGGTAATAGTACAGTGGAAATCACTACATTACACTGACTTTAGGGAAGAAGTAGATTAATTTAACTGTGCAATAAAGACTATCTCTGCATCAAGGAATGCCTTTTAAATAATTGAGAGAAGCAGCAAACTTATGGAAGACATAAAATATTAAGATGTAACACTTGATTCAGTCAAACCTCAGAATGAAGTTATCTGTAAATGCTCCAGAACGTGACACCATTCAAAATAAAGTAAGTTTTTTAAAAAAATTGAAAAAAAAAAAAAAAAAAGAACAACCACAAAAAACACTTACTCGGCTTCCTGACTAAGTACCTTTCTGTCAAAACAGACATTATTCCATTGCATTCTCCCAAAAGTCCATTAAAAAAGATAGTAAATACTGTCCTGGATTTGGTGAGAAACTTGATGGGTCATGGTGGGAAGGGGGGAAAAAAAAATGCCAGTGCCTCTGTATCCTGAAGACAGCCTAACCTCCTAGACAGGAAATAGTGTGAGACCAATGACCAGTTCCCAAAATGTTGACATATTAAACCATGACACTAAAGAAAATGAGAAAAGCATTCAAGAGAATATTTAGAACTGCAGAAGTAGCAACTCATTCATCAGAGTTTGGGGATAATTGATATCATTGGACAAGGCTGAAACATTGCAAATGAATCTGACTAACCATGTTCAGGAAATACTGGAAAAAGACTTGAGAAGAGGGACCATGGCAACAGGGAGATAATAAAAGGAATCTAAAGAAAGCCAGTTTGTGTACTCTAGTAAACAAAGGTGGAAAAGGGACAGCTGTCTAAAAATAAATCAGGGCACAAAACATCAGCAAAGAGTCAGATAAAAAGCAGTCCTGGACCAGAATAAATGGGTGAGAACTGACTGTGAATAAATTCAGACCAGAATTAGAAGAAGCTATCCAGCCATTGGGTCTAGCATGCCAGTGAATGGAGGAGTCAAGAGGAAAACCCACCTACTTCAAGACATAGATTTGTCAATTGATGACACTGAGTGGGCTTGAAACAGCAGAGGACTGACTCAGTGACCCAGGAGGACTTTTTTTTTTAATCTGTGTATTCCCAGTGACTAACTACTTGGTCCTCTTTCTTCCAGATCAAAAAGTGATCTTTCCCTGCTTGTCTCATAGACAGCTGAAGCAATGAAAACCTTCCATTTCCCCTCCAGGGGCCAAGGAAGTATTTTTAGAGAAGGAACTGTATTTACAATGTGCAGCTTCTCATACCTTTCCACTCAGTAGGACTGCAAAGAGGCCAGCTGGGTCATAATGCACCATGGAATATTGTTCATTCTCATTATACAATAGGCAGTAGTAGATGAGCGTCATAGAAGGTCTGTGACAAATGCCACTGTGCTCTACCCTCTGCAGCACTAGAGTTGTAGAGCAATTAGACACATTAGGTGCTGAATTCCAGCTGCAAACTGCATCAGTTTAAGACTTCTTAAGAAAGGAGGAGGGATGGTTAACATCAAGTGATTACTTTTAGTCTCTGTAGACCCTCATTTCTGAACCAGAGCTTGCGCTGCATCTTGTAAACATGTAGTAATGGTCTCTCCCTGCACTTTGGGTGGACCAAAGACCAGCAAATGCAGACAACAAACACCAGCAAGCACTGCTAAAAAGCTGCAGACAGACAGCACTGCTAGCTTAGCATTGTGCTGGGCTAATGTGGTCCCACCGGGCCTGAACAGCTTCTGGTACATTTATCAGCAGAATCAAGTTGTCTTTGGTTTCTCTGCTTCATCTCAGTGTTAGTCAACAGTGTTAGCCTTGGCAAGACAAGTTCAACAACCATATTCTCTCCTTGGCCTTCACTTTGGATAGTTTGGTAGCAATCTCTTGGCAAGGAAGGAGGTGAAATTGAAGACAGCAAGAGGCCCCATGGCCTCTAACACTCACATGATCCAGCTTAACACACTACAACCCTTCAAAATACTAAGAGCAAAGCTTGCTGCCTTTTGCTGCACTTTCAGAATGTCATTGACAACAGCACTGCAGTAGTATCATGTATTGAACATAGCCAGTAGTAATTATTAGTATTGTCTTTATTAAGCTCCTTCCACTGCTACACCACATGACATACCCATCTGTTGCTGCCATGGAAGAAATACCAAGAAGCAGGAGCAATGGCTTTTCCTTCTCCAATCTGAAAGAACTCTGTTCTGTGGACATAGCATATTTCTGAATGTCTCTCACCCTCATGTACCATGCCATAAACCTAATGAGAGCAAAGAGAGTCCACAAACTGCTAGAATAATATTAAAGTGGCATGTGCTAAATTACCATCAACCTCATGTCAGATTATTAAATGGAAGGACCATGTCAACTAATCCATTAACATCTTCCCAACAGATGGCTCAAAGATACTTTGTTTGGAGAACCAATGTAGCTCTTTCAAAAGATAGAGATTAATAAATCCTGTCTTATCGTACAGGCCTTAAACAGGAATGTAAAGTCAAAATACTGTGTCACTCAAAGACTGATGGTGAAGAGAAATGAAGCTTATTTTAAGAGGCATCTCGCAGTGATTCACTCTGATTTTCCAGTAACTACATTAGATTTTACATTTTTCTACTATATGCTCATACTTGAAACCTTTTGCCTTTTAAGAACTCACTGAGGCAGTGTACCTATCAAGCATAGAAAACATTCTGCAAATATTAAGACAAACCACAAGTCTTGAAAGAAGCATATTTTGTATGTAGTACTTCCTATGTAGCTGTAAAGCTACTTTCTCAGTATCCCAAATAAACAATCTTATATTAGAAGCCCATCTTTCACGTAACATATCTCAAACTAGGAAACACGGAAACTACCACTTAGACTTGCCAGAATATGTGCACTTGTGTATTTATAAACAAACTCCTTCCACTTGCTTCTTTACTAGTGCCAACAAACTTAGAAATGTGTGTCAGCTCATCTCTGTTGATACAGCAACACTTCAGTAGTTCTGTCCTAACTGTTTGGTATAGCAGTAATTTTAACACTTTGAACTTGCACATCACACTCCATGTCAATATCTTCTAAACAAGAAGTGGTTCTCCAAGCTTAAATGAGATCAACGGATGCCCTTTGAAGTAACAGAGTTGGAACAGGTTATTCTGTTTCTTCAACACAAGTGACTCCCACGTGGCAAACAGAGGCTGGGAAGGTGAGGCACGGAAGGCAGTGCTTTGTACTGCATCCAGGAGGACATCTACTGGTTGCCTTGGTTGTCCAGGGTTACTCCAAAACAGACCTGGTGTGTTCTGCACACCAAAGCTATCGCAGCTGAAATCTACACCACAGAGGTGCCTCCAGGCATCACAGGATCTTGGCACAGAGCTGAGACTGTAGCTGTAGACATGGGTTAATTCCCTCTTCACTTAAGACTGAAGCTTCTTTGAGTTACACTTTATATCAAAATTTACGTTCTCAGATAGCTGTTTTGTGGCTGTCACTCCACCTCCAACCTGGTATTTTGCAGGATCTGTGAACCTCTATCCTCAAAAAGAGAGTATCAGCCTATGTTAACTTTCATCCACATCCTTAAGTTCATCAAGTGTTAAAAACCGCATTTCAATGACCCATGAGAAGTTCCCTGAACTTTTCTCGACCCCCTAGTGTCCAGAAGAGCTCTGCAATAGACCTATTCTTGGGGTTTGGTCTCAAAAGGAATTCAGCAAGAAAGACTCAATAGATGAGCTCATTTTACCTTAACCCTACCATCCCCATAAGCGTGAAAATTTCAAAGCAAAAAGTAATTCAACAGAGAAGTAAGCAGCCGCTCTCCGTGCAACAGATTTTTTCCCCCCAAGGATTCATGACTGCATTCATTCCTATCTGATCCCACTGAATTTCTGACTAAGCCAAGAAAACAGTGTTCACAGATGCTATTGCCTCACTACCTATGTAGGGCAAAATCTCTTTGGTGCGTGCTGTGTTCTCTATTTTTACCTACAACTAACTCACAGCACAAAGCAAATTCTGTGTTTCTCTCATGCTCTGACAAATGCCAGCTGCTTCTGGGCAGTGGACATTCCCCAAAAGGCACAGCTATCCATGAACCCCATCACGGAAGTGCCAGGGAGAAAATCTGGCATCTCGTAACCCCCAGGTTGCTTCATTCTTTGACCAAATCTCTCTGCTGTCAAAATATGAAGACACAAGAAAGAGTCTTTTTATATCCTCCTCTCTGCTAGACACAGCCCAGTCACAAAGTCCTGGGGTTAACAGCAATAAAAAATAAGCAAATCATCAGGTATCAACCACACATCTATGCAGTCAGAGGTGTCCTAAGGAATGCTTTCCTACAGCCAATTCAGGTTATAGCCACATGCACTATGACAGAACTGCAGTCACCAACACTTATTTATCTACAAGTGTGCTGACCACTGACCAGGCTCGAGCACCCCACAGCGGATGTGCTCTGGAGACCAGAAATTACAGTTTACCAGCAAAACAGTGCTGTTTTCCAAATGGTTAAAATCACAGCTGGGGTCAAGCTAGGTTTAATTACATGGTATACTAATAACACCTCGGTAAATATTTCCTCTCACAGGTAGAAACAAACGTCAGCCTGCAATCGCTGCTGTCCTCACCCCACAAGCACACCAGGATCATAATGCACATGCACACCTGCTTCAGTGGGAGCAGGTAAAGCAAACGCCGTCTTACAAATGGAAATGACAGAAATTCTTTTACTGAGCAGCATCTCTCTAAGGCACACGAAGGTGCAGCTCAGTGGGAAGGCCTGAGGTGGCTCTGCGGTGTGACCGAGCAGCCCGTGCGACAGGGGCTGATCAGGTCACTCCGGAGACACAGCACGACCTCCCCCAGGAGGTGGGCAGAGCCAAATCCCCACCCTAACCCCGACAGAAAGCAAGCAGAACTCCTCCTACCTGAACTCTGGGAGGAGGTTTGGCCGCAGCCCGTAGAAAGCCGCCGAGAGAGTCACCAGCCAGCCGGGTTTGTAATTCCCATTCTCGCACTCCAGGTACGGCGAGGACCACCTGATGTGGTTCTTATCAGTAGTGAAGCTCTCTCGCCGCTTCCAGCTGTTCTCCAAAGTTTTGGGCCCCGTGTTTAAGACCTTCCTGTGCAGATGTGGCCTCCACTTGCGCTTCAAGCCGTGGAACCACTCTGTTTCCCCAGAGGCATTGGCCAGGCGGTGAGCTGAGGAGGACAAGTCCTGCACGAGAACCTGGCTGTCGTTCCTGCTGCCCTGGAGAAACACCTGGGGAGTGGAGGAGACAGGCTCCGTGCTGAAAGTGATAGCTGCCCTGGAGATGTTGGGGTCCTCCTCCAGGAGGCTCCTGATCAAGGCGCGGTACCACTCCAGGTCCTCCTGCAAGTTCTGCTCCCGCGACTTATTGCTCTGGAGGATCATGTTAAGTAAGTTGGTGGCGTGGGTGAGGGTGCCCAGGGCGCCGTGCAGGGAGGGGTGCGAGGTGAAGCGCGCCTTGCCGGCGAGGCTGGCCAGCTCGTACCGCCCGGAGCAGTTGGCTCGCCGCAACTCGCGGGAGTCGCCCGTGTAGAGGAACGAGGCCACGTCCTGGGGCACCTCCTCGGCAAGCCGCTGCGCCAAGATGGTGCTCTCCGTAGAGCGGCTCCGCGGGGCCGGCGGAGGCTCCCGGCTCTTGATGTGGTTGTAAATAGGCTGCCTCCCTCCGAGCGCCCGCTCCCGGCCTCGCACCGCCTGCCCCAGGCCGGCGGCAGCCCCCAGCCCGCGCTGGGCGAGGAGCAGGAGCAGAAGGAGCCGGAGCCAAGCCATGTCCCGCGGTGCTGCCAGCGGCGCCGGCACGGCGAGGCGGTTGCGGACGGGCTTCGCGCAGGCGGCCGCGGCGCAGGGGCGCGAACGCGCAGGGGCGGCGGAGCGCGGCCCCCGGCCCGGAGTCACCTGTGGCGGCGCCGCCCGCGCGCTGCCCAGCGCGGCCCCACCGCCGGCGCGGAGCGGCGCGCAGCCCCTCCGGCGGCAGCGGCGAGCCCGCCTGCGCCTCCTCCCGCCGCGGCCACCGCGCTCACTGAGCTGCTGCTGCTGCCCGGCGCAGCGCGCAGGGGCGGCGGCGGCCGCGCTCGGCGCAGCGGCGGGTCCCCCCGCGCCGCCCCGCCGCCGCCCGCGCCCCACCGCTCCGCATCCTCCGCGCGCCGCTGCCGGAGACGGGGGCCCGCGCCGCGGGACTGCCACTTGCTGCGGGTATCGGCGGGCGGGGCCGCTGCGGGGGAGCCAGCGCTCGGAACGAGGATGCTGTCCAGGCGGCTCCGCCACGGGCACGCCAGCACCTCACTGCCCCTTACCGCCGGCCCTTATAGGTGCACGCCAGGCAGCGGCCGCCCTATGTGGCCGCCTCGCCTGTCAGTCAGCCGGCAACCACTCACGGGGCAGGAGGACGGCGCCGTGCGGCGCTGGCGGAGGCGGTGCCGCCGCCGCGGAGAGGCGTCGAGGCACCTTCGCCTGCCTCCTCACCTGCGGCGGGCGCAGCTTAGCGCGGGGCGGGGGCGGGACAGGGAGCGCCCACCCTGCAGCGCTCCCAGCGCTGCCCGCGGGGGCCGCAGCGCCCCCTGCCGACCGGACCTGCAGCGGCGCCCGCGCCGGGACCGAGCGAGAGGGCCGTGCCCGAAATACGCCCTTTCTCTTCACTTCCCAGCGCCGGGAGCGGGACACGCCGGAGCTCCGGGAACGCAGCCACTGCCCGGTCTGAGGCGTGGGCTGCTGCCTGTCAGGGCTGCGTGCCGCCCTGGGGGAGCCGCCCTTGCGGCTGGTGGTGGGGCACAGGCTGCTCCCCCGCTTGCCCCGGGACGCGCGGGGCCAGCCGAGCTGCCCCGGAGGGAGGAGGGAGGCGTTTGGCGGAGGGAACGACGCCTGGTTGGGAATGGGCAACGCAGCCTTCTGGGATCTCACAGAATCTCCCCATCGCCCGCCGGCCCCTCGCGAGGGCTGCCGCACCTGCCCCGGGCAAGGATGCATCCAACCGGGACGGGCACGGAGCCACTTCCCTCTCCCTGCAACGACAGTAGCTGGCCGATGGTATTTATATAAGTGTGATCTTTCCCCCTTTTTTCCTTTGGTGTTTTAACTCCAAGGTGCTAATTCCTATGGTTCTTTTCAAAACTAAGCCCTTAATCCAGGGGCTTTCAACACTGACCTGCAGAGCACCTGTGTGGAGCCAGAGCAGCAGAGGCTGATCCCCCAGCTCCCCCTTGCTCTGAGGAAACCCCCCTTGGAATAACACAAATGTGTACAAGATGTAGTTAGGATTTTCCAGATAAGCCATCGTGATGAGTAGTAAGGATTTAGTTTAGCCAGGCATTTACACATGTGTTTAACTTGGTGTATTTTCTTTGACAGGAATATTCATCGGCTCAGGGTCTTGCTGTTGGATAAGAAGTTTGTGACTGGAGGCTGCAAAGAGTGAATTTTAAAGGAGGTTGTCCACAGCAAAATGTCCTAGCTACAATTAATTCCATTCTCATGTACATAAAATTCCATTTTGACACTCAAAAGTGCAGATGAAAAGAGTAATAAAAGAGAATCCATTTTTGTTTTACACACACACACACACACACACACACGTGCATGCACGTCTTAAAAGGAGCAGATTTCAGTCGTGCAGAATATATGATCTAATTTTAAACCACTGACAAGATGTATCCTTAAAGCATAATCTTATTTTAGGAATGTTTGAAACTACACTTAAAGGAATAGTCATTCTAACATAGCTAAATGTAAATTATATTTGCAGTCCATATATTCTAGTGGTGTTAGGCATTTTATCTTTGCCTATGAACACCTTTAATAATTATAATAACTCATGTGGATAAAAGAAACTTACAAATACACTTTTTCTTTTGTTGCATGCAATTGAAGAGGATATTCACTGCCTAAGAATAATTTGCTTGTACTGAACTTTCCCTCAGGTGTATAGTCTGTGAAATTATTTAGAAACTGCATATACTGAGCAGCTCAGTAGCTGGTATTTACAGTTTAGCACAGCACTGGGAGTCTGTGCTTCCAAGTCTGCTCTGAGCAAATACCTAAAGATGCATCGTTTGCTGTGGATAAGAGAGAAGTAGGGCTTTTGACAGCAGCAGCTCTCAGGACTGAGCTAAGCTAATATGGGATCTGTTACATGGGGAGATATCACTGGCAACATAAATAAACAAGCATTTTTTTAATGCTGTGCCTGTGCTTATTCTCTTTATCGACAGACAAGGGCTGCTGTAAAGGAAAGGTAGGTTTTCTGTTGGAAATTTGCTTCCCCTGCTCTAGCCTGACTATTAATACCTATCTACATTGCACTAGGCCGGCTAAACATCCCCATTCACACATTGTCAGAATAATCAAATATCCCCTTAATGTACTTGCATAGTAAGTCCCTTCTACTTCCTGGTCACCTCATAGTCCTTTGAAATATCCTCCAGTAGCACCCACTGCTCCCCCTCCCCCTTGTCCTTTGCTAACACCCCAGAAGCTGTAGTTCTTAACCTAAAGGTTTGCCAGGAGCAAAGACCCAACTGGGTTAGCAGACAGCTCCAGCTGCTGGAAGTCTCTCTCCCTTAATCTCAAGCGTTAGAAGTCTCTCTTTTTTTCTGTCTTACTGGTCTGCTCTGAGTGTGTGCTCTCTGTGCTACTGCTTCTGAGTCGGAGGGAGAGGATGAGAAGTTAGCTGGAGGACTTTCTCATTAAGGGTGCCAGGATCATTGTTGAGTCTGATGCAGCTGCATCACTGAGTCTTCAAAGAGGCTTTCTTTATTCTCTAGGGCTTCCTCCTGCAGTCAGCTCAGAGCTGATCCCAAGCAGCTACAGTGTACAGCCAAGTCCAGTATGAGACACAAACAGATTTTAAGCCATTGCAAATGTGCAGTTTCTTACAGCCTTGTAAGAATTGTGCTGTGGAACCCAAAGCCTACCATTAACTGCCCAGCTCCAGAGAACTGGCAATATGGAAAGGCAGTATCCTCCTAGATTAAGGAAATCTACTAAATATTTTATTTATGTGAGTTTACTAAGGATTGGAAAAGATGTAGAAACCCTTGTATTTTTATTTTAATATTAAAATGCGCTAGTGATTCCGGACTGTCATTTGTAATCAGCTGAGTGTGTCAGAAATCTGTTCAGCTTTGACCAGGACAATGTGAAAATTTAATTGGCAAAATGGACTGAGAGTCCACTGTTGAGAAACCAGGAGGCATCAGACCACTGCCCTGAATATTTCTGAGTTGTTACAAGTATTGCAATTGCTACATGCAATGTACTTGCACATGAAGTGTCTCAATTCACTGTATTACCGAGCAGGATAGAAGTCAGCTCTACCTCAGTCTAATTACAGTGTAGCAAAAATAGCAGTGCAAAATGTTAGCTGTTTTTAACAGACTAGAGTAAGTGTAACCTACTTTCTTCAAATATGGCCCATACAAAAAGATGATGGTATATTCAAACAATTCGAAATGCTAGAAGCATCAGAATTACCATATTGTTATAACCAGTTGCAACGAAGGAAAGACTTGCTCAGTTATTTATTAGCATTTGTCCTAGACTATTTAGGTGATTTACAGAGTATACCCACAGGAGTAAGTATTAAAACTTTTTAAATGATGTGTGGTATTTCACAAAACAGAAACAAAATGTTTATCAACGTCATTGCTTATGGTATTTAAAAACACATGAAAAATAAAGTATTCTTCAAATAAAAATACTCTTAGCTTGACTACTTAAGCAAATAATATTCTTGCAGTGATATTTGTTTGTCTGTCTGATGAGTCCCTTCTGTCTGCAAATAACTTCTGATCACATTAGTTCATTTCAGGTAAGTTTGAGAGTAGTCTGCAAGCTTCTACAAATGTGAAACTCACATCTGGATCAAAGAAAGCAACCCACGGGGTTTTTTGTGTGTGCTGAAGGGAAAGCTTCAGAGTGAATTGGACTGTTCTGTTAAACGGTCTCTTTGGTCTTTCATTTGGCCACTCATACTGGCCAATAAACATAAATACACCCCAAAATGTCTAGAGTGTATGGGGCAACCTCCCTCCCCAACAGCCAGGAAACAGCCATAGGGGCTGGTGGGGAGGAACTCGAAAAGCCAAGAGGAAGCTGGAAGTACTGTTGGTAGTGGGCACAGGGCCATGAGGCTTTAATAAACAATTCAAAGAATACATGGGGGCTTGGAGAAATCCTGGGTTTATTACAACAGAGGGTGAGCAAAATAGTGAATGCAAATCCATTGGAAACCAGGCTTTGTTAGTTCTCTTGTTTCCTCTCACAAATGAGTTAAAGCCACCACCTAAATATTCCACAGGGGGAAAAATATGAAATAGTCAAAATGTAGAGTATTAAAGTTCTTGGTTGGAAATGGTTGGAAGAAGCAGCAAGAGCTTGCCTGTCAATTAATTTGCACTTTGTCCTAGTTCAGCAGCCAGGACCAGTTTTTCACTGTGTGGGTGTGACCAAAGCTGTGTATTCTACACCCTTTACGTCATTCCTCATGAACTGTTAACAATGGACTGTTTGCAGCAGCTGCCCAGGGCACACCTGACCCCTCAGGCTATAAGCTGGGTGTTAAAGAAGCCTGTGAGACAGGAGCTGTGATAACTCCCCTCCAGGAAGTCGTTAGCACCTTCTCACCTAGCCTGAGGAATCATGTCTGCTAATGGGCCATCAATGATTCCAAAAATACCTCATGACTCATAAGGTCAAATCACCCATTGTGGAACTCCTGCCCTGGGGGAGGTACTGGGCAATTCCCCCTGAACCAGAGGGTATATAATCTTGGGGTTTGGGGACTTCTGAGACCACTCATCAGATCCAGAGGAGGACCAAAACCTTGACAGGACTGCAACAATCGTCTGCACCAAGAAGTTTTTCCCTTCCTTTTACTTTGAACGATGGGGGGTGGAGGGGTCTGAACATAGGGGCTAAGAAACACCATTATGTTTGTGCCCCAGTGTGCTGGGTTATACCTCTGGGATTTGTGAGTTAAAACCAATTTCTCTTTGTATCGTTGCATTTATTGTATTTTTTTATTAAATTATAACTGACTTATAATCTCTTTTGTGTTGGGCTCCCTTCTCCTGCTGGTTTACCTTTAAACCAGCACATACTTGTCGTGAGAAATTCCAGCCCACTGGATATTTTCTTAGAGACAGTGGAACAGAAGAAATCAGGAAGGTTATCCAGTAGAGCACTCCTGCACTGCAGCAGGATTACATATAGCACAACTGTCTTTGGCAGGAGTTTGCCTGCCTTCTCTCAGAGAACTTCCAGTCAGGTGGACTCCACAGCTACCCTAGCTACCTTCTGCCAGGTTTCATCACCTTAGCACCAAGTCTGAGGTGTGGGGGTCCCACAATATACTCGAAGTCTTCTTTACTTTCATTGTTTCTTTGCTGCCTTCTCAGAGCACAATCAACATAAAATTACTGTCTGCAAAAGACCACTTTGACTTACTCCTTTGTTTCTATATCTGGGCTAAATGAACCAATTTCTTAACAGGCTATGCTTTGCTTTCTAAAGCTGTCGTTGACCCTGCAGTTCTCTTCTTGACTGTCATTCTGATAGAGCCTGATTTTCTAGGTGTTCCAGACAAGGCCTCCTGCTATGCATCTCCTCCAGTCTGTTTGAAATTCTCTGTTAATACATCTCACATTGAGGTCTGTCTGCTTTTTCACCTTCATCACAGTATTGACCACTACTCAAGTCTGTAATGCTAAGTAATCCTCATAACCTTTCAAAACATATTGCTTCTCAGTTGTCCATTATCTGTTTTTATTTGAGGATTTGAGCTCTGCTACCTCTGGGTAGTACTTTGCACTTATTTTTGCCGAATTTTACCTTACTGATTTTAGACCATCTCTGAGATTTTTCAAGATTATCTTTAATTCCTCTTCCATTTTAAAAATGCTTTTAACTATCTTGTTTTTTCTTGCAGTCATTTGCTAATGTTATGACTTTTTATTTCCTTATCCAATCCATTCATTAACCTATTTAATAGAAGATATCTGAGATCAGAACCTTTCACAAACCTACTTGAAACATCCTCCTGGCTTGATGGTACACAGTTGATACTTTTTGAGAATTACTTCAGAGGCAATTGTTTATCCACTCATAACCCACCTACACAATATTTCCTTAGCTTACTGATCAGAACCTCAAGCTAATTGTATAGTGAATGTTGCCGATGCAGGCGTATCTACTGCTTTATCACCATCCACGAGGTCAGTTATCAGTCAAAGAAGAAAATTCAGTTTGTTTCATGGGAGTTTTCTTGACAATCCCACACAGGCTGATTTTAATCAATTTATTATTTCTAGGTGATTACTAAAAAGAGTTAAATGATTCTCTTGTGAATATTCTTGTGATACCTTTTTTGTTAGTTTCTTTATAATCTCTTTCATTTCTTTTTCTGAAAATACACAGCATGATTTTTTTCCAATTTTAGAATCTTCCTCCAAACACTTGGAATAGCAAGTGGTAGTATGTGTTTGAAAGATCACGTTTTATCTCCAACAGAAAATGTTATTCTAGATTTAAAGAAAATGTTCTGTCAGAAAACATATTGATGAATTTGACTCCTAATTGTTTATGGAGAACTTGCATCTGATACGCATATGTATCTAATATGCAGATGCTACATTTTAAATCAACACTATTCAAAAGCTTTGTGAGCTTATTCACATTTGGGAAAAGATAAGGGGATGCTGAAGTTTAAATTCAGATATAGTCCATACAAAGTACAAATATAGTCCATTCTGCTTGTAGGTTAAAGACACGATTTGTATGTTTGGAAACATCACACACCTATACCGGGAGCTGGTGGTGCCTTAGGCCTCTGTGGGAAGGACACACAGTGTAACACACTTGCATTGAGGAGAGCAAAACTGCAGCTCAGAACACACACCAAAATAAGTCAGATCCCTGAGCCGGTTTCCATTAACTTCTATATTTGAAATTAAACCCAAGGTAAGCCAGAAATATCTGTGTCAATAAAGGCAGAGTGCAGCAAAGGGAACAAATGACTAGCACAGTACCTGGGCTGCCTTCACAGGGTAAATCCCACTTCCCCCTAATTTCCACTATAAATGATGTGCTAAATAAGGACATTAAGTGGGCAACACCCTTAATAGTAGTAGAAGATTCAGTGCTGTATCCAAAAGGACATATTAGTGTTTCAGGCCCTATGTTATGAAGCCTAAAAGCTGACATGAAGCCCCAGCCCCTGCAGCAGAATGAGCAGTGAGCTCAGACCCTCAGCCATCCCTGGGTGAGGAGGAGTGCTCACTCACTTGTTAATCTGTTTTAGCTGCAGCAAGAGCAGCATTCATTCAAAGGGTAAAAATATGTCTTGTCCTTAGCCACCTAAGTCATGTATTTGTGTAGAGATTAATGGATGTCTGCTGAAGCACAAGCAGAGGTGGTAGGAGTGTTCACCTTAGGATTAATAGCCAGAGCCTGGAACAGTTCTATGACGTGTGGGAGATGGAGGCCCCTCTCAACAAGAGCTTAAACCCACAACTTTGAGAAAGCTTGTCAGGGTGAGAGTGGGGCAGGAAAGAAATGAACAAAAGATCAATGTGCTAAGACAAGATAAAGTAGGAACTACCTGAAAAGTAAAGTTTAAAAATCATTATAAGCATCAGGAAAATGAAATCTCAACCAGGACATGTTATATTAAGTAGCTAAGTTTCCTATGAGCACCTTGGTTTCGGTAATGAACTACTTGATTACAATGAGCATCCTATCAATACAGTGCTTTCTAACAACTAAATATGCATTCTTCAGAAATATCAAGGAAGAATAATTTGTTTGAGAAGAGCACAGGCAAGATGGGTTTATTTGTTTTCTTATGACAAGAATAATATTCATAGTATTTCCAACAATATCCCAAGAAAAATATTTTTTATCAAGCAATAAATCATGAATGCACACTATTCTGTTGGAGCCTTACCCTGCTATCCTAATCCACTCCATACAGCAGTAAAATGTTTTTTGTTGTTTTCTTCCATGCTGCTTTAGGGATTTAGGGCATTGTGAACATTTTTTGAACTTTCAAAAGTGTAACCCACAGTATGATGGTATGGTAACTACTTTGAATTTAACTGCATGTCTAGATGAAATGTTCTCCTTCCCAATTATTCTATCAATGACTTTTTTCAAATATGTTTCAAGACTAAAATCATCTTTCATTTGCTCTCAGTTACATAAAATAGAATAAATTGTCATCTGATGTAGATTAGCATATCTTTACTGAAGCCAATGAAATGCTATTAATTTATATAGATAAGTATTTGCCCACTTGCCTCACATATAGAAGGCAGAATTCAGAATTACCATTAAAATATTACAAAAACCTACATCCTCTTACATTTTGTTCTAAGAATTTGCAGATGTCAGCAAATGAAAATAAACTTCAAAGGGAGGAATAATTTGAATTAATTGAGAGTTAAATAAAAATAAGTTCTGTTTGGAAATGGTTGCTTTATACTGTGTTGTTCAGTGGGTCTTTTAACAGCTTTGCTGTTTGATGCAGAGCTGTCCACTTAAATAAGAAGCAAAGACCAGAAGTTACTCTTTGTGGATCTTGAGGTTTGAGGCAGCCCTTGTTTTCACGCTGATAAAATATTCAAAATAAACTCTCATTTAAAACTCTGCTTTTCATTTTTCTTCTTGAAAAAAAATAAGATTCACCCAAGAAAACCAGACTACTCTCTTTCTACTCCTGTCCTTCTGTCCTATTCCACATTCAACAGCAAAGCCACAGCTGAGACATGATAGATGCTTGGACTCCTGTTAACAGTGAGTGAGAGGGAGACACCAACAATACCAGGGAGGGAAGAAGAAAGTGAAGCCAAAACAATTTCATTTTTCTGACTCTTTTTTCAACAACTTGTAAAAAGAGAAGCTCTGCTTGACTTTAGGTCAGCGAGACTACACTGTGGAGGAGAAAGGTAAAGTGCTGAAGTTAGTATAGTGAGAAAAAGAAACTAATGATACAGCCCCTTGTCATATTTACAAGGCTCCAAAACACCCATCTTTTTGATTTACAAAAGCAGTTTTAATGGACAAGAGGGTACTTGGCTGGATAACCTTTGGGAAAAACCTTCAACAGTCATACAGACTCTATAAAGCAAGGACAGCAGACGAGATTACACAGCCATTTGACCCAGCAGTGTTGGGATGGGAACTCTGTAAGGTTGATCCAGACTTGGGAGTCCTCTGGCATTGAAGAAGGAGGCGTGACATGAAGAAATAAGGCAGATAATGGATAGGAGCAGACTGACAAATACACTTTCATGACTCCACTAAGACTGCCATCACTGATGCCCTTTATTTGCAACTGTGGCATTTGAATTTCCCAATGGTCACTAGGACCTGCAGTGAATAACAATGCATAGAGCTACATCATTCATACGGATGGTGAAGAGGCTAAGAGCTTTTGGTCTTTGAACTCAGAAAAAAATCCCTATAGATGAAGAAATCTCTTCAGCCAAACCAGCATTCCCCTATAATTATCTCCAAAATGAATGTCAGCTCAAGAGCAGAAGGGAATTTCTGTACATTTCTGTAAAACTGGAGACACTTGAATCTATGGTTCAACTAAGCAAGGGTGACACTTAAGAGAAAGTGCTTGTTCTGCACTGGTTTTATAAATCAGTGGCTTCAGTAAAGACTGGAAGATAATGCTGATGAGGTAGAGGGAAGATTCAACCATTACTGTCAAGAGAAAAGCTATTTCAGAGGAACATTTCAATTTACCTTCTCTAGAATGAGTTATGATTTCCCAGGAAGGGAAAAAAAAACAACAAAAAGAAGCCAAAACCAACCCCACCAAATTTGGCAGCAATAGAAAGGAAGGATAATTGGTTTTCTACACCTAACCTCATTCTGCAGTTCCTCTCCCTAAGACATATTATAGTCAATGGTCCAGTTTTTGCATTGTTTATCTCAATTCCTTTTCTAAAACAAGTCAAATAGTAAAATCAAAACAAAGCTTACACATTAAGTTATAGCTTCACAGACATATTTGCTCATATTCAGTTTTCAGAAAACAGACTGTTGTTTGTT
Organism: Pithys albifrons albifrons; assembly: GCF_047495875.1. NCBI lineage: Eukaryota > Metazoa > Chordata > Aves > Passeriformes > Thamnophilidae > Pithys > Pithys albifrons. Next base: position 18,064,003 of record NC_092464.1, read on the forward strand.
TAGTACAAATCATAATTTGTGAGGAGTGCCTTTTTCCACAAATTCTGTCGAGCAGTGTGGGGTGAGTGTACTTGAGCTGTTTTCACAGTATTGTCGAGCTGTTGTTTCAGTCTTTGTGACATGCATTAAGGGAGGACAGAGTGGAGGACTTGCGACTTAGAGTGTTGAGAGCCATGTTATTCATACCTTTCACTCTCTGTCATTAAATATTTGCAAGAGACAGTATCAGTCCAGTGCAGGACTCAATGATGTCCCTCTTTTGCTAATTTAGGCTAAAATACCATCTCTCCTGAGGATCAATATGCCTCTTGATCCCCACTGTGCTCCAGAAAGAGAATTATGAGCTAGGTCACTTGTTAAACCAGTGTCTCTCCTGACTCAGCTGCACCAAATGACTAAAGGCAAGGAAACCACATCAGTGTGTCCTTATCCAAGAGTGTAAGTAATGGGCTGCTGTGACTGTAGCAGAATATAAGTAACAGGACTTGCAAGAGAACTTGCAATCCTGTCTTCTATGCTGCTCTACCTGGTGTGAAAGGCAGTCTGTCAGCTTTCATAGACATATAATACTTTTACCAACCGTTAGTTTCTGTCTCCTTTACTGAGATACAGTAAATTCATTGATTCTGAATAACCTACATAATGACATGTAGTTCTTCATATAAAATAGACTTTCAGTAGCTGTAAGAGAAACCAGCCAGCACTAGGTAATTCATACAAACACAAATGACAGCTTTTAGAGAGGTAAATATACAATGACTGGAGGTAGTAAGATAATCCAAGGACATATTTTCGCAAGTGCATTGTTGTTTGTGCCACTTCCCTATGCAAAATCTACTCTTTTTTTTCCCCTGTTATTCTGTCTAAACTCCATGTTAATTTTCAAAGAGATGCAAAGGCTAAAATCTATCTATACTGCAATCAATAGTAAACCACTCACAGATTTTGCCAGAGTCAGTATTTTAGCCTATACAGGCAAAAGAGAGACACCGTTAAGTTCTGCACTGGAATGATGCTGTTCCTTGCAAACATTTAATGACAGAGTGGAATAAGTAGTTAATGTAGATTGCAACAGCAGCTGGATAATAGACAGCTCAAGTACACCCATCCCACGCTGCTGGACAGGGTCTGTGGAAAGTGGGCTCCCTTCACATGCAACTGCTGAGGACAATTCAGGTCAATGTGTTTCTTTTCACCTACTTGCAAGAGAATGTCTTCTGGTTTTACCTGGCTCTGATTAGAAGATACATAACCTTGAGCTTTGCTCTCACCATCAATCATTTGCAGCTAATAATTTCAGCAAGTGTAAGCAGTCTCTGTGTCACTGATTCTTTTGAATAACAATGTTTTACTTAAAAATTATTTTGGAAATTGTGACTTGGACTCTCTAGACTTGGGAATTCACAACATTTTACTTTTCTTCCTCACAGATCTCAAAGAATTATGTTAAAAGATATGTAAATCATCCCTTCTCTTTAACAAACAGGAGAGGCATCTTCTGTTTGATAAGCCAGAACTTATCTGTCATCTTATCTCAGATATGCTATTTATACTGCCCTTCTGCAAATGTGTTATCACTGCCCTGCACACTGTTCTAAGGCATTTTCCACATAACCTAGAGATTTCCACATCCGAAATGAGCACAACCCAGATCAAATTTATACAGAGGCTAGAACTGAGTCTTCATTTTGGATGGCTGTGTGTGGGAGTGTGTGCATGTATGTGTATCTGTGTGGGCGTATCAGCATTCATTGCTTAAATTTTGTTCCTGCTGGAAAAATTACTTGTATAGAGGTTTATTTTAATACCAAATTGCAAGGTTAGTTCATTTTACAAGATGGAAGTTTAACACATTGAGAGAAGGAGGGAGAATAGATTTTTCCAAAGCTCTGCAGTGTTCTGCTCTGCAACAAACAGAGCAGAACAAAATTCTGATGACCATTTTGATGAAAAAGTGAATGTGCTCAGTGAGCCAACAAGAAGCAGTCAGGAAAATCAAATATGAGACTAGATAATTTTTCCCTTTTCCAGACTTTCCATCTGACTTTCTGTAATTTTATTTAAGGCAGAAATATTGTACTTAAGAGAGTTTAATGGTTTTTTTAAATTAAATATGCTCAATTCGTCTAGAAACCTTTCTCTATAAAAATCAGCTGCGAGATTTGGTGAGTTCCTTCTTTCCCTGAAGCTAAAATCAGCTATAATACCTTTTCTCCTAACTCTAGGAAAAACATTCTGTAACTTTGGCTCTTAAATCTCCACAAAGCCCATATGAAAACAACCACAGCATATGAGGACTGAAGACAGGCTGGCTTTAGGGCTCCATTGAAGCCATTAAGATAAGAAGAGAAAGGAGGTGTGCCTTCAGAGCCTGCGCAGTGCTGTACCTTCTGCTACACAGAAATGGAAAACTCAGTGGCCAGCAGCTGGCTCGGGTCCCACCATCCCTGTGATTCCAGGCAGCAGGACTCTCCTTGCCCTACCTCTGCCCAAAGGAAAAATTTTCTCTTTTCATTCTGATATATCTCTTGAGTAAAATTCACATCATCTGCTTAAAGCCCACCACAACTGCTCTCTGCAGCTCTGTGTCCCAGTGTCAGGGCTCCCTTTTCACTGCTTGTGGGACCCATCTTTCAGGAGTGTATATCCCAGCAACCCCACCCTGATGCAAGTTCAAAATTGAGTACTCTTGGGAGGGCTTCACCATGGTCTGCCCCAACCCCAGGCATCGTTAAATGGGGAGGCGGCACCATACAGTGTGATACAGTTGCAGGCTTACTGTCTGGAAATGGTGTTGCAGAGGTGTCTCCTGTTGCCTTTTTCTGTGCTGTGAATGACAATGTTTTTGTAATTGTGAACTGCCACATACCAAACACGACCAAGTACTACAAAAATAGTCCAAAGCTGGGGGGAAATTCCTCTTCCTTCTCTTACCTTCATGTTCTTTTTAATAACTCTGATCCTCTGATACTAATTAAGTTCTCTGCTCTTGTGTCTTCCATTGCACTCTTATGTATTCAACTATGTGCTTACATACACACGCCCACACACACCCACATGCTTTGAAACCTATGACACTGTCCTAGGCATGTTCCTTTTCCACTCCAACCCTTTGATTCCATCTACATTTTTAACCCTGAGAGACTCTGTTGCTCAACTGAGGCAATGTCACAGCCAGTGTTTGCAAGGATGAGAGGAGAAAGGTGCAGCTGGTTCACACAGCTGGGAAGGAGCAGGAGACAGGGCAGGTGGAAGAGCTCTTTCAGCATTCCAGTTATGTTCAGGACTAGTGCCTGTTGGCTATAACAGAGACTGCAGTGCTGGGAAGTAAGGGTTGAGTCAGCTGAGCTCCAGGGCACACACTCTGACTGAAGCCTGAAGAACTTTTATTTTGTCCGCACCCTGTGAGCTCCCCAAAGGTGTGTATCTGCCAGCCACCTGTGCTGTACTTTCCACAGCTGTTCACTGCTCTGCAGATGTTCAGCTGTCACTTTGCTCTAGGCCATCAGACTTGATAAATTTCTATCGCAAACAGAAGATAAGCTCCATGTTTATCAAAGTGGAATGATACAAAATCTATTTTCATTTCTGCTACTCCAGGAATATGTATTATGCATACATTTTACAATTATGCCTGTTGGACTCATTTCTGCATCTTCCTGTCAGCAGAAATGATTACCTTTGTTTCTGGCAGAGGCACCATGATGCTGTATTTACCTGAACAGGCTTTTAACTCATGATCCCACTCAGCTGCTTAATATATTCTGTTTTGAGCCACCTTATTTTTTATGACAATGCCAAAATTTTTGTGGTCCAAACAGTAGCAATGGTAGAGTACCCCACATAGACCCTTAATATTCCTCATCACTTGAAGTTTTAGCCCCTGTGTGGGTCATCTGTGACAGAAGGAGCAAGGGTGCAGTGCTGAGCAGCAGACCCAGCCTGCATGGGGGAGGGGAGATTACTGGTCATGCCCAGCACCACTTCCATGGCAGTGTTCAGACATTAATGCCAACCTGGGAACATTTCCAACAGGTTTTCCAGACACAGTCACCCTGTTCAGTGGTCTGGAAGCATTTAGCCCTATAGGTGCAATCTGCACTGGGTCAGTCGGCCTCTGACTGATTCACAGTATGAGACATCACCTACAATTCTCATCTGACTTTGCTCTTGCCTTTCCTATTTTCACCCCACAGATTCAGCCATTTCAAGCTCAGCCACACCTCTCTAAACAAGCTTTATCCCTCATGCTCTCTCTCCCCCTCCTCTGCTGTGCATTCTCACTTGCAGCCAATCCTTGGATATTGCCTTTTTATCCCTTTCCTGCATTCAGTTTTGCCAGTCAACCACCTCATACCATCTTCCATTTCTTGTCATCTCAACCCTCTCTCCTTCAAAGTGTCTGTAAATCCCCGGTGCTGTTCCATCTTTGCTATCTCTCTTCTCCTTTTTTCTGTTCATTCTAGTGGCAACCTGCTAAAGGCACATTTTATTGGGAAGGGATAATATGTGATAGTAAAGGTTTTAAATCCTATAGTTCTTCCATTGCTTTTTCATTCCCTTTTCTCTGCTTATCTTCTCCACTGGCTTTCTTTCCATGCCATTTCATTTTCATTTCCCACATTTTTAGAATTCACCAGCACCCTGCTATTACCTCTGTAGCTTTGCAAGCTTTTGGGGTTTTCTTTTTTCCCATTTTCTTTTTTAGAGGCAGCGACCACTCTCAATCTTCACAGCAACTATTAATCTCTGTTCAACACCTGTCATCTTTCATGACCCAGCTTTTCATTTTACATCTGGTCTGCATTTGCATAGCCTAGACTTCAGCTGTGTTTCCTGGTCTCTTCCATGGCTTTTCCCCCATAATTTTTAATCTTTCCTGTACTGCATCTCCCTTCCTTGTTATCCCAGAGGCAGAAGGTCCCTGTTAGCTGGTTCTGTTTCCTAGAAAGTTTTCCTTCAACATCAGAGAGTACCAGATTGCAAACACTGTTAAAATTAGCACACAGCTCTCTAGATCCTGGTGAGTTAGGCATTGGAAAAATATTTATGCCCTAAGAATTCTTATTCATCCTTGGGTTTAGTGCCAATCAATTTTGTCTAGCCCAGAGGTTTTGGCACTCGGTTTCTCTCTTTTTCTGTGTCTGTATCTCTATGTCCCTTTTGAAAACTGCCGATTCCCTAAAACCTTGTCTTGCTCTTCTCAGTCACTCACTTGTGACACTAAAATGCACCTGAAGGCATAGTTCTTGTTTTAGGATTAAATAATTTCTCAAAATTCCTTAGTGGTGGAGTTCCCACATCCTTCCCAAGACACCTGATGCCTGCCTCAGTAACCTTTCTCCCTGGGCTTGCTTATCCCTCTTGCAATGTCAGCCTGTTTTTCTTGCGCCAACACAGTGGACATGGTGAACTATTCACTCCTTCCTCTTTGCAGGTACCACTTATATTTTGCACATATCTAATTTCAGCTCTCCTTTCTCTGGATTGAGTTACCTCAGGGATTTCAATCTTTTTTTCTTGGGTCTTATTTTCTGGAGCTCTGCCCATTCTTGTGCTCTCTGCACAGGTCCCTCAGGATCTGTCTCCCTGGCAAATTACTCACATCAACACACTAACCCTGTTCTACTGAAGAAGAGCGTATGCCTCTCCATTAGTCTGCTTATTCCCCAGCAAATGTTATACTTACACTCTTCTGTACTGGAGAGGAACTCTCAGCACTCAAGTCTGTGGTTTATATATGATCAAAATGTAAGTGTGAAAGCTTGTTAATACATATAGAAACATTTGAAAAAAATAGCATATTATGTAGCATTTGCTTGCTTCACTCTCTGTCACCCTTGCAGCACAGGGTGACATTTATTTTCCTAATAATTTTTCTCTTAATTCTCTTAGCAGTGTCCTTGCGCTGAGGGTACCCTTGGTTTCACTGTCAATTCCTCTAGTCAGCAAGATTTTACTTCTAAGAAGCTCATCTCATTTTCAGTAGCAGTTTTCTTGCTCCCTAAAATAGTAGGGGTTAATTACAAGGTTTGTGTTATCTGTCAGTATTTGATTTCTAGAATTTCCTGAAGACATATAAAGGGCCAAACATACAAAGTTCAGTGCTGTATTTCTATTTGAACTAACAGAAGGGTATAAATCCACCTACAACCAGTGACCTTTCAGGATTTGCAGCATTAGATCACATTGAAAAAACTCTGTCAAATGAAAAATATAAGCATAGGGAAAAGTAATATCTGGGATCCCTGGTGTAATGCTTGCAAGAAAAGATTTTATAGCAGTTATTTTACCCCTTGATTTATTCACACCTTTCGCATCTATCCTCAGGGCAAAGTGCTCAAACTTCTCCATAAAAAATCCACATTTGGCCACATTTTTCCTCTAATGAGATTCTGGCTGCCTGCAGTAGTTTTTTCTGAGATGCCTGTCTAAATTTTTATTGTGACAAAGGTTGCAACTAATGTTAAACCTGTAATTTCCCTACAATAACTTCATGGCTACTGACAATACTGTAGAAAATGGGGATGCTCTAAAGGGCAGCACAGTAAAATAAATAGTGAGAATTTGGTCTGAGTGAGAGGCAAGAGCTATCAGAGGTGGGTGTCTGTCCACAGACACACACAGAGTGTGTTAAGGTTACAATGTGAAATTTTGTGCTTACATTTATAACAAATCTGACCAAATAGTCTCTTCTACTTCTTAAAATCAATTTAGACATTAATCTGGGAGAAGTATAAATGCTGAACCACCATTTTTCTGATAGATAAATCCAAGAGAATAAGCAAGACCACTTCTTGCACTCAAGATTCCTTTGTCTCTGGCTTTTTGGTTTAAGTTTTGCTCCTAAGTCACACAAAGTCAAATAACTCTTTCTAAAAACTTTCCTGTTCCCTTTCTTTCAATAGTTCAAATAGCCTTACACAGGCTGTGGATGTGTCTACCTGAACTTTAGCAAAGTCTGACAGTTTCCAACATTCTCCTGGAGAAACTGGCCACTCTGTCAATGGGCAGAACATTCCCTGGGTAGCCGAGCCCAGAGAGTGTTGGTGAATGGAGTTACACCCAACTGGCAGCTGGTCACCAGTGGTGTTCCCCAAGGATCAGGCCTGGGGTCAGTCCTGTTTAATGTCTTTATCAGTGATCTGGAGAAGGGGATAGAGGGCAACCTCAGTGAGTTTACAGACACACCACGCTGGGTGGAACATTGATCTTCTGGAAGGTAGGAAAGCTCTGCAGAGGGACCTGGACAGGCTGGATTGATAGGCTGAGGCCAATGGTATGAGGTTCAACAAGGTGAAGTGCTCCAATCCTGTGCTTGGGTCACAACAACCCCAGGCAGCACTCCAGGTTTGGGGAAGAGTGTCTAGAAAGCCACACAGTAGAAAAAAATCTGGGGGTGCCGGTCAACTCTAGCTGAACATGAGCCACCATGTGCCCAGGTGGCCAAGAAGGCCAATGGCATCCTGGCCTGTGTCAGCAACAGTGTGGCCAGCAGGACCAGGGCAGTGACTGACCCCATCTATGATTTGGGTTCAGTTTTGGGCCCCTCATTACAAGAAGGGTATTGATGTGCTGGAGCATGTTCAGAGGAGGGCAATAAAGCTGGTGGAAGGTCTAGAGCACGGGTCCTATGAGGAGCAGCTAAGGAACCTGAAGTTGTTCAGCCTGGAGAAAAGGAGGCTCAGGGAAGACTTTATTGCTATCTACAACTGCCTGAAAAGATGTTGTATCCAGATGAAGAGCAGGGTTTTTTCCCAAGTAACAAGCAATAGGATAAGAAGAAATGACCTTAAGTTGTTCCAGGGGAGTTTTATGTATTGGACATGAGATAAAAATTTCTTCACTGAAGGGTTTGTCAAGCACTGTAACAGGCTGCCCAGGGAACCATCCCTGAAGGTATGTAAAATCATGTAGGCAAGGGGCTTAAGGACAGACTTAGTAGTGACTTTGGCAGTGTATGGTTAATGGCTGGACTTGATGATCTTAAAGGTCTTTTCCAAACTAAATGATTCTATAATTCTCTATTTACTCAATTCATTAATGCCAAGATTAGCATCCAGAATTTGTTGTGCTCTTTCAACGGCTGGGAATGCTTTGTCCTGGTAGATGGATTGCAGTAAACAGGCCTGACAACATCTCTTCTCAAATGTGTATCATCCCACCAGTGGCCAGCCAAAGCTGACACTTTGACCTGCGTCCCCGAGCAGTTTTATTTCACCTCTTGGTTCCTGCCAATGCACTATGCCTGAGTGAAGGGCACTAGGTAATGCTCCAGGATGTGTGTAGGTGGATGTGTGTATTTTTTTATCCTTATGTCTGTTCCAGCTACCTTTACCTACACTGGGCTGTGATGCTGTAGTGTGGCTAACCTACTGTCTGGGGATCCTGTTATGAGCCATTTCTTTAGATCTTTTCTTGAAGTCTCTGCGATATTTTGCACCACATGACAATATTTCAGCTCAAGCTCAGCCAGCAGGCAGCCTAACTCAGGTCATTTATCTAACCCACAATGCCACCCTCTCCAACTCACACTAAATTCTTAAATACACCTGTGCTATATACAGTGCACAGACTCCATAAACAGCAACCCTTTCTATTTCTTCTTATGGGAGCACTTTTAAAAAGAAGAAAAAATAGGGTCTCTTTGCTACATAATCCCAGGATCTGCTACAGGTATCTGTGGATATAATAAACCCAACTGTCATGCCTGAGATCCTCAAACCTGATGAAGGAACTGTTACATAAAGCTGTATATAGTGACTAAAAAAGCAGCTGAATAATTCTAGCAGAGCCAATATCCAGGGACCTGCAGTAGTAAAAGGCAATCCTCTGACATGTCAGTGAGTGGAATTTACCTCTACTTCTTAAGGATAGGCTAGAAATTTAGTTTTCACTTTGTTCCTACTTCAGTTAGCAACCTGCTTAGCTATAAGCTTCTCCTAGGAGGCTTAACAGCAAGAATAGTCATTAATTAATCGATTAATTAATAATTAAATGCCCAGAGAGGTGGGGGATGTCTCATCCCTGAAAATGTTCGAGGTTAAGCTGAATGGGGCTCGAAGAAACCTGACTGAGTTGAAGGTGTCCCTGCCTACAGCAGGGGGATTGGACTAGATGGCCTCTGAAAGGTCCCTTCCAACCCAAAACCATTCTATGGTTCTATGATTAAACTAATATGGCCCAGCGTTAAGAGTGGGACCAGCAAGCACCTTTGGGATGGGCTAACTCAGGTGCAATACCCTGAGCATCCCTCCCGAAAGGCGCGGGGGCTCTGCGGGCACTCACGGCAGCGCCCACTCGGCCCCGGAGCGGCAGCGGCAGCCCGGGGGATGCAGGATATAGAAACAACATTAGGGGGAGCTCCGTTACCTCCTCCCGTCTTGATGGTGAGCGCAGTGCCAGTGGCAGAGCCGTGGCTTCGGTGCTGGGGACAGCACTGTCTGTCCCATGCCGGCCCCGCTGCCGTAGGAAGACAGCGATGCTGGTGAGTGATAAGGTCAGGTTGATTACAGGTATGTTCTCATTAGCAAAACTGGCAGCCAGTTAATCCCACCCTTCAAAGTGACCAATTAACAGCGACGGTTTTACCATTTCTGACAAAAAGTCAGAAATGCCACAGACTGTCTTTACACCTACAGTCGTTTTAGCGAGTGAGATCAATGATTAGTCATGGGCACTTCATGCTCCCAGGTTGTTGCGCCCATACAATGAAATGTTTCGGCATAATTCCTGCAATTTTTAGGGCTTATTACCAAGACAGTTTACCGCGGTAATTATCCCAGAACATTTATTATTTTCATATAAACTCTAATGTGCAATATTTGCTTCATAAATAATCATTAGAGAAGAAATGGAGAAAAGTAAAAGAGAAGTTCTGATTCAAAGGAGATGGGATGAATTTGAGTTACAAATTTGAGTTACAGAGAATGAATGTGGGCAGATCACAGCACAGCAGATGTGGTGAAGGGCAGAGATGGGTGCCCTGGGAGAGCAGGAAAGACTGGAAGAGACAACAAAGTCTGTCTAATACTACCAGAAGGATTATTCTATCTCTTGTTTGTTTGATTGGTTTGTTTGATTGGGTTTTGTTTTGTTTTTTAGTGCTGAGACAAAATTATTTACTTTATGCTTATTTCAACAGGAAAACAATAAAATGTTTTATACTAAATGGTCTCTTACCCATCTTAAAATGCTTCCTACCTTCACTAGTCCCCCCAAAATAGCGGTGGTCTCATAGCAGGCTACACTTCTGCTTTGAAGCACGTTTTAAGCACCTCAGACAAAAGGAGGAGGCTTTGTGTTTGGGTTCCGTGTGCACCATCTGCTGAGAGGAGACACACAGACTTTCAGAAGGCTGCCAGCTGGCCGGCCATTCCTCTCATTTCAAATAAACATTCAACATGTTTTCAGTAAATTCTGAATGATAGAAGCCTGCTTTTTCCTTTCTGCAGTTCTCACTGGAGAGAGTGAGAGCTTTTTATTGTCTTGTCTATATTACATATTTTCAGCAAGATGAACTTTCACTTCAGATTGTTATTATCTCATAAAAATAGACTACACGGAGTAGTATTCATTATTAAGATATTTTATTATAAACTTTAAAGGTGTTATTAGCGCTTTGAAGCAGACTAAAGGACAAGATCATTTAAAGATCCCTTACTGAGCCTATATCTGAATTATTCCAAGTATGTTCCAATAAAAGAAGTAATTTTAAAGATATATTTTTCTTCCTAACATGTTTCATTTATAAAAAGTGAGGAATGCAGACAGCTGTGGGGTGAAATGCAAAGCCTGCACTACTTTCACTGCATAGTGATCCAAAATAATAATATGCTAATGCCATGCCCAGGTACAGGACACTGCTAAGTATATATCACTCCATATATAGCAAAGACCATGGAGCCAACACTCTGTGTCTTCAGGTGTAAAGTTCTCAGTTTTATGTCTGAGAGGACGGTCCTCATCCACGGACATCCAGGTGTTCATGTTTGAAGTTACCAGGATGGACCTGTCTGGCATGCAGGAAGACAATTTTGTTATCTAAAAGCAACACAGACCCGAACAACACAGTCACCCTCAGCAGGAATGCAACCTTGTAACACCACTTCCAGTTTTTTATCTCAACAAGTTCTAAGTTAAACCATGAACACTACTACCAAAATTGTTGGAGTACCTGATTCTCTCCACCTCTCTTTTTAATGCCTGTGAGAATATGCAAGCAACGAAGTTATTGTTACTAGGGGAAATTCCAGAGCGTTAGCTATTGTTTGGTAATTGCTCATCTGAATGTTCTTCCATGCAGGACACGTGAGGTCATTTTCCCCTCTTTCACTCACAGATAAGCAGCCTCAGTCCCCTTAATCCAGAGACCTACACATAGGCAATTGCTGTGTAGCCCTCGGTTGTGTCTCCCATTGTGTCTGCCTCCTAGGAATCTGTGCCTCTGACCATACCAGCTCCACTTACACAGACATTAATTCTTCATTTCAGATTGTTAGTCTGTCCTGACACTTTCTTCCATCTGCTGCTTTGCATACTGAATAAAATAATGGTATTTTTGTTCAAGTGTTTTTATTTCATAAGCTGTGCATTATGTAAAAGGTTTCATTGTATGACCTCAAGTGTAAGTATCAGGTTTTTGTCAAAGGATTCTAAGGGTTTTGGGGTGGCAAAAGACAGGTGGAGAGACAAACATACAAGACAGAATGTTCTTTGAGAAACCTGGGTAAAAATATTCATAGCAACAGCCTGATCCTTCAAACAAACATTCAGGTCAATAACTTTTCTTGGGTATATTCTCTTATCACCCCAGTAAGTTTGTGTAAAATTATTCACATGCATAAACACAGAACATTTCCAGGGTCATTTCACATCACTTAGTATTTTAAGCTCATCTTTTGCTTCAGTGATGTATATTGTTCACACATCAAGAAGCTAAATCAAAAGCACGGTGATATCTTACTGGTTTAAGATCCTCTGGCTCAAATTATGAGACAATTTCCTTCCCAGAAGGATGTGCTATTAAAGAAAAAAATTCTGACATAGCCTTTCACCCTCCACCCACCCCAGAAATTTAAAAAAATTCATATTTAGCTCATTTCCTTCTGGGACAGAGAAATAATGTGAGAGTACATAGGAGATTTGTGACCATTAATTTACTGGCAATGTCAGTAGCCTTTCCAGTGAAGTAGGAAGGAAGTATAGTTCATCTCAATATCAATTCCTATTGTAAGAAGTGTTTCATATGCTGAAATGTTCCATATGGCCATGAAAATGCATCCTCATGCTACTAAAAACAGATTAGGAAATGGTTACATACAGAAACATAAACAAAAAAATCCCAAAATAGCATAAAAAGATGAAGAAAGCAATTGAGTTAAGGAAATTCTGAACAAAGACGGTAACTACATCAGGCAGTGGCATAACAAATACAATGCACATAAATAAGATGAGACATAATAAAATGTAGATTTACTGAAGTGTATTCTGCACAACTGATATCCTGCTGCCTTATTTCCTGTCATTAATTACCCCATCTACATCCAAATAATATCAATCAGCCAATTGGAAGCTCAAGTTAATGAGCAAAATTTCATACTCTGGGGTCAAGTTCCTTTTCCTTCATTTGTCTTCATTAGCAGCACCTCTCAAGGCTTTCCCAAAATAGAAGGCAGTGAATTAGTCAAAGAGATTTTAAAAGTCACACTCAAGAACGCTCAGCAATAAAGCAGCAGGATTAGCCTCAAAGCTCTTAGGATGAAATGGAGGTTGTTATTGTTATTAAATAAGATTACCAAAACTACGTGCCTGGCCTTCCTAATTATTTTCACCACCCATAGTCTTGAGTGCATGTCCCATTTGCCTGGCATCCTGGCAATGAAAGATACACAGATGCTTTACAAATTACTGCCTAGTCTGTAAACTGTAAGCCATAATGACTTTCCTTCTCTGATTACTCCTGTTCAGTACACTGCAGTTAGTGAGTTTGCCTTCACAACATCCTATCCTTTTTTCCTGCTCCAGTTAAACACGACTTACCTCTTTTCTTACCAAGGACAAGGCAAACAAGTATCCCATACCACCAGTATCCCATAGCATCTGCACAGCAATAAGAAGAGCAAAGCTGCCATGGGATGACCACACAGATGTCCCTCTTGTCCATTCCCCCTGCCAGGGTGTTTCAGTCTTCTTCAGCTCTGTTGCTCTCTAGCAGAAGTCATGCACACCAAGACTCTTCTGCTGAGTCCATAGCTCTTAAAAAGGTAGCTATGGACTGCAGATGGAGAGGCAAACAGCAAAGTGAGATGTTCCTGTATTTGTTCACCTAGGAAATTTCTTCTATTTGTCTCATTTCTGCTTATGAACTGCTGGGAAAAAGCAAATGGCAGTGACTCAGGGAGCCCTCCTTTATCAGCAGACAGAGTCAGCTTGAAACCTCTGCCCTTGCTTCACAGATGCAAAAATACAGCACAGCCTTATAGTCCTAGGAAATATTTTGGTCACCACAGATATCCACCTGCATGGGGTGAAAAATGCAGCAGTTATTTAACAGCTCTGGTAGTTTGCACACGTGTGGGTGGGTCAGAAGCATCAGCATCACTGAGAGGCAGCCCAGGGTGGAATCCTTTGGAGATTAAATGTGCACACAGCACACCTCTGTATTGGGGCAAGGACTCCTGGGTTTTCCAATGGCTCTGTGTAGAGGGATCTCAGACTCATCTCTCATAAAAATACATGTTTCTCCTGTGTTGATCCTATTCTACTTAGCCCTAACACAGAGTCTATTTATAAAAGAGCAAGGTGATAAATGGCAAACAGCTGCTCTCACCTTGGAATGGTGCAGTGTATTACTTGAGGGATATAAAACAGACTTACATGGATCAAATGGTGTCAAATAAACACAATCAAAACCACCCTGTATTGTGGAGCTACCTACACATAGAGGAACAGGAAAATGTTTGAGCACTTGCAGTTAAGATGTGGTGGTGGTGGAGAGGTTCATTGTGTCAGAGAAATTCAAACAGTTGCTGTAGTTTGAGGTCTCCATCCCTGTGGAGGTTGAAGGTGCTTGCAGAGATCAGACTGAGGGAGTGAGGCATGATTGCTCCACTCCCCTCTCAGGATGCTTTGCTGGATGACCTTGACCAAGGGCCTGTTGTATCCTCTGCCTGCTACCTACCCTCTAAGAATGGCAGGAACATTTTAAAAACCTGACACTAATATGTGATTTTTTTTTTATTGTAGCTCTTTCGACATTGACTTTTCTAACCAGGTGTTCAGGACCAGGTGGGGACTGAGCCCCCTGTTTGCCCCTAGGTGGTGTTGACACTCAGAAGCAAGCTGACCATTGTGAGGACATAACTGGCCCTCCCGGCAGAGCCACTCATTGCAACACCCTTTGGTAGCCCCAGTGCATCCTTCAGAAGAGCTTTTGAATCACACAAGTTTAAAATTGCAGTGTCATCATGAAAAAGAGTATTTTCAAAACAATTGTCATTGTTCTTCCCAGAAAATAGTTTCCTTCTCAGCTTCATGGCTTTGTTATCTCCTTGTCTCTACACAAAACCTCTCAGCTCTCTGAGTCAGGTCAGGGTGAGCCTGAGTCACATCCAGGTCAGGATGGTGAAGTGATGGCAAGTGAAGCCATGGCAGGTCAGTCCTGCACAGGGCAGGCCCTTCACTGATCCCTCCCAGGGCACCACTGAAATAAAGCCTTGATGGCAGCTGCTGACAGAGAGAGCTGGTGATACCGAGGTGCTGCATGTTCAGCTGCCTCTGCACAGCAACCTCCTCCAAGGACAGACAGCACAGAGAGGCAGCACTGGGGTCCAGAAGGAGGCAATTCCCCTCCAAGAATCAGGAATGACTTAAAAGGTCAGGATGCACAGTGCTTCCTGGAGGCTTGCCTGCACAGCCTGGCTGGGCATACAGAAGAAACATTTGTTTTGTCTTTTTTAGTTTATAAGAAAGCTTAGCTAATGGGTCTGAGTGGATATTTACCAGATAAAATAGGAAAATTAATTTACTTATTTTTATAATCAGTTTCCTTGGAAATGCTCAAGAGAGTTGCAGTGCCAGATTCTAGATAGAAAATTATTTCTGCATGAAAAGAGATGCTGAGCTGCAGAACCAGTCCCTGGAAGACTAGCCCAGGTACTCATAAAGCAGTCTGTGACTTCTTTTGAGGAAATCTTCCAAATGTAATTTGAACAATTCCCTCATCTCTGGTATTTCTAGATCCCTGTGAAAGAAAAAAACAGGCCAGCCAATGTTTTGGCCTTGCAAAGAAACCATATTGGTGACACTGTGATGGCCCCTAAGTGACAGCTATTATTGTTATTGATTTTCTGTGGAAAATGGACAGAATTGTATTGCCAAGCCTGATAAAAGGGATGTAAGATGGATTTTTATACCAACTCTCTGTGCACCTTGGTCAGTCATACTGGCAAATTGATGGTAAATGGAATAGTTTTGGAAATCTGTCATAAATCCCAATTAAACAATTCTATTACGAACACTCAGTATGCAAAGGCAGCTACATATTAAGTGGCAAACTTCATTTTGCAAGGCTAATCTGCCTTTCCTGGCACTGTCTTTCCACTTCTTCTGGGAGTAGATCCCAGCATTAGGGCACATTCCAAGATTTGCTAAAGCTTGTGTGCCTCCTACTTGGATGGAAACCTTCTTCAGCAGAGAAGTTAGCCAGGTGAATAAAAACAGTCAGACTCTGCTCAACAGGCCCCCCACGGTGATGACTTGAAACATCTGGTGGTTTTGATCAAAGGTTACATGAGGGGAGAAAATGACATCCCAAAGCTCTAAGACTGCGAAGCCTTGCTGTTGCTCTGGTACAATTGAATCAGGGCTGTGCTTGAGTGTGTGGCAGGTACTCCACTGGTGTTGTGCCTGTCCCTCCAAGGACTGACAGAGGCCGAGGTGAGACAACTATGGTATCTGAGCATTGAGCAGGACACAAACCAGGAAACAGCTATGTGTGATATTAAAAGACATGCAGCATGATAATTGTATTTGATATATTTCAATATTATTGTGGGCCTTGATATGTTAAATGGTAATAAGTGGTCTAGAAGGAGCTTAAAACAATGGAGGTAAAAGAATGTGACTGAAAGATACCACAAGCCTCATCCTGACTTCAATCGTGCTAATTTAGGTTGATAGGAAGTAAAGTAACAGGAAAGCATTACAGTCAAAGAGTGTCAGATATGAGCGATGACCCATAAGATCTGATATGCTGGATTGACAGAAAGAATCTGGACTGCAAACAGCAAGGAGATATCTGCTGGCCTTAAAAAGACATAATTTCATATTAGAGATAAGCTAGTAAAGGAAGAACTAAGCTCATATCTGAGCTCATGTTCAAGGTAAGATTCCTGTCTGCTTTCTTAATGCTCAGGTAAATTCAGGCAAGATTTCACACCGTCAGAGTGATCTTGAAGGCAGGCCTCAAAGCTTCCAGCTGCAGTTCCCATTCCTGGGCCTGTTATTGGAAATTTAGTACTGAAGAATTATAGAAATTCTTTTGCTTTAGCATCTTTTCCATCCAGAACAGTGCATTCCTAGACTTTCTTCCTTTCATCTCAGGTTTACAGGTCTTGTGATGCTAATGATGGGATCCCACTTAGCATATACTTAGCATATGGATAATATAATTAAGCCAATAGAAAAAAGCATCGTGGGAATATGAAAAGTAATAAAAGAATGTATGCTGCAATGTATAGGGAAGCAACTGGATCACATAAGGGATGATCACCAGCTGCACCTGAACACCAGTCCCAGGCTGAAGGCAGGCAGGCAGAGGGAGCTCTGTCCTAGAAAGGGTTGAAGAGCAGGGTCCAAGGAGCAGTGCTAATGGTGACAAGCACTCCCTGTCACCAGCTGACAGGGGAGTCAGCCCTGAAAGGGGCATTTGATACTCATGGTGATGAAAGGAGGCCACTTCACCTCCTTGGCTGGTACCTGACAGCCAGGTATGCATTTCCACTGACTTTGTAAGACAAACTAAACCACCTAGCAGTTGGAGTTCTGGGAAGAGATGTGCCATGAGATGTGTGAGATGGAGAGTTTGTCCTCTGCAAACCTGTAGCTAGGTCAGGTGAATACCAGGCTGGAGCTGCCCTGCCAGTGCACAGAAGGCAGATCTCATTGTGAAACACAGCCATCAGGTCAGCATCAGCACCACGTGTGGGGAGAGGACCACAGGATGAGGTACAAACCTCCAGTGGGTGCAGGAGGGCAGGGGCACTGCCCCAGCATCCTCTGGGAAGCACTGCAGAAACCCCTGCACTTATGGAGATTGAAGCGAGTATTTCCAGCATCTCAGTGCAGCTTGGACCCATTTGTGTTGTGTTCCATTTGAGCAAGGGAACTAGTGGGTCTCTTGGATGAAGCCTGATGTCTGTATTGGAAGGATGGGGAGCAGGAGTCTGACCAGAATCGCTGCTGCAGCACCCATTTAAAGGGGTACATCCTGCATTAAGCTGAGGCCCCCAGAACTGCTTTGGCCTGTCTGCAGGTGTGTGGCACAGCGTGGCCATATCTTGCTGGCTGCCACATCTGAGCCAGCTGCCTTGTCCAGACAGCTGCAGCTGCATGTCCTGTCTCTCTGAAGCAGGGCCCACAGATTCACTGAATTTTGAACAGTTGGACAAACTCAGACAGGCATGGTGCTTTTAGCTGTGGTCCTTATTTTTGCAGGGGAAAAAATTAGCATATGAATTGGGTGAGTCCACAGCTAATGAGACAAACAAAAAGGAATACAAATATATGACATAGAAAATCCTGTTATTTTAAGTCAATCTGTGCCCTGAGGATCAGGGCCAATGATATAAATATAGCTAAATGGAATCTATGCAGTGTTTACCCACTTTTCACTGCATGACCTACAAATTCAAGCAGATTTTCCCCACCTGTTAGCACTGGCCATTTACATGTTGCCATGCTGTGCCACTTCCTTGTCCACAGTCACTGCTCATGGCAACAACCTCCAGGGACTTTATTTTTTTCTTTTGTTGTCTTTCCCAACTTCGCCTCCTCTCTTGCTCATCCTTCTCAACAGATCTGTCATGCTGGCATTAGCTGTCTTACCATCTTGCTTGATTAGAAACCACTTTGGTTGGGTTACATGAAGAGTGTTATACAATGTAGAGCCTCGACAAACAGGTCTTTCCTATATAACCTATACACTGTGCCAAGCAACCAGCTTCCAGGCCCAGTGTGCAACTGGGTGTCCCATCAGCTGCTGACAGTCATGTTTCCTTCACTTGAAGTGGGGCTAGTTCCTGGCAATGGTGGGGCTGATTAAAACTCTTCACAGGATCAATTGATTAATTGAGACAACAGAAACATTGATCAGCAGGAACCAGCACATAATGAATTTTCAGGAGGTCCTAAAGTAAAATTTCTTTAATAAATAACACCCTCTCTTTCATGATGTCTGGAAGTGTCTCATTCATGACTACTGAGCCAGCAGCTTCCCCTCCAGCCTCCTTGCTCAGTAGAATCTGTTCACTATCAAACTTAGGAAATACGCTGAAAACAGTCAAAACAAGTGACAGAGGTTTGTCATGAACCCTACAGAAAGAAATAGCCTAATCTTGACAGACATTTTTACCATGGAACAACCTTCCCAAGGATGTGGTAGAGTCTCCATCACTGGAGGTTTTCAAGATGGACCAGTCTCAGTGTGGTTCTTTTTCCCACGAAAGGTTGGACCAGACGACCTTTCAAGGCTGCTGCCAGCCAGGGCTCTTCTTTGAATCTGTAATAAAAGTGAAGGTGAGCTCCTGAAAATATAAAGCAGCTGCTCAGGCTCCACAGGTCTCTGTTTCTCTGCTGGCCTTGACCAACTGTACCTCTGAACCCATTGCAGCCTGATAAAGTGGGCAAGGGCAGTTCCATACCCTTGGCTGCAGCGCCTCTCTTTTCCAGGCATCTGCAATAGCCATCAGGACTTGCCAGGAGCTGGGAGTTTTGCAGTGTCCCAGCACCCCAGTTCCATGTAAAGCAGCTCCAATAGCAGAGACAGGGGTGATGTCTCCAAGGCTGAAGTCCTCTTCTCTTCCCTTATCTCCCCTGATATTAGATACAGGTAGTCTGGCATATTTCTGTATACAGAGAAATCTAATTGGATTCATTATAGCAGTATTTGCATACATTAGCATCACTGACACAGAGTGGAGTTATTATTATATAACTGTCCCAGTTTGGAAGGAGCTGTCCATCAGCCACCTACAGCACTGGCAGGAGGCATTTTGTTGGCGGAGAGACTACTGCAACCTGCTCTCCTTGCCATTTGTTTAACAAACAGTATTGTATCAGCCAGGGGACTTAGCTAGCTGTCACCATAATGACACATATCTGGTCTATCATTAAAAGGAAAATCTCTAAATTTATATGTGTATAAATTAAAAACATATGTTTTCAGCAACTTCTTAACCTAACTAAATTCTGAGCAAAGTGAATCTAAATTTTCCATTAGATATTTTACCCTGTTTTATAAACCATAATGGAAGCTGTGACACCTTTCATTTATGACTGCAACCAGAAGTACATGCTGAAGCAAAACTTCTTACATCATCAGTTATTCACAACTTTTTGTAATGTATAGAAAATTAAAAGCTCTGTAGAACAATCAGTAAGTAGGTGGTGTGTTCTGAATTAGAAGACTTTTCATAGAATCATTTAGGTCGGAAAAGACCTTTAAGTTCAGAATCCAGCCATTAACCCATCTCTGCAGAAGATATTATTAAACCATCACTAAATGCCACATCTATACATAATTTAAATATGTCCAGAGAGGGTGGCTTCACAGCCTTTCTGGGCAGCCACATCCAGCACTTGACAATCCTTTTGGTGAAGAAATTTTTCCTAATATCCAATCTAAACCTCCCCTGGAACAACTTGAGGGTACTTCCTCTTGTATCTCTCATTACTTGGGAGAAGAGACTGACCCCCACCTTGGCTACACACCCTCCTTTCAGGTAGTTGTAGAGAGCAATAAGGTCCCCTCTGAGCCTCTTTTTCTCCAGGTTGAACACCCCCACCTCCCTGAGCTGCCCCTCATCAGACTGGTGCTCCAGACCCTTCACCAGCCTTGATGCCCTTCTCTGGACATGCTCCAGCACCAAAATGTCTTTCTTGCAATGAGGGGCTTGATGGGATTTGATTAGATACTCTGATTTCTGAAATGTTTTAATGCATTTTTTTCTGTTTTTCTTTCAGTGCTCAGATAAGGTCAATTCTGCCCATGTAAAAAGAAAATAGAAGATTTCTGAAACAGATATTGTGAATACTTTCTGATACACAGTTTGCCTGGATGTTTCAAAAACAAGGCAGATACTAAATTTAAATTTTTATTTTTTTTTGCAAGTAGTACTATATATTTGGTATGCAAACACATGTCTCATGAAAAACAAACCACATTATCAACCTGGGAGGTGCACTCTTATCACACAAGTGTCCTAGCAAACAGGACTGAAGGTCACAGATAAGGAGAAAAACCCAAGCCATTAATGTCTGTGTGGATAGTGAAGCTAATGAAAACAACAGTTCAGCTCTTCAGCCTGCAGAAGCCATGACTTTGTGGAGACACATATTCCTGCTGCACCAGAGGAATCTGCTGATTAGAGTCCTGGGGTCTAATCAGTAAGCTGGGTGCTGATGGGTCCCTCCAAGAAGCTGGAGATAAATATATTTGTGACAATCTCTGTGATAAGAGCAAAACAGTCTCTATTCTCAGCCTCATTATGGATAAAACTTGTAATGGGAAAATAATGGGAAAGGTGGGGAGGTACTGTCAAACTGCTGTCAAGGCAAAAGCCAAATGTCATTTCCTAGACAATGCTGCTGTTTTACACAGGTCTGTGTCAGAGTGCATTATGCAAAGCAGGAGCAGGATGGACAGTTTGGCAGCAATTCCGTTACTTCAGTCAGGCTGATCGCTTCCAGTTTTTCTGGAGAACAAGTATTTTGCTAATTGATAGAAAATGCCAATGAATGAATGTCTGAACCACAGACGAAACTCAAAACTTTGATTGAAGACATCTACAAGTTACACTGAATGGCTATGATGGGCAGTGTTCTTTAGGGGTTGCTTGGGGCTGCTGTGGGAGGGAGAGAATGAGGAGGCATGAGCTAAGAGAGGTTTGGAGCGAGGCTGCTTTCTTCTTCCTTCAGATATATGAGGATTAAAGGGAGAAGACAGTGATGCTCTCACATTCCTGTTTAGGACAGGACTGGTTTGGTACAGCACTAGCCATTTCCCAACAGTGGATTGCACATCTGTGTAATATCTAACATATTCAATATGCTCTCTGGAGACTTCCTCATTACCACAGAAAAGAAGCCACAACACAGTCAAGGTTGGAAAGTATGTGAGAAACTATATTAAAACCCAAGAAGAAGGGCATCAGAGGACATACCAAAGTGAATTCATCCATGCCATTCTTCAAAATGTATTCTGGTCTACGTCATGCCCACACACACAGAGGATCATGGTTTTGCAGAGCAAGAATATCCCCAGCCAGACATTCAGAGTCTGCTGCAAAGCTCTCTCAGACACAGAGCTGGGCCATCCATCAGGAGAAACACAGAACTTCATCTGTTTGAAAAAAAAAAAAAAAGCACCAAAAAACAATCTTTGTCAGACATCAATAGCAAAAAAAAGGGAGGCGAAGTGGAGGTGCATGTCTATTATTTACAATCTGTTAAAAGTATACAGCTTTTAAAAACAAAGCCATGATTTGCAGAGTACAGAGCTAGCCCTTTAGAAACAAATTGTCCTGCCCTCTACTATCCATGAAGGGGGGACAGGCAGCTCCCCACACCTGACGTGCCTGCAGCCCCCTCTCCAGAGAACATGGCACTGCAGAGATAAAGAAGCTGTTACACAGCCGTCGCTTCCCTTCCAGATAAGGATGACTAATAACTCGCTCAGCAGGCCCCTCTTTTTTGGAAGTGCCATTTTTAAGGTCTTACAATTAGTCAAGTCTGATTGAGGAAAATATCATTTCCCTGGGAGTGGTAACCAGCTGAGGAAGCTGGTGGCCCTAGGTTGATCAAATAATCCTTGTCAGCCAGTCCTCGTGGCTGGGTGAAGGTCACGGGGTTCTGTACGAAGCCCACTCCAGTGGAGCATGAACTGCCATGCACTGGTACCCTGGCACTTTCAGGGAACGGGTCCCCATCCACCCACCAGTGTAAAGTGAGTAACCTGCCTGTAAGATGCAGCACCCAGCCTGCTGAGTCCTAATGGGACATTGTTTCAATGGGTGCCTTGGTCACATTTTTGGTGAAAGTTAAACCCACCATTCGGCTGGATGGGCAGGGCTCGGCTGGAGGAATGTTGGCTGCCAGCAGCCAGAGCCAGTGTGTTTTTTGCAGAAAGGAAGGCTAAAGCATTCTTACCCCAGCGCCTGCTGCCTGGAGCCTGATAATAAGGAGAGACAGCATCTGAGCTGCTGTCACAGATGTTTCTCCAAAGGTGTGCCCATACGGCAACAGAGCTGCCCTTTTTAACCCCTCGGTGCCTTCAGCTGCTGTTGCCCAGCTCTGCTGCTAATGCACATAATAAAGGAGGTTCCAGCGCCTCGAGAAATCCCAGCAGCAAAGGCCAGTGCTGGGGATGCCTGTCAGGAGGAAAGCAGCACTTTTCCTGTCACTGCAGAGAGCTTTTATGCAAGCAAATCCCTCAGGGAAGCAATGCCTGAATCTAAAGGCACAAAAGCAAAGAGGGTTTGTATAACATAAGGCAGTGTCGAAGGCATCTAGCGAAGGAAGCAGGATGGTACAGCTGCAGGCGTGATGCTGAGGGGCCTCGGCTCTCCCGCTGCATTGATCCAGGCACAGGCACTGCCGAGCAGGGAGAGACAGGAGCAAGCACACCGCTCCCCGTGTGTCAGCAAAGGGAAACAACAGCCGGATTAAGCCCTGCAGACTTCAGTCAGCACCCGCTACTTATGCCAAGAATTTCAGCCAGCAGATAGCAGTCGTGTAGATGTTTACATGCAGCATTTTAAATCAGTTCCTGTGACTCATCATAATACAAGTATTTTCCAAGCTGAATGTAGGCATATAAAGATTACCTGAGGAGCAGCAGCCACATTTAACAACTGCCATGTTGTAAAGATCAATAATTAAATAGTAACCATTCTGAAGATCACAGGAGATGACAGCAGACTAAACTTGTGAAGCTGTGAGAAAAGGGTATTTTTCTCTAACAGCTCTGAGAATGTCTTAGAAAACCATCCTGTCAGAGTGTGTGTTTTCCATAATCTGTCTAACAATCCTTCAGTTTATGAGAGAAAGTAATATAGAGGATTAAACCAAGAGTAAGTTTAAAAATTCTATTAAGATAAAACACCTCATGGAATGGCACTTTCATTCTGCACTCTCATCCTCTCTCCTGCTTTACCCAGCCACATGTCTTACCCCAAAAACATGATGTGCCAGCCCCATAAAGGCAGCAGCACAAGAGAAGAGCAGTAGGTTCTGTCTGTCCTTTGCATCATCTGTAAAACTGCATTCTGCCTTCTGTCTTTCACCTACTGAGGTGCATGCACTGCAGAAAGCCAGCCTGGCTTTCTAGAATACAGGTTATTTTAAAAAGGATTGTGATGAAAAAATGTCAGTTGTAAGCTAAGCACATAGTCTATGCTGTTTATTAAAAAGATAACAGGCCACCCCACAATTGATAGATTCAGTTACAGCTCTAATACTGCTTGTTAAACATAGCAGAAGGAGGACTGGGGGATGGTACTGAAACACAAAACTAGGCAGGCCACCATTTCAAGGCAGATTAGGTAACTACGTTATGATCTCTATGAAATGAGCTCCTAACATCACTCCACTTTTGGAGGCAGTAGATACTCTCATTAGAAAAATCTCCACCAAAGCTATCATCTTTCTTACCGGAGGCAATTCAATGCGAAGTCTCCATCCATCCTCAGAAATGGTGCTTCTGTGCAGTGCATGGACAGACAGAAACGTGGATGCCCAGTCTGCACTCCTCAGGTGCTGCACCCATGTCATGACACAGGCAGACACAGGCACTTGCATTCCTGGAGTCTCAGGAGCAGCACTTCTAACCACACAGCAGCTATTTTTGGTGGAAGAGCTGCACCAGCACATGTTGATGTGGCACTGCAAACCATTACAACTGTGTTGGTAATACTCCTTCAAACATGGTCTTATTCCAGGATCAAGGTATTTTCTCAATTTTACCACTATGAACTAAAAGTCAAAAATCCACTGTTATTCCAGAAATTAAGTTCCCCCATGGGGATTTATACCTGTGCATCCATATTGGCTTACTGTACTAGAACAAAAATATTGGTGACTAGTAAACATCCCTAAGCTGTTTAGAAGTATACTGGAGAACAAAAGATCCTGGGTAAGGGGCAGAGAAAGGGTCAGAGGAGAAGGAGAGGAGTCAAAGAGCTGTCTGCTTAACTGCTCTCCAAACTAAGAAATCTTGGAGCTATATCTTTAAAGTAAGGTTTTCAGGTGATGCAGACTTCCCTTTCCTATGTGCTTTATCAATTCCAGGAAAACTGATGAGACTCTCCTTCTGAGAAAGCAGGTGGCTCTACTCCATCCAGCTCTTTGAAATCACCTAATGAGACAATTTCATCCAGGAGAAAACTGAAGAGCCCACACTGCACAGCAGCCATCACACAGCAGAGCAGTCAGAGAGTGAAGGGCATTCAAGGTTTCAAAATCACATCCTCCCTCATCTCAACATGATTAAATCAGTGGTGAGATGCTGTCTGCAACAGCCCTTGTCAGCTATGAAGACAGAGCGACCAGTCTGTCAGTTGGCGACCGGTGGGTGAAACAGAGAGCACCACGGTCCTAGGGAGAAAGTAATGAACTTTCATCTCCACTGCTGTCTGCTCTGTGACATAAAAACTACACTTCACTGCCGAGTTTGTCAGGTGATAAATTCAGGTTAGTTTAAGGCAGGAAATCTGGGAAATGCTTATGAATATTATCAGCTATGAGTGCAGAGTGAAGACCCTCCTGCCTAACAGGAGCAACCTGAACAAGCATAAAATCATCAATTCATTTACGTTGGAAAAGACCTTTAAAATTGTCAAGTCCAACCATTAAACCTAACACTGCCAAGCCCACCACTAAACCAAGTCCCTAAGTGCCACATCTACACATCTTTTAAATACCTCACTGTGCTGAAGAAGTGTGAAAGTCAGGCAGAGACCTCACACTTAATTATCTTAAAATTCATGTAGTGTCATACAGAAAATGTCACCCTTTAGTGGATCTGTTCTTTCAGACACTGATCCTTTTATACCCTTAAAGAAACAGCCTGCCTCTTTCCTCGGTCTTGCAGGATGTGTCCAATACATCTCTCCATCAAAAGCAGTGTGGGCAGCAGTTTGAGGGATGTGATTCTGCCCCTCTATTCTGCTGTTGTGATACCCCACACGGAGTGCTGCATCCAGCTCTGGGGTCACCAACACAGGAGGGCACGGACCTGTTGGAGTGAGTCCAGAGGAGGCCACAACGATGATCAGAGGGATGGAGCAACTTCCCTATGAAGAAAGGCTGAGAGAATCGGATTTGTTCAGTCTGGAGAGGAAAAGGCTTCAGGGTGACCTAATTGCAGCCTTCCAGTACCTGAAGGAAGACCACAAGAAAGATGGAGAGGGACTTTTATCAAGGGCATGTAGTGACAGGACAAAGAGGAATGTCTTCAAACTGAAAGAAAATAGGTTTAGATTAGATAAGAAATTCTTGACTGCCAGGTTCTTGAGGCACTGGAACAGGGTGTCCAGAGAAGGTGTGAATGCCCTATCCCTGGAAGTGTTAAAGGGCAGGTCAGATAAGGCTTTAAGCACCTGGTCTAGTGGAAAGTGTCCCTGCCCACTGCAGGGGAGCTGGAACTAGAAGATCCTTAGGGTGCTTTCCAACTAAAGCCATGCTATGATTCTAGGACCTATCTGCCTCATGGGCAGCCAATTTGAGTTCAAATTCTTTTCCTAGTTCATCACATCCTACTCAGGAGAGAGTGCCATTGTTGGTAAAACAAACTCAAAATTCAGGTGCTGGATTTATAGTCCTTCCACAGCATCAGTCTTTGGCCAGGCAGGAGATGGGGGAACAATCTGTTGTTATTCATTAGTAGATGACTTATGGCATCAGTAGAGTTTCTGACATAGCCCTCTTTTATCTGCTCAGTTTTACGGCAGGACATTGGGAATTAGAGAGCTGATTTCTTCCATCAGCTACTGCTTTTCCTAGCTGTCCACTAGTGATTATCCAGGACACAGAGGAGACTGAGGTGGGAAGTGCATCCCTGAGGCAACCCTGAGCATCTTTAAAGCACAAGACACTGGCTTCAATAGGAGTGGCTAAATACAGTAGTCAAGAGTTTAGGTTGCTGTGCTGCAGTGAGATACTAATTTACTTGGTTTTCATGAGGATAATGCTTTTGCTTGTTATACAGACAGTGTAGGATTTACACTCACTTGAGGATAAGCAAGTTTAGAAATGCAGATTTATTGCCGGGGCGGGGGGGGGGGGGGGCGGGATGACAGAGAGAGAAGTTCTTGAAGGCAGGGAATAACAGAGACTACAGCAGCCATCCAGGTACCAAGTTCCATCCCCTGCTGTCCCACAGTCCAGATTGTGTCATCCTCTCCAGACACCAGCCACTTTTCTTTGGCAAAATAGCAAAGCATTTGCTCTGTGAATAGCTTGGAGACCTTAATGCAAAACCTCAGTGTCTGGGGGATAGAAGCTTTCTAACTGAAATGTACTCTATGTACATGTACATCCTGTCTGAATGCCAGTCTGTGGGCAGGTCCTGTACTTTCAATAGATGCATCTCCTCTTTCTCAATGTTTCCCTTTTGGTGTATCAGCAGGCAGGGACAGTGATTTGCTGGACACATTCTGCAGTCCTGTAGGACACTGACAACCCTCAGGCAGGCTTGACACGTCCCCAGGATTTGCTAACAGGGCTCTGCCAGGAGTCCATGCAGCCACCTCTCAAATGGCAGAGCATCCTTGCTATCCTGTCCATGATGGTAGGATAAAATCCGCTGGGTTTCTGTGATGAAATTACCCCAATGGAGAAGGAGAGCAGGAGCCAAGAGGGTCAGGACGAGGCATATGAGTCTGCACTGTGGCTGAGACAGTGTTTCCTTCTGCTCATCACTCAAATTCATGGTGAGAAATGAGTGAGTTTTCTGTTAGGATTTCTTCTTGTTGTCATCTACAAAGTATGCTGTGTTTAAAAGAGATTCATACAGATGTTTCTTTAACATGCTTTAAACATCAATGCTTATTGTCTCAGTATGAAGAAGTAATGCCAGGGCTCTGTTTTGATCAGGCTTTTCTCTTGTGGGACACCTTCTACCATTGATTTGGGTCCTACATAGAATCAAACCCAACTAAAACCTCCCTTCCCCTTCAAGAACAGCATCTGAGCTATCTTTAAAGGGATATAGTGACTCCATTCCTGAACCATGTCCCCAGGCCACTGGGGGGAGGATCCCACTGTGGCAGCATATGCAAAAGGGCAGCCTTGCTAGAGAGGCACTAAGGGTGGGCACAAATTTTTGTTGTTCCTGTTCTGCTAAGTTCCCCAAAGGTTCAAGGACATTCTTTAAATTCCTTTCTCCCAGCCCAGTTGTTTGATAACCCATAAATAGCTCCTTTTCAAACACAATGCTGAAAGCCCCAAGTAATGAGCCAAGAGAGAAAATGATTCAGTATTTAAGCACTTCATTGAACTTGTAGAAGTCAAAAGCTTCAGTGTTCTGTTCAGACTTAAAATAAAAAATAAAACCAAAAACGTATTCAAGAAATGCTATTTTATTCCTGAGGTTCCCATAAAACCGGGCTATTTTTCTTCAGTCATCACAAATATACCTATGGAGCACAAAAGGTCATGAAAATAGCAAGAATGAGCTGAGCTGCAGCAGCTCTGTGTGCTTTCATGAAGTCAGCTTGGAGATTATGGCCAGGGTCCTCACATTCAGATACCTAAATATAAAGCTATGAATACTCACCATGGCTGAATTGCCAGTAGCCTTTACGTTCAGAGCTAGAATTTGATGAAGAATTTCTAAAAAAATTCTCTGTGATGTCTAATTTTGGACACCAAAAAGCAAATCTATTTCTGAACACAAGTTCCTTTTGGAAATGTTGAGATTCAATTTCTTTCATGTGTCATTTATGGGATTGCTTTGTTCCATGACTGTGAAGACAAGACCAGGGAGCAGTGACACTGGGCTTTCTTAGCATTAATATTGTATGTCATCATCTTCATCATCATCATCATCATCATCATCATCATCATCATGGCTAGGCTTTGCGAATGAAGATTTGAGAAGGGCACTACCCACACTTGCTGCAAGTGTGCTGGTGGTTAAAGAGGCCCATGCAGGATAGGCATGGTTGCAAAAGGCACAGTGAAACGTCTCCTTCGATGTTGAGTTGTGACAGTTCCTAGGCAATTAGAGCAGAATGATGCTCAGGACATCCTCTATCCACAGTATCAAGCATGGTTCTGATGTTCCAACATGTGTGTGTCAATTTGAACACACCTTTGGAAGCAGGAGTATGCCTTTGTCTCTTTGTCTTTGTTTGGCTGCATCAGAAGATGCCGGTTGGCCACAGTTATCCAGCCAGGTGTGGAGATGAGCTTTGTTTAGGCCACCTTTTCTAGGCCACTCTCTGTGTGGAGCAAGTAGCCAAGCGAGCTTGGACAGTGACAGCAAATACCTCAGGATGTAGGTTTGGTTAGAGTATCCTTCTCATAGACAGATGGCCTTACAGAGCTAAGTGACCTCCACCTGCCCAGGTTTGGAGTTGAGTTGTCCTTCTCCTAGGATGGTTGCCAGGGGTCTAGCGAGCCCATCCTGCCTGTGGACACACTTTGTCTGACCCTTCAGCTGAGACCTGTCTGGCATGGGAGACCCTACTGGAGGCACAAACCACCGCCAGCATAGCACACAACCTCATGAGGGCATGCAAGCTTCTCCCCCGCGACAAGGGGGTGTCCCCAGAGAAGAATATTGTATAATATTACTTCATAAATATCATACCAATACATAGCTGGTTATCCCACCCTGGCCATTCAGCACATCCTCCTAGCAACATGAAGTCAATTTTTTTGCTTTAAGGTAAAGCAGTGCTTTCAGACAAAGCACTTTCTAAGCGGAAATAAAAATGTTTTGCCTTCCTGAAGACTTTCCGCCTATGCCAGCAGGTGTCATGTTAACTGCCCCACTCAGCACATGTCCTGCTGTAGTCTCTGGGATGCCCTTCTGTTGTGCATGCATGCACAAGGCTGTTTTTCTGAACCCCATGCCACTGGTTAGCATTATTATCAGTAATTTGATGTCACTAGATGACAATCCATGGATAATAACAGAGTAAATACCTGTTACCAACTTGGCTGTGGGATCTGGAAATGCTGTCTGGCTTTTTTTTATCTGCCAAACTTAAGCCCTCTGTAACACAATTAACACTTTGCATTAAATGGTCCTGAGTATCAGGGATGTTTATTTATCCTCTAACCTAGCTTTACTCTGAGGCAGGTGTTTACCTTTATACCTGGGAGTATTCCTTTTAAACAATACAACCTATATGATTCGTTTCAGCACAGGCTAAACTGCTGCAGTAGATAAGGGCCTCCAGGAGAAACACCCTACCCTTCCCTGCTCTCTGCATCCTATCCATCCTAGAGGAGACTAAGAGACTGAAGACATATTGCACTCATTTTGGTGATAGCTGCTATAAATGTTAAGTGACCTGTGAGGCTAGGACTATCCTGCAGAAAGCAGCCATGATAATAAGTCATGATAAAAAGTATTAGAAATGCCTCACAGCTTGTCAGCTAATGTGTCTTTGCTGAGGAAGTAAGTGTGAGGAGCAGAAAACTCATTTCCAGTCTGGTCACTCCCACTTAACTCTCTTGCACCGACAGGAGGTTGCTGAAGGTGCAATTAGGTCTTGTGATTGTTTGGCCTCCTGTCTCCAAGCATGATGCTAACCTCTGTAATCCACTGAAACACAGACCAGGAATTCAGCGATGGGGCATTCCTATCCCTACTTCACAGAAAAAATACCATCTGTCACCTCTGCTCAGGATGCTGCCCTCACTTCTGCTTCCCAGGCAGGGAGAGGCTTGTGCCTCCATGAGGTCTCCACTCCTGCTTGCCCCAGCAGTGCTGTGAGATCATGGACCCACACATGGAATGACTTGTTATTCTCATGGACTGGCTCTGTCTCCTGGTTCTCCCCTAATAAAATGACTTGTTGGTTTAAGATGGTGTCTCTCAAGTTTTCTTCCAATTACAGGAAATTAGAAGATTTGTTTTTCAACTTGATCTGCTTCTCTGAGAGATGGATCAGTTTCTCAATCAAATTCAAGACCCAACATTATGACATTTTTCTTCCTTCTGTGGGGTGTAGATCAAACTTTTTACAAACATTTTACTACTTTTAGTAGTAGAGTTTTAATCATTCACTCACACATCAATAAGGATACAAAAATTGTGAAAGATGTGGCCACTAAGTACTTGAGGAAGACCTTCAGCTGGTACAAATGGCATTTCTCCAGCTGTACAGAGAATGCTTCAGCTGTAGAGCAGCTGAGCAACCAACACTTGTGGTGTCTGGGCCATGGGGACCTGGCTCAGTGTGTGTCATAGTGGCTGGAGAGTGCCTGTGTGTCACAGTGACAGGCTAGAGAAGTAGGCAGTAGAGGCATCCTCAGCCACAAAAATTTGGAGTCAAGACCTAACGCCATTTGAAGGAATGGCAAGAACTACTCCTAACACAGAAAAATGGGTACACCTTTATGCACTTTGCAACATCAGGCCCAGAAACATAAGAAAACTGAAAGTCCTTTTAAAAGCAGGAGGACAAACTCCAAAAAGACTACCAGGTGCTTCTCTGTTGCTGAACTGTATACTGAGGAGGTAGCCTATGGCTGCAGTGATGGGTCTCTCAAGTAGCTCATCACAGTTCCACATGTTCCTAAGAAACGTGAATGAGAGGGGTATTGGTTTAGCATGTGTAACTACTTCTGCCTCCTGCTCCCAGACAGTTTTTGGTGATAACTAATAAGAATTCAGATTAATTTATAAAATTATGCTAAGGAGTTGGAGATAAAATATATGTTTTCCTTTCTTTTGGGATAAAATCTCCTATAAAACAGTCTCACCTTCCAAAGTAAGACTGGCTCTAGTATAGCAGTCAGCAGTAGATTAGGCTAACAGACGTAAAGTCCCAGCTGTACTGAAAGGAAAAAGTGATGATGGCAACTGTTTGACTATCAGTCAGGAAAGGCAATCCCCTCCAGGCCAGTGTGGATGTGATGGGTGAAGAGAGTATCTTTGCAGTTATGATATTAATAGCTCATTTGCAAATTTTTACCCAAATCTATTCACTTCAAAAGCTCAGCTTGGGGACTGAGAGAGATATTTTTCAACAAAACATTAGTCTCAATTAACTAAATATAACCAAGATAAATGAGTTGAAAAAAATCAGCAGCAGTTAAAACTGGTGAGGCCATTAAATCTATAAAGGGAAGATGCTGAAACTTGGAAGGCACCCGAATACAATCCTGTAAGTATTCCATGGCAGGGTCAGGAAGGGATAATGAGGCCCTCCCAGGCCAGAGATGCCGAGTGGCCAGACGGTATTGACACAGACCGTCTAACAGCAGCACAGCCCACAGCAAACACTGCACTAAGGTGGGAAAGAATTTTAATGAGCGATTTCAGTCACATACATGCTATGGAAAAGGATCTTGGTATTGTTCCCAATGACAGTGCCCTCCAGATTAGAGACTAAATAACAGCATCTTCAGGGGAGGATGAAAAGAGATAGCAAGAGTGTCTTTCTTTTCTTCTTTGACCCTGATATACTAATAGTAACATGTGTTTGTAAAAGCTATGTTGGAGAAAAAAGAGCAAGCTGAAGAATACAAATATAAAATAAAATAAAATAAAATAAAATAAAATAAAATAAAATAAAATAAAATAAAATAATGTGCTAGAATAGAATAGAACCACAATAAAGTAATCTTATCTGATTTCAGGGCATTAAACCAAAGTTTTATGAACACTTACAGCAGGTCATGCACTTTTAGGTAAACAGTAATCTATTTAGTAAATAGGGCTCCTTTGAAAGACTATTTTGTGATGTCCTCAGAAGGACCAGCATCCCAATTCTCTCAGAGGAGGCAGATGTAAAGATGCAAGTAGTATCTTCTAGGATGATAGGTTCTGCCCTCAAAAATGCCATGGAGGAACCGAGCTGTACACTGGAGGCAAAAGGAACAAAATGCTCTTTAAGGCATCAGGAGGCACCTGAAAGCTCAGCTGTCGTTTGCAAAATATCTGCAATATGTTATCAGCCCAGCGTAAATGAGTCAGATGCTTCCCGCAGGAGCCAGGACACCCCAGGCGAAGTGGGAGCAGGACCGGCAGATGGCTGCTGGGTATGCCTTTCTGTGCGGAAAACTGGGAATGAAAAGAGTGTGGCCCCGAGCACAGCCGATGCCTCAGTGACAGGCTCTCGGCTGCTCCATCCCCAGCCCGTGCGGCGGGAGCGCTCCCAGCCCGGCGTGGCTCTGCTGCCCCGAGCGGAACACGGGCTGCAGCGGCGTCCGCCTGCCCTTGTCCCGCTTCAGGCTACTTAAGTGTGGTGTGACAAGTCGGCAAAACTCCTGAGAAAGCCTACTATCACCATCGAAAGGCTGAAAGAGAAATGTGCGTTTCCTCAGCTCTGCACCATGCCACGTAAGCCCTCCAGGAGAGCAAGATTCCTAGTTTGATGAGCGATTGTGCTCCCACCACGCTATTGTGGGCTCGGCCCCCTCGGGAGAGCAATTCCCCGGCCAAGCTGCGGAGCCAGGCAAGGCTACTTCGCTTCATCTGTTACTGCCAGGGCTTGTTAAAAGCACAGATCCTCTCCCTGCTGCGCCATTCATTTCCATTTGATCCTGCTCATTATTTCTAACCAGCTTTTTATAAATCAGTGTCCTGCAAGAAACCTTGAAATTGAGCATAATGGAGACCTAGGCATGCACAGTGCTCATATCCAGACAAAGGAATTCCTGTTAAATTGTGGATGGCTCTGTGTACACTGTGAACCTCGCTGCTGTTCATGTGGCCTCAGCCACGGGTCTTCAGCAACCCCGAGCCAGCGCAGGCAGCAAGGATGATCTGGGGTGTCACTTGGCATCGAACAGACACTCATCCTTTCAAACTTTTCTATCGAAATCATCAGCAACCGAACACTTGACAGCAACTAAGTTGGAAAGCTATGCAAGATCTTTGTTCCCCCACCAACTTGGGAGTACTGACATTTTCCTACCTATTTGGAGAGGTTATCATCATTTTTGAAAACGTAGGGTAAATCTTTTACAGAAAAGGGTATAAACTGTTTGGATTTTTTCTTTTATTTTTCCCCAGATAGGGCCAAAAACCTTAAGCGCTTTCTACATCAGCGGCTTCCTTCAGGTTTTTCACTTAAAAATCAAAAAGATCAGATTTTAGTTTGGTAGATTATTTCTATTATTTATTTTTGCATTTTCCTGTAAACAAGACTGACTGCTTATGCAAAGTCGTCTCCTGTTCTTCTCAAAGTAGAAGGTAGCTGCTGTCCCAAAGGCAGCAATAATTGCTTGAATGGCAATGAGTAATTGCTTGGTAACAGCCAGTGCAGGGCTTTGCTTTTCACCAGGAGCCTGCTCCCTACACAAAGACTAATTAGCTACTGCCGGAAGGAAAAAGGGAGAATTGCAGAGCTGCTGTCTGCTATCACTTCCAGTGTTTTGCAAGGTGTTTCCTGACACCTCCCTGTCTCAGACCAGCCATGGCCTGAGTCCAAAGACCTCCTTAGCATGTTCGGCCATCTGCCCTATACCCTTCCTCTATGACAGAATTTAAAACCACACTGCATTTTTCTTATGTCTGGAGCAAAATAAAATCCTCAATCCTCAGCTAGCATGGTGAGCTCTTCCAGCCGGGCAAGGGACTTTTGGTTAATGAGCAAGTGGTGGGGCTGTATTGCTGGGGAGGCACTGGACCACCACTTCGGTCACTGTACTTCTAGCAAAATAAAAGGGAGAAGTGGATGGGACAAACAGACATACAGCTCCACTCTTCTATGCTGTGAGCCATCCCCCAGCTCTCCTCGCTAAGGGCTGTCATGCCAGGTTGACTTTGAAACTTTAGGAAATCAAGAGCTTAGATCAAATCTCTCTCTGTTGGGTTCTAATACAATGCTCTCTGGGAGAAATAAAGGCCCAGCTCTAAGGGCTGCATAGACAACATGTATGCTCAGAGTAGGTATTATGAGGAAATTTCAGGAGTAACTTCTCTGTGACAACATAATTAAGTATTGTATTATAAAGTGCATATATAGGAAAATTGAGCTAAGCCTGTCTTAGGAGATATGACTTGGTTATTTCCTAGTAAGTGAACATTTGACTTTGGAACAGCAGCATTTCTTTACCCAGGTTTTCACGTGCCTTGTGAGGGGAAGTTCATTAGCTTCAGTCACAGGCTTGACTAGTATCTCCAGTGACCATGTCCCTTGTTGTCTTTCAGCTTCATTACACACAGTAAGCATGAGGGAGATGGAAAGAGTGAATGAGAATTTTAATTGCTTTGGAAAGCATGATGTGCTGTTCATGTTTAGACAGAGTCACATCTTGGGGTAGCTCTTTTAGTCTGTGTAAAACAATAATGAAAAGGTTAAAAGGGAATGTCACAGTTAATTGTTTTAAAGTTAATAGACATATAATTCATTTCAAGCCTGCATTTTGCAATAATCCAATCTTGCTCCCACTGGACTCCACAGGACTTTTGTGATTCACTTGAAATAATCAGGTTGCAGAGTTTCCATAAAGTAAAACCCAGCACTTAAAGAAGCACTTTATTCTAAAATTCCAGGGTCATCTTCAAAGATGCATAATACTATTACTGCCATTATACAGAAGTAGGTGCTAATGTTACACAGAGTCAGCCAGATAGTCAGGTGATGAACAAAACCAGAGTATTTCATAGCCTGATTAAATAAATGAGCTTCAATGAAGCTACCGATTGTATTTCAAATGGATAATCTATAATTTTTATTATTTACAATGGAAATGCTTCTTGCAATCCATTTTTAAACACTGTTTGGAAACAGTATTTCAATTTTTTTTCCAAAATAAGTATTACCTTATCTATATGCATTGTTAATATATTTGTTATTGTCTTCCCTGAATCCCCAAATTAGCCCAAGGGCTCTCAGCAGTGCAGGCAAACTGCTCACTGCAGGGAAGGACAGTGGTACTAGGCAGCTGTGGCACTGCAGCAAGGGGAGAAGGTGCAGGGGGCCAGGATGGGCTGGGGCAGCCAGCACGGGCAGTTCCAGAAAGCAGGACCCAGCCCTGCACTCACCTGGGCATGACCCCACCTGCTCCCCATGGCAGGGCAGCAAGTTCCCCAATTTCCATACTGAGGACACATTAGTTCTGCTGCAACAACACTCACACAGGTGCCATGTGGCCTCTCGTGGACCTCAAACTCAGGCTTGGCATCTGCAGATTTGCAAAAATATTTGATGAGTCAGGAGTGAATCTTCCCAGTTTTCTCTGAAAGTGCCTGGCAAACACAGAAAGTGCATTCACAGCTTGCATCTTCTAACACAGCCTCTGAGCTACTGTATGTTGGGTCTGTTTCCCATCAGGCCATCCAAATCAGCAGTTTGGTTTTAGGCACCTTGCCAGCCTTCTAACACACTCTCATTCCCCTTGGATAGGTTGTGTACATCAATAGGCATTTGCTTTGCCATTTATTCCAGGTCCTGGTTCACAGCTGAACATTGTCTGAACTTCCTGTGGCATAAAGGTACCCAGACTCCTTCCTAGAGCACTATATTCTATACTGAAGATTTTGTCTCACAGCAATCAATTATTTCTCTTCTGTCTGATAATTCAAAGTGTTTCTGTTGGAAATTATATATTGAGACCCAGGAAACAGAAAATTAGCAGTGATTTTCTTTTTTTTTTTAATAAAAGCAACCAGCATTTCCAAAAATACTCTTTTTAATGTGTCAATCACAAGCCAGAAACTGTTCTTGAATTATTGTTGCTTGTAGGAAACTGCCTGAACTTTACAGATACCAGAACAAAGTGCTTATTTTGGTTATCATGAAAGGAAAACTCGTATGTCCTTCAGCCTGCCTATATTTCAAAGCCCATCTGAAGCAGAGCAGCAGGTGTAGCAGTTTATCACAGTCAGTTGAAAATAGTGATGATGAATTGCATATATACCCCCAGATCTCTGCCCCTTCTCCAAAAGCCAATCTCTCAGATTAGGCTGAACACAAACAGGGCTGCACAGGACCACCTGCTCTCCCTGGTGCTACATAATATGTTCTCTAAATTCAAATGTGCCTGGAAATGTAGTGAACCTAAGTTCAGAAGAGGCAGCTAAAGGCAGTGGGGTATAATGGAGTGGGCTGCAGAAAAGCAAAATTTATTTTCCAGTTGATAGACTGCTGTGAGTTTCTTTCCAAAATGTATCTTTTACTTGTTTAGCAAATACCCAAAAGTGAATGCTATTGTACACCCTGCAACATTTCTACCATCACCTTACAGCAGACACTGGTTTTCTTAGAGGATTTTGTGCAGCAGCAGCTGCTACAGAGCAGGAACTCACAGCCTTTCTTCCTGAGCACCTTCATCTCTTTCTGCTGTATGAAATCCCACTTCTCCAGGTTCCCAAATGTTTTAATCAAATGGACTGGTTAGTTCATGGGATACATTTTCCCACTTTCTGTTTGTATCTAGTTCACACTTTGTAGCTTTGGAGACCTCTCACTCACATTATGGTTCACTGCTACTTTGGAGTTAACATTCATGAGATTTTTGTTGTATGGAAAATCATCCAAGTACAAAGTTTATAGGCCAGACTGAGGTCACATCTTTCTCTGTAATAAACAGCTTTCAACATGACTGTAATTTCTTCCCAGATAAAAGAAGCTCCTTTTTACAGCTACCTTTTTCCCTCTGCTTTTTGCCCAGTTATCAACCTAATGAGAAAACTTGCCACTTATTCCATTACTCTGCATCACAGACATTGTATTCTTGGCTGAAATTTTGCCAAAAGCTCTAGAAAACTATTGCACTCCCCTTGTACACACATTATTCAAATAATGCCCCTACATTAATAAGTTAGGACCTTTCTTCTTAACAGTACAATAACTTTTCTGTCTTTTGTCCCTGCCTCTTGGTTGGTTTTTCATCACTTGTTTGCTCCTCTCTTTAGTCAAGATTACACTGAAGGAATTTCTTAACCACTTTAACTACCAAATCATGTCTTTAATTTCTCGGAATGTTACTGTTTTCCAATTTTTAAGGTTTTTCTTTAAATATCCCTTGATAAGCAAAAAGCATCATTCATGCATTTGAAGTTACAGCTGAAATCCACACAATGTCATTATATGATATAATAAAAATGTATTGATTGGTCTGATTGAAACTAGTGACTTAAATGTAACTTTCACTGTACGCCAAAATGGATACTCTAACAAAATCAGAGATAACTCTCATTCCAAATCTGGTCTTCAGAACTGACATTTGAAGGGCAGCTAAATTGCCAACTGTTTTATGTTTGCCATTTTCATTTAAAAAAACCCAACAAAACAATCAAGAAATAACAAAACAATCAACAAATAACAAACCAACCAACAAGAAAACCCCACCCTCAAATTAAAAATGGATGGAACCAATGTATACTTGCAGTCCAGCTTAAACTGTCCAGGTAGTCCCATTTGCCCAATGTCCTTTTGCTTCCTTAACCACCTGGTATTAGAAGTGAGATGAGACTGGCAGTGAGAAATATGGTGCTGGTAGGAAGGAGCCTGTTATGAACACATGAGAGACACGGAAATGCAGCATCTCCAGTTTGGTCTGAGAGGCTGCAGAGCAAGTCCCAGATGGCACACTGGACACTCCCAAAACGAGGCAATTTCTCTAATCAACGGGATCTGAAGGCAGCTGAGAGCGTGCCATATAGGAGATGTAGTGTCCTTATGGAGACAGCTGCTGGCTTTGGCTGTGGCAGCAAGGGGGAACCTATGCCAGGGCCCAGCAGTCCTGGTGATGGCTGTGACAGAAATAAAGTTATTCTCACCTGGGCGCTTGCATAAGCACTAGTGTAAAGCCTCGGGCCCTTAGTTCCTGCCCCAACCCCAGATATATCAGGGCTGGGAATGTTGATCTTGCTCCTCCAGCCCTGATGCCAAGCTGGGCACTGTGTGTGTGGCCAGAGGGCTGGCCAGTCCCTGCAGTGCTCCAGGGCCACCCCACCATCCCAGTGTGGACGATGGGGTCAAGAGAATTGAGAGAACAGTACCACATGCCAAGAGTGCCTTGGGGCAGTTGTATGATGGAGTGTAATGAGAGCAAAGCAGTAAGAAGTATCAAGAGGCACTTTTGACCAGAGGCTGATCAGAGAAGTGTATTTCAGACGGGTCAGAGGAGCTGATAAGATGAGGATCAGTGCAGAAAAAATGTGGAAAAGGGAGAGAGGGAGAGAAGAGAAAAGCATATAAGGTGGTTTCTGGTGCTTTTTATTGGTGTTGCAGACTTTAATAAGAAAAGTATTTCAGTCATGTCAAAATACCCCAGTAACTCAGTACAAGTCCTCACAGTTGCAGAGACATCGTCTTCTATGTGTCTGATTTCTCCCTCAGGTTTTAAAGATTCCATGTCAGTATTTGTCCCCATTCCCTGAGACCGTCTTCCAAGCTCAGCACGTTCAGTTCTGCCAGTTTTTACTTTTCTTATCTTGGTTTCAGTTTACAGACTCTGAGAGCTCAGCAGCTTTCCCAGTGACAACGAGCCAAGGTCAGGAACAGTGCTGCACAAAGGCAGCCAAGGGCCAAGGCCAGCAGGGCCTGGGGGCAGCCCATGCTGCATTCCTGAGCCTGAGAGCACGACATCCTGTGCAGCAAACTGAAACACAACTACAATCTGTATGC
The DNA here is from genome assembly GCF_047495875.1 of Pithys albifrons albifrons. NCBI lineage: Eukaryota > Metazoa > Chordata > Aves > Passeriformes > Thamnophilidae > Pithys > Pithys albifrons. The sequence goes on from NC_092464.1 coordinate 18,103,044, forward strand.
ATGTGCATTGCATATACAAGTACATACACATAAATTCTCTCATGCTTTCTGTCTCTCAAACATACAGTAAACTGAACAAGATGTCCTGGGAACCTTCACAATGAGGAAGAAGTCACACAGCTTCAGGTAAACTGGGTGCTAAACTATAAACGCTTATCCCGTGTTAAACACAAGTTTTGAGGTTTAAATAAATTTTCCATTGCTTTCTTATTCCTTTAGAACAGAATTATTGCCAGACAAAAGGTAGACCCATCCCTCTCAGCCTCCCCCCAGAAAGTTGTTTCCCTGGTACCAAGCCTCACTGCAGCAGGAATTTACATATATCTCTCAAGAAAACCACAGCTCTGCTTTTATATTAAGATTTTAAGGCTGGGAATAGCCTATTTTAGTCATAGCCACGTTTAAAGAAATTGTTTAAGGTGTCAGAATTTCAGTCTTGGGCATTAATTCACACACACTCAACAGAATTGTGTCCAGCTTCTGACCTTTGCTACTGTTTCCCTCTCCATTTTTTGCTTTCTACATATTGAAGTCTAATTTTAAAAATAGCTCTTAATGTTTGTGTCATTGCTTTATGAATTTGGGTAGGAGGAAGGCAGGAAGAAAGCCCCCACATCCCCTAATCAATTTGTAATGTTGCAAAAATCACCACTTTCAAGCTTTCTGAGAAAGATATCAACTTATTAAGTATCTGCACATTCATACATATGCACTTCTCCTCCTCTTAGGTCAAGTTATAATAACAAAATAATGTCTTCTGGTTTTCCAATCCACTGAAAATTGTTGCATACATACACTTTTCCTTCTGCTCAGATCTCATGGCAGTTTGTCAAGTCCTGCTGTCAGAAGCAGTGACAACAGAATGACAACACGGTTCACAGAACTCAAGTTTTATTCCCCCATTTCAATAGGGGGCTAAAACTCTTAATTTGCAGTCCAAGTATCAGCCTGGAAGAAACACAATTACATTCACTACAAAATACTTATTATAAGATTTTTTTTTTTAAATTTTATGATTCTGGTATTTTGAGTTGTAATATAGAATTAAATATATTCAACAAAGACTGATTTAAAATTCTCCCATGAAAAGGCTTAGAGAATGAAAAAAGTTGTGCTAAAATGACTTTATGATAGCAGTGTTGGTGAGGAATTTGTGTGCATTACAGAGACATCTGCTTTGCAAAACAAAAAAAATCATCAGGGTGGTCTCGGTGACACTCCAAATGTTGCTTATTTCTTCTGTCTATCCTGACAAACCAGATCTACAAGCAGCATCTTCACTAACATCTAATACAGCTGTCAGAAAAGGAAAAAGGTAAGGCAGCATACAGAAGAGAACTTAGGAACACACAACTGGGTAATTGTTTCTGGGGAATTGGAGACAAATGTAACATAGAATTGCTTTCATAAGTTGATCAAAATACATCTTAAATTAAAGTGACAGGAAACTCACTGGGGAGAGTTAAGGGACATTGGAGGTTAAAGAGACCAATTTTTGTCTTTTTGATGCTTATCCACACAGCCACAGCAGCCATAAGGCACAATAACTCATCACTTGCTCAGCTGCACAATTACTTTTAAGCTGTTCCATTTATATGTAATTTGATTTATGAAGCAGATCATGCAATTAATACAAGGAAAAAACCCTCATCACTGAAGATGATGCTTCTGCTCTCCCTGAACTGACCGAAGAGCCACCACCATGGGAGGTGGGAAACCCACTCTTCACCCCAAGGCTTAGCACAAGAAGCTAAGTGCTCACACAAGGCAAATTCTATTTTGGACAGATTTTAAAAAATAAATAATTTATATTTCTTCATTTCCCCATGAGCTCTCAGCTGTGCCTTGCAGAAATGAGTAACAATTTGTAGTATTGGGCACTACAGAGATCTCAGTAGTTTGTGCAGTAGTTTTAAACTAGCTTTTATACTGGCTCTATACAGAGTTGGAAAGTTCACTTTGCACTTGGCATCTTCTGGCTCAGCTCTGTGACTGCATTTGAGCAGGGGTTCACTGGGTATTATATTTGCTTTGCCTTTAGTAAAGTAATTCTAGTGTCTGGCCAAAGTAACCTAGTGGGTAATTGCTTTGAGAAGGAACCTAACTGTAGCTATAACCACTTCTTTTCACAGTAATATAAATGCATAAGAAAGGAAGAGCTTTACCACCAGTGACCCAGGAGCACAAGGAGCAGAGATGCTGGCAATTCAGGTGCTGCATACTTCCTGGAATTAGGACTTAAAAGCTAGATTTAGCAGTTTGAAAGTGGAACATCTTCTTGTAAAGGAAATGAGGACTATTTTTCTGTTTTCAGTAATCATTAGTGTATCTTAAGCATCTAACCTAAATTCAGAGAACACAACATATTCTTTTGATAAAAGATAAAGCAAAGTCATACAATTTGGAAATGTATTAAATATTTAGGTATCTGATAATTTTCTAAAATCTGTAGTTCTAGATTTCTGAGACTGAGTAAGCAAAAGGGAGAGAGAAAGAGATTATGTTATTAACTTGGGGAAGCAAACCTCCAATTGCACAATAAACTTTTGTATCCCACCAATTAAAAATCCTCATGAAAGTACTTTATAAATTTAACTTATTTTCAGGCAGACCTGGTCATCTATTGAAGGTAAACAGCTCATTTCCTTTTGAGTACAATTATTCCAGAAAAGTCTTTCATCAAAAAAATTAATCCATAGTGATAAATCACTTACAGCAATAAAATCACTTGCATGAACAAACACAGCTTCTGTCAGTAATTGTGCTTCATTGCCCTAGGCATAAGTTTGTTAGATATAGGAAGCGATAATTCTTGTGGTTACAGTTCCCAGTATCACATTTTCCTTTCCCAGTTCACACTTACTCATACCTATCCTTACCCAGGAGCAGTTACATAAGATTCAATTCCAAACATTTATAATCCACCTCCTGAAAACAATTAACTGCATCAAATTAGTCCCTGACGTGCTTTGTACTAACAAAGTAATGTGCAGGTCCATCATAAAGTATCAGGACTATTATTTGTCTGCAGTCAGTATGGCCATTTTTTTCTGATAGTGTTACCTGCAAGCGCTTGGTTATATGAACTCACAGTCGCTGTCATATAACTAAGAGACCCTCAGGCAAAAGGACAAAATCAGCGCAATTTCTTTCCCACCTGTCTGGGAGTCGGAGTACATGTCCATCTGATCCAGCATCTTGAGACGTCGCAGAACCAACATCAGTAATGCCCAAGACCACTGATTTCTACTGGTGGTGTCCATCACACCCTCCACATTATGTTTTTTTGGGGGACCCTGCGCCCTGTTGTTACCTTGACTAACCTACTCACTTGTTTAGTTGTGTGTAGTCCTGTTTACAGACTGTCCTTCACCATAAGCCTTTTCCACAGGGCAGTCATCAGAGCAGAGAATGTTTCTTTCCTCAGTACATTTGTTTTTCCTATTTTTAAACATCCTCCATGGGACAGAGTTGTTTCTCTTCTCAGAGGAAAATTGTCCCCATCTATTCACCTTGTGCTATGCCTAACTACTACAAAGAAAATTCAATGTGCAACTTGAAAGGTAACAGCAAGAAATCATTTACTTGCTCATCAGTATTTCATCATTATTACATATAACTTTCTTCATCCAGCTATTTCCACATTTTTGAAATAGACATTTTCACCATATTTCTTTAAAATTTTGTGGCATCTGAGAGATGTTCAGGCTCTCACATTTTACTGGTAGTCAACATGAGATACTATCTCAGAAGGTTTGCCTCTGCAGTCCTTGTGCCAGATTCAATGAGCAGGTAGGTTCTACATGCCTGATCATTCTGAAATTGGGGGTTTTCTGACTGACAATTGTTTTCAGCAAACAAGAATTCATATTCCACTTTGCATAGCCATCTTTGAGAGAAAATGGGGATATAACAGCATGGTAGGAGAAAGAACATCTGCTTAATGTCAAAGTAGTACCCACACACTCAGCAAAGACTGTCATTAGTGCCAGCAGTGGATGCAGCCACTACTCGGTCCTCTCAGCTGTGTTAAACAGTAGGAAGCAAAACCAGAGGACTGTGGCATCAGTGGGGGGCAGCACAGGGAGCAGAAGGATTAGCAGGAAATGTACAAATGCATTAGAAAAGACACCACAGAAGTTTTGCAACCACAAAACAATAAATCAAACAAACAAAAAACTACTCTATAGTATTCCTTTCTGCTGACTTGAAATAGACTTGGTAAAAAGCCCAGTTTACATTGGATTCCAGTTTAAGCACAAACCTAAGGTTATACCTTCATTTCCATTCCAAAATGCAACTAGGGCATTAGCTAGAATGGAAATAAAAATGATTACTTAGTTCAGGTCTGATCTTACAAAGTCAGCAAAAGAAGCAAAGTAAGATCAGCACCTTAACCATGGGGGAGAAAAGCATAACATGCATTTCTCGGTTACATAAAATCCAGTACACTTACATTGGTTTAGCAGCTTGCATTATACTTCCCTCATGCTTGTATTTGAAGAAGAATACCAAAGTATCTGAATTTAGCATGTGAAGATTGCAAGAAAGTGAAAAAGAGAAAAAGCCTGAAAGAAAGCAGGGCTGCCTGTGGGCTCAGTGATCAACCTGGATGAGAGGCATCTGCAAATCTGTTCCTTGGTCATTGTAACATTAAGCTATGAAAAATCACCCCCTGCACAACAAGCCATATAATTTATATTGTTTGTACCTGTGAATACTGTTATCTGCTTTTCCTTAACCCAGAACTCACTACAAGCCCTATTGCTGCATCTTATTCAAAACCCCAAACACTTTGGTTTTGCATATAAGACCACGGCATTATTTGTGCTCTTGATTTAAAAAATGGATTTTTAAATTAGTTTATATTCTTTTATTAAAGCAAAATTGATTCCAGATTTACAGTTGAAAAGTGTCTTGTAGCATATAATGCCATCAGTTAATGTGCTGTTTTGCTGACCTAGAACCATGATGCATTTCTGGGTACTCCACATATCAATGCGTATTAAACCTAAATTAGCATTAAGGTTTCTGACTTAAATTATTGTTAATTACATTTTATAAAAATTAAAACATAAAAAGCTCATATAACATTACAAATGCTTATAATTGTCTTTCACTTAGGGCTCTTCAAAAACTGCAAGAATGAGCATGTCTAGCAAACTCCTGTTAGGAATGCCACCTTGTGGATAAAAGCTGCATGGAACAACCACAACTGCGGGTTAACTTCACTAAAATTTTTACTCGCAAAAAACCACCAGTTTTGCAGAAATGAGCGATTCTCATATGACGCTTCAGAACTGTATTCTTTTATTAACTATTCTGGATGAAAATGACTGTGAATGTGGCTTTCCTGTCCTCATCTGTATGAAATGCTAATTAATTATGCAGGAAGCATGAGTTTCATTAGGAGATGGGATGCATTTATTAGCATTTTAAACAGCATCAGATTGCCCCATGTACTGAGTAAAAATGTCCACTAAATGCCTACTCTATTTAGATATAATTTAGTGAATTAATCTAAAATCTATAGAAAACAAATTTTTCTCAAAATATGTTGCTAAGGCAGAACCCTATGACCACACTTTACCTTCTCCAAGCTTTATGGGGCACCTTTGGTTGGAATGCAAAAGGTCAAGCTTAACTATAAAAAGGAAACATTGGATTTTTCCATCTGTCTTATATAGATCTTACTATGAACTGAAAATGGCCATTGTACTGCAACTTGCTTGTGAAAGCAGAGAGAAGTGCCAGGTAAACAAAAATGGAAAGAGGGAGTCCAAAAGCACCTACTAAACCTTAAAAGATCTCTAACTTTTAAAAGCTTGGAAAAATAAACAATAATTAGCTACACTCAATAAAGCTGACATTTACACAGGCACTTTCCTCCTGTGTCTGTTCACCTCATTTTCATAATGAAAGTATATATAGCCCAAACCATCACAGGCCGTATTGTGTAATGAAATTTAAAACTAATGAGCCATATCCTAATAGCCATGAGTCAAGTCAGGGTGTGCATTAGTAGTCCATTTGCAATCCTCTGGAGGCAGAAAGAACAAGGCTAAACATATCCAGTAGCCTATTTAGTGCACAACTTGTTCTGTGTACTGATCACACTACAGCAGAACTGCACTGAGTTCAGTCTCCAGCTCTCAAACCCCTGCAACATTCTGTTAGCAGGCAAGTTACCCCTGGGGCAGCCAAATGATTATTTGCTTTGGGCTTCTGTGAAACATGAATCTGACTTGTCTGAATTGGACCTCTTTATATCAAAACACATTTTTTCAGGAAATCATCTAACATGTCCAGACTAGGGAAGCCTTTACCATTCTATCATGCGCCTTTATCTCTTCTTGTAACATGTCCAACTTCTACTTAGAATTGCTGGATTACTCTTTCACTGCTAGATGGAACAGTTCTTTATTATTTTTTTCTCCAAAGATGGTTTATCTAGGCTAAAACTTCTTTCACTAAACAAAGCAAATTTTGTTTGTTGAGACTCTCATGCCAGTGCTTCTTTTTAATCCTTTTACTGCTCTCATGACTCTTTTCTGTCCAACTTCCCAGCACTACTGAAATTATGACTAGTGGAATTGGGCGTAGCATTCTTCAAAGAGGTGACAGCAAAGTCAAATAAAGATGGCAATATTACTTCCCTGACAGTATTCCCATTTCTAAACCTCAGGATCTCACCAGTCCTTTCAGCTGCAAGGCATGCTGAAAATTCATGTACAGTTGAGAATGCACATCATCTCCAAACACCGTTCATAGTCAGCATTTTCTACCACAAATTGTTCTAATTGCTAAGTATGTTCTCAAACCTATATGTTAGTAGAAACACAGGTCCATTTTAGGCCACAGAGAAATGCAAATTGCTTACAGATCCCAACCAAGCAATTCATCTTGCTCTGTTTAAGTAGCTACTTAGTATTTAAGTTTTGTGGCATCTGTAGATTTTTTACTTCCACTTTATTTCCTCCTGTGTTCTTAACAAACTCATGGTTAAGAGCCATATCCTGTGTGAACTTACGTAACAATCTGTTCAGTCCTTCTTTACATTTTGAGATCTTTCTGGTTTGACTTTATTATTACCATCATGAATTTTACATTTGGAGGTGATACCCTGCACGTTTCTATAACCATAACTTATTTTAAAGAAAATAAACTTTGAAAATCTAAGCATATTCCAAATACTAGCAATGAGATATCTAAATAATAGGCTGGAGTAACAATTTGGGTGCTATGTAGCTGATTTTGTGAAGATTTGGTTGAGATACACTTTTTATGAAAAATGTGTTCCTGTGTTGCACACTGAAAACACTGTGGATGTTCTGCTTGGCTAAATTTTATAAGACTACATACACAAGCAAGTAAATCTGGTGTTTCCTTAAATCAGCTGAGCAATTTTCCTATGCTGTCAAGAAAGAAGCCAGAGAGCATCTTAAACAGTTCTCAGGGAATAAAGTTTTCTCAAGTAAAAGGAACAAGCAGCTTAGATCTACATCCACACCAGGAGAGCTTCAAAAGTTTTAGCTAAGTTGGAGAGCAAGACCAAGACTGCAGTCTTAGATTGCTACATTCTGAAAAATTTGGAAGCAGCAACTTCTGAGTTCTCACAAGTATGCTGAGAACACTTATAACTGCTGTGAAAAAACGACGTAACATTTAAATCCTCCTTAAGCTGCTAATACATGTTCTGAATCAACTGCCCATTCACTGTAATTCACTGATGTTAACTAATCATTGCTGTTTCAACCATTCAAGTGATTTTTAAGTCCATGATCCTGAAATAATACTCCAAGTGAATGAAAGTTGCTCCACAACAGTTAACAGACAACCAGCTCGTCTCTTCACTAAACTATGCATGAATAAGAAAGATTAAAGAGTCAGAGATTTCCTTTTCCATACCTACCAATTCCTCAGAATACAGACTTTCCATGCAGCATCAGACAAGTCAATGGTGCAATGCAAACAGAGGGTTCAGACATTTGCTATTTGTGTTGTTTCTTTTTTAAACATATTTTCCTTCCATTATGATGCAAATTATCTCACTAACCATCTCAGTGTCAGCGAAGTGAATTACTAGATTGTCACTTAGTATACAGCTAACTTATAGGAAACACAGGATGGAACACAACTTTCAAGATTTAAGAATATCAAACTTTAAACCCAACTTCTTTTAGTAGATTTTTTTATATCACATTGATAAAGGTTTACAAACATATTTGCAAAGAAAGTGCTACAGCATGAATCCTGCAGTTTTATTTGGAAAAAAATATGGTGGATACAAATGAGTAATGCATATTTCAGGAATGCCAAACATGATATACTTAATAGCAATGTGTGTTCTTGATGTCTTTGAAGAGCAAAGTTGACAGCTTGAAAAACAAGAACCTTCCCCGTAGAGTTCCATTGGCTAAAATATTCCATCACCTCAAATATATAGCAAATATTCTTAAATGGTAAGATACTAAGAAAACAGAACTATCTTCTCAAGTCATCCCTATATGCTCTATTCATCGTTTACCTCACATCACTCGCTGTCACCCTGAGAAGAAGGGCTGTGACTAAAGGCAAGTAATGAGCACCTGGTATATCTGTAAGCAGAACAAAGTGTTTTCCACATAAATAGTCTCATAATAAAAAGTGTAAATATAGACATTACATTTCTCCTTACATTTGTTATATTTGTTCTTAAGGTTTTTCATGTAGTAACAAGTGTTCAGCAAACATTTATCTATATAGAAGAGTAACAGCTTAACTAAAGCTATGCTATTACTCCAGGTAACAATGCTGGTGGAAATGTGTGTCTATGCACGCTCACACTCCCTGTTAACCCGGCTTTTATTGACTGAGACTGCAACATCCTACTGGTTAGACAAACAGGACCAAACTGTGTATAAAGAAAGCCTAAATGGCTTAAGGAATCCTCCTAGCCAGCACCATATAGATTTGCTTTGGAGTGTCATTGACACAGCATTTCTGCCTTAAGAAGTTAATAGAAAATAACATATACAGTACTCAGTGTGCACAATGTCTGCACACTGAACACACAAGGCAAAAAAGGGCACTTGTGTCCACTCTCTAATGCCTTTTGAATATTTCATAGCACTGATAGTGGGGGGAAAAAAGACAGTAACAGTAACACAATGTTTGTTGAATCACAGTATATTGTTAAGACTAAGAAAATCTGGGCTGGGGAGATGGGAGGATTGCTTCCCTCACTATCCTATGTTCCCCCAGCCAGCTTTATTGAGTATGCTGGAAAACTTTTCTCTTCCATTTCTCCAGGCCCAGAGGAAAAAGGTAAGCCAGAAGATTGTACACAACTGCTACCAGAACACAGCATCAGCACCAGGTCCCAAATCCTGTGCACATCCAGGATCACAACACTACCCAGCAGTTTATAGTGCCCATTACTGGGATCCACAAGCAGATGTAGTGCACAAGAATAGTTCACTGAAGTTATATGAAAGTCAAAATATTATGTTTTGAAAATGAATAAATCCTGTATTTTAAAAGCCTTCAGACATTCTGAGAATGTATTAATAACTTATGTACTCTTTAACCACTGCCTTTATAGACCTTAAGGCCATGTTGAAAGTCCTAAACTGGGTACAACTGCTTATTTTTTCACTTATTCATATCAAGTGCTATAATGGCTCATGTGATAGGAAAACAGTAACTGGAAATTTTATTGATACTTTCAAACCAAGTTAGAGTTACTGCAGTAAACTTTGAAATACTGACTGAGTCAGGCCAAAATAAATCCTCTGCTAGTTCAGTTCTGACTGGTTTTTCTGAATGAGTTATCTCAGGGTAGGATGTTGGCTTCTAGTCTAATCTTCTTACAGTCTCAGCTTTAGTCTTTCAGGTACTTGCTATGAAAACAAGCTCTTCTTTGAAGACATTTATTTAAGGTATTGTAACTATGTGACAAACTGACCTGTGATGTCAAACAGCATTAAACCCCACAGGACCAGGTACTGCAGGATTTCCACTGAGTCCTTAGACTGAAACCAATCCCTATTCCACTAATTGAATCCATGGTTTGTTTGGGTTTGTTTGCTTTTTTTAGATTTAGAATTCTGGTTTTGTACTGAGCACATTATTTTTCCGCTTGGAACTCCTGTAAGAATCAGAGTGAAACATACAGAAATACAAGGCAGATGTGCACTTATCACTGACACAAGCAATGCTTCTTTTATGGCAATATGCTTACGCAACTTTATCTTACAGAACTTGGATTTTTTTTAAAATTACATATTTATGGTCTTTCCCATGCTGTGTATGGAAAATAATGAAAATTCCCCTGCCCTGTGAGGCAGCTGAATGAGTTCCGTCTTTTCATCCTGGAGGAGGTTCAGGGGGGCACCTCATCCATTTTCCAGCACTTCAGTGGTGGCTAGAAAGAAACAAAGGCTCTGTATTCACAAGGAGCCACATGGAGAAAAGGGGGAAGCTGCACCAGGAGAAAGTTAATCTTGATGTAAGAAAAAATATTTCCCAGTGAGGACACTCAATCAGAGAACAACCTCCCAAGGGATGTGGAAGAATCCCCATTGCTGGAGGTTTATAAGACATGCCTGCACAGGGTGCTGGATAATCTCATCTAGGCTCCCTTTCCCACAAAAGGTTGGACTGGGTGATGTTTTGAGGTCCTTTCCAACTTGGGATTTCCACCATTCTGTGAAAGCAAAATCTTATTTTTTAAAGTTACTGCAGAAATAGTGAATGAGGATTGAGCAGAGAAAAGAATTTAGAAAGGTCCTAAAAAGGTATCCAAGAATGGCAGAAGGTAGAAAGCTATTGTGTTACACCTCGGTTATCAGCTACATTTAATTATACTGTATAAAGTCTTCACTGTGGCAAAGGCACATCATGCTTTTACTTTAGGCTGGAAGAAATGACAATTCTTTAAAATAGTTTGCTAGGTCGTGTCTTCTTCAACTCTAACGCAGCAAGAAGTAAAAGCAGTCACACAGAGGAAGCGGTTAGACACGGCAACAGGTCAAAGCCCCAAGTGAATCTTGACATCTAGGACATATTGCCTACTGAAGAGGCAAAAAATGTTATCATTTATCAGATTATTTGAATCTTGGTGGGAAACTCAACCTCCCACAGCTCTATATCCTCACATTTGATGACTCTTAGTTCTTTACCTGTAACTGCATGCCACTCAAAACTAACCAATACATCATTTTACCACTTCTCTTAGTGTGAAATGCAGTTTATTTTATGTGCTGGCCAAATATAATCCCCAGATAGCAGAATACATTTCTCCATAACCACATGATCTCCTAGGACAATCTACTCTATCTTTTTTCTTCAGAAAAAAACCAACAAAGAGCCTGTCATTAGCAAAACCACATAGATCTATTTTAGGTTACATAATGAATACTTGATGCTATCACACTGGAATTCAGTCTTCACTCTCCTTGATGAGATGCCAAGCAATTTGGGAAGCTTCTTTCTTATACTAATTCATGCAAAGCAAGAATGGAATAGAACATCAAGGGCATTAACTTAAGAAAATAGGAAAACAGCAGTAATTAGAACAAGAAAGCTAGATGATGTCAAAGATAAAACTTACAATACAAAAAAAGTAAATAAATGGTGAAGTCTGGGTCTTATTTAAGAAGACTGCTGCTGCTAGTACTAAAAAAGTATTCTAAAGTTGAAAGTTCAAACGGGAAACATCTAGAAGAGAGATTAAAATACACTGGAAGAAGAGCCACATCTCAAATACATTAAAAATATCGAATCAAGTACTCTGTTTGACACAGGAAAATATCTAGGAGAAAAAAGTGTAAAAACAAAAAGACCAGACTTTTTACATGAACACTGGCCTCATAATACATAAAAAACATTATACAAAAAGATATCACAAAATTCAATGGTTCCTCAAGGATTAAGAGTACAAGTATACTTTAATCTTTGTAGTGAAATTCACCCTCATTAGTAACACATGAACATTATTATAGTATCTTATTATTTTTCAGTGCCCTAAATGAAATGAGTTAAATTAATCACCCACTGACCAAAGGATCACACCAGTAATACAACAAAACCAGAGCTATTAGTTTCAAAAAGGTCAGTCTCCATTATTTGCCTCCTTCTACGGAGGACACTTCAGGGTGGTGAAGGAGACACACTGCCAAGGAAAGCTGGCAGTGCTGGAGTCTGTACTGTGTATGACTTGTAAAAAAGTATTCCAGCCTCTTACACACTCAATTCACAACCTTTCACCACCACTAGGAAGCTTCCACATGCTACTTACAAATACTGTTGAAAGCTTGACAACTTGAGTATAAAACTGTGGATGTTACGCCGTGGACTGGACACAGCCGAGGTGAGTGATGGCTTTAGTAAAACATGCAGCTTGTCAGGAAGGTATCGCAATTGACACTGTGGACATTGGATCGGTTGCTCATAAAACTTTCATAAAATGATTCTGAATTAAGGTTTCGATATGGTACATCAGTGCACTCATATCAGCAGCACAGACCTGGTGATCCCCATTCCCTGTCTTTTTCAGGGTCTCTACTAGGCCCCAGTGGATTGGAGGCAGAGCGCTGTAAGAATTCAGCAAGTGAAGCTGACTTAAAGGATTCTGGTTTATTTCTGCAATCCTCAAGGCCCTCAAGATAGCAGGTGCAAACTTAGAATAATGAGCTGTAGACGAAATAATAATTGGGCAAGTTCTATCTTGTAATCGATCTGCAATTACTTTAGCAACAGCTGTGTGTGTATCCAAAATATATCCTGTAGTACTGTACACAGAGTGAATGGCAGCTAGACAGTCCTCCTCAGAGCACCAGCCAGCTACTAAGTCCTGCTGAAGCTTTTCAAGTAGATCTTTCCGTAGCTGGAAGTGGCCCTGATTTTCCAGCTGGTTAAATAATTGTGTCACCAGTTGTCCATCTTCATTAGCAATCAGGTGCAAGTATCGTTCAAGATTGGAGGACTTCAAAATATCTACTGCTGGTGAAGAAGTGGAAATTAATTTTCTTCCCCTCAAGTCATAGACACCTGTTCTTATGAAGTCAGTCAAAACATTGTTTTCATTGGAAGCACAAATGTATTTTCTGATAGGAATTCCCATAATTTTAGCATAGAAAGCCGCCAATATGTTGCCAAAGTTTCCTGTAGGAATGCAAATATCTACAGGGCTTCCGAAAGGAATAATGCCTTGATGAACGAGATCAAGGTAGGCAGAAGCATGATAAACTATCTGAGGAAGCAGTCGTGCCCAGTTTATGGAGTTTGCTGCAGCTAAAGCAGTTCCATATTCTACTGTAAGAAAGCCAGTAAAATCAGAATTAGTGAAAATTTGCTTTATAGCTGTCTGGCAAAAATCAAAATCAGATTTGACACCCACTGACCATGCATTTTCTTTCTGACAGCCAATCATCTGTGATTTTTGAATTGGGCTTACTCCATTCTCAGGAAAAAAATTCATCACAGCAATTCTCTGTTTGTCAGTGTCATGAAGACGACTAAAGCCATCTAGGACAGCACTCCCTGTGTCCCCAGAAGTAGCTACCAGAATCAAGTAATTGCAGCTTCTGGGAATGCAGTAGGCAAATAAATGTGGCACCAACTGTAATGCAAAATCTTTAAATGATGCTGTTGGTCCATGAAATAACTCCAGAAGAAACTGATTGCCTGCCAAATGCCTAACTGGGGCAATTTTAGAACAACTAAAGTTTTCTCCATAAGCAGTTCCAATAATTTCTGCCAGCTTAGAAGCAGGAATATCAGCAGGATGTATACATCTTTCTAGTATGACCTCAGCTCTTTCAACATAAGTTGCTTCTATCAAACCTTGCCATTCTCCAACAGTGAATTTTGGAAGTCCTCTCTCAGGAACAAAGAGTCCTCCATCAGGAGCTAAGCCCTGAACAACAACATCACTGAAATATTTATGGGAGTCTTCTTCCATATTCCTCCCAGACCTACTAGACCTAGTTGAAATGAAAGTTTCCAGTTCCGAGTCTTGGTATCTCTTCACAGCATCAAGCACCTTTTCTGCTACAGCCTCTGGTGCAACATCCTCTCCACAAAGAACACGGATGTCGTACCACCTTTTGTAGAACTGCTTCCTAAACTGAAGTATGTCCTTGAGAGAATTACCAGGAGACAGGCCCACGATGCGACCCACTTCCATTGAGTTCAGCCTGCTCAGAATGACTGTTGCAGGCACATCCAGATATACAACTATTCCATTTTTCTTCACGTGCTGCATGCCAGCAGCATGCATTGGATTGGACCCACTAAGGGAAATGACACTTCCAGATGCTGAAAACTTCAACAGGGCTTTTCCTTCCTCCTCTAGAAATTCCTCAGAACCAACTTTCTGCAGTTTTTCTGACACACTCATATTCCAGGCTGTTTCAAGGACATCATCATCTATGTCTATGACAGGGCAATCTAGTTTCTGGCCTACTATTCTCCCAATCGTTGTTTTCCCAGCACCTGGAGGTCCCATCAGGATAATATTTTTATTTCCCAGAAGAGAATGGCTAGAGATCCATGACTTCCATATCTGTGCAAATGCAACAGGTCTTGAGAGCATCAGTTTTAAACACATGCTAGAAAGACTGCTTTGAGTTATTAGTCTCAAAGGCCGATACTGAAAACTGTGAAACATCTTCTGATGAGTAATTGTGGGGTTTTTTCCAAGCCAACTTGACAATCCACTGAACTGCTTCAGAAAGAGAAAACAAACAAACAAACAAACAAAAAAGAAAACAGTAACCAGCCCTTCAGGAAACATCTAGGAAAACCCCTAAAGGACATAAAATTCAGAATGAGACTTCAAACATAAATTCAACTATGACATATCAGTGCCAGGGAGGTTATTTTTCAGAGGAAGACTCATTCTACTCTCCTGCATAGTTCCAGCTCATTTCCACTGACAAATTCAACTACAAACAGTCCATGTCCTCAAGGTAAACAAAGACATCCAAGTCTAACACTATAATACTGTTTGCAAATAATATTGTTTATAGAAATTCAAAACCAATTAGCTTTTCCTTGAGTAGACTTGTTTTTAACTACACATTTACAAATAACAACTTGATTACCTTCTTGTAATCAAAATGTTAATAAAATACACATTCATCCCACCTCCCAAGACAACTTTGTATTTTTCATACTTTCTTCCTGAAAAAACAAATGGAAGACCCATTGAAATACTCAGATAACTCACAGTGTTGTGCAACAGCAAGGCTGGATGAGTTGCATTCAAATCTCTTCCAAAGGGTTAGCAAACTGAGCAAGGGATTTGTGAAGAAATCCTACACTGGAACTGTACTGAATGTAGTTTTAGGGGAGGGATGGGAGGAGAGAGAGAGAGAGAGAGAGAGAGAGAGAGAGAGAGAGAGAGAGAGAGAGAGAGAGAGAGAGAGAGAGAGAGAGAGAAGACATCATGAAGACATTCTACCTTCAAAAAAAGTCTCTAAGAAAGATTAAGCAACAAACTCCTGACACTGTGCTTTGCTGCTTAGAGAAATAAACACCAGTATCAGGACTAATTGCAGCACACAATTTGAGTGAGATGCTTACTGCAAAGGGGGAGAGACTCCCAAAATCTACCTAAAACAGGAGGGATGTGGGGTGGGAGGAAGAAGGTTTGCTCACACCTCTGTGGAAAGATGAGCTTCCAAACAGTAAGTTTGTGTTTGCACTCAGTGCTGTGACCTGGTGGACACATTCCAAATACAAGGCATTATAAGATCAAAGATGGGAGTATCATACAGTATAGTTTTTCTTCCTCAGTCCTTGTAAAGGATAAGGGAATCATCCTGCATAGATGTAAAATAAGGTTTTTCTGTAACAGTTATTAAAAAGGAAAAACAAACTGTGAAGTGTAATATCCAGTATCAAATAAAGTTGCACTGCAATAGCATTGCACTCTAGTGCATACGTAAGTACGTATATATTCATGGTAGGGACAGAAAGAGATCTTTGTATTAGACCTGCAGACGTAAAAAAGTCACATTTTGGTTTAAAAAAGAACAAAAACATAGAGACAATATTTTAGTGACTTTATTTCTTGGATGTAAGAATCCCTTCAAAGACTATGTGTGAACAAGGGAGTGGAAGCACAGTGTGCTGCTTGCCAGAGATTCACTGGAGATTCACTTAGAGCTGCAGACACACAGCTGTTGGATGTAACATCTCGGTTGCTCTATGAATTTAGGCCATAGATATAGTTTGAAATCAACTTAATTAAGCTGGTGAAAAACCTTAGAGGGAATTTCTTTATCCAGCTACTCATTTCAGCCTGTTGCGGTGTCATCCCTTTTTGTACACACGTGGAGCACATGCACACGTAGGGCAGCAGCCACTGAAGCAACCTGTTTCTTTGAGATAATCTTCTGTTCCACTGGCAAAACTTTACTGCAAAAACAGCTCAAATTAGCCATCCAGCTTTAGATATGAACCCCATGCCAGAAGCAAGGGGGTTTGTTGCAGCAGAGCTCACGCCCAGTATCTCCAGTGAAACTTCATGCTTCGGAAATACATCTCCACCCTTCACTCGGACGCGGACAGCACCTTCACATCATCAGCAGTGACCCACAATTCTGACAACCACTGTCGGCGACAGGAGCACTGGTGAAAACTGGGGCCTTTCACTGGGACAGACGCGAGATCGCGCCCCAGACCGAGACCCTGCGGCGGCTCCCGACGGGCCCAGGAGGAGCCAAAGGGCGGACGGGCGGAGGGAAGGGCGGGACGGACCCGCACCCACCTGGGCAGCGTGGGCTGCGGGATAAGGGCTGCTATCGCCCCTCGGGAGCGCGGGGGCACCCCTGTCCTGTCCTGCGGGCTGCCACCGCCCCTCGGGAGCACAGGGGGAGCCCTGTCCTGTCCCTCCTGCCCTGCCCTGTCCCCCAGCCCTCTGCCCTGCCCTGTCCCGCCCTGGGCTCCCTGTCCTGTCCTGCCCTGCCCTGTCCCTCCCTGTCCCCCCCTCCAGCCCTGCCCCTCCCTGTCCCCCCCTCCAGCCCTGCCCCTCCCTGTCCCCCTGCCCCACGCGGCGCGTGCACGTACCGGCGGGGGCGTTACCGCTGCCACACGTGCCGCGCGCGCCCGCCGCGCACGCGCACTCGACCCGCCCGGAGGCCACTGACTTCACCGCCCCGCTGTGCGCATGCTCCAGGGGGGCCGCGTCTTCCCCCCCCCCCCCCCCCCCGCGCCGCCGGCAGGTGGCGGCGGAGGCTCCGCCCCCTCACGGCGCCGTTACCCGGCAACGGTCTCCGCGGTGACGGACAACGGGGCCCGGCCCGGCCCGCGGAGAGCCCCGAGAGCCGCGGAGAGCCGGACACCCTGTGCCCAGAGCCCCGCCGAGAGCCATAGCCCCGTGTCCGAGTCCCTCGCAGAGACGGGCACCCCCAGAGGCGGGCGCTGCCCCGCGCCCCGGGCTCCCGCGGCGGGAGGATGGCGACACAGAGTGCCCAGGAGGGCCCTGCCGACCCCTGGCCCCGAGCGGAGAAATCCGCCAAACCTGCCAGGTACGTGGGTGTGAGGAAACCACTTGCAGACAGACTGGTTGGTTCTGGCAAGGCGATGCATCGAACGGGTCACAGGTGTTAAAAAGCCCCACCAAACTGGGTTTTAAATAGTTATTGCTCCTCCTAAGGAGTCACTAACTAACATCAGGAAGGACATTGGGGTGCTGGACTGAGTCCAGAGAAAGGCAAAGAAGTTAGTGAAGGATTTTTTTGCCTTCTTAAATATGTTATCACAGAGGTGTTATTTTCATTCCTGATGGGTTCAGCCTTGGCCAGTGGTGGCTCTGCCGGACATGGAAGGAGCTTCTCATAGAAGCCACCTTTGTAGCCCCTGCTATCAAAACCTGGCCATGCAAACCCAATACATACACTTAGCTACTTTAGTAAAAGGTTAATGTAGGTCATAACTCAATAGCTTTAAAATGAGTAGAAGTATCTGTGACACTCATTAGAACAAAGATAGTTATCCCTTTTCAGGTAGAAGGGTTCAGCATTGTCAGATCCCTAGTTATGAATCTTTTCCTTGTAAAAATAGATTTATTTGTTTTCCTTTTAAATGGATATACTTTTGGATCGAGATACTTTTGACAGACAGAGGAAGGTGAAAGGACAGTATGACAAAGCATGCACACTAAATCCTAATACCATTCAGGGATTTGGATACATGACTATCAGATTCAGTTTAGGCAAGGGAATCCTTGGGTTGAATATAATCTGACTAAATTCCCTTCTGATCTCATTGATTTCTGTTGTCACCCTGCTTTTTCCTTTGGTTCACAATATGACAAATATCCACCTGGTAACAACTCTGTCCAACCTGGTTAACAGCATGATTTGACCAGCTTTAACTATGCATACAAAACCTAGGCTTTGGTGCTTGTTTTTCCCCCAAATTAAATAATGTATATTTCATATATATTTCACTTTCAACTGACCTGAAATCACAACAATAATCCTGCTTTCCCCAACTTTAGTGTCCCAAGATGGCACTCATGGAATATGTGTTACCTTCTTCTGTCTTCTTATAGAGGTTTTCATTTTTCTCCTTGCCAAATGATGAACAGATTAGATTCTGAAGTCTCCCATAACCACGTTTTCTTCCTTGCAACCCTCTCTGACCCAATGATACTGGTGTTTCACATAATTTTGCTGCTTTCCTGGCCTTAAAAATCACTAAAAAGAAAGAGCTGCTACATCACTTTCACCAATGGAATGCCTGTATCTGTCAACAAAAGGTATCTTTATCTTGTAGCAGCATGTAACAAACTCAGTGTCTTCTCATTCATCTTCTTATTCCAAGACTGTGAACCCCACTAGGTCAAACTCCTTACAAAGTCAGTGCCTGTCTCTCCTGTGTGCCTACAATGCCACTCTTAGCAAATGGTGAGAAATGCAATTACTTATCACTGTGGTGGGTTTGTGCCTGTCTGTAGTTATTTGCTGTAAATTTAACAGAAAAACTAAAAAACCCACTCATTCCTTATAATTAGAGGTATTTCTGGAATGATGTGTACTCTTATGTACATAATCCTCTTTCTGATTTTGGAGATCAAATCTCCAAAAGACAGAACAACTCCACATTTTTATTAAAGTCCTCTAACATGTTCTAACATTATGATCAAGTACAAATGCATCTATTGGACATTTGCAGCTCACACACAAGAGATTTATCAGTGTTGCTACAACGATACGTGTTCATTAGCCCAGCATTACGTGGTTTCTTTCTTCCTAAGTATTTCCATCAAATAGGTTGCACTATATGTAATATAGTAACATATAAATGTAATATATAATATATAATATAAAATCTATACTATAACAATGTACTAATGTATAATTATATAATATATATAATATTTTGTTTGTCATATATGAAATACATGTAATTTTTTTCCCTACTGAATATGTGGTATAGCTTTTTTTCATAAACATAGGGGTTTTTTCTTTAAAAGAAGAGCAGTTTTCATCAGCTTTTGTCTACCATAAATTAATATGACATGTTTCCTAAAGATGGACAAATTTGAAAAGGTACAGTGAGGTGGCCTTATCTTCAGGGGCAAGGAGTTCTGCACCCTCAGGCAAACATCTGTGACAGCTCAGACCTTCAGATAGAGGCAAGATGTTGCTACTCAGCTAATGATCAGCATTTGGCTTCTTTTGCAGATTTTGATTAAAGCAGAAGTACCAATGCCATGTGCAACATGAGACCAAAACAGCAGTGTGTGCACACCATGTGCGTTCAGCTTCTCATGTCCAAGCCATTACTGATTTTCACATAAGCTGTTTCAGTGCCAAACACACCACTGATTGCAATTGCTCAGGAGAGTAGTTTGAATTGGTATAATGTAAGGAATAAACAGTGTGCTGTGCTATTTCAGTGCAGTGACCCATCTCATCTGATCTCTCATAATAGTCTGGAACAGATGGCTCAACAGGAGCATTGAGACAGTGATACAGTGGACAGTAATAAGAAAAACTGATGATCAAGGACATTCTGTCCAGTTCTTGACTACATCTGACATCTTTTCTCAGGCATAAATCTCATAGACTCATAGAATCACAGAATATGCTGAGCTGGAAGGGACCAATTCCTGGCCCTGCACAGGACACCCCAAGAATCCCACCGTGTGCCTGAGAGCGTTGTCCGAACGCTTCTTGAACTCAGACAGGCTTGGTGCTGTGACCCCTTCCATGGGGAGCCTGTTCCAGTGCCCAACCACCCTTTGGGTGAAGAAACTTTCCTTGATATCAAACCTAAACCTCTCCTGACTCAGTTTCATGCCATTACCTCACGTCCTGTCACTGGTCACAAGAGTGAAGAGATCAGGACCTGACTCTCCACTTCCCCCTGTGAGGATGTTGGAGACCACAAGGAGGTTTCCCCTCAGTCTCCATCAGGCTCGAAAAAGGGAGTGACCTCAGGCACTCCTCATGAGGCTTCCCCTCCAGACCCTTCACCATCCTCATGGCTCTTCTTTGGATACTCTGTGAGGTTTTACATACTGTTAAAATAACATTTCATCCCATAGAATGAAGCAGCTGATGTTCTCATTATCAGTACAGACCTCATAGTTTTTGAAGCCAGCTGAGCTTTTCCTTAGATGTGTTTGATTGCTGTGTAAGGCCCTAAATGTACTGCAACTGCACCTTCTGAAGTGGCTGAGATACATTTAGCAAAGTATGTCTGTAATTACTATTTTCGTGTAGATGCATGACAGCTACATCTTTTGGATGCATTTTTGAACAAAACAAAGACTCTTTTCAAAATGAAGTTAATTGCAATAAAGACCAAAGTGTGTAACACACAACCTAATAAAAATAATCATAGAGTCACAGAATATGCTGAGTTGGAAGGGACCCATCAGGATCATCAAATCCAACTCCTGGACCTGCACAGGACACCCCAAAAATCACACCATGTGCCATAATGAATTCCTGAAAGCAATACACAAAGCAGTTTATTTCCAAAATGTAGGTTTTGTTGAGTTTCAAAATGTCTGTGTTTGGTATTTACATTTGGGAACCATTTCCCAAAGTGTGATAATGCTGACCTTGAAGACACAAGAGCAGAAGGAAGAAGCAAACTAACTTCAGAACCAGAAAACCCATTTGTCAGTGCAGTGCTGGATTTAGCATTAACATGGAGGTTGTGTGAATGATGGCTTTTGTGTGTGAGAGAGTACAAAAAAAACAAGCTTAGGCTTTGGCCATGAACAACTGCAAAAATGGATATTCTTTGAAGAACTATTTTGTATACTTCTTCTGACCTGTAACTTCTTTGTGTGGTTATTTTTTAACCTCTAAGGTATATATCCAAATTTAGAGCATATGTGAAACATGAAGCAGAGAAAAATAAATCTCAGTGGAAAACTATGGGGCCAGCAAAAGTTGCAGTGCCATCTCCAAATGATTTCCTGCAGAAACATTCAAAGAAACCCAAGCTCGCACCAAGTAAGTGTAGACAGGAAAGACATGCAATGAAATGTATTTTTTAAAATAGAGAGTTAAGCCTGTGTGTCCTACAGCACTAAGTTATGGCAATCTATTGTGTTGTAAAAACACCCCAGGAAAGTACTACTTCGTGGGGTCAGTACCAGGAAACCAGCTGTTGTAGGAATGAGCTCTGTCACTTGTGACATTATACTTAATTTCTGTCAAAGAAGAACATGAAATCAGACAACCTAAATCAAATCATTATCTCGGATAATGGCTGTGAATTAGAGTTATGTCTAGTGGGAAATTCGGTGGGAAATATTGTCTTTAATTGCTCCCTGAAAGTGAGACTACTCAGGAAACTACTAAATTTCTGTTGGTGCCTTGAAGAAAAGATTACACTAAAATGGAAGAGTTTCTATATTCTCTGGAGAAAGGATTGTTAGGGAGTAGCAGACGCAGAGCTCTTCTCCAGAAAGAGGTGAGGCAGACATTGGGGGCAACCACAGTGCAGGCTGGGCAAGGATCTCCCCAAGGGGTGCAGTCCCACCGTGTCAGAGTCAGGCAAGCAGAGCTGGGTGGTGAGGAAAGACTGTCCTGTCAGTGGCCTGTGACCATCAGGCAAAATTGGGTAGCAGGCCAGGGCCCTCCACTGATACCATATAACTTTTCAGGACTAGGACTGGGCACAGGAGTGGTTGAGACAGTTCAGCCAGGCACTGGCAGCACAGGGCTGAGCTGAAACGGGGTTCCTGAGCCCAAGGGGGTGGGGTGGGTGCCCCAGCTGGGACTGGATGGGGTCATTACTGCCTAAGGGCCCTGAAGGCTGGCATCTCTACTAAAAGTAGTTACAATTACATTTGCAAAGAGTCCTGTACTACTGAAATTAAGAGGGAATGAGTGACATGAAGAAAACCCATCTGAAACAACATAGTATTTCCTTAGGTTATAAAACTTCTGTTAGGCCAAACAAGCATACTCATTTTAATCACAGTTCATTGAAAGTCAGTGCTGCCATTGTAGATACTGCTGGGTTCTACTTTTGTGTAATTCTGTACATAGTTTTTCCATTTTCATTGGGAAAAATGTAATAAAGTTGCAAAGTTCGTCATGGTTATTGCTGAGAATGTTTACGTGCTTTGTTCACAGGAAAAAAAGAAAAGGATGGTAAGAAATTGCCTGCATTATCAGTGCCACAGAGGACATATCGCCCAGTTATTCGGATTAAAAAGAATTTTATAAATAGAAATGCACTTGCTGTTATCAGAGGGGTGCCTAAAAAGCCTCGACCTTTTTGTGTTGATTCAAGACAGGGAGATAAATATCTTCTTGAACCTTCAGGACTTGTTCCAAAATACATTAAAAAAAAGGTAAGCTTTATTAAATTATAGTGGAAATACTGTTAGCAATGCACATTTTAGGTTCACTATTGCATTTTCCTTTGAAATGTTTATGATTCTTTTTGAGAAGTTTAGATCCACTGCTGTTTGTGGTTTCTTCATCAAGAAGAACTCACTGGCACTAGAGTTGTGCCTTGCCTTTGCTCTGTATCCATTTGCTTATGGTGTCAGGCAAAAAAATTGACAGAATGATGGTGCTAAAGCAATAGCACATGTTGTTGCATTGGGAACCTGGGGAGTATCTAATGGGGAGACAAGTGGAATTCTGTGGTGAATGAATGTTGGCTCTTCAGGAAAGACAGGCAGGGAAGAAGAGGGGAGGGTTGTCCTTGGATCGAAGGAGCTGTTCGAATATATGAAGCTCTTCTAGGGGATTGACCATAGGCTGGCTGAGCTCACGGGTCAGGATCAGAGGAAAGGCCATCAAGTGTTAAAAGCGTGTTTGTTGTGGAGCACCAAATAACGTGAGGAAGGGGATGAAATGTCTTTAAGCAACTTGAGGAAATCTTCAGGTCACAGCACAGCTTATGGAGGACTTCACCCTCCTGGTATCTGCTGGAAGGACCACACAATGGGATGAAAGCAATCCAAAAAGATTCCTGGAGCATGTCAGCAGCTGGTGGATGAGCCAACCAGTGGTCATGCTTTTCTGGTTCTGTCACCTACAAACAAGAAAGAATTGGCCAGGGGTGTGGTAATCAGTCACAGTCTGGGTTGCACAGGCCATGTAGTAGTTCAAGAACTTCCTTGGGGATGGCAGTGTACAGACCCTGTACTTCAGGAGAGCAAACAGCAGCTTGTTCAGGGAATTGGTAAGTAGGACCCCATGTGAGATAGCTCTGGAAAGCAAAGAAGTTTGAGGAGAGCTGACATGCCTTTAAGGACAACCTCCTCCAAGCACAGGAACAGTCCATTCTACTATGCAGGAAAACAAGATACACCGAGAGTCTGGATTATCTAAACACGTAACTCCTCACAGAGCATTATGCAAAAAGACATGACATATCACATAACGCATGTCAGAGAGGATGCAAAAAAGAACCTGAAACCCTTGCAGTACCTTTTCATGGCTAAACATACATGTATAAATAATGCTACCCAACACTAAAAGATTTGTGTATCACTTAGCATTTAGTAGAAAGAAGGTAGACTGGTATCTTCTGGCAAAACTAGATGATCTTCATTTTACAAAGGTTAAGGCAAAATAGATTTGTTTCCCCAAGAACATATGGGATATTCGGAACTTACTTTTTCCTCACAGAAACAATTCTGTCACATCCAGTATGGGAGAGTTTATTCTTCTTAACTAGTCCAATTTTCATGTATGGATGAACACTATTCACTCTCTTCTGTGGCATGCAATGTTCAGCAAAAATCAGGATACAGGAGGACCTTTTCAAAGAAAGTCTCTTAAGGAATATGTTTCCAATTGTGGAATTTGACACCATATAAAATGTAAAATAACTCACTGTCATTAACAGCTTTCAAAATCCTCACTCAACCATCAGTTCTCATAGAATAGACATTTTAGCTTCTACAGTCTGTTTCTTCCAAGGTTATAAAAAGAAATTGAAGGGAATTGTTTATACATTTTGCTCAGGCTACAAAGACAATGCTTGACACTTTTAAGAATACAGTAATTTAAGATTTTAGTGCTCAGCAGCACAAATTGTAATTTCCAGATATTTTTGCCAATGTAATATACTATGGATGTTAGGTATCTTGTTTCCCTCTTAAAAGCACATATGAGGAACATCTTCCTTACCCTTGTAGGATTATGGTGCTACACCAAAATATGTAACACGAAGAAATGAAGAAATTAAGAGAGAGGAGAAAGAATATGAGGCCAGTGTCGCAGAGGAGCTCAAGAAGAGAGCCATGAAACAACTATCTGATGAAGAAAAGACAAGTGTTCTGCAGGTGCATATTTTGATTTAGTGTAATTAGTAACGTACAAAAGATTAAATAAGGTAGTTTAAGTCCATATAAATAATAAAAGTATACAATGGTTTTTTGAGACAGATGAGTAGCTACGTTTTCACTAGGTGGAGCTGTAGAACAGTTGTTAAAGACTGAAAGGAGCTGATCTAGCTACAGTTTTAATCCAGTTGTCGATTCTGTTTGATTCCTATCCCACTTAATGACTTGGAATTTCAGTGAAACTTCGAAGTGCAGAAAATCCTCTCTATGGATTTAGTTAATCATGGAAAAACAATTTTTTCCCAACACAGAATATTGCCCCGTTTTTTGACAGTTTGTATCTTCACATTGTGACTTCACTGACTAAAACATGAGGTCATGCCTTAAAATGTGGCAAAAAAAGAAAACAGAATTAAATTGCAATATAGTCATAGAACTATGACTGAAAAATTTGTATTTTGTCAAGCTGGTTTGGATACTGCCTTTCATACAGTTTTTATTGCACAAGATTTTATAAAGAGAAAGAATATCATGAAAGAAGTAGAGTGTAAAAGAGACATTTTAAAGTATATCCCACCCTTGAACTGGATTTTTTCTCACCACTTTTTAGCCAAATTTCTTGAGAAAATGAAGCTTACATTATTGTGGTATCTGTTTATCAGTCTGTTCCTTAATAACTTGCTGTTAGCATCCACCTGAAACTAATTAGTAGGTGGCTGGACAGCTTCAACATGCTGAATTGTCACAAGAAGGAAAAAAAAAAAGCCAGCAGACTACCTAGAGAGAAATCAGTGTCTAACTCACTTGCAGAGATGAACTGGTTACTTGGCAAGGTCGGAATTGGCCAGCACTTTGATGTCCCTTGCTTATGCAGCAGGCAATAGAAGCTGGGAAGGAGTATGGGAGAGAGGGGAGGGTATTGCATTGATAACAATATAAAAACAAAACAGGAAGGCTGAAAATTAAGGTATTTTTATGGTGGGAAAGGCATGAGAAAAACTGATGGTCCAACAGGTTAACTATGCAGCAAAAATTTATGTGCAAAAAGGCATGTGAGTTCAGCTGCTCACAGTTCTGCATTTAGTTTGATTAAAATTATGTTCTATATTTTTAAAGTACAGTAATGCACCAAAATATTTTTTTATTTAGAAGTTTTTAGACTGTTTTTATTAACTCAGTATCTTTTTTTTTTTTTCCAAAACTTTTCCTCTTTCATGGGCTTACTTCTACCATTTTATTGTCAGGAGGAATTAGTATCCCCAGGGTATGTGGCTTCTGCCCAGTGCTCAGCTGTGGACATGTGGGAATTCCTGTTTTTTTAAATAATTGACATTGCTAGTGAACACATGTGCACTATCTGATGTGAAGGAATACGTGGCAGGAGATGCCTGAGGCAAAGTCAGGCCTCATGCCCTTACAGAAATAAAGGGAAATAATTTTTGCCAACATTTTTTGAACTCTCCACTTTGCTTACTTTGGTGGGGCTTTTATGAGAATAAAAGAGCATGTTGATAAATGCAGTACATATTTCTCCCTGATCCAGCATGTATTAGAATTCCATATATAGAGCTGGATATTCAGTTTTGATCTAGCCCATAGCAATAGTGGTCAGCATATTACAGATTTTTTCAGAGAGAGTCTTGCTCTGCTTTTGGTCTCTCCACTCTGTAGGGATAGAGCAAATTGTAGTGAGTGCATGCTCTAATACTTTAAAATTCACTGGTTTTTTTTCGATGATTTCCAAACTAGTTGTTACTAATGTACAGAAAGAAGAATTATTTAAAAGGAGCTATGAATGACTCTTCTATGAAAGTTTTTGGAAAGATGATACTTATTTTCATGGTTATGTATTTGTAAACAGTACCTGATGCCTGGTAGATGACTTTATTAAAGGACAAGGACAAGTGTTATTACAAGACAATAAATAAATATCCTTATTGCTCTGAGTTTCACATGTTGAGGTAGGGTTTTTAAATTTACGTAGACATTGGATGTGAAGCTTGTTGAAATAATTTTATGAACAACACTTAGGTGTGTAATATGAATATGCAAAAAGCATGCATTGCTAAGCAATAAACACTGGTTTGAATCAGTAAACTATTAATTCATATTAAAAATTATGCTTTTCCCAGTGTTGGCAGGGACAGTTCATTTTTTTGTGTTAATTCCTGCAGTCGACAAAATCAAACCAAGTTTTTAAGCACAAGAGCCCTTGAGTTCTGAAATAGAAGCAACAATCTTCAAAGCTAAATATGTATTAAGAATAAACCCTCTAAATTTAACTTCAATATGTTCATCAGTCAGACAGCCTGTGTGACAAACTGCTTAATAATAACAGAGGACATGAGGTTGGAAATCCCAATGTGCCATACAATCAGTGGGCTGGTTGGATCCAGTTTTAGTTATGGAGGAGAGCTGAAAACTTTAGTTCCCAAGAGAGTAACTTCAGTTCTTCATTTTTGAAGATACTTTGTGATATCCTCTGAGGTGGCAGAACTGAGAGCCAAAAACATTTTTAAGAAGTGTTTTCTCAATGACAGCCATATTGTGTTATTAACTGATTGCTGGCTGAGTTCCTTGTTAGTTCTGATTATTAAGTTCACCCATATAGTTTTCATGAGGACATTTGATGCACTGAATAAACTGTATTAAATCCTCATGTGTGCAAAGTGTAAATTTTGGCACAGCAGCGTTCAAGAGAGGCAGCAGTTCTTGAAATTGTTGTTGATAGGGTCAGTAACAATTAGGGGGTTTAGAACAAATGATAAATAAATTGGGTATAGATGTTATTGTAAATATAGATTAGAAAGGGAATGGAATTCTTCAGATTTTTTTCAGAGTAGTTTATAGAAGTTAAAATATTGGGGGACCAGTTTGATGTCCATGGTCTGAGCAAAGTCAGTTACAGAAAATCAAGCTGGTGGTGAGATGACCTGAAACTGCTGCTGAATTTTGGCTGGAGTTCCAAGTACTGAACTTTTAAGGATTTAATTAATTTTGTCCAATTAAGAGGATTACACATTATTGATTGCTTTTACATTACAGTGATACCAAATGCAATAATAACAAAAAAATCAAGTAGTTTATGTAGATGTTGTTCTTACTTGAAGTTTTACTCATATATTTCCTTTTTGTGTAATGGCATCAGGCGCTGAAAAAGAAGTGGGAGGAAACAAATCGAGAATTTCAGTGTCTTCCAGTACTAACAGACACCAGGTACAAGAGGATGCATAAAGCAGAGCTGGAATTAAAGCTGAAACAGCTGGAGCATGACATAGAAGCACTCGAGAAGCACAAAGGTATCTACATTGCAAATGAGTAAAGACTGCTGTTCAGATAGTGCCTCTTCCCTCCCTTTTCTCTATCCCTAAATCTCCAAGAAGCGCCCCCCCCAAATTTTCAGAAGAAATTGTTACCATCAACTATTCAGTAGCTAATGTTCAACTAATGTGAGTAGGTAGCTTCTTTAAAAAGTTGTTACATAGAGCTGTCATCTGTACAATTCACAAAATGTTTTGGAATAAAATTCTTAACTAAACTTGGAGTGTAAATCATTAATTTAATGTATTTTTTTTGTAATTTTTATTAACTACTAAGATTTCTATAAACATAACACAAAAAGCATATAAAACCCTGTTTCATATGTTTGGAGCACATCTTTCCTTGCATAGCCAAAACAAAGGGAAATAATTGGCTGCTGAAGACAGCTTGGTAAATATAACTTCAGGATGGGATGGCTTCTGGACTACACATTAAAGAGCTGTTCTGCTTTACTTAAAAGCTTGAGTGATTGTTTTTCTAAACAGCTTGGCTTCTGCATAACATTTTGTGTCCTCATTTTTTGTTACCAAACCCAGTTTTTAGTGTGGAAGCCTATCACAATATAGATACCACATGTAGCTTGCTATGTATTGTTATGAGCAAATAGTTCTGTAATACCACAGTAAATTTACAACTAAATTAGAAAAATGTGTTTTGATTGAAATTATGTGTGCATTGTTAGAATGGAAGTAATATACTAGTATCTGAGTCAAGACTTAGGCAGAAATTATACCAGCACACTACTGCAATTTTTTGCAGAGAAGCAAAAATGTTTCTCTTTGCTACTGCTTAACCTTTTCTTCATAGAATTGTAGGTATTGTTTGGGTTGGAAAAGACCTTTTTCAGCCTTTCAGAATACAGCTTTTTCTCTATGGTATCAATCACTACCACCAGCAGCTGCTGTGACATCATAGTATCTGACATCAACAGAGGATGAATAAAAAATTTGAAATTAACTATGAAAAGCCAAATTTTCACGTCCATTAAATTCCTTTCCTAAACTTGTCAGGGAATGGCTTTGAAGACTTCACAATGATTCTTGGCTCTATTTCTTGTGCATCTTACACTTGTCTATAACATCCACTAGGAACGTGTGGGTGAGCAGGAATGTAGATTTTGTTCTCTGTAATTTATGGTTAAGCAAACATGGGGGTTTTTTGAAGGATATAAGCTGGAAGAAAGCTGCAGATTGTAAAATATGGATTTAATTTACTTTTTACTCAAAAGAATTACTTGCACTGTATATTTTAACAAAACCACACCAATTATTAGCACTTAATAATGTCACATTATCTCCTAGTGAAGTACAAGATGCTGTTCTTAAGAAATGCAATATAATCAAACAAGGCTGTTTCTCATGGCTTAAAATAAAAAGCTGGATTTGACTCCAAAACAGCATACATTCCCACTGCCTCCCTCTCACCTTTTAGTTACTTGTAGGCTATTTGGCTGAATTAGGTTAGGATTTGGATTTGGTTCTTTCATTTACCTTCAGTGTGAAATTTATGGAAATGAAAGTAGGTGGTGGGCTATCCCAAAATCTGGGACAAGCAGCTAGGCCACACTTGGAAACATTCATCATTTACTAGTAATAATGACTTCTTTTTAAAATTGTCAGAAGGATATTAATAGCTAATTGGGAAGTTAGGAAGGGGATGGGAAGAGATGCAAAAAGAGTTCCTGCTTGACAGGAGAGGGAAAGACTAAAGCCACTGTCTTGATAATCTGTCACTGATAACCATCAAAAAACACATGCAAAACAGGGCATGAATGCTGTATTGGTCACTAAGAGTTACATTGCCACAAACTGAAAATATTTCCTGTTGGAAGTGGTGCATGACGAACCTGTGTATCTAATTTCTAAAAATAGAAACATAAAGTTATGATAAATATCTCACTGGCTGTTCTTGAGAATGAAACTATTTATATTCAGGAAGGAAGGGATCAGATATGGCATCGTCGCAAACAGAGACTTGGACAGACCTGCCTCAAGTGTCAGCTCTGACAGGAGCATATGGGCCTCATGTGGCTGCCTCAAGGCATGGTGGCTTCGTGGGCTCTGCGTGCATTCCTGGGGACTCAGTCTGGGACAGTTCCTCAAAATCTCCCTTTCAGAGGGATAATCTCATTTCCCCCATAAAACAGTACAGGCAAAATTCTGTGGGGAAAAAATAATACAGGAGAAATTCCTCACTGAATGCATTTTCCTTAGTCTCTGTAGGTGGGTTTCATTGCTGAAGGGCACGCTCTGGCCCTTTGTATATTTTTGTGGAAAACTGGTACCACAAACTTCTGCTGTGATTGCTCTGACACAAAGCTAAAATCTAGGCCTTTCACTGTCATACATTTTAGGGAAAACATCATATCTAACAATTTCAGCCTTAGTGAAAGCAGGCATCTTTCAGATAAGAAAATTTCACATATATGCAGATTAATAGGAGTCCTAGATAAATGCTAGCCCTAGTAAACACTTTCATCCTCAGCTTTAGGGTACTTATAGCATTAATAATATAATTACAGGAGAAACAGCTGGCAAACCCTGTTATTAAGGTTGTTTGACATTTCCCATAGTCAAGGAAAGCAAATGCTGAGCCCTGCAGTCCATCTCAGTAACTGGAGGTGTATTGAGCCTGACCAAGCTAAGAGGGAGCAGACACTTCTCCCATGAAGGGACATCTGAGGTGCTTGTGTATACTTGACCGCTGAATGCCTAAATTGTGGAGTTTTTTCATTCTGTCTCAATCTTCCTCCAGCTCCTTTTTTTCATGCAAAGTTATGTAAATAAAATGTGAGTAAATTCACGGGTTTTACCCTCCAGGCTAAGCAGGGGCATTATGGTATAAATGCAAGGTGAGTTGTTTGTTTGTTCGTTCTTCTTTACTGTTTAAAGGGTGCTGATGTACATGTGACTTGCATTTCACTAAGTAATGAAAAACATAATTTTTTTTCTAGACAAATGGTTGTAGACAAGCAGACATAGCCAAATCACAGGCTATATGCAAGTCTGCTGGTCTTGTTGTTGCTGCTATGAGAATGAGCTTCTGTTCAGTCACAGAACTAGCCTGTGGTGTTAATTCGTTATTCCATGCCTGCCTCCACATTGACTCCACAGCACGGAGAGATTCACACAAACATGCAAACACTGGAATAATTTTGTCTTCAAATCTTTCCTCAGATGTCCTTTGCAATGGTTCCCACCAAAAATTTAACAACAGCTAAGCTGCTGGTGGGCTGAGATTAGGGTTTATCTCACTGACCTGTGCAGTTTCCTTGAACTCCCCTGGCGCTGTCCCCCATTGGATTTTGTGTTAGGCTTAGATTGTAAGGTATCTGTCATGTGGATCATCCCTTCCTCTCTTTACTTAGTGTCTGACACAGTAACATTTTTCTCTGTAAGTAGAGCTTCTGTGTGCTTATAATAATAGTAGTAATAAATATGATCATCTGGGGATGAATTAAGACTAGGAAACAAAGGGAAGAGATTCAAGTTGTTTACTAAAAGGATCTGTTTTCCAAGAGCCCTCATCTCATTTGTTTCAGCAACTGGAAAGGAAGAAAAATGAGATTTAAAGCACTTAACTTATTCCCTGGAGCAATATGATTTATTCATGTCTTTGTCATAGAATGTTTATGAAATGCAATGGTAAATGACTTATACCTGGCTCTTTCACTGGTAACCATTAATACTGCACTTCTCATTTTTGGGGTTCCCGACTTCTGCAATTTGAGCCCATCTCTTTTAAATACAGGATATGTGTGCCTAAAATTAGAACTATGCTTTGAGCCTAGACAGCACTGTGAAATAGTTTGAATACTGTCGGTTACTCAAAATTATTGAAATTAATGTTTAATTTACTATTGCTAGGTGAAAGCCCCCATATGGAAATTTCAGGTGACTCAATCCTCTAATTCCAATAGCTGTTGTAAAGATGGACCAGTACTTCTAGAATTCTTTCCATATTGCTTTGAGGTCCATATTAAAGCTGAGGGAGCAATGTAATAATTCTCTCTTTGAAGGAAGAAACTCCAGAAGTGTTAAACATGTGGCCCAGGCACTGTACAAGGGCAAAACAACCACATTGTGCTGTTTGCTCAGGAGGAATGATTTGTCTTTTACACAAACAATAAAATTAGCAAATGGACTAAATCCAGCATTCCAGCACCCTCGGGGAGCAGGCTACTCTGAGCACAACAGAGGTGCTGCCTGGCCAGCCATGAGCATTCACTGTCCTGTTGCAGGAGAACTTGTGGGACTGGTGTTTTTCAATGCATTTTTGTTACTACACTGTTATTCTAGGCAAGCTGTGAAGGATCCAAAATTACATCAAAGATGACTGAGCTATTCTGGGACAAAATAGTCCTTAAACTGTTACTTGTTCAGTTGTTTAAGACACTCAGAATTCTTTCATTTGTCAAACATTCCCAATTTTTTTTTAATAAAAAAATGAAAAAAGGGGAATGAAGACAAGTGAATAACTTCCTTTAAAAAGAAAACAAATTCTAACAGTTAAGTTCATTGCATTGGGTGTGACCCACTATATAGTTAGAATTTCCCAACCAGTTTTCATGGTCATGCATGATGAATTTGTCATAGGATATGATGCAAGCAGCGTTCCTTGAAAATAAGGCTTTATCATTCAAACGTCAATGTCTGTAAATAGCTACCTAGGGGAAATATTTCCATAATATTATGAGGAATATAAAGTTTATTCTAGTATTAAAGGACAGGAGGAAATTTCTGTTTGCATTTCTTTCAGCTACAAAGAACTCTATATGAATAATATGAACCTGAAAAGCAGGAAGAGTATCTTCAGGAGCCAGGAAATTGCAAAGCAAAACTCATACTCCTCTAGTTTGGCACAGTGAGATTAATAACAAACAAAAATGTAGTTTTGTATTAAAGATGTTTATCATAGACTGAATAACTTAAAGCCCAGGGTTCTGTCAAGCAGTGCCTAACAGTGATTTAAAGGTTATGAAAAATTTAAAAACCAGACTAAAATCTTGAATGGCAGCTTTTAGCCATTTTCTTGATATCAGTTACCGCAGTTAATTTTGAAGGCCTGAGTCAGCCTTATAGACTCAGTACAGGTTAATTGTGATAGCTGAATGCTCCAACCTTCTCTTGTGGATCTCAGATGCTGAAGCTGTTTCAAAGCTGAACTTTCCAGTTCCTCTGAAATTGTGGCAGTGCTGCTGAGATTGATGGCAGACAGGAGCCAGATTCCAGCGGGCACTGCCACTCTGTCCCCTGCTGTAGTACAGTAATCATGAGCAGGAGCAGCATCTCCACTGCTGCTCATCATAGGGTGCTGCCTAGCTCAGCTACTGGGACAGCTTTTCCTATGGTCTCCCTACCCTCGTGAATGCAGGGGAACATTTTGCAACAGTGCTTCGTGTTCTCCCAGGTGTCTGTAACACTGTCTGCCAAATATGTGCTGCTGCACACAGCGTCTCCTGCACCCACCCCTACAGGCTGGGTAACTACCTCAGGTAATGCATAAGAACTCAGAATTCTGGAATATATTAAAAATGGTCATGAAAAGAATTTAGAATTGCTTTTAACGTGCCTTACAGTACTGTATTCTTGTAGCCTTGTCACATTTAGTACATTCAAACCACATTAAAAACATCAGTTGTTAAAGCATTCTCAGTGGCTGGTGTATTTTCTTCATCAGCCCATTTTTGACACGACATCCTCCATGCGATGTATTAAGAATGCATTACTACACTGTATGACTAGACTGTTGTTTTTAATAATCTGCTCAGTGATGATTTTATCCAAAAAATGTCTTTCTCTGCCACAATTGTGGTGAGGGCATTGTTGTCGCTTACCTTGTAACCACTAAGAAATGCAGGTTTATGCTTGATAATATTGTTTACAGCTCTGATGTTCACATAACAGCTGCAGCAACAGGCAGAACCAGAAAAAGAGCTCTTACTTCATCCCCTAATTGGCAAGCTTCTACATAGGTAAGCCATGCCTCTTGAAATATTCTGGATTTTCATGTTTTTCTTGTCTAGTTTTGGTGTTTACATATTAAACTGAGCTGTCAAATGTTGGGAGGAGAATAAATAATGCAGTTGCAAAGGTGGCTTACAGGTAACCTCATGATAATGTTTGTCTTGGACTCCTTTCTTGATATATCCCTACCCCCAACCTTCTCTTTTCAGTATTTCTCCACATTAGAGTTATGAAAGGGTATATGTCCTAATTTTATCAGTAACAAGCTATGAGAGGAATAGATGTGTAATTTCAATTCTAACATTTTTTCTGTAAAGGCCTAAGATATAAATACATCACAAGGGATTTGCCTGTAAGGCTTCACACTGTTTTTCTGTGTGTCGCTTCTTCCATCTGCATCTTTGTGGCTTTTGGCTACATGTCCAGACCTACTTGTTAGTATTATCTACCCTTATTTTCTTTGTTCTTTTTACCCTTTGATCATTTCCCATGGTTGTATATCTAGAAATGTTTGTTCTTTTCCTTCTATTTTTAGTTTATAAACAAACAGCTAAACAAAGATTATAAGAACATTCTTCACAATGTTTACAGGCTTTTTCACAGTTAAGGCTCTAATAACATGTTTTCAATAATCATATTTTGGCCCTAATTTAAAAACGTTTTGAAATTTTACTGTAAATTCATTCGACACCAGTTCATAATGTAAAAAATCAATGTAAACATTCAGTAAGTACACATACCTCCACAGCCAAATCCTTAGCAGCTTCATTTCTGTCATGCACAAAGAACCTCATTAATTCTAGTTTCTCTGGGTTTTTCTCATTTGCAGAAAAGCTAAAACAATTTATTACATTTTATGCCAATGAAAAAAATCTTACATGGAGAGGAGCAGCTTTGTGGATTGGGCACATGGCTGCTGATTGCAGCACTATTCTTCAGACTATACCCCAGCTAAATTAATCTATTTTTTATCTCATTATTATTATTTACTGTTATTAGCAAGAAACTACACTTCATTACACTTCTTACGGAAGAAGTAGAATTTCTGGAAGAGAAGAATACCAAAACAAAGACTTAACAAAATGCAGTTGTCCAACCTTGATGGGAAGAACAAACATTTCCTGCTTGGGTGTTTCAGCACAATGCCAGAGGAATGTATTTTTTACTGTCTTGTTCATGTTAACATTTTTCAAAGCATTAAGCTTCTGTCTGTAGTGTAGTTAGAACAATCTCTTCTATTGCAGTGGTCTGATAAAGAATACGGTTAAAAAACACAGAAAACTCTGTAATACCAACTTAAATAATCCAAAAGGTAGAAGAAACCAGTACTCACACAGCAGTGGCAGAACTGATCTGTGTTTCTAGCTGTAATCCAAGTAGCTTCAGACATACAGATCCCAGCTCTGTGATGTTAATGCAACAGCACTTTATCAGTATAGTGGTGGTAACTGAATCAGACTACATTAACTTTAGGGCAAATGGGGACTTCAGGAGGGGTTCTTGCCCACCTCCAATCAAGAAGAATTTTTAAATCTTGAAGAGTGATTGTGGGTACAAATCAGGAGCATCTAATTCCAAAGTTCAGATGAAACATTAAACTTTCTTTCTCAATAATTTTATGAAATGTTGACATGTAATTGAAAAGCGAATCTATTTAGGGATTTTGCCTATTATGAAGATTTCCTATATATTTACAAAAATATTTTTATTTATGTAGTTTATAGAAGTCTGTATATGCTGTTCAAATTCAGTGCTTTTTATTATTTTTAAGCACTGTGAACAGGAATTATTTTTTCCCAGCACATCTCAATCTTCATATACAGGCACCACTTCTGAGACAAGTGTATTCTGGAGGGGTCCCTGTCGCTTTGTAAACCTGGTCTTCTGTTCTTTCAGACATGTTGTCTGCTGTAGCAACAGTTCTTTCAAGAATAGTTCCTTAACCATCAAAAAGCAAACAGACTTGGCTTCATACAAGAAAGCACTTATCACAGCGTAATCTTCAATTGCTGTAGTACTTAGACAGATATTAATCAGTGATTAATTTATAGAAGCCTTCTTAACACCAGATTCCTAAGTTATTAATTGTCCTACCATGATGTCCTAATGCAAGTGCACTAAAAGGATTACCTTAAACCCAATCCATCTTGGACATCAAACTCCAAGGGTAGACATACCCATGGTGTTATCTGGATTCATCTGAGATCTACAAGTGTCAACAACCACTTTCTAGAAAAGTAGTGTACCAAAGAGATGTATTCCTACTTGTTTGGTAAGAGTCCCTCGGATGCCACGAGGCATATTTCATTATGCCCAGGTCTCCCCTAAGAGCAACTTTTGCTTCAATAATTTCTAATATAGGAATGGCAGAATCCTAGCTGTATATTTGACAGCTAGATACCAGAAATCATAACCAACTTTCACTTTTAAGGAAGTGAAAAACTCTAATTTTACTCACAGTAGGTAGAGAGGCTGTTAGCATTTTCCCCAAAAGACAGGACACAGAAGGATAGAGCGAGTCCATATTTTAACCTCTTCTATGGGAATGTAAAGGTAGGTAATGATCAGAGCAAGCCAAGAAAAGAAACAAGCTCCTTCTCATCTGTGAGGCTGTGAAAGCAAATTATTAATAATAACTTTGACAGCATTGGAAGGGGGGTGGCAGAAAGCTGTGTTGTTCCTGGTCTGTTTTCCTCCCACTGCACAGACAGCACAGGCAACACGCGTGGGCTGGAGGCGCTGGGAAGACACATCCTGCACCGCGGTGGGGAGGGAGTAGCAGCTCGGGAGACAGCGAGGAGGGAAGGCATCGTTACTGACCGGCTGGAAATTTGCTTTTCGGCATCCCATTTTTCCTCCCCTAACCAAAATCCTGTTAAAACGGCCGTTTAAACCACAGCGGCTTAAATCTCACCCACTTATCCAGTCCAGGCCTGTTATGCAGCCCTGCCCAGAGCCCTGCCCAGCCCAGATCCCTGCTCAGACCCCTGCCCAGCCCAGATCCCTGCTCAGACCCCTGCCCAGCCCTTGCCCAGACCAGACCCTCGGCCCAGAGCCCTGCCCAGACAAGCCCAGCCCCTGCCCAGCCCAGCCCCTCGCCCAGAGCCCTGCCCAGATCAGACTCCTGCCCAGACCGCTGCCCAGCCCCCTGCCCAGCTCAGCCCCTGCCCAGTCCCCTGCCCAGTCCAACTCCCTGCCCAGCCCTGCCCCGCCCCTGCCCAGCCCAGCCCCCTGTCGACTCCTGCCCAGCCCTTGTCCAGCCCAGCCCCTGCCCTGCCCAGACCCCTGCCCAGCCCAGCCCCCTGCCCAGCCCCCTGCCCAGCCCTTGCCCAGACCAGACCCTCCGCCCAGAGCCCTGCCCAGACAAGCCCAGCCCCTGCCCAACCCCTGCCCAGCCCAGCCCCTCGCCCAGAGCCCTGCTCAGACCAGACTCCTGCCCAGACCGCTGCCCAGCCACCTGCCCAGCCCAGCTCCTGGTCAGTCTCCTGCCCAGCCCAATCCCCTGCCCAGCCCAGCTCCTGCCCAGCCCCTGCCCAGCCCAGACCCCTGTCCAGACTCCTGCCCAGCCCTTGTCCAGCCCAGCCCCTGCCCTGCCCAGCCCAGCCCAGACTCCAGCCCAGTCCCTGCACTCCGCATCCCCGCGGCCCCGCAGCCCCTCCCGCCGTGGGGCGGCGCAGACATGGCGGGAACGGGCGGGAGCGGCGCTGGAGGCCGCGGCGTTGTGGTAAATGTGGAGGGGGCTCGGCCCGGCCCGGCCGCTCGCCTACAGTCCTGCGCGGTGTCCCCGGCCCCGCGTCCCCCGCCCGGCCCCGCCGGCGCTGTGTGCTGCCCCCGCGCCTTCCCCTTCCCCTTCCCTTCCCTGCCCTTCCCCCGCCTGCTCCGGGCCCCTGGCCGGCGCCTGGGCCGCGGCCCCTCGCCCAGCTCCGGCCCCGCCATCCCCAGCGCTGCAGGGCCCCCGGGCTGCCCCGCACGCTCGGCCTCCCCCGGGAAAACGCGGCCCTGAGTCCCCGGAGCGGCTCCTCCAGTGCTTCTGGGCAAGGGGGATGCGGATCCGCGGGGTCCCGAGGGGCCTGGCTCCCACCCGGGCTCAGACCCCTCCGGGGTGTCTGGGCTCCGGGAAGGCAGGATGGGCTGGTGCGCTGGGGTGGGAAACAGCCCCAGCTTTGGCAGCGTGTTTGGAGTGCCTGTGGGGATGGATAAGCGATCAGAAATGAATGACCGTGCTCCTTACTCTGAGGGACAAACCAGGTTCTCCTGTGAAGCAAGAGCCGTCACTGCTATCACCTTGGGTAGTGGTCTTATTTGATGTGGCGGTGGGATTTTAGCAGAAGATTAACAGGATAGGTGCCCAGATCATGGTCCAGGGCCCTCTGTGTAGGGAGTGCTCACACCACGCCTCCATCCCCTCCATCTCCTTTCTGAAGGACCTGCCTCTGTGTTCGAGCTCTCTCTGGACCTGCCACTCTCCAGCCACCTCTCCTGACCCCCGTGTAACAAATTCATTCTTAAAGCAGGTCACTCTGTTTATCCCTGGAGCAACATGAGGGTATTGTATTGCACAGGAGGACATGAATGCGCATATCCATGTTCTGCTGTACTGATTTAATTTCTTCTGCTCAACGCCCCTGAGAAAACAGTCAACAGTAAGGCCAGTCCTGTGTCTAAGTTCCAAAAGCTGGACTTGGCTCTGCTCAAACCTCACCTGTACTCACTTTGCCAGACAACAAAACCAGCCACGTTCTTGAAAACGTGTTGCAATTGAGTATCTTCAGCTGCTCTCTCATACCTGGGAACACTTTGGGGT
Source organism: Pithys albifrons albifrons (assembly GCF_047495875.1). Classification (NCBI taxonomy): domain Eukaryota; kingdom Metazoa; phylum Chordata; class Aves; order Passeriformes; family Thamnophilidae; genus Pithys; species Pithys albifrons. The sequence goes on from NC_092464.1 coordinate 18,141,907, forward strand.
ATTACCACATATTTGTATTCCATTTTGTATGCATTCACATCCACTTCAAAAAGACCTACTGAATGATATCTGCTGGTTGTTTGAACATGCCAAGCCTGAACTTTAAAAGTAGGTCTTTCACTATAGGACTTCTTTAACACACAAGAATACCCGTGTATTTTGTATATATATTTACTTGCCCAGTTGAATGCTGTCTTTTTATGAAACAATCAGATTTTTACCCTTCATATTTTCAAGGGCTAAAGCCAGAACTGAATAGAAGATGAGTTTATATGTTCTAAATATTTTTGATGTATATTTGAAAGTGAGTATAATTGCACTTCTTTAATTCACAGACAGAACAATCACAAGAATTTACAGTTGCCTGAAACCTGTCCTATAGCATGACACTGTGAATAGCTTTAGGGTAAATGAGAATTTCTAAGCCTTCTTGTTGGCAAGTGCCTGTTTAAAAGAAAGCTATGAAATAGGCTTATTATATCAGAAAAATAATTAATTTGAAAGTACATGTGAATTTCATCTTATTTGTCAAAAACCAGTGAGCACTTGTAAATGAGAACTTCTATATTTTTGCAAAGTGATGGAGTTTATGTTCTTCTATTCAAGAGAACCAGAAGGATAAATGGGAGAATCAAAATTTCATCCTGATACTGTTTCATAAAGGATTTACTGTAACCTAAGTAAAAGCTATTGGTTTCTATGAATTCTGAAACAGTTCCCATCCATTTAGTTTGATGTTCTGCATCACACTAAAAACATGCAATTTGATGGGAATGCAGAAGTAAGCAACACTGACAGGGGTTTGTAGTGGGTGTTTATAATACATAGGCAATTTCGAGTTATCTGAAATTGTTTCAGTTTACATTAAAATGCTTTTGAACAAAACCACTCCAGATGGTTCATTGTTACGAAATGTTTAAAGTTTCAGCCATCCCTATGTATTGAAAAAGTAGACGGGAAAAATAGGCTTCCCTGCTCTTCTGCAGCAGTGTTTTTGGAGCAAGATTTGCCTCTATTTAAAAGCCTCACCAAGGAGGATATTTATAATCTCCTGTTTCTATGGAAATGAGGAACACAGCAAAGTAACTTTTTTTCTTTTGTATAGTTTCAAGGCTTGTGTAATTCAGGGGAAAAGCTTTAATTGATTCTGGTGATCTCCCAGTCATGCCCTTTTGTGGGCAAGTGTTCAGTAGTAGTTGCCAACGAATAACTTTTTTTGGTACAGAAATTGTTGGGTAGAGTTAAGAAAAGACGACAGTTGAGGTGTCTGTAGCTGTCAGTGAATACGCAGAGAAAGTCCCCAAGGAAACCAGAATCCCTGAGGCAGAACAGTGTTGCAGTAGAGCATGAGGCAGGGCTGTGGAGGAACTGCTTGACATCAAGTATGTTGTGTTAGCCAAATATTTGTGAGAAACAATTTATTGCTCTACTATATAACGTTATAAGCAGAGGTCAGTTTCAGTGATAGCCCTTTAAAGGCTGTATGGAGCAAAAATGTCATTAACACACGCCCTTTGCAAAAGGCAAGTTTGTCACCATTTCTCTTTTTACTCAAGATTCATGAAGCCAAGCTGTAGAAAGACAGTATCTGACTTGAGGAATGTGATTGTAAAGAAAGGCTGTTAGGTGTCGCTTTTTATCCTGAAACAATATTGAAGCAGAGCTTTGTAAAGTCAAGGTAACCTTGTGAACCTGCAGGTCTTGTCTTTCACAAGGAATTGGGAAAACTGTTGATTTGGTGTTTGTTTAGTTTTTGTGCTGATGACTTTGCATCTTCATAGCTTTTCTGAAGACTTCACTTGTTGGTTGATTTTTGTCTTTCCTAATCTCTACTCCTAATCATTGTATTCTGATACTTATGAAACCAATATATATTAAATCTGTAAAGTAGTTTTTTCTGTAAACGTATGAATTTACAGACTAGCTGATAGTGAGGGGAGATGCAACATTTTGTAATCGCTTATCTTTGATGACATCTAAACTAAGAACCTCACCTCTAGCAAGAAGTACACCTTCCTATGTGGTGTTTCATCTGTACAACATTTATTTTTTTATTTACTACTTTTAAATAACTCTGAATTAGAAATGTACAGTTTTAATATAGGATTTTATGACTTTTAACCCCACTGTCTGAATTTCCCATTGGAGAATCCTTTCTTACTGTCAATCTTATATTTGCATTTGGAGTTTGAAGTAGGAAGAAACTTATTCTTGCCACTCATTTAGTATTAAATGCTTCACTTTTCCATCTAGTGTTTTGCAATTTCAGGTGAAATTTTCACTGGGGGGGGTGGTGAAACTGTAGCATTTGATTTCTGAGATATACCAAGAAGCAAAATAATTAATAGGAAAAGCAAACCAGTAAATTATAACTGGAAGAATGTATGGCATACTATTAATTCAGAGTGTACTAGAATGCTGATTTTATATCAGTTACATAACGTCAAACACCATGAAGTGTTCTTAACAGTACTGTTTGATATTCAGATTTCAGACAATTGGCCTGGTTACAGTCTGGATTTGTTCACTTATCCTCAGCACTACTATGGAGATCTGGAATATGTGCTCATACCTCATGGCATTATTGTTGACAGGTATGTGTAGTCTGAATGTTACTAAATAAATTCTTTGGTTAGTGTTGTTCTTTTTTTTATGCGGGCTGTCATCCACAGACAGTGTGTGTATAACATTTGTCCTAAAATATCATATTAGCATTTACAAAAATATTTAATTTGGAAAGTAAAAAAAATGTTGGAAGGTTGTAGTGGCCTTTGCAGCTCCCTGTCTTGTTTCTTTCACCACATTTCTGATTTGGGCATTGAATGAGACAGAGCGTCCCACAGAAAAAGAGAGTCTGATCATGTAGTGGAATTACTTTGGAATGCAGTTTGAAAGAGCTGAACTGAAGGTCCAGGGGCAAGTAAAATCTTTGCATATGCAGGTATCTGAATGTCCCTCTTGCACTCCAATCATTATGTGCTTTTAATTAAAAAAATAGGAGAAAAAACTACATTCCATTATGTACAACTTTGGCAATTCTCTAGTAGGAATCATTAATGCAAATTAACCTGATGGTTCCTGACTGCACTGTTGACTCCTGCCATTCAGCACACCTAAAAGGTGGTGTGGGCTGTTTGGGTCCAGATGCTGAATTTGAAGGAAGTCAGAGGGAAAGCCTGATCATCCCTCCTTCCTTACTTTGTGGCAGTTCCCATGGGCACTCACTGTACACATTTGATGTGCTTTGGTGTTTGTGGTCGGCCAGCTCAGTCTTCATGCCCAGTTACTATTTTGATGTTGAAAGTTACAAAATTAAATGGTAATTTTTCAACAGTGTATTTATTGGGAATAACTAAATGGAATTGCATAGAATTTCAGCCTGCAGGTTTCTACCTACCCTGTTTGCAGCTGGTTGCAAATACAAGGGGAATTGAACTCCTTGAAAAAAAGAATGTAAACACCCATCATAAGGAATAGCTATTACACCTGTATTTGTTTCTGAACACAAACTTTCCTTAATTGCCTTTTCAGTTACCATTGTGTTGAATTTTTAATCTTTTGGTTTGAGTAAATTGAATTTTAAGTCCTCCTTTTTTAAAATAAAGATGGTGCAACTTCAGTTCTCATGGAATTCAATATAAATTTCTTTCAAGTAAGCATTGAACACCAGTGTTGTTTTTGTATTCCAGCAGAATTAGTTCCACTTCTTACTCCAGCAAAAAAAGCTGATTCTATTCTAATAGAAAAGGACACAGAACTGAATATGCTGGGATCAGGCAAGACTTTCATGTAGGAAGAAGGCTCAGCACTTGAGAAAATTCTCTTGTCAGTTCATAGTAATTAAATATAAATAAAATAGAAATATAAGTTAAAACTATTGTATTTTTATTTTAAAATTGAAAATGTTACATTTTTGTCTGTGCTGGATTTCATACACTTTTAAAATACAAAGTGAAATTTCAGCTCCTCAGACAATCTGAGGAATGATACAAAAAACAAAAAATGATCAGAGAAATGTTTCTTTTTAATGACAAGTTTTCCCTATGATTCTTAGACTTGATAAAGGATGATAAAACACTATTATATTAATTTTCAGTACAGTAAGTGAAAGTCTTTTACTAATTCTTACAAGAGTAAAAGGAATTATGTATTCGAGATCAAACATGATGATGTAATGATATCTTCTATTTCTGAAAAAATTACTAATTACTGCTATATGGAATTTACTAAAGCATTATAGATACAAAGATGTGAAAATGAAGCAATAGCTTTTGCTCATAACTGGTATATTATCTTCAATTTTGAGCTTGTTCTATTCTGTTACATGCACAGATTTCACTACAGTTCAATCAATGCATTTATGTGGTGGCAAATTGATTTCCATATTGGAGTCAACAGAGAAAGAAAAAAACAACAAAACCTGAAAAATGTAATAATGAAAGACATGGGATAAATAATAGGATTGTTTAATAAATTGCTGCCTTCCAAGAAGTTCACTCTCATAGAAACTACTAATCTCATTCAGAGACCTATCACAGAATTTTCCAGCGTGTTTACAGAATATAATACACTGAGCTGGTTTTCCTCAAAACATTATTAAGTTTTCTGTTGATACATGCTTTACATCTAGAAATGACCTGGTACCCTATTTTAGGTCTAGAAATGCCATCTCTGATGTTCTTTAGAAAGCAAAACTACTTAAGACGAATATTTATTTAAATTTATTATTAAGATAATAAAGTAAGATTCATAGTTATTATTTTTATCTTAAACATGTGTGTAGCATTGTATGGCAGAAATGAGTACCTTTTATTTCCAGCTGTCTGCCATGTTGTGTTTGCAGTGCAGAATTGTCAAAGAGAAGACAGGTTTGGGAACCCTGCAATTCTGGGTTCACTGGAGCAGGAGCCCAGTTATTTGTGTGTGTGTGACCTTCAACAAGTCACTTCAGTTTTTGCACTCTTTAGTTTTCTTGTATAAAACAGTGATCTGTACAAAAGAGTCAAAATATATATCCTTTATAACCTTTTGACTGATGCTCTGGGTTTTTTCTGGTATTTGTGTATATTTTTGTTAAAATGGTAGTGGTAGCATCTTCCAAAGCCAATCAGTGTGAACTATTTCAAAAATTCTCTATCTTTCACTCAATTTGTTGCTCTTCTGCAGTAACTACCATAACAAGTTAGGGCTTTGTAGAGGAATATTTTATACTGATGTTTCCTGTGAGGTAAAATGAAAGGCTAACTCACATCCTTTTCTCCAAAGTCTCTGAAATGCTTATGAGTCCAACGTATGCTGAGATGGGTGGCTCCCTTTGTGTAGCAGTGGAATTTATGCAATTAAGCTTAACCAGTTTGATTCACATGCTTTACATCATGAGTCTATCACTCTGTGTCTGGCCTTTGTGAGCTGCATCCAAACCCAGCTGAGCACTGGAATGAACTCCCCAGGAAGGTGGTAGAGTCACCATCCCTGGAGGTGTTCAAGAAACAACTGGATGTGGCACTCAGTGCCATCCATGGTCTAGTTGTCAAGGTTGTCTAAGGTTGAACACAATGATTTTGGAGGGCTTTTCCAGCCTAAATGATTTGGTGACTCTATGAAGTCAAGACGCTTAAACAGGGTGTCAGTCAAGCTTTTTACTCGCTGTAGTGTTTGTTTGTAAACACATGGAAACCCTACTATGAACTTAGAGCACCTGCATCTGATGTTATTTTATCCTTACTTTTTTTTTCCCAGGACAGAACGACTGGCCAAAGATATTGTGCAAGACATTGGAGACAATGATATTGTGGTTCTCTGTGTCCTCAAAGGTGGCTACAAGTTCTGTGCTGATCTTGTGGAGCACATTAAAAATCTTAGCAGAAATTCAGAAAGGTTCATCTCCATGAAAGTTGATTTTGTTAGACTGAAAAGTTACCACGTAAGTCAACACCTTTTTTTATGTAGATTCTGGTTGAATGTCATAATAAATAGTGGACTTCTGTATATGAGATCCCACCTCCAGTTATAAGAAAAACTATGTGAAAAATATTTTTGTTTGAAAAATCTGTGCGGTTTTCTTTAAAAGTATTTGCTCATATCCCTTATACTTTGTGGATAGTATGAGTGAGGATATGAAGCATCTTCGAGCTGTATTGCTTTGTTTAGTCTGTCTTTAATTCCGGACAGAAAATTATTCAAATTTTCTTCATGTTAAATGTCAACATGTTGTTTGTTCTGAAATCCTCAGCAGTTCTGTCAAGTTAGTTTCATGTTACTTCATTTCCACCCCCACATACTTTGGCATAACTGCAAGATGATAAATCTATGTCTTCTTCTAAGTGTTTAATGCTAAGTAAATGAAATGCTTTCATCTTCATACCATGCAGTTTACATAGTAGCAAATACACCACCAGATGATGATAGTGTTCTATAAGAAGATGAAACAAGCCATTGAATGAAATCCAGTGTTGAATCAAGACCTTTGCTTTATCTTCAGAGGAAATTATGCAATAATGATTCATTTGTGTCAGTGAGATTACCAGCCTTTTTTTTTAGAACCTGTAATTACAATTTATTGTGTAAGTTATGAATTCCATAGTGAGGGAGCATTTCTAGAAGTAAGTTGTCCTAGAAATGTCTGAGGAAGTACATTAAATAAATGGAGTGATAATATCATGTCTTGCAGAAGTGTAACTTGCTGAGTCCAACAGTTCCCACAATAACTCTACATCCTTTCCACAGGCAGAGATTTGTTGGTTGGCATTTTGCTCTGATACCAGTGGCCATAACTTTTCCTAACTTTCACAGATCCTGTCTGAAGTTTTTCCATTATGGAAGAAAAGTGAATGAGAGCCTTTTGTAGCCATTTGGTTTGGCTTTGGTCATGGGACTTCTCTTTCGAGAATTAGTTAGGGCCATGAAGAACATGTGCAATACTAAGGTTATATATTTTCTAGGTATTCAGCAGTATTACAGAACTAATTAATAAAGTAAGTTATAATGTTTGTCTCAGCTAACACCACATGAAACCTATACTCAATTTTTTTTGTGTAGTTATGATAGCACTTCAGTAATACTGCTTGGCAAATAGTGGAAGTGCTTAAATGGGGTTTTATTTTGCATCTGACATACAGGTAATGCACATGCTCTGCCTACAGGGTTATGTCTTGCCCAGTATGAAGATACCAAGGTTCTAAAATTTCTTGATTTGGTGACAAATCAAGTCTTACTAGCCATACTAACTCATAAGCAGTGAGTGGCAGGAGATACTGCAGAAGTGTGGAAATCAGCACATCTTTAGCTTAGGAAATAAGCTTAGGTATGTTATATCAAGCTTAAACTGCAATACAAATTTTATTATGCAAGGGTGAAATTACCAATACTAAGTCTAGCATTTAATGGCTGGGAAATTTTAGTTCTTAGTCTCGTGCTCTGTCAGGTAGATAGTGCCTTCCCCAGAACTAGTGCTTGCATGTGGTTTTTAGAAAATTAATCCTTTTTTTTTTTACATGTGCTTCTAAACAGGTGTCAGGTATTTAGAGTCTGAAGCTGTCCTTAATTTAGTGCTTGGAACAGTGCTTGCTGTCTGTCTGGCCTTGAGAAGCTGAATGACCCTGCAGTATAAACGTGAAATGACAATAGTATTGGTACATTCTTTCCATGAGATTTGCATAAATGCAATGCTGACTGAAGTACCAGTACCACTACCTGCCATCCTTTGCATCTTGAGTTATTGTTGTGTCCTGTGCATGTGCAGGTTTTAGAGAATGTTCCCTTGTCAGTGTAGCTGGGGTCAGAACACATGAGGAACTCCCTGTAACAAGTTGGAATGACTCTTTATCCCAGCCTTATATGAAACTCCCAAATCTCCCATGTTAGTCTGTATGTCTGTAATAACATATCTCTCATGGTGTTTTACACTTTAATCAGAGACAGTAGTTAAAATTTTAGAGGTAAGACTCTTACTTGAAGTCTTCGAGCATCATTAGTTCCAGTCCTTTGCTTTCCTTAGCCTTTTCTGTTCCACTTTCTAGTACGACTTACTACTGCTCTCTCTTGTTATCCCTTTTTCATTTTGTAGACACTGCTCTTCTCACATTATTTACCTGCTTCCTTTTACTAACTGTTCTTTGTTTCTCTCCTAAAGGGAGTCCTGCTGCTCTCAATATACTTCCTTCAGATATGTCTCCCTTCTCCCTCCAGCTGTTTAAATCCTGCAACTAGTTTCAGCTCAAACTCATGGGATTTTTGACTTGTCTCATTCCAGCTTCAATACTGAAAGGTTAGTTGATTTTTAGGGTTGTAATTTTAAGTAGGATTTCTTGGTTTAATCATATAGCAGAAAGGGACTGTAATTGTGACCCAAAGTCCAATCTTGGCATCAGTGAAAGTACATCTTAATTGGAAAGTGTCAGTGAAAAATATTGTACTTTGATGTTTTGCATACAGATATGATTACAGGGAAAGGAGTTTGCACATATGACCAGCTTTATATGGCTCTTTGTTTTTCAAACCTGTCATAATATTCCAGAATTTAGACTTTAGCATTTATACTTAATTAGTATGTTAGGATCTGCTTTCATATCAAGTAGCTGAAATCTGGGCATGTGTCTTTGTTAGGCTTCTTCATGCAAATGAATTAATAAAAAAAAAGTACATTTAGAATCTCTGGATATTAATGAGAGACTACTTGTACTTCATGATCAGGGTGGTTTTATCTGGTTTGCAAGGTATTGCCATATGTGCCTGAATGATTTTGTGAGAAACTTTCCTGTATTTTACTAGGGGGAGATTAAAAGAGAGCACCAAAGTGAGAGTTGGAAAATATGATTTCAAAAATAAACAGATAGGAAGCCTCATGTAGACTTAAGGTTAAGAGTCAAGAAGTAGATGTGGAGGAAAATAAAATCCAGTGATGGGAAATTGAATGAGAAGCAACAGCTCTGAGTTTTAAGACTCAGAGAAAATATAAAGTTTTTTGAAAGAACTCAAGGGCAGTGAGACAGGATATATAATAGGTAGACCAGAAAGCATTAGAATAGTCCTTATGTGAAATATGATGAATGTATGGAAAGATGCATGCCAAGTTTTAGAGGAAAACACTGTATTCTGGAAACACTGACAGAAGAACTGATAGAATTTGGCAGCTTTGTAGATACTAAGACACAGGATTTTAATACAAGTTAGGAACAGTGGAATTGGCTGCAGAGATTTCTGAATTTAAAACTGGGTGAATAAAATTTACTATATTCAGTTTTCTCCATATGGAATGTTTTTCCTGAGTGATTGTTCCTCAACAGGGAATCAGAACTCTGAAATTACAAAGAGGTGAAGGTTTCAGATTGACAGAAGGATTAAAAATTATTTTCAGAGGCATGGGAGGTTGAAGTCAAGGATGAAAAGTAATAGACAAAGTTGAGTCTGGGAATTTCAGCAGGAGAGGTAAGAAACATGGACCCAGAAATTCTGTAAGACATTTGTGATACTGTGAGAACCATAGCAGAAGAGTAGACTGTTCATAAACAGTAATTAGAGCTTCTCTTTGTTCAGTGTGGAAGAGCCAATTTAGGACACGCTGATAAAGGTAAAGGTTGAATTACAGCTTGAAACAGAGGAGGATATTCTGGCTTATCAAATCTAAACCCCTAGTAAGAGATGCAACAAGATCACGTAATCCTGTTCTGTGACTATACCAAATGGGATCTTTAAGTCAAAACACAGTTTTGAAGTGGAATTGAAAAAATTAGGTGAAGAAGTAGAGGAAGTACACAGAGCCTGTAGACTTTCTTGTGAAGTTCTCAGCAACCTCTCAGTGAAAAGTAAATGCATGTGAATTAAGACTTCTTTAGTAGACAAATGATGAAAACTAAAAATTGAAAGAATCCTGGAAAGAGTTGTTGAAACTGGTGATGGAGGCTGGTGGAAATGAAACATCACATGCTTTTACTAGGCAGACCAGTGTGCTCTCTACATGCATTGCTGCCTGTTCTTGTGAAATTTAGTATTCCCATATTGTTATCCATAGATGTCTGTCTAATTCTATGATAGTATAGTTCACATCTTGGGGAAGGGCAAGTGAATATTGGTAGTATAACCTTTTCTCACTGAAAACCATGGAGAGGTAAACAAGGAATGAGACTGATACTTTTCCTTAAGTCTTGTCATTTCTTTGGTTATGTATTTGGACTAAAGCGGCAGAAGATTGGACTTTTCTGTTATTTTGAAATAACATTGTTATAACAAACTCTGTTATTTTGAATAACTTTGGGTCTCCATCTGGACCACTTCATCCAGCTCTGGAGTCCTCAGTACAGGAAAGACATGGATCTGTTGAAGGAAATCTGGAGGAGGGCTGTGAACATGATCACAGGTCTGGAGCATGTCTCCTATGAAGACTGGCTGAGGGAGCTGGATTGTTCAGCTTGGAGAAGAGACAGCTCTGTGGAGAACTTAGAGCAGCTTTCCAGTACCTAAAAAGTACCGACAAGAAAGGTGGAGAAGAACATTTACATGGGCATGGAACGATAGGAAAAGGGAGAATGGCTTTAAACTGAAAGAGGGGAGGTTTAGCCTAGATATAAGGAAGAATTCTTTTATGATTAAATTGCTAAGGCACTGGAGCAGATTGTCCAGAGAGGTGGTAGATGCCCCAAATACGTATGAACTTAAGAGGAATGTTGCTTGTTAGTCACTTGGAGGAAACTTCCAGGATTATGTGGATTTGGTCAATTCATGTAATTCTTTAAAATGAGTACATTATTTATGGTTTCCAGAACATAACTAATAAAAAAATGCAAAAATGTGGCCTCTGAATTGTAATCCATGCACAATGGTTGCATTGAATTCTGCTCACAAACAAATCCATTGATATGAGCTGTTTCCTCTTCAGCCTCCAGTTGTTCGAAACATATTTACAACTGTTGGATATTAGTCTTGGCATAAACAAGACCATTAGTGCTGCAAAAATCTGAAAACAAGCAAAAAACCAAGCATTGTTTCATAGAAATCTGAATGTTTTTGCTGTATGAAACCATCTCAGTAAATAGTTTTGCTAAATCTCTCTACTGTAGGAGTAAGGAAACAGAGGGATTTTATAATGAGTAAGTTGAAAGCTTGGTAAATTTATTTTTCTGCTGTGTAGGTTTCCTTCTCACACGCCATTACTAAACACTTAGTTCCTAAGAAGCACAACAGCATGAGGCATCAGACTGTAATCAGAGTTGTGTCAAATGTACATTCCAACTTTGCATAACAACCTATTCTTACTCAGTATGATATTACTGTATGGAACTTTATTTTTTTAAGACCAGCATGAACTTTATATCTGAACACAGTATTTTGAAATCCTGACCCTAAAAAAAGCAAGTAACTTCAAAATGGTTTTATTAATTTAACAACACATAAGAAACAACTAAGTTTCTTGCTTGCATTTAGTGATTCATGTCTATACCCAAACTACACCAGTGTTAAAATGATTGTTTATCTCCATTTCCATGAGTCATGAAAACACCACTTATGATTTCCTGAGAAAAATGTACATCCTGAGATGAAAGAGGATCCACATTAGTTTTTGTACATACAGGTTTTCTCTTGGTCAGGTTGTGAGTTCCCTTTATTTTGCTTCATGTAGACATGATCTGCTTGATGCTGAGTAGCCATGGAAGAATTACAGATTGGAGCCTACCTGGTAGAATGAATTCCTGTCAACTTTAAGGCCAAATTCTGCAATAATTTCACAGGACTGAGCCCTAAATTATGTGTGAATTATCAATTTGATGTGCAGATAAATAACCAGTGTAGGCAAAATGTGGTTTAATTTGGAAATTAATAATTTATTACTTATTTAATTTAGAGAGAGTTTGTACACCTACTAGACATTCAAAACATAAAATATCCTCTCAACCTTTTCAGATGCATGTCTTGCCATCACTGTAGACAGAGAATTTTGCAACATGATATATTTTCACCCTAAAGTAGTAGTATTTTTTTGAGGGAAAGCTGTGTGAAATACTCAAACCTCCTAAAATGAGTGAGTGAGAAAGGTCCTTTATAGCTCCAAGCCAAAGATACTCATGATTCTTATGCAGGCATTGATGCTATCTCTGTATCTCCAATTCTTCAGTTCTTTTCTGATACTTGGTCAGACCTGAGATGGTGAGAAACAGTGAAAATAGACCATATTTTTGTGAATTGAATGTTTGGAGATGCTGTGATTCACAGCTCACCAAACTGTGTCCAAATGTTCATTTTTCAAGTGGTAAGACTTGTTTAAAAATAGAATATTTTTCGTGAAAGAAACAGAAAACCACTTCTACATGCAACAGTGTTTTACTGCAAAATATCAGTCTCAGAGACACTAAAGCTTTTCAGAGAAATAGCCAAATATGTGTTTAGTAGTGAAAGTCATCCCAAAAGCTTATTCTTGCAGCTAGGTGATGAACTTTTTAAAGAAATTCACAGAAATACAATGAGGAGAATGGCAGTCTCATTGGTTGAATTGTGGGTGGTGTTATTAGAGTCACAGCACAACTCAGGCACTTGGAGAGTAAATTCTTGTAAACTCTCTTGCCAGATTCATCTGTACATCAGGTACAGATAGTTTGTGGCTGGTCTAAAATCTAAGACACTGGAGATGGGTCTCTTTCCTAATTGCATCTGCATGGCTGGAACAATACCCATTTCCCGTTCAGTCCTCAGTGGCTGCAGTGCCCCCCTGACAGTCACCTTGCCAGCTCAGCTACTTCTGAGCCTTCCTAACCTGGTTCAACCCAGATGAGAACAATTGTGAGAGACTATCTATTTGAACTGCTTGAGCTTGCTGGATTCATTTTTAGTGAACTACACTCACTGGTGCATCTCAGCCTGCCAGTAGCCCTTGCCGGAGGAGAGTTACAAGCAGCTGGGGACAACCTGGGGGCAGTAATCTCTTTAGTCAGCACAACTCCAGCTGGAAAAAGAAGTCTGTCCATAGTCAGGGGATCCTTGCTCCCAAGTGTACAAGCCTCAGACTCACCCTCTTCTTTACCTGAGAGATGCTCCTAAAAGGTATTAGGAGGAGTGTGGTTATTTCAACTCTAGTTATTTTTGTGAAAAACCTAGTTTTCATAGTGTTCTAAGATAAACCGAGGAAGGCTATACTATTTGGAATACAATGTGAACCTAAAAGTCAGTGTCATGAAACAGGTCTAGAGGCAGATGCTTTGCTTTCTAGGCATGTGCAGCTTCCATTTAATGTGATGGCAGAGCTGTGAGATATGAGAGCTTTCATTCACAACTCACTCAAGGCTGTCTTGAGCATAAGGAGGAAGAAAGTGTTTCTGATTTATTTTAATTAAAACATACAGTATTTTCCTGTTGGACACTGATTAGGGGTTTAGAGTGTTACTAATTGTGTAAGTAGGTGTTAATTTGTGGGCATAGCTCAGGAAAGGTCATGATAAGCCATACAGTTTGTCAAGTTTATCTGTAATGTAAAACTTACTCATGAGAGATGATCTCTGTAACTGTGTGCATCAGATAACACACCTACACATCACTTAAATATGTTAGCACCATCTGAATTCTTAGTGATTTTTTTTAAAGTATGAGTAAGTGTTTCAGTGACTCACGTATGAAAGATTTGGGGGAACCAAACAACTCAGCCGGGGGAGAACTGAGTAGGAAGTGGCCTGATTGCCATGGGGACAGAATGAGAACAGATGTGGCAGTGCAGGCACAGTGGTACTCAACAATGGTGCTGAGCTGTCCTACAGCTCTCCAGCAACATCAAAATATTCTTTTAAGACATTTGCGAGGCATATTAAAGCAAGTAACTACCTGCTTTGTCAAGGTACTTTTAGTTTTATCTATTGTTTCCTGCTTAGGTATTACCTTCCTTTATACTGATACTTGATTTTTATCTGTGTAATTATTTTTTCTAACTGAAAAAAAAATTAGTTTTCCTGTGTTGCCACTCTGTCCTTCTGGACTTCACATCTAATGCAAACTCCACAGAGGTATTTTCTTATCTTCTTCTGAGAAATTTTTCTCCCCAAGGGTCACATTTTTCCAACAAGCTGTAATGTTTTCTTTTGAGAAATGTCTTCCAATTTGAAATAAATGTCTTGGATTACAGTATATTACATAGGGTAGAGCTACTACATATAAATGGAGTTTTAAATCTGAAGTTCATTTTTCTTAAGTCTTTTAATATTCTTTTTGGTGAGCTTAAATCTTTGGTATTTTTAAGCAATCCAGATTCCTGGAACATCTTGACATTTAAGACTGGATGTTTTTAAAATTGGTCAGTTTTAGAGCAGATTCAAAGCATCAAGGGATTTCATTAGAGGCATGCAAGAGGTCGTCTTTTCAAAGAATTAAATTCTAAAGTTCCCCTGGATACAATATTTGTTGTAAAGTAGTGGTTTGTTACAAAGCCTGAAAAATTGAAGTTGAGTTTTAGTAAAATGTTTCATATTCTGCCAAAAATACAGCAAGCTACTACTAAATTATGGCATTTGCAGCAATACTGTATGTCATTGTTAGGAGAGATTAGAGTCTGTGTTTTCAGTCTGCTTCACAGATTTTTACAGTAACAGGGAGATAGGATCGTGCGTATAAGGAAAGGTCCAGAACATAATGCTTGCTAATCCTGTTGTACAAATAAGATCTGGTGAGTTTGAATGTACTGTGACATGTTTATGCATTGGAAAAACATCACCTTGATGACTTGTTTGGATGCTGGTAATACCGTTTAGTATGTGGGGGGTTTATATTAAGATCTGGAATGGGGCAAAATTAAGTGAAAGAGAAGCCGGAGGGTTCTAATTTTCTCAAGGAATTCTATGACTCTCTTTTATTGGCATCTCTTAAATGCTGATTCTTAAAACAGATCACAGCATGTGCAATGTTCATGCAGTGCCACACCCCAGGGGGCTGTAAGGCATAAACCCAAAAGGTTACTTTAAAGGAATACAGCAATAACAGGAACTCCTCTATCATTGCAGTGCTTATCTGCATGGCAGATGCTAAATTTTTTTCCCTCCTCATTTGATAGACAGAAGTTAGAATATTTAAATAAAGAAGGGATACTATAAAATAACCTATCAAAAATTCACAAAGAGTATGTGTGCTGTCAAGAGTTTCCAAACTGTCACCAGCCAAGGGACTAACCGCAGGGTTGTGAAAAACAGTGCTACTGAGTTGTGAGAACCAATGACACACTGGACTCCAGGTTGCTGGAAGGAAATAAGCATTTGAGGTTTTTATCAGTCTCATCTTCCATGGGTATGCTTAGCCCTATCTATCTGTTTTCTCAGCCTGTGCCTATTTGACAAATTTCAAGATGCTTCTCCTATCTTCCTGTTATCACCAAATCTAGGAACTAATGATACTCAGGGTCAGAAGGTTAGTATTTTGTGCTTAGTCTAGAGAAAGCTGTTTCTGTATTGCTTGCAGAAACCCTGAGGGGACAGGGGTTTAGTACAGAGCTGTAAATTCACTATATAATTTTTCACAATGTTCATTTACTTTTGATCATTAATTTACAACACAGTTAAAAAAATGGGGTGAGATGGTTCATAGGGATCTAGTAGTGTCCCAGCTGGCATGCTGAGACCCTCTGTTCACATAGGAAACATGACTTCTAGTTCCACTGCTGTGATATTCATGCATTTAATGCTAAAAAATAATTGGGTAAAAGACAGGTACTCCAGTTATTGTGGACTGGAATCCAAACTGATGTTTTCCTGGCTTAGGCCAGTGTAGTTGGCCATAGAATGCTTGATGACCTTCATGATTTTTGTATTACCATAGCAGCATAGTAACAGGAGGAAGACTTTCCCTACACTCTTTGGGTTATGGAGCTGAGGAAGAAAAGCAACCCAAGTCTCCTATTCCAAGAGTGTGGGTTTGTATTACATTATTGTCACAGAAGGTGGACACTCCTAGCAATGCCTCCTGACACTTCCAAAAGGAATACCTGAGTAGGGCTATGGTAGTTCTGGAGGCTATGCTTCCTAAATTTTCCTTTTACCTCTAAGTTTTGAATTTATTTGCCTCCCATCTCTGGAGACAAATTATGTGATCTGAACCTCACCTCACACAGCTGAAGAGCTTTATGAAACTGTTAGTACCTTTTCTTATCCTGCAACATACACAGATTTTATTTCTATGTTTTAAATATTATCTTACAGAATAAAAATAAGAGTACAAAGAAATCTCAGACTACACTCTATCAAAACTGACCTGAGTTTTGGGGATATATCATGTCTCAAAACAATTGGTATCATATGTTGATTTAAGTTCTTGCTGATGTTTTTAAGCTTACAGGTGCTGTTTGTGCCATATGGTTATACTTGGTGCTGGAGTCTTACTGCATCCTTAAACAAAATACCAATACCAAGCAGTTATATAAAACTTAGTTGCTAAACCAGAAATAAAAGTAGGAAAAAATTTATTGTCTATAATCCTTATTAGCCAAGTTAATTGGTCTGAATTCTGCTTCAATTTATGTGTTTGGCTCTTTCTTAAGATACCTTGCCTTCTTTGGATTAAATCCAGAGATAGCATGCAGGAGTCCTGGTACACAAGAAAATACTGAATGTCTGAAGAGATCATGGCAAACAATCCCATTTATTCAGTTTAATAACTTACTGTTGTCCAGGGAGTTTTTTAAGCTGAATTACCTGCCTTGCTTTTACAGTAAGGAACATATCCAGGTGTTACCACAGGTCAGCTGATAAGGAGTACCTTGCTGTCAGTAAGTTCATTGTTTGTCTTTCTCAGTCCAAAGCCAACTTCCTCATTGCAGAGCTCTGGCTTTCCCTGGAACTGGATAGACTAGCCTGAATTGGAAACACTTCCAAACCTGAGTGGTAGAGCTTTTAGTTAAGGAATAACTACAAGGAAGAAAAAGAATAAAAAATAAATGAATTTTCAGTTATATTGTAGATCTAACCCTAGAGAAGTAAAGGATGTCATACATGGTGGTAACTAGAACTCTGATAGATACACACCTGCACCAGTTTAAATTACTGTCCTGGGTTATCCTGGCAATGGCAGTCAGGCAGATCTCAGTGCAGCACAGTCAGCAGTGTGGTCATTCAGGAAGGCATCTTTAAAGCTAACAGGGACACACAGAGCTGTCAGTGCTTCAGTGCACATGTACCTTTTACTGTCCCTGCGGGAGAGGGGATGTCCTGGCAGTGGGTGTATGCCACTTTACTGTATTTGATTTCCAGTTGGCTCAGCATTGTTGGATTGTTTGCAAGGTTTTCAAAGCAACTCTTGAAAATGTATCAGTGACCTGTCACTTGACTATTTTGAATGTGGGTGTACCCCGGAGGTTGCAGTCTGCCCTTTGATATATATTTGATTCTGGGGAAGGGAAGGCAAACTTTCCAGTCTTTATTGGGAAGTGATCCATATCATTCCCACTCATTTGCACAACCTTCCAGCTTAGCAGTACTTGCTAGTTGCCCTCTGAATGTTGCTACTCAAGCCTGGATGGTCTTTCTAGTTGCCTGGCATGAAAACTGTGGCAGGTCTTGTTCTACGCACTTGAGGTCTTTTGTTCTTAGCTGTTGTTTGGTAGAGAAGAAACCCAAAATAGTATTGATTCAAGTGTATGATGCTTCTAAGTAACATTCCTGGAAACCCAGTTGTAGGAGATGGCTGATGGTGCAAAGTGAAAGAGCTGTCCTCATGGGAATCCTCAGGTTGGGAGATCTACTGTGTCACTCAGGGGGCAGAAAGCAAATCAGAGCAGGCCTGATGGTCACATCTTTCTTTGTTAGAGCTTCCCTGATGAATTTTGGGAGAAAAAGGTAACCACATGTTTTGATAGCAATTCCATACGAACTCTACATACTGTACTAATTAGATATGTAATAATAACCTTGTGTCCATATTTCATAATTCAGTTATGCATTTAAACTGTTCTGTTAGAGCTACTTTTTTGCTATGATTAAAGAATCTTTGTTTGACTGAGCTCAGTATTAATGTACTCAAGATTCTGTTTCTTTAGAAGAGTAACAGATGTGCACAGTTTGGTGCAATTTTCAGATGAGCAATTCTGTTTATAATGAATTTCCCTGAGACCACCCAACTCATTTCACTTGTAACTTGAACTATGTCCAAGTGTTGATCTCAGGAGATGTAATGATCCTGTGCCCCACCCAGTTCAAAAGACATGACTTAGTATAGATGGTATTTAAATATCTATACTTTGAATCTACATAGAAAGCAAAGGTTTATCTTTTATGCCATGAAAAATGGAGGTGGAAATAACATTCTTGCATTCATTTATCATGTATTCATAGGATCTGAAGATGTGTATTGACAAGATATGAATGAAATAAAATTATAAAGATGAACAGGTGAAAAAGCACAGCACAGCAAGTAAAACCAAAGAAACTGAGATTTATCCTGGAAAATACAGATTTATTAAGCACAGAAAAAATCAGAAATATAGTATTAAATATATCTTGGAATGAGGTGTGGGTATGCAACACAATGCATCATGTCTTGTCAGAAACAGCTGCAATAAATTTTGTGCCACATTAACCAAAACATAGTGTGATTCAGATCTGTCTCTATCTGGGTCAGTATATTTAGAGTCAAACATTTAACACCAAAAAAAATTAATTGATGGGGTTTAGAAATGTTAGAAAGCAAATACTGAGGAACTCTGGGTGACAGAAAGTGAAGCTTCAATTCATATTTCTGCATTTATAGGAAATCCTACAGACTCAATCATATCAGTTGGAACAACACCCAAAGAAAAAGAAGCTCTGAATGACTCGAGACCATGAAAATTAAACAAACAGTTCTGAATTGACAGTAATTGGTACTGAATGAAACAGATTTTTTTTTCTTGACATTCATTGTACTTTATACTTAACATTTAGTGCAGTGTTATTTTGAGATTATAAACTGAGAACTCAGAAAAATGCACTGAAAGGTTTCTATAGCAACCATAGTGTGCAAATTATCTATGTGAACATTATGATCACGGTGATGTGACACTGTGGTGTTGTCTTGCTGTTTGACAGGTATGTGTTTTACAACATGAGTTGTGATGAATGTAAATAGTTAAAAATGGCATTAAGAACAATTATCTGATTTTTTTTTGCAAGAGAATTGCCTACAGTGTGATGCAAGGAATTTCTTTAAATTTCCTGAAAGCACCTTGGCTGGAGGGTTCTGAGCTGCATATAGAAAAGAACATATAGAAACCATATAGAAAACAATATGTTGGGGTTTTTTAGACACAGTGCATACTCAGTCCTGTACTCTGACAGCAATCATCCTCCAGTCGGGACATGAGGATTTTCATAATTGTGTGCAGTTGTGTCACAACAGCCAATGTGTGAGCGCGGAGGTGGATGGGATGCTGTGATCCCCCTGCTCTCAATGGCTTTTGTGTTTGCTTAGCTGCTTGCCAGCAATGAAGATGCTTTTTCAGCATCTTCCTTTCAGATGAAGCCAGAAATACCAAATGCAAAGGAAACAGTGCTGCTGTGAAGCCTGCTGAAAGAGATTTTCTTTTTTCCTTAAAAATAAATAAATTCATTAATCATTGCACCTCACTGTTATCTTTTTTCCCTCTCTCTTTTTTAACTAGCAGCTAAAGACAAGCTGCCTCTTCAGTAATTCTTGTGTGCTTGTTGTAATGAAATTCCACATTTTCTCACTTGAAAATGAAAAAATATTTTGTCAGTGCCTTGGTTATACATGCTGTGGTAGATATTAGAAACAATCTGCTTTTTATAGTCTTAATGGTCTTGACTTGAATACATCCCTGACTTTTGAAGAGTGATCTGTCTTGCTTTATAACAAAAGACTTATGCTTTTAAGCCTGAACTTAAAATCTTCCCAATTTGCCCTTTGGTTTAGTTTTAAAATAATCTGAAGAAATTAGTTGGTTGCTTTTGTTGTCATTTGGTTTGGGGGGTTTTTTCCATTTTTTTTTTTTTACAAAATTAAAAGAAATGTTGAAATTTATATTAGAAAATGTATAGGATATAACCTTCATTGCTGCTCTAGCTCTGTTTCCCAGGAAACGGATCAGAGCAGCATGAAATTTATCTAAGGCTCCCAGATCCGGTACAGAAAAAGTGAAGGCAGGTCTAAAAACTGTCTTTTAAGGCAATGACTGCTAAGGATCTTTTACAGAGCTGTGGTGTGAGAATTTTGCGGAGAGTGAAGTCTGAGTAAAAGCAGGGGAGCCTTTTGGTGGATCTGCAGTGCAATTTTGGGCAATTCTACAACCTTTACTTGCAGTGACTCAGGAAGGCCATATTAATCTAGACAATCCATTCCCATGGGGACCACAAATAGTTCCCGGGTTTGTCAGGTTGCTTGTGATCAAGTGGCTGCAAAGGTGCCTTGGAAGTCCCTGGACTTGTGCCACCTGGCCTGTGAGTGTGGGCAGGTGCCTTTTCCATCTGCAGCTGTGACTGTGCCAGTGGCAGTGCCAGAGTGCTGCCTCTGCTCATCCTGCTTTGGGAGGGCAAGAAGAGCTATAAACCCCTTAGTCCGGTAGTTCCTCACCTACCTTAAAAGTCCTGCTGTCCCACTATTTATCTGTGGAAAAACATTTGACTTCAGAGCACTGGATTTATGAAATAAAAGCAATGTATTCAAGTATTGTGTTTATGTCAGTTGTTTGTAATGATGAAGCTTTCTGGTGTTACTGGTAAACTATAATGTCAGGTTGTGGTAGTGCAGCTGTTCTTACAATTGGACTAAACATTGCCTTCCTGTGGATAGGGAAATTAGATTGCACATGCGCCAATTTGGAAAAACCCCCACATTATCTATACTTATTTTTGCACTTGCTTTTTCTGGAAGGTTCATATTATATGGCCGTGACTGTCTATTTTTTATTTTGCCATCTTCTTTAGAGCTTCTTCTGTCTTCCCTTGAAAGTAGGGCTGCTGCATGTCTCCCTTATGTGATCTTACTTTGTGTTCTGCTACTAATGAATTAGAGCTAGAACTGGTTGAGTATTTTCCCATCAGAATGAATTTCAGCTAGAAATGTCTGTAAAACAAATTGAGCAAAAAAAGAATTTACTGATTTTTTTCAAAAAATACCTTTTTAAATAGGAAAATCAAAGCATATTATTCTGTTGCATTTAGTTCAAGCTGATGGATAATATCCTATTTTATGCAATTGACCTCAAGGATTTTATCTTTGAGTCAATTGAAAAAAGAAAAAACCAAAGCTCTGGAAACTGTATGGCACACTGAAACTATTTTTGATAAAAGTGATAAATTTTGATAAAAAGTGACAAATTTTTCCCCTGAAAAAAAAGGGTGAATTCTTTCAAAAATAGCTGAGTTCTCTGTGTGAGTGGCAGATGTAAGCACATTTTGAATGTGTTTCTAAAGACTGTTCCAAAAAGGGAAGGTGCTTATAGGTGTTTAGTCAAGTGTTGAGATGCTCCTGTACTCCCATGGTGAAAGGGACAAATACGTTACTCAACAGTTGACATATTAAGACAAGGAAACATTATTTTTAAAAGAAAGAGGCAACTGTTTCTAGTTCAGTAAAGCCTAGAGTTTGATGTTAGCTTAAATACAACCAAAGATGATGGAAGCCACAGGAACAAGTGAGAGTGTGGTTTTGTTGTGTGTCAATACTAACAAGCCTTAGAAAATATTAGTAACCAAGACTGTGAAAGATTGTACAAAAAAATTAATGTTTGCATTTTTATTTTATACAGTTATAACCAATTTCAAAGTTTGATCTTTCTTCTTTCAGAATGATCAGTCTATGCAAGATATGCAGATAATGGGAGGAGATGATCTTTCAAAGCTGACTGGGAAGGTTTGTTAATTTTACATTTAAGAAAGAAAATTAGTCCACTAAAAACTCTTGAGAAAATCTGTGTAATTTTGCACATGAACTGTCAGATACTAATACTGGAATCAAAGATATTTAACAGTCTTAAATTGCTGTGATGCCATTGCTTTCAGATTGCAGATGCCTCAAAGAGGTCAGAATGTAGCCCCTCCATCTTAGTGCAGGGAGATCCCAGTAGTTATACAAGTACCACCAGTGAAACTGGGGGCAAAATTTGTGCTGTAATGTTTCCCTTGAGTTTGTTTATGTCTTGGAGTCTTGTTCTTACTGCATTCAATGGGTGCATACAAGCAAACTGCACATTGAATATCCCTGTTGAATTCATTATATGAGTTTAATACCATTTTGCCTGCTGCACAAAATTACGTTGTGGAACCTTTCACTCAAAGAATCAGATGGGATTTTTTTATTTCAGCATCAGGCTGGCTGTATGACTGAATGTGCACTGTGCTTGGCCATTGTGGTAATGAGAGAGAGCCATTTCAGGCAGTGAAAAGGCTATTTTCATCCAGCCATGGTAATACAAAGCAGCACTTTGAAGAGGAAGGAAGGCTGATTTCATTAGGCAAATGGTCTGTGTGGAAAATGGTCAGAAAATGGAGTCTTTACTTATGCATTAGGGCAACGTAATACTTATCTTGTTATTTGTACTGTACGTGCAGTTACTGTTTTATTAGTTGGTACCAGATGATATCCCTTTCTTCAAAGCACTCAAATGTAGCACTAGCAAACTCAATTGTTTTGTCATACTGTAGCAAACATGAAAGAGGAGAGAAAAACTTAACTTTAAATGTTTCATTAATACTAAACAGGTTTTGGTGCAAACTTAAGTGAAGGCGTTACCCTCAGATTATTTTAGTGATACATATATAGTCACTTTACAGTTCTAAATACTCCTGATGGGTGTTTTTTTCCAAATTACCCCCTAAAGCGTTAATCATATTTTTGGGAAATATTAATCAATTTGCTACTCTCTAATATTCAAACACTGGAGTTACCTGGTTTTTTGTGATGATTTTGCATATGTTTCTGTGCTTCATGGGGAGAACTGGCAGTGCACCTATTCATCTTACCTGACATTTCCCTTTCCCAGGTATTTCAAACACTTTCTAAACTTGCAGGCCCAGCTCCTCTTCCCCATCTTCCCATCCTAAATTTTCTTGATTAATGGTTTCAGTTACTAATATTTTTTCCAGACATAATATTTCCTGTATAATTTGAATTCACTGGGGCAAAACTTAATTTTTTGCGGGATTTTTGTGTATTTGTATGTGTGCATGAGAGAGAAGGAAAATTTCACAAGTTCTGCTCTTGTCAAAAATTAAGTACATTGTTATATTAAAACAAAAATCCTGGTAACTTTTTTTCTTGTTGTCATGGCTCTCCTGTTCCCAGGTTTGGAATGGGACACAGAATTTGTCTGTTGGGAGGCTGGGAGGTAACTGGGGAGACGGCTGGACAGCAACCTGGTGTAAGGCTGCTGGGTAAGGGGCTGGGATGCTGGGCAGACCTGAAGGGGCTGGTTTAGGAACAAAGGAAGGGAGCCCAGAGCTGGAAGCTGAAGTGGGGCAGGCAAGGGAGCTGGGGCTGCCAGGGGAGCAGACTTGCTGAAAGGGCACATTCAGCACTTGTGTGTAAGTGTAGCTGTCTGTGACACAGCTGATGTATGAATAATGAAGTAGCACTTTCACTAGAACACGTCAGAATGGGGTTTCCTTAAGACTTATTTTCCTGATTGAAAAGCTGGAATGCAAAGCTTAGGCCCAAATGTTCATGCTTACATGTCTAAAGTGGGATATGTGAAGGAGTGGTCTCATGTCCACGGATGCCGACTCCTCCATCTGTTGCTGACTTCAGCAGTCAGTGCAAGCATTCAGCACATTCACTGATCAGCCATTTGTGGTCTGACTCAGAGCCTCCTACAAGCCGAGGAAATCTTTCCTTGAAGTGTTTTTAGTACCTCTGTTTAGCTGCTGGCTGTTAAAACTGCTGGCTTTAAGAACTATCCAAAGTCACTGAGTGAACTAGTTAAAGACTTACTGATAGAATTCCAATTCCCTGCTATTGAGCGAGCTGGGTGCTGCCTCTGCCTGCTTGGAGTGCTTAGTAAGAAAAGACTGTAATTATATTGAAAAATTTATGTACCAAGTTACATGCCATTAACTTAGGGATCATGGAAGGTGTTTTCAAAAACACCAGCATGGGGTTGAAATATTGGAAGGTCCATTAAGTTTCTGTAAAGTTCAAAAACATCAATAAATGTAAACAATTTTGGAACCTATAGACAAAAGATTCTGAGATTTTGATCTTAGAGTGCTCTTCATTAAGGAATAATATCTGGAACCTCAGTTAGCCTATAAACTTAGTGAACAACCAAGGCATGTTCATGGTTTACTTATTACTGGGAAAAAAGATTACTGAGTGAACAGGCTGATATATAACAATGTTTTGTTTTTTTCTGAGAAAGCTTAAAGAAAGCAAAGAATTTTAAAAGCTAATAAAAAGATGCTGTTAAGGATAATAGCTCTTCAGAAGGAAGAATATCTCCTCTGTGCTTCTCTACAGTATGCCTGGGAAAAATATATTATGACCCAAACCATGAAAAAGAGAAATATTATGAGAGTTAGCACACACACCCAAACTGCCCATACTGTTACTTGAAGAAAATCATCCCCCACTTGAAATTCTTCTTCTGTGAGGAAGGTCAGAGGCAAGAATGAAGTTTTCGATGTCATAAATCATTAATAAAGGTACTTGAAGAATGAGTCCTGATATAGCTTAACACTCTAATGCTTTGTAACCATTTCTATGAAGAAAAAATAAAATTTAAAAATACCTTCTTTCATGATATAAGTGATGAACATAAAATTCTCAGTAGCTGATTTCATAGTTAAGTAGCTGCTTAGTTTTCAATTACTTTAAAGATTAAATGCTCATTTGGGTAAAATTTATCATTAATGTTGTAAAAAGGAGTAAATGTTGAAGAGGGGAGATGAATAAATTTTGGGAAAGGGGAAATTATAAATTACTGTCCAGAAAATTGTTTCAAAGCAAGACGGCAATGAAAACTTATGAAGATGAGGTGAAGGAACAAATAATATAAGCCTATTTGTATTTGTGACATTTAAACAAAGCAAATTTTAAAGCTTCTAGAAACGTCAGTAGATTCGGCTGTACCAGAGTTGTATCATTGCCATTTACCTCTTACACTTTTATGTGTGTATATTTTGTCTGAAGAGCTTTGGAGCAGGTTCTGTAGTCCAAAGCCTTCACTGACAGAGATTGTTCTGTATTTCACTCCATATGTAAACTATGTACTGTAACCTTTCCAAAAGGCTCCTATACTGTTTTGACTTGTGTCCTTGCAAAGGAGATGTTAGGCAAAATCATACATTTACAGTTTATATAATTTTGCAATTAAATACTTATTACAGTAGTATAATGTATTTTATGTCAAAATTAGATCCAGATATTCTTATCATTGTCACTATTTCTACATAACATAGAATATGAACAAGATTAATCATTATTATTTGTTAGATTAAGAAGAACTTGAATTAAAACAAAGTAGTTATACAGTTAATATAATACAATTATGGAGCCAGGGAATTTCTGATACTCCATCTGTTGATGCTTATGTTCTTTATGAATTCCCTGTGTTCATTAAATATGTCTTGTTGACAGCCAGTGATTTTGGCATTTTCAGAGAAGTGTAGAAGGTAATAGTGACTAAGAAAAAAGAACTGAATGTGTCTCTTCTCTTTGCACTTCATTGTTTGAGCACTCCATCACCGCTCTGACAGTTTCCTAGAATGACTGATCAGCTCATTCCAAAAAGAAGTTTCACTCAGAAGAAGATACCCTCCATGCAGGACTCCTCACTTCCTACTGGCAGGATTTATGCTATAAAATCTCTGAGCTTCTTTTATATACATCACCTAAAACCAGTTTATCCCGTCTGCCATTTTCTTGCTCCACTTGTCATTTTGGAGGATGTTCCAGGAACGCAACGCAATCTCACTTTCTTTTCTTATGCCTCTTTTTTCTTTCATATTTTACTGAACCATTTTCTCTTCATGTCATAGGCTCCAGCAACAGTTCTGAGAGTTGTTCCTCCAGCATTCTCCTAAACATGTTAGCACTTCAGTGTTTAGTAAAATGTACACATGACAACTGTGTAACATGGTGTTTTATTCTCTAGATTAAAATACATACTCACTGTTCCACAGGTAGGTTTCTCAGAATTCTATTGGTTCTATACTTCTTATTTTTCTCTCCATCAGTATTCACTGCCTTGACTAATATTGTGATTTCTGTCACTTTCCAGAATAATGCCCATAAATTTGCAGAAAAAATAATGGCATTCTCTTTAGAACATTATGTGCATGAGACACAATTTCTATGACAGTAAAGGTATACAAAATCCACTATATACTTCTGCAATAGTCTTGTGCCCCACTCACATCAACATCTTACTGTATTCCTATCAGACAAGCAGCCTTGCCTTTTTCGTCTTTTCAAAGGCTGATTTCATGTGTCTCGAAGCATTCCACATCTTCAGTACCTCTGCTTAACTGCCAACTTTACTCACTGCTCTTATTTGCATTTTTTCTTAATTAGGTTTGATATTGTGTATTCTTCTGACAGTTGCCATCCTTTACTGCTTTTTCCAAAGCAAAAGACACAATTTTTTCCTTCCCCAGAGTCAATCACCTTTCTTTGCACTTCCCTCTTAGGTAATCTGTTCTGCTGCTCATCATTGTTTTCTTTTGTTGTTCTGGAGGGAGAAAAGTGAAAAAAACTTCCCAGCTTTCCCATCCTGTTTTTCACACAGGCTCTGCTCAGCCACTGTCTACCTGGTTCTCTATCATACATGCTCCTAATTCTATTTCACCTGTGTCCAGAAAATCCTCATCAAATTCCAGATGACCAGAAGATTATACTTCTTACTTCAAGGAAGGAAATGGTGATTCATTCCTGCATTGCCTTTAGATTAATTATGGTAATCTGTTGTACTTATGCATGTATGGCCAAACTTCGTGAACGAAGATTTTGGGCAGGGCTCTCCCCACCTGGGTGTGCCCTTCCAGCCTGCGCAGTGGATTTTTCAGGTGAGGCACAGCGTGCACAGAACTGGCCCCACCGTTTAAGTCCCAAAGTCCATCTGCCACGGCCGAGCGAGCTTGGACAGTGACAGTGAAGTCCTCGGGACTGTCACAGCACCCGGTACTAACCGGGGCTGACCCTGCTGAGCATCCGAGATCTGACGGGATCGGATGGCAGGGAGGCATCAAACTGCCCGGTACTGTCAGTTATGCACAACAGAAGGGATGCTGCAAACATGGCTGCAAGTGGAACAGAAGTGAGTACAGCATTCAACACATGCTCTCTTACAAACAAAGCATCAGGCCCTGCATTATGTCCCCACTCTGTTAACTCGTGGAGACTGAACCAGTTTTACAAAGTGTTAGTAGCTGGAGTCTGTATATGTGGACTCATAACACACCAACAAAAGTTGCTCCCATCTGCAGCTGACACTGATCAAACCAAATGTCAAAAAAGAAATATTTTTGAGATATCATATCTGTCCTTTCAGAAATGACATGAGATGTGGATGTGCTCAGCAGAAAATACCAAAATCAGACATACACGACCTTTTCTAGAACCCTGTAGGAAGTTCATAAGTAGATGTCTCGTTTCTCAAAAGTCTTTCATATTATTTTCTAACATCATGATGAAGTGCTAGTATATGTAGATTCCATTCTTGTGTGCATACCATAAAATGATTTCACTTCTCATAGGAGTCCTTGTAGCTCCCTTTGGACCTCTTCACTGAAATGCGATGCATTATTGTTTAACCTTTGTTTGATGATGATTTTTCAGCTCTATGGCACTTCTTCAAGCTTAAGTTTTTCTAAAATGTCTTGTTTAAGCAGTAGTACTTGAGGTTTCCCAAATACAATGCTAAGAAAGCAAGTGCTGCAGGTGTGATAAGTAAATTGAAATCCACTAAAAATTCAGTTTGAAGAATCACATCAAGTTATGTATTTCTGATGATATGCAGTACACATGAAAGGGTTTTCATAGAAATAAACTAACTGAAAATGCACACTTCTGAATGGAAATTGAACTAAAGGATATGAAAATACACTGTGTTGACACCTTCTACTCATCACCCCTAAAAAAATAAAAAGACATTGGTAAAAAGGAGATTTGGGGGGGTTATTTTTTTTCCACAAATATGCCTTTATTTGTGGAACTGGATGCATAAAAGAACTCACCCCTTTCAGCAACTGTGTATCATGCATATTTTATAAGCTGATATAACCAATAATATGTTTTGAGTACCCTCAAGTAGTTTAAGAATAGTTCTATGCAAGAGGAGAGAGGAAGGAACCCAGACTGTCAGTGAGGACTTGACAATAAAAGTATTTCCAACAGTCCAAATTCCCGTGTATTTTCTTGACTTGTAAGACCACCATTATCACCATACCAAACAGGATGAAAGGTCTCTCTAGGCTTGTATCATGTCTTCAGCAGCAGACAGCTGGAATTCTATCAGGGAAAGAATATGTGAAACGTTGCAGGAATAGAGACTTACAAAATCTGGGTTCATCTTGAATACATTCATTGCTAAGAACTGTTACCCACATCTGTGTCATCTCTTTGTACCTCCTGTTATGCCTCTAGTCCCACTTCGGCAAGGAGTTTCATATTTAAGTAGCAGATTTAAAAATTCTTTCTTTTAAGCTTTCTACTTGTTACCTTCAATAAGTTTTACAAGACTTAGGTGCAACTGTCTTTTTGAATTGCTTCCTTAGAAATTTTGGCCAATCTTGCCACATTATGGTTCTTTTCCTTTTTTTTCCCTTCTCAGAGTAGTTATTTGGCCTGATTACAAACAGAGCTTTGTTTAGAGATTCCTTTATCTCAAGGTCCAAAAGCAGTTTGTCTGAACTTCTGGTATTTAGAATGAAGGGTCTCAAATGATAATTTCTTCACTGTACCTAAAGTGTCTCTTTTGAACTAACAACAATTTTGATTTAGCGACTTGATGGAGAAGCCTCCCTAACTCAGGCATGTTTTACCAATAGTCAACTGTCATCCCTGAGAAAATGGTGAACATAATTTTCTTTTGTGACTTTGAATAGTTTTTTGCTGTTGCCTTTTTTAATGCCTTTGCCTACTGCATTGAGCAGCTTGGCATTATCAAATTCATGTTGCCATATGGTTGCATATTTGCCTATCACACAGTCATTACTTCAGCTTCTTTTAGATCAAGTTATACATTGGGAGTCTGCTGTACAGTACTGGCATCCTGTAGGATGTAAATGAGACAAGGTTTGAAAGTGGAATTAATAACGGCAAATTAAAAGTAGGCAATTGATATAGCTGGAAGAAACAAAACTTCAAGCACACTGATCCTTCTGTTGGTCTGAACAAAATCAGCAAACTTCAAGCTAAGTACAGATTGGGAGAAATTCTTAATTTTAACCTAATGGGGTAATTGGACAATTTGAGATAAGAAAACTTATTGCCCTACTTAATCACCTGCCCTGTGACCAGAGGGGCAGATAAAAATGTAAAGAATTCCTCTGAGCTAAAATAAGAGAGCAAATTATCAGCTGTGGAACACTGATAAATGAGTTGGAGGGCAGCTGCAGTGGGGGATTATAATGTGCTGTAAAGCCAGTGTTTTATTCAGTCCATGATTTCAAGTGCATACAGCAGTTCTGAATTTTTGTTCCCAGGCTCAGCTGTTGAAGGTATTTTGTGGTCTCTCTGAGGTTGTGGGCTGAAAGGTCAAAGTTCCTTTGTGAAAAATGTTCTCCCACTGGGAAATGGGCTGTTAATTAAATAAAAGCTATTACTTCCTGCTACAAGCCTTACTTCACTGTAAGGTGGTTTTTTCAGGTCTCAAATCATTCTTCTTTTCTCAGTCTTAAGCTCTTTCTGTTTCAGTTTGGTTTGTGGTTTTTTTTTTAAAGTGTGTGCATGTTAATCTACTAATTTTATGCTGAAACATTTAAGGAGAAAATACCCTCTTCAGGTACCTACCTGATTCTCTTGCTGTACGTGCGAGGGCTGAGTTTGTCCTCTGAGCTGTAGCACGAAGTAGACTTGTTTATTTGGTTAGTTAAGCATAGCTTCAGCTTTCAAGGAAATACTGCTCCTTTCTAAATTTGCAACTTAGCATTTTACCTTATTAAATTTTACATTCAAAGACAGCTTTTCCCTCAAACCCTTATTCTGTGCTAACTTCAAAGTACTGCTATTTTATAGCAATTTTTCCTTCGAAATCAGTCTTCTGATTGGAACATAAAATCTAGGGGGAAAAAAACTTGTTATTCATTTCCAGGAAAAATTGTTTCCATAGAACTTGCTACAGTCAGGCAGGAGGCATACCTGCTCTCATTACTCTGCTTGGTCTTGTTAGCTGACATTGTGGGAAGGTAAACAATAGAAATGTATTGACTCAGTGCTGGAGTATTTTTCAGCTTATTACAAGTCAGGATTTTTCTTACAGATGCTGTAAAAATAACCTACTTCCTTGCTGTGTATAAGCTCGTGTGGCTTTAAGAAGCAGTACACTAGAGATTTCCAATTTTTGCAGGTTTCCAGTCCATTATTAAAAAATTTAAAATTCAGAGAGATATTGAAGTTGAGTCAAAATATGTCTCTTTAATATGACAGACAAATTCACATGCAATACAGAGATTAGAAAATATTTCATTTCCATTTTACATAACACTAGTATTGTCAAAACCCTCATACTTTTTCCAGATGTCCCAAGACATGGTGCTATGGCCATCTTTACTACTGTCTGGAAAAGTATATGAAAGCATAAATTTTATTTTCATATAGGTCCAATTCACACCACGTTTATTATTTCTGCTCAGTGCAAATGTTCATGTTCAGAGTTGCAAGTTGTGTGTGACCTGATCACTCAAAACTGGAGGATTTTAAACTTCACTGCACCCTTTTGCATTCAGAACCACAGAGTACAATTTTAGGGCCACTGTAATGTGTTTAGATGTGATCTGGACTCAGAAATTGAACATACCCTAAGAAAGTTTGCCAATGACACTAAGCCAGGAGGGGCTGTGGTCTCCCTCGAGGATAGAGAGGCCTTACAGAGAGATCTGGATGCGGTGGAGAGCTGGGCAAACACCAACTGTATGAAATTCAACAAGAGCAAGTGCCAGATTCTCCAGCTGTGGCAGGGTAATCCTTATTGTATGTACAGCTGGGGGCTGAGAGGCTGGAGAGCAGTGTCATGGAAAGAGACCTGGGGGTTTGGATTGGTGACAAGTTGAATACGATTCATCAGTGCCCTGGCGGGCAGGAGGGCCAGCCATGTCCGGGGGGGTATCTGCACAGCATCACCAGTCAGGCAAGGGAGGGGATTGTCCTGCTCTTCTCTGCACTGGGACAGCCTCACCTTGAATATTGTGTGCACTTAGGGGCACCTCAATGCAAGAAGGACTTCAAACTATCAGAGTGTGATCAGCAAAGAGCAACCATGTTAGTGGAAGACCTAAAGGGAAAGCCATACAAGGAGAGGCCGAGATCACTTGGTTTGTTCAGCCTGGAGAAGAGAAGACTGAGGGGAGACCTCATGGCAGCCTACAACTTCCTGAAGGGGGCACTGGACAGGGAACATGCTGATCTCCTCTTTCTGGTGACCAGCAACAGGACATGAGGAAATGGTATGAAGCCATATCCGGGGAAGTTCAGACTGGACAGTAGGAAAAGGTTCTTCACTGAAAGGGTGGCTGGTCACTGAATAAAGGCTCCCCAGGGAAGTGGTCAGGGTCTCAAGCCTGTCAAATTTCAAGAAGTGTCTGGTCAATGGTCTGAGTAATTTTAGATAGTCCTGCAAAGAGTAGGGAGTCAGACTTGATCCTTATGAGCCCCTTGCAACTTGAGATATTCTATGACTGTGTCTTTCACCAACCTATCTCCTGGCAGCTACCTGGTATAAACAGCTGTAAACAGAGAATGATTTGCAGTCATCCAGATCTATCAGTTCCAAGCCATCCCTCTGATCCATCAGCAATGGAAGCTGATGGTTCTTTTATAATGACTTGGTAGGAAGGTGTTTCATTCTCTGAGAGTTGAGCCAACATCCTTTCTTTATTTGGACTACATATGAAATCTTGCCAGGATGTATTTTAAAAAACTGCCTATACTGTGTCTCACTGTAAGATATATTAGCACCATTATTAGATTTCTGGATCTACTTCAGAAGTTGTATAGGTGAAAATGGTTCTACTCAGAAATTAAGCCATCTTCAGTCTAGTCAACATGTCAGTAAATGTTCCTATTTCCTGTTCTCTGAGCTTCAAAAGCTGACAGAATCCAGAAGGCTGGATTGCTTTTATTTTCATGTGGTTTCCTTCTTTGCAATTGCCTCAGATATATCTGAAAGAACAAAACAGATACAGGAGCTTCAATCACAAATACTTGAGAAAATATATTTTCTTCAATATCCTTTAGCTTCCTATCCTTTGCCCAGCTATCAGTAACTGCTGTAGCACCACAACTGGTGAGTCTCACCAGTCTCCTGCACACCAGCTCACAGGTGGCTTTCACAGTTAAGCTGAGTAAGGTCTTTAATGTAACTGACCTTTCATAGGAGATGCTGTGTGCAGCCAGCTGTGCATTTAGGATGACAGTGATATTCCTGATAATGTACAAATTTGTTGTATCCATTACATTCTTCTTTTATCTTGTGCTATTGATGTGACCAAGGATAAGCTAATCTGTTTCAACCAGTTTTAGCAGGACATCACCACTATCTAGTCTTGGTTACTGTATATCAAAACATTCCTTGGCAGTCTGTAGTTTGTTCCTCTGTTTCTCTGCTATGCCATCCCTTTTCTGGAATATTCTGTCAGTAGCTTGCTTCAGCAGTAGAAAGGTAGGGAATAGGTAGAAATATAGCCAGAACATCACATTGTTTTGTGTGAGATGGTTTCTGATACCAGAGGATGGCAAACAACTTTGAATGCTTTCAGTCATAATCAGCAGTTAATGACTGAAAAGTATGATGACTTTGGACACAGTGACCCTGCATAATCAAAACAGAGATTAAGGTATCACTCTGAACAGTTAGGATGCCTGCTTATTTATAGTACCAAAATGTTTTCATACCTAAAAATTTTACAGGGCTTTTCCCCTACAAATTCCTTACATACGGGATTTCTCCATAGCACAGAAAATCCTCATCAGTGTTTTGGAAGTAATGAGAATGTGCATAATATGAAACAGAATCCATGTTTCCTGACCCAGACAACTTAAAGTGTCTTTCAAAGGACCAAATCTTCCAGTGTCTGTTATTTGCAACAGCCAGACTCCATAACTCTATGGAGAAGAGGCAGCAATAATGGGATGCTGGTCAGACAATTTCAGGGTCCACCAAAATTCTTCCTTCTGAAGTTAGGCAATAAATACAAGATCTTATACTTCAGCTGAAGTCATGTGCAGGTGACTATCACTCCTGTGGCCAGACAAACCCTTCAGGCATGTCTGGATCCACGTTAATCCTCTTTCCTTCATATGAGTCATTTGTGATAAGGAAACACAGACAAGATTAAATTTCTATTAGACGGATGTATAACTGGTTGGAAGGCTGTTCTCGAGAAACAGTTAATTATGCTTCTGTGTCAGACTACGTGCATTAAAGCATATTCTCCAGGGACTATACAGTATTTAATTCATGATTGAAAAATGGAATCAGCATTTAGTGCTAGTCACACTACCTGGAAAAAGACTGCAAGATCTTAAGAAATTATTGTAAGAATTTGGTGCAAAGAATGACATATAACGACAGTAAAGATGAATATTAACTTTTTTGTTTATATGCAAATAATGTTTTGCATAAATACAAGTGAGGAAGTACTGACTCAGCAACAGTTCTGAACTGGAGGATTATTTGTATAGGCATACAAAGTGGTTCTTTTATTCTCACCACTGGAAAAGTCTTCTTTCTGGTTTGGGACAGCACAACTGGAGAAAGATTCTGACCAGCTGGATAGCTTCCAGAGGAGAACAAAAGTGATCAGAAAGCTAGGAAATATGTCTTGTGAGAAGACGTTGAATAAATAGGGGTTGTTTAATCTGCAGAAGAGGAAAGTGAGGAAATACATCTTTTTCCAAATACAGAAAAAAAAAAAGAAGAAAATAAAGTGTTTTCTATATCCACTGCAGAACAAGTTCAGGCCAAATAGCAACAGACATTGTCTAACTGTACTTTTGCTCTTAGATAATGAAGCATTGAGGCACATTGTCGGGGGAAGTTATGAAGTCCTCATCATGTTCTAGAACAGATAAATCAGATATCTGTGAGGGATAGTTTAAAGTTGATTCTTTGGGCCAACAGAATAGTCTTGATGACCTTTCATGGTCTCTTTAGCCCCATTTTGTATTGTCAATGATTTTTTTTCTCACAAGATCAATGGTGAGGTCTGTTCCTCCCTATTGGTTAATCCCAATTCCATAGCACGGGAGGCTGCCATGGCCTCATTCTGTCCAATTTTGTGATTTCCACTTGCAAGCCAGCAAGAGACTCCATATTTCTGATTTTGACAGAATAGCAGGAGCAGCTGTGGTAGCAAAGAAACCTATTTTTTAATTAAATATCCCAGGACTGTGCTTCTCTCTCAGTCTGCCACAGCCTTGTGTGCACTAATAGGCCTTCATGGCCATGACCTTGGTCCCTTGGTGGGCACAGGAGCGTTGGTTCAGCTCAGCCCTGGGCTGTTAATCCATGCCTGAGCTCAGCTGTGTGGATATTGACCTTCAGCACAGCTGCAGCCATGCCTGTACATTACTGCAAATGTTGATTCAGACCCCAACTCATAGACTGACTTCATCAGACTTATCACTATGGACTTGCCTGGGCTGTGTTTGATCATGTTACTCTTGCTGGACCTGATCCCAACCTCTGGATTGACATCCCAGCTTGGCCCCAGATCTGCCTCGTCACCATAAACTCACCTGACGATACACACTCTTGGTTTAACAAGTCTCAGGTCTGCCTACTCTCCTTGTTGGGGCTCTGTGGGTTGGTCCTGGACTGGTGAGGCCCCTGCAGTGCCAGCTGTGTTGCTGCCCTCAGCTCATGGCTCACTTTTGCTCCAGGGGTGAGCAGCCTTTGTGTCACCCTGACAATGCAGGACTGTGCAGCCCATTGCCATGTCAGATTTGGGGTGTCCCAGCTCATGCTATAGCTACTGGTTAGGTCTTGTCACTAGAAGGTCCTTTGGGAGTGCAGTTCTTGCCAGCAGTATGAAGAGCAGCAAGAGATGCAAAGGATAGTAGAATGGGTCAGGATGTCAGGCTGAAGGTAGGTCAGCCTCTCTTGCAGATGCAACGCACAGTTATCCTGGACTGTTTTCCTGGTACTGAAGGAGTTCGTTTCCATCTTTAGTTCTGATGAGGTTCTTTCCTTGTCAACTTCTGCTCTCTCCCTGTATCATATATATCATTTATGTGTATGTGTGTGTGTATAAACACATAAATATTTACATGTATCACCACCAGCTGTGCAAGTGTCCAGGGGTGGTTAAACCATTACTACTGACATAATCTTCAGATGTCCACTTACTGAATAAAGCAATTTGCTTATGCCCCAGACCCTGAGCTAGTCTTTGGAACTGTTTTTCCTAGTTATGACTTCATCCAGGAAGCCAGATGAGAGCCAAACCGTTTTTGGACCCAAAAGGCTTCCTTCAAGAAAATGTGCCTACACACCTGTCATAAGCTTTTTCTGAACGCGGATTTGGTCTTTTATCTAAATGACTGATGTACTTCCATTCTTTCTTGAAGGAAGAAGTTTCTAGAGGCAGGGCATATTTGGACTTTTGTTGTTAAGAGGCCTTTGACTTTTTACCTCCACAGGACTAGGTGTTTCAGACACAGAGTTGTTTGTGTCAGCAGCTGAGAGGTTGAAAGTCAGGACTGCCAAGCAGGATAACCACCAGTGAAACCTGTTATGGAAACAGCAAAAAGGAGCCACCCTCTAAGATTAATATACATTCAACCAGAGCTCAGTCTAAATTAGTGGCTTTTTTGAGTGGTATCTCCATTGCCAACATCTGCCCACCTGCTACCAGGAGGTCTCTCCACACGTTTACCAAGTGTTTTGCCGTTTCAGAAGCGTCCAGGTACCAGTGTGTGGTAACATGTTTCTGCCATGGTTGATGCATGAAGCATGCTATGTCTCCCTACCAAGCACTGTGAGTGTTAGGAGAAGCTGCAGTATGACTATAAATATGGATAATCTATATTAATAATTTCCGTTTCGAAGATTAACAATTATTTACATATCAGGTAATGAAACTGTCAAAGGAGTGCTGGTTGTGAGCATGCTCCCTTCACACACTTCTCCATGTGTTTGAGTCTTTCTTAGAACTCTCAACCATGGGATTCTGTGATGGAAAAGGAAGTCTCCATATTATGTATGTCACAAAGCCAACAAGTGTGACAGGAAGGAAGCAGAATGTAAGCTAGTCTGGTGTGCATGGATATGAAACTGGCCTTGAGGTTTGCAGGACATGCAGCATGCACATGCATGTAAGATGTATACAGTAAGAGATAGATAAAGATGTTTGTGAAATAACTTCCCTCTTGCTGCTGCAGGTTTCACTTCAGACAGTAGATCTGAATGCAAGATTTTAAGAGTCCATCCTTTTGAACATGGCTATGATAACATTTACTAATACATACATTTTTATTTCTTCTAATAAAATTGCATCTTATTACCACTTTTAATAGCAGAACAGAAGTCTGCTTAGATACTGTGATTCCTGGAACAGTGATGAGGCATTTCAGCAAAAAGATCAACCTGTGTGATGATGCTATCATAAAGTCTGACATCACTGCTCTTGTCTGGACCACTCCCCTTCTCTTCAACTAATACTGATTTCAGCAGCAGTACTTGAAGAGAAAGAGGGTGCTTCACAGTATGAGAATGGGTGGTACAACTTGGCCTGTAACCCTTTACTGGAAGGTTGCTTGGTTGTGGGTGGAGGGAGGAAGAGCATTTATTTCAGAGAAAGAATATTATTGTTGTAGTATCATATTAATGTTGGAAATAATATTTTAGTGAACTATAGAGTACACTGCAGTACATGGCTAGAGACACTGGAATGAAGTGCAGCTCATCCCATTTGGATTTCTTCCATCTGATTTTATTTTCCAAAGCTACATCCGCTCTTGGCCAAAGATGATAATCTAGACAGAGCTGAATTAAGTTGTGGCTCCTGACTGCAGGACTTGCTCTTATGTCTGGCTCTTTTTCAGGGCACAAAAATGGAAAAGGAAACTCCTTGTGTCCTACTGTGTTGTACATATGCACATGGACCTGTCTTCATTTCACTTTTTCAAACATTTGTTTATTTTAGTATGTGAATGTTGTGTAATTGTATTCCTTTTTGTTTGTTTCTTCCAGAATGTTCTAATTGTGGAGGTAAGCTGGGTGCTTATATCATATTGTATTTAGATAAAGTCATGATAGGGTGTTCAGTTTCTGAAGCCTATGTTGACACTTCTTCAACTGGGAGGTGGTGAAGAGCGAGAGAGGTTGATTTGCTTAATGGCCTCTCAGTCTTTTTGCAATTGCATGAGGGATGAAACTACAATGCTGGCACTCTAATTGCTGGTCAGCCTTGTGATACCCAGTAGTCTTTGCTTCTGCATCATTTGATTTGTTCTTTCTGTGTTTTCAACAACAACTGTTCTGCGACTTCTTCTGTTCCTTAGAGGACAATGAATCAACTGCAGTGATGCCCTGCACTTCTCAGGTGCATCAGTTTGAAATAGTAGCCTGCATATGCTTTACAGCTTCGGGGTTGATCCCAGTCTGGGTGGGAGTGTCAGTCATTCCCTCAAGTCCCACCCCTGACTCCTGCATCCAGCTCTCCTCCCTGACCCCAACCCTAACCCTAGCCCTAACCCTAACCCTAGCCCTAACCCAGAAGTGTTCCCCGGGGACGGCCCATAACAGAGCTGCTGTGGATCAACGACAGTGTTCATTTGTAGAGGAACCTCACTGGTGCTCCAAATTCCCATGTAATTAACATAGGTGATTCTCTTTGAAAATGCTGGATAAGCAACTGGTACAGATAGAGAGCACATCAGGATCTGCCTGGCATTTCAGACCCAATGTGTGGGATGTCAGCTGGACAGTGGAAAGAAGCAACTGTATAATGATGGAAATGTCTTTTCTTAGGAAAGGATGGGGAAAAAATCATCAGCCACAGACATGGCTGGTTACCTGCTGGGAGCTCACATATTTGCTCATTCTAGCTGCTGTAACAGATATTACAAATGTCCAAGGAAAATTTTCTTAATTCTATTAAACAGCTGGGGAGCAGAGACTAGGTGTTGCTAATGAAAAATCCACACCCACTGTGTTGAGGAACAACAGCTGCTCTCCATGTCATGGTCAGTTTTGTAGCCAGGTACCTACTGATCTCATTGAGATGATGTTGGAAATGGCATCTCTGGAGAAACCTCATTTGTACTGGAATAATAAAACAACAAATAGGGTGAATTTAGTCCTGACATGGAGAGATGTTGACTTACTGTAATCTGGAGAATGATATGAAAAGACTAATCCCTTCATCCTTACAGTGCCTAGTAGGTCATCTCTAGTCCCCTGTTACATCCCCAGTACTTGCAACATAGCTGTTTTCAAGAGGAAGTGGACAGTCCTTGGACTGATTATTTTGTGGATAGAAAGTGCTTGCTTCGAAGAGTGTAAGCTCAATTATAAACTTTTTTGGATGAGGCTTACAATACACTGGGAAAAATAAATCATCTCCACCAAATAAGAAGGTGGAACTGCTCAGTCATTGTCCAGATTTCCTCTTTTCAGCTTTCCTTTGTGTTTTATTTACTCTGTTTTTCATGTTTTATAAGGATATTGTTGGAACTGGAAGGACCATGAAAGTTCTGCTTAATAATATAGAAAAATACAAGCCAAAAATGATTAAAGTGGCAAGGTGAGTAAAACAATCACAAAACTTGGTAATTAATTAGTCTAGTCCAGTGTGTTTTCCAGTGGAGGTTCCAAGTCTGAGATGTGCTGTAATTTGATGCTGCAGTATCACATGGGAGCTGCAGAGGAGCTTCCTGAGTCACTGAGGGCAGGGTGGGGGAAAGGAGAGGAAATGCTTTTGAATTGTTCTGCAGTGACAATGACCCTCCAGCCATTTCAAGACTGGCACTGATGGACTTGGAAGGGGAACACACCCACCTCTTCCCTGCCATCAGGATGTTGTCAGCAAGAGAAGCAGAACAAGAACAGGGATTCACGTGGCTCCGAAGTTTTTTTTATAAAGGGAATAGTTTTTATGCATGTTATTCAGTTACATATCTAGATTTAAACAGGATTTATTTTATTTTGAATTACAGTTTGTTGGTGAAAAGAACATCTCGGCCTGATGGGTACAGACCAGATTGTAAGTGTTGTGAAAATCCGTACATGACAGTAGAAGTTACCACTACTCTGTCACTTACCTTTCATATCATTCTGTGGACTGCTAGAAGCATTGTGAAATATCAGCTGTCGATGGGACTACGGATTCAGTGGAAGGATTAGTGTAATTGTGGTTTGGAAAGCCTAGCCTCCTTAGGTTTTCTGTGGAGTACTAACTTTATAGGGAATCATGGAATGATTTAATTTTTTTCCATGAAAGGTGAGTGTTTTATCTTCTGACTCTGACAAACTATATAGAAGAGAATGTGCATTTCTTCTTTTTCATTCCTTGTTGCATCTCTTTGGAGGAGCTTCAGGATTCCATCTGAACATGAGAGGTGTTTTATTGTGACTAGGTATTCACAAGTTTTAAATTTTTTTAACCAAAATAACACTTTTAATTTATTTTTTTAGAAGTATTATTGTTCAAGGGGTAACCACTGATAATATGTTTCACTCCCCAAAAGAGCAAAATATAAATTGGGCTTTTTAAACTTTCTCCTGCTGATCTGTTCATATCACACCAGCACCACTTCTCTCTGAATTATTGGTCTTTATACTATCCTATGATGAAGCCATAAATGGAGCTAGACAAAGCTATTTTAATTTTAGACTTATTTAGAATAAAATGTAATAAGAGGTATGTGGCTAAATACGAAAAGAACAGAGCCAGCTAGAAGGGACGAGACAGTATTTGCTACTGAAGAAGGCTCTGGTCAACTGAGCTGGGGAGGAGGGGAGGAGGAGATTAGGCAGGTGAGTACCAGGAGGCAGCAGCATGAAGGGTCTTGATTTGGAACGTGGGAGAGAGGGAAATTTTATGAAACAGGAGTTACTTAAATGTTGAATGTAGCCCTGAGGTTCTGATCCAGTAATCTGAACTATGACCCAGAGATTTTGTTCCACAACTTTTTATTCGGTAGAGTGGTACTTTTAACATTTAGAATTTAATCCAGTAAATATATTTGACTGGATTCACTAATGTTAAACATATTAAAAGGGCAATAAAATTACTTTATGAAGGGTAGCTTTATGTTTTTATTAACTAGTATTAACTTGTAAAATAAAACAAGTTTTATCCTTCTTTATTCATACGGTGATAAATTTTATAAAACATCAGAGATCTCTTTTGTAAATCACTGACAGTGCTGTGTCATTTTCTCACTTACCCAAATTCATAATTCCATAACACCCATTTTTATCAACTGAATAAATTCCTTCATGAATACCTGTAAAATTTTTATGTGAACTTATTTTTGTGTCTCTAAGATTGTTTTTTTCTCTAGCTACTGAACAATTTGGAAAGTCTGACCTGTTTTGTACAGTGCTGATACTGCACAGCCCTTCACACTGCAAAAGGTCCATGCTTGTGCTTAGCTGCAGGTGTGTGAGGTGTATAATCCACCTACACTGCAGGCATTTGCTTTGTTAAGCATGTGCATGAATCTTCATAAGGCTGGAGCTTTAATTTAAGAAGCATTTGACATGTATTGGTAGCATAATACACAAAATAGTTTGTGCTGTTCTCAGCACAATATATAGCTCTCTGAGATTTACTTCTGATTTAAAATTTTGGGTTTTTTCATCATTGCTGTGGTACTGGACAGTTGTCAGCACACATATGTACCAATGGAGCTTCCAAACACAAGCAGAATTTTCCAGCTCAGATTTTGTCTTCCTTTCACAATGTGCCAGTGATAATTTTACACAACTCTCTTACTCTCTACTGTCAAAAATACTCTGTGACTGAGAACTCATTATGGGGCTACTGCTGACCTTCATGTCTCAGAGTCAAAAGTGATGTAACATCAACTGACTACCTATATTCAGTTTTCTTGTTGAGAACCAACACATGAATTGAAGGGCTTACAATTCCCACTGATCTTGTAGTGATGGTGTTTGTTTGTTTGTTTCAATACAGATTACGGATTTGAAATTCCAGATCTATTTGTAGTAGGTTATGCCTTAGACTACAATGAGCACTTCAGAGATCTAAATGTAAGTTTCTTCTAAAAAAAGTTGTTTAAAAAGTCACTGGTTTACTTTTCCCATATTTATTCCCATAAATACTCCATAATTGCAGCCCTGAGAAGGTATGTCTGACATGCTTGGGCTTTGGGATCCTTTCAGTGAGTGCAGAGCTCCTTGCAAAACCTCAAAGAATATAAGGGAGTCGCTGCTCAGCACTGTGAAAGTCCCTTCCTGTCTCTTGCCCCTGAGAGCAGAAGTCCCGGCCCTGCTACACTTCCATTTTATGTCAGCCTAGGGCCTCTCAGGTCCCCATGCCCAGTGTGTGCAGAGACAGCAGTGCAAGGGAAACAGGGCAGGTGGACTGTCTGAACGCTTGTTGCCTGCCCCTTTTCTCAGAGAGGTAAGAACAGAAAAAAGGTACAAACCTTGCCTTTGTTTCTTGTGGTACTTCCAAGGGTGGACCTCAAAGCTGGGAATTCCAAGTGGAAAAACTTTCTGTAGCTAGAAAGTGAAGTCAGAATTCACTTCCACATCTCTGGAAAGAGTAATTGTAAGATCACTGGATTGGCCAAGCCAAAGTATTTTTGACCAATTAATTGTAATCAATAATGTAATCAAACATGCTTTTGCAATCAGTGTTCTGTTTTTTTCAGCACATATGTGTTATCAATGATCATGGCAAAGCAAAATACAGAGTCTGAAGCAGTAACATCCACACCTGAATATTTCAGTGAAGCAGAAATTTGACTACACTCCCTCAAGCATCTCCCAGAAGAGCGATTCAACTGGCTCATGTGTCTTCCAACTCAGTATAATAAGGGGTTTATGCTGATTAATATTTACAGATGTGAGAGCTCTTATCTAAAATGTGAAGTATAGGGCTTTTAAAGTTACTGCCTTCTAAAATTACCACATAAGATGCCTTTTGACTAATAACTTGTCTGCCTCAGGTCTCATTGTGAATGCATCTCTTCTTCGTTCAGTCCATCATTCCACCCATTGCAATTCATGGACTTCACTGTGTTACATAAGACCATTCAAAAATGCCATTCTGTGCATGAAGATTATTTTACAGGATTTTATCAACTTCATAATCCCTTTAGTCTTGGTCAAATATGCTGCTGCCAAATTGAAAGTATTATTCTGATTTAATTCCACAATTCAAATACTTTAGCTGAAGCTGTATGTTGTGTTGCTGCCTCTTCCAAAAAAAGGTTTTAGCTCTCAGAATGCACTGAATTAGTGTGGGTCAAAATGAACCTTTGCAAGACACCATTGATCTGAAACTGGAAGATATCATCGTTCTGATATGTCAGGTAGCCATAACGTGTTTTGTGCGCTGAATTTTAATCAAGACAAAACAATGCCAGGCAGGTTTGAATTTCTGCATGGTATCCCTTGCTTCCATAGGACACAAAGAAATATAAAAATTAACAGTGTCCTGTGCATATATTCTTAATTAACCTCATTAAGCACGAAAGTTAGTCAGACAATTATTCAGTTATAATTTATTTTTTGTAGCATGTCTAAGTCAAACTTTTTGTAATCATTTGTCTTCTTCAAGAATAGAGATCTGACAATGCTGGAGAAGACTTTTATAGAAGAAAAAATTATAGGAAAACATAGAAAAAACAGTTAATGCATGAGTGCACTAGACTGTAGAAATTCCTTCCTTTATAGATCATGTTTGAAGAAGTTTGTGACTTTACATGCTGCATTAACAGCAAGAAGTTTAATTCTGTATTGAATGTAACTGTTCTTAACTTCCTGAGAGAAACCAATGCAAAGTAGCTGTGTGTCAGTAGCTTTGCTCTGAAATGTGAGGCAGGTTGTCATTAGCTGCTATCAACTAATAAAGAAATATTAAGCACACCTGTTACATTGCACATTGTTTATTATCCTGCTTCGGCATATTTCACACATCCCATAAAAACTTTTTGAAAATATGCATTTAACTGGTAATCTAAGCATAT
This sequence comes from Pithys albifrons albifrons, assembly GCF_047495875.1. Taxonomy (NCBI): domain Eukaryota; kingdom Metazoa; phylum Chordata; class Aves; order Passeriformes; family Thamnophilidae; genus Pithys; species Pithys albifrons. The sequence goes on from NC_092464.1 coordinate 18,185,173, forward strand.
CTTATGTATGTATCCTGTGACTCATAAGCTATTGGTATTTAGATAAAATCCATGATGTTAAGGGAATGAAAAAGATCAAAGAATTATTGTGATTGCTGGAGTTATGCTTTAGCCCTCTCTTCTCTACTCTTTTAACCTGTTTTTTAAAAGAGTACTGTTGAGAAGCTTTCCCTCAAAATAACTTTCTTCGTCTTTAGAGAGGAATGCATACCCACACAGCCCCTGGAAGAAACTGCTGAAAAGTTTCATCCCTTTTTCTTTTATGAGAGTGTTAAAGTTTTTCTTAATGTTTCTGACTTCTGTGGATTTAGTAGTAGTGGCACATTGTGTAGACTGAAGTGCTTAGGCTTAGGCTTAGTCCAGGACATCCATGAGGTTATTTCCTGTTCCCTCTCTTCTTAAAGAGTCACAGCCCGATTCACCTTGAAGACGATGATCAGTCTTTACCACCACCACCAAAAATGTAGCAACTAAATTAGTGTAAAATTAGTGTACAAATATGAAGTACTGTAGATGTACATAGTTCAGACTGTTAAAACTGTTTAATTGGAAGATTCATATTATGAAAATCTACATCCTTAATAGAAAAGACTGGATTTCTAGAAAATATAAAACTGGATTTTTTCTTCAGATTAATTCCGTTTCCTCCTGTCGTAATACTTTTAACATTGTGAAAAAGCACCATACAGGTTTCACTGGTGAATTCGCATGTGCAATTATACTGTGAAAAAAGGCGTTTTCTCTTCTAATGTCATATTTGAATTTTGTATCTTTATGTACCTGAGCATGTCCAGGTACCTCAGCTGCCATCCATGTTACTCTGTGCTTGAAGCACTTTCATCTGAAAAATTAATTTTCTGTTAGTTTAACAATCAGATTCCAAAACACCATTAGTGTAACTGAGGGAACAGGTAATCACATATGTGTCTGATTAATACTGGCTTTAGTCTCTTTGGTGTGCCCAGAGAGTTTACTGTCTCCTGTTTCAATGCTAGTGCTGATTCTATTCCTTTAACTAAAAGGCCACTAAACGTTTTTCCAGTTGTGGTTGCCCTCTATGACCCACAGAGCTACGTTTGGGGTTTTTTGATCAGTTCAGCAACATCTGTTACTTAAGAGGAGAGGATGCTCTTTAAAATCCATTAATTCCCATGGACATTGTGTTTATGTATTGTGTGAGCTACCATTTTTATCTCAGTTTTTCTTCTTCTGCAGTTAACACCATCATCCTTTCTCTACCTGTTGAATACAAATTAGCATGGGCAGTAACTTAGTCTAAAGTTACATAAATGTTTAGCAGCCATCAGGTTTTAGATTTAAATCAGCCCATTCATCTTACATGTGGTCCAATTCCAAAATACCCAAATGTGATTTTCTGGAGAGAATGTCAAAGTAGGAAGAATCATTCCTGCAACTTGGTTAACTTAGTATTTCATGTTGCAAACCATAGATACAGTCTGAATATCTAGTAGTTTATGCTTAAAAAATAGAATTGAAGTAGTCTAAAAGGTCTGTAATCAGGAAATTTTCTCAACTGAATTAGTTGCTGCCTCTTGTAGTTAGAGCTGAACAAAGCAGAAAATAGTGGATGGCTGTTTGATTGCATACTACTGGTATTGTAGTTCTAGATCATGATATGTTAATCCTCAAAGTTTTATTAATAAATTTCTATAATGTAAAATTCCAACATTTCCCCCCAAAATACAATACAAACTGTATGAGATATTCAACTGCAGAACAGTTTCTGATCTGTGAAAGAGTCAAATCATCACAGTTTATACATATTAAAAAGCTTAACTTGGAGATGTACTCACATCATGAGTCATCATCATTGCTCTCTGGTGACAAGTAAGATTTATTTAAATACAAATATTGGTAATTCTAAATGTTAATATTTCTTCATACTGAAGAAATAAAAGCTGAATCAGCTTCTCTGCATATTTTGCATGTTGATTTTCCCAGATAACATAGCAGTGAAAACTCCTATTGTAATCAAACTTGTTACACACACAAACTGTAATTCATTCTAGTTACCTTAAAAACTTTAATTTTCAGTTTCAGTTAAAAATGAGTCTCAAAACCATTATAGGGTTGCATAGCAAGAGATAGAGGGATCCTTGCCCATTTGTAAAACTAACACATTTGGGAATGTTTTTCACTTCTTTTACCTTTTTAAATGATTTCCAAAACCTCTGATAGTCTACATATAAAGATCTGAGATGAATGCAGTATCTCAGTGTACTGGGAAAGATGTCTTAGATTCTTTTTCTCCTTAAATCTGAGGGAGAAATGTACACCTGTAGGATAATGTAGGTGTGTGTTAGTTCAGTTTTCCAAAAGTCAGCTCCGGCTGTGCCCCCCAGAGGCTGAGTCAACCTCCTCCTGTGCTTCTATCAGTGCCCCCATGTGAAATCTCATGGAAGAAGCAGTGTCAGGTGCTTTACCCATCCTCTCAAAACATGGAAAATAAAGTGGAGGGAAAATAAGAGTTTTCATCCTAATTTCATATACTTTTCACAGTTCCTCGTTTAATGCCACATGCCTTCGTCTGGGAAGGCAGCCACCTGCACACACCCCAGCACCTGAGTGAGAGTGTTTGCACCACTGAGGAATGACTGCTGTGCTTGCCAGGGATATTCAGGGCAGTGACAGCACTGCAGCAACACTTGGCCAGCGAGAAAAGTTTGATCATAAGCCATAAACTACCCTGTGGGATTATTTGGTGGTGTTAAAAGGATAATTATTTGTTAAGAAAGAGCAATATTATGCACTTACAAATGATGAGAAGGGCAAGACGTCTTGTCCAAATAGAGAAGGCAGTGCTAACATACTGAGGAAAGGTTGTCATTTATTTTGCAGAAAGCATGGGGGACACATAAAATTTTTTAGAAAGGTAAAAAGGAGACATCAGTTCTGGGTGAGGCTCCATAAGCCCTTTGAAGGCTGTCAGCTGTAGTTTGGATACTTGTGCTGTTCTGAAGCATTGGCTGATCCTGCCTTCCTTTCTGTCACTAAACCAGTGCTTGGCTTCTTTGTACCTTCACGCAAACACATGCGTATCCGCAGCTGAACTTTTCACTACTGCCAGCAGTTGTTTTGGAACACCAAGGGGTTTCCAAATGCAGAAATTTAGACTCAATTAGTTAAATACTTGCTGTCAGGCCTTGTTCCTTCTGCTGCTGCATGGAGCAATGAACTACTGACAAATTATTGGAGTCTGCAGTACAGCAATTTACGTGTAATGCCGAGTTTTGGATACTGTTCAGAGGATGACCTTTCATTTGTTTCAGGAGTGGCATGAAAGTTTTCCCCTGTTTTTCAACAGCAGAAAGAGACAAGAATGACTGCAGTATTGTGTTCTAGAAGTCTCTCTTCAAACTGCATGTTTGGCCTTTGATAATGGTAAGAAAGTCTTGTTCATGACACAAAATTTCATTACATTGAATCATTACTACACACTCCAGAATCCACTGCTCCTCCTGTTTGTAAAGCTTCATACATTTGTCATCACTGTGAAGTTATGAGGTTACACAAGGGACTGCTATTACTGGAAGATATATGTTAAGCTTTTAAAGCTATTGAATTTGCATAGAAAAACATTGGAATTTAACTGAGATGTTTTGGAAGCAAAGCCAGAAAACAAAGTTATTTTGAAGCGCATTTTCTCAGCAATTTTTCATTTTCCTAAACTTCTAAAAGTATTCATCTCTTTTCTTCAGATTTCTAGTATCCAGTTACACCCTGGTTTTATGTTGTATTTTATCCTGGTTTCTTTTAACCAAATCCTTGCCAGTCCTGTAGTTTTTAAGGACACTCACAAACGCTTGTTGTTAACAAGGAAAGATAAGCCCTTGCCCTGAAACATTCAAGAGCAGATTTTTGAAGGTGCAGAAGCATCCAAGAAAATTTTATGGGATTTCACCTTCTTGTGTAGGTGCCTAGCTGCATCCTTCAGTGACCATGTACTCTTACAAATATGTTTCTTGCCTAATCTGGGTAGACTGGCAAAACATACAATAACATAACTTGGAATGAAAACAGGAGGATATCAGAACGAAAAGGAGAGGCAAGTACATTTGTGTCATTCTTTGATGTGGGCATGAATATTTCTTTGTCTTTCTGAACCATACAAGTGTTGTTCAATTGATTTATTTGTTTGAATTTTAATGAGAATTACTGTAGTAATGTTTCTGCTTTTTCTTAGGAAATTTGGAATGAGGTGAAAGTGCTCAAAATTTAGTTTTTGGAAATAATAACTCAGCATAAAAACTAGCACCTCGAGACAGAAAGAAGATCAGCTACAACAACAACAGTGGCATGAGCAGCAGAAGAGTCAAGGAGAGTAGAAAATGAAGTGTCATAAAAAAGCTTTATCTGTGAAGTACTGACTGGAGTGGATCCACCAGTGTGTGTACAGGAAAGGTATTAAAATTGGTTAAATATGACCTGCTGACTGAGTGTGGAGATGGAAGCTTCCTGCTGAGAGCCAGTTTGGTCCTGGGCCCACTTAGCCATATGGGAAAGGAAACCATAATAAACTGAAATTGTTTATCTTCACATTTCACATAATAAAATGATGCTAATAACTGCATTCAAGCTTTTAACTACAGTCACCCAGCTGAAGCTTCCAGTACTGTTTTGCCAAAGCTGTAGATGAGAGCTCTATGAAGTCAATCTCAATCTGTCTTAAATGTAATCAATGACTACACACCAATGGAACTTCATCTGAATAGATCTCAGTGTTGTTCTTAACAGCCCCTCTGGTTTATTTTCTGAGGTTTATAAATCTTCTCATCTCAAGCTTTACCCTATTCCTTAGATCTTTATTTCCATTTCCCCCAACTTCTCTTAGTCTATGTTGGGCAGAAACCAATTTACAAGCTCAGCAGGTGCTGTGAGAGAGGTGAAGGATGATCTGGAGACAGACATTGCTGCCACCACCATTGCTTGGCATGGTTTCTTTGCTCCCAGAGCTTAGGCAGCAGCTGGGGCTGGAGGAGAAATCAGCCACTGAGACACAAATCAGCACAACAACCATCCTCCTTTGCTGCAGCTTTTCTAGTTTCGGTGCTCAGATAAACACAGAATAGGGTTTATCCAGGTCAGGTCTGGCACACTGTTGATTCTGTCAGGCCTCAGCCATATCTCATGGCAGTCTAGCCAAAATATGCCTCAAAGTATTTTAATATTTTCCCCACGCAAGTCCCAAGCTGGTGTCCAAAGCTAGCAAGTGTTTTCCTGATTATGGTCTGCTTATTTATAGAAAAAGAATCAAATAGAAGAACACATTTCCTGTGCAGAAGGGGAGAAGGAAACCAAGGCACATCATGGCTCTGCCTCAGGCTGATCTGAAGCCCTTGGTTGGGCACAGATTTACCAGGTTGTTTTCCATCCCTAAACTGTGTTTAGACTGTGTCAACTTTAGCAGTCTCCGAGACATGTAAATTATTTTATGCAGAAGGACAACAGCTTTTTGTGAAGTCAAAATAGGTTGTGAAAACTATCTAAGCTACTCAAGGAGTGCACGTTCTCTGTATTTGAACAGCAAACTCACACCATAGCATGCAGGCCCTATTCCTGCAAAGGAACACAGACCAACTGGCCACAATTGCTCACACACCCTGAGTTAAGCTCCTACAGAGTTCTAGCAAGATCAGAGCCACAGATTGAGTTAGTGCAGGTGTACACATGAAAATGGTATCATTTTGAGTATGGATGTTATTCCAAACAGTCCTTTAGCCTCCTTTAATATAATGGCATTAGCCTAAAATTAGGAATGCTTGTACTATTGTTAACTACAAGGATGTAAATTCTGGGGCCACCATTTTAGATGCATTACTAAATATGGTGGGGAAGCAGCTGTGCAGGTTTTGGTAAGGCTTTACACATCTTCATCCACCAACACGCTCTGGGAGTCTCAGCTGTTGAGATAAATCTTCATTACCTGAAGAGAGAAAGACACATCGTAGCTGTTCTCAGCCATCATTGGGCAGACTTTCCAAAGCTCATAATAATTTACAAGGCCCATTTTTAGTAAGACAAAGAGAGTAAAATATAAACTCCTGTTTATGAATCATAATAGTCAGCATGGAGCACAGGTGCTTTATTCTGCTCTGTGGTTCACCTGCTTATGAATCCCAAGGCTTTCTCCCTTGAGGCTTCTTAAGACCAACCTGGCCTGCCTAAAGCCACAGTTTCATCCACAGCCATTATCCTGACAGAGCAGGCAGGACCTCTGCATCTTCCACCTTAATTTGCTAAGAGAAACCCTTTCTCAGCCAAAGCAGAATACCAGGTGAAATTATTACCAGTTATGTAGTGCAGAGTATTGGGTATCAGCTGAGCCTGTGGGTCAACAGCCTGGCTTGAAGCAGGATGGGGATAGTAGTGTTTTACCCTGCCATTTTTGGAAGGGCTGAGTTGGGTTGGGAGGATGAGAAGAACAGTGACAGTCTCTGGTTTGTGCAGCAGCCTGAGCCAGAAGCACAGTGCTCCTCCCTCAGGGCTCAGAGAGGAGGCAGCAATGCAATTCCAAGTGTCAAGTCCAGCACCCAGCTGAGGTCTCCTGGTATTTTCCAAGCTCAGCTCTCAATGTTACAGCAGATGGGATCACAGTTTAAAACTGTAGAGACATAGGAGTTACTTTTCACCAAGAACAAGCTCTAAATGAAAAATGTCACCAAGCTGCCTTTATAAACATCCCTGCCCTTCTCCCAAGGGTTTGGGCTGCCCTCCCTGGCTGCCGGTGCTACTTTGATTCAGCTGCTTTCCAGAACCAGTTTTTCTCACCCTCTGCTGGCTCTCACTCTTGCCCCCACACTGCTTCATAAATGTGTGTTCCACAGTCCAAAAATACCATTCCTGACCTACCATTCCTTGCCAGCCCATGACTAGAACTTAAAAAATAGGGTGGGTGGGAAAAAGTTATTTTGAAAAGCAAGGAAATAGGTGGTTTCCATGTTTAGGTTTAATCAAAATTATAGTACCAAGATACATGAAACACTAAGGCACCAAGACCTGGCTGATGTTCTCCACTGCAGCTGAAAAGAGCTACTCCTGGAAGGAGCTGTTGCTTTTACTCCTTCAGATGATTTTGATATATAGGGAAATGTAATGTCTCCGTAGGCAGTACTGTATTTACCCATAAAAACTGAGACCTAACAGATAAAGCAAACTTATAAATAATTATTTAATAATTCAGGGTTTGGAGGGGCTTTGGCTTTTTATTAATTTTCCTCTGCCCTGACACATTTTGCAAAAGTCTTTGGTCGGCTTATTTCCAAAGGTCTTTTAATTAGTCATTCCAGGAAAACAAGCATTATAATTTGTTCTTTTGTCTATAGGTTCATCTAAGGTGAAAAATCTTGGGAAGTTGCCATCACTCTTCTGAGTTAATTCAACACAAAGTTATCATACCAAATTTGCTCTAAAAGTTAGGAGTTTTTTGCAGTTAAGCATTCATGTGTCACCATCTGCATTAACTGCTTTCTGGAAGACAGAATGTAATTCTTATGTATAATGTTCATACAATAACATAGAAAAACAGATCAAAATAAAAATCAGTATTTTCTATCCCTGTTTTAACAGTCTCAGCTAAAAGGTATTTTCTATTTCTCATATTCACAGTCACTTTCCAGAACTCTTACCAGGACTTCTGTGTTCAATGTTTTAAGTCACTCACAGAATTCCTGCTTGATTGCAGGATTGAGTGTGCTTCATTAGCTCTACTGACCTTAGAAATTCCAGTTAAAGGAGCCCTCACAAGTCTGGTTTTAACTATGTTTGCTCACTTTCCCTCCTTCCAACCAGTATATTTCAAAGGTGGAATCCACACTGCTCATCCAAAGTGAGTTTCTTGTTGCCCTCCATCATGCTTTCCACAGCAGATCCATGCACCTTATTTCTTCCAACACATCTTGAGTTTGTTGATTACACTTCAGTGCTCCTATTTAAATTCTGAATTATCTCAGCAACTACAAAGTTGTTTTCTCTTGCTCCAGTGACATTTTATGGCACAATAAAGCAGCCTAAAAGTGAGAACAACTGGCTTTAGAGGAATGTCCTTTATAATTTCAGCCCTTCTAGCCATGACAATGGCATAAAGTACATGCTGGGCCTCATCTTAGTTCCCACCCCAGATTTCTGTGGCAGTGCCAGAGATTGCTGATCTGCTTTTCCCAATGCATTGCAGTCATCAGTTATCTTGGCAACCTCAACTTTGCTTCCCCCACTCTGGACTGGGCAGGCACCTGTAGAAGCCTTACACAATCATGAGACCCTCACCTCACTCCCACTCTCGGTGTGGGTTCCACACATTAGCACAGCAAAATGCTGCATTACAGCCTGATGCCTCCTACCTCTCCTACTATTCTGGATTATTCACAACACCTGGAGAAACTTCAAGAAGTCCTGCTCCTGGTTTTATTTGGCTTCACCTGTGCATGAGCTTGCTCCTCTTTGTCTCTAAAGATCTGTCAGTCCTTTAAAAACAAGAACTTTTTTTTCCTGAAAAAGCCAGATTCTTGGCACATTCTTCCAGCATTCCTTTAAACATCCAGTCAGCAAACAACTGCACAAACATTTGCCTGCCCTCTCATTGTTTCCTGACCCTGATTTGTGAGAGGTCAGCATGATAGATGTTTAAACTAACCACAGGCTCGGTTTATGCCAGGCCATTCCATCTGAGCTTTCATGTCATATTAATTACAATTCCTTTAAATTCTATTGCAATTAAAATTGAAAGAAACAGTTGTATGCTTTCAGCACCTCCCACCCAAATATCACATATTGCTTGAGGCCAGATTCCACCCCTCTCCTCCTTTCTGGATATCACCTTCCCTTCTATTCTTCAGATTTGCAAATCGCTCTTCAGAAACATGGAAGTTCATCTAATCAAGTGGACAGCCAAGTGCAGCAACGTCCAAAGCAAAGTGCTGCTTTAGATAAGATGGTTATTGGCTGGCCCTTTGCAGATATTTCTGAGCTGGCTCTCACAGCACAAACACGCAATGTGGGCAACAACACAGACTTAGATTTTCTGTTTCAAAAATCGAGATGTTACAGCCCTGATTTCAGCGATATGTGTCAGTGCTACTTTTAAGCTATTGGAGAGTGTGTCACACCAGATGAAATCAAGGCTCTGCAGAGGCTGAAGGGTCCATGCTTTTCATAGCCACAGTGGCACTGCACAAGCCAAAGTGCCCTGCTCAGCAGCCGCACCTTGAGGAGATGCTCCTCTCACAGTGCTGGCCAGGGGCACTGGGGTTCGGCTACTCTGCCCCTTGCCCAGCAGATCAACTGCTGGATCATATTCTGCTTGCAACACCTTGGTCTCTTCCAAATACTACTCTCTTTTCCCCCCACTGCATTTCTTTTATTGTCTTCCTTCATCTTTTGTTGTATTTCTAGCTCAGCTCTGCCTTGTCTTAATTTCACTGGAACCAGCAGCCTTCTGCCAGGCTCTCAGACTGAAGGATCTGCTGTGCTTCCTTTCTGGTCTCACAGGACTGCTGCTGAACCTTCTGGCAGAATTTCTTTCTTGTATCTTCCCTCCCCCCCTCCCCAGATTCTACTGAAATAGCTGCTTGCTTTTCCAGTAAGAGATGCTGCATTACTACCAGAAGCAGGTGGTTCTCATTTCAAAAATTTCAGTCAAGAAACTGAAGCATGTGACATCTTGTGAATCACAGAGTCTTTCTGTCTGTCCTGACATTTCTTTTATCTTTCTGAGCTGAAGGTTGATCCTTAAAATGGATAACTAAGAGAAATTGCATACCATGCCCACTACAGTTCAGCCAAATAACATCTAGACAAATGGCTTAGGTGGAGTCACTGCAAAATGCAGGATTAGAAAAGGTCACTAGATTTTAGTCTAGACAAAGTTTTTATATTTGTACTATTGCTTCCCAGATGAATCAAAAATTACATAGCCTTATGGCTCCTAAGTCCATTTAAAATCTCCTCACATCTATGAGCATAACCCCAGATTTATTTCCATTTTCAAAATGTTCAACCTGAAATCCTATTTGCCATTTCACAGCCTTTCTTTGCTCCTGCCTGAGAACTGGAGTGTTGGTGACCCCAGCCAGCTACCAGGCACTTCAGCTTGTTCCATGCTGTAGGAAGTCCAACTGAAAATGTACCAACTTAAACCCGACCAACTGTCCAAGGAGAAGAAATGCACAAGGGGAAAAAGCAAAAGGTCATAGAGAAAATAATTTTTTAAATATGCATTACAGAAGGTGATCTATGACAAGAGGGGATATCGGGTTTAAACATGTAAAATTCAAAATCTGAATGTTTTATACACTTAAAATATATCTCTGGGCGTGGGTGTCTCTGGCTGGGGTCCATCTCTTCCTTTTTGTCATTATCTTAACTGAGCTAGTTGAAAGGACATTCTGCTGACTCCAGACAAGTTCTTCCAGTTTCTATCACTAGTCCATCACATAACAACAATAACTTTACACTTAGCACATGAAGATATGCCAGAGAATTTTCTTCCACACCTCACTGCAGCCCAGACGGGCTGGAAGGCAATGCAGTGTCCTGGGAGCAGCCGTGCCTGGGCCCATAACAACTTTTTGTCCTACTTAGTATCTGAATGTTCTTGTTTTCAGTTGTGTACAGAGAACAAGAGCCTGGAGCTTGTGCACGTGCTATTTGAGTGGGCCCTGATAATGTCAGTGCCATGCAGCTACAGTCATTATCCCTGACAAAAGTAATGTTCTCCTGCTGCTTCCACAGTGGATTCAATGTGACAGAGAGAATGGCATATTTGCAGGTGCAAGGAGCAATCCTTCCCAAGGATACTTTAGTCTCTCCCACCTTAAAAAACCTCTCCTTAACTCCAGTTGCCCATCCAAGTGCTCTCTCCTTCTTGCTGGGTGTCTGCTCCTTAAGCAGCACGTCATTGTTCAGAGTTTTCTTCTTCAGCTCTGACTGAGCTTTTCCCTGATTGGGCTTCTGCCACCTGTGCTCCACTGAATCAGCGGACTTGGCTCATCACTTCCATAAAGTTTGGAACTGGAGGCAAGATGAGTCTTTCATTCTAATTTTGAAGTGTCAGATTATAAAACCATTTTAAACTCTTATGTGTAAAACTCGGATATATTAAAGACAGACTCTTATGGGGGAAGGAAAAGGAATAGCACATCTCTCTCAGCAGCTTCCTTGTGAGTGGGCTAACAAGGAACAGACTGTTCCATTCAGACCAAGCTTCCAGAAAGCCCAGCACTCTCCTAGGTGTCCTAGAAAAGCCTCTATTGATTTATTTCTAGCTAATACTACCTCCCTCCTCTGATCTGTCTCCCACTTTCAAGAGATTTACTCAGGTTACTCTCCATGCTTTCATTTGGCTTCCACAATCCTATTTCAGCTTCCACATCTTTAATCTTTCTTGCAAGGTGTTAAGGGATCCTTATTCTCTTTTCAGCATTTTCTGAAAATTCAAGTAATAGTTGTATTCAATCACCTCTTCTTCCCTGTCTGTAGTTTGCCTCTGAAGGATCTCACCATAAATACCATTTCAGCAGCTTTCTCCATGCTTATGATTCATCAGCTTTTCTACTTCCTATTTGTCACTTTGAGATATTTTTGGTAATCTCTTTTAATGCCACTCCACTAAACACATTTTCTTGCAACTCTTGAGCTTCTGTGTCCTCTTATTATAGAAACCTGATTTTGGTTTCTCACATCTGTTACTCCCACCTTGCATAACTTGTGTTCCCATAGCTCTGATTCAGGTAGGAAAGTGGTGGTGGGTTTGTGTGGGGTCACCAGTGACTGTAACCTAAAAAACATGAGCAGGTCTCAGTGAGGTTTGGCGAATGGAAGTAGATTAAGTCTTGAAAATATCCTTAAGACTAACTTATACTATCCTTTGCTCATATTGTTTTGGTTTTTTCTCTGATTTGGGAAGGTGGATAATACATAATCAACCCCACCAGATTTTTCTAAAGACAACTGTATCCAGCTGTGAAGGTGTAAACACAAAAGAGAGGGGCTGAGTGCTTGGCACTGACCGACAGGGAATAACTGGGAGTAATGAGATTAAACTGAACAAAGGAAAACCACTGAAGGTTGAACATCAGGAAAATATCCTGGCTGTGTCTATCAGACCATGGAATAATTTCCCACGGGAAGTGGTAGAAACTCCATCTCTTGAGTCATTTAAAATTAGAACAAATAAATCACTAAAAACCAGAGGACTGGGAACTACCCAATTGGAATTGCACAGGGATGAACTAGACAGTTTTAAAAGATGTATTTAGTCTCAGTTCCTCTTATTCTGAAATTAAATAACAGGCCTTGTTTAGGGTCTGCTCAGGCAGGACTGACAAACCTGCAGCTGCACCGTGTTCTCCTTATTATGGACAGGTTGAAATACTAATGTGACTCTATCTGATCATTTTTCTGTACTGTGGTAACATTAAACCCCAAGCCTGGCAGGGAAACCAGGAATTCCCCATGGGCCCTCCTCCTTCCCAAATCACAGACCTGGTTGGGGACTGTCCTAGGATTTTTCTGCCAAATCCTTTGTTTTCAATGGATTCCTCATTATTTCCTTTACCACGTACCCTGCTGGGCTTAGCTCCCCTAGATAGCAGAGCTGAAGCAATTTAAAATGCAAAATGCTTTACACAGCCCTGCTGGAACAGGGTCTACCACCAACAGCCCTCTAAATTCTTCAGAGCTGCTGGCTATGAACAGCTCCTGTAGCCATGACTCCCTCTTTGCTGCATGTGAGAGATGGTCCAGCCTCACATGCAGTTACTGCAGGAAGGACTCGGCCCCAAAAGGATATTGTTTCTCATAAACGATCAAAGTTTCCAGTTCTCAAAAACAGCAGGCCAAGAAAATGGTTCATTTACAGTTGTGTCTTTAGCAACACACCATGGTCCAGCACACTGACTGCAAAAAAAGTCAGCTTTAAAACAGTTGTGCAGATGCTTCAAAAAGCAACAAAGGTAAGGAAGCAAGTTCAGAGAAGATACAAGTGACTTTCTTGTCTTTCTGTTACATAACACTTGGGGTTATCCCATCAGCAGTGTTAGTCCACACAGCATTGCTCTCAGTCCACACTCACTGTTTTTCAAACTAATTGAACTGTACTGCAAAGCATTTTTCTGGGCTGAAGTGCTGAGGAAAGCTGAACACAAACTAGATCATATTTTGAGGATTTCTTTTGAAATTAAACACATAAGCTCAAGTTTAAGAATCTGATAAACAATATTTGAGTTCTGTTATTGCCAGAACTGTCTTCATTTTCTACGGTTTGCTGAAGAGGACAATAGGTCAGGGGCTTTTTGTGTCTGTTATTTCTTTTTCAGCTAAGCAGCTCCACGTGGGCTGTTGCATTTCTCAGCTGGCAAAAGACATTTTTTTAACTATTGTTGGACTAGCAAAAGACACCTGAGAGTTTCCCATCTTACAGTCAGAAAAAAGAAAAATGAACTGACAGTAATAGATCTTTAGAGGGCAAAAGGGAATTACTTGGGAAGAAAGAAGATTGATCTGAACAATTTGAAGAATCTCCTTTTCTTACCTTTCTGAGTATGCAAGGTTAGGTAAGTGACACAATCCAAATCAAGAGCTGAGAATGCAACATAGCAAAAAAAAATAAATTATTTTACCTGTGTTGATAATTCATTGGTTCAGAATCAGGCTAACCTTCTTAGCTCTGGATTTGTATAGCTTTACAGTTTATTCTGGAAGAATTTTCTTCTCATATAATGATTATTCTGCTTGCACCCAGTCTTTTCCTTGTTAATAATTCCATCTGTTATGCTTTCCAATATTTTTGTCTTTTTTTTTGCAGAATTTTATAATTTCTAATATCTTACTCATCTTTAATTGTCTACAGCTCATTCCACACTTACAATTTAGTTAGTTTTTGCTTACTCCCTGTATCTGTCTTACTTTTATAATCACTCTCTATCATTTTTTTATTTTCCACAGCACAGCTTCACAGTATCAAATACTCATGTTGCAAAATTTCCCCTTGTATAAAGAACAACAATAAGTTAGTTGGAAGTCACCCGTATTTCATTATACTTGGCACTGAGAAGTGCAGCTTTTTAAAGAGCCTCCACCCTACAGCTGCGTCTCATCATTGATCCATTTAAATGCACTAATCTAGCCAAAAAGCAAATGTTTCCCATTACAACCTGTCTCTAAGTGACATCTATGTGCTAGTTTAGGAATAGATCTTCATAACAGGACTACTTTGGAGGTAAACCAGGAAAAGATATTCTTCTGGTTCACACTGAACACTTGCATGCTTTTAGCCTGAAATAAGTATGGAGCAGTGCACTTTCATGCAGTTATGTAAGGGGTAGAGTAAACACTGCTAGTGTTGCTCACTGAATACAAATTCTGCAATTATGGGTTGTGTGTGTGACGAGTTAGGGGACTACAAATTGGCTCCTACAATGGTAGGGATTTCTCCACAGAAAAGGAAAATTATTAAAATCTCTGAAGCTCACAATGAACATGGGGGTATATATCTAATGTACAACTAATGTCCCAAAGGCCCTCAGGTCTGTGCAGTAATGACTGTAAGAGTGTATCTTCATAAAAGGAGTAATGAGGCCTGATCCGCCCACAGGCTCTCACAGAAGTATGTGGGATGGCTTGTTGACATAGTTATAGTACTGGAAAATCTGCTAATCAAGATGAAATATCTTAAATAAAAAAAGTGGGGTTTGCAGGTCCTGTAACACAGGTGCATTTTGATGTCAGCCTCAGAGAGAGATGGCAAAAGGGTTTGTTACAACTAAGAAGGAGTACACGTGGTGTATTCTGTACTACATTCAGTATTTCATATATGTTTATGTTGAAATAATGAGCAATATCCAGTGCAGATCATCTCTCAGTTCTGATGCTGCCTTCATGTAAATGGGCGGCAGGACTCTCCCCCAGCACTGCTCCGCTCCGACAGCTGTCACAGAACTAGAGGGTTTATAACAAGAGAGTGGGTTACTGTAATTTTGGTACTCAGGAACTTGTGGGAGTCTGTTTCTTGCCTCCAAAGGCAAGGAGATAAATGAGAATGTGCAGTGAGAAATGCACAGGCTTTGGGGCGCTTTACAGGAGCTGCTGCCAGGTGATTCAAGGAGGCCATACCCAATTAATGTGCTCTGGCACCTTTAGAAATACTATGGTTTCTCCTGAAGGCCCTTCTCACTGCCAAATGCTTTTTGCATATGTTTGATGGATGCCTGAAACACAGATTCTTCTAACACTCACAAAACTAAGTCTATTTTTGATCCCCTTTCCAAAGCTTCTTTCCTAATTCACAACTGTAGTCAACAACACCTTTGACCTCAGACAAGCCTTCCCATACACTCAGCCTTAAGACAGACATCCAGTTAAAGCCCTGAGTTGTATTTGCTTTCTGAATTAACATCCCGGCTGTGATAAATGTGGTAATGCTTGGATACCAAAGTTATTGTTTCATGCTGTTTGCTGGCAGTATCAGAAGAATAACTGTAGTGGTCTCAGTTCAAGTCACACACCAAAGGTCTTTATAGCCACAAGGACTGAAAAACAACCTGCTATAGGGAGGCCTTGGTTCTCCATCCCAGTTTCAGAAAAGGAACACATTTCCAATCACTGTCTTGTCTAGGTCACTCCTTGCTACAGAATAGTTTAAAGAATATCTGTACTTAAAAGTTCTCTACAAAAGAAAGTCTGAAAGACTGTTCTATGATACAGAACTGATCTACAATATACAAAAACCCCCAGACCTCATGAGAGTGTGTACTGTGAATAAACAAGATTTGAGTTCAGTTTTAATGCATTTGGCACATAGTTTATGATGTTTAACTCTTCACCTCAAGAGAGGTCAATTATTTCATGTCTTAATATTTTACTTTTCTCTGGACTTTGTCACTTGTGAAACAGATCTTCTAATAATTTCTTATGGTAGTGGACACCACCTCTCAATTCTTTATTACTATTAAATGGATCCAATTTCTATGTCAATAAAAATGACATGTCAATAAAAATGGCTAGGCATATTGTTTCCAGGGTTGCAGTCCTTCCTGGTATAGTTTGAGATGGCCAGACTACTAAATTTTTCAACATGATGAATGAAACTAAACTGAAAATCAATATTTTCTTTAACAGAAGCTTTCAAAATACAAGTCCTGGTGCCTTGCTCAGAATAAAAAATCTTTCCTTTCTAAAGACAAATCTCCAGCAATACAGATCCTGCAGCACAGTCACACTGTTGCTCTCACCCCACAATACAGCATGACAAAGAATTAGAAAATACCTAATTAACATAATTGAAATGTCTCAGTTAATATACTGGGTTAACAGCAGTGTTACCAGAAGGAAATTCCCCCTACACACTTGGATGAAAGCCTTACTGTTACCTCATATCATATTTATTTCTTAATATAGAAATAATTAATACTTTTATATGTGTAGTTCTACTGAGCAGAATTGCACAGCTGTCTCCAGCTAGCCATCAAAGGGATGTGTTTTATGTACAGGAATAAAGTGTTACTTTTTTCATAATTCTCCCAATATGAGGGCAGACAAAAAGAAAATGGGCTAATAATATGTCAGTGCAGTTGCAGCAGTCTGGGCTCTCCCAGCAGTCACTGGAGAGAAACGAGAACCCTGAGAGGTTGGTACGAGCCATCTTACATGTTGCATGAATGCGTCTCGTCAGCTTCTGTCTCTTCACTGACTCCTGAGCGAGCCTGGCTGATAAATTCAGATTAATGAATAATTTATAGATGGGTAAAATCAGGTATCATGAATACCATCCTCAGTGTCTAGTGCACTTGGAGAGCACAAGGCAAGCAGAAAATTTCTCTTTCCTCAGGGTGTTGGGGTGATGTTTTACTGCTCTCCCTGTTTGCCCAGAAAGGGACTCCTACTGCAGCCCGATTTGTAAGGATTTACTTGTTCTTGGAATTAGCAACAGTGGCCATGCTGGAACACCTGTACCTGCAGCAAGAGCATCTCATTATTTTCTTCACATGAAGCTAAATTGGAAGTGAATAAGATATTCATATTTTTGAAAGAGAGTACCCAGCATACACTTTGCTAATCCATTAATGTTTTCAATATTTCAGCAGTGCTTCTGCACTGAATTGGAACAAAAAGCAAGACTTTTCATTAAAAGCCAGAAGAGGAGAGTATGAGATCCATTTAATTAAAGCATTTCCAGCCAATATGCTAAGGAACATTTAGATTCTGCACACATCTTATGCATAATCAATGGAAATCTCATGAGCAGAAACTGGAAAGGCTTGAAGGAAGCTGACGTAAAATGAGCAAAGGCTACAATAGTCTAGACCTTAGATTACAAAGCTCTAGCATTTATCCGAGACAAACCAAAATATTGAGCTACTAAATGGCCCCCTGTCTGTTGAAGAGCAGCAGATGAGCTCTGACTCGACTTAGAGCACCTCGCCAGTCTACCCTGCACCAAGTGACACACTGGACAGGAATAAAGTGCTCCATCAATGCTTCTGCAGAGGATGCTGCAAGGAGCAGTATCATGGACCAGCACCATGGACCAGCACAATCCCCTCGTCCAGAAGTGCCAGTGTCCCTATACCTGGCCTATCCTCTGGCTGGATCCGTTGTTTCTATATCCTCTCTCAATGCAGAGCAGCATAAAAAACAGGGGCAGTATTTTATTACTCCAGCAGTCTGTGAAATAACCATTTGGCTCCAGAGGGAGCTAAATCAGGCAGCTGTTTGAGGTAGCTGTTTTCAGGTGTCACTAACATGGACCATCTTTTCCCAGCAATCCAAGGAATGTGCTTCACTCCCTGCTCTCATCTTTGTTCTGGTAAGAACAATATTGTCATGATCAAGAAGAGCATAATCCTCCAAGCTGGAATCAGAAAACATCTTGCAGAAGAAAAAGCCAAAAGATGACTGCTGCAGTGTTTCCACGCAGTTCATCCCTTTCACTAAAGCAGCTAACTATTGGAAGGGATTTGAGCTCTACACAGATGTTATTTACCTCTATTTTGAAATGGAGAAAGTTGCAGTAATCTGTTTATTTTTCTTTAACTCTTTTGTACTTTGGAAGTATCACACAGTTCACAAGGCAAGATGACCAATTTTTAAGAAAACTGTTTTGCTGGCAGTGTTTTAACTGTTGCTTTCTAAAAGAAAAGCAATAAATAAGGAAAAGCAGATTAAACAAACACAGAAAATAACAATGACACACCAAAGTTTTACTGAATAGAGAAGCTTGACAAATGATTACTACTGCAAAGCTTTGCTTTTTCTCTGGCTGACATCAGACTTCTCTGAAACTTAGATTATGTCTCCAGAAAAGCAGCTTGACACATTGCAAGTGGGATGGAACCTGCTGCTCCTGATGGGCATGAGAAGAGCTAACAGGAATATGTCATGTCAAGGAGAAGGGTTTTTCCCTTTGGTTACTTTTTTATATTAATCAGATCCAGTTACTCAGGCTAATTACCTTCATAAAGTTGCATAATACTTGTGACCCTCATACAGCCCTGAGCTCTAATAGTCCACCCCTACCTGATCAAAAGCAGAGACCACTCTTATTGTATCAAAAATATTAATCCCTGACCTTAGACATTGGAGAAAAATGCTTTGCATTACTGTGCTCAGAGTTTGTTTTGCATTTTGCTTAGGCCTTAAGGACTGCCTTGAGAATTAGATTAACTTGGACTGTTTTCCCTTGCCTCCCTTGCAAGGCTTTTGTCTAATACTGCAAATGACCTTTGTGTGGACATACTTTGCATCCACATGGAGCCATTTGGAGTCTGACGCATGTGAAACAGCACAATACTGCAGCAAAGAGTTCAAGTATATCCAATGAGTTAAAATATTTGGCTGCTGCTTTCTTCTGGGAAAGCAGTTCTGAAATGAACATCTGAGGGTGTCTCAGCAGAAGACTGGGCTGAAAATATTCTGTAAACGTGGCTTTATTCCTTAGCTCATTAGTTTCATTTCAACTTCTCCCAGCATTTTCTTATTGCTGATTAGATTTCTGGATTGATTGTTGACTAAATTTGAAACTCTGAGTTCATTGCCAAACAGGGACAAACTGGTGGAGGGTACTGACAATTAATTTAGTCACACTAGAAACATGCTATAGTCAATGCTTTCTTTAGTCAGCTCAAAAGCATCTTTTTTCTTTCCATACTACTTTGTATAGGCAATCAACATAGCCTGTTTACAGAAAATTAATGAGCATTTCTGTTCATTAGTTGCAATAATTTCCTTGGCTGAATTCCTATGTTGTTTTTTCCTGTGTAGGCAGATCAGCTGCTTGGAACCTGAACCCAATCCTGGGTGTCCCTTATTCCCACAGTTGTCTGTGTTGGTTCCTACAGCTGCAGCAGAATCACTCATTAGATAGCACCTCTAACTCTGAGCAGCCAGCAACTTCTGGAGCATTTGTCATCCATTCAAAGGGTTTGTGAAACACAGAAGGAGAATGAACCCAGCACTTTCTTCTTCTTGAAAGCAACACTCATAGGCAATCCTTTCTGTGGAAGTAGGATGTAGCTTGCTCCGGAATTTATAATATTTCTTCCAGGAAGTTATAGTGACAATTTAGTTCTGTTAAAATACAAACATATTCCTAATCCAACCTCTTCTGAAAAATTCATACCATACGGGCATAAACACAATCCAGATTGCCTCACAGGTGTTTGCTTTGGGGTTTTTTGTTTGTTTTGGTTTGGTTTTTTGGGGGGGAGGGTCATGCTTCCCAGGATGATGTCTCCGCATTTTCCATATCACTTTTTAAATCTTGCAGCAGAAAGATGGAAAGTGGTGGGGAAAAACCAAAAAATATCCCACAAAAAACCCACCTCCAACCAACCACAACAACAGAAAAAACAGTTTAATATCACTTTCAGAGCCTAGTGTCCATAAATAGTAATCAGCTTACAGGGTTTAGACAGCTTCTGGCCTTTAGATGACTTCTGCTGTCCTAGAGAGCATCTCTTGTGTCTCTTCAGCAAAAACAGAGGTGAGCAGCGGTCGGTCGGCATAAGCAGCAGCACATGAAGTCAGGTCTAGAAGCCACAAAGAGCCAAGTACCTGGTTTCTACAGGGTATCTGGCAGTGAGGCTCTGATGAGCTCAAAGTGAAGTAAAAGCTCTTTGGACAGAGTAAATGAAATAAGAGAGCAACAACTAACACATTGCCTTTGGGTGGGTCATATAAGTTTTGGAAGGAGGAAGGGTTTGAATGAAATCAATATATTAATGTGGTATGTCTGATTTTTATTCCTGAGTTTTTCTCAATGTCTAAAAGCTTGATCCAGCCCAGATCTTGAGGAAGATCTGTTTTATGGCAGAGCTCAGGAGAAAGCTGCCATGCTTTGCCCATCTAGGGGAAGCTGTGGATAGAAGAAATACAGGATGGGTAGCTTGAATTCTGGAGACAGCTGTTAGCACCTCTGTGCTACTAAAACAAGCTTTCACTAATCAGTGGATCAAGCTGCTGATTATGTGATAAAACAAGGAGAGAGTGATAACACTGTTGTCAATTCATCACCAGCTACTGCCACTTCAATTGTCAGTTCAGTAGTTAAACTAAACATTTTACAAAATAAGGCTGATTTATCACCTCCCAGTGGACAGCATGGAACCAAACACAGAGTTGTTATTTCAGTAGTGGAGCTAAGGTAACTCAAATGGTCATTTCACTTTTCTCTGCCATTTGAGCACTTAAACCTTTCCTGTCAGGGCCAATTTTAAATAGGTTGGATATTTATTGTGTTGAACTCCTTTAAACTGTACATGTGTGAGAGGGGAGGGTTTCTGAGGGAAATGCTGCACATGTAATAGTCCCCGCTGACTTTCTAAAACAAGTTAACACTGTTTGACCTAAAGTGAATAAACCCTCGGCAGAACTGAGGCCGATGACTTTATCTGTTAGACTATGGCTCCTCTAATTTAAAACAAATGAAAGAATGTAGATAGTTGAAGGGAACAGAGAAGAGATTGGAGTGATTTCTTTTTTTCCATAAACCTTTAAATAATTAGGAAATCCAGCTGTAAACAGGCATGGCATCTTCAGAAACATTGTCACTGTTGTTATTCCACAGTGACAGTTTCCAAGAGCAAAGTACGAAAAACAAGTTTTGCTTTGCTTATGGTTTCAGAGTGTGTCAGTAGATTTTCATTGCTAGGAACCCAAGTTAAAAGTATTAAGTGAGTTTTGCTGGGCTCCTCCTAGCTGTAATCTTGCTTGCTCAAATTTTACACTGCAACTCATTCCCTTGGGCTCACTGAATTATACTTGAAATTGTTTTTGTCTCTGGCTGGATAATAGTAAATTCCTGAAAGCTTGAACAATTTTGCATTTCTTTACAGAGTACCAAGTTTGCTGTCGGAGGTGAAATACTAATGCTGCAAACCCACCAAAATGCATCCAACCCCAGACTCAGAATAGTGGGGATGGTTAGTGTGGACAACTGAGCTGATGGCTGTAAAATACATGTGTCAGCCTGCCTTGGTGCACATTGGTAGCCTCACACAAACACCACCAGGTACAGTTCAGGAAGATTATACACAGGCATAGGTGAGAGCATTAATTAGTACTAAATTAGGTTACACATTCACAAAACATCAGACACTTGTCACCATCTCTGCTTGGGACACATTTTTCATGGAATAATAACATAACTCACTATTTCATTACCCTTTTTCTGAGGGGAAATGAAGTACCACTAGCCTTCTTCCTGAACAAAGCTTCCTCTCTGTTGATGGATCTCAGGGATGCTGGCCAGGAGGAACACTCATCCCATTGTCTACTCCTGGCTTCTCTTTGCGCTTCGGGCACTGGTCACCCTGAGCACATGAGGAGCAGCATCTTGACAGACACAGATCTCCCTTCACAACTAAGCTTTGCTACCTGAAAAGACTACAGCAACAAGTATAAAACACATCAGCTGAGACATTGGTTTTCACAGCTTAAGTAGCTAGTTCTCAAAAGTGGACAACTGCCAGAAGCCAAATGGCTTCTTCCTCCATAAGTGCAGCAGGATAAGAACTAGATGCCCAGACTTCCACCCAAGCTATAATGTTTTTCTCTGTTGGCACCCTCAGGCAGTGATTTTCTTTGAGACCTATCCTGCAGAATACTGTATGCACTTAAAATGGTGTTACTTCTAGGGGTATTGCCAAACACCCTGTGACTGGTGCAGACAGCTGACTGAAGCTTCAGGATGTCAAAATCTTCTCTTACTGTGGACACAGTGGTAGGCCTTGGTACAATTCTCTTTGGCAGTGCTCTGGAACAATTTAAAAGCATCAGCATCCAAGGCCAAGTGAGGTAGGTGTGATCTCCTGTGAAGAGATGAATGAAATAAAGGAGACACATTTGTCAGAGTTCAGTGTAACAGGGGAGCCAAGATGTAGGCATGGCAGCAATGACATTTATTTCCGTTGCCAGAGTGTAAGTGATAGGAACATCAATAGAGTGAAAGGGGAATGTTGTGGTGCAGTTACCAAGAAAACAGCCATCACTAGTGAAGTCTAGGATGAATAATATACTAGTGCTGGATAGGAAACAGATGCCTATATGATGACCGAATCACCGGAATCTCTAAGCAGAAATGTGTAAAGCAAATGCAGTTGCAGACAATGGTCATATTACTGCACAGGTCTAGTAATGGTTTCATGGCTTTTACATGTCTAGGAATGGACTGTCTACTAGCTGCAGTATCTTGGAAATATCAATGAATGAAAAAATGTAGTTGAAATCCACTCCTTGAACTCCCAGTCTGGGGAGAATCTAATGAATCATTCTCACACAGGGCACTTGTCAGCATCTTTGGGAGCAGGAATGCTGTTAGACTGATGCCAGTGGTGAACAGCTTGTAGGCAGGGTGCACGCTGCAGTGTTTGCAAACACTGTCCAGGAAGCAATAGTATTCCTTACATCCAAAACAGAGGAGATAGCAGAGGTGTCCAGGTTCAGTCTGAACCTCTCAAAGCATGTCCTGACTGTGAGATTAAAGATGCTTGGGACTATGGTAGAAAGCCTTATCAGGATGATCATTACCTCAGCAGCTCCTACAAGCAACAACTTCTGAGAGCAAACATCAGTACAAACATCTACATGCCAGAGGCGTATCTCCTCCCACTCACTCTTCCTTTCACCCCCAAACTCAGGCCCTGTTAAACATGGACCTTTTCTTACTTAACTTCTCAGACTTCTTAGAAGAAAGAGTCTTGTCCTTATCCCAGCACAAAATACCCAAGATTTACTGCTATCTCCCACTGCTGCTTATCTAATCTATCCTACCTGGGTACTCCACACTAATCTAATCTAAAGAGTCTTGCAAAAGACCTGCTCTTGCTTTAAGTTCCGTTTCTCTCCACTCCTGTTGTTGTCTAACCCAAAGGTTGGGTATTTGGGACGAGCTATGGCTGAGCCTTCTCAGTGCCTGTGGCATCTCAGGTTTGACATACCATGGTGGGCTGCAGGTGGTGAGAAAAGAGAGAACCTTCAGTAAGGCAAGGACGACATAACTGCTTGGCAAGAGAGTTGCTTCACCTGAGTGCAGGTTAGATGTCTACACACTTGTACATGTGAGAGAAAGGTAGCCCCTATGCCCTGCCAGAAGCAGGTGTTATGCACCATCTGGGAAGGAGGCAGGTGTCTAAAACATATTGAATGTAATGCATTTCAGTCCTCCAGTCCACCTGTCCAAGTGAATTTTGATGTCTACAATTTAGCCTCTGGAATATATCTATATTCTCAAGACATCAACATATTCATTCAGCAAAGGATAGTTTGAGAAGGTAGAGGCCAATAATTGTGCTGCCACAGACACAGGAGAGCACAGCTTAGCCCCCCTGGACTGCAGGGCAGGCTCAACTCTGCCTACCTTGGCAGTTTAAATTCAGCTGCTACACTGTGCACTGAAGTGGCTGAGATACCCTCAAAGATGTCTGCAGTAGCTCTCCTGTGGGGATGATACTCTTTAGCAAGGAGTGATAATAAACAGTAGGACGGTGCTAACACTTTAAGCTGCTGCAGCTGTTGCTAAGTGAGTATGTGTCAACACCTTCAGACTGGAAGGTGAGAAAGTGAAATTATAGCTTTCAGTTACCCTAATTCTGCTTTTGCAATCTCTTTTATTAAATCACTTTCAGGGGTGATTAAGGGACTCAGGGTTTGCTTATGTGTTATGAACCCTGAAAGTTTGCATCCTTCTGTAAGCTTCTGTTCTAACTATGACACCATATTTAGAATGAAAAATTACAGCAGCATATTATTATACATGAAAGTCCTAAAAACACTCCAGTATTTCAAACAAAAACATCTGACACTACAAAAATAGAACACTGTGAATATGAGAAAGAAAATTAAGTGTAGAGTTTACAAAGATTTGTGTAGCATAAATATTCTTTTGATAATTACATAAATATAACCTTCTCAGAGTCAATAATAAGATCTAGTCCCTCATTCTAGCAATGATGTAATTTGTGTTTCTAGGATCACATTTTCCTATATGATATTTTCACCTCCCTGTTACAGCTTGAAAGCTAAAGCTAGAGAAATTGATGGGCAATGTAGAAAAAGTAAAAATGGAAGATTTGTTACTGTATTGAGGTAGTTCTGCTGACACAAATAGAGGTTTGTTCAATACTATAGGATCACTGTCTGCTTGTGGTTTAATCTCTGAGACATTTTGTAAATCTGACAATGGTTTGTATGGATATTTATGCTAATTTACATTTGGAGTCAGTACTGTGACTTCTATAGAAAAAAGTATCAGCATGAATACACAGAACTGACTGTGTATACATCATGGATCCTTGATGATGTTCCGCAGACTGACATGATGACTCCAGTGCAGAGAGCAATATGCAGCCCAGCACACAGCTACACTTCTTGAATCTGTTTGGTAACACATTATCAGTAGGGAAAGTGCCCGGATTGTTGCCCTTTTCCACCTTTCAAAAATCTTAAGTGATTTTAATTCCGGTCTTTTCAACTTCTTGAAAACCATTGAGTGGACTATATCATAACAATTTGCTCAGGTTCTGGACGGCAAATAAATCTTTCAATGTTGTATGACAGTGAGAAATTATCAGGGAACTAGGCAGAAGTCTCTTGTAGATTGCCAGCTGGACAGCAGTATAGTTATTTTAAAAATATATATATAATCTCTGGTCCAGGTCAGGTTCAGCCACAAAGTGGTCATTAACACCAGAAATTTATGATGACCTTGAATTCTTCAGAAATTAGTACACATTTTTAGCTGTATATGAAATCCACAGCAGCACCCAGTATTGTAGGTCAGTACCTGCACCAGAGCAACTGGCCACGAATTGTAACACCACTTACACTTGGCAGATGTGACCTTGGTTGGTAAGAATTAGCATATGTGCCTTGAGAACTTTGCTCCAGCTACTGGACATAAACTCTTTCCTCGGTTTTCTGGATCCTAATATTCATCCCGGCTGCTGATGCAAGTTGCTGATGGGTAACTAGGCCAGTCACCGCTTTTCAGAGATAGCGATCTCACGATCAAGGGTAGCACAGGAAAAAACCACCACAACCCAAAACATTATTGTTTTGAGAACACAAACTAGACACAACCTTTCATTTCACTCAAGACCTTTACTAATTCTTACAAATGTTTTGTTCTTTATTCCCTTTCACAGAGACCTTACTTGTCCACCACTCTAGAGACCGAAAAGAAATTATAAATCACACACTCCGATAATGATGAAGTATGGAAAATATTTCCATTTACCGCCTTCGCGGAGCCAACAACCCCCGGCTCCCACCCCGCACTGTGCCCGGACTGGAGCGGGGCCAGGGGCGGCCGCAGCCCCGGAGCCAGGTGCGGGCGGAGCAGGCAGCACAAGCACCAAATCCTGCGCTAGGGCGGAAAATCTGAGATCGTTCCTGTGCGAACACCCTCGGAACACGCCCAGGGAAGGAGCAGCACAAGCCACCGCCCCGGGCCGTGCTGGCGGGTGGGGGCTCCGCGCTCCGCGGCCGCAGGGCGTGTGCCCTGGACGGCAGCCGGAGCCAGTTCCTGCCCTCGCCGTTTCGGCTGAGGAGGTGGGTGGACTTTTGGAGGGAAGAGAAAGCGCCAGGCTGGAGGCGGAGGAAGGGGACGTGGTCCCCTCCGGCTCCAGCGGCGGAGGCAGTGGGAGCCGCCGGCGCAGGGAACGCCGCGCTGGACAAGGCAGGGACCGGAGCCCAGTGCGAGGGGCCGGGGAAGGGCAGCGCCGCCGCCGGGGGTCCCGCTGCCGCCCCGGCTGCTCTCAGGGCGGGGGCCGTTGGGACGGAACCGGGGCCTGCCGGACACGGGACCGAGCGGGGTCGCGCTGGGCCCGGGGCAGCGATCGCGGTGAGCGGCGCGGGGGAAGCGGCACAGCCCCGCGCCGGCTGCAGCCCCTCGGCACGCCCGCGGCTGCCCCGCCCGCTCGCCGAGCCGGGGCCGATGCTCAGGTAGCCGGGGCCGAGCCCGGGGGCGCAGCTGGCCCAGACGCCCTAATTGGCGGTGCCGCTGTCGGGGCGAGCAGCGCGGGGCAGGGGGAGGCCCGAGGGCGGGGCGCGGGCGGGGCGTGGGGCGCGGTGGTCTGATCGCGAGCGGCTCCGGCTACGTAGCCGGGGGGAGGGAGCCGCCTGTGAGCGGGGCAGAGTCGCGTGAGAGACAAAAGCCCGGCACGGCCTCGCTGCTGCCAGAGGGGTCTTTTGTTGCCGCTTTTCCATCGGAGCTTGTGCGCTTCCCGCCGCCCCCCGCCCGCTCACGCCGCCGGGTACGGCCAGGGCGGCACCGCGAGCGGGCGGCGCCTCCGCCCGGCCCGGGGAACCAGCCGCCCCTCGGCCCCGCCGCCACCAGTTGATCAAAGTTCGGCCGAGCCGGGCCGGGCCGGGTGCGGCCCCACGGCCCGGGCTGCCCGGGCAACGCTGCCCTCTCCTCGCTCCCTCCGGCGGCGTGCAGCGAAGTAGGAGGGAGCGGACGCCTCCCGCCTCTCCCCGCCTGCCCTCTCCTCCCCGCGGCTGGGGCTCTGGATAGGAGGAGCCGGAGGAAGAGGAAGATGACGAGCGGGCGCAATTAGCCTAACAAGGGACGGGCGGCGGAGGCGGCGGTCCCTTGCCGACGACTGACACATCTGCTCTCTCTCCTCCTCCAGCCATGAAGGCAGAAGCCGGGGAGCGCAGCTGAAGTCCAGGGTTGTTCCTCCGCTCCTCCCTATGGCAACGCCGTGAACGGGCCGAGCCCCCCTCCCACACCGGCGGGGCTGGGCTGGCAGAGCCTCGCCTGCTGTGTGCGAGCGGCCCCGGCTTTGACTCCCCGCTCCCGTCCCTTTCCTTCCCCGATGTGGGCTCCAGAGGATTTGCACCTCCTTTGTAGCAGGGAATGAAATAATGGCGACGCGGTGGGCAGCGGGGCCAGCCGGCGGAGATGGAGACACTGACCCCCCCCCAGGCGGCGGCGGCGGCAGCGGCCAGGTAGGAGCGGCGGGGCGGGCGGGCCCGGGCGGGCGCCTCCCGCCGCGGAACGGCTTGGCTGGAGCGGGCTTAATGGCCGCCCCTTCGCTCCCTCCCTCCCGCTCTCCCTCCCGCTCTTCCTGCCCGCCCGCCCCGGAGTTGCTGGGAGTTGGACGCTGGGAGTGGTGCGGATCCCCGGCGGCGGAGCGGGGGCAGCCGCTCGACCGAGGGTTCTCGGGGCGCCGCTCGGGGGCCGGGAGGCGGCGGCGCCTCCGCTGCTCTCGGGCCGGGCGGTGGCTCCGCTTCCCGCCCCGCGGAGCCGGCGCCGCCCTCGCCCTCGGCACGGCGGATCCACGGGGTCCCTCTCGGGCCGTCGGTCAGATCGCGGCCCCCACGCCCACCCTGCCCGCCTGGTCCCGGCCCCGAGGGGCGGCAGCGCTTCGCTGGGCGGCGCCGGGGATACGGCTTCGTCCCTGTCACACTGCTGCTGTCGTGGGTTTTAGGAGAAATAAGGGTCTGGCCTCCGCCGCCTCGTACTCTCTACTTGCCACCCTTCAGCCTGTCCGTAGCGGCTTCTATTAAACACATTTCCGTCCATAGCATTTGTTGCTGGAACGATCCTGTGTGTGTTTAGTTCAGTAACTTCATAGCATACCCTGTGGTGGCACCATTGCATGTTGTGACTCGCAAGATAAAGTTTTTAACGCAGAATCGTGTCTGATGCTTCCTTTTGTGCTCCCTGTTAACAGTGTGTCTGTGAAACAACTGCAGCTTCAGATCCAGCAAAATACGTGTAATAGCTTCGGTTGGCTTGTTCTAAGATCTGACTTAAACTTTATTTACAAACTTGCTTTTGTATTCCTCAAAGCATGTTGTGCTAAAGACAAAGCAGATTTAAATCTGTATAGGGCTGTGAAATATATGCTCCTTTTGTTTGTTGAAACACAGTAATTTTTTACAGAACTTTTAAAGTCTGGATTTTTTTGCGTTGGTTGTGGTTTTTTTGTTTTATGTGGTGTTTTTTGATTTTTTTTTTTCCTTTCGGACACTGAGGTTTTGGTTTATTGCTCTTCTCAGATCACCGTTTTGCCTTGGTTTAAAAGTGGTATATATGGTATTGTATGGTTTTCCCTTTCTGCTATCACCTCATGTTAGAGATCGACACAGTTTGAAGTAGGTGGGTTAGCTGAGGACATAATTGGAGTCCTAAGACAACACAGATGATGTTAAGATTTTGTGATGAAACGTGGCTGAAAAGCTGTGCCATGTTTGGAGAACCTGCCCTTTAATTCAAATAGTGTGGGAAGAGGGAGCAAGCCACATGTCTAAGGGTAAAAATTAAAATCTGCTTTTTAATTCTATCGTATTTAAACTGCTGGTCTTTTGGCATTGGCCCGTCATAATCCACCTATCCCTGCTGTGGTAAGCCCTAATGAGGCCTGTGGCACTTTTGGAGCTCATCGTGCTAACGCTGTCTAATTGGGGAGTGCTAATAGGTGTGGAATTGCAAAATGGACTGTTCTGCCTGTTGTTTTGCCTGGTACTTACATGTTGCAGTTAAAATATAACTGCTAGAAAACATGCACTTAGGCTGGTGATTGCCTTAATCACGGCAGGCGTGATGTAATCTTTGCTTGAACTTGGACAGCCTTCGTGAATGTCTGATCAAGGTTGCAATGCTTTCTCAGTTACCTTAATATAACATTGCTGCACGTCTGGTTTATTTTCTTACAACTTATTTTCATAGATTTGTGTAAAATGCCAAGAGAGAGAGGATTTGTGGTTTGGAATGTGGTGTCTCAATTCATTTGGTGTAATAGTTCCTGCGTACAGTGCTTGATGTGCTATGTACGAACAAATCCCTTTAACTGAAGTCATCTTCTTTTGTATTGAACAGTAAAACAGCACCTTTCATGAATGACAACTACTGTAAAAAGGGAATTCTAAATTTTTAAAAAAACTTTCTGCAGTTGCAGGGTTTTATAGTGTTCTAATACTGACATGCAAGATATTAGCAACCTTGGGAAATGATTTATGGTTTTGAGACACATATGGTGTTTGCATTGTAATGCAGTAATTAACTCATTTGATGTTTAGCTGTAGACCTGTATGCACAGCAGGTTGTCACGAGGAAGACTCCAAACACACAGTGCTCGTTCATCACAATCAAGGGAGTTGCAACAGAAATTAGGATTTTCAGCCGGTTTAAGGTTTTGGAAATGCCCAGCTGTAATCATCAAGGTTTGAGTGAGAACTGAAAAACTTCTCCTTTTCAAGATCAGTTGTCAGACAATGAAAGGGCATGTCTGGCTGAGAAGTGGTGCTTCTGTGTATTTTTGTGTACACAGGTGGGAGAATTCAGAACATGCGATTTGAGTCTTCTGGGTACTGCATACACTGGTTGATAATTGTGTGTTGTTTTGGACGCCTGTCTAATCTGATACCAAGTTCCATTTGGTCATGCATTCCCCTGGTTTCTATTTTTATTTGCACTTCGGTTTCTTTTATTTTTCCCTTTGACACTGTACCTGGTGGTCTCTCACTCCAGAGCCCCTTCACTGCAGGGATTGTTGAGAACAAAGGTGACGTCCAGGCCTGCAGGCTCTGTCTGAACACGGAGCGCCCGCTCAGAGGGACAAGTCACGTATTCTGGGCTCTGGGGAGAGCTGGCAGACAGGGCCAGGGACTCTCAGGGCTGTTCGCCATTCTGTTTGAAATCTGACACACGTTTACAAATGCAAGAGTTGCTGAGCTTATGTTCATAAGGACAGATAAGTGAGAGTGTGTTCTTTTTGGCTTTTAGATTAATAGGCATGTGCTATCTCTGTTTCGCCAGGTTGTAGCAGTGTTTGTGGGAGTGTTCAGGCCGTGCTGAGGTACAGGCAGTGCTGCTTCAGTCACAACATCCCATCTACAGGCCTGCCCAGATTCGAAGTTGAAACTGATTACTTCTTTAGTGTAAATTTAATTTTCCGTCCTTTGCCTGGAAAGGCACAACAAACAATGGGGTTTTTTATTTTTTTACTTTTCTATTCCTGCTGTTTTCCATTTGAAAAATTGCCAGATCTGTTTGTAGTATAGTTTACTGTTAATCTCCATTAAAATTGCATTCAAAATATTATCTGCAGGATGAAAAAAATATTAACCACAGCATATGTGGCTTTAAAAACCAGATTTTAATTCTTACTATTTCCTCAGTTTATGAACACTAAAAATACTTCATCAAGTAATTTCATTAAGACTGTTTGGTATTCTTCTGTTGGAAGTCATTAGAGCACCCATACCTTTATATATTTATTGCAGGTTTGTAATACTTTATTTCAAATTTGCAATAAAAGTGTGAGATTTTGGTTTTGTGGTTTTTTTTTTGTTTTGCTTAACAGCTGAGTTGTTGGGAATAGTGAACTCTGTTTAGTGATTCCCAAGAGCTTCTGTATTTGGCAATAGCTAGGAATACATTTCCAAAGACTTCTGTAAAAGAAAAGTCAGAAGTTATTTAATACTTGCTTTGTAATCACCGTTGTTCAATTTCAGAGAGGGGGAAGAAAACCTCACAATATTCTATTCCTACACCTTATCAGAGGGAGCACAACTGCGTAAACTCAAGAGAAGCATGTGCTGGGTCAGGAACCAGAGAAGGGCAATGATGACACTAAAAATAGAAAATAATTTGCGTTCTTGCTAACAATAATTAATAGATCATTTACTATTTTAACATCCTGGTTGGGATGACATTTGGTAAACTTTGAGTGGTGACTCCCAGGTGTTGCAGCTCTACTACAGGGGCAGAGGGACTGATGGGCTGTATTTTGATCTTGCATTTCAATCTTTATGTAATTATGCCTGTAAACATGTGAACTGTTCTGGAGCTCTGTGTTGCTGGGTTTTAGTGCTTCTTGTGTATCTGATACTGAGATGCTGGAAGGTTTTGTTGTTGAAGTTACCAGAATTAGAGAAATGCATTAGTAAGATTTTATATATCGAATAGTACACAATAAGGGTTGTTAGAAGTGTACATTACTCAAGGTGATAGAAAATCCCTTCTGTTAAGGGAGAATAAATTCAGTATAAATACCAGTCTTAGCAGGAGCTGTGATTGCAGCTACTCAAAAAGCTGGAGTCAAATCCTGTTTAATCATGCAAACATAATGCTGACTTCTGCTCTCATTTATGTCAGAGTAAGCCCAAGATAATTTGACAAAACATGGACCTCTTCCATGAGGAAATGTTACATATTTGATAAGTGACAACATAAAGCAGCAAATAATTCCCACAAGAAAAGAAAGGTATCTGCCTTCAAATGTAACTGCATTTGATGTTTTTTTAAAGTAAATTTTTGCTTCCCAATACGACAACTTTGTTGATTGTACCACTTTGATAATTGTCTGAAAAAATATTTTTGCAAGAGAAAAACAATGGACTGAAGAGTATTTTGAACTGTGTCCATATGAAGTAATTGCATTTATTGCATGCAGTGTGTGCATTGTAAGAGTGAAATTCTTTTGTTTAGCAGGTCAGACAAATATCAAAGCACCGAGTTGACCTTTTTCTCTGTATAAGCTATTTTTAATGATTTCAGTGATTAAAATGTGAAAATAATGCCTCCTGCTTCAGACATACTATTTCATGTCCTTTGTATTTACTGACATGCAAAACATAATTCAGAGAACAGTTGGGGAAGAGGAGTTATTTCATCTTAGGTGCTGTATGCATTTGTGATCTTGTCCCTCTTGTATCTTTGAAAACATCTTACTGGAGGTGGATGACCAAATCATAGCTCAGCTGAGCAGTATGTTCTCTGAAAAGAGTAAAGAGCTGGGTGTTTTTTTGTTTTGTTTTGTTTTGTTTGTTTTAAATTCTGTGAATACATACACATGTTGCTGTGATGGTGCTTAGAATATAAACATGTGCAACTGACGAGCCTTACTTAAAGAAAAGCTTTGTATGTTTCTAAGGAAGTCTAAAAGTGGTGTTAAGCTAAGCTGTTAGGAATATATACTGGTGCTTTGTGGCTGTTTTTTTTTTCTCTGATAACAACTGGAAGAAAAATAGGTTTTCTAACTTCAGAAGTTGTGTGCTACTCTTCTTTGCAGTTTTTTGTATGTTAAATTGCATAGGATAGGAAGCAGATATAAAAAATTAGGAAATGATGTTACATGAAAACAAGATTTATTTCCTGTAGTTAACAGGGCTTGTTTTTTTAAAAAAAACTTGGGTTAGCCTTGGTATCAATGGTGAGGGTTGTAAACTGTGCCACTGAAACAGACTGAACTGACAGCACTCAAGAAATCAGTCTGACAGGCTGTTAAATATAATTCCATGCTTGTGGAAGGTGTCAAAACCTTAGGGCCTTGCTGTAGAGGAAGTGATTGTCTGCTACCACAGTTAATAATATATATATCTTAAAAATAATGTTACGCTAAGCATAGTACAGAGACATTGCATGAGAATTGTGCTGTCTGGTCAGAGTGATGGATGAACAGGGGACTAAGCACGTCACACACTTTGCCTGTCTGTAATATGAAATGTAGATAGTTATAAGTGCTGTACATTTCTCTTTCCAGATCCTTATGTCCTGTAGTTTTTAGTATCTTTGCAAAGACACTTCCACAGTATTTTTTTGCCCATCACCCAGCAGCGGGCACGTGCAGTAGAAGCACAATGAGTGGGAGCAGCGACATCAAACAGGCTTTGCCTGTGTTTGTATCAGGGGCTTGACACATCTTGTAAACCTGAAAGTGCCTAATTTTAACAGTTGCAAGGTGGGATAAGGTGTTTTATGCATGCAGTTCTTGAATGCTTAAAGGTAATTTAGTGGGAAGGCTTCCTCTGTAGTGTTTTGTGGTTTTGCTCATGTTTTTAAACCAAGGGGAAATGCATTGTTCATTTACCCCAGTTATATGTGAATTCCAGATAGTCCCTGAATTGCTGTTTACCTTGGTCATGGTGAAACAATTTTCTGAATTTACTGTTTCATCATTGCTGTTGGATTTGAAGAGAACTCTACCTGGGAGGTGATGCTCAAATTTAGAGATTGGATCACTTGGTTATAGGATGGTTAAAGTAAGACCCAACTGTGTGCTTTGTTTTCTGAAGCTCTGTATTGAAGGCTCAAAGCACTGCATTTTTCTGAATTGGTGTACCCTGTGCATGTCAGTGGATTGTGTTGGGCAGAAAGTATTGCTGCTTTGTGTTTTCTGTTCTTGATTTTTGCATCAAAAACTTGTTGTTCAGAAGCATTTGAAGCATTGAGAGCTGTTGCTGCAGCTCTATGCAAGAACCTCATACAAATCATGTTACTAAATATTTGGTGCTGGGTGTAAGAGGTTCTGTGTAGGAATTCTGGAAAAGTACAAACAGCTGTTTAGATTTTAAACTCTGGTGTACAACTATGAGTGTACACCTTTGGGAGTGTAGCTAGTAGGCTTATTTTTGTTCTGAATTTCTTTATTTCCATTTGCCAGCAGCTGCTGCTTTGGTGAGAGTGAATGAGGTGCCTCCTTAGAGGACATGGCTAATTACAGATTGGCTGTTGGTGGAGGGAGACACTCAGAGATAGACATTTTCTTTTATGTCTGTGTCATTTGCATAATGTGTTAGGACACACAGTATGGACTGCATTAAGCACTGCAAATATGCTGTAGGGAATTATCCTGCACTGGCATCACTGAGCTTATTTTATCTTCCTTATTTTAAATTTTGAGGTTTGTTTGAGGGGCAAAGGACAAGAAATCAAATAGAAAACTATAAACTGTATTGGTGAGAGAGATTCTAAATGCTTCTGAGTAACAGTTGCAGTTCGTACAAATAGTTTGGGGGGGAAAAACCGCTAAACCTGTTTATTCTTCTTTTTTTCCTTACCTAATAGAAATGATAGTGTTCCCCCTCCTACTTGTATCTGTGTATCTCTTTGTACACTGTAATGAAGCACTGTGTCTTACTGGAACTTTATTACAAACCTCCCACCCTTTAAAAGACTGTATTTTGTTCTCTTCTAGTTTAGTGTTTCATCTAAACATTTGGGGCTTTTTGTGTTACGAAGTTTATGAGAATATAGAGAATGAACAATCCTGTAATAAAAAAATGCTAATAAAGCAAAGCTTCTTAAATCACTGTGCACTTTAGTGTGTACTTCTTTTATTCTGAGGGCCGAAAAGACTAAAATTAAAATACTGTCTTCTGATGCAGTTTAAGACTTTGAGATGGATAAGTGTCTTGGGTACTACTTGTTCTGTCCATGGGATGAGCTAAAAAAAGATCTTTTAAGTTTTGAGAAGTCCCTTCCAGATCATTTGGTTCGTGACAGACAGTCTGCCTAATGGTATGTTCATGGCATTGAGGTGAACTTCTGAATTTTGAGAACTAGAACTGAGGCCAATCTACAATTTAAGTTGCAGTTTTACACTGGAAAACTGTACTTAGAGAGATGTTGTTCAAAAACAAGTTTATGGAGTTAAAGTCATGTGGATTTCAAAACTGTAGCACAATTCCAGTTATTTTTGAGGAAAGGATGACATTTTAATTGGTCCAAGGTCTTGTTCTGTTGCAATAAAATTTGGAAGTGGCTGATATCCTAAGAAACTTCAGAGATATTTAAATACAATTCTTTAATTAGAGTCTATTATAGTGCAGACAAGTTTAAGCTCATACGTCCTCAGTTTTATGATATTTAGGAGGGTTAGAGTTCAGTCAGTGCTTGCAGGAGTATTCGAAGTTGTCAAAATTTTCTTGTGATGCAAGAATTGAGAACTGAAACATTTTGTTGTTGTTTTGGCCAGCAAAAGAGGCAGCAGGTCTAGTGTGTGCTTCTCAAGCAGGTGACTCCTACTGCCTGTATGTTCTGACCTGTTTTTGCAAGATAAGGATCTGGTTGGGGTTATCTCTGAGAGCAATGCTGCAGATTTCATGTAACAAGCTGTCCCATTGCAGTTCGTGCTTTGTTATTGTTGTTGAGCTTTTCTCCTCATAGCTCTGATTTTGATGCAACTTTAATAGGGAGCCTGTGACTCCAGTGAAAAGTATTCCCTTGTGTAGCCACAAACATTTCTTATTCATCAATGGCTGTAAAATCTGACTTGTTTCTTCTTGCATGCATTTTAAAATTTTATTATCCTCAGTCAATGTGGTAAAAGGTGAGTAAGTAAACTTTGCCTGGAGTAATCAATTTTCATGGCAATTTTACAAGTCTTCTGCTCCATTCCCTGTACGTGCACTATTTTTTATGAGTCTGTCTAAATACAGTCTTGTATTTTCTGTATGCTTTAGTTATTTTAAAAAATTATGTTGGAGAGGTTGTTTTGGAGCTGCCTGTAAGGTGAGATTTAAACATGATCTTCTTTTCTTGAGCAGAAGAATGAATGACTTGTGTACTGCTCTGGGGGTATTAAAGTTTCCCATCTTGTCAAATCAGCAATATTGTTAAAGCTGGAAGAGTGTAATAAGTTAACATGAATAATCTTCAGTGTTTCTCAAAATTTATGCAGCTGAATCAGATGCTGGAGTAATTCAGCTGTAAGCAGTTTGGCAAGTTGGTGTTGTGATCCTGAAGTCATGGAGGGAATCTCACCAGCTCGTTACTTGAATCTCTTTTGTTAGCATTTTATTTTTTTTTTAAATGGGCAGTAGTATTCCTGTGTTTTAAAAATACTGCATATCTGGCAAAAGCAGCCCCTGTGAGTGAGTCTGTGCAACAGAGGTTTTTTTCTAAATGAAAGTCTTACGAAACAGGATGTTGTATAATGGATGCTGGCCAATACCTGTAGCATTTCATAGCCCGTGCCCTTTAGGTGTTGTTTTTCAGGAGTTCTTTGTAGGTGGTT
The DNA here is from genome assembly GCF_047495875.1 of Pithys albifrons albifrons. Lineage (NCBI taxonomy): Eukaryota > Metazoa > Chordata > Aves > Passeriformes > Thamnophilidae > Pithys > Pithys albifrons. Next base: position 18,221,430 of record NC_092464.1, read on the forward strand.
GTAAGTCATTTTCTCTCTGCACTGTGAGTGAGGCCACGGTCCAACTGTGTATCAAAATAGGTCTGATAACTAATGAAAATAGCAGAAAGCCACATGGCAATGGAGAGCTAAAGTGCTTATTTTTGATACTAAATGGAAACTCAGTGTGTGTAAATGTCAAGTAATATGTCACATATAAAATACTGAGAGGTAATGATTAACTAGGAGCTCATGGGTGAAGTCTTAAGAGTTGTGGCAGGTACATCTGAGGATTAAACAGTGGCACAGTGCTTGGTGTTGGTCAAAAAAGCAAATCGTCATCCATTTTCTAATAATTTTGAAGAATTTATGGTGTTTGTCATTCCTCAGTGCATACAGCCATAGTGCCCTTGGAGCTGGTGTGTCTGTGTTTAGTGCTGTCCCATCGCCCTTCATTTTTCCCCATCTTGGGAGCAGTGTAGTGGAGCCAGGAAAGTCACAGAGAAATGGGGCAACTATGGTAATTAAATATATGGAGTTGGTACTGTATTAAAATCAGAAAAGGAAGGTAGGATTGGCAGTTTGGGAAAGAGGAGACTGTGGAGTATGATGTCATGTTGAGGTGTAGTAGCTTTTTCCATCTCTCTTGAATTTCTTTGGATCAGCTTTTTATATGTAGACCAAGAACTTGGGGGTGTCAACATGGGCAGAGTGAGAACAACCAAAAAGGGGATGGTCCTTTGCGTGAGAGTTAATTCAGCTTTTTACTCTGCACTATAATATTTTGGAAGCTAAAAGTATTTATACAACCCAGATACGTTTTTGAAAGGGCAACACTTTAGAGTTCCTCAGTACCCTTGTGGTGAATGGATTATGGATTTGTGAATAATTGGAGTTGGGAGGACAGTAGAACGATGCTTGGCTTCTGTGTTCTTTCCTAAGTACTTTGAGCCATCTGCATTTGGTCTCTGTGGGAGACGGGCTGGGGGAACCTTTGACCTGATCTGCAGGTGTTCTTGCATGTTGCAGTGCCTGATTCTGTGATAGCTCTTCAGGATTCCTCCTGCATTCATGAGGTTCTCTACAGAGCCTGCTGAAACAAGGCACCTGTTGGGGATCAGCAACAGGAAATGGAGTTTTTCAAATGTTCAGGACTGGGACCTATTTTTGCTTCTTGAAGATGTCAAACCTGTCTTTGGTTTTGCTCTTTTTTTGTAACAGTTCCCATTAATTGTTGAATCGTATGGGTCTGATATTCTCCGGTTTTAATAAGCTAAAACGAAATGCACAGTTACCCGCTTTTGTGTTCACTCCATCTCTTCCTCCATCCCCCCTCCCAGCTGAAGGAGAGGGCAAGGGGGTGAGGGCTTATACACCCAACTTTTGTATGCTGTCATGCTCCTCATTTCTTTTCCATGTGTTTGCAGTCAGACAAGTGCTGGTTTTGTCTGTTGAATTGTTTTCTACATTACTTTTTTGGTGGACTGCATTACATTGCAAGACTTCATTTCTCTATTCCAAGTTTTACAAATACTATGGCAGCAAAAGGAGTAAATCCCTTAGAACCAGTGAAAACCTCCTTTTTCCTTCTGTGGTGGATGATGCTGCTGAGTGTTCAGTTTGATGTAGAGTAGTTACTTCTCTTTCGCTCCAGTTCTGTGGTAGCAGCTTAGGGAAAGGAAACAGCCCTTTCAGGGGCTACACAGCAAACTTAAAAGGCGTGGGACTGAGTGATGTACGGAGAGGGAGACAATGCCTCCTGGCAAAATGTACCTTCTCCCCTTCACCATCCCTGAAAATCAGTTACCAAGAATGTAAGAAACAGAAATAAAGGATAAACTTGTACCTAAACAACTGTGAAATGAGATGGCCACAAAATAGTTTTGAGTTGGGTTTTTTCTTTTGTGGGTGGGCAGACCAACAACCTCCACCCTCAAACCCTATTTTTAAAGCTAGATCTAAAATGTTAGAAGGCGACTGTGGCTAAGATGGTTTCTGCCCTTGCAATCAGTGATTCGCAACTGAGAAACTAAATTCATTAATGTCAGTGAGTAGAGACAGTGGTAATATGAGACAGTTACTCAGCAAGGCGTGTTCAGGGTAAACAGTTCTACTGGTAAGTTTGTCTGTTGAGAATAATTTTTTCCTTGTTTCATTTAAACCAGGGAGTTGTATAAACTTATGGAAAAATCTTGTGTTCAGTTTAGAATTCAGGTCTGCCTGTTTTTCCCACTCTCCAGTGTGAGTTTATTTGGGAAAAAGATTCTCCCCCTGCAACTCCCTCAGCCTGTTTACCTTTATCCATTTCATGGCCAGTGTTCAGTGGCTTAAGTTGTGGGTGATGCAACATCAGCCAGTGATGTAATGGTTGTCGGAAAGCTCCTTGCAGTCCACAGTGGAAATCTGAAGTTTGGAAACCGAATTTTATCTGTGTGAGGTTCTGTGTCTGGTGTGAGGGAGGTGAAGCACAAACACCACAATCATCTTATTTTGGATAGTGCCAGAGGAGTGAATCATGATGTTTTAGTATGAGAGGTTTTTTTGTTTGTGTTTTTGGATTTTTTGGCTATGTTTTTGCTGGTGTATTGCTGTGTAGGTGGTGATGTTTTTTGGTTTTTTAACTTGTTGGGCATTTTTTTTTTAATTCAAACCATTAATACCACCAGTTGCATTGAGGGGAAGGCATTATGTGCAAGATTAAGAACAAGGTTTGTCACTTCCCCCACTTAGATAATCTGGGCTGGTGGATTTCTCTTTGCTGCTGAGGACCCAGGATATCATGAGCTTTCATTCCTTGGAAAATGCCTGTAGTCTTCCCCACTCTTGTAAGTGAGAGAGCAGGGATTACAAGGATATGTCCTCTACTGAGTATTAGTAGCCTCTTCAAGCCATGAGAACCAGTGGTTGTTCCTCCTCTGGATTCTTTGTCCCATGTGCACTTGTTTTTTGTGGAACTTGGTTTCTTTCTTGCAAAGATACTTTTCATTTGGGGAAGAAATATAGCTGCATTTCAGAGTTACCAGAGAAGGATCTTCCAATTAATTTTTACCCCTTAATAAGGCTTTTCTGGGGTAGTTGCACTTTGTTTCACTAGCCTGATTTTCTCTGTTACCTTCTTTTGGCTGTTAAATGTCTCTTAGGAAGTGGTAGTGGAGGCTTTACTGTTCCATTATGCTATTTAGTACTTTGAGCCCCAGCCAGTTCCTAGAAGTTCCATTGTATTTATTGCTTACAGTGATTGGAGTCCAGGCCAGTTTCTTATTCTGAAGTGCAGATTTAGGTTAGATGATTTTAGAAATGATGAAAAATACATGTGTAGGAAGACATTTTGTGATGGCATATGTTAATAAAACTTTCTTAATAATTGGAAGAAAAAGTATTCAGTCTAACTTAAAATACTAAAAAAGGGGAAAAAGTATATTACTCATACTTGACAAAATAGCCTGTATGAGTCCTTTCAGCTGAAGAGTCTCCTGGACTTCAGCAGGGTTTGGATCAGTGGCTCTAATAAATGAAGCTTTGAAAAATGTCTTTAATTCTCGTGGAAACCAGTCATGCCTATTCTGTTACTGTTCTTTAGCACTGACTGCTCTTTGTATGATGTGCTGGAATATAAGTAAATAACTTGCATTGTATTCTTTCTGCAAACCTTCTTTTGGAGCAATCCATGTCAGGTTTAAGCAAAAATACCCCAAGCAACCAAAGTCTTCTTTAATTCTTAAAGTAAAAAGCCTACAAATGCCAGTTATTTCTCTTTTTGTAATGCAAACTATATAAACTGAAGAAAACCTGATATGCTGTTAGACAATTCTGTATTAGGAAGTCACAACGCGAAAATATGAAGAATGTTATAAAAAACCCAGTAATTTGAACTTAAATACACAATGGAAGTTGATATGTTTGTTTCAAGAACAAAAAGTTGATATATTTTGACAACTCCTTTATTGTTATTCAAATTTAGCGTGGGAGAAAAGCTTTAAAGGAAATCTGGGAAGAATGAGTCCTGCTTTTTTGAGTGTTGCAACTTGAAAGAGTTGTAGGCACATCTCTGAAACCAGGCAAACAAGGCTCTTTCCTGTAAGCACTGTGCAAATTGTAAACTTAAGAAATGTAAGTTTAATCTAGAAAAAAAAACCTAAAAGAAATTCTTGAGCATCTTTCCATAGCGAGTCATGGACTGAAGTATAATTATACTTCATCTAGTATCTCCTTCCAGCACTAACAAAGTCTGTTTTAAGAGAATTATCTCTTCCTGTTGCATGGGGAAGGAAATCTGTGTGGAGTGGGATTTTTTTTATTCCAACCTCGTTTATAGAAAGGCATAGGTAGCCTACCTAGAAATTATACGAGTAGGTGGTTAAATGTGCTACCTAAACACTCAGCTTGAAATGTGGTAAGAACATACTCATGTTCACTTAAGAAACACTGCTTTTAAGTTGTTTTTTTTTAAATTGTAATTGAATGTTATCTGTCATTGTGCTGTGTGATCTATTTGCAGGAATTTGTAGTCAGCTGTGAATATTTGAAGTATTTTTTCTCCTGTTGATTAAATAATGAGGTAGTGTGAAAATATACCTTATTAAAGAACAGTTACATATTTGGTAAGTAGATTTTTGTATGTAAACCTGAACTTGGAAGTAAGAGGCAGTCAGGAGATTGCTCACAATGGCAAAGTACAAGGATCAGCTGAAAACGTAGTAATTACCTGTGGTACAAAGAAAAGGCTTTTCTGTAGTTTCCACAGGATTTTACCTGGAGCCTGGAGACCCCTGATGTACCTGCTGCAGTTACTCTTTGGTATTAAATTTTTCTGTGACTCGGGAGTTTCTGGCTTTAGGATGAGTCTCAGGGTGAATTTGTTCCTCTGATTCCTTCTTCCTTCCATGTACCTGTGTGGTTTTATGCTGTAATTGTGGATCCTCTTAAGTGGTTGCTGAAGTTTGAGAAAATGATGACCATTGCATGAATAGTATTTCAGTAAAATTAAATGAGAAGGGCAGAGAAGAAATGGACACATCTTTACACTTACCTTCACAGTCTCATGTGTGTGTTAGCAGAGGGTGTTTCCAAGATTATACTGGACATGAACAGGTAGGGAATGTTAGGGATTTGAGGCAGAGTGTAGCAGTGCTAAAAAGGAGTCTGAACCTGATTTGTCTGTGGCTGCTGTTTGTGTAGCTGCTGTATAAATCTTTCTCACCATTCAAAATATGACATCCAGTTAAAAACAATTTGCAAAATATCACAGAATCATTGAGGTCGGAAGGCACTTCTGAAGACCATGTAGTTCTGTTAACTGGAGCAGGCTGCCCAGGATGGTGTCCAGGCTGATTTTGACTACAAAGAGGGAGACTCAGCAGCTTCTCTGGCAGCCTTTTTCAGTGTTATGGTTCTGGTTATAGTAAAAGTTGCAGGATTTTTTTATGTTTAAATGGGTTTTCCTCCATTTCAGTTTGTGTGTACTGCTTCTTGTAATTTCACATTTAGCCTCCAGTTGGGCCTCTTGTTGTTGTTCATAACCCTTTCAACTACCTGGCAACTCAGCCTGTTTCCAGTTGAGTTCTCTGTCCATTTATCTACCCATACTTTTTCAGTTTGACGGTGTCAAAAGCCCTTCTGATGTCAGCATGAAAAGTATCTGCTGTTCTTCTCTCATCCACCAAGCCAGTCAACTTCTTACAAATGACCATCAGATTGATTAAGCATGTTTTCATCTGGAGAAATCTACCTTTTTGTCCTTTGTGTGTTTGGAAACCTTTCTTGTTGTTCTTCCTGTCCTGTACCAGGTTGAAATCCAGGTGAGCTTTGGCTTTTCTAACCCCCATCAGTGCATGCTCAGACAGGGTCTCTCTTGGATCACCTGGGTCATGCTTCTCATCCTTGTATGCTTCCTTTTTACACTGGAATTCAGTCAGAAGCCTCTTGTTCATCCATGCAGGTCTCCTGCCACCTTTTCTTGAATCTCTGCACACGGGTAAGGAGCATTCTTGAGTTTGTGGGAGGAGATCCATTAAAGTCAACCAACTCTACTGGACCCGTCTTCTCTTCAGGACTGTCTCCTGTGGAGTTCATCCAAGCTGCTCCCTGAACAGTCCTGTTCTTCTCAAGTCCAGGCTGTAATGCTGTTATTTGGCTTTGCTTTCTGCTCTCAGGATCCTGAACCTCCCTGTTCAGTCACTGGAGTGACCCCTGAACTTCCCACCCCCAAGAATTCTTCCTTGTCTGTCAATATGGGGTGCAGCAGGTTGCCTTTTCCTTTTTGGATCCTCGGTCACCTGTTTGGAAAGTAACTGTGAGCACATTCTGGAATCCTGCTGAATTGCTTGTGTTCTGCTCTGATGTTAATAAAATTATATAAAAAAATAAGATACTTTATTGCATAAATTTTTTAAAATATCTACTGAATTGATCTTGTACAAGGTAAAAGAGGAACTGCCCTTAGAGGCTGTTGGCCAGGAGCTTGTACAGGGGAGTTGAATGCAGAGAAAATGAAGTTTCATTAGAGGATTAATCTGTTTCATCATACGATGTAATCTGAGAGCCAGGATATAAATTTGGTAAGGAAAGCAGTGAAGAGGCTTGTAAAGGACTGTTAAATAAAACTGAAACAACACCTTGCATTCCTCCTGTTAAGTAGCTTTTAGTTACTGTTTTATGCCAGTTGCATATTCAAAGTCTCGTTGAAAGTATTTGGGAAATTTTACTCTTTGTGTCTTTGCTGTGTCTTAGTGCAGTGCCCTTAGTCTTCCACCATGTTTGGCACATGGTACTTTGTGCAACACACACAGGCCATGGAGCTGCTGCTGTGTGATCTGAAATCACTCTATGGTGGGTTTGAGAAAATAATTTCTCACTTGAAAGAGAAGGTTAGGAAATACACTGTCCTTTTACAGACATAGTAAGAAATGAAAGCCAAAACCTCCAGAACAGAGCCAGGTCTCTAATACTAAATGTTTTTGCACTGTCCTGGTACTGTCACTTACGTACTGAAGAGCTTGGCATGTGTGTAGTCGTTTGTGATTGATGGGTCACAGCGTGTGTACTCACACTTGGGACAAGGCTGAGAAAAGACATTCCTAAGATATACTGTGAACTTAATATGACACTGAAGTGAATTTTTTGTTAAGGATTAAGAGCTGCTGCTGGTTAAAGAAGGTTGTGGTGATAGACTTTCTGCTGAAATATAAGCAACTGAAGTTCATTCATGTGACTTTCTGTTCATTTTATAGTTGGGCTGTAGTTTTCCACTAGTAAATCTCCTGCTTGTTTCTTGATCTCTGTTAGTGTGTTGTTTTCCACTATATTCCACACATTCAGCTATGCTTGGTTTTCTTTAATTGCTTTTCAAATGTTGTAGTTTTCAGTAACTTGTTTTGATTTTTTGGCTGTAATATTAATACTCCCTTGACTGATTAGGACTTGCTTGTTAAAATGGTATTTTTTTCCGTGAGTTTCACTGCCACTTTAATTTCAGGCTTTGAATGTTGCTCACATGGATATCTAGAACTTTATGATGGCATTTTGTGTAATGTGTCCATTCACACTCAGAAGGAGTTTTGGTGAGTGAACAGCTTTTCGGTCTGTTGGAGTGTGCTGGATCCTGTGGGTATATGTACTGTTTCCCAGGTGTGTGCACCTGGATTTCTGGCTTAAATTGTTGAATTCAGTCTTTAATAATTAAAAGTTTCTTTGCAACTTTTAAGTGCTAGTGCATTTGTTTCATATTCACTAGTAGTCTCTAGGTTGGATTTTTTCAAATTTTTTTCATTTGTTTTGCATTGTACTCCTGAAATTCTCAACTAAAAAGGCTTTGACCCTTAACTCTATCCCACTTTTTTAGAAAAGGCAAATGTAATTTGTGTTAAATAAAGAGGGAAATTTTTTAATGTGTGGCAAATAATATTGATTTGATTATTCATGTTCTATTAAATATTTGGATGCCTTTTTATGTTATCAATCTCTTCTGCTATGCATTTTAAAAATGAGGCCCTCTCTCATCCTACTTGTTCTCTCAGCTTCCTATTGAACCACTGGTTCCTCCATTGTTGGGGTTTCTTTCCATTATTTAGTGTGTGGCAAAGACTTCCTCTTTTAAGGAGTAGACTACTTGATAAAGGCCATGGAATTATATGCTGGTTTTGCAGTTCTGGAGGTCATAATTTTTTCCCCTCCCTGAATTGTTTGAACTGTTACCTCCTGCTACTGTGGGTAGTGCTGGTGGTGTCATTGTTGCCGTGCCCTCATGGCGTATTTGTTGGTCATAGTTAACTGTTCAACATCTGCACTCTGTCATCTGCCGAGTGCACGTGTCCCCCTTTTCTTTGGTGCTGTTGAGGTTCTCCCCAGATCATGCCTAGTTTTTGGCCCTCCCTGGAGGTCATGACAAACTGGAGAGAAGGAAGGTGTTCTGGGGCAGGGGTGCCTGCGTGGCGAGGAGGGCACTGGCACCAGCTTTGCTCAGCCTGGAGCAGGGAGGGCTGACTCAGCAGCTGGCTGGGGCCTTCAGCAAGAGAGAATGGTTGCAGTAAGGGAAACTCCAGCAGCTGAATATGAGAAAAAATTATTGTTGTGGGTGGTTAAACATTGGAACAGGTTGTGGGAAATCCTGGAACCTTCCGTTTTGGAGACTTCTAGGACTTCAGTGGGCAAAGACCTTATCAGCCTTTTCACCACTAGTCTCCAGTGACAGTGATTAGAGCTGTTGTACTTCCTCTAAATAGCCTTCTGGCCTGTTATATTATAAAAAGTTGTACTGGCATGTCCTTTCTAATAAAAATGATGTATTTCTTTATTTATACCAAGAAAAAGACACCTGTCTGTTCCTATTGACTTATTTTAAAAAATGGGGAAATTGTGATTAGATTCACTGCAAAACACTTATCCTTGCATTGGGGAATTCCAGAAATTATATTTCAGAATGAGTTCCTGGAGTCCCTTTGTATTTTTTCTCATCATGTTTTATGTTTTCAGTGTAAATCATTCTCTTCTGTCAGGGTCTTGGGAATAAAGAGGAGAGATGGAATCTGAGATCCCTGTGCTTCCAAGAGTGATAAATCTTCATGGTGAAGGTGGAGCTGTGATACAGGCCATTGTACCACAGCTACTCTGCTGGTCTTTCATTTGTTTGTGCGATCACTTCATTGAGTGCTGTGACTGATTTCCAGATAACATTAAAGCTGCGTGGCTGTTTCTGTTCAGGGTCAGACTCGGGCTCGTGAATAGCTCTCAACTTGGTGGGGTGGAACCCCATTGACCAGAGTTTTGGTAGGGCTCTGCCTATATTGTCCCATAATAGTTAGCACCTGAAAACACTTGTAAGCTAAAAGAAAGGTGAGATTTCCACAGTTTTCTCCTATATAGAAAGTTGATAAAAAAATTACTAGGTTGAGCGAGAAGTCAAGGGAATATATCTCTGCTTGCTGCTGACTCAAACAGAATAAGTACTTGTTTCTGGAATTAGTTTCAGATGAGGTTTATTTATTATTTTTTGTTATGAATTGAACAAAGATGACTACTGCTCAGAAACCAATTTGTAATAAGTTTTTCTCCCATTTTCTCTGAGGCCTGGCTGCATTTCTGCTGGTGTTACTTGAAGTCACTGGCTGAAGTTGTTCACTGGAGGGACAAGCAACAAGCTGTTAGGGTGGTGAAGCTCATGACTTCTAGAAATGTCATATAGACTTGAGAGACCCTTTGGAAAATGAGACTGACTTATTATTGTTGGGGGGGTTTATGCTGATGAATGCTAACACGAGCAAACTTCTGTTTTTTAGGATGCTTCCTGCATTTAGGGAAGCAAACATTCTGTTTGTCTTGCCTTTCAGATGGACTGACTTTTATTTTTTTTCCTCAGAGTTCTGGAATGATTAATTGTGCCACCAGTATTGTGGGGTTTAAGAGTATAATTCTAAGCGACACATCAAGCAACAAGATCTACTTAGATAACATCCCTGTGGAGCTACATGTGTTGAGTCTTGTGGTTTTTTGCAATCAGTGTATTTCCCTTTAGTGGTAAGCACTAAAAATTACCCTGGGTTCACAGTGTAATTGAAATGTTGAGGCCAGAGGGTGAAGCCATTGACTTCCTCTGTAAATGTAATTGGGCAGTGCTTGTAGCTGAGGAAAAACAGGTCTTTGCCAGTGCTACAGTATGTTTTGAGTACTGTTTGTTTTTGTCATAAAAGTTCTTTGTATCCTGTGGTTAAGAAATAAAAATATTTTGAATTCCATTGTATGAAAGAATCATTAAATATCATGTCAAGTCTCTTTCATGCCAGAAGTAATTGCCTGTTACATACAGTCAAATTCAGACACCTGACTGCTGTGCCTTTGATCATTTAGACACACACTACAGCAATTTTACATAGTGCTTTTCACATTCCATCTAAAAATATAATTAGTGTCTGAACTGTAGAAATAAGTGGGATTTTGGATGTACTCCTTTTTTCAGCATATTATATTGCTGCTTTTAGCATCTGCCTGGTCCGTACATCACTGTTTTGAATTTGCTTTCTAGGTGCTTAGATCTGTCCATGGCTGAGATACGAACCTGAGCTTCCTACATTACAAAAGCCACTCTGGGAGCTGTGCCCCATAAAGTGCAGTGCAACACCACCTTTGTTCTTCCTGTGTTTCGTGATTTTGAGCTTTTGCTCTGTAGAAAAATATCCATTCTTCAGCTCTTCCAGACATACAGAAAATGGGGAAAGTAGAATTTAATCTATCGGAAAATGAATGTTGGTCAGAATAAGGAGTTTATTGTTCTACCCGTTCTTGTGTAACTTTTTGACAAGAATATGGCTGACTTCATTATTTTCAGTTATGTTTTTTTTTCCCTAAGGAATGTGTATAAGCATTGTAGGATTGGAATGTATTAAAAGCACCAGCTTACAGTTCTGCAAGTTTCTTTTTTAACTTTTGGTGAGATGATCACAATACCTGTATTTCAGTTCAAGAATGATAAAACTATGGGATTGTGGATAAAATATGGATGGAATAGAGAGTTGCGTTATTGTCAAAAAAAACCAAGGCAAGCTCTGAAATGTGGCTTGTGCAGTGGTAACTGTGCTGAGGGAGTGGAAGGCAGCACGGCTGAGAATGCAGGGCTCGTGTTCTTCAGGCAAAAGAGCGTCATAAGCAAGTGCTGTAATGGAATGAAGGAGTAAAAATTCTTGAATCTGATTTCTTTTGTGTGTGCCATTGGTCTGCCCATCTGTCAGTTCCTCTGGAGTTGCTCTTTAAGTCCCTGGCCAGTTTTGGTGAAATTCCAAGGCAGGGAAGGTCGGGGAGATAATGAAGTGCCTGGACATTTAATCTAACTCAGTAGCTGGATGGAAGAGAAGCCCAGGTTAATGCTTCACGCTGAAGGTGAGACGGGGGAAGCTCTTGTAGTCAGTCAGCACATGCATGACTGCCAGAAAAACATTCTTTCCTTTATAAGGGATCTGACAGGATGAAAGAAGATGAGGGGGAGATGCAAGATGTATGAGGCCGAAGTCAGTTCTACTACTCATGTCGCAACTTGATATGTTTAATTTGTTTCTAAAATAAACCTTAAGCCTTCTTAGAATTCCAAAGCTCCCTGGAAAATATGTTAACTTCTTTTAAAGTGTATTTTCTTCCAAGTCAGTCCACCTTTGGATGAATGAAGGCTTTAGAGAAGGGATGGAAACTTGCACAGTGGAAGGGAAGAGCTTTGATCGAGTCCACATATTTTATACAACAGAAAATACTGGATGTAATTATTTAGTTTCAGATTGTATCACATGACTGATCTGATAACACTGTTCCTGTAAAATTGGGCTTGGTCTACATAGAAATAAAGCTATGAAAAAACATTGAAAATTTGAATTTTTGAATTTCTTCCAATTACCTAATTTGCCTGGAGAGATTGCTAGACATGTAGAGGTTTGTTTTTTAAAAAAGTAAAGATTTGAGTTTAAGCCTCTGAAAACACAGCATATGGAACCAAAGTTACTAAAATTTTATTTGTAGACTTGCTATACAGGGGACAGGGGTGATGGATTTTGTTGTTGTTTGTTTAAGGTTCTGCATCTTCGTTCCAAGGAATGAAAGCTTCAACAAAGTTCTAGATGAGCCTCTGGCACTGTGCAGCTTACTAAAATTTGGGAACAGGCAGAAGAGAAAGTTAGGTGTAAGTCACCAAGCTGTATTGGTTAACAAGCTGTTTTTATTTAGCTCTTCTTCACTTAGGAGTGACAAGTGGTGATACTTGTTTCTCTGCTGGGTTCTGTAGTTTGAGTGTGACAGGAATTCTCTGTTCTGCATTATGGTGCCTGTAATCAATACAACAAATTGCCTGGCAGTTTTGAAAACTTAACCCACAGTGGCTTTATTTGGTAGCATGTGTTAGCTACTATAGTTACACTTAATCCCATACTAAAGAAAAATAGTAGTACAGATGTGAAGAATGTTGCTCATTAGTGATCTGATGTCTTGGACTCTGCGTTCCCTGGCCATGTATCCACAGGCAGAAATGCACCAACAGCTGTAGGCTGCCAGTCCGTGTTTGTCCCTTAGGAAATAAAAAAGAGTGTACTCATCTGTAGCGTGTGATAATTCTTAAATATGATGTTTTTAAAATTTGTTTGCAAGTGGGGTGCTGCTGTAGTACTGAACAAGTGTTAGGCTTCAGACTGCACTGAGTAACGGTCGGCTTCGTGAACGAAGATTTGGGAAGGGCTCTCCCCACATGGGTGGGCCCTTCGAGCCTGCGCAGTGGATTTTTTAGGTGAGACTCAGCGTGTACAGAACTGGCCCCACTGTTTAACTCCTGAGGTTCATCTGCCATGGCCGAGCGGGCTTGGACAGTGACGGTGAAGTCCTCAGGACTAGAACCTACAGCCCCCGGTATTCCCAGGATATCTCCCATCCAGGTACTAACTGGGCCTGACCCTGCTGAGCTTCCAAGTTCTGACTGCCCTACTGCCCTGAGTAATTCAGTGTAAATGATGCTTCTAAGTGGCACCTTTCTCTTTAGTGTTTGCAGAACACCAACAGTGTGCAAGTTCTACTCAAGCTGTAACTTTGAGACCACAGTGGGAGCAGGAGAAAGGCATTTGCTAAGGCTGCTGTGAAGGGTCCTTGGAGGTCTGTGTTGGTGTGGAGGTGAATCCTGAGGAGGGTGTCAGCACACCTGGGCCTCGCCAGCGGGAGTGTGGTTGTGCTCGTGGAGTTTGCTGCAAGCACTTGGAGCTCTTGCTGCTGTGGGAAACTTACAGCAAGGGGTTAAGGAATGGAATGGTCAGTTGGAGTTTTTTGGTGGGGTGGGGGGTTTAGGTCATGTGTACAATGACTCTGATCATTAGTTTTGAGAGAGTTATTCTAAAACAAACTCAGATTTTCATTCTGATCTTAACGGCTTGAAGAACTAGTACTGAGTTTGAAGCTTTCTGACCAAGGCGTTCTCTTTTGTTGGAATGGAAGCAGAATGAACCCATAAGGTCTTTCTTGATGTGCAAATGGTATATGCTTAATCATTATAGCACTAAAATTCCAGTCTTCTACCGTTTTAAAATTTTTTTTCTGTATGTGGCTACATTTGGAGCAGTGGAGCTAAATTGATAGGATGTTATGAAGGTGTAGAGAAAGGTGAGACTGCAGATCAGTCGTGCAGCAATACCTGGTGAACTAAGGTAATGTTAAAGATAGTGCAAGTGGCAAAGTTGAAACTTAGAGATTGACAATCTCTAAGGGCAATTTATCATTTAACAGAAACATTTTCATTACTCATGGGAAAACCCCTGTATGTTAAGAACATCAAAATATGTTTGATGAAAAACAAGATCAATAATACTTGATGAAAAACAGTCTCAGTAATGTTTTCCAGCATGCCGAAACTATTTTTCTGTCTTTTTTCTTGGCTTTCAGTGTAGTCAGTGATACTAGTTAAGTGAAAGAACTGTTAAGAAATTTTTATTGTAGTAGAGATTAGACTTTAGCTTCTTGAAGTTGGAGCTTACCTTTCCGGCTGACAGCTCTGTACGGTCCCTTTCCCTACAGTGGACTGCCTTCAGGCTGATGGAAGAGGAAGGCAGGGGAAGCAAAGGGAGTGCATAGTTTGGTAGCTGATAAACTTGAATTACTTCACACATGATCTGGTAATTTTATTTTAATGAAAATTTTATTTCCTAATTTCAGTTGGCTTCAGGAGGAGCTCAGCTGGTCTAATGGTCTGTTAAGTGAGCCTTTGTTGACTTCAAAATTTCCAGTGGAGGTCAAAGGACAGTCTGTTGTTACTCTCTGTGGAATATCAAAGTTGGGTTTTGAAGTAGACCATCTAGTCAAGTCTTGAGAACCCACTGTTCTAACAGAAATACAAGTATTTCATTGGAATGGTCTCAGTACTGAATAGTTCTTGTATTTACCAACAGTAATAATTTTAAATTTTGGTTCTCTTCTTTCAGTCTGGAGTACAGAGAAGGCAGGAAATCACCTGTGTTCTGATCAGGCTGACAGTGTCTGGTGTGATATGGGCATTGCTGTCTGGGATTGCCTTTCAGGAAGGCAATTCTTGGAACACAGTTCAGCCTTCTGAGCACCCCATGGTCTCAGTAAGAGAATTGGGCTGTAAATTCAGGTGCTGCAGTCTGGTCACAATTGGTGAGTAGCTTTGTCCAAGTCCTGTATTTAGAGACTGCTAGATTAGTGAGAAGACTTAACTTTATTATGATAGATTTGCTGTCTGAATAAATATCCCAGTACACTGAAAGGGTTTTCTCTATAATCACCAGAGCTGTATTTACCTGTGTGTTTCTATACATATTAATATATGTTACAATTCTCTTTTATCACAATGAAAAGTTTATTATTCTGAAGCCCCGTCTTGGGCAGGCAAGTAACTTAGTTGTGGCTTTGGGCTGGGATCAGAAAATAGCAGAGATGATCACATGGCACTGCAGTGTAGTGAAGAAGAGGAAGACAACAGGAAGTCCCTGTTAGAATTATCCCTGTGGTGGGACTTTAACCAGCTGTGGATCCGTGTGTGTTCAGATGGGATCACTAATACTGTGAATAGAAAGCCATCTATAAAAGAAAATGTGTTTTGAAACCAAAGACAGTACATGTGATGTGATTTAATTTAGATACTTTTGCCATCATTCCTTTGGGGAGATTGGGGGAAGAAAAGCTCCCTGCTTTGTAACCTGGTTGTGGCTGCATCATTACCATGTGTACAGTGTATCTTCTGGAGATTCGTATGTAATCCAGAAACAATTAGTAATGTAACTTATATTATAGTTGCTGTTTTCATGAGAACAAATTCAGGGATGATGGGTGGTACATTACACTAGTAATAAGCATTGCAGGGGTTTTTTTTCATGTTTTGTTTGTACATGAAAAAAATTATCATGTAGAGAAAGTTCAAATTAAGTTATGTTGCGTTTTTCTTTGAGTGGTGATGTAATAACCAGGTGAATAGTAGTGTGATTTAAAATTGCACTTAAGAAATACACTTAGTTTTTTTCCTTGAATTTGCTTTTTTCGTCCTCTGTTGACATACAAAACTAGAGATTGTGAGAACAAGTGAAATAAAACTGACACACAGTTGCATGGACACTGAGTTAGACAAATAGAAGTTCTCACAGGAGCAGTCCAGTGTATCATCCAGGGGCTTGCAGGTGGAAAGCGAGTGATGTGCTCTTATGAGACACTGAGCTTGTAGTGATGAGAGCTTGAGTGAATGCACATGTTCTCCTGAGTTTGATCTTACTAACACTGTAAATGTTAGGAAGTGCTTAATGGTATCACAGAAGTGTATTTTGCATAAGTATATATGGGTTGCGTTTCTTACTCAGTGTCCTCAAAATTTGGCCGTACATTTCTTACATAGAACAGTGGCCAGAGCTTGTTTCCAGTTTCTAAAGATTGTCAGTTGCATTTCTAAAGTTCAGTTTGGAAACTCCAATCCTGTTTTATATCCAGTATATTCATTTTTGTGGGACAATATACAAAATGATACTTTATTGTACCTGAAGTTAGTAAAAAGTCAATTCTTAATTGGATACCTGATTATTCTCTGAAATGAAGAAATCTGTATGACTTTAATGTCAGATAAAGAAGAGAAAATGCACGTTGATTAGAGGAAGGGGAAATGCCAAACTAGTCCTGAAAATGATGACTAAGGCTAAAATCCAGGCAAGTGGACAGTACTTGAACTGAACTGGCAGCTCAAGAGAAAAGGACTTTCCTTTGTCATAACTCAAACTGACCCTTGGCAGATCAATATTGCTGTTTCATGTCCTTCTTGGAAGCAAACAGAATGGTGGTGGCGTTGTCGTGAGAGTGGATGCAAGAGAATTTTTGAAGAATTAGGCAGCTAAACTGAAGAGCACATCACCACATTAGTGTTGTAAACATAATTAGAACAGCTGTCTATATGATTTAGATATTGTGAATTTGTTTGTGGAGTGGTAGAGTGGTGTGTTTACAAAGTAAATCACAAAATACATTGTTTGATTCATCTGATGAGCTTATGCATTGATAAAAACAGAAGTTGCATTCATGCAGAAGAAAAGTGGCAATTAGTTTCTTTTGCCCTTAGTGTCTGATGGAAAAGTGGTATGTCTTGTGTACTTGCTTAGTGTTTTGGTACTTTTACTTCTAGTAGAGTTGTAGCAGTCTGGTATGACTACGGTAAATAGCCTGAAATGGTACAGTGCCAGCTGTTGTTCCCTGCATGTTTTCCTCTAAGGAGATCTTTTGTGTTTCTAGTTCTATGAACTAGACCTATTGCATCTTAGGAAAGAGTTGATTCAGGGGGAAGGAAACGCTCTAGATTTTTTTTTTCTTTTGCTGTGGAGAGAGATGGTTTTTGTGTTTACTGTTTCTTCCTTTTTTAATGTTCATAGCTTTTTGTAACAATTTCAGTGATCGGAAAGAATTCAGAATGGAAATCATATTTCAGCCTCTTCCTGCTGTTGATTTGGTTTATAGGAACTTTTCTCATTGTCAGACTTCGTGAGCTGAGCAATGGAAACACTTTGTTGTTTCAGACGTACTTTCCTTTTTGTGCTTGTGCACTTCTCAATTTTGTTTACTAAAAAAATCCTAATTTCCGCTGCAGCTTCACTGTCATCGTTATCAGTCTACGCCTTGTTGGTATAGAGTTTACCCTTCCAGAGAACTCCGTGTTCCAAGATCTGAACAGCATCTTTCTGGTACACACCTCAGTGTGTGCTGGCGATGTGGCAACCCTTGTGTACAGCTTGCATATTTGCTCATGTACAAAAGGTATCCAGACTTGTAAGGAAATGGAAGCCCCTCCTTTCCATGAGCATGAGCTGTTCTCTGTTTCAGAAAGCTCACAGCAGTATTTAGAGAAAAGTCTAGATTCTCACGGGGCATAATTTGAGGAAAATTGTGCCTCTTTTCTCCTTTTCCTCTTTAACCTTCCAGAGTTTGCATACGAGAGTGAGAGATTCTGAGAAATAACGAGTTGAGGACGTTTTACGTTTCTGACTTGGTTTTACCTGAGCTACCTCAAAACATCGAGATGCTAAACCACCAGCAGAAAACACTGGACTTTGTGACAGGCAGTCTGTGAGATGAGATGATGCATTGGGTAGGCTCTTGCTTTTTTTAATTTAATAAATTACATAGTCAAGGTTCAACTTTTATTGTGTTCTTGGAATTTTAAGTGTTTTTTTATTATTTTAGGGGGCAGAAAGCTGATCAGAAGTAGAACTTCAAAACCTGGATGTCATCATCTTCTATTTTCCAATCAAAGCTGAGTGTATGATAAGGAGCTTTTTGGGCAGCAGAGCATTGAGTTCTTTGAAGCCTGGTGATGTTGATGTGTGTCCCTTGCCATTCTCTAGTTATGCCGTGAGTGCATCTTTAAATGCTCTGTTGACCTCCAAATTGGAAAGTCAGCGTGCAGGCCTTGCTCTTCAATTTTGGCAAAACTTCTAAAGTTTGAGGTGTTTGCAACACAAAGTATTTTAGTTTTGTTTCTTGCTTTAAACTTTTTGAATGAAGACATTAGTAAATTGAGTGTTGAAGGCAAAAAAGGGAAGCCCTGTGCAGACCTACTTAAAGGACGTTTCCTACATAGGAACCTTGCTTAGGAGAAATGGAAACAGACCCCAAAAATATGTTAGCAATATAGAAAATAAGGTTAGAAGAGAGGAGTGCTGAACTAGTGGAATTTGGTTTAAACTTCCTACCAGGAAGGAGATTGTTTGGTGTAAATGAGAGAGCAATGGTCAACCTCTGGTTGATGATGATGAGGAACAGTTTTCAGTAATGGCAAATCAAATGTAAAAATACACAGACTGACTTGGAAGAAAATTTTTGACATAGTCTATTTTAAGCAATAACTGCAATTTACTGTTGAAGGTGCTGCTCTTGCAGCAGTTCCTGAGCTCCTTTTTTACCCAAGCCACTTCAGTAAAGACTCAAGTTTATGAAAACTTTGGTCCTCACCTCATTCTATGCCTATTGGAATTTACAAGCATTTTGATAGTAACCTTTGGTGGCAGCTGTCAAGCTGATACTGACTGTTTCTGAAAATGTTCTCCTACTGCTCTGTCTTGTTATTTATGTTTTTATCTGCAGTATTTAGACACTTGTGCATAAATTGCAGTGATACATAAGCACTGTCCAAATTGTAGGCGGAAAAAAAAATTGTTTAGAATTTCCTTAAAACAGGCTTGAAAACGAATGCCAAAAAGTAACAGGTTAATAATGGCTGCTGGATTTATGGAAGTTACACAGATTGGATTCTGAGGTGTAACTGGTTTTTTAAAATAACATAGTGTACAGTAGAAGATTTCTAATATAATATGTTGAATACTTTATTAGGAGTTTGAATGCTTCGTAGGAAATAAATACTCAGTAATACTTTATCTCTCTTGAAGTAGATAATTGATGATGAAACCAACTACTGCAGAATTGTACTAAAGTACCTTTTAAGAAGAATTTTGTTGATGTATAGAGCAGCAGTGTCCTTTTAATTTTCCAGATCTACTTTGCCTTCTTCCCTCTGCCTTATTTAGTTGATGACAGCATTTTTCCACAGTGCAACAAATGTGCAGCTGGCTGCCTTTCCAGCCATGTGGAGGCTGCCCCACATGCTCTGCCAGCATCCCTGCTGCTGTCCTGCAGGGTGCCGGGCCCTGCCTCGTTCCAGCACTGCTGTCCTGGAGATTGCTCTGCCTCATTCTGTTTTGGCATCTCTGCAGTAACTGTGTCCACTCTGTAAAACCTTCCCAGACATCCTCTCCAAGATTTCTCAAGCTTGGATAGTTATGATGTCTGTTGTGAGGAAGTGTATCTGTTCCACCTAGTAATAGTTGCTAAGCAGGACAATTTTTCTAGCCCCTTGTCATGTCACCACAGGCTGCTTCAGTGCAGGCCATTTAACTTGTTTCAGGGAAATTTTATTGTTCTGCTTTCTCAAGCTCTTTAATCGCCTTCTTTTAGTGTTGTGGGGGTTTTTTGTGTTTTTTTGTTTGTTTGTTTTATTTTCCGCCTCCCTCCCCCGAGGACCGTGTTGCACTGATACTGTTCTCTCTTTTTACATGATTAGGTGTTCTAAGGATAATAGAGAATCTCTGCCGTGTATATCGTAAAATGAACCAGAATAGATATTTTTGTACACAATTGTATCTGCCAAGTTTTCACTATTCACGTTGTCAAGAAGTGAAGAGATTGGCTTGGACTCTGGTATTAATTCCCTGAGCCCTTGGGATGAGAAATTGGAACAAGATTTTTGTTTGGTTTCGTTAAAACAATTGGGGCCTTATTGTTGTAGCTGTATCAAAGTTACGAGCTGCTCTTTGGCCACACTATTTGTTTGACCCTCATGTTTGTATTATTTCTAGGCCGCTTTTATAGCACAAATTTTCTTTCATGTTTGAAGTACTTTTCAGTCATTGAGCCATTCCTAAACCAAAGGGTGAATTGGTCACCTGTTCTATAGCTGTTCCTCAATCCTTTCCCAAGACAGAAAGGTCTCTTGTGTCTCATGGATTTTGTTAGATAATTGTATCATTTAAACTGCAGTTTTCTGAGTTGGTTCTGTGACTGGCCTTATAGCTCATAAAATCATCAGATGAAATATGCCTGTTTCTGCAGAAATGCTTCCATTCTGACTCTTACCTTGGAAGGGGAGTACAAGGCAGGCAGTCAAGATACAGAGAGTGAGGTGCATGCAGAAATAGGGGATTTGTTCACAGATTGCAAAAAGGGAATACATAAAAGCAGAAACTTTTGCAGAATTTCTTTGGTTTCTCAGGATCCCTCTGGTGTTGCAGCCCTGTCAGTATGTTGTTGTCATCCTTCATTACAGACAGCTGTCAGCATTTCTGTGCAATGCTACAGTACTCCTATAGGGTTAAAGGGAAGTCTGTTTAAGAGCCCAGCATAGATAAACCCATGTAATTTTTATGAAAACTAGAAAGTTCTTCTAACATTGCAAAGTTGCTCTTACTGTGCTGCTTTAAAATTGCCCTAAGCCTTTTGGATTGCGTGTGAACACAGGAGCTATCACAGCTCTGCCTAAGCAAGGGTAAGATTCATAGGATATGAATTATGACACTGAATTGATGATATTCAGATTGGTTTAGCAGGAGCAGAAATGAAGGTGTAGGGGAAGGAACAAGCACAGTTTGAGAGTGCCCTTTCTGTGTTTGCTTTATGTGGTTTCTTAGGATGTTCTTATTTCCTATTTATTCCCAGGAATGCATAATTTGTCAGCCTCGGAAGTATTATTTTGAAGAATGTTACTCAGTTCTGTCACTTTATCTTGTTGAGTTGACACATGGCTGGGGTGGGAATGCAGACTGAACAGGAAGGAAAGTCCTTGTTCCTGAATGTCATTCCTGCATAGCTCCCACATCCTCGAGAATCGCCCGGACAAAAGCTGAGTCAGAGCACAGCAGCTCTCTGCGCCAGAGCAAGGCATGGCCCAGCTCAGCATTCTGGACTGCATCATCAGCCACAACTGGAGTTTCATATGTAACCTGTATTGTGCATGGAGTGACCAGGTGTGTTGTTTGCTTATCCTTACATATAATAGGATTATGTAATTTAGCATAAGGTGGAAATAAAAAGGGCTCCGGTGGATCTTCTCCCCACCCCCAGTGTCACTGAGTATGTATTGTTAGCAATGTTGCTGTTTACTAAGGTGTTTTCTAGAGTTATTAAGCATAAAAATCGTGGTTTGACTATGTAATTGCTTTTTTTAACTCTTTGAGTACTTTAGTTTGTTCTCTTTAGAGTCTTTAAGTTTTGGGGGATTTTACATAATGAATTGCTTAGAAAAATAAATATGACATACAGGAAGGATATGCCAGGATAAACTGTGTTGTTAATAAATACAAAGCAATTTTTTTTCTCCTGCTTTAAAAGGATGGAGTATCTTGTTTATTTCAAAATACTTCATTATGGATAGGATTAAAAAATAGTGTCAGCGAGGTTGTTACTTTTTTGTTTTCAAACATACTTAAAGCTTAAATGAATTTCTATAGGATGCTATTCAGTTCTTAATATGAACAGATTTAAGCCTATTTCACTGACTTGCTGCAGAACTGGAGGGAAAAACAAACAAACAAAACTTGCCTGGATTTTGAAGGAAAAGATTTTTGAATAGAATCCACTTACTGAAGGTTTTTAAGTAGTGTATGCAGTTGTGATATTACTTGAAAGGTACTCTAAATATTATCTATATTTCTCATATGACATTCAGCCAGTCACTGACAAAAATTTATTTTTCTCTTGTGTAAGGGGAAGGGAAGGACTTCCTATAAAGTTGCAGTTTCAGTACAGTAACTGAGGCAGGTGATTCAGAAATTTTTCCCACCATACATAAAGTCCTTTGAAATAATCTGTCATACAAAATACATCCAACCCCTGATTGTCATGTCTGTACTGAAGCTTCATAATCAGGAAAATACATTGCTGTGTGATGGTGTTGTGGTTTGGTTTGGGGTTTTGTTTGTTTGAGGCTTTTGTTTTAGCTTTCTTTGTTAATGATGCAAAAACTGATTCACAATGTCTGGGTTTTTGAAGTAATCCATTTAACATTACAGGTAAAAAGTCTCTTCTGTTGAATTTGAAAAAAATGGAGGAAATGTGATACATTCTCTAAAGAGTCTTAATTTTTATAGGTGCCTAACTGTTTGATGTAATTTGCTTATGTGTGTAAGAATTCACCTGTACAGTCAAATTCAGTATGACTATTCCTTCCCATACTTCACAAAAATCAGCAAGAAATAAGAAAAGGCTTGGCTCATGATGTGAACAGTTTTAAGATGTATTTGATATAACTGGAGGGAAAGGAACAGAGGATTGTTTTTTGAGCATATTGAAGTGAAGATTTAACCTCCCCCCAAACACTATTCCCTTCCCCCCCACCCTACCCCCAAAAAAACCCAAACAAACACCCCCACCCCCCCACCCCGAAAAGGGTTGTGTAATCAAAAAACTGTTTCTTACCAAACTGGAAGAAAACTCCAGGTTGTTTTAGATGAATATACCTTGAATTACGTGCATGGTTGAGGTATAAATGTTACTGAACTGTTTGATCTTGCTGGATTTTAGGTACACTATGCAATTGCTGTGTGGTTTTGGGGTTGTTTTGTTACTTTAACAGAAGTCACGTCCATGCAAACTGCATTTTAATGAACTGCTGCTAAAGCTTTTCTTTGCAATGAAGCTGAAAGTGCATTTAGGGGATATTACAGTGCAGCTACTCCATTCCTGCTGCACTGAAATGCTGTGGCAGAAGTGGAAGCTGCCAGGTCTGGTGAGAGGTGCCCTTTGTTCCTTACAGCAGTGCTGCTCTCCATGCTCTCCACCCAGCAGTGGGAAAGCAGAGATCCCCTGGGAAGTCTGACACTAACAGCTTTTTCCTTAAGTGTAACCTAAAAGCACAGCTGGGCTTTGGTTCATGGTATCCTCGAATTAGCAGAAGTTCGGCAGCTTTTTTGGCAATTCCCGTTCATCCTGACCCCAATAAAACGTCAGGGCTTGAATTACTCCTTGTCATCTGAGAGCTGAACTGAAGACCTGCCTTAAAACAGGAAAATAAGTGTTCTTCTAAAGAGTAATCAGAAATACACGTTCAAGAAAAACCTACGACCTTAACTGACTGTATGTGTCATTAATAATTTCTCAAATTATGTTAGAGTCATTCTAAGGATTTCTTTTGTTTTTATTGTTCGCTGCCTCCCAACTTTGCGGCGTATATTTTCCAAAGCCTGTTCTTTAAAACAGGAAGCAAGCAAGTATGAGATAGGTGGGGGTATTTTCTCCTGTCTAAAATGGTAATTTAGATCTTACAAGAAGTACTTTAACATTGCAGTGTAAAAATTATTATGGCTGGGCACAGTTGCCCTTTGCACCCTGTCCGATACAGCAAGCTGTTGTGTGTACTAGAATGCTTTCAAAGAATGTGCAGTGTTTCATATTAAAACAGAAACCTCTAAAATAAAATTATATATGATATAAATCAGTGGAGTTCTGTTGACATCCATTTTTAGTTCAAACCTTGGATGGAATTGATGTGATCACATGGTGATTGATACATAATCACTCACAAGCCTTCTGTGAAAATCTAGGAGTACAAAAATAAACTTGGTTGCTTGCAGTTTTCCATCCTTCGCTTTTGTTCATGGGAGAATCTCATTGCCTGTTTTAAAAATATTTCTTGAAATGAACTCTTGCAAAGTACCAGTGTTGTGCTTCTCTTTTGTGTTGTGCGACAGTTGTCTCTTATGGGATGTGGGTTAGATTCAAGTGTGAAGGTCTTAACTGGCAATCCAGAACGTCAACATCATTGCAAATGTAGAAATAGTGAGGGAAAATAGTTGATAAAAAGTTTGTATTCTGTGGGAGATCATGATAAATACAGATTTATGTGCATATTTGTAATTACCCAGACTGCCCCAACATGATAGGTGATTAATCCTATTACTAATCCAATGTGGTCTTAGTGGACAAGGAATTTTTGTGCCTTTTCTTTAAAAAAAAAAAAAAAAAAAGAGAGAGTGCCTTGGTAAGGCATTTTTTTTTGTTCCTATGATAGTCTGGTGTTTGTGGAGTTGTAGTCTTGGAATCATAACTTAGCCATGGCCCAAAGCTCCTCAGTCAATGTATGGAAGTGCCAGGGTGCTAAGTACTGTTTTCCCTCAGTAACAAACCAACTCGGCTCATCCTCAGCAAGGTGCAGTAGGAGCTCTCCCTCTGTCCTTGTAAGGACGCCCTTTATCAGCCTTCAGCATGGGAGCAAACTCCTCTGGTGCTTGGTATGTCAGCTGACCTTGTGGTCACGGTGGAATGTCTTACAGCAAGTATTACTAAAACAGTAAGTACCACTGCTGCAGATGGTTGGAAAAAGGACTAGTAGGTAGTATAAAGTAAGTGATACAATGTGGGGGTTTTTTATTTTCCTCCTTTCATCACAAATACCATTCTTTCAAGTGTTAGAGAACAGTAGACAAGTTGAATATAGGTTGTCCTCCTACCAGTGTAGGTCATCACTGTCCTCTGAGCAGACTATTTTTAGTTTGAGGAGAGCAGAGCAGATTTTCTCATTTGCTGTTTTCATTGGTTCTTTGATGAACTGCATCAGACTTCTGTTTTTTTTTATCTTAGTGCTGCCTCTAAGATGAATGATAATGTTATTTCAGCCATGTAAATACTTAAATCTTGGGCTTCTCAACCAGGGATAAGTGCGAGTCCTGCGAGTTCTGTGCACTTGCAGCTGGTCAAATGTCGCTGCACCTGCCCATTGCAGTTGTTGGGCTTGGGGGAACATTCTGATCAGAGTATATTGATGTACATGAAAGTCTGTTCTGTGTTGTGACACAGCAGGCAGGATGTGTTGTGTATTCTCTCTGTGGCCGGGGTTCATTCCTGAGGGCAGTGTGTGCGATCGCGGTGTTGCGGTGCCGGCCCTGCGCTCCCAGCCCCGGACGCAGCAGCTCCGCAGCAGCCGCTGCACTGCAGCTATCGCTGCCCTCCCTCCGGAGCAGCTCCAGTAACATTAAAAAAGCTTGTCAGTCTTCCAAATGTGTCACTTGGAGGATGAAATAACAAAGGTGGCTACATTCCTTCTGAGATATTTGCAGCTGATAATGGGTTTGAAATGCGATATTTGTGTTACCTTACTGTTCTTTTCTGCTTATCTGCTGCCTCAGGGAGGGAGGGAGGGAATATGATAAAAATCTTATCTCTATAGTTCGGGATGTGCTGTTTTCACTTTGAGTAAAAGATGTAAAATCATTGCATGAAATAGCTGGTGCCTTTACTCGTTGTGGAAATGCACATTGATGGAGCAACATTTTGTAATGTCCAGAAGTACAGGGAAGGAACTCAGTAACAGTGAGCAATTCAAGCTGGAGCAATAGACTTGTGAAGACAAGTAGTTCTTAAATAAGCAAAAAGATTTTTGTTAAAATAGATTTCTTCTCTCTCCCCACGCCAACCCCCAGGCAGGGACACAAATGTAGATGTAGTCATTTATATTGCCATGGTTGCTGACACACAGTGCAGGCTGAGAGGAAATACACAGGTCACAGATCACATCATAAGTCAACATTCAGAAGCTTTTGGATTTGTGCTTAAACCGAAAATCCTGTGGACAACTTTCTCCTCTTCATCCTCTTAGTGATACCTCTTCTCTGGGCATAAAGATTTAAGATTTTTTTTTTCAGATTAACGGCTTTGCAGTCTTTTAAAAATAATTTTCATGTGCATTGTATCTTTGTAAAAGCAATTCTTTACTAAAAAAGCTGCCTTCTTCCTCTGTTGTATATGCACAATAGATTAGAAATGTAGAGGTTGGACATAATTTAACTTGGGTGTTTCAATGTGTGGCTTTGCATCTCTGTATTTTAATTTCATTTCATTGTACAAAACAAGTCTTTTCACTGCTGAATTCATGGCTTTTAAAACTTTAGAATGTGTTGATTTGCACATTATGTAGAGTGTTCAAAGTAAATGTCTGGAAATGCAACATTGTATTTAAGTGGTGATTTTGCAGGAGTTTATTGATACTCTCTGTATCAGAAAGCTTTTACACTGAGTAGCTCAAGCTGTGTATTTATTTAGAGATTATTTTGAGAAGGGAAACTGTATGTAGGGAGGTAAAAAATCTTGACACGTTTGTCTTAGAAGATTTTGTGGTATTTTCAGTCATGTTTTCTGTGTTAAAATTCCTATGATGTTTTTTAGGCTTCATACAAATAGTTGTTCTCAAATCAGTTGTTCTTAAAACCCTCCTCATGTATCCGGGTATATCTTTTGCAAATGTGGTCAAACAACTCACTTGCAATAACCATGGTTTTAGGCTGACTCTTTAGGTTTTGACATTGAGAAAGTCAATTCCTGGATCTGCCCAAGGCTTCTGTTTGGCTTTGGGCAGATCAGAGACTTTTCTGATGTACATGAAATAAAATCCTAAGTAAAGCTGCAACATTTCAGGATTGAATGAGCTTAAGTCTTAGTTTGAATTACTGGCAGGTACAATGATGTTTTTATTCAGATGAAGTGATGTATCTAGTCTCTAAATGATCTCATTTTTGTGTTTCTAAAACAGGAGTGAGCATATTCTACTGATGTTGAGAAGTTCAGTAGTTTCAGTAAGAGAAGAACCACCTCATACTTGTATTTAGTAGTGATCAGGTGTACAGTGTGCCACTGTCCCACAAGGAAAGCAAAGCCCTTACTCAGCAAAGAGGCTGTGGAAAAGTGGATGTTCTCCTGGTGGTTTGGTTGACCCAAACTATATCCTTTGTAGAGTTAATAATTTTCTGATCTAAGATGTAGTCTCTGACTACACTGGAGAGAAATAGTATTAACTACTGTAGGTAGTTTCAGAGCTGACATTAGTTTCAAGTGTGGTGCATCAGGTTACTGAAATGCGATCTGCACAGGTTGGGTTTGACATTGTGCTGTGATTTTGGTTTCCTTAATGGCTTCTGCAAAGCTATTTCATGTGTAAATAGGTTTGTTATGGTGGTCTTGTTAAAGTGTAGTGGAAGCTGTCTGCTGATAAAACCCATGTTATTCTAGAAAGCAAAAAGACTACAAAGTGCATTGGAACTCATTCCCATTTTTGCAGTAGTCTTCTTAGCTGGGGACTTAGGCAGTGTCTCTTCTTGTCCTCTCCCCATTTGTAGGAAGCAGAGTGGGTCACAGGGCAGCTTGTATTCTTGCATCTATAAAAAAAATCCCACAGGTTGAAAGAAGCTCTTGACAGGTGGTGACTCTGTGCAAACCTCTCTTTATCACTTCTGTCAGACTGCTGAGAAGGTTCTTTTATCGTGCATGGAGTAACCTCAAACATTTCTTCAGTGCTGGGGGGCAGAAACAAGCTTGCTTAGTCTCATGCCTGATATTTTCACTGTAAGGTGAGGACAAAGCATTTCCTATTCTTAACAAGCAACGACAGAACAAGCAGAGAAGAAAAAGTTTCAATCTCGCTAAATTAAGATCACATGACATTTTGCTGTTGTGCTACCAGCCCTGCAGATGTTTCCTTTCTTTCCAGTTTAAGGATGTAGCTGTTAAGAGGGGAGGCTTTTGCTAATGAGTCTATAAGAAAACAAGGAAGCTCTCAATTTCTTTTTGTTTTTAATGTTTTTCTGACTAAATTTAATACTATGAACTCCAAGTTTATTATTGTAAATACTAAATTCAAGGTACAAACAAAAATACGTTGTGAAAATACTTCACATCTCTGGCCTGTGAAGTCTGTATGCTTATTTACTCTGTTTCTTGGTGCTGTTGCTTGAAATTGGCTGTTACTCTGTGAAAGTATAAGGCATGATCTAAACTGAAGTGCACTTAACTTGCTTTGCAAAGAATCTCAGTCAAAAAGCACAGGTTTGGGATGTGAACAAATTACTACAAATATTTGTGTGTATATATGCACATACAGACACAGGATACTTTTTTGTGCGTATGTGTGTGTATAAAAGCAAACGTTTAAATGGTAGATCAGGATAACTTTAATGAAATATGAACTTGCTGGTATCTGGTGTTTAAAGGAGATCTGAGAAGGTAGTTTTTGTCTATGTGTTGATAATTCAGGGAGTAGGTGCAAAGTGTGAAGTCCTGTTTGAGCAGTGGTGGAGCCCCACTCATACCAGACATGGTCTTGGTTTTGGTGAAGTTAAGAGTGTAGCACAAAAAGTCCAGCTATGGGAACTACAGTATGAGAATATCAGAGCTTGCGCTGTATTTAAAAAACAAAACAAAACAAACACCCCACCCCACCCCCCCAGTTAAAGTCTAGCCAGACTGAGTATGTTGGGATTTTCCCTACTTCAGTGTAGAATAACTTTCTGGATCTCACCTGGCTTGGGAAGCTGCATGCTGCTTTCAGTTGAACGAGTATGTCTAGCTGGGCTTGGGTGGCAGAGCCACTTGGTGTCACTATTTTTAATCCAGAGCCAGGTAAACTGAAATGTTTTCAGTTGAACAGACACATGGAAGCAACATTTTGAGATCATCCTTGCTGCAGATAGGCTTCAGCTTGGCTTTTTTAGGTCTTGGGGAGTAGTGATAAGACTGACACAAGTACCAACTTCTGTGCTTACAGCCTTTCATGAGCAGCAGAGCGCAGTAAGGCAGGTTTGAGCTGTGTAATAAGATGCATTCATGGAGGTTTTTATTGTTTGTTTTCTGTGCATGCCTCTCTTTGAGAACTGAAATACTGACCTTCTCTTGAAAATACTGGTTTTCCTTTGCGTGGTCGTATTTACTGCAATAGTAGTAGTACAGAAGTACACACAAAGTACACAGAAACACGTATCACTCTGTCCTCCTTCCACCCCCAAGCCAGCTCTGTAGCCTGCATGGAGCTTGAGAGAAATTCGTATTTCCTTCCCTGTGCCTCCCAGCCATCTGCCATGCTGGCACAGATGATTTGGTTTGGAAAGGTTGCACATTTCCCACTTCCTTCATATGCTGGTCCTAGTCATGTACTACCATCTCAGGTCTTTCTCCTTCCTTGGTCTTGGTTTGAGGATATGATTTATGGATTTTATTGAATTGGATTATTCAGTTTTGAGATGCAGTTCAAAGTCTGTGTCGGTGTCCTCATCAATCTCTGCTACAGGCAGGCAGCTGCTGCCTTTGTTATTGAGCCAAAAGAATATTCCAGGCTTGTATCCCATCTGGGTGGGATTCACAGCCCTAAAAACAAGTGGTATGTTTGCAGCCAGGATTATGTCCTAGCACATGCTTGAATTAACTTCTGTTAATCCACAAAAAAGGACCTGGGCTTAGTGCCTAACACTGGGTTTAAGTGATAGAAGGTGGGCTCGTGTGAGGTGCACACGTAGACCTGTGGTCACTTCATCAAGTGATGCACATCTTTGTTGCCTTCCCTTGTTTTGAGTTGTCTCATTATCGTGATTGGCAAGACCCCTGAGGGGGCTGCATGAGGGAGAGCTGCTCACGTAGACCATCTCGCTCTGCTGGTGGCTGCTCAGGTCCCTCTGACCAACCAAAGCGAGCAGCAAACATGAGAAATAAGCATTGCCTCTTAGTTCTTCCTCTTAGTCTTACGGTGATCACTAAGAATGTATTTCTGTTTTTCTGTTGTTTGATATTGAACTGCTCCCTCTAACTGAGTCCATCTGTAGCCATAAAGGATCTAGATTTTGTTCTAGAGTGATAGCTGAGTTCCTGTTTGTTTGCCTGTATTATCCTTTCCAGTTACTGCATTCCCCTCAGCTTCAGCTCAAGAGAAATTGCAGCAAATATCCTGCATTTCACACAGGCTGAACACCTGCCCCATAAGCATGACTGGGGTTCTCTGGTGACTCTTCAGAGCTGACACGTTCCCAAGTTTTGGAGTTGAGATTTTCCTCTGGGAACTGATTTTATTTCTTTTATAGGTTCTTTGCCCCTGTCCCTCCACCTCCATGAAGAACTGCAGCATGGAAGCCTGCCCAAACCAGACAGCAATGGCCCCAGAGTGAGGGCCCTGACCAGACCAGTTTTATCTGTCTCTGTGGTGCTATCTACTGATGGGTTTATGTTTGTGGACTCAGGCTCCATTTATCTCCACATCTCGGCTTTCTCTTGTGGTGAGAGCGATTCTGTAGCTGTTTGATCTTTAGAACTTTGAGGGCTTGTTTACATCTCTCTTTCCAGTTGCAGGTGCTTCATGGCAATGGCAGCCTCCTCTTGAGAGCTACTGAAAACAGGCTCAGCAGTTACAAGCATTAAGCAACCAGGTCCTTCCTGCAGCTTTATTACATATGTAGCCCTGAAGGGGGCAGGATGGAGACACATTCCTTCTGTTTGTGCTCTGAGGGTATTGCTACCAGTCAGAGAGGTCTGTTGGGTGGCATCCATTTCCCCATGGCCCATTACACTTTCCTCTTCTGTACTTCAGTAGGGCTGTGCCTCAAACTGCCTGATCTTTCTGTTCAGGGAACGCCCTTACAGTGTCACTCTGTGGATCAAGGCTTGGTCAGTGGAGTGAACTAAATGTCAGCACTTACATCAATATACAACTTACACTGCTGTGTTGTGTATATTGTGCTGTGAATTTGTATTGCATTTTAGTTGTATATTGAGAGTTCAACTCATTATTGGATAGAGGGGAACTTTGGTTTGTAAGTTACAGGGATTTATTTCTGCTTAGCAAAGTTCAGTTTGACAGGAGTAATGTTCGTGTTTCTAACAGGTAGACAAGAAGCAGGATCTACTTTTGGATTAAAGTAGGTAGAGCATGTAGGTAGGTACAGCTAATTAATGTTTATATCTGCCTTCAGCTTAAATCTGTACAGACATTAAACAGTAGTTAGTATTTTTTTAACCCTGTTGCTTGTTTGGTGTGGAGGGTGACACTGGGGTGGCATGAAAAATGAACACCCCAGTTTGATGCTCCAAATACTGAAGTGTTTGGGATGATTTGTTAAATAACTGTGCAGGCTAATATTGATGTTAGTAAAGAAGGGACAGCCTTGGTATTATGCTGCATGTGTCTTTGGAATGCACTGCTGCATGCACCTTTGGAATTCAGCTTAAAGTTCATTAACAAGTCTAGCGTGTACAATGTTAAATATTCAACTGATGTTTTTCTTTGATTTGTTTTTTTGCCTCTCTTCCTTTCTACAAAATTCTATATACCTTTTTTATGGTGTCAGATACCATCTACAATCTTACACCTAGGATTTTATACATTTCCTTGTATCCCACCAGTCTGGTAGACTGATCTCTGACCATCTGTGTGGGTTTGGAGAATATTGTTGGCTGCACCCTCTAGCTGTCTTTCAAGGACATAAAATGATGGGACATTTCTGTCAGGGAAGGACACTGTCAGTTATTTACTGCCAGGTTATATTTTCTGCCTAAATTTCCGTCTTCACCAATGTCCTGACTATTGAGGGCAAGACTACAGGATTTTGGTGAAGATAAAAGTCAGAAGTTTGAACAAGTAATTACTTGGCATGGAGGCCTAAAACTATTGTGTAGGTTTGGGGTTTTCTATATTCCAGTTTTCCTGCTGGTCTCTCTGCAGGGATTTTTTTCAGGAAGAAATGAATGTATTTACTGAGGCTACAAGTGATGGAACTAATGTGTTGCTTTTGAAAAGAATGTGTCCTAAATACCTGGAAGATGGATTTACTTAAAATGTCACCTTTGTGTCAGTAATTACTTTTTTTCGACTGGGAATGATTTCTGTATGAGATGCCATTTGTACATTCCAGTTTGACTTAAAGGCACATTAGCAATAACCTCACCATGGCCTTAGGCTGTTTCAGTATGTGATCATAGTATGTCTGACCTTATAAATGAGACCCATTTCCCTTGATATTTTGATTTGTGAGCTTGAGAACTGAAAGAACAAGACTCATTCTGCACCTTATGTGAATGGTCCTGCTCCTCAAGTGCTGCTGAGATAAAACAGTGGCTCGCTCTGTGTGCTGGATGCACCTTCTTGTACTGCAAATGAGAATAGAGATGATGTATCTCAAACTTACAGCTGTATAACCTTTTATTTGGCTGGTGTATGGGCAGGTTTTTTCCTACACATTCTGTAGTCTTAGCCAGAAAAGATTTTTTAATTTCTTCTCTGTAACCTTTTTAAAGAAACTAATGCATTGTCAAATTAAAATAAGATCAGATTTTTCTAGAATAAGCCTAGAAAAGCCTTTTTTCTCTTCAGTAGCAGATTTAACAGGGCAGTTAGCTAAGTGTTAACTACTGAGTTATAAAAACTGGGGAAAATAAATTTCCCAGTACAAGAAATATCATTGTTTTCAAGTGAGTCCTGCATTTATTAGAGCATTTGGAATATCCCGTTGGTATCTCAGGATGATTTTAGGAATTAATAACTATCTTTTTTTTTTCCCTCAACCTATGTCAGTAGTTACTGAAAAACCTAAAAGTCATAGGCTGGCAATTGAATCAGTAACATCGGGTATTATCAGCCGATTTTCTATTCAGGATGTGTCTGTCTGTCTGAACTGCTATTTCTTGGGGGACAGCTAAAAGTCAAACATTGCTCAATGCAGCTGAAGCAGGTGCTGCTTGGCACGGGCTGTCTCCATGCTGTGACTGAGATACGGACAGAAAAGTCCCCTGAATGGTCTGGCGTGTGTGGGGAGGTTGTGTGTTTGGTTTGGGGGTTGTGTTCCTTTTTGTGGTTATTTTGTTTTGGTTTTTTGTTTGAATACAGATTTTGGCTCCAGAAAATACAGTGTGGGTAACTCTTATATTTACAGTGAAACTTCTGTTTATGTACTTTATTTGTGAAACATTCTGGTGGTTAAAAAACTTAAACCACAACAGTTTAAAAAGCATAAAGCAAATCTGGATGCCAGCCTGATGTCTCTTTAGAAATAATTTTGAACTTGTGTACTGAACTTAAACTAAAAATAAAAACCAATTGCTCATACCAACTTAAAAATGCCTTAAATGATTTTTCCAGAATTGATAGTGCAATATATCAGTTATTTCTTTTGTTCATTATTGTTCACCTATGAAGACAGTGTTGAGAATTGAAGCATTCATCTGTTTAGATTATCAAAATAGCAATTCTTCATTGATAGCTTGTATTGCAGTTGCCTGTGACTGTCACTGAAGGACTTTTAGCATGCTCAGTATTGGTCTGTAAAAAAATCAGAGTGGTTTTGGGAGTGCATGCAGGTTGGATGTAGCAGCTTCTTGAATTTTCTTCTAGACTAATATAATGGGAAGCTATTAATTTCAGACTTACTTTTCATTGGAAACAATATAATTTACAAACATCAATGCTATTTACTGATTTTACATAACTTATTTTATGTTAGGCTGCCAGTGATTCATGTAGTTTTTTTGTGGTGCCATCTGATTTTTCATGGATGCTTTCATTGCTCAGAAAGAAGGGTTAAATACAATATTAAAAACAAGATATGCATTTTACAATGCACTTAAGCATCTGTTGTATGTCCTTGTAATTGCATAGAACAGGAAATGATGCTTTGAGATACTTTGTGCAGAAACCTTGTATGAAAAATTCCTCAGGGAAATGATGCTTGAATCATTTTTAGTAACCTGGGATTCTTCTGTCCTTGAACTCAATTGTATGTGTTCTGACTTCAACTCTGAGCACTCAATCTGTAGAGAAATGCACATAGTTCAGTATGTTTATGACACAACAATATTTGGTTTGTTAGATTTTATATGAAATAAAGCATTAAATTTTCATCTCTTGAATTCAAAGACTCCTACCCCAAAGACACAAATCACCTTATGGGTATGAGGTATTTATGTATTTGTATTTTGATACTTGACTTGCAGGGAACCAAACCCATGTAGTAGGTACTGTCTTCAGTAATGTGTTCTTGCCTATGCTAAAAATCATCTGTTTCTTGCTTGCTCTCTTGCATCCTTGTTTTGTTTGTGTTTTTGAAAACTTTTCTTGTTCCCTTTTACAGACCTTTCTGGCAAAGAGTTCTCTGGTGGGTGTGCTGTGGTTGGACGTGTCACAGGGTTACTCAACAGATGTTGACTCTTTTTATACATCAGATTCTTGCTTGTTCATAGTGGTGGGTGCAAGTTGCTGTTACTGCGTGTCTCACATTTGCTACTGATATTGACTTTTTCTGTTTCCCCCTTGGCAGACCTTGCCAGAGGTCCAAGGCTGGCATGAAGTTAACCTTTCCCTTTTGTCATGCTCTTCCAAGAAATAATTTGACTGGGACTTCATGAATAGCTTTTAGTGCAGCAACTTGTGTGAATACTAAAAGTTTACATGAAATTACAAGGAAATGAGAGGTTCTTTTGCCACATCCAAGTGCTGCAACTCCTGTTTCTTAAAGCTAGGGCAGTTCTGCCTGGCTGTATTTCAAACTGAGGTCACAGTACTTCTGTATGGAAACTTAAGTGATCAGGTGTTACACATACTAAAATTACTTTTTGACTAATTAAGGAGTTTTTCTCAAGAAAAGATGCAAGTGTATTGTAGACTTAGATTTTTCAGTGCTACCTTTAAGCTTGCTGTTTATGTATTTCTAATTATAGGTGTTTGCTTAGTAAGATTTTTTGATACCTGTGGTTGTTTGATCATTCAAAACTTTGCCTAAAAAATCTGAGAGGAGAAACAAAAGATTGCAAGGGAATGTTACATAGATGGGTTGCTGCCCATCACTTACCAGAGGAAATCACTGTCATTTTTTAGAGGTCAGTGATATTTTTTTTATTAGGAACTATTTCTTTTGCCAGTTTACTGGGACCAAAATGTTCTTACTGGCTTCTGTTTCTGCTTGTGTCCTGAGACTGAAGGCCTGAGAAGGGACATTTATTTGTGCAGAACTGGTAAAATGTCAAGTTTGGAAGCTGAACAGTGTGGTTGGTAACACCTCAATAACAAACCCCATCCTTACTCTAGAGGATTATGTAAGTTTTACCTTAATCTTTGCACTGTTTGAACTTGAAACTCAAGCCACTCATCCTGGCAGTTCCACAGTGCTCACTGATTTTTCGTTTCTGACTCGTCTAGTTTCATACTAACAATTCAGAACATGAATGAAGATGATAGATGAGGACAGGCTAGGCTGAGATAGTTCTTGATATTTGTAATTGTTCTTTCCAAAATCTGCTGATAGGCCTTCTGGGCTGTTTGGAAGAGCAGGATCCTGCCAGGCTGCTCTGGATTCTCCATGTTTTCTTGTTTGTGAAGCAGCTCCATTTCTTGGCTTGGCTGTTAGCACCAGGACCCTTCTCCATTTGTATGTTTTTTCTTGCTGGAAGCAGGGGTGTT
The DNA here is from genome assembly GCF_047495875.1 of Pithys albifrons albifrons. Lineage (NCBI taxonomy): Eukaryota > Metazoa > Chordata > Aves > Passeriformes > Thamnophilidae > Pithys > Pithys albifrons. The sequence goes on from NC_092464.1 coordinate 18,256,621, forward strand.
GGAGGGAGGGAGGTGCTCTTTGGAGCACTGGCTGGTGTTTTGTTGTCTTTCCTGTTGGACACAGCAAGGTGTGGGTTTCTGAGGACAAACTGCAGCATCTGTGTAGAACGTGTTATGTTTTACTTACCTGAATGCAGAACGCTGTTCTGATGGGTTAACTGTCTCACCAAGGACCTGCAGTGTTCTCCTTACAGTGATGTGTCAGAGTGGAAATGCCTTGTCTTCTCTGCAGATGTTGGTTGGAGTTGGCTGAGCCCACCTTGCCTATAAGCACTGCAGTTTGAGGTGCAGCTTGTAAGACTGAAGCAAAGGAGATTATTTGGAGCAGGCCAGGGAGAAAACCAGGCACTAAATTCCTACGTGTATCAGCCAGTTGCTGAGCCACAGCAGCAGAGCTACTGGAGGACAAGAAGACTATTATGTCTGTTTGAATACCCTTTGAATGGGGTATAGGGTCTGGTATCTAAATTTGTTTCATGCATCGTTGAACTAGAATCTTTAGAGGAAGGTCATAGGACTTTGCGTGCTTTCTTTGTATGTCCCCTCCTTCTGATTGGAATGCTGTGTGTGGTGTGACACTCATTTGGAAAGTTGAAATGGAAGATTTTGTATAAGGCTGAGAAGATAAATATTTTTATAATAATAGTATGTTTCTTGAGTCATAAGTGTATAAAATTGCCTCCCCCCAAACCTAGATGGCTTGTTTCTGCATGACAGGAGGGATTGCAGTAGGACTCTAAAAGGGAATGAGACTATTTTACTTTTGTGTTTAGAATTTGCATACTGGAATGTTCAGAGAAATTAACTAAGGGTGGAAAAAACAACGATGAAGTCATAGATCTGACTAGAGGAAGAGTGTGAGTGTCTTGTTGAAGAAGCCTAACCATTTGCACGTGTTCTTCAGTGTATTAAGAGAGGAGATACTAGTAGAGAAAATCATGCTTGCATGAGTTTGTTTTGCACTTACGTGTGTGAGATATGTGCACTCAGAAATGCAGTCCTGGGAGTCACATGTTTGTTTTCAAATAGAGAGCAAACAAAACATGCAAAGCTGTACACACTTGTTGCAAGCTCATTTGAGTTTTTCAGTGTTGTATGTTGACTTTTTAAATACCTAACTCCATTTAAAATCAAAGACTTTTTCTGTGTGTGGTATGACTAGGGGTGCAGTGGTGTAAGGTGTGCTGCCTTATAATACATATTTAATTTGAAAATACTAGGGGTCACTTAGTTATTTGGGTTATGGGGAGGGGAAATTATTTTCAAGTATACGAGAATGTTTAGGAATTTTTAGTCTTCTTCTTTTTTCAGTGATAGATATTAAAACTTCTGTGCATGTTTTCTGTTCTAGGCATCAAAAAATAAAGATGGAAAAGAGCAGAGTGAAGCTGTATCGCCATCGGAGGAGGAAGAAACTTTCTCCTGGCCTGGCCCCAAAACTGTCGTGCTAAGGAGGACATCTCAGGGTTTTGGCTTCACCTTAAGACACTTCATAGTTTACCCTCCAGAATCTGCAGTTCAATTTTCTTTTAAAGTAAGTGAAATTATTAGTGAATCACTTATTATATAGACTTGTACTTTTCAGCATCAAAAATCCAGTGTACTTGGAAGTAAATGTTTTCGTAGATCTGTCTTACACAGACAAAATATCCCTCGTGTGTAAGGTGGTTGGGCTCATGGCATTGTTTAGTAGGTGTTTGCTGATCTATTCCAATGAAAGGGAATTGCCTGAGTATGTCAGTCCATTAAAAATATTTGTACCATGGCTAAGACCAGTGGCCATTGCAGAATTAGGAAATATTTGTCTGTACAGATTTTTTTTTAACCCAAAGCCAGTGTCATTAGTTTGTACATCTTTAAAGTGTAGACTTCGGGAGTGTGAGGTTTGGATTTCTTCTTTGTTGCTGTTGTTCCCCCCTCTCCAAATTGAAATTAGTCACATAATCATACCAAGAGATGAGAACCATTTAGTTTGCCTTAGTTTCTAACTGAGTATCCTAAAAATTAGAAATACAGGTTGTGTTTCGATGTTACATTCTTTCTGCTGCAAAGAACAACATCTACAATTCTTGTTAATCAAGTGATGATTATATGCAAAATATATACAGGCTTGCATTAAAGGCAATGCCCTTGAAGTATTTTATATTTTTGTTATTTAAAACAAGTAGATCTAAATGTTAAGTAGCTAATTGGTCTGCCTTTCTCAAAGAGTGTAGTCTGTGACGTGAGTGAATCTTCTGAAATCTACTCTAGTACCAGGTGTTGAGAAAAAGTCCATTTAATAGTGAGAATTTTTAATATTGAGAGAGGGTGTTTCCTAGTGAGTTCAAATAACATTTGCTCATTTTAAAGTCATCAAGTGTAATAATTTTCATAATCACTGCCACCTCTCAGTTTTGCTTTTGCTTTCTCAGTTAGGCAGAAGAATAGATTCTGACCAAGCTGGGGAATGGGTATTGAAGCTTTCATGAAAGAGCATGAAGCCAGTTGACTCCTGTATCTCTGCAGGAATCTTTCATTACAGTTGTCTTTCTTTGCCTGTCCTTGGTGCCTGTAATATTTCTTTTGAAGTAGTAAAAGCTTTATGGGAGAAAGTTGGCACATTTTTCCTGTTAACTTCAGCTATTCAGCCTGCACTTGAGTGCCCAAATTTCTTCCCTCAACAAGGAGTCACTGAAGTTATATGGAAGTGAGACTATTAGCAGTATCAGGTGACCCCAACATTTCTGTTCTTCAGCATAGATTGGTTGAATTCCAGTGTGAAACAGCAAGGAGGGTGGGGAAACCTTAGGCTTGAGCAGAACAAACTACGTGCACTTGTTGGCATCTCCAGCAAGAGGCCCTGGCCATGCTGAGAGTGAAAATAAACAGTGTGACAGGATTAACCTCCTTAACTAAGAAGCGACTGGGTGCATTCTGGAAGAAAGCCATCACTAGGTGTCTCTGAAGAGGTCAGTAGTTTTTCACGTGCAAAAGGAGACAGGCACAAGGAAGGGCAATATGAAAAAGAAATGTCAGTCCTTCCTCTCTCATTCATATTGGATGGATTCTGAGAGAGGCCCAAGCAGTGCATAGTGAGCCCGATACCTGTAAATCTGAAGGTGTGTCTTGAAGCTCTAACCCCCTTTTTCTTTTGCAAGAGAGGTCTTAATGCCTTTTCTTACTTTCTCGGTTGCTTCTCTGATGTGTTGGAATCTGCTTAATTTATTCCTATTTCTGTCTGGTTTTGAAAAGGAAATAATGAGATGGTTGCATGTTGTAACACCTTTATTCACAGATTCAGTTTCATGTAAAGATGATGAGGTTTGTTTGGACAGAGCCCTGGTCTGTGCTTCTCTAAATTACCCCCAATGGTTATATTCCCTTTTGTTTCTTTTAATATCCATGAGATGGAGCGAAAAAAAGAGCAGATCTTCCAAATTATTCCTTCTGAGCCTTCACAAGGTGGCTTTTATAGAAAACTATGTCTCTAAGTTTTGGTATGAAAGAATGAAATTCAGGTATTGTCAGCCTGATCCTAGTATGAGGCAAATCTGGATTCTCTGCTATTCTTACTTGGTCAAAGATCCTATTGATTACCATCTGATTACAGTCTGTCACTCTTTCTAAGCTCAAGTACCTTTCCCTTCTCTTTCCTCATCGATCAAAATTGTAAGGGCCTTGTAAGTCAGAGATGTTTCATTTTGCACACCTTAAAAGGAGTATAGTAATGAGGAGTATGGTTTGGTTTTCTGACTGTCTTGACTCTTGCTGTAGCCTTGTCCCTTCTTCACACCTGAAAATGCATGTGGTCACCTCTGAGGTAAGGCAGGTATTACTGCTGGAAGCTGAAGGGACCATTGGCATAACAGCTGGAGTTACTGTGTCTCAGAGCCACGGGCCTTTTATCCCAAGTGGGATGCTGAGGCTTACCTGTTATATCAGTGCAGAGAGGTTTTTTTTTACTGCAGGGAAGGCTTTGCATTCCAGCTCCTTTTAGGCGTGTGTGTATATGTGTGTATTTATTTATTTATTTCCACCCCTCCCCCTCCAAGGTATGATTATCCTAAGAGCTCTAAATATTACTGCAAATCAACATAAACTAGTAGAGGTAGGGAAGAGGGGAAAAATACATCTAAAAGAGCTTTCCTTGAAACAATACTCTTTATTCCAATTCAGAAACATTTCATGAGAATGTCACCATTAAAAGTTTGTGTGCTTGAAAAAGCTGTTGTGACAAGTCAGGTGAAATCCTCTGAGGAAAAGAGGACAAGACTCTTAACAAGTGGGCAACAGTGGCACCTCTGGGACAGAGAACACAATGTTCTTAACCCTGCAGGGTGTGGTGAACATCACACCACAGCTACATATTCCATGGGCATGGGGAGATAAGCTTCCTACAGTCTGGAGAACACTGCAACTTGGAAAACCACTGAGGTGAATTTTTGTGGAAGCAAAGAACTCCACCCCAAAAGATGTACTGACTGGAGAAGAGTGGGCATTACTCTTATAAAAAAGTGTAATGACTTCTCTGCCTAGATGCGTTTGAGGAGTTGGACCTCTGTTTAAATTTTGAGGAGTTCAGTGTTCTGGTTCTTGGTCTAATAAAACCTGTGTTCAGTTGGAAAGCCCTTCGTGTGCTGTTCTGAGGAGCTCACTAGAAGGCAGGAGATCCAGGCAGATCTTCCTCCAAGCTCTGGCTGACTGGGAGTCCCAAAACACACTTGTCTTAATACATACACCTTATAGGTTTTTTTTGTTTTGTCTTGATTTGGTTTTTTCGGTGACACCTTGCCTTAAGACTTCCCTCACAGACCAGAGGCACAACCTACCTGTGGTATTCAATAAAGAGGAAGCTGTGAGGCTTCTCCTGGTTATCAGACATGCAGAGCACTAGATAGAGAGTCGCTTTCGTGCAGAAAGAAAGTCCAACTTACTGTCAATGTGTGAAATTGTAGCTGTCTAATCCATCTGATGGATGTCTCTAAATGTGCAGAATTTCAACAAGAGATTTTATGTGTGTTTTTTGTTTGTTTGTTTGAGTCTGATTACAGAAACCCAACAGTGATATATACTTTCATTTTATTTTAAATGATTTTTACTGAAAACTATTCCAAACCAGCCTAAAATAGGTGGAGTCATATTAAGCAAGAGATTTAGAGTTTGGAGAGGGTAAACTCTAGTTACAGATGTCTGAGCTGTACCACAGATAGTTTTGGATGTCAAAGCTGACATCTGTTTTTCACAGACTACTATCAGCAATGTGGAACAAGTTCCTGGTCAGGTAACCAGACCAGTGCTCTAACTGGCACTGTGGACCGCCTGACTTTGGTGAGAAACACATTTCTTTAACACCTGAATAAGCAGGGTGAGTATGAAGAATAAAACTTGATCCCTTAGTGACAAGATGACAATGACTTTTACAACTGAATATGTGGGCCATTCATCAGGTTCTGTTTTCCCCATTTACATTCACATCTGACTGGAAAATGGACCTTACTTGTCAAAATGATTGAAAATGGTTGGTTATAATCAATTCAGGGAAGTATCTCTGAATGTTTTAAAACTGAATACAATATTTTATATTTAATTTGTATTTATTTTTATTATATATAATATTTTTATAATATATCTAATTTCTTTCATTTAGCTTTCAATACATACATGATACTGCAGCTCTAGGTCAAATTCAGGATATTGTGCTATGTTGTACTTTCTTTTCACAGTTCCTGCACAAAACAGCTAATTAACTACAAATCTAGGATCTCTTCTCACTGTAATTGGTATTAATTAACTAATTTGTAAACATTGTGATATAGACAGGTTTCGGAAGAAAGTGTGTCTCGTAGGTCTTGTTGGGAAGGACAGACCTAGCTGAAGGATAGTGTAAAAGATGCTCTTGGAAACTGGTTTAACACATTTCATTTTGGCAAAAGTACTTGGCTGTGCTTGTGTGGGGACACACAATAAACCAGGAATAGCTGTATGTTTAGGAATAACCACTTTTGTATCCTCCTTGCTTCCCATGCCTCCTTTCCCTTAAGAAAGTGAATTAAGAGTGTGTGGAAGATTTCCTAAGCTGGCATTGCAAGAAGCCAGTGTTACATAAGGCTTTTAACATCAGATGTTTATTAGGATTTGTTAGACTCACAGACTACTTTTGCATGAGAACTTTTTTCTCCCCAGTCTCTCCATTTGTCTGAGAAGCAAAATAATGATAAACCCCCCTCTTTTCTTCAGGTATGGATGCAGCATGTTTGCACTGTGTAAGAGGCGAATGTGAGAGGTTAAACTGGTTTCAAAACACTTCTATTACAAAGCATCCATCCCATTTTTCAAGGCCTGAGCTCATTTGCTTGATACCAAGGAAAACTAATGTTTTGCAGCTGTCTTCTGTAACAGCTTTGCATAGCCAGGGACAAACTGGCAAAACTGCTGTAGTATTTCATAAATCATGGCAAGTCAATAGTAGTTAACTTTTCGCTTCCAAAAATTTTTTATTAAATAGCATCAAACCAAGTAGCCTCTCCCATACATGTAACCCAGATCTTCCAGACTATGAACTCTAGTATTTCAACTCCTAAAGATGTTTTTTGACTTCCCAGATCTGGTGGCAACTAGAGACATGCAGATGTGAGCCTTGTCTAATTCTTCACTGCTAATCGGAGTTCAAACCCAATTGGCTGTTAGAGGGCTCCAGGGGTGCTTGTCTGGTGTGCTATTGTTGCCAAAGTATAGTGCGAACAGGAACCCTCCAGCTTAGGGATTACACTGTTTTGGTGGCAGTGTTAATTATCATGGCTTTTTAAAAGTAGGATGAGTGCCAGATTTTTGTTAACTCAGTGTTTTGGATTTAGGGGAGACCTTTTATTGTTTCCTCCTTCCTTAAAGTTACCTTTTTGTAGTATCTTACAAAGCTCCAACAGAACTTTCCTATGTCTTGTAAGAAATTTATTGCTCCTAGGACAGACTTGTCTCATCTTCATCATTATGTTGTGTTTGTATCCAGCTCTTACTTTCTTCAAGTCTTTCTCTCTTGAATGGATTGCTGAGTTCAGTGTGTAGTTGCTTTGAGAATATTTAATATGAAAAACATGGTAGTTTGTCTTTACATGCACAACTGGAAATTTGGAATTAGTCCATTTAAAAGTAGGAGGAAATACCTCAGTTAAAGTTCTCTGTGACCATATCCTTGCTCCTTGTTTCCATCAGGACAAAGCTGTTTTAATTAGCTGAGGTGAATTGTTAGAAATACTTTCCAAATAGTGCATCTAAGTCTAAGAAATTGTATTTAGATGGAACATTTCTTATTCCATGAAGGTTACAGATCAGAAAGCCAGCAAGTATATTTATACTTAAAACAATTGTGCTGCTTAATTTTGTAGACAAGATTAACCATGATCTTTCAAAAACTTTTCATTCATACTAAAATATTGTCAAGAAAGTAACTTAAGTAATTTGGGTTTGACTTTAAGCATGCCATTTTCCCTCAGTATTTTCCGGTTGTGTGATTTCAGTGATTTGATGGGATTAAGTTTTTTTTTGTTTTGGTTTGGTTGTTTGGGGTGGTTTTTATTTTGGTTGTTTGGGGTGGGGTGGGGTGGGGGTTTTTTGTGTCTTTGGGATGGAGTGGTTGTTTTTTTTGGTTTTTTTGGTTGTGGGTTGGTGGTTTTTTTTCTTTTTTTTTAGGACTGTTAGTGATACCTGGTAGTTGTGATTGTATATACACAGTTAAATGCACAGAGGGAGACTCCTCAAGGTTTTTAATAGTGTTTGGGGTACATTTTTTTTCCTAGACAGTAGTACTGACGGCAAAACAAACTTGATATTCAAATTCTAGGAAGCATATTCAGACCTTGGTTACAAAATATTTTGTATCTCTTGTATATTTAGCTCTGAATCCTTAGATGGTGAAAGTGCAACCTTTTTGCCTGACTTTCCTGATGAGACATGCTTGCAACAACACACAGTGCAGTGTTAGGCTTCATGGCAGTGTTTCATGTGTTTGGGTACATTTGTTTTCACGTAATGCTCTTCATGCTGTTTCTGCAGGGATATTGCATAGAATTGTGCTTAGTTGCTGTTTTTAAAATAGTTTTAACTCTATATTCTTAGAATAAAAATCCTTAACTAAGTTGAATAGTTGTGAAAAGAGTAGGAGGTACCTGAATACAGACTTAACAAATTCACTTCAAGTCTTTATATCTTGTAGATGCCTATGCATTTTTTCTATTAATTGAATTTTTAATTTGCACTCTTTCTTCCTCCTTAGGATGAAGAGAATGGGAATAGACAAGGTATGTCTTGTTTTTATTCTCTTACAGGTCCAATATATTGAACACTTCAGCTGTGTAATAGACTTTAATCACTACCTAAGAGTCTGAAATTCAAATTCACTTCATTGTGAGCATTAAGCTCATTGATTAGTCACTTACTTCTAAGTTATGTCAGTAAGTTCACCTCTATTCTTTTATAGCTTTCTCCCTTTCACATTGCCTGTGTCTGCTCTCTTTGTTAGTTCACTCATTATCTTAACTTTTTATAAATTTATGCTGTATCTCCATCCCAGTTAATTTAAATTCCTCTTTGATATTTAGCTGCTTTCTCCATGCATCCTTTTTGCTGATATCTTTACTGTTCCTTAGAAGTGTGAAAAATGTATTGATTCAAGGAAGGTGGGTTTTCAGACTGGGAGCCCAGTCCCACTTTCTGTTTTTCCCAGTCTGTCACAATGGTGAGGTACTGGGGGAGGTGGGTTGGCTGCACTGAGAGTGCAATGTGGGGGCTTCAGCTCATGCCTCACCTGGCCGGACAGTGCAGCTCCCTGGGTACAGACCTGCCCAGAGCCAGGGGACAGCGCGGCCTCAGTGCTGGTCTTACCGGTGGGTCACAGTTTGGTACCTGGTTTCTGTGTACTTTTAAGTACCTCATTTAGTTGGAAGACAGCAAACATGTCTGAACTTCTATTTCCATTTTCTTTGTGTAGCTGTGATACATTAGAAACATTCTGAGAAACATGAATTTATTTGAACGTTCTTTTCTTTTGGGAGCAGATGGATTCATCCGTTTCATCCTCCTAGTTTTGCTCAGCGGTCTTCACCTGTGTGTTAAACAGTGCAAAGTTAATCTCTTTCCACTTCTTATCACTCCCCAAACTTGAAACATCCTTTATATTTTGACATAGAAAAAGAAAAGGCAGATTCCTTTAGGAGGGGAAGGGAGTGAATTATCTGTGCCAAACCAATATGGTAGGTACCACTTGTGGTCTAGAGGAAGGAGTTCTGTGGCACTCTTCTTCTGAAAGGGAGAACACAATCATCTAAAGATACAATGTAGGTCTGTTTATCTAAAATGTTATCTGAGATCTGTTTTTCAGTAGAGGAACAGCAGCAAGCAATTATTTGTTTGATTCACTACCACACCTTTGCAGGTGGGAACAAGGTTACTTTCTGGAAGTCTTTGTGAAGCTACTTAAACTAGGAATCACAGCTCAACTGTTACTTATTTATGGCAACTCTCTATGTTGGATGCCTTGAAGTACAGATCAGAGGGCACAAAGTGCTCTGAAAAGGTTAACGGCATTCTCTTTAAGGAGGGAAGGTTTGACTTGTGCCCCTGGAAGAAGACGAGGTGACTGTGAGGCACAGGATGTAGGTGTCAGTGGAACTTAACCTGCCAGTTTGTGTAGAACACCTTTTAAAATAACAAAATGCGACAAGGTCCGTGAGACACTTTTCTTCAGCATTTAGTGTGAACCTTGGGGGCAGAGGGGGCTGAAACTGTTTCTATTTACATTGCTGCGAGTTGCTCCTGTTCCCAGATGAGGTGAGTAGGCAGCTCGTGAGGAGCAAATCAGGAAGAGCGCACGTCTCATTTTGCCTCTTCCCAAACACGGTGCTTACCTGGCACCAGCGGCAGCACCGGCAGTGGGAGCCCCGCGGCCCCCACGGGCAGGGGCAGGGGCAGGGCTGTCACCGCATTCGCGGGGCCGTGCGCTGGGGACACCGCGTGGGCATCCCCGGCATTGCAGCCCAGCTTGGCAAACCCGCCTCATTTGTCGGGGAAAACACCCTGGCCATAAACACTCTCCTTTTGAAGTTTGTAGGTGATAATTCGCTCTAATTCACTTGAACTTCTCTGGATGAAAGACTAAGCTGAGGGGATTCTAGCTTTTGATTTTTGGGAAGCAGTTTGTGCCAGTGCAAAACTCTTTATCAGTTTTCAGTGAAGGTTTCAAATTACCTGCCTTTTACGCTTTGCCGTTTTTGTAGGTTAAGCTTACCCATAAAACTTGAAGTTCTTATCAGGTTCAGCATTTATGTATTTGATTGGGTGAGTGTAGAGAAAAACATCTCTACTGCTATTACCTTTGATTGAGAGCACTTGAATATTTTTTCTGAAGGAGTAGAGTACATAATTAAGTCTAGAGGGCAAAAGATAAAAGCATGTACGAGATTTGATGTAGCCTAACAGTGAAAGAAATATTTTTATATGGTCTTATATTCTGATGTAGAATTTAGTATATAATTAGATCATGCTCATGGCTTGCATTAATCTTCCTTTTGGTAAGCAGTAAAGTTTCAAAGCGTTTAGAATGAGATGAATGCAAATTTGACCAGGAGGGCTCTAAAGTGGAAATAACACAGGATGAAGATGATGGCCAAGAAGCAGGAATCAGGCTGTCAAGCAAAGGAGGTACCTCTGCTGGGCCAGAAGGGGACCACTTCAAGTGTCTGCAGGACAATATGATGGGGAGAGCTCTCATCATGCCTTTTTGGGGGCCTCTCTGAAGCCCCTGTGCACTCACACAGGCAGCACGGGGAGCAACCAGGAGCCGGAGGTCTGTGCAGCTGCAGTGCTCTGATCTCGCTGGAGTCACAGGAGGGGCTGGATATTTCACAGGAGAGAGCTGAGGTGCTGCAGTGGGTGGTACAGGTGCTTTGGGAAGGACGGGTTGGGACGCTATGGAGATGAGATTTCCTTTGTTGTCAAAGTGTGAGGGAGCAGCAGGGATGCATGGAAGTCTGGCTTGGGATGGGTGGGGAGCTTATGGTCAGGATCTGTGGGCAGACCCACGTGGGCAATGTTTTGGGTGTTTGCTACTGCCTGATCATGGAAGAGGCAGCCAAGGCTTTCCGAGACCAGTGGTGGAAGATTCACATATGCAGCTCCTGCTCCTCACTGGGGACTTTAGCACCCTGTAATCTACTGTAAGGCTGTCACAACGGATTTATCCTAAATATTTTGTAGTTACTATTTCCAAGTTTTCAGTTCTGTCATGCTTCACTGCACCACGTTATTGACCTTAAGCTTAGTCATTAAAATCCTTCTCTGACAGGTGCACTTTATCAGAAGTTGCTGATCTTCCACAGTGGGTTCTTTGGTCACTGACTGGAAACTTTCATAATCTTCTGCTGTTTTCTTGAGAATTTCTCATATACTTATGAGCCTATATTAAGTACTTCTTGGGGTTATTACTCCAAGAAATAAGTTGGAGTATTTATTTCATGTGTTTTGAGAATGTTTTGCCATCAGTATTCCTATGTTCTGGAGTTGCCCTTTTTCAATATGCAGTTACTTATTTAAGTGGCATCTCACAGGTAGAAGTCTCCCAGGAGAGCATATAAAGAGTATTTGGAGACAAACTGAAAAATATTTATGCCTAGTAAAAACAGTAGTATTATTTATTAAAACTTGCGCTGTCAACATGTGGTAAGTGGTGCTGGAGACAAACATCTCCATGCTGTTTCATTGTGCACTTAGTGTGATTCTGTGTGTTGTTGTTCTTTAAACATTATTTAAAACTGTAGATGCCAACATGCAAGTTTAGTACGTATGAAATGGCTTGGTAGTTCTTGTATATTATCCCAAAACATGTTTTTCTTAAAAAATGTTTGGCTTGGTGATCTTGATTAAAGTAAACAGTGATAAGCATAAAAGAATAGACTGAAAGAAATTTGATTTTTCATGAGAACTAATCTATTTTGTATTTAATATGGTGCCTGGGAGTCCAGTATCATTATAATCCAGTATCCTTTTTTTTTTTTTTTAATTACAATGTTCTTGCTTTTTGTGCTTTTATCTCTATTTCTTTGTGGAACTATCTATAGCAAGTAGCAGCTCACTTTCCCGTAAAAGTGAAAGGCAACTTAGGTATATTGCTTAGTGTCCTTTTCTGTGGAGACCCAGTGTGCACTTGTTAATGAGGCTTCAGACATCTGTTTTCACTGAGATTTTGAGAACAGTAAACTGTGGTCACCAGGTTGTTTTGTTTAATGTTCCTAATTAAGGGTTAATGTTTCTATCCCTCAATTGTCCAAGCAAATAGTTCCAATTTATTATCTGGGCTTCTTCACAAGTTTGCTTTGATGGTGGGGAGTCTTTGGGAGGAAGGTTGGAATAAATGTAGGAAAAGATTTTTATTCCTTACTGCTGCTTACATAAGGCCTGGAGTTTTTGATGCTTCATTTCTTTAAACAGACTCTTGATTTCTGTAACACAGTTAGTGTTCTCCCTGGATTTAATTTAATCCCGTGGGTTTTAGCTTCCCTGTCTTATCGGCTCAGTCTGTTATGAAATAACCAATTGTACCTGTGATGATGGGAAAAAGGTTGATGAGGAACAAGAGAATGAATGTGAAGGCAAGTACTTGGAAAGGTCATGAGAGTGCTGGGGTGATGTGGTCTAAGGGGTAGATAATAGACTTGAGAGTGAAAGGCAGGAGACTAATGCTTTAGGATAATGCCACAGTAGATTGCCATTTTTAATCTAACTTCATTTTTTAACTTCAAGATGTTGAGAATGCTAAAAAGAGGGATAGTTTAGTTTTCTGCTGAGACCAGAGCCCGATAATAGTTCATCCAGGATGTCCAATGGATTCGCCTTCCAACTTGTCACATGTATAATGTTTCTCAGTGATTACTGTTGAGTTCAAATCATCTCTGACTTTTAATAAAAACACAAAATGTAATTTCCATGGATTTAAGGGAGACTTTGTAGGTTCACTACAACAAATATAAATTGTATTGGTCTGTTCTTTTCTAAGAACTAAAGTAAATCCTCCAGACTAATCATAGCTTAAATTTTAAATTTGAAAAGGTTTCATTTGAGATTTGAGAGAATTTTAGAAAAGCAATAGTTTTGACAAATAATGCAATGGGGAAACACAGTTCAGGAGAGTTTTTAACTAAGCTGAAACTGTTGTTGTATGTTTTCCATATAACAACGCCAGTTTATTCTTTGCTCTTGCCCCCACCTTGCCATGAAGGTCGAGTTGCAGTTGTATTAGTCAAATGGTTTAACAGGAGAGTAAGCAAAAGAAGAAATACCATCTCTGAGTTGCCTAATCAAAATGCCAGAGGTGCTTTGAGTAATAGGAGCGTATTTTTCTTTTATCAGTCATTTGAACGCCAAGTATTTCTCTGATAAATGACTCAACAACACTAATTTACTTAGCATCCTCTTTCAGAGGCATTTCCTTGGCACTGTATTTTGGTTAGAGCTTTTCAAGGGTGTTACTTTGTGCTGGACAATGGGTGAAATAAGCTCTGTTGGGACTGGGCTGGGACCTTTGAGCTCCTCTTCTGCAATGGATTGATAGTGGAGAAATGCTTGCTATGTATGAAATTCAGTTTTCAGATCATATATCCATAATTGCCTTTAGTGGGAGACTCTTAGTTAAATGCAATCCTGACAGTTTTGTGATTCAGCTTTAATTAAATGAAACTTCAGTTAATAAATGTAACCTCTGCTATACTTTCAGCAATCTCATTTTCAATAGCTTGGGAAATGATTAGGAAGTTTTTGATTCATTAATCAATCTGAAGCACTTGTCTCGCTGTATCTGTTATATATTTCCCCTCCTTTTGCCTGAAAGGCATCCCAAGAATCAGTGCTGCTCAGCATTGTTCAACCAACGGAGTTCAAATGCCTTGGATATCCAAAAGCATGCTTGTAGATCTTCATCTTCAAGAGGAATGTTCCTCCCTCTTGAGTCAGAGGAAGAAACACATAAGACCCTGTCTTAATTTACAGATTTGAGGTAATTGGGCTGGTGATTTTTGCGTATAAAAATGAAAGTCACCCTCTTGCTGTCTGCTGAGTAAAAATGGTCTGTAAAAGCTTATGTAACAAAACTCTGTAGCCTTTATTAAATCTCTGTGTTATGGTGGAGTTTGGAAGAAGGAAGTTTAGACTCACATTTTTGGGCAGCATCTTGGTTTTGCCTGGTGATTGGGCGTAGACAGGACCAAATGGAGATTTAGGTACCATTAAATTGGAGTGTAGTGAGTGTTAAATTTTGAGACATTAGATGAGTTACTAGATGATCCGTTTTACTTGAGGTTTATTTCTGTAATGCCTGAGTGCACATCTGCAAGATTTATTCCCCCTCAGTTGGTCTGAAGAAAGTATCATTAGCTCTTGCTGTCAGAAAACATTGCTTAGCTTTGGTTGCGTTTCCAACTCAAAATATAAACATACACTTTGAGGCTGTGTATGCAGGGAAGTTCATTTATGTGTTACTGGTTTAAAAAAAGATTTGGTTAGTATCCAAGTATGTAGAAGATCAAGGAGAAATGAAGAGCATGTAGTCATCTGCCAAAGCTTGAGAGGTCTAGGTTTCTTTGTTGTGTTTACTTGTATTTGGATATTACTGAGCTGTAAAATGAACCTGCAAATGTAAACAACATTTTAACCTAATTTTTTGCCCCTAAATTGATCTTTGTGGTGGTGGTTGACCTTTTTAGGAAGTAGAGTGACTTGTTCAATATAACCTCCTGCAAGTACGGCAAAGAGCCAACTTTAATGTGTAATCAGCTTTCTGAATTGGTCCATAAAATAGCTGTGGAAACGTGAAGTGGGTGCCTGTAATGTTAAAAAAACCTCTTGGTGTAGCTGACAGTTTGGTCAGAAATCAGATGTCAGGGAACCCTGCAGTCTTTGGTCTCCAAAAATCCTTAGATTTCCCCCCTTACTCAGAAGTGGGAAGTGTATTAAAGGAATTCTGTGTTGGATACTGAATGGGAGTAACCTTACCTGTCTGCTTTGCGTGTTCTGGTATGGACAAGGCACAAAGGAGCATTTCAGTGCTGAGCAAACCAGCAGTAGGCCACGAACATTGAAGAGTATTTTATAAAGGAAGCTGAGGGAGCCCCTTGGTGTTGGCTTATAATACTGTGTTGCAAATTAAATGTGCCGTATGAACTGCATAATTTTTGTTTTTCTTGCCACTTTTGGGACTGTGTATTTCTTCAGTAAAAGGTTAAGTGGCAGCACTGGGAAGTCTGTTTGGTGGTGCTATAAAAGGTCATATTTTAACTTCACTCTTTTAAGTGGTTGAAGCAACCTTTTGTTCATGGTATCTGGGTAGATTATTCTTGGAGCTTCTGTAAACTTGCTGAAACATTTCTGCCTCTTAAAGGGCAAGTCCCATCATATGTTCAGTGTCTGTTTAAATCTGCAGGTTAAAAATGACAGATATTAACTTGGTTTCACAAAGAGCATTTTGTATGTCTTGTAGCTCTGTCCCACTAATCAAATTTTAAAGTATTTGGGGGCTGAGCTGTCAGCTGGAGTTTCTTGGTTTGTGATTCAGTTGCTTTATATATAGTACTTATCTGATTCTGTCAAATCAACTTTTTGATTATTCTCTGCCAATCTGGAATTATTTTGAGAAAGCCACTTAGAGCTGTATGAGTAAGCCATTTTGTTGTAGTGGTTTTTGTGGTAAAATGGCAGGACACTGAGAGGTTTCAGAGTTGAAGGCATTAGGCTAAAACTTGTATTGGAAAAATGTGAATCAGTCAGAGGGAAGTCTGGTTTTGTGCAGCTTACTAAAGGTTTTCAAAAAATGAGCTTTTCCAACATGGAAACTGAACTAAAAAAGAGTAAGGAGGACACCTTATTTATAGTCAATTGGTATTGCTGTGTGTGGCTTATTAAACATGGCCAGGTGGGATATTTAAAAAAGTACTTCCAAAAGCAGTGCCATTCGTGCCTAAGCCAAAGGTCAGTCACTGAAGAAGTGATTAGAACCCAATGGCTCTGGCTTTAAGGAGTGTTTCTTTTATCAGCAGTGCTAGTTTTAAGCAAACCATTTATTCTCTCCTGCTGTTCCTGCTTTCTCTGCTGCTTTAACCCCCTCTCTCTGCTCTGCCAGGATTTCCTGGGAAACTGGAACACAAACCCAGTTTACTTCCATGCCGTGTCAGTTCCCTGGTCTGGGTTACAATGTGGCCTCCCAGGGTGGCATTTCCTTAGCTAAGAGTGTGGAACAAGGGTGGTGAGAGCTGGTGGTGGGAGCTGGGTGGGATGGGGCTGTTCAAGGCAGCGCTGGCAGCACTGTGAGGCCCTGTGTGTCTGGCTGTGACCGTCCAGGTGCTGCCACCAGTGCTGTGAGTGCTCCAGTTTGCACCTCGTGGGGCTCTCAGGAGACACTGGTAACACTGGAGCACAAATTGAGTTGAGTGCAATCTTCTGTCAGACTGGAAATAATTCGGTGGGGACAAGGGGGGTTTTTGCATGTTTGGGGTTTTTTTGAGTTTGGTTTGTTTTTTTTAAGCTCCCTGTCATAAGTTACCTGAGTGGAGCAGTGTAGATGCTGTAAAATGGCTTATTCCAGCTGTGTGCAGATGTAGCACAGCAACACTGTTTTAGCCTGCAGTGTAACTGTGGAGATTTTTGTTAATGTTTTTGTTTGTTTTACTGCACATCTTGATATTCAGGAGCGGTGGCTACTTAACTAAGAACTTGTTTGGTGACTTACATGTAGAAGCACAGGGTACCTCTGTATCTGGAAGCACAGAAATTGGGTATTGAGAAAGCAAGAAAATACAGGTGTGAATGGTTTCTAACTGCTGTAGATGAACCTCCACATTGTGTAATTACAGATGTGTACAGCATGTGCAGACATTATAATTTATTCTGAATTATGTGTTGCTTTTTGAACCTCGATAAATCTTCAAGAAAACTTTAGACTTCATCTTGGAGCAACTGAAAAACACTGTTGGAAAACTAATGTTACAGTTTCATGAGGACAGTAAATCAACACTATATTCCTTCTAAACAAAGATCTGAATGTTTTGTTTTTCAGCTTACATTATTATTTCTCACTCAATATGACTGTATGAACAGGATTACATCCCAAAGTATTCTTAGAGTAAAAACATTAAGGCATTATAATGAAATGCTATTAAGAAATATTCTTTCTTCCTCAGGAAAACAAAGAAATAGACTGGAGCCAATGGATACCATATTTGTTAAACAAGTTAAAGAGGGTGGACCTGCGTTTGAAGCTGGACTGTGCACAGGTACCGTTCTTTTGTGACATCAGGAGCATGTTTGTGTACATGATATTAAATATTCGTGGTTTAAGTTTATACATGTAGTTCTCTCTTCCATTTAAACTTTGTTCTTTCCTCCAGAAGCTTGACATTTCTCCTTCAAATTGTCCTCCAGTGTTTTTCATTTTGGGAGTTCTGTTGTATTTATTAAGGCATTGCAGTCTTAGTGGTTTTAGTTTATTATCTTAAAAGAAGAACAAGTATATGATAAAATACATGAACAGAAGGAGAAAAGGGATGAAAATGACACCTGTGAGCTCCTATTTATTTTGATTTGTGACAAATTGATAACCTGAAAATATTCAGGTTTTTTGCTTTGAACTAAATTATTCTCTTCTACCTCCTTTAAATTAAAGAGGAACAGTCCAAGACTATTACTACTTAGAAAAATCTCAGTCGTCCATTTAATCAAACTGGAGAGCAGAAAACATGGGGTTTTTTTTTTGTGAAGTGTGTGACACTTACTTAAGTTTTGAAGGAAGAAGAACTGTGTTAGAATGGAAAGTCTTACAGATGATAAAAAGATAATTGACATAGATGGATACCAGTACAAACACAGGTTTCTTAAAAGTACAGCAACACTTGGATTCTGTGAAAGGCTTGTGCTTGTGTCGATAACGGGACATTGGTATTTTTGTTTCGGGAACAGTCACACTTCTGCATTTGACTGGAATAGAATAAGCTTTTTATGTTTTTCCTAAAGAAATACAAAGTTTCTAGGATGCTCAATTTAAAAACAGTGGTAGATCCCACTGGTGCAGTGTAAGGATTTTATTTTTTTTTAACTGCTACTTAAGTAGTTATTCAGGGAAGGGCCACTTTGGCGTTACTTGATGCTATTATATAAAGAAATGTTTTGGCTCAGTAAAACGCAGCATATGTTGAGGCTGTTCAGAGGAGCCATGTTAATTTCTACTCTGTTCAGTGTTTGCCAAATTCAGAGAGATGAAATCTGTGGAGAATATTTTATTTTTAGTCATAGAAGAGATTTTTAGGAGCCCAGAATAAAGAGGAGAAAATAAATTTTTTAGTTACTAGAATATTTTTCTTCAACACACTGCTGTTAGCAGTTCGATCTAGTTAGGTCACACCAGTATTTCTTGTTTACAAGTTTTAGGGTGAAATACATGACTATATCTTGAAATTACATTATAAAACAGGCAGTGGTCAGCCAGGTAGATTGCTTGACCTCTCATACAGACACTGTCTACATTTCCTATTTTGTAGAATGAACTGCATTTCTTTTTCTAGTATAACTTGGCACTGTTTCATGGTCACACTAAAGAAAAGAAAATACTTGAAAATTGAGTATTAGTTTAGGTGGGTATATTTGTCAATTCTTATTTCACTGCTGCAGAATCCTTTGTAATACTGAAAGTCTCTACATAAGCTTCATTACCCAGAATGAATAGCTCTATTTCAGGAGCTTGTCTGGCTGCTACTCGCTGGAAAACTTGGAATATTCTTGCTAATTTGAGTAATAGTTAAATAAATATGACAGCTTATTCTGAATGTTTTTGAATACTCCTGTAAAATCATGCTTGTTAGAGATAGAAAGAAAATACTTCTCATTTTTAACCTCTGAGGCATTTCATTAAAAAAATAACAACTCTGTGTTCCAAACATAAACATTATAAACACTGAAATACAAACAGCCAAAACAGATCCACATTTGCTGTGTCTTGATCTTCATGCTGTCATTTATGTATATGCAAGAATATAAAGAACTAAAATGTGTATGGAAAGGGAGGTGGTTTAGGTGCATTCAGCTACTTTCTAGTTTGATCAAAGGTATTTAATGGGCCATCAGACAGATGGAGACCTATTGGAAAAAGCCTTGGTGTTTCTAAATAACTTTTTGCACTACACGTGCTGACCTTCCCCTTTTTATGTACCTGAAGTGGAGCAAAGTTGTATTTTGCAGAGTTGTCTGTGCTCACATCACTTGTGCAGGAGTTCTGCAGTGTGTCCCTCCCGGGTCTCTTGGCAGGTCCAGTGGTTGCCTCTTTCATGGAGCCTCATCTCACTGCTGTGTATAACCTTGTCTGCTTCTTTGAAAAATAAAAGCTGCACAAGTATAGATAACATGGTACAACTTACTTTAAAGATATTCCTAATTATAGTTTTTAGTGGGAATACTGAGTAAAGATCTACATCTGTGGGCAAGTTCCTAAACAGCCCAGAAAAGAGCCAGTTTAAGTTCCAGAGAAGGATCTTGTGTGTTCTGGGGAAGTCTTGCTGTGCAGTGTAGCAGGACAGGGCTCAGAGCTTGTAAATAGAAGTATTTTTTGGCATAAACTATAGCATTCCTTTTTCCTGCAGGTTTTGGAAAGGCTTTTTTTTGGTGTGATTCTGTGGTTTCAACGTTAGCTTTTGTCTGTGTGTGCAGCTGTGGGGTGGAGTTTGCCATCCCCCACAGTCCCTGTCAGGCACGTGGGTTGCCAGCAGCCACTCACTGTGACCACCAGGCTTGCCTTCAGCCCTTGGGAAGCACGAGAAAACACTTAAGAGTTCTTTCAGGTGAGGGAGAAGGCAGTAACCAGTGAATTAGACTGGAGTTGGACCAAGGGTTGGACTTGATGAGCTTGGAGGTCTTTTCCAACCCAATCGATTCTATGATTCTATGAATTAAAGGGAATATGTGAACTTCTATAAAGTTGAAAATATTGCACTAATTTATTTGCGTTATCTTAAACCTCGTGAATGCAGACTCAGTTATAAAGTCAGCACATCCATGTAGTTTGGTAAGTTCATACGATCTGTAATTGAACTTCCACAGAGCACAAACATTTGTCCCCAAGTCAGGCTGAGTATTCTGAGTGAACAGCTTTTCCTTGCTTTGATTTGATCTTGCCAGCAACACAAAAAGAGCTTTCAGTTTCTAAAGCAATGTTGAAAAAGTTGTTCTCTCTGGCTTACTTTGCATGGGTCCTTTCTTTCAGCTCTTTTTTTTTCCCAGCAGCTTTCTGAAGTTCCCTACCTGTAATCCTTTAGACCATTTTCTCCTCATTAATAAATTCAAGGTACCTTTACGCTCTTTGGATCATTTGGTGGAAGGAATAGGATAGTTTTTTCATCAAAAGCTAAAAATTGCTCCACACTGTAGATTTGACAGTTAATTTATGAGACTATATGAAGCTCTTACGAGGAAGATGCAACAAACTATCTGGAAAAATCTTACAAAACTGATATGAGATCTGAAGACTGGGTTACACGGATAAGGAGTAACCACATTATCGTTGCCCAAGGTGCGTTGAACTGACAGTAAAACCTTGGAAACAGCCGTGGTTATTCTGAGGAAGGAGGAAACTGGATCTTTCAAAATGTCTGGGGTTTTATTTCTACTAAGGAAGAAGTACAAAATTGCTGTATTCGCTGCTGTTAAAGGAGAGTGAAAAATCTGAGTTTATTTTGAGGTTTATGCTGGAATGAAATGTCTACCTATAATTCACTTGGCAATCAGGCAGAGTTGTCAGTGCTGCCATACATCAACAGCTTTATTTTGAGGATGGGATACTTAAGTGAGCCTCTGGAGTAGCTTACACTTGCTTTTAGTTTTCTTTCTCTGACTTTCTAGGTGATTAATGTGGAAGGTTAGAGTAAGGTGCACATCTGAAAATGTTCTGAGAAAAGTAGTAATTTGGCATCGTGTATATGGTCACATGTAGTTGTATTCTGAATTATTTTCTTTTTTATTCCTCCATTTTTAAGGAAGGCTAACCTTGAATTTATATTGGTATTCTTAATTGTTGTAAGGTACACAAGTAGAAAATTAAAACTACTAAAAAATGTGTAGACAAATTAATTTCAGTTACAACTTTTCCCTTTCCAGGTGACAGAATTATAAAAGTCAATGGAGAAAGTGTTATTGGGAAGACTTATTCTCAAGTCATTGCTTTAATACAGAACAGGTAAGATGCTTAGTATTTTACTATGTGCCAAACTTACTTTTTCATACTAAGCAGAAAATAACCACTTGTGGGGGTTTTGAAATGTCATTGTATTTTTAAATTTTCATGAATACACACTCAGTCATACTATTTCTGCTTTCATGTACTTGCTGAATGCTGAGAAGGGTTTGAGAAAAGATGTGCTGAATTGTACCACAGACCTTTTCTGTCAGTACTTGTCCCTTGTTAGCAAATAACACCGAATGATACAGAGGAAGGTTGAACTTAAAATAGACAGAGTAGATATACCACACATAGATGTGTCAATTGAAAAAGAAAATTTAAAAAATCTGTCTTGGTTATGAGATCTAGTAGTTCAAAATAAGCATATTTGGTAATGGAAATATTTTATGCTAGTGCACACCTATAAAAGATCCCCGGTACATCTTGGCTTTCCTCTCTTTTGCTGCAAATTATGAATGTTGCGCGAGGTTGAGGAAGTGCCGATATTTGCTGCTCCTGCAGCTCACAGGGACTTGTGAAATCATGTCCGTACATGAGTCTGGATACTTGTTTTTGTGTCTCATGTCTGCCTCCATTTCTACGGTTTTCTTGGTGTCAATTTCTGCTCTATAGCAACAAATTTCCAATATAATAATGAGTTATGTGGAAAAAAGATGTATTATGATCAACATGAAAGAATGTGAGGAGCAAGGTAACAGATGTGTTTTGTGTCATTAACACTGTCTCTATACAAGAGCTGGAAAGATGGAATCTTACCTTTTTTATACCCCTCACTGCATATAACAATAGCCATGTGTCATTCTTTTGTGTTTGTACAGACAGCACTGGTGTACAGCAGTGTATACCCAAGACACAAGACATTATATGTCCAACCATGTACATCAGCCAATTAACTCTCTTAATCCAGGAAAACCAGACCAATCACATCTATGTGGTCAGTGATTCTTAACTCTAGGTCTGCCTGTGAATAGTTCTATTTTCAGCCCTGTGGGTGTAGGTAGTGAACTGTTCTGTGGAATTCAACGCCTGCCCACTGTGGATAAATGAGGAACACCTGAGCAAGGCTTTGCCAGTGATTCTCTAGTGCAGCCAGGAATAGTATAGTGCACTGCTGCCTCTTTCCCCTGATTTCCATGAGTGCAGAGGGGATGAAGGGATGCTATTGTTAGCTGGGAGAGGAGAACAATTGGTTTTCTTGAGCCAGATGTGCATATCACAGAAGATTGTAACAAAAGGTTGTGTATCCTTGAGCGTTTTATACAGAAAATCCAACCGCCAGGAAGTCTTCAGCTGACCCTCTTGGTATAAACAGATGAATATTAATTCTGATCGATAAAGAGAGCCCAGACTGCAGACCAGGTGCATCTTTCTTGTGGCTTATAGGCAGTACTTCCCATGTGACTGAAGAATCAGTTCTGTCTCATTCTTTGCTTGACAACAGTATTTTTGAGCTCAGTGCAGTTTGTTCTGCACGTGGATTATTTATTTCTTACGCTGTCATTTCATGGCAAATAAAATTGCAGAATGGTGCACACTTCTTGCTTTAGCATTGCTGCTCTTGCATCAGCATTGCCATACTGGGTCAGGCTGATGGTCTGTTATGTCATTGTCCTCTCTGTTAATATCCAGTAAAGATTTCTTAGGAGAAGTCTGTGAAAACAGTGAAGCTATAGAGTGGTCAGATAGTACCAGCCCACTTTCCAGAGATCCTTGGTTTAGGAACTTGCTGAACTGCAGGTTTTATCTGCATTG
Source organism: Pithys albifrons albifrons (assembly GCF_047495875.1). Taxonomy (NCBI): domain Eukaryota; kingdom Metazoa; phylum Chordata; class Aves; order Passeriformes; family Thamnophilidae; genus Pithys; species Pithys albifrons. Next base: position 18,279,608 of record NC_092464.1, read on the forward strand.
CTTGATTTAACAGTTCTTGATGATTGGTCTTGCACAAATTTGCTGTTGAATGTACTTAAACTCTTCATATTAAAAATACCCAGTGACTCAGTTCTTGCTGTGCTTTGTGTCTTAGCTGATCCTTCATCCAGCACTCCTTGGCTTCTTTAGTGGGCTTTGTGCAAGCAACTTGCTGAGGGGCCTTTTGAAAGGTTGAGTTGTCAGTTGAAATCTTTTTTTATCCATAGCTAAAGACAGTTTCCTTCATAGTCTCAGTAGGCCGTTGTTTTTCTAGACACTTGGATTGATGTATTTTTAATTACTGTTTTTAATTACTCATTTGGACATACTGATGACCTGAAATGCTTACTCTCTTGTCATTTTTCTCATCATCGTCAGAGTAGTTTTTAAGAAAACAGCACATTTTATCCCTTTTTCTCTCTAAAGAGAGTTTGCTGCTCCCCTCACTATTCAGCTGTTTGCATTGAAACACAGTTTGGACTTGCAGATTTTTTTTTAGATTATTGCTGTGGCTCCATTTTCAAAACTGCTCATTATTTTTCTAGGAAGTTATTCAATTGTAGCTGTTTATCTTCATTATATAATACTGCAGACACCAGAACTTGGCTGCCTTAGATTAAATGATGCTCCTATCTTCCAGTGGGTCTTACAGATGGGGTGTAATTTAGCCATGTTTTGTACTGTTCCCAGAAGAGTTTAAAGCTGTGTCTAGAATGTTTTCCATTTTGCTCTGCTTGGAGATAGCAAAGCTAAACTTACACTGATTATTTCCTCTGGAAGATGAAAGGCACACCTCAGAAGAGTTGCTGGAGTAACTGTGGTGTCCTGTAAGTTAATCACAAGAACACTTTCAAGTCAGTTTCCTACTTTTTACCAACAGTTGCTAGTTTAGTTCATTAAGAATTAATTCTTATCTGTTTACATACATAATCAACTTGAAGATATGTTGCTTGCAAATGTAAACTCTAAATTTATATTTCTAAATAAAACAAGAAACAAATTCTGGTTCACAACTTCTTTTCCCCCCCTTTTTTTTTCTTAAACTGTGGGGAAGTCAAGTGGCTATTTCTTCTACTTGTTTCTCTTTGCCAATTCTTTTTGAAAGAATTGAGATTACTCAGAAGTGTACAGACTTCAGCTACTGAATCTGTTTCATTAATACAAAATAATGCATCAGAAGATAGTCTTTATGATTAGTGCTTTAGTTGGCTGACTCTGAGTCAGTAAATTTGAATTTAGCTTTGGAATGTGTAGTGAAAGAAATCTGAATGATAGATGTCTCGGAGTTCTCAGTACTGTGCCTCGTGTTTCAGTGTAAATTATCACCTTCTGTGTGGTGGTTCTTACTAATACTTTTAGTTCATAATTTGCATGTACATTATATAGCACAATACAACAAAAGTCTTCCTTAATAATTTTTGTTTCTGATATGAGAATTGAAAAACATGCTGAGAGCACATCAGAATACATGAAGTAGAAAGATCCAAATTGTCTCTGGAAGGCTCTTCAGGCAAGCTGGAAGAGTATAGTAAAGTAGTTATTCGAATGACATATGAAACATTGTCCCCGAGTGCAGTGCTTTGCTCTTTTGAATGGCTACTAAACCAGCTGTAAACTGTGTAAATGGAAATGGATTTAATCACTTTCTTAAAAAAAAAATTTGGAAGGAACACAGAAAATACTTGAATGAGTATGGTTTGTTGTCTCAAATTATGTATCTTATATAAAAAGTACTTTAAGAGGAGCAGTGCTGTTTATCATATTTTTAATATCCAAAGTCTTCATCCTACAAGTAAGAATTGATTATTATCAGTTGCCTAATAGGATTTATACATACATGCCATCCACACATAGAAATGAATTCTGAACAATTCATTAGAAATGCCTGAACCTGTGGTATCTGTTTCATATTCTTTTTTTAATTTAAAGCTGATAGATAAAGTCCGTACAAAGGAATTTAGGTAAAAGTCAGCTCATGATGACACAACTTTTAAAGAATAATTTTAATTAGTTCCACTATTAATGCAGTCAGTCAAAATGGGAAATGCTACTGTAAATGTACATAAGGTCAATACTCTCTTGTTTCTTAAAATTCAGTATTTTGAAAAATGTTCACAAGGCTTTTGAAGACTTATTTTTTTCCTAGATGAGTGTAGACTTACAAAGAAAAACTTCAATCACTGCTGATTTTTGCTTTTAAAACTAAAGTAATTTATACTGCTTGGAGGACACTTTTTTCCAAAAGGAATAATGGTTTAAGAGGATTGGGAAACCAAATACCCTTACTCTGCTATTCTGGAATGCAGCCTTATGTCTGTGGTTGCTGAAAAATGGAAAAGGAACCACAAAATAAAAACATTTTTCATATAAGAAAGCATAATAAATCACACAGTACATGGTTGAGATGATGACTTGATTTCCTGCAGAAATAAGAAACTGAGGTCCTCCTCAGTGCTTTCATAAGCTGATCAGTGCCCTGAAGTTGGGACCAGTCTTTGTGCTGGTTTTATCTTTTCTCAGCTGATGTACTGTAGTGATAAGTACAGATAAGCAAATTTCTAGTCTGACATATCCAGTCAGGTTCTATGCCTTTTTTCTTACACTGATACTGTCAGTTTTTTTAAATACCCCTTTTTGTTTCTGACATGCAATGTGAGATTTCTAAATAAGTCACAGAATCTTCATTTTCTTTTTCCAGCCTAGTTATAATAGACTGTGCATCAGCCTTTTGTAGCCTTTCTCTGTACCTGTTCCACTTTACATTTAATGAATGTGAACAGGTTATTTCTTTAGTTCAGATGAGATAATGAATTCAGCTATTTCGTATCCCATGTTACAAGCACATGCTTCCCTCTTGCTTTCTGGTAGATGCTAACTGTGGGTTTCACTGTTTTAAAATACCTGACTCTGGATAACTGGTACATTCAGTGTCCTGATTTTACTTGTATGGGAGTGGCATTGATTGAACTGTCTGGATTCCTCTATCTTTTTATTGCTGCTGCTTTTGGTTTCAGCAGTTCAGACTGACAAATGCAGCACTTAAAAATAGCAAGTGTTTTTAATCCATATTTCAGATGTCATCTGAATGGCTAAATGTATTTAGGCTGATTCTGCCAGGAGGTGAACTGCGAGATTAGCTCAGTTGGTTGAAACTTGGTTGTAATACTGCCAAGGTCATGGGTTCAATCCCCTGTGTGGGCCATTGGCTTGAGAGTTGAACTTGATGATCCTTGTGGGTCCCTTCCAACTCAGAATAGTCTGTGATTCTGTAAGGATCAACTCCAGAAGCAATCTACTCTAATGACTGGAACAGAAAGGTGTAAGTCAGTGCTTGCCTTGGTATTGCCCCTCTTTCCACATGGTGTGGTGGTTATGGACTTCTCCCTAGCAATTTTAGAGTGCTAAGAGACTTCAGTTTTAAATGGAAGAAGGAGAGAAGTTTTCCATTGTAATTGCAGATTTGTCACTTTGTTTTGTCTGAGAAGCTCTAAGGAAGTAGTGTACCGTAGAAGTTGAGGAAGAAGGGGATAAAAAGGAAATAAAACTGCCAAACCCAGTGTGTTGGCTCAATAAACGGGTTTTCCTGAGAACACAGGTGTGTTCTTGAGTTAGATTTTTGTTCTACTCTAACTTGCTAAGACACTGACAAAAATCAGTGTTTATTTCTGTTTTTTTAAAGTATTTGTCAGAAAAGCTGAGTGTTGGAGTTTTGAATGATTTTGATCTGTGGGCATTAAATTGAAAATTTTCTCCACAAGTTCACGTGTGATGACTTTTTTCTTTTTGTTTCAGTGACAGCATACTGGAACTTAGTGTTATGCCAAAAGACGAGGACATCCTTCAATTGGTATGTTCATGAAGCTTCTATTTAGAGCAGATTGACTAAATAGAAATGTTCTGTTGTTGGTTACAAAGTCTTTGAACTCCTCTATCAGCAAATAGTTACAGTTAACATTTATCTCTTTCTCACTCCTTAGATACTTTCCTACCTCCTTACTATGCCTGAGATTTCAGGGGAGTCCAAACACAGGGAACACCATCTTCACATGATATTTCTGGCATGTCAAAAAACCCCCATTGTTTGTGTTTTTATTATAATTTGTATTAATTTCTTTATGTTAGAATATATGAATTGGATTGCTTCCTTTAACCAGATTGTTTAATTCTAAATAATTTGAATTAAGAAACTAGCATATGAAGCTTAAAATTAGCTTTCATTAATAACTCACTAATTGTCAGTGGATTTCCAGGAAGGAAGCAAGGTGATGAATGTGCTGAAGATTATTACTGATTTTTTAAATTGTGACTGCTGTAAATACTTTGTTACACTAGTGCCTGTATGCTCTTGATTTGAGCTGAGGGCCTGCACATACAGTGAGATAATTCATCTCCCATTTAGTGTCTCTAGTGCATATTGTGAAGAATTAGAAAAACACCTAATGTGTTGATATTCTCCGGTTTATTTTGAATTGCAAGCAGAGGAAAGGTGACAAGCAGGGTAGACCTTTTGGTTAGTAGTTGGAAAAGTGTGCAAAAATAGTAAGACTTGACTTTAAGTTAAGAAAAACCTGTGGGTTTCAGTCACTGTTTTTCAGTATTAAAGGTCAAATTGATAGGTAAGGAAAAAAGCAAGAAACTTTGTTTTGAGTTGGAGATAGAGATTAGTACAGGAACTTGTCCATTTAGGCCAACAAGTCAAGGCTGTTAGAGTAGAAGTGATATTTGAGAACATTTGATAAAGAAATATTTAAGTAATCCAACACAGAGAATGTGGGGGACAGGGGCAGGGTATGAGTTTTCATTGCATGAAAAAGTGAGAGGGAAAAGCTCTTGGTGTTAGGCGGGTGGGATGGTGGTGTGGTGTGGTGGGGTTTTTTTGTTGGTTCTTTGGTTTTGGTGTGTGTGTGTGTTTGGGTTGGGGTTTTTGGGGGTTTGGGGTTTTTTTTGTTTGTTCTTCTTTAATTGGAACTGTGAACGTGTAGAAATGCAGGAATAGTGTTACCATTTAAATTATTTGAATGGCCATATGCACCTAATGCAGTCTTGTAGCTGTAACTGTGTGAGGATCTTGGCAAGTCAAAATTTGTAGTTTTAAAGTGAAACCTTTGTATTTAGCTAGGCAAGAAGGTCCCTCTGCTGATGAAACATGAAGTGCAACCTTCAGGTGGAGTAGAGATGAAAACCAATTGATTGGATATAACTTGTTATATGAAAGAGTGAGGCAGTGGGGACAGAGGAAGGAAAAAAGGCAGTTGTTGCCCTTGGGTTAGAAAAGGGTACTGGCAAAAAGAAAAGGTCATTCTCCTGGAGGAGACTGAGAGGTAAAGAAAAGAGAAAAAATATTTGCCTGTGGAAATTTTAGAAAAAGAGTGGATATATCTGTGAGAATAATGTTCAGACGTTATTATAAAAAGGTTCCTTTTGAGTTGTCAGATGTGACAGAGTTGTGAATGTGAGGCTTCTCTGTTGAAGACAGACAGAGGATTAGGTTTGAGAGATGAAGTAATGATTTTGCAGCAAATGCTTTGCCACTGTAGCTTGCACGAGTTCTTCTGACAGTTGTTTGCTGTTGGGTGCATTGGAACATACTCATGATATGGGAGGAGTTTATGCTCCTGTTTGTGAAGATGCACTTGTTTGGGTGGAAGTGAACTTCTCTTGAGGACTTCCAGTTCCACACAGGATCTGCCAGAGGAAAGCCATGAGGACACAGGTATTTTCTGAAGTCCTCAAGACTGAGTGTTGGCCACACTTGGGCTTATTGGAAAAGACATTGGATGGCTGCAGTTTGTTTGCTCTGTCCTGCCATGGAATACTTCAGCAGATATGTTTTCAAGGGTTAATCTTTGATGGCAGAGTTGCAGCTTGTGAAGATACAGATGATAAAAATGCATCTCACAACTGAGACTGTCAGTTAAGACCTGTAGTTTTCTTTTAGACCACCATGGAGGAGGAAATATCTTAGCACTTCTGAAGTAACAATTAGCAGTCTTTTGATACTGCTTAATTGAGTGCATCACTGTAACTTCAGTCAAATGAAGATCTCTGCAATTCCTCTGAAGACGGTTAAGATGCACAGTCCTCATTACAAGATTTGGTGAAGTGTTTCTCTGCTCTAAGCTGAACACTCATATTTAAAATACTTTCAAAGTAACAGCATAGAATGTTATTCCTTTCACTTCCTGTGAAAAGACAGTAACTTTTTATTTTCAGACGAGAAACTGCATACTTTTATAATTTTCTGGGTTTATCTTTGTGATTAACGTTGTATTAGGTTTTGTGGAAATCTTATGTAAAAAAAAATGTATAAATCTTGGAGCAAATTCTTATTCCTGAACAAAGTAGAGCTCATATAAGTAAGTGATAATAATAATGTCTGTAGTGATAGTGTCAGAGTGTCAGTATAAATGTAAAGGGAACAGTACATGGTAAGGTATGGTGCCCTTATTAATAGAGGAGAAGCTTACACCTGCAGTTGTGTTATATAAGTTATTATAGAATGTTAAATGTAAGTTATTACATAGTATGTTAAAAAATTTAGTTGTTTTCTATGACATGTCACAAATTTCACTGTGAATGTCTACAAATAGTATCACTCACTGTAAACCAATGTCAAATACTGGTATGCTGTAAAAGCAGAAAACCCCAGAGCACTGCTGGCTGTTGCAGGAGCTAATGAAAGGTATATCCAGTGCAATGAAGACAGAATAGTTTCATTATGTTCAGGAAATGATGCTGGTTGTACTAAGTTTTGCAGTACTTGGCTGTCTACTGCATGTGCTGGTGGCTGATTGCTGCAAACACAGGTGCTCATTTCCATCCTTATTTCCCTATTTATAAACCTTGGGTTTAGTCTTCAGAAATATCCTAAATATCCTGTCTGTGAGCCTCTTGGTATATTGAATTTCCTGAAAACAAGGCTTAAAATCCATTCTCCAGTAGTAACAATAAAGTGGTCCAGTCCACAGGTCAGTGCCCTCTGTGGCATTTGAACAGTGATAACTTGGAAGGGAATTCCACCGGAAGTTCTGCCATTAGGGAAATCAGTGTCAGTTGTGTTTGTTCACTGATGTGATCTTGAAAATGTCGCTTTGTGGGGAAAAGGATATTTAAAACATCTCTATCTGTGACAAAAAGTTGAATTCTTGACAACTGTGTATGTGTTGGGGATTTTTTCATGCTCCTCCTCAAATTTGTGATTATTTAAGCTTACCAAAAGAGATTTATTTGGAAACATTTCTAGGTATATAACCATTTTGAAATGAGAAGGAGGATGATTGTGTTATATTGATCTTGGTGTTTCAAATTCGATGTGTCTATATGCGTTTTCTGTAGCATTCGCAATGTTTTTTGGCAGAATTTTGGCATCTTGTCGGTTTTAATACCACTGACTTCATGCAAATGGGGAGACACATTTAGGTCAAGTGCGAACAGTTCTTTTTTCTCAAGTATATTCAATGAAATTGTTGCCGTTTTGTAGCCTTTGGATAACAAATTTAGTACTAACATGCTGTTCAAATTGTGACAACTGCTCAGTTGTTCAAAAGCTTTTTGTGTTATGTGAAAAATACTGAATGTAAAGGTACTCTCTGTAGGGAGAAGATTGAGTTTGCTACGCCTGTTTACAGCTCGGCATTATTATGGATCTTGTCAACATCCTTTGTATTGTGTAACACATGTATGTTGGGATGTCCTTAGTATGCAGAATTTTTGGACAATGTTTTTCAGAGAATGTCATGTTGGAATTTACTTACTTGCAAATTGTTCCTTGTGTAGCTAAAGAAGAATAGACCCTATGAGCCACTGAATTTCTGAGTATCAGGAACTTGAGAAAGTACCACTCTTTGAAAAATGGCATCTTTAATATGATCTGCATTGGAGCTGTTTATTGGGAAGGTTATTTGTAATGTGGCATATTAATGTTTATATATGGGGTTTATTATAGGTAGAAACTCACATATGTAGATATTATTTTGTAAATATGTCTATCTGTGGAGTGTGTGTGTGTATAAACACATACATACTATAGGTAAGTTAACCTGATTTTTCATCTTTCATTTTCTGGCACTTTTCTCACTACCCACTCAAAAGTTCCATCTTACTTAGCTTTGGTTCTGCCTCCAGCAGTTTCATTTCAAATAAGTTCTAAAAAATAATTTCCATATGGGAGTTGACCCAAGAGGTATGAGGTTCTTTCTAGTCTTAGATGTTGTCACCACTATGTTTTATTAGTGTACAAATCTGTTGAAATGTGCCTTAGCATTCCAGAAGAGACTCTTTCATTTACTGGAAGATTTTATTGGGCATTCTGTGAGTAATGGTAAATGTGGAAATGAAAGAGGGCTGTTCACTGCTTTGTTTTCAGTAGCTTTAATTACATCTAATCTTTCCTTAAAATTGTGGACCAGTAAAGCTGCATGTCAATGACTGCAAGTTGACCATATTTGAATAGAGATATTTGTCTTGTCACAGCTAATAGGGGAACCTTAAAATCCTAGTTGGAATGACCAAGAAAATGAGTGAAAATCAATTACAGCATATATTTTCTTTTTCCCCTCCTTCTTTCTACTCAGGTGATATTGAAATTTTTCAGTATATATACCCTGCCCACAGTCAACTTAATTGTTAAAGACTATCTGGTTTTTTGTCTTTTTTTCTCCCTGATACCATCCAGTTGCATCAGACGTAGTAGAGCAACGTAGCTGTTTCCTTGGCAAACTGAAATATTTTCATTTGCTTTATATTTAATAGAGATGTCTTTGTGAGTAGCTGTATTTAGCCCAGAGTCTTGGAGCATTTTTGTTACTCTCAGATTTTGTGGTTACTGATGGGCACAGAGGTTATTATTAAAGCAAGTGCAGTAGGAGGAGGAGAAGGGGTGTGATGTGAAGATACAGTGACCCAGAGGAGACTAAAACTTTTGTTGTTGAATATTGCATAGGTTAGAAAACACCAGTTGCACCAACACCCCTAACCTCAATTTAGACTAATTTTACAAGGAAGTCCCTTGCACAGCTTGTGTTTGGAAATAAAAGTTACTTGGCTTAAAGCATTAAACTTTATATGGTAAAATTGCACTGCCTTTGGCAAGAGAGGGTGTGTGGGTTTTTTTTTTCAAATAATGTTTTCTGACTGTAGTGTTTGGGTGTTTTTGAGTGAAGTGAAAGCACTTGAGCTGTAGTATTAACATTCTTGAGAACAAATTAGCTAGAATGTGTTTCCTTTAAAGACTTTTCTGGTGTGCAATTCCCATACTCATTCCAACTGTGAGAATAAGTTGAGACTGGCAAAGAGAAGAATTTAGTAGTAAAGAAATGCAATCTGAAGCCAAGCTGGTTGAAGAAGGAAAGAAGAATGCCTCAAGCTCAGTCTTGCAGGTTGCTGTGCACATCGGCTTCTGACTCATCAAAAGCTTATCTCCAATTTTGCAATTAGTTCTGATGAAATCACTGTGGTTATTCATCCTGTAGTGAAGTGTAGTGATCCTCAGTGAAACACAGGGCTGTGTGTTTTTGTGGATTCGGGTGAGTGGTGTAGCACAGAGTTGGTTCAAACTCTGGGAAGTTGTTATGGTTTAGCACAATAACTCTTACCCAGAGGAATCGATGTACATTCAGCTGTTATTATTCTAACATCTAATGTCATAAAATCAAGTGGGGGAAAATGGGAACAAACCCCTTCAGCTGAATTTTAGATGGTTAATGAAATGCCTTGTAAAATGCTTTATTTGCTTGAAACGTATTTTGCCTATCATGGGAATGTGTAACCTTAGAGTTAAACTCTTAACGGTTCTACAGATTCACAGTAAGAAATTAATTCTTTGCCATAGGAGTTTGCAAATGTGCTGCAAACAAAACCACATTGCAAGATTGGGAAGAAATTGCCCCCAATAGCTGGAAACACACTGAGTTATTGCTGTAAGCGCAGCAGTTTTCTTCTAGTAATTTTGAAAATCTGTCAGAGCTGTTAATGTCACTCTAAATAGTTGCTTTGAGAAGGTGGAAAACAGCTCATAAAACGTCAAGACTGATATTTGGATCATGTTTGGACTTCTGAATAACTGCTGAGTATCCAGTTTGAGGTGGAATTCAAGTGGGTTGGCTGAGTCAGGAGCATCACTGATCTGGGTATAAAAACTTTTTTTTTATGTTGCAAGACTTTTTCTTTGTTTGAGACTTTTTAAGGACTTAAATTTAGGCTGTACCCTAACAACATTTTTATGAGTATATCCCCTGTTGCAAAAACTTAGAGATTAAAGTAGTGTTTTCACATGGCATACCTTTTGAGAAACTAAAGGGAGAATAGAGCAATATTAAAGCTGTATCTTATAAATAGTTGCAAAATATGTTAAGTGTCAAAACAGTGAATGAACTAATAAATATATGGGTGTATTTCACAATTTTTTTGCCTTTGAACATCATCTAAAAATTTAACCATCACTTTCTGCTTAAAGTCATTAAAATATTTGACAGTAAAAAGGCTGATAATGCATCACTCAGTGTGATTATTCAGAATGGTATCCATGCATTTCTTTCTAAGTTGCATTATTTCTCTGTAGGCCCTTAACCAGAATTTTGAAACAAAGGTATTTAATACTCTTTGTGGAAGTATCACTGTCCCATTTATAAACTTTCTTGGAAGGACGTTCAGCTTTGTTTCAGTTCAGCTTTTTTTCTTGGGAAGGGAGTGAAATGAAGTTGAAAGGAGAAATACACTTTCCATCATCAAAACCTTTTTTCTAGTAACTCACACAGAACTGTCAGTTTGTCTGTCTGGATATACCTGCAGTCATGGAAATACACTTTTTATTAGGGGGAGAAAGCCAAGCTAATCTCATTTTGGCCCCTTTAAGAAGGTTGTCTGCTGAAGGTGATGTTTTGATATCTGTGATAAATTTTGGCAAGACCTGGGAACTAATTTTTATACTCATTTGTAGTCTTCTGATACAGATCACAGCAGTTTTGGAATTTAGCCTTTCTGCTGTCAAAGTCAGTGAAGCATTTTTTGTCAGGGAAATGTTTTACAAAAACAGAAATGAGGTGTATTTGCTGTTGGTGTAATGTGTACATATCCGAGGGAAGGTGGGATATCAGCTGTTTTATCAGCTGTATAAATGGGTAATTGTTTTCTAGTTGGAGAGGTGGTGGTTGCTTTTTGTTTGTCCTGCATGCCAGTAGTATCTTGCTCAGTCTGTTTTCTGGGTCTTCAATATCTCTTCCAATTTTTTTTTTTTAGTTCTTACAGCCTATCAAGATTATAAATAGCCAGTTATTTAAAGATTTAAAAATATTTATTTTTATTTTTTGTGTGTTCCTTCATTCCATTAAATGTGCTAGTGGAAGCCTGGCTTGATTTTTACTATGAGTGAAGGGAAAAAAAAACCCAAATCACATGAGTAGAGTGTTTCTGCAGCATCATTCCTCTGATTTCAGAGGTACAGCGTGAAAGCAGCTGCAGTCAGCTGACAGCTTGTGCTCTTGTTCAGATATACGTGGGGAAGGAGCGTGCTGGTTTAAATGCATAATAAAGCTGTTGTTCCGTCACCAGGAAGCAGGGATGGGAGCAGCCCAGGGGAAATGAGAGACAGTAACGTCGCTGTGGTGGAAGGGAAGTGTCGTTGCACAGAGCCAGAGCTCTCTGCAGGCAGCTGTAGGGATGCACCAAGGCAAAATGGCACATGTGTATTTTGCTTTCTGTAAAGGTACAGGATAAATGCATGGAGCAAATAAAAGCCTAAGTGGACATGCTCATAAGGAAAGTGAAGTTATTTTTTATGCTCTACTGCCCTTTACGACTGTTGGTACCTTCCAGTGAAATCAGTGTAGTTATATTTTTAGCTTGCTGTAGTCAACATCAATACGACAAGATAATTCTGTCTTTACATCTGTAAGCAGCTTTTACTGTGTTTTCCTGTTCTCTGCCAGCTGCAGTTTACAAAGGATGTCACAGCACTGGTAAGAAATGTACAGTAGCCATTTCTCTCATGGTTTTGTAAGGCATGTTTTTCTTAATGATTTCTGAGAAGCAAGAATATGAAACAGCAAGTTTGTTGGAAATGAGCTAGATAGTCTGAGCTGAATTTTCTTCCTAATGCTGATCTCTTGATTTGTGGTTTGTGCCTGTGTTTTGTTTGCTATGTTTCCTCTCAGTGTGCTTTAATATTTTGCACTTGACTAATGCTCGTTGTAACATTGCAGCAGTATTGTAAATGCCTCGCCCTCTGTACTTTGCTCTGTATTAATTTTATGGCTGCACTTGGGCTTTTATAATCTGTCTCATGTGAAGACAGAGCACATTGATATTCTGGAATTGAGCATGTTTTGATTTGAACAGGAAATGCTGTGATATGATACCATGCCTAAGCGTGTAAAAGCCCTGAGAAATTATTTTAATCTTCTGTTACACTGGCAGGCTCTGCATTGGCTCTTTATTTCAGTATGATCAGACTGAACAAAGTCATGCTAAAGTTTTTAAATAATAGGATATTGTTTAAGTATGCTGTGTGCTTCTCATTGATTTATTATTTTGGATGTTCTGTTAATTTCACAATGACGAATGCTGCTTTTCTATAATGCTTCAGAAACATACTAAGTGTAATACAACCATTTTTTCCTCAGGAGTCAGGCTCTAATGCATAAAGGTGCAAAGTGCACTAAGGAAATTAATTTGTGATTTCAGTTTGTGTTTTAATAGTGTGTGGACAGTAGTGGTTATTTATATCTTCACACTATTTGTACCTTGAAGTTAAAAATGTTAAATATCAATAATATTTCTGCAGTAATATTTGTGCACCATGGCCTTGCTGCCTTGTGTAAAATATAGAATGACTTACAGGGTGCTGCCTTACAACAAATATGTTACTGCTTCAATTTATTTGTTATATGTTTAGAAACAGTGGCTTTTATGTAGAAGACATCTTAAAGGAGTGTGTATACTTTTCATATGTATTAGATTAAGTGAACAGAATTGTTTAATACACTAAGTGAATAGAAAATTTTCTAGTGCTAGTTGAATTTATTATGCAGCATTTTAACCTATTGGTTGCTGTGAAATTCTTGTTTCTGGCAATGTGAAGCTTAAATGGGAAGAATGTCTGAAGCATCATATTAAAAACAAATGGAGGGGAAGAAGAATACTGTGTTTTGTGCTCATGGGTTTTGAGAAACCTGCCTCAGGCCCTACCTGCAGTATTTCCTGAAATTGGTCATCAGTTCAGCTTTTTAATTGAGGGAGGGAATGTGTGTAATGATTTTGCTTGTTCTGTTTCTTGTTCGCCCATCACTAAGGGGATGGAATGCTGTTTTTATCTTTTTAACTAACATTTTGTCTAAAATTAGAGGTAGTGTGAATTTTGAACTTGTGTGCCCTCTCTTGAAGCTTGATCATGCAGATAACTAACTAGATGGTGAACTTTTCCATCTCCCTCACTACTGAATACTCAATGCTGTCTCCACAGGCGTATTCCCAGGATGCCTACCTGAAAGGCAATGAAGCCTACAGTGGTAATGCCCACAACATACCCGAACCACCGCCAATATGTTACCCACGCCTGACATCCACAGCTCCTGTTAAGGCACAAGCTGGCGACAAGCTATCTTCTGACTTCTCACTGGGGAAGCAGCAAGTCAGACCAGTACGGGCATTGACACAGCCAGAGAGGGCCTACAGAATGGAAATACAAGTGCCTCCATCACCAACAGACATTGCAAAATCAAACACAGCCGTGTGCGTTTGCAATGAAACTGTAAGGACTGTTATTGTGCCTTCTGAGAAGGCTGTTGATTTGGCATCTTGCAGAAATAATCACGCTGGTCTATCACATAGGACAGAGGAAGTAAGATACGGGCTAAAAGATCAAACTAGTCTAAAAACACGGACCACGTTACCGTCACCGTCAGTGTCCACTGCCATTGTACTTCCCCAGACTCCAATAACAAGGTCAGTTGATGCAGCTGGAACAGTAAGCAAAGCTTCAAATTATGTAGTATGTGCAGAAGGAATCCCAAGCACAAGACCTCCTGCTCAAGCCACAGACTCACCCCCAGTCTCTACTAATCATTACAGTTCCCCAACCTCCCACCAGCACATAGACTGGAAGACCTACAAAACTTACAAAGAGTACATTGAGAACAGGCGTATGCACATGTATGGCTCCCGAACAATACAGGAAAGGTTAGATAGTTTAAGAGCAGCTTCTCAGAACACAACTGATTATAATCAAGTGGTGCCAAATCGCACTGCTGCTCAGGTACGGCGCAGGAGCACCTCTCACGACAGGGTGCCACAGTCAGTTCACATCCGGCAGAGAAGTGTGTCCCAGGAAAGACTTGAAGATCCCGTGTTGATGAAAGAGTGGCCACGAAGTGCTTCACAGGATACTTTAACTTCACCTTCAGTTAATGCTAGAAATCACAGGGCTCGGTCGTGGGATTATCTCAGCAAACAGGGTGAAGTGCTAGAAAATTTTCACTCTGAGAATATGATTGCAGATACAAATGGAGATAGGAGAAAGACTTACAAGTGGACAGGGTTTACTGAACAAGATGATCGGCGAGGCATTTATGAGAGGTCTAGACAGCATGCGTTTCATATGTCCCTTCGCGGTCAAAATTTTCCTATAGCTCCGAGTGCTTATATTTCAGACAACAGGAGAACTGGTAGTAGAACTTCTCTACCTGGTTCTCACTTTCAGAAAATTTCACCAGATTTTAAAATGGTACAGCCTTGTCGAGATTTGCAAACTCCCGGGGGAGTTTCAAAACCTGCAGCTGTTTCACAGGAGAGATTGTCTCTCACACCAGCCAGAAGTTCTAAAAGTAACTCTCTGAAGAGCTCAGCTCCCTATGCAGCAAAATCATCGATTCCCCTTAACCAGGGCCTGGATGCTGTTGCCAGCAAAGACCAAAGAACAGTAAATCACTTGCATCAGAGCGGTCTGTTAAACCAACAGTCAAGGATCCGAGCAGAAGGGGCCCCAGATCACAAAACAGAAACTGGGAAAACCATCCAACCCTCCTCTCTGTCTCCAGCTTCTGCCAAACTTGTTCAGCCAACAAGTGAGTGTTCAACTACCTCTGACAATGTAGATGGTTCCATAAGACAAAAGATTTATGGTTTTGAAAGGGAAGATGCCCGTGAGTCTGAAAGTCTGCAAGTGGATGTTCAGGGAAATGACAAAGACACAGTGGTCCTGCGGGACAAATCACCTTCTGGCCACCAAACTCCGCAGCCTTTGAGGCATCAGTCCTACATTCTTGCTGTAAATGACCAAGAGGCAACCTCAGACACCACCTGTTGGTTACCCAACGATGCTCGGAGAGAAGTCCACATAAAAAGAATAGAGGAAAGGAAAGCATCAGGTTCCAGCCCACCTGGTGACTCTTTGGCTTCTATTCCATTTATTGGTGAGTTAAACTATTTCAGTGTACATCCAATGCTTTTCTCTGCTGAGGGTGGTGGTACCATGTAGCTGACAGCTGTCCTGTACAGCCTGAGTTTGAAAGGTGGGGAGGGGTGGGTTTCTTGTCTAGAATAATTTTAGTTTGGTAGAAGTAAAAATATTTTCCAGTGGAGGAAAAAGAATGTTCTGTTTTGTTTGAGGGTCCTAGAGGATGAGTGTGAAAAAAACCTACGGTGATGTAGTATTTTTCTAGAGTTCTCCTTAACTCCCTGGATATGTCGGAATTACATAACTGCATCTGGCTCTCACTCCACATACGTTCTGGTGTTACATATGTGGACAGCTAGCATTTGCAACACCTTTCAAATTTTCTTACTTCTCTAGTATAAAACATCCTTTAAGAGAGAATACAAATGCCAATTCATATAAGGGTGATTTGTGGAGGGAAAAAACACGTGTCAGCTGAACAGATGTGGTGAAAGCTTTCTCAGACAGATAGGGAATAGATGAAAGCTGTTTGAGGTAAAAGGATAGCAATAAAAAGTGTATTATCAAGTCAGGATGCTAATGTGGTTATAAGTAATGTGGAAGCAGAATCTGAGAAGGCAGAAAGATCCTGTGTGCTGTGACACAGGGTTGGAACTACAAGGCAGGCTGAGCTATTTTGAGATAGTTTAGAAGAAAAGAGGAACTCAGGGAAGGATTGGAAATAATAGAAAAAGTAGAAATTGATTTTTGGATAGTGATGAATCTGTGTCTTCTGCTGAAGAGAGAGTTGCAGGCAGAGCATTTCTGTTCTACTCAAGTAGTCAATGCCTCTGTTGTCTTTGCCCCGCTGTTGTTGTTGTTGGGTTGAATTTTCTTTTGTTGTGGTTGATTTAATCCTTTGGGGTCTGGATGCCTGTGGATCACTTTCTACATGAGTTGATTTGTACCTGACTCTGTGCTCTTGAATTTAGTATAAGTATTTAGAAAACACTGTACTTTGATTCTGCAACTCAAGCATGTCAAAAACAACTCTTCTTAATGATCCATGTTTTTTACACCATAAGGTTAAGGAAGTTACAGATACATTGTCTTGTCATAATTGTCTTCTGTTGTGGATCTGCTGCAGTGATTTCTTTCCCCTAATGTTATCTGCTACTAGTTGAATCTGAATAATCAAAAAATAGTGAAGAAGCTTTATGTTCACTGAAGAATGGAAATCATACAAAATATACAGTAATTCTGTTCTTTTGACAGAATGCTGCTAAGACATTAAAAATGCTTTTTTAGCTAACAGATGCTTTTTGTGTTGGGTTTTCCTTTTTGAACTGGAGTTGCATAGGGGTTTGTCATTGTTGTTGGACGTATCAGCATCCTGTCAGTTTTGTATTCTTCTTTAGACCCTGTCAGTCCTTCTCTAAGGATTAGCACAAATTTGTAAGGCACATGACTGATCTTTTTGCAGGATTTTTAAATGCTGCCTAAAATCAGTGTTGGGCTCTTGATTTAGTTACGAATGGTCTTTGCTGGGAGTTTTCTAATCATGTACAGTACAAATGTCATGTAAAAATCAGATTTAATTGGTAAAGTCAAGCCCAACCTTTTCTACACTATCTCCTATCTTGATTTTGACAAAGATTTACTCTGAACTCCTCCTACTCAAGTGACTTGCTTCCATGTTTTAGAGAAATGTGTTGATTAAAGTTCAGAGAAGCCTTGACCATGTCAGTTACAGTACATTTTGGCAGCAGCTGGGCAGCTCAGAAGAAATGAAATTGTAACTCTCTGTCGCAGCCTTTTGGCATAATACCACACAGGATTGAATTCTTTTGAGCCTCTTGGAATGAAACCTCCTGAATGTTCCAGAAATGCTAAAAACTGGTGCTCCTAGAGCCTAGGCACACTCTGAGCCAGCAGGGTACTTGTGGCTGTCATCCTAGCAAGAAATCCTTGTGCTGGGACAGGTGCTGTGAAAAATTTCTGCCACAGCTCCAGTACCTTGAAAAGGGAATAACCCTCTCTGAATAGGAAGAGCATGAAATGCTGTAAAAGTGGAGTTCTTCCTAAATTAGAATTAACATGCATTGTTTTAACTTTGCTTGTTCTGCTATCATTATGCCTAATTAGAGCTTTACTTGTTAAAAACTGTACTTAATCAGGCAGATAAAACCCTAGATCTGCTTTGAAACTCATTCAAAGGCTTTTTAACTCTTCTGATGAAAAGTTGCTATGATTCCAAGGTTCCATATTGCTGCCATTTTAAGTACTTTGTGGTGTGTGTATTTTTGTTACCAGTCCCTGCTCATTAGAAGTAGTAGATATGGCCAGACCATATTTTGGTAGAAATTCAGCCAGGAACAGTTGGCTTCTGCAGCAGTATTTTGTGACTGACCTGCTCCTGAGAACAGCACAACATTAGGGTGATTTTAGGTCTTGCTAAGTGGCACCGTGCCCTGCACCACAAACAGAAATCCCAGGAGAGTTTCCATTGAGCTTCCCTAGGACAAATTCTTGCAGAGATCACGGTGAGTTGCTGAAGAGCTGCCTTTTGATGCTTAGTCCTTTCACAAAAGGCAGTTCAGAAGCAGAGAGATTACATTTTGGGTTCCATTTGCTAATAGAAAGGAGGGATTTGTTCAGACCAAACCTAGCAGGTAGTTGTAATATCTTTTATGGGAGAAATGGATTTATTTGAAAAAAATTAGGGAAGATAACGTGTGCTCAAACTCTTCAGGTAAGCAGATACTCTTGGGGAGTGAAAAGCTGCCAGCTTTACTGTTAAATAAACTCTGGTATTGCAGATTTCAGTACCCTCCATGTGCTACTACAGGGTATTGTGGTTAGCTCAGAAAGCTGATATTTGTATTTCAGGTGCAAAGAAAATCTCTGTTCCTGAAATTCTCTTTGTTGTTTCAAACTATACCAGTTAGTCTAATGACAGTTTCCTCTCTCTACCTAAAAATGGTCTCACCTGGTCTCTAGACTAACAAACATACTGTTTTCTTGATCAGGGACTATATTAGCAATTGTGGTGTTTAACACGCATGTTTCAAACTTTAATTTGTACACGATTTCTGTGTTAGAGAACAGCACATGATAAATTTCTGACCTAATGGATAATTTTTGGATGTGTTAACTTTTACTTGAGTGGAAATTAGAATGCTACTTAACATCCACGTGGATATGAGTGACAAGTGGTGCCCCTCACTATGAGCAATGTCATTTACTATCTTCATTAATGACACAGACAGTGGGGAAGATAAGAAAGCCTTAGCAGATCTGCAGATGACACCAAGCTTGAGTGATGCAGTTGCCACACCTGAAGGTGTCGTCCAAAGGGACCTGGACAAGCTCAAGAAGCAGGGCCGTGGTAATCTCATGAGGTTTAATAAGACCAAGTGAAAGGTGGTGCCCCTGGATTGTGGCAGCCTCTGGTATCAGTACAGGTTAGGGGATGAACAGATCATCAGGAGCAGCCCTGCTGAGGAGTTGAGGGTGCTGGTGGGTGAGAGGCTGGACATGAGCCAGCAATGTGCACTTACAACCCAGAAAATGAACCCTGTGCTGGGCTGCATCCAAAGCAGTGTGGGCAGCAGGTCAAGGGATGTGATTCTGCCCCTCTGCCCTGCTCTGGTGAGGCCCCACCTGCAGTGCTGCATCCAGCTCTGGAGACCCCAGCACAGGAAGCACGTGGGCCTGTTGGGGAAAGTCCATAGGAGGGCCATGAGGATGATTAGAGGGATGGAACAACTTCCCTATGAGGAAAGGCTGAGAGAATTGGATTTGTTCAGCCTGGAGAAGAGAAGGCTCCAGGGTGACCTACTTGCGGTCATCTTCCAGTACTTGGAAGGATCCCAAAAGAAAGATGGAGTGAGACTTTTTACAAGAAGAGGACAGGGGGCAGTGGCTTTAAACTGAGAGTAGGTTTAGATTTGAGGTTAAGAAAAAATTCTTTCCTGTGAGGGTGGTGAGGCACTGGAACAGGTTGCCCAAATAAGTGGTGGATGCCCCATCCCTGGAAGTATCTAAGACAGGCTGGATGTAGCTCTGAACACCCTGGTCTAGTGAAAGGTGTCTATACCCACAGCAGGGGGTCAGGTCCCTTCCAAACCATTCTGTTGTTCCATGGTATTTGTAACTGTTGAGAAAACGTTGATTCAGAATACAGTTATTTTAATACATTTCTTAGACACAGATGTCTAGTGTGTGTGTCTGAGACTTGCAGCAAGGTTGAAAATATTTTTTACTTCTTACATTATTTGTTGTAGAGTAGAAAGCAATGTAAAAGAAAGGGTAATCCAACTCCCACATTGAGCTGAATGAACTACCCACAGGAGAGAAAAACATCATGTTTAGCTTCCAGTGCAGCTTAGTGCTTTGGCCAGTACTCCTGGGTCAATATTCCTTCCAACTTCAGAGTGGTTTGTCACATGAAAACTAATTTAAAGTGGATATGTTTTAAAAACCTTCACCTAAATAAACATCATCTTGAAGTTTAAAATGTTTTTAAAATAAAACAGGTTCATAGTAATTCTATTATAGAGCCTTTTCTCTTAGAAATGTGGTAGCATCAGAGAAGTACAAAGACTTTTCCTCAGAGGTGCGATCCCTTTTTGAAAATATTTAGTACGTCCTTACCCTAGAAAGATTTTAGGTCACTTCGTTCCACTATTAGTTTGTGAATAACTGAAAGAAAATTAGCCAGATAAAAATATTTGACCAGACTTGGATAACATAAAAATGTTGTAAAAATTAGGTAAGTGCTCTTTCTCTGACTGAAAATGCTACCTAAGGAAAAGTGTAAGAGCAGGACAAGGATATGTGATACTTGATGTTCATACTTTGTATTCTCAAACCATTTGCACTTTACAGCATCTCTAAGCTGAGTGTGATTTTAAGTGCTCCATGTATTTATCCTTTCTCTTTTGTATTAGAGTACAATTTTGTTATCCAATATCCTGTTTGATTTAAATAGGATTTTATTGATTATATAAAGATGTGTCAGGAGTTTCACAGCTTAAACTGTATGGTATTTATTAACTTTGTGTGTGTCTGTTTTTCTTAAAGATGCCTCCTGCTGGTTGAATTTCTGATACAGATGTTGTAGTGTAGGAGTGACCAGCATTCTGCTAATCTTGAGTCACTGTTCAATGCCATGAATAGTTTTATATCATAGTCGTAGAACATAGTGTGTTTGGAAGGGTCCTTAAAGACCATCTAGTTCCACCTTCCTGCCCTGGGCAGGGACAACTTCCACTAGGCTGGGCTGATCAAAGCCCCATCTAACCTGGCCTTGAACACTTCCAGGGCTGGGGTATCCGCAGCTTCTTTGGGCAGCCTGTTCAGTGCCTCACCACCCTTCCAACAAATCTCTGCATTGTTTCTACTCTTAGTGCAGGCAGACTACCATGGATGTGTGCCAGTAATCAGGCAGGCTCTGCTGTTCCTCTTGCCTTAAGAGATGATCTTCATGCTAGTTCTCAAAAGCAAAAAGTCCTGTCCAGAGCTCCAAGTACATGCCATACCTTTCCTGTCCTTCCCCTTCATCTTGATGCCTCTCTCTGCAGGCTGTTTAGGCTTGGAAGATGAAGGTGTGAATATACATATATTGAATGAACTTGAAACAAGTAAATAAATTCATACACTTGCACACCACATAATGAAATAGGTTATCATGGTAGGAATAGACAAAAGTTAGGGGAAACAAGCAGAAATATTCTCATATGCAGTAAAGAAACATTTGAAAGAATATACTCCTCTGTTTTCTCATTGTAAGAAGAGATAGGCATCGGTCAGAGAGAAATGCAAAACCTCAAGCTTCTTCAGGAGAGATCGTGGCTTGTCATCCCAGTATGTGTGGATACCTTAGAATGGTGCCTGAATACAGATAGTTGATATGGTGCATTGTAAGGAAACTTTAATTTTAGCAGAAACTGTTAGCAGTCAAGGTGAAAATGAAAATCTTCAGCTATTGTGATAATTTTCTTTTCTACAAGTTACTGCCTAGCTGTTCCAAACTTTGGAAATATAACTGCCGTAGAGATTAGAGCTGACAGATGTTCATTTTTGTGGACTATTTCTTCCACTATTATAGTGATAACACTGGCACAGCTTTTAACATGTCATCAGTGTTTCTAAGATAAGCATCAGTCTTCTGTGTTTTTTCTAGGGTTTTGCAGTGTGGCCTGCCAAGTCACTATTGCTTCAGGCTGAAAATTTCAATGTTCCTTATCCAAAGAACAATTTTTAAATCAATGTGGTATTCTGAAGTATAGCAGCCAAAACACAAAATTACAAATTAGTGTTATAAATACCGTTTAAATGTTTCTGAAACTCAAAAATATTTTTTTAATTAGAACTTAAATTTGGGAGCAGTAATTCGTAAGATATAGAAGAGTTTTAACTGGATAAAAGCGTCAGATTTCTGTGATAATGAGTAATATTTTCAAAACATAATTCATCCTTACTGGATTATTATAACTTCAAATAATAATTGCAGGTAATAAAGGAGTGCTGTCAGGGGTTTTGGCAAAACAAGTATATTGGGAATTGTGCTTTTTTATGGGATGGAGTAATGCTGCAAGCAGGAACCTTTAGAATTGCTTTGTATTCAAAGGTAGTTGTACGTTTGTTTAACACTGAGAAACAATGAGCTGTCATAGGTACAGGTTTTGGAGGAGTCTCACTTGAAGGATAACTTTGGGAAGCCTTTTCTGTTTGTGGGAAACTCAGTCAGTATAACAAACATACTATTTACATGAACACATTACCAGAGGACTGGATGTGATGATTCAGGAGGCTTGTTCCAATCCTGTGTTTCTGGGGCTCAGAGAAACGAGTGTGCTCAGGATGCAGACATGTTTCAATTCCATTCTTTTGGCCACATGAGGATAATTACGTAAAGTAGATATGTGAAGAAGTTCTTTGTAAAGACAATTAACGCTACCAGTGTTGGAAGTACTCTAAAACTAGCAAAAAAATATTTTTAAATGTTCTTTTTTGAAAAAATGAGGTAACAGGTTGTGAGGAATCCAGGCAATAGTGCATTTTCTTTCCAAATCAAGTGTTTCACCCTTGGAAGTCTTTACTTATTGGAGCTTTTACCCTTGCAGGTTGAAGTATAAGATGCAGCAGCTTGTACTGTAAGATTTGCAATAATAAGCCCCTGTTGAGGGCTGTTTATTAATCCTTTGTGCTATCTTGTGTGATAGCAGGGTCAGTTCCATATAGGTTATTTTTGTTTGAACATTTTTGTTTTGTTGGTTATTTCTGGCCTTCTCACTTCACAGGTGAAATTGCATACATGGTATTTTTATTGGATTGTCTTCCTGACGGGCTTTTAAGTAAAATGGTCTCTATTAGTATGTCTGTGTTTACCTTAAATTCAGCTTCTTCAGGGGATTCTTGGAAATAGGCCTTGTTTTCTTTTTAGCTTCCTTGCCTGTGTGTGGATGAGGAGCCTCTTCCTATCTCTCTTAAGGAAGGGAGATCTGGTCCATGGACAGAAACCTTCACATCTGTGCCTCAGTTAAATGAAGATAAAGTTTTTAATTACTCTTTTAGCCCTTTGCTTTGGAGATAGGAAGCAGTATGAGCCTTCTGCAGAAGGCTGACCTTTTTACAAAGATCGATCACTGTTACGACTCCACAAGATCTATGAATAACCAAAATTGCTTTAAATACTACAGGGACATCTTTAAATGCATACGTAATCCAAGAACTGGATATGGTTTTCATAAAGCCAATAGTATTAAAGTACAGTTATCTTCTTCAATGCATGCAGTTTGGGAAATTGTATGTTGAGCAGTTTTTTTGTTTCTGAGGGTGCAGGCTGTCTCAACATTCTTCATGTGAAATGTAAAGCTGTTTAAAGTGTGTGTTACTACATACCTATTACATTTTTATGATTTGATTCTTTAAATCAGATAATAGTCCTTGATAAAATACATACTGGTTGAATTAAGCTTTGTAGATACACATTCACGTTGTCTGTTTAAATTGAAATGCCCAATTAGTGTTTTAAACAGTAATGAGGTCTGCAATGCATTTATTGAATAATGCAGTTTCTGCTTACAGTCCTTTGAGGTGCTGAAATATTGCTTGCAAGACAGCCATGCCCAAAGGGGAATAAATATGAAGGATGACTTTAGGCTTGGGAAGCTAGTTTTTTCCAGTCATTTTTTCTTACCAGTGCAGAAAGCTTTGGAAATCTGAATCCTCGAGAACTGGAGGGAGAAACCACCTTTCTCTGTTAATAATCCCTATTAAAGCATCCCTGATGGTTAACCTCCTTACAAAAGTTAGTCTCTGTACTAACTGCACACAATATTCAGGGTGAGGCTGCCATGCTGCAAAGCAGAGCAGGACAATCCCCTCCCTCACCCAGCTGGTAATTCTGTGCCTGATGCCCCCCAGGACATGGTTGGCCCTCCTGGCTGCCAGGGCACTGCTGGCTCATATTCAACTTGCCATCCACCAGGACCCCCAGGGCCCTTTCTGTGGCACTGCTCTCCAGCCTCTCTTTCCCCAGTCTGTGCACACAACCAGGGTTGCCCTGTCCCAATTGCAGAATCCAGCACTTTCCCTTGTTGAACTTCATAGGGTTGGTGATGGCCCATCTCTCTGATTTGTCGAGGTCTCTCTGCCCTCAAGGGAAATGACAGCTCTTCCCAATTAAGTGTTGTTGGCAAACTTTCTTAGTCTTCTTTCCAGTCCTGCATCCGAGTCATTAATGAAGATGTGGAGGAGAACTGGGCTGAGGATGGAGCCCTGCAGAACCCCACTGGTGACTGGGCGCCCTCCTGATATGCCCCATTCACTGTATCCCTGTGTCCGACTTGTGAGCCAGTTGCTCACCTATCACACAAATATCCAGCTGTGTGCTGGACTTTTTGTCCAGAAGGATACTGTGAGAAACAGTATCAAAAGCTTTGCTGAAGTCTGAAAAGATTACATCTGCTGGGTTCCCTTGATGAACTAGACGGGTTACCTTGTCCTGGAAGGAAATCAGGTTTGGTAAACAGGACGTTCCCCTTGTGAAGCTGGGCTGGCTGTGACCAATGACTGTGTTGTCCTCGGGGTGTTTTTCAGTACTCCCTGGATTAATGTTTTCCATCAAGTCTTTGACCTTTTTGTTGCAAATATTTAAGGAGTCACAAGTAACATGTGAGGTAACAAACTGAAAGAGAATTACTTTGGCTTCTCCTCTGTTATATTTGTTCTGTGTCCTTCACTGAATTTCGGACACAGTCATTTTCATTGATTGGTGAGCCAGACACATCCTTTCACACACTGTGTGAGGAGTTTTGAGGTGAAAATATGTCAATTAATCAAGGAAATTGAAAAGGGAGACAAATATTGCAAGTACTAAAAAGGAAAAAAAATCAAAATACAAGGGATATGTGTAGTTGTTTGGGTTTTGTTTCTTACTGCACAGTAGCATGGACTTTGCTAGTACATTAAATTAATAGGCAGAAACTCCTATGGTGTACAGCATGATTTGTTCTGTAATCATTTTATATTATGTAAAACCTTGCCATGAGCTGACCTTCAACCTCCTTAGGGACTGAACAGCTACGCCTTTCCTTGTACCAGTGTCGTTTGCAGTTTCTGTAAAGTTGCCTATTTCCAAAATCAATCCAGTTTTGATTCATCTGGGGGTTAGATCTACTGTGAAGTAATAATGATTTGAGTACTTACTGTTGCTTTCAGGGACTCACAAACTGGCTTTTTTTGCATATAAGTGCTGTGGGAAATTGTATGTGTTGACAAACATGTTTGTGTTTGCAGCTTGCACAGATCTATTTCAAGCACTGGTGTTTTTATAACTTTTGGGTGTAAAGACTGTGACATTTCAGATATGTCCATTAACATAAATAACTTAAACTTGAAGCCTTCAGTTAGTGTGCTATAAGCCAATCAATTGTACAGGGAGTGGTTGTATTTCTTAGTCAACCTTAGTGTGGTTCAGGGTTTGCTGAAGGGAAGTTGAACAGATGAAAAAAGGCAATAGGACATGAGCTGTTGTGGTTTTGAATGGAAGTGTAGGTGAGGTTCTTCCTGTCTCATAGTTGCCATAGAGAAGTCAATTGTAAATGCTTCTAATTTATCACTGTGGATGCCAGTAGAGTATCACGGTTTGGTGGGAATTCTTTTGATTTCCCTTTTTATTCATGTTTCTGGTTTGCAGCTGTTTTTTTGCGATTTGCTTTTTTAACTTCAAACATTTTTATATTTTCCACTGCAGACAATTTAGAAGGGTATTATTGCTAAACCATCCTGTGCTTTGTTTATTGCCTTGTTTTAAATGTACATTGCCAAATTTTGATGGTACAAGTGCTGCCTTAACAGAACTGTTAGTGACTGTTGGAAAAGCACAATGCAGCACACGCAGTTGTGTTCGCACAAAGCAAAGAATAAACCTCTGTCTGTGAGTGTTCATTGATTTCAATAGGCTTTTCAGTAGCTCTGCATATCACAATTCTTAGCACCTAGAGTACATCCATATTCAGTACGGCAGTACAGTTCAGCCCCTGCTCGTGACTTGATTTTTTTTTTTCTTTTCCATTCCCTCTTCTACCAGAGCATGAAGTAGAATTATTTTTCTAGTACTAGTAATGTGTTCTAGAAGATGTTATGGCTGTTTTCTCAAAATGATTGAAAATGCATCTTTTGGCTTCTTCCATCTTGTAAGAAACATGTTAAATATTGGAAATACTTAAAGCTTTTTGGAAGCTTTCATGATGACCCTTGTGGCTGTTGAGACTGAGAGGTGCTGGGCATGTATGGCATGCAATCGTTTGTATGAACAATTAGTGGAAGAACTGCTTGGTATGTAGTAGTCCCATCTTTTAAGGTGTGGGTACTTGCTTCTTTATTTGAATGTTGGAGGATGGGTGGATTGGTTCTTTGGGTGCTACATAGCTGTTTAAAATGCTTTTTTTGTTTGCTTTTGACTTGGCTTTTTTGAATGCTTGTTTAAAATAAACCAAATGGCTTTCGTTAGTCTGCCAGTATTTTGTTGCTGTTGTCTGTTGAGTTCAGACTTACTGATACCATAAATGTAGTTTTTCCTTATGCATATAAACAAAAATATTCTACTTGAAAATAGTATTATGAGAATGAGCAAATAATTCCTTTCTTTCACACACAACAAAATCTGTGATGTTTTGCCTTTGTCTCTAATGTGCAATTAACATCCCTACAAAATGAAAACGGCTTCTCTTCATGAAAAAAGTACATTTGACAGTGTCAGTTAATTGGACTCTTAATGTTTGTTTAGAATGACTTCATGTTTAACATATCTGATATCCCAATAATGAGACGTTCAGACAGCTATTTGGTTTGAGCATTTGATTAATGCATTTAATATGTTAATATATGACATATTACCTTTGTAGATGAACCGACTAGTCCTAGTATTGACCATGATATTGCACACATTCCTGCTTCTGCTGTTATTTCTGCATCTGCTTCTCAAGCACCAGCTATAACAACTGTTCCTCCCAGTCCCACATCTCCAATCCCTTTAATTCGGCGACAGCTTTCACATGATCATGGTGAGCGTTGATTTCATTCTTTTTCTCTTGCAACTTTCTTCTTTCACACTCTGGAGAACAGGAGTGAAAATTGTAAAGTGTTTATTGCTTGAAATAAATTGCAAAAATGTGATTCAGGTTCCTACACACTCAAAAATTGCTATTTGTTTGTAGAATCCATGCGGCCTTGTGTTCTGGATAGCCAGCCTGCCCCAAAAACTGAGAGATCAAAGTCGTATGATGAAGGACTGGATGACTACAGAGAAGAGGGAAAATCGTGAGTTCATGAAAAACAGCAGTAAATTTGGACATCTGTTTTTTAAAGTGTGTAAAAACTCATTTTAACATTTGCTTTTCTCCCAACAGATCCATTAAGCATGTATCTAGTTTAAAGGGGATTAAGGTAAGTAAATATGTATATAGCAACTCGTAAATGTCACACAAGTTCTATGAAGTATAGAGCTCCATTACACAGAGTGATGTGTTAAACAGACATGCAGTATATTGGAATTGCTACTCATGAAATTGTTCAGCTCTATGCACTGCATGAATAAACGCGGTCTCTTTTTATCTAGACTGATCACACGGTCCTTGATTTTCTTTTTCCTCAGTCTCTGTTAACAAAGCACATGTGTGGTGGGCTTTGGGAAAACATACTAATGAGAGTCTAAGACTCCTGAAGTTTCTCAAAGTATTGTTGGAATGTTGTAAGGTCACTGTAGTTTTGTGGAAGCTTCAGAAATGGTGTTTTCCCAGGAGGATATTCCTGGAGACATTTTTAAAGTCAGAAACATCTTGATGCTGTAGAGAAATGTGTTGAGAAGTACACTGTGGTGTTCTTTCTATGATGTTTTCTCTAGGTCACAGACAGTCAGAAATCTTCAGAGGACTCTGGTTCCCGAAAAGATTCTTCCTCAGAGGTGTTTGGTGATGCCTCAAAGGAAGGATGGCTCCATTTTCGTCAGCTTGTTACAGACAAAGGAAAGGTACCTGTAATATTTGAGTTTTTAACTGAGGACAAATACTAAGTTGGTGAAAAACTAAGATAAGAAACTTGAACCCTTCCTGTTTTGCTTTTTTGATTTTTTTGGGGGTGGAGGGGGCAGGGAGGCTGACAACATCAATAAGACTGACAACATGTTAGACCTGTTAGAACATCGACTTCAGTCAGTTCTTCAGCTTCTTTTGCAGACTGCTTTCTAAACTGTCTTAATTTTACATTTCAAAGCATCTGCAAAGTAAACTTAATTTCTAATGACTAATTAGGTAGTAAGAATCAGTCCCTTGGTAGTTGTAGTTTGTGGCGGATTTTCCTCTTTCCTAATAAAGAAGAAAGCCATAGTTTTTGTGAATGCTGTGGGCTTGAGTTCAAATTAACCTTCTGCACAAATGTAGGCTAACACATAGGAAAAACTGGGAGTGTGGAATTGCAGTGGTGTGAAAATGTGAGTGTGACTTGAAGGCAGTTTAAAAGGCATAGGCAAGAGTTCCCTAAATATTTCTTACTGTATTTTTAGTAATGTCTTTATGAAATTGTAGTCACATTGTGTTTCTTGCTACTCTGATATGTGAACTCACACTGAATGGGTGGTCTGGGAGGGCAGGTTACTGAACAATTCACTCCTCTAATGGAGAGCAATTAGTAAATCCCATGTTGGTGTAGTCTTTCTGCCAGCCATTCTTAAGAATGGTATAGATAGGTAGGTAGTCTTTCTTTTTAAAACTTCTGGAAGTAGTTTTTGTAATCCACAAACATCCCATGTAACAAACAAACTAACATATTGGTTGTCATTTTTCAGCGAGTTGGTGGGAGCATCCGGCCATGGAAGCAATTGTATGTTGTTCTTCGAGGTCATTCCCTTTATTTGTACAAGGATAAAAAGGAACAAGTGACCCTGTCTGAGGAAGAACAGCCTATAAGCATCAATGCGTGTTTGATTGACATCTCGTACTGTGAAACCAAGAGGAAAAATGTGTTTCGGCTCACCACGTCTGACTGCGAGTACCTGTTCCAGGCTGAGGACAGAGATAACATGTTAGCATGGATTAAAGCAATACAAGAAAACAGCAACTTAAATGATGAGGTAATCTTGTAATACATAATGAAGAAGCCATAGTTCTTGTCATTTAATTATAAATTTATTGTATTTTCTTACAATTGAACAGAAGAAATAATTTGTAATCAACCAATAGACCAAAATGTGTAGAGGAACATGTAAGAAAATGAGGTGAAAGGCAAGGCAACCGAGTAAATAAATACAGTTTAAAAAAAAGGCAGACATAATCATAGGAGATAATTTTGGAATAAGTTAATTAATGTCATTGCTGATTTGGCTAAAGAGACACTTCATATGAAACTGATCTTCCAAAAATCTCTAATATTTTTCAAAAGATAATTGCAGGTTTAAGAGCCAGTGTGGTCTCTCTTCAGACTTGCACTACAGAATGTTGTGTGCAGTAGTACAGTGTGATGAGTCTCTCAGTAGTTAAAAAGGGAAACTTGGCAGGATGCCTGTTTCTCTGATTAGATGCTGATGGTTCTATGAATTAAGTTTTGCTAATTGCAAAAGGCAAACATATACTATCATACATAAGGTACCGATACCTGTCCCAATACTGTCCTCAGTAAATTTGCATTGCAGTGATGAGCAACAGAGGAATATTTTCATGTCTGTGGTCATGCACACCTGCTCATATTTGATGTAATTATCCAAAGAAAAATGGTTTAATATGCATTATTTAATAGATGGATAAAAGCACATTTGAAGTCATGGCTACTTCAGCTCTACCTGTAATAGCAATTAGTTATATAATACTGTGTGCATATGGGATTGGATTTTTCATAGTAGCATGTGTTGACTTGTGTTTTTCTATTTAAATTTACTTTCAATTTAAGGGAATTTAAATAGATTGTATTACTTTGGGAAAAAAAGTCTAAATAGCAGTACTTAATTTGTAATTACTTTACCTTTCCTTATGGTTTTTAAATGTTCTGTCTTTACTGTTCTGAAGGACTGCTTGTTAGTATGTTTGGTTTGCTTGTAGGTTTGTTTCTTTTAAATGACCTGAAATACTGATATTATATGTATTTTGTGACTGGAAGAGTTAATCATATGCTGAAAGGAAAAGATTTTCTTCTCATTTATAAGATTGTAAAGTAATTCTCAATTCATTTTACAGGATACTGGTGTTACTAGTAGAGATCTAATTAGTCGAAGGATTAAAGAATACTCTACAATGATGAGGTAGGTGAATTTTATATTGCCAGTAGTTTTCGCAGAGTGCTTCTCTAGCATCTTTTTACTGATGTAATATATCTTGTTCAGTTCTTCAAGCAGCAAAACAGAGCCATCTCCCAAAACACCTCGCCAGAGTCTGAGTATCAGACAGACTCTACTTGGAACTAAAGCAGAGCAGAGGACTCAGAGTCCACATTCCCCTAAGGATGAGTCTGAGAGGAAGCTTCTCAATAAAGGTCAGTATGTTCTGTGTGTTTCTTTAGTTCTTTCCTGCTCTAGTGCAAGGCCATTGAGATCTCCTTCTCAGGTTTTTATGAATACATGAATATACAGATGTAAACCAAGTATTAGGATTTTTAATCTGCAGGTCTAATTACTCATTTCTTGTAACTACTTTGTTTAGACGTTACCTTAGATACATTTCAGATCTTCTCAGATCCCTGAAGCTTTTATTTCAGTCCCCTCTAAAGAGGGATTTGGGGTTTAGTTTTCCTCTATAGTTCCATGTAGTGTTACCAGTAGTAAAATACAGGTGTTAAGCTTCTTGTGGGCAAAATTTTGACAAGCTTTGGAAATAATTTTGTGTGTAATTTATACTTTTGTCTCCAGCTGACTTGGAAGTGATAAGGCAAATTTGTATTTTAAATATGCTCTTAAAAAACCAGTTCTCCACTAAAGTGTCTTAAAAGTAGAGAAGGACAGATTTTTTCTCTTAATCTTTAAAATACAGGGGTGGAACTGTTTTTTTTTCCAGGAAAAAATTACTACCTGCTGAGTTCTAAAAAAGTCTGATGAGCTGGCACTGCAAGCCTGAATCAGTATCTGAACTTCAGCAATAATGTCACAAGCTACTCTTTTTTTTTCCTCACAGTCTGTAAACATACAGTATTTCTGATCACCCTGTTTTAAGACTGTTGTATGCAAATTCAGGCAACTGGATTAGCAAACACTTTTGATCAACCACTTTTGAACTGCTTGAGCTTGAATTTAAGCTGTGAGTGAATTCTGGGGTTTGTTATGAACAAATGTCCCTTTGCTCTTGTTCTGCTGCTACACATTGTAACTAAATTGCACATGTTAAGTAAATGTCAAATCTACTGAAAGTATTACTGTATTAGATGACTTGCAGTGCAGGATAATTGGGAATTGCAATTTGCTGCAAGAATTGTATAGGAGAGCTAAACAGACCAGCTGAACTTTTAATCTGATTTTTGGATAGAGATTAGTTTTAAGTGAGTCATGTTTGGAGTGATTTAGGAGTGACTAAAATCCAGTAATTTTTGAAAGAATGAACAGGTCTGCACAAGTGTGAGCATGGCTGTAGAGTTTGAAGGTGTTTTGTGCAGCACTGTGATTCAGTAGAGAATGTTGCACTACTAAATGTAGATTTTATTTTTCTTTGATGTAGTTTATATACCTTTAGTCTTTATGTACCTTTAGTCTGAGAATGATGAAATTCCACAGTACCATCCAGCTACTTGCTTTTCTAAGTTTGGATGTATGTTCAAGTTTGTCTTTTGAATCACAGAAGAGTAACAGAAGGTGTATTTAGGACAAACTAATGTTTATGGAGTTGTTGTGGAAAGTCAGGCCAGTAAAAGGTAAAAATTCAGCAGGTGTCACTTGCTCTTTGCAAATCTGTTTACCTGTATTTGCAGTCATTTTTGTGACTTGAATGTTCTTACTTTTCTTCTTTATTTCCTTTTTTTCACAATCCTAACAAAAATAGATGAGACAAGCCCACCAAAAGACAAGGGGACGTGGAGAAAAGGCATTCCGAGCATTATGAGGAAGACATTTGAGAAGAAGCCATCTGCTGTAGGAACATTTGGTGTTAGACTAGATGACTGCCCCCCAGCTCATACCAACAAAGTATGGAAGGACAATTTTTCTTTCATTGTGATTTAAAAATAATTTTTGATTAATTACTTACATAGATGACTCTTCTTTTTCTTCAGTATATTCCACTGATTGTTGATATATGCTGCAAACTGGTTGAAGAAAGAGGCCTTGAGTACACAGGTATTTACAGAGTTCCTGGAAATAATGCTGCCATCTCAAGTATGCAAGAAGAGCTCAACAAAGGGATGACTGACATTGATGTTCACGATGATGTAAGTCTTCACTCACACTACTTTCATGTTAAAATCCCAAAAACTCCTGGTTGTGTTGTGATTATAGAAATATAAAGCATGTCTGACCTTTTATTTTAAATATGTAGAAATGGCGTGACTTGAATGTGATAAGCAGTTTGCTGAAATCCTTCTTCAGGAAGCTCCCAGAACCCCTTTTTACCAATGGTAAGTTGGTTTTGTTACAGTTTTGTCTTTAGGAATTGCTGTTTAACAGTTGTCTTAAAACATTCAGATGATTTGAGAGAAAATCCAGCAGAATCATCCCAACTCTGCAATAAATGTTTTCTTTCTTAAAGAGCAGGGAGTCATGGTGATCGTAGAGCTTAAGAATGAGATCTGTAGGTGAAGCGATTATGAAAAAAAAAGAGTAAATTTTTTGGGTTTACTGTTGCAGTATTCTATGAAAGCTGGAATTTCTTTTCCCCTACTGCCATCTTATTGTATTATGTGCAATATAATGGGCTAATTTATGACTTCCAGAGGTCATTCTTTTTATATATGTTACTTGCATTCATGGAGGAGTGGGGCTGGGAGGTGGGGGCATATATACATACATAGATACATATAAGAACTCATATATATATTTATGTATGTATGTGTATATATGATCAATTTCTGCTTTTTTTTAACAGACAAATATGCAGATTTTATAGATGCCAATAGAAAAGAAGATCCTGTCGAGCGTCTGAAAACACTGAAGAGACTGGTAAACTGAAATCAGTTGTGTTGTAGATGCATTACCAAATTAACGTTAAATGTTTTCATGTTCTGAATAGTGATTGTTTGTTTCAGATTCATGATTTACCTGAACATCATTATGAGACTCTCAAGTTTCTTTCTGCACACCTGAAGACAGTAGCAGAGAATTCAGAAAAGAACAAGGTATCAGAAACAAAAATACAATGTATCTTTGTACAGGATTATTTCTAATTGAGGGGATAATGTGGTGGCTTGTGACTTGCCTACCAATGTGCACGGTACAGGAAAAAGATTTGTGTAATTGATGCTATAGAGAGGAGCCTATGGCCAATCTTAACTCCTTTAAAAGATAAGGATGACTTAAAGGGGTGGGTGAAATGAGTATGATAGGTTCAACATCAGTTCTGCAAATAATACCTTCCAGTTAAATATGAATGAAAAATGTGTGTTCATAAAAAATAATTCAACAGATTTTTAACTTTAGTGGAATTACAGCTGACATAAGGAAATTATAGTAAATGTCATTTTTAAGTGCAATGCCTAAAGGAAGCTTTTTTATAACTTTGTGGGTTTGGTGTGCTGTATAAATGTTTTTAAAAACTGCTAGTATTACAGAATATATAAGGCTAGAAGAGTGAGGTGATGTTACAACTGTATGACTTGTCAAGGACTCAGTTCAAGTCAAGGAGAGCATTAGGGCTTGTGTCATGTTTGCACCTTACTTCTGGGAAGCACAGTGGCCTTGCCTCCTATATATTCCTGCTCTGTTCTACACCAGCATAGTAAACTATAAGGCAGAGAAGTAAGCAGAAATAGAAGGTAAGTATTCTGCTGCTGCTTTCTTGAAGTTACTTGTCAGGGACGTAACATTAGTCATATACTCAATTTGCTTTGAATGTTACGACATGGTCACACAACTCAGTGTGTCTCATGTATAGGCGCGTTGTGTCTACGATGTTTGTTGCTGCTGCCGCCGCCTCCACATTGGTGCAAATTGAATGAGGTCTTTGTCAGTAGACATAAAACAGCATTTGATTACCAGCCTAAGTTTTTGTGTGTCATGTAAACATTTTGAGGGGAAAAAAATCTTAAAGCGTCAATGTTTCTGAACAGCAGTGTTTCTGGGAAGAAAAAGGATCCCCCTGAAAGTGTAAAGAATATTTTCTTTCCTTGTGGAGCCATTTGCTTGCAGTGGGTGAAGGAACATTGGAATTCTGAATTGCAGAAATGTTGGTTGTGTTTATTGCAGCTGCATGTAGGAGAGTTCTGGTGTAGTGTGACATCTTACTTGAGTCTTTAATTTGTTTTTTTTAATCTTTTAATGTCCTTATTTGAAATGGTTCTCATATATATTAATAGTGTTACATTATTTGCTTAGCCCATATTACTGTATTTTCTCATTATAAATGTATGATGTGAAAATATTTCATTTCTTAGATGGAACCAAGAAACCTGGCAATAGTATTTGGTCCAACACTTGTGAGGACATCTGATGATAACATGACACACATGGTTACGCACATGCCAGACCAATATAAAATTGTAGAAACACTCATCCAAAAAGTAAGTGGATGCATTTCGTTATTTTAAAAAATAAGATTGTACACCAATCAACCAGCTTTTCTGTCATTGGGCGAGTTTGGGACTGGTATATTATCCACCAAGCTGTTGTTTTTAGTAATGTCCATGTTAGATTGTGGCACATTTGGGTTTTATATGTCCTGTGGGGTTTTCACCTTTTTTATTTTAAATCGTAGCATGACTGGTTTTTCACAGAAGATGATGCTGAAGAACCTCTTGTAAGTATTGTGATGTAAATACTTGTGTTCTAATTCTCTTAGTTTAGAATCTGCTTCTGCTGCTTTTAGAATGTCTGTATGTTTCTTACTACGTCACTGTATGGTTTGCTCTTCAGAAGCATATTTTTAGCTTTCCAGTCCTTATAGTAATGAATTTTATTTTTTTTTAAAAAGCAATCCATGCATTTGTTTTAAAAGCATAAAGGAAAATAGGACACGCTTTCCTCGTGTTCTTCAGGTGAATAATGACGTTTTCTAAATGCTGTTGAATCGTAATGAACTATTTGTGAAACGATGATGAAGAGATCTTTGTTTATTAACTATAGACAGCAGTTCAGGAGGAAAACACTGTAGAATCTCAGCCAGTGCCAAACATAGATCATTTACTCACCAACATTGGAAGAACGGGAGTATCTCCTGGAGACGTATCAGGTAACTCTTGCCTGGACAGTGTTAATCCATAGGTTAGAACAACCTACTCTGTTAATTCACTGTAACTCTCTCTTCCTATTTTCTTTTCCTAATAAAAGGTTTTCCTCTTTTCTGAAAGACCATTAACACTTTCAAAAAACTTGAATTGCTGGTAATCATGCATGATATAATTTGGAAAACTTTTTTGTCTAACAGGAACATAATCATTAAAAGATGAGGCTTGCACATACTACTTTATTTATTCACAGTAACCCATGCCATCATCATCGTGAAGTGAAGCAGATACGCTGCTATAAAGTGGTTTGTTGTGATGGCAGAAAGTCTGATCTTCGGTGGTGGTCTAATATTGCTCCTTCCCAGCGTTAGGAATGCAAAAAATTGAGTTATGTTTTCTTATCAAGTGATGGACACTTTAAGTATGTTGCAGTATGTCTATACTAAAGCTGATTTCCTTCTGTTTATAAATGCCATCCTCTTTTGTGGCTAAGGACAAGCATTACAGGCTCTTTTTTGGTGACTTTTTTCCCTCCTCCCTTCACTATACTATTGCACTAACCCAGCATGTTGTAACCCACAAATGTTACCCCTTCGTCTCTAGCTTTTGTTTCGGTTTTCAAAGGGTTGTTCAGCACTTACTGAAACAGTCACTTTGTACTGATGTTGTAACAGGCGAAGTGGGAGGAGTCTATCACACGGTGATGTCATTAGTGGATTCTGTGATGTCACTGATGGACAGCTGGAACTGTAGGAAGAAGGAGGACTGTTGCCCACACTGTAGCTGCCTTGTCTGCAGAAACCCCCGTTTCTTGTAAATGGAAAAAAGCCCAAGTTGATCTGTGCTGTAAATTTTCTTTTAAGAGTATTTTAAACAGATCAATGCTACTTTTTAAAAGTTTTTCTGCTGTTTCTTGTTATCTCTGAAGCAGACCCTGAGGAGAAATAGCATGGTATGGTCTACCAGTCTTTCTAGTCATAAAGCATTAGCCATGTGTCAAAAAGGGGTGTGGCAGGGGGCTCAGCTCTTTCTTCCAAGGGAGAAAGTCCCTAAAGCTGGAACACATCTAAGTTCATATTTTTTAGTCATTGTGCTAGCCCCTTCCTACCCCCTTTATAATTGTATAATCTTGGGTTTTGCGAGACAGTAAAACTATGGTGTTCATTTTTCATTTCATGAAAGCGCTTCTTATGGAACAGTACAAAACGGGTAGCTGCTGAAATCTAGCAGATTTAAAAATAAAATTTTACCCATATGCAGTAAGAGGTGGACAGAGTAATGTAATTGGGGTTTTACACGCAAAATATGAATTAAGTACTTTAAATACTCACAAAAAGAATATGACTACAAGAACCATGATTTATACCAAGGGAGCCAACTGTACTAAGACACCCAATTTTGCTTTGTGTATCCTGAATCTCAGGAGAGTACACAGTGCCATCCTGAAAAGATCTCTCAGCTGCGGTTTTGCAGGGGCTGTATACTAATAGCATTGAATAAACATTAGTATTTCTGTTTTTTATTTAGAAGAACAGGGCTCCTTTGCCATTCCTATCATTGAGCTGGTTCTGCCTACAATTCACAGCATCCTTTCATGGCGGTGGCTTTCTGTGGTGCAGCTTGCATCGTTGTGAGCTCTGACTATTCACTCTGTTCTGGTTTTTATTTGCTTCACATCTTGTTCTGTGCTTGTCTTTTTCATAAGTCCAGCATTGTCTGTAGTAACAGCAAAAAAATTGCACAGAACTGAGCAGAATTTTTTTTATTTTTTCACAGATTCAGCTACTAGTGACTCAGCAAAATCTAAGGTAAATCATTTTGTGATACAATATAGTTACAAGCTTCTGAATTCTGTTAGATACTTGCTTTATTAAATCACTTATATGCAGATGTACTGTAAAGCTTATGCAGAATTTCTCCAATAAGCAGTAATACTATTTTTTGGTAACATATTTTTGAAGTGTTACATTGGAAAGGTATATTGTTTGTGTGCAGTCAGCTGCATCTACCAAAGCAGTCAGCTGCACACATCAACACTTCTGTTCCAAACTCTCATAGTTGTGAGCATTTACCTCCTTTTTGCATCTCATTTAGTAGAGGTAAATGTCTATGGCATGTTCCCTGTTGTTGATGTCCTACTGACTCACAGATAGGATTTATGGTTCCCTATTTCCCTGAGAAAAGTATACTCAGAATTAAGTCTGTTCATCTTCAGAAGGAAATAGCTCCTCCTCTTATAGGAAGGCAAAGGTTGTGTATAAAGGTTGCTCTCCAGAATCTCCCTAGGAGGTATCGCTATGCTTGGGAGGACAGCCTTGTGGATGAGGGGAGTAACACTGAACAGTCAGGGTGGCACATCACAGAAGTGGGCATTAGTTCAGTCCTCATTTTACTGCCAGAGTTCTCACCTGACACGTGGACAGTCTTTGTCTCTTGGGCTGGGTGGTGGTTCTGACACTGGATGTCTGTAGCACAGGGTGACAGGGCAGCTGTGAGCGCAGAGCACAGCTTTGTGCTGGTGTGCATTCAGGTGTGTCACTGGTGCCCCCCTTAGAGCTGAGAAAAGGACTCAGGGCATCCTCTGGCTCATCGTGGAGATGTCAGCATAGCTGCTCTCTGAGGCTGTTTGGTGGCTCAGCCATTGCCTCAAAATAGTCCCATTTCCAGGACACGGCATCGCATTGTCTGTGGCAGTAGGGCAGGAGGTAGGAAAGGTACATAGCTTGGAAGTGGCTAGGTGGTAATGTTGTCATGTAGTGAAAATAGTTTTTAATTCATAAAATGGAATAATTTGGCTTGTCCTTTTAATGCTTCTGCATCACTCTAAAGGTAGATTCCTCAAAAATCAACAAGAAGTTTATTTCTTTTCATTTTCTACACTTGTGCCTAAGCTGGAATTTTGAGTAAGCATTCATTTTAGTGGAAGTAAAGAACTGGTGCAATTTAAAAACTCAGTCTGAAAGGTGCAAGATCAACTGAAAAATAGTTTTGAGAAATTAGCCTTTTGTATAGGTAAGACCTTGAAAGGAGGGATTGAAACACCCTTGGGACTTCCTCTGTGAAGCAGTTTCTGTTGCAAGCCAGTCTTGAAAAGGTTTCTTAACTGCAACGGGGCTTGCTTCCTTAGTCAATGAAAAATTAAATAGCTCTATACACAAACTAGTCTTTTTTTTGGAGGGACTCAGATAAAAGGTGGAATTCTCAGGATGGAAAGACTTCTTGGGCAATGTCCTTTAGACTACAGAAAGAGCATGGCAATGTTTCCTGAATAAAGACTTACCTACTGTGAAGCTCAGGATGTGTTTTTAAAAAGTTTCAAGCTAATGATTTTAATTTGTGATTTTTAATCATGCCCTCTCCCTTTTTTTAACAGGGTTCTTGGGGTTCTGGAAAGGATCAGTATAGCAAGGAACTGCTTGTGTCCTCCATTTTTGCAGCAGCTAGTCGCAAGCGGAAAAAAACAAAAGAGAAACCACAACCAAGTAGTTCAGAGGATGAGCTGGATAATGTGTTTTTCAAGAAGGAGCTTGCAGAGCAATCTCGTGGTGACACAACAAAAGAGGACACAGCTAAAGGGGAGTATGAAAGAGAGAGAGAGATGGGAAGAAAACAGAGGATGTTTGTCCTGAAGGAAAAAGAGAACAGCAGTAAAAAAGATGTGAATGTTGTAAAGGATGAAAAGAAGTCATTAAAGAAAGAAAGTATCCTGTCAGAGGAACCTTCACTGCCTTACCATGAAAAATGTACAAAATCATTGAATATCAATTGTCTGCAAACAACGCAGAAGAATAACCCAAAAATGCCTATTTCACAATCTTCTTCCCAGGTTGAGGAGACAGTGTCTGACTCTGGCACTATGCTAAGCACTTCCTC
Source organism: Pithys albifrons albifrons (assembly GCF_047495875.1). Lineage (NCBI taxonomy): Eukaryota > Metazoa > Chordata > Aves > Passeriformes > Thamnophilidae > Pithys > Pithys albifrons. Next base: position 18,318,702 of record NC_092464.1, read on the forward strand.
CCAGGCTTCCCAGCACAGATACTCATGCAAAAAAGTAGCCAGCCCTGAAATTAAACACAATGAGTTTTTAGCAGCTGATGTCAGCTCCATCACCTCAGATTATTCAACTACTTCATCGACTATGTATCTGACTGGTTTAGATGCCAGTATGCTGAGCCCTGAGGTGCAGTCAGTGACAGAAAGCAAGGGAGAAGATGCTGATGATGAAAGAAGTGAATTGATCAGTGAAGGGCGTCCTATGGAGACAGACAGTGAAAGTGACTTCCCGGTCTTTGCCACCAGTGCTGCTGCCGAAAGGCTGTCCAAAGGAAAGGGTTCAGAAGTGGTGAAGACCAGTCAGAGAAACTCTGAAGAAAGTGAAGTAAGTTGTACTGAGGGAAGTTCCACACCAAAGTTAGAGAGTCACAGACTGTTTAGCTCACACAAACTTATTGAATGTGATACACTCTCCAGGAGAAAATCTGCACGGCACAAAACGGACAGTGAGGGTTCAGGGGATGCAAAGAGTGAGAAGGACTTGCCTACTGTGACCAAAATGTTTGACATCATGAAAAAAGGAAGATCGACAAGCAGTTTAGCTACATCAGCCAGAAGTGAGGCTGACAAACAAGAACCTACCTGGAGACTTAAAATTACAGATAGGTTAAAGCTGCGACTCAAGTCATCTGCAGATGACATGTTTGGAGTTGGGAATCAAAAAGCTAACTCTGCAGAGACTGCAAAGAGAAAAAATATCAGGCGAAGACATACGCTTGGAGGACAGAGGGATTTCGCTGAAATAAGTGTCCTGAATGCTTGGAAAGCTCAGGAGCCAAGTCAAAGTAGAGAGAGAGAATCTGAGCTTTCAGCTGTAACTCGGCTGAAGCCAAAATGCCCAGCACAGGACCTCTCGATCTCAGACTGGCTTGCACGAGAACGTTTACGCACTAGCACAACTGACCTTAATACGGGTGAAACTGGAAAGCCCAGACTTGAGAACACTAGCTTAGCAGATGTATCAACGGCAGATCTGCCCTCATCTGCAGAGATGCAGGCAGATGAAGGCAGTTCTTCCAGCAGCTTGACTTTAATTAATAGAACATCACCTTCGGGACCATTTCAGCCACCAGACCAGGTAAATGGTGAAAATTATCAGAATATGAACAAAAACAGCTTCAGCCCAGCAGTTGATGCCCATCCTCATAAACTGTCTGGGACCCAAGTGGTTAGATCTCGATTCTACCAGTATCTTTGAAATGGGGAGGTATGTCCACTGCAGCAATTCATTAACTTACTGTTACACTTCCCAGTAACTCTGTGTGCGTGTGTGTGCGTGTGTGTGCGTGTGTGTACATATATTTTTTTTTCCTGTACTGTTGTTGTTACGCAGCCTTCATTTGGGCTGGTTTCATCAATATGCTCTGTGGAATGTCTTCACAGTGCATTACCACAGCCAGAAGAACACTAAAGTATATATATATATATTTTAAGAAAAAGTATATTTGATGGCTGCATACAAATGTCGAACAAAGCATCTGATGCAACATGCTGTGTAGTGTATACATGGTTTTCTGACTGAGAGTTGGCCTGGCATTAGTATGCAGGAAAATTGTTCTTTTGGTTTAGTCACTAACAAGTGCCTCATCATAAATTCATTTGGTTTGTTAGGGTGCCATATTGTTAAATTAGAGAAACTTACTGCAAACAAATGAATGCATTTTACTGTTAACGAGTTTCATTACATTTTACAAATGTTAACACAGGTGGCTACAGAGCTTCCATTCCTTAGGCATTCCAGTAAATATTGGAGTTTTATATTTCCAATTTTAATACAGATTTTGAGTTTTATGTGACTTGAATTTCTAATCTTTCTGTAAAGTAAGTAACTTAAATGTACATATTATATGTGTATCTTTTCTTCGGATACCAGATTTGATATAAATGTTGTAACATAGGCGTGTAGATAGTGGATACTGGATGGAACTGGTTTCTTTTATTGAGAATATAATTCTGCATGAAGACCTAATGAATCCAAACCTGTATCATGCCTGTGTGCATACCCACTTAAACACTGGAAATAAAATCGTTTTGGTGACTCTTTGTGTGATTTTAATTCTTTCTGATGAGCTTTTTTGAAAAGCTGCACTCACAAGAAACTGCAGTCAGCAGCTGCTCTCACTAGCCCTGCAGTTCCCCCTAGATGAAGGACACTTCTGTTTGTGGGACAACACTGTGAATTTTAGCATGCCAGAGAGATCCAGTTGGTTAAATACTTTCATCTTGATATATAATTTGATTCCAAGGTACGTAGCAAGTTGGTTTAATACACAGGTTTTGTAGCACTAAAAAAAACCCCATGTCCTTGGTCACCCTGAAGTCATAAATAGTATCAGCATCTGCCAGTCAGAATAAGACTGTAGTTTGGGTCTTGGACTTTTTTTTAGCTTTAACTGCAAAGATAAGTTTCTACCTTAAGAGCCCTTCTGTGTGTGAACTCTACCAGTTATTTTTAGTTCTGTGTTCTTGCACACCACCTTGAAAACAGAGCAGGTGTTCATCACTTTGGATATCCCTGTGTCTTACACTGTTGCTTGCTTGGCAGGGGATTAAACTTGTATCGATGTGTCCCCTTACTGTGAAGAGAAAGAGTTGTGGTACTAGGATGTGGTAGCTGACATTTGTTTAAGCAGACCTTGTTTCTCTCCAGAGTAACAGTCCCATGCTTTGATCTGCTGTGGTTTTGATCCTTGTGAGGAATCATTTTAAGAATTGGCTGTGAAGAAAAGCATCAGCTATGACAGTTGAGCTTTGGGTAAGTTCTCCTCACATAACTGGATGCATCTAGTATCAGGTTCCATAAAATGGACTACGTTCTTGTGATGTCCTTGCAAACTAACTTGCCTTTCCCCTCCCCAGAGTGAACAGAAAGTGAGTGCATTGGAAGCATTCCTGTGTAGAGTGGAAGGAAGAATGGGTGTGTTTTGTGAAGTGCAGAGTAATAATTACTTTTGTTTTGGTCCTAATATTGAAGTGTATTTGAACAAGCAATTTCAAAATTCAGTGTTGTGATGCCTCTGTAATGCTCTTTATGAGCAAGCACACATCATCTTTCACTGGAGGGCTGTTTTGTCCCATCATTACTTTCAGAAGCTTGTCAGTGTGTACTGAGCATCCACAGTAAGTCGCAGGGGTCTTCTCAGTGAAGCAGTGTACTTATAGAGGTGCACAGGTCCTGGGGCTCTGCATCTTACTCTGATTTGACAGCCATTTGGCAAATCAAGTGAATTTTCATTTTTTTGTGTTTATAGGTAACTAGTAATTTTAATCCTGAACCTAGATGCATGGCTGCCAACTTTTATGCTCAGGAACATAGAACTGTTATTGTATTTACTGAAACGTAACACAAGATCTTCTGAAAAATTGGGAACTTAGAAAAAACCAAACTCACAAAACAGGAATTGTATTGGCTGACAGTGCTACAGGTACAAATTTAAGGCCTCATCAGCCTCCACAATATTTTCTGCCATTGCACTGGCAGCATGGACATGGCAGGGCAGTTGCAGGAGGAACTTGGACATAAGGGTATCTATGGGGATATGTAAGAAAGGAATTGCAGCCCTTTGGACCACTGCTTCACCCTTTTCAGGTACAACTCTCAAAGGAGATAATCTGGCAGGCAGGGTGGGAGGGAGGGAAGCTCTGTGGAAGCCCTAGACATTAAGGGGAGATGCAGGGAACAATCTGTCAGGTGCATCAGGGGAAGGAGGTTACTGAGCTACACCTGAAGAAAGTATTGTGTGTGACTGCATATCTCTGGAAAAACACTGATGCTTTTACTGCTCTTTAAAGACTGCCAAGATTTGGGGCCACGTTAAATTTTGGCCAGTGTGCTGATAGATGACAGACATTTTTCAAAGTCATTGCTATGCCCTGATCGTAACAGCAGCTACATCAGACCTTTACCTGTACTGCTTTTTGATTTGGGTTTCAATTTTTTCTGTTTTTCCCTCTTCCTCTGGAGAAGGGTGGCAGTCTGATTGACTCAAGAAGGGAAGTTTGTGCATGCAATAGACTGTCCTGAGGTAGATACTCTTAGTGCCAGTATTTCCTCTGGAAGCTGGATTCGGTGGGATGGACAGCTCCACAGGGTTGCAGAGCAGGTGAGGGGGGCAGGAACCTCTGGCCATTATCTAGTCCACCCCCAGCTGAGTCAAGTGCAGGCAGAGCAGGTTGCTCTGGGATGGGATTATGATTGGGTTTTGAGTATTTCCAAGGATGGAGGATTCACAACCTCCCTGGGCAACCTGTGCTAGTGTTTGGTCACACTTATAAAAAAGGGCACTTTTATGTTTAAGCAGAATTTCTTAACATTGCCACTTGTGTCCATTTTTTCTCTGTTTGTCATCATCATCAGAATTCAAACAGGCTTGGAAAGTACTTTTGGTCTGATGACTGCTTGGAGCTGTGTAGCTGCAAGTTGGGACAGGCCTAGGCTGAGATCTGAAGGGGAAATAATGAAAGTATGAACTGTGTTGGTAGTGATAGTGTTTGAATTTTTACAGTGGTTTCTAACAGCAGTTCTGCTTCAGTGGGGATTGATGGTTTAGTCTGAACTGCCTTTTCTGGAATTTGGTAGCTGGATGGTCCTGTATGGCTGCTTTTTCAGACTTTAAAGGGCTTGTTATGGTCCTTATTGGTATTGCTCACAGCGCTGATAATGTGGAACTAAGACATGGCCCCAGTTCAGACAGTTTAACTTCTTTTATGCTGCTGCAGAACTGAAGAGAAATTCTTTGCTGAGAGGCACATACAGGGTCTCAGGTTCCTGTCTGCAGCATCTGAGGAGAACCTCTCCACTTTGTTCAGGCAGGAAAAACAAGCTGTGACTTTGTTTTAAAAGTCAGGTCATTACACCACTCTCATTTTGATACTAATCAAGTAATTAATTATGCCAGCCTGCTATTAAGTCCTGGGCTGGCTCACACTACAACAGGCAGCAGGAAGGTCCTGCTCACCTTCAGCTCCTTCTGCCTCAAAGGGGAGTGGTGAACTTGCTTCACTACTGGTTTTTCAGAGCCATGAGGCCAAAGGCTGCTCCACCCATGCGGAGCCCCTGTTACAGTGGTATCTGCTCCATGACTCTTTTCTCAAAGTCCAGCTGCAGCCAGACCTACCTAAACTGCTCTTCCTAACTGTTTTGCAGTGAGAAACCTGGTTTTTTCATCACTGGCCCATGCTGATTTCCCCTGTGCTCAAGGTATTTATTTACAGACAGCTCTTTCCTGCCTATGTTTGTGAACGGTCTGGAACAGTCACTGCTGTACAAGCAGCATGGTGAGGGAGACACTGCCCCCCTCCCACCAGTCCCAGCAGTGCTGCCTGTGCAGTGGAGTATGTGCAAGCTGAGCCTGGTGATGGTGTCCTGCTGAGTGCTGCACCCTCGGCACTGAGCAGGTGCATAAAGCAGATGATGTGCAGGTTGCAGTGTAGCTGAGGCCTCAAGTGGGTGTGGTGTTCAATCCCTGATGGCAGTTTCCACATTCAGCACCACAAGCAGTAACTCCCTGCAAGTACAACACTGCCTTACTGCCCACTGCAGACCAGTGACTGTGCAGGGTTATTGGTTATTTATACAGCTATGGTCCGTGTCTAAATTCAGGGCTGTGTCTGAATGTGCTGCTGCAGCTCCTTGCCTGAAGAAGCGGCTGTGGGAGCAGTGCCAGGGCCACTGGGACCCCGCCTGCTGGTTCGTGGCTCATGGGGGATGTCGGGTTAATACGTTTACAAACAAAACCTGCTGTGCCCATCGTTTAGCTTGAGCTTGCATTTTGGCCGTGTCCCATAAAGGAGGAGTGTGGTATCTGGCCTGCTGGTGCTCTCTCTTGCGTGGAGACCTGGTAACAAGCTACAGCATTGGATCAGGTGAGTTGTCTTCAGAGCAAGGGAATCTCAACATGTGGGAAAGTAGAAAAGAAACCAGGCTTCGGAGCTACCAGTCATGCTGTTCTGTGCTGGCTGGAAGAGAACTGGCTTCACTCTGGTGTCAGTGTGGGCACTCTGAATGTGCCCTAATGCTTCACTTTGGCTTTGGAGCACCCAGCCTGTCCTGGGCTTGGCTCAGCCAGACACTGAAGCTCCTGTGCTCTGCAGGCACCGGGGCCTTTGCTGCCAGGTGAGCCCGGAGGATGGCACAGCACGATCCTGCTGGAACTAGACTGTGTATTGTGTCCTGAGGTGTGAGGTTTACATTCTCTAGCTGACATTCCTGGGATGCACCATCCGAGGGCATAGCCTTGAAATGACACTTCTAAGAAACTTCTCACAAGGGGTAACAAAACAATACCTAAAGGTGGAAGAGAAGATACCTCATTCAGTCACTCAAAGCTTTTCCTTGCTAGTTTTCTAACTTGGAGTTTCCAGCAATGAGCTTTTGTCCACATAAATTTGAAGGAACCCAGCTTAAAATTAATAATTATATATGGCATTAATCTGGGGAAAATAAAATCAGTTTTACTCCTGATGGCTTAATGCTCTCAGGCAAACAGCTTAACAGCTAATTGAGACCAGCCGAAAAGTTATTAGTGACAAAATACAAATATATAAGCATGCAGCCCTTTATTTTTGTAAAGATCTTTGCTTATCATAGTTCTGTATATTACATTATGGTGTTTTACAAATAAATTTATTTACAAAACCATGAGCTATGTAAGTTTCTCGCTCTTTTCCTATTTAACTCATAGTCATCTTCTTCAACCCTTCCCCATATATATTTTTAAGCATGCATAAAAATTAACTTTGGTGTGGTAAAACTACTCTGTGCCCAGCCACATACAGTATTTATTTATAGATATTTATAGATATGTACAAAAGTTTGCCAGTATACAGAACAGTACTGAAGTAAACATTTCAAAATCCACAATGTAATGCATTAATGGGCTACCACATCTCAGTAAAATAAAACTGAAGGAACAAAGGGTAGATTTAGCTAAGAAAAAAAGTAATCAGCAACTATCTATGTGTAAAACAATTTATTTTTTTCCTTGGCTGGCAAATTCTTAAATATAATCTGAATGGCAGTGCAATAGGTTGAGTTGCCTCATACACAACATAAGACCAGTCTTTCTTGTTCTGTTTCCTGTGTAGAGGGTTACTGTCCAGCATACTACTTTCAAATGTACATTACAATAGTATCAAAATGTTTTGGCAAAAAGATCTGGAAAGGAACCATGACATTTGTTGACAAAAATAGAAATCTGTAACAAAGCTAAATAACACCAAAATAAAAGAAAAATATTTTAGTTTCAGTTTTACAGTTGAATATAATCACACTTTAGTATATCTCTCTTCACTTCTAGACCCCATAATGAAAAATAGCTTTATACAAAACAACTTACTAAATTTTTAACCATACAATTCCCCATGCTCAGTACACTGCTGTGCACGTGCAGTCAAGTTCACTCACACACCTTCACACTTTTTGTAAGAGGTGCTGCCTATAGGAAGAAAATGCTTTTTTATCACTACAATGGCAACAGTTTTCCAAAAAGCTTCACTCAAACCTAGTGTAGTAATTCAATAGCACATGATTAATATTAAGCCTCCAGCAATACAGTTAAATGGTTACATTCCCTGGTTAAAATATTGGCTGCAGATTCTTTGAAAATGAACAAAAAGCCTTGGTGACCTGGCAGGTGTGCTGTGCTTTAGCCTTTAGGATGGCTCCTTGACCGTGGATGGGGCGGACTTGCTGGCATTTCCGTTCTGTGCCTTGTAGCTGTTGAAACTAGGTGTGTGGATTGTCCTGATGCTCTTCATACCTTGGTTCAGTGAAGGGGGGCAGAGAGAGGAAGGAGGGGAGACAGAGGAGGAAGGAGGGGGCGGCCGGCCGTTTTGAGTCTGTAGTGAGAAGGAGAGGTGGTGACCTTTCCCTGGGTAAGTGGGGCTCTGAAACTTGGAGGATCCGTTAGAGACAGAGGGGATGAGGGAGGTAGAGTAAGTTATGCGACCTGTCTGAGGACTGAGAAGGTTGGAGGAAGGAATGGAGGTTTTAGTAGGTGGATTAAGAGGGTTAGAGCTGTCACCGCTAGAAGACGGTGCTGAGCTGCTTTTCCCAGAAGTGGGAGAAAAGGCTGGGATCTTAGAAGCAGGTAGGGTAGGGGAAGTAGCCTTACAGTCCCCACCAGCTTTCTTAGCACTTCCATTAGCCTGCAAATAAAGACGGCAGGAGACAGTTTGTCAGAAAGCCAGTAACATGATAAACCAACAGGACCTGGGAAAATAGCCCTACAGAGAATCAGAATTAACATCAAGGCCTGAGCTAAGTCTTGCAGCCACGGACTGGACCTGGTAGAAAACCTGAAGTGCCCAACAAAGAGTGCATAGAGAGAGTGAAAGCCAACAGAGCTTTGTGAGAAGGTGCAATCTGTGGGTTACAGACCAGGCACTACATCGGCCATGCTGGGTTATTAACATGTGAATAGACATGTCCCGCTGGAGAGTTATTGTGCACCTACTGCCACCTACACACCAACAGGTTAGTGTCCAAGGCTTCCTGTAAAGACACTCTGAACAGAAGCATTCCCAGTTCTCTTAAGGAACCACCACATTTACCAAACAGAAAGTAAACATGTAGTTGACATCTTAAAATCACAGCTGAATACCACAGTTTAACAAAAAAAAAAAAAAGAGAAAAAATAGAAAAAAAGAAAAGCCCAAAACAAACAACCAAACACAAAAAAAAAACACCAAAAAAAAAAGAAAAGCAGCAGGATTTTTATTGCAGACATGCATGCACAAGCATGGTGAAAAGATCAGTACTGTCATGCCCCCAGGATCCAGGACGTCCAGTTAGACCTCAGGCATCCCGATATTTGGTATAATCTCAGTCAGTTACTGGAGTTTAAATAAACAAACAACATGAAATGTCCATCCAAACACTGGGTTTAGGGTAAAACTACCTGTCTGTATTGACGGGGATCCTGCAGCTTGTGCTGTTTGCCAGATTTCTCCATGCTTCCTTGTCTAGTTTTTGAAGCCATGGGGACTGGCATCCGGCTTGTCTGGGAGGCAGTGCTGGAGCCCTGTGGAAATGAGTGGAGGGGCAGGGAGGGGAGACAAGGAGAAGGTGTGATCAGTACCAGACTGCTCAAAGAGAGGGCTGCACACCATGCGCCAAAAAAAAAGCCACAGTACTACATGCAGGGAAAGTTCAGGAGCTTCACACCGCAGTGTTAATTTCCAGAATCAAATGGAGAAAACTGCTCAGCTACTGATCAGCCTGGATTTCATGTCAGTGACGCTTGTCATTTCACACAGATTATTCGACCCAGCTCCCCATCACCAATCAGCAGCAGAGATTAAAAAAACCCCAAACCAATGGTCTATTAGCTGTTAGACACCTTGTGGGGAGCCCAAACAAGCCACCTGAAAGGAAGCAAACAAATCACAAGACCCTCTTGTTTAATGGTGATTATTGCAGATTTTAGAAAGCAGCTGGAGGTTTGATTTCTCGGACTAAGGTACCTTACGTGAAGTGGCTGGGATTGACGCAGGGGGCTCTACGCCAGCAAGGCTCTCATCCAGCACTACACGCTCTCGGGCTGGGGTCTCTGGTACTATCTGGGCAGAGAAGGGGACAGTGCTTCCCTCAGAGGTGTATGTGTTTTCAGGGATAGGTTTTGGACTCATTTCACTGATGGTGTTTTCCAGCTGCTTTATAGTCTGCTCAAGGCTGTCTAGTGTTCTGTATGTACTCTGTCGAATTTCATCAGTCCTAGACAGGGATGCTGCAGCTCCAGAGGGTCCCTCTTGCTTCCCAGAAGGACTTTTGTCACTCTCCTCAAGCTGAGACCTAGTGATTTCAAATCTCTTTGCTTCCTTGTGCTGCTTCAGGGTCCCATCTTCCTCCTCTTCTTCATAGACTACAACCTGCAAGGTCTTCTTCCCAGTCTTGGTTCCTGTCCGTATTGCCTGCGTCAGAGCAGCCAGCTGCTTTTTAGGGAATTTAAACTTGAATTTTTTCTTAGAATCCTGCCTGCTTCCAAACTGGTCACCAGAGTCCAAGCTTACTTCTGTGCTTAGCCCATAGATCTGACAGTATTTGTTAAAATTTGCCTTTGTGCTTTCCTCTTCTGGAGGAGGTCTGCTTTCTGCAGAGTCACATTGAAGGTTAAACAAGTACGGCTCCTGGAGACTGAGAGCTGCTGAATGCTCTGCGGTTGCTTTTCCAGCATTAACTACTGGTGACTCTTCCTTCTGGCTCTCAGAGACTTCATGTGCTTCATTTTCTTCCTCCTCCTCTTCCTCTTCTATCTTTTCATCTGTCATCATTTTTTCCAATTCCTCATCACATTCCTCAAAAATTGTAGAAAGCCGTTTATATGCTGACCTGATATCCATCGGTTCATCGAAAATGATGATGACAGGTTTTTTGTCCAGACACACCACTGGCTCTTCTCCATCTGTGTTCTCTGGGATGCCCTTCTCTGATGCCACATCCTTCCTCGCATCGATATTCACTGTTTGCACATCTCCTCCTTTCCGGCTGACTATATCATGGACTTCCCCACTTGAGAGGACCTGCACGGCTGTTTTGGTAATCATGAAGGCAATGTTTTCTGTGGGTGGGTTGTCTTCACTCGGAGAGCTGGCTCGAGAGTCTGTGTCTTCAATGCTGTTCACACTATTACTTCTGTACACTTTGGGTCTTAGCACAACCTGATTGTAGTTTACTGCAGAAACATCTTGCTCCTGTGAGGAAGGTTGAGGCCCTGTAGCCTCCTGTGTGTGCCTCGCGAGAGGGGCAATGCTGCTGATGGGGATGTGCTTGCCCATGCTCTGCAAGGCTTCACTCTGTGGCAGGCCCTGGTGACCATCTCTTGAGAGCCTGTAGTTTGCCTTTGGTTTTCCAGTTTCAACAGCTGGAATATAGGATCCTAAAATATCTTGAGCCCCTCTTCGTTTGTCATCCTCTGGCAAACTGACACCAGACAGGTTTGTGCTTGTATTCTGAAGGTTTTTATTAGAATAGTCTGTACTGTCTATAAACAAACCCTTGCTAAATGTAGGACTGTCATTCATTGAAAAGCCAATTTTACTGTCAGCTGTACTGGATGAATCAGAACCCAATTCTTCTTCAGTTTTCCCTTCCCTCTTCTCTTTAGGATGATCACTATCTGTGGGAGATCCTGTTGTAGCCCCATACACCTAAGGGGGAAAGTCGGATTACTTAGTTATTCAGGGCTTTTACCTTTACAGGACTTTTTTTCCCCCAAAATTAATCCTGGGGGAAGCGCAGACCTCATGAACTCACCACTCCATTTACAGCTGCAGAGACATGTTTGAAGTTATCTGATTTGTATCTTTCTTCAGGGCAAAATTCCAAATTCTGGCAGAACAGTCATGATGTTACTGCTTTGTGCTATGCATGTGGCCAGGATGGGATGTTACCTTCTTTTAACAGGGCCTTCTGAATATGCACAAGCACACTAATTATCTAATTCCAACACAGTGCTACCTTGACCTGTTCACCTTCCAGCTAAAAAAAAAAATCCCACATTTTTATAAGATTGAAGTTGAAAAGATTCACAGTATCTGACTAAGCTCTGCTGGGACACATCGAAGGGAGCCTCACATGGGCAGGGAGCTGTGGCTTGATGGCTCTCCAGAGAGCCAAATGGGAGAGTCTGGCTTGCCTTGAAAGGAAGTTTGATACCGGTAAAAGCTGATTGTCAAGCTAATTTTGCTGCTTCTACTGTTGCCCAGCACAGTTAATATCATCACAGTCTGGGCAAATCCTTGCTGAAACTTAAAAGTATTCCTTCAAAATTACCAATGGCACTCTGCAGTGCCTGTGGAAGTGCAGAATGAAACACTGAGCTGTATTCACTTATAGCAGAAACTCCAAACACCACACAGAGAGGCCATCCACTGGCTCAAAAGTAGTACATTCCCAGCAATGCAAATTTAAGGGGGCATTTTTATTTTCAAGTGAGGATCTCTGGAGATGCTGTTTCATAACACCAGGCTTTTTTCTAGGGCTTGGTTTAAGTGCTAGTGACGGCTTAGGATAAACACCAATCATCAGGGTGAGGGAATGACCTCAGGAGAGACACCATGCCTATGAACAAGCAGGAGAGAAATCTACTGTCAAAAGATGACTCACCAGCAAGGAAATTAACTTGGCCTCAAGTGCCTGAAGACAGTGAACCAAAACCGATACTGCTGACATTGCTTGAGACTAGAAGCTGACTCCTAACACACCAGAAGACAGATTACACTTACACAAGTATCGGGACGTGCAGAACTGTCAGGAGCATTGCTCTCCCAGCTGAGGTGCATGAATGACAGTACAGAAATCACCAGGTTGGCTACTGCATGCACTCCCTGTGCATACTGAGGGTCACCAGGTGTAGTTTCTACACCTCCTGATATTTTCTTATATAGTGAGGATTTTACACAGAAAAACTTTACACACAATCAAAACACAGCAACAAGAAAGTCAGCAATAGACCAGAATCACAGTTCACCTCTACAAAGGCTTGTTCAGCAGTAACAAGGCTGAACAGCTGCTCCATGGAAACCTTGACATCCCCCATATTCCTAAACAAGGAGGAGCTGTCATGCAAACCAGCACAGGCAGCGAGACATCAGTGGGCAGGCTGACACTGTCTGTACTTTGTGCTGAGAGCTGGTACTGAAACAAAACACCAGGGCTCGTGATCCCCTCAGGCTCCGACCTGCTAAGTGGCAAGTGCCTTCCCAGTCCAATTACATGTCAGACCCCCTAGAATTAGGCCAAATCACTTAATGGCACTTGTTGCCTATGGGTATGCTGACTGTATCTTTTTTCCAAGTTCAACTTCTTGTTCCAAGCCTCAGTGCAAAATCTCTTGGTGTCATTGTACAATATATCTCATTTTAGGAACTGTCACCTTTCTTCTAAAAAAATAAAACCACAACAAAATTCATTTCTTCTGTAAGTTATCATGACCATAATGTTCCGTATTTAAAGCCAATAAACACTCTGTCATGTCAGATTACAAAAACAGATCTCATTAACCTTAATTTCCTGGATTCTTTGTTATTTAAATAAATAGCAGTTTATGGCAATTACTTGGCAGCACTTTCAAAGAAATATTCATGCTACAGGATGTCATCCAGTGTCCTGAGTGGTGACCCAGGATTTCATGAAACAATATAATCTTCTCATTCTGACACCAGTAGTAATGAGGATGAATTCACACTTTTTTTTCTTTGTAACACTGTCATACATTCCACAACAAACCAATTTTTCACTCTTCCCTCATCCCCATGGACCTAATTTACCCTTCCCCAGCCAGGTGTTTGCAGCTTTAGACCAGAACTGCTGTTTGGGCAGCTCCAAGCAAAGTCCTTGAGTGCAATGCCCTGAACTTACACACAAAATGCATGACAAAGTTGAAATACTGTGCCGAAGGGCTGTGTGTCTTTCTCCACTGTGCCCCTCTTCACGGCAAACCGGCATTTGGCTGACAATTTCTCATGCCTGCATGACCCCCTAAACCCATCAGTGACACAACTTTCACCTAAAAAAAGAGGCCTGCAAGGGCAGAAATACTTGTCCTTTTCTTATCCTGATCATTGGCTGCCCGCTAAGTCCAATCAACTCAATTAATTGTCAACTCCAGTGCAGACACAGCTGTGAAATTTCCCCCAGCTTGGCTATAGCCCCAGATACTGCACCTCTTGTCAATCCCATGACTGAAAAGTGAATTTGGGAATTTTGGGAATTAACTTTTAGCATAAGGGCAAATTCTGCTCATCCATCTTGACTCTGCCATCCAATAAACAGAATGGGATTTCTGAATATCTAATTACCATTTCTGGAGCCAACAAATGAAATAAAGCAAAAATCCTCTAAACTGGCTCTAGAGACTCAGAGGAACCATTAATTACCCTCTAGGAGAATCAAGCTTAGGAGAGATGCTTTACTATCCCCTGCCAGAACAGTACAGGAAGGATGTTCTAAGAAGTAGGAGCATCTCTTCAGCAGAAATTGATGGATGATCTTTTAATTTTGATTTTACAGGATCATAAAACTTCACAGTACCATTGCATAATTGCTGATGAGACACATAATGTAGTTAAAGTAATGTTCCATATGAGAGTTTCTGAGCCATACTGAGATAAAAGGAAGGAAACCACTGGGCAGCAGTGGGTGGGTGTTAAAGAGAACAGGACATGAGATATAAGATTAGTTTTGAAGGAAAGAAGGTTATGCCAAGACTGGGTGGCATGTTTATAATTGCCACTTGTTACCTTCTTTTCCTTGTGATGCATTAAAGTCCCAGGCCTTATGTCTTTAACATGTGTATCATTTCTGGACTGTTCAGCATGACTGTTTGAGTTAACATCCATAAAAGAACACTTCTGGAAAGCCTAGGAAATAAATACTGTAGGTTATCAGAAGACCAAGAATTTTTACACAGAAATACATGGAGATAACTGACTACAAAGAGTGCATTTGTTTTTAACAGTCACAGGTCAACAATATTATCTGGAAGCTCATAAGATAATGGACATTTTAGACTATCAGACTAAGAGAACCAGGGCATCCCCTCTGGTCTGCCAAGACTGGACTCTAACATCATGCTGACCTCAGTGCTGCCTCTAAGGAGGATAAGCTTGATTTCTCATTTTGCAGATGGGGAGATGAAGGCACACTGACATATTACAGACTATCCACATTTAAGTAGGAAGGCCATGACAAACTTTGACAAACTTGTGACAGTACCTACTTCTTAGTGGCTGATAATCACACAAGACTTACATAACTCTACTCCCCACACAAGCTTTTATTAAAACTTTAGCTATGGAGATGTATCTTTGCCACAGCTTTCACTAATGCACCAGATGGTGATAGTCCAATGTATGGTCATTGTGGACCACTGGCCTTCCACCCAGGGCATGGCCTAGACTTTTCAGCCCTTTATCTTGCCATCCTCCTTCCATTTCCCATGAGGTTTTTTTTTCCAATTGGCTCCTAGGTCTGGAGGAGCAAAACTATCACTGCCACTATCACTGTGCAGTGCTGGCTGCAAATGCTCATTACTGGAGTTTCTGTGAGGCTCTGCTGGCACAGTCTGCCTTCAGTGAGATGTACAGGTGGGACACCTTTGCCAGCCAAAGCAAACAGGGAGAAGTACTTACAGGAGTCAGACACACTGTGACATGCAGAAACATTGTATTTTTATACCATGTATTAGAGAAGTTATTTAATTCCTGGCAACTCATGAAATTAATAGCCCTAACTACAATTAGAATTGGCCTGTTCTTTAAATACTGTAATTCTTACATGTGTTGCAAATTTACGCAAAATCAGAGATGTAAGAATAATTAAAAAAATCCAGAGCAAAAAAATCAGGATACAGAATTTCTTCTGATTTTGTACTATGTCGTATTTATATGTGTTTACAGACAAGAGTACCTAAGATGACAAGAAACTAACAGACAAAAATAGTCTTGCTTTTCATAATATAGGAGGTCACCTCCATTTGTGAGACCAGTGATGTGGGTTTGAGTTAGGCATCCTCAAACTCCCTCAGGCTTTAAGTGACAAAGATGCCACTATTTCCCTTTAGTAATTTGTTCATTTATTAATTTTGGTCCAAGACATCTGTAACACTTTGTGCTACAGCAGATGTTTACTATTATGCCTTTTTCTGCTACATTAAAAATCTTCACATTATACTCTTCTGAACCTGCATATTCCTAACAGTCTTTTTAAATGGGGGACACACAGATACTTAGGGATGCAGTAGCCCAGTGCTGATCTCACTGATCCTGTACACAGAGATAAAAACATTCTGTTCTCACTTCTACACCCAAAGCAGACACAACTTTGCAGCGATAGCACTGACCTGGGAGCTCCTGTAAACTTGTTCCTCCAACTCCTGTTTCTTTCCAAGACATGCAGTTGTGGCCTGAACTATATGTTGTTGTTCTTCCTGTGGACTTTATAGTTCAGCAAATGTATTGCTATCATCTTCCTGCTCTCATATTTCACTAGTTTGAATTAGGATGATTTACACAGTAAGGATTTTAAATGTATTTCCAGGCTCTTGATGAAAATACAGAGTGACACTGGGCCTGTAGCTGATTCCTATGGGACCTGTCTATAAACACCGGCACCAAGGGCAGCACTTTCAAAACCAGACAGCTCTCAATCATCCTATGATAGGGTTTTTCTGGTATGTTCTGAGATACCAGATTTTTATCAGAATGTTATATGATGTTTGAGCCAATGCCTTCCAAAAAATGTGCACAGTTATACAATACAGTTTAAACAGTCAAACCTAGTACCTGATCAAAGAGCGTTGTTTGCTTTGACAGAGCTGTGTTCCATTATGTTTGCTAGCATAATTGTTTATGTCTGTCCTTCAGTTCTTCACTGACTGAATTCCCATACCTCATTTTCTGTTTTTTGGCCTATGACTGATATCAAACTAATCAGCCTGCTTAGATCACGCAATTTGCCCTTTCTAAAACATGGTACCCTTTTACCATCTAAAGTATACCTGGTATCGCTTTAAAATGAGTTTGCTAGTCCTCAACCTTAGCATTTAAGGACCCCTGCCCCTGTTGAGCAACCATGCCTATTTCTTGTCCTTGGCTCCTCTCAGCTGCCCTTTCCAGACCTTAACCTCCACTTCACTGTCACCAGTTGCAAGGCAGATGGGTTGCTTTCCCAGAGACAGGAGAGAATGTGACAGTTTCCCTGTGTCCAGTTCTCCTGTCACGCTAGTCATTAGCACACGAAGTGGGGATAAGGGCAAAGTGCTGCTCTGGCTCCCTGCAAACCAACTGTCTGAAGCACTGGTGGGTGAGAGCACAGCAAAGGGGCAGGATGCACCCATCAAACACAACAGTTACTGCCTAATGCCCACCTCTGCCGTGCTGCAAATGCTCCCTGGGCAGCACCAAACCCACCTTTTCGCAGGTGGACAGCAGGAATCATCTCATGACACTGCTTGGAAACACCCCGACGTCCGAAATTACAGCCAGTTAAGCTGATCCGCAATTCCTTTCCTCATGTGGACATGGAAGAGGACAGCAGGTGCCCCTGGGAAGCTGAAGCTCACTGATGGCAGCTGGAATAGTTGGCTTTTACAGCAGCATGGCCATCACTGAAGTAAACTGGCCTATGTGGTGTTAAGTGAAGGACCAGCAAGAGAGCACTAGTTCTATGCCACTAGCAGAGTAACATACCAGTTACACAACAGGGAACAGGCAACGTCTCAGTGTTTAAACACTCCAGAATACTTTAGACCATAGCACAAAACAAATGAGCACAGCCCACCAGGATCCATATTCTCTGTTCCCACCAAAGTTAACACAGGTGACAGGTATTCAGCACCTTGCCAGTCTGGTACTAGGTGAGCAACACTAGGCCAGGGACAACTGCACCAAATGCATACCAATACTTGACTTTCCCCATCTGCCTTTGCAGGATTCTCCACTGGCATCAGGTGCATTCTTGAGCACTCTTTCAGCTAATTCTGAACAAAACTGGGGTGGTACTTCCAGAAAGTGTACCACTCAGTGCAACAAAGTGGGACAGGGTGAGACTGGCAGATCTACTCTCCTTCATGTTCTGAGCTAGAAACTGTGTTAAGGCCCTAGAAATACTACTGGGCACAGGAATCTTCATGAGCAACCCAAAAGGCATACCTGTAATTCTGCCATTATTTTATCTCCTTCCTCTTCCTCTTCATCCTTTGCAGCTGATGCTATACCATGTCCTGTGCTCTGAGACAATGCCTGATCCTCTTTAGGGGCTTTGGATTGTGCTACTTGCCCAGCATCCTCACTGCATTCCTACAAAGCAGTAAGAAAGTACAGACAGATGACATAGTTGAGCCCCTCTAAGATGGAAAGCAAACACTGAAAATACAGCACCGAAAATTTCCCCTACTGCCAGGCCCCTCTTCTTGCTATTTCATCAGTTCAAAAGCAATCAATACTGCTGATGAGACTGCATGTTCACACATTAAAAAGCTTTCTAACTTGGAATTCCTTCAGAGAACAGAACAGATGGGGGAAAAAAGCCCAAAGAAACTAATGTGCAACATTTCTGTACAAGCACTCTCAAATCCAAGCTGATCTTCCCCATCTGTGTAAGGCATGCCTTTTTTTAATTTTTAATCCTATTACCACTTCAAATGAAAGCAGTCTGTATGTAACCTGCCTTCTACATTGCCAGGAGATATGAGCAGCAAGACTCCTGTAAACAGAACTGGTCAAATCTTACGTGTTCATTTGGCCTAAAAGAAGTGTGCCCTGGTAAGCAGTTTCAGTAGCTCTACATGACATAGCTCTGTCTCAACTTATTTTGTGTTTATAGGCCCAAGCCTGTATCTTGTCTCTGTGCCAATCACTCATCAACAGTCTAACTGCCAAGAGTACGAATCCTCAAACCTTGACTGCAGCAGCCTCTTTCCTGGCTGTATAGACAACATCTCCTGATCTCGTTGTGGTTAGTCCTGACCCTGGCAGGTAACTGCGCCTCGGAGGTGGAGGAGGTGGAGACTTCGTCAGCTTGTCATTATCCTGTTCTCCATCAGGAACTTCTTCTGCAGGTAAAGAGATCAGCACAAAGCAAGCACAGGTGAAGGAGAGGAAAACAGTATTTGCATACCTGCTTCAAGTGCAAAGGGAAAAAGTGTCTTAAAAGGTCCTCTTCCTGAATATATGAATAGAGACACATTTGGTATTCAAGTGGAATTGCCTCAAATTAAAGTAAACTGTACTTGCACAGAGAAACTGGGTCACTTCACCTAGAAATCTTCAGTTTTGCTCCATGCCACTGGAGCTGGGCTTCAGCCCTTGGTGCACAAGTGGGATAGCAGAGCACACATTTGTGAAGAAGCCTGTAAGGTGCAGGTTTGCCTGAGTCCCTGGTTACAGACAGTGCCCCACAGTCTCCTTTGAAAGCATGGCCACTGACATGGACACCAGCGAGACACCAGCCTGGAGGCTTCACGTTGTTCTCTGCAATTCTGAAGCAACCAGCACACGTTTCTGCTCTGCCTGAGGGGTGCTGCTGGCAAGGTGCCAGGAGAGGAGCTGAAGAGTTTTATCCATCCTATAGTCAGACACAACTAGCTAAGTTCAGAAAAAGGCTGAGAGTGAAAATATAAGTGGTACTCTAGAGATGACACCTTTACAGTTCAGAGAATCCCCTTGCCTCTGAGCAGGGGAGGGACCACCAAAGGCAACTGCACCTGCTCCTCTTTTAAGAGAGCATTTATTTTCACTTTTCTTACTACTATTCCAGGAATGCACAGTTTTGCCTTTGAATTACCACATGAGAGCCTTATATATATTTTGCTTACCCAAGAAGATTCAAATACCAAATACAAAGGCTGAGCAGAGCCACCTATTGCTTTCTGAAGAGAATCTTCCAAGAGAAGACCAGTTTCTCAAACTGGCATTCCCCTGACTTTGCTTCCCCATCAGCTGCCCCTTCCTCCTCTCCCCTATGTCTGGACAGCATTTGGTCCAAAAGCAGCATTACCCTGCTCATGACCTGTCCCTCTGTGTTCCTGGACACAGGCTAAGCAGCATACATGGCAAGAGCCATCATTTTCACATGGCCATTTACGTTTGTTTACAAGAATAAAAGAATTACCTTTCTGCAGCTACTCAGTGTTATATAAACAGCTGGAATAAATATAATCCAAAAAGATAAAACCTCCTGTTTCTGGGATTACCCAGATGTTTAGGGCTAAGTGTTCCCCCTGGGTAAGTTATTGCTTAACTGTGCACTCCTGGGGGTCTGTGAGGCTTCTACAATGATCCAGCTGGCCACTGGGGCTGGACAGAGCCCTTGTCTGACCCAGCCTCATCTCTGTTCCCTTCTTAGCTCAAATATTCTTTGAAGCTGCTTAAGCTTAAAAAAATGTTCTGTTGTATTATATCCCTCTCTGGTTATCTGATACTCACTTGCTGGGTTGCAAGAATTTCCAGCTGCACTCTACATTATATCACTTCTTTGGTCAATACACACAACTTAGTTTTTAGTTACATCAGCTATAGTTTGACCAGCCCAAAGTAAGATCTGCTGCTGTAAAATCAGAGTACTTATCTAAGATGGTTTTTAGCAGACTATGATGTTGAGCCTTCACAAATCCCTACTCCTTTGAGTGGGCACAACCCATTACCCTCAGACTGGTAGGGGCTCTGACTGCAAGAATGTCCAAGTTTTTCTCCCACTTAATGAGAACAAGGCTGGATGAGAGACACAGAAGGCACAAAGACAGCATGATTCCTGCCATCTTATTCACATCTCTGAGACACTCATCCATTTACAAAATGGGAGATAAAAAGGAGTGACACAGGCAAAAGAAATTGTCAGTGAGTGTGGCAGGTGCATAGGTTATGGAAGGCTAATCCCCCTCACATCCCTTTGCTGGAGTAACTAAGGAAAGGTTGTGATGGACTTTGCTCACAGTCAGTGCAGTGACACTGAGCAAGACATAAAACTTCAAAGATGGGTTTCTATCTTATTTACTAAACAATTATATTTCCCCAATACAAATGGAAGGAAAAAAAAAAACCTTTGGAGGAAAAAACTGAGGGAACGACCTTATTCTGATACTTCCCCCTGCCTCCCCCTCCCTGGCTGAATTCTTCTGGCATATTTAAAGAGTGATGCCAAAGGGGTTTCTGTTCTGATTTTCACATTTTGTAGATTTTAGGAACACAGTAGTTGTAGATTTTTAGAGGGTTAATATTTTTAACAGTTTAAGTTTAATGCCTTTCTATCACTACCCCTGTCCCAGAACAGGGAGCTCAAATTCCTTGAGTTAATTAATCTTGTTTAGACTCCTTTCCAAGGTAAAGAGCTGAAGGATATCAGAAGGCCTACAGAACGAAACATAAACATAGGTCAGAGTGACCCAAAAGCCAGAATTGGATGAACTCCAAGAGACCTTTGTGTGCCCAAGGAAGAAGAGTTGATGAAGACAGAGGGTCTTGACGACCCCAGACCCAATTCCAGGGGGTTGGACCAGGGGTGGGACTGGGGCTGGACTGAGAAATGTGTAAAGCAATGATTGGAGGGATCTTATTATAAAAGCCATGGAAACAAGAACTGAGACACATGCATGTCATCATGTATTCCTGTGGGCTGTAGGTCCTGTGTTATTAAAGGACCTTTATTTTTTATCTTACCCTACACTAACGTGGCTCGAAGTTCTGTTTTTTGGGGGAAGGGTCATTCATGGCATCAGAGGGATGAGTAAATGAACAAGTTTAACTCATTGAGCCTGAGACCACGCATGAACAAACCCTGCACTTTTTGGAACCTTATCTTTGGTGCCCAAGGGCTCAACACTTCTGTGAACTAAACAGGAGTTGTTTGTTGCCAGCTGTTTCACTAAACTGCAGCATTCTTCAACCAGCACAGACAGACTGGAATTAATTTCCCCCACCATACAGACTTCTACTTGTAGCAAATTAAATTCAAAGATTTCAAAATAATAATACCTGCCCCTTAAGCCAGCCAGATAAACTGTCTTTAATGGAAGCTACTGATCACTCAGCATTTGCAAAAATCAGGGCATTGTCATATACGAAGGCACAGAGAGAGATGAAGGGGCCAAATTTGTAATGTTTATGCTAGAAATATTCCCCACATTTTCCCCTGAACAATCTTGACACAAAGATGAATTAGAGTCATGACATTAAAGGAACATTTACAGTCATCTGAATGACTGTGTAAAGTGTGTAATTTTACTTTGGTTTGTGCTTTGCAGAGAAAAAAAAACAAACAATTTTCTTCACTGGGAGAGGTTCCATGTGAAGAATGGCTGAGGGAACATAATCTGGCAGCTTGATCTATGTGGGCTCTGCAGTTGAGCCAACAGAGGGCTCTGCAAATCTATAGCCAAAATTTCTTAGGTATTATCTTTGTAGATAGGTGGTCTGTCTTTTCTTATGTTGCTCAGTTTTCTAGTCTACAGCAGACTGTTATTGAACTTTTCATCCTGAATCATAGAAGAGCTGAGTGGTATGTGAGATATTTAATTAATCAGGTATTACTGAGAAGTTTTGCTGTTCTCGTATTCATGTTACTATTACAGGATTCATTATGCACAACAGAAGGCAAATGTCTCAATCTCAAAAAATTTCTTCTTAAATCTGCTGGCTGCACACTGTGCAAAATTGGATTCTAGAAGTGGATTAGTTAACTATGTGAGTTACAAAAGTCCTCAGTTACTGTGCCTTGCACTTTTTAAGATGTCACAGCTCACTGCACCCATATGGTACTTATTTTCAGGTTTTCTATTTATGCCACACATTATACAAGCTAATTGTGTTGCTAGCCAGTAACCCCACCGAATGGTGCCAGAATTCTAAAATTATTTACAAGGTTCAACAGAATTTATTTTAAACATGTATGTTGTGAAACATCCAAGAAGCCTTAACTTGGTAGTGTCAAAGGTGCACCCAAGAACAAAATGCTGGATCTGAAAACACTCCTCCCAAATTCTACATGAGTTTGCCTACACAAGCCCCAGGGCATTGTTTTTCAGCTGTTTACAATGTTGGCTTGCCAACATCTTGAGTGCAGCCGGCAGCTCTGACCTCCACAGCTCCTGGAGGACACAGTGGAGTTAGAGAAGGGCAACTGAATCCAGCATGGGGAGGAAGTAGCTGGCCTGGATGGAGGGAGCAGAAAAGCTGCAAGCTCACAGTTTGAAGTCTGTGGGGCAGGCTGAGAACTCCAGGATATGATAAAGGTTTATCCATCTCCTCCATGATTTCATGATTTTATAAAGGAAATGCAGGGCTGTTGTTTGCAGAATATCAGAACTATGGGGAACTCAGTTCTGGTATGAGATCAGTTTAAAACAGATGAAGGAAAGGTCCTTCACAAGATGGGGAGTTCACTGCCACAGTAGTGGGGATGCAAATTGTACAAGCAGGTATAGAGGAATTACTGAATAAAAGTTCCATAATGGACGTGAATAGATTGGGATATTGCCTCTAAAATCACTTGAGGTTGCTGGACTAGCAGACTGCAGAAGGCAGCACTCCCCACAGACAGCATCTCCCATTGCCACTGTCAGAGACAGACTATTAAGCCAGAGGTACTATTGCTTAAGTAGCTGGGTAAGAATTTTACAGCTGATTCATATTTGGCTCACGGGATAAATACAAGGTTTTGTCTTTGCTCCTTGAATTTTGAGGAAAATCAGACATGGACTTGTATGTTAAATTGTGAAAGAAATAGGACTGGAAGGACATTCCACCATCTTGCTGCCATAAAGTTGCTCTACCTATTCTTGACCAATTCTTGATCAATGCCAGACTAAGCCATTCTCTCCAGTGATGGGGATCTTGCATCCTCCTCATTGCCTCATGCAACCTGCTTCACCCTTCCTTATCATTGAGTTTTTTCCCTAATACCTAATCTGGACCTTCCTTCCTTAAATTGCCAACTTTTACTGCTGTTCTACCCACACAAAGCAAATTTCTTGCTTTTTAAAGCAGATTTTTGTGTATTCAGAGACATTGCTTGCCATTTGTGAACTTAAACCATTCTAGAAAGTATGAAAAATAACCTCTCTTTTCCAGGTATGCAATTCTTTAGCACCATTTACTCTAGAGTAAACCTTACCTGAGACTTCCAGCTTTTCTGCTGCATCCCCTTTAGGCAGGGCTGCTGGCTGGGGAGGCATCTCCAGGTTAGGAATTGACTTCATTATATTGGCCTGGGCCTCTTCCAAAAGCTTTTCAAATTCCTTTCCATTATAGTGATCAAGATTTTGTCTTTTCTCTTCCCATTTCTTTTCAGCTTTCTAGACAAAACCAACAAAGCATCTGTTTATTTCTCTGATTTCCATTTTGATCACTTACTTAAAAATAAATTTGATGTGTAAACATTATAGGTCAGTATGGATAGATTCTTCAGCAACTAGAGGAAATACATTAGCACTAACTGTACACTGGTTCTGACTTCCATTGTGCTAGATATGGCACAAACACACACAACGGCCTCTGCTCACCAAAGGAACAAAGGCAAAATTTAAACCTGCAACTCTGCCTTACTATGTCACACTGGTGATTAAAGTGAATATCTGTAATAAGACACAACAGTTCACCTGTGGGTTTTTTCAATGTCTGTGAGAAACCACTGGAACTTCAACACATTTTCACTTTTACTTCTCCATAATAAGGGATATGGAGATTTAAATAGTGAATGAAATCCACAGATGCAAGTGTTGCCAGAGAACTACATGCTACTGCTCAAAAAAAAAGGTATTACAAAATAGAATTCTGATTTTTAATAAAGTCAATTTAAAAAACAGGGACTCATTTTGGTTACATGTAATTTTTGCATCTGAAATCACAGAATCTTAGAATAGCTTAGGTTGTAAGAGACCTTTACAGGTCTTCTAGTCCAAGCCTTATACAATGAGCAGGGACAAAATGAGAGGGTATCTTCAGAATTACAGTGTAGTTATGGGTTAAGCACATAAATCCCAGGGTGCATTTGAAAAATCCCACCTGCGGTCTCAAGAGAGGGAGTGGGGGCTCAGACTAAAAGAGAGGACAGCTGATTGAGTAGAATATACCGTACCTCAATTGATACAGCTCGGTTTCTGGTACTTGCACTGTGAATTTCCTCAATGAAAAGACTTTGCATGGTGGTGCCATTGACAGAGACCTGTGGTGCTGGTGTGGCTTGTGTGGGCTGGGATCCTGTTGTGGGCTCTTGCAGTGGGGCTGGTGGTGTGGCTGGGAGGTGACCCTCTGCCAGCACACCTTCGCTGTGAGTGCCTGCAGTGGGGGAACCCTGTGCATGGTTGACCAGGGCTGATGAGTGCTGAGACTGATGGATGACAACTGGTGAGCTCTGCACGTGATGGACAGTCATTGTGGAGACGGGGATGACTTCTGACTTAACTGATGACACCTGGGACTCTGATGTGATTGCTGTGAGGTTTTGCTGTGCATGTCCCTGGGAAGGCTTGTGCTCCTCTTGGTTTTTCAGAGTGTCAGCTGCAGTGGACTTCTCCATAGCTGAGTATTGCACGGCTTGGGATGGGTCCACACCCCTCAGCAGTCCTTCTGTAACATGTCTGCCCAGCCAAATTGAACACAACAGCGTGGCACATGGTTAGCATGCGGGCAAGTAGTGAACAATACTTAACAAAAAACTGTTGCAGGGAAAAACCACCTATAGCAAAATGATCAAAATAGTGGGTTGTCTTCCTGATGCTCTCAGTCATATGATTTTATAGTTTTCTGTCAGAGCTAGAATTTTAAAGAGGCCACTCCCAATTCAGATGGTTCTGCCTTTTAAAATATTTACAAGCCTTTAGTTATATACTAAACAAGATGTTCCTGGACTATTAGCACAGAAAGCTACACATAATGTGAAGTAGCAATCTGGCACATCACCAAAATAAAACCTTCAAATGAAAGTTCTGTATCAAATGATATTTCACAAAGGTCTTGTCTGTCAAGAGTGTGGGGTAGGATGAGCTGAGGATGCAAAGAGGCAACTATTTCTGGCAGCTAGCTGTGAAATGACTGAGCTTCAAAGTATAGTGAACCATCAAATGCCATCAGCTTTTCCATTACTGAAACAGACTTTATGAGGCTTAATACTGAATTTTGCTGCAAAACAAGACTTTTGGTAAAACCTTGGCATGCATAGCTTATTGTTTTATTTTTCTTTCCAAGCAGGGCAAGACAGGAAATAACTATAGTAATTTTTAAGGAAAGCAAACTAATGTGAAAGGATATAGATGTTTATCTGCACGGAAAAAAATCAGTAATGGCTCTTAGAAGACCTGTTACATAAACTATTTGATCCACCTGCCAGCACTGGCAAATCCATTTTGCATATGCTCCAGGATATACAGAAACAATGACATCCCTACATTCCTTAAAATAATGGTAGTGACAGTAGTCTCAGGAATGACATTTTCTTGTAATTGAAATAAAACCGAGACCACCACGACTGACAATTTTAAGTAGGAGTTAAATCTAATGCCTACAGAATCATATAAACCAGCTGTCATTTGCTGCTCAAATATTCTGACAAACACAGCTAAACATTGGCACTTAGCGGATGTAAGTTTTATCTAATATTTCAACTTTCTCTAATATGCATCTTGCTTATAAAGAACAGAATAAAGAATTTGTATTAATTCAGAAGTGTATTGTAAACAATTTCTCTCTTTTAGAAGGTTTAGGATACCTTTATCCACTTAAGACCATTTTCCTGTTTTAGTTCTTACTGCTATGTTTTAGGGGATGCACATTTCAGTGTCAGAGATATTTCTGTTAGTTTAAATTGCAGTAAATGGTTAATTAGCCCAGATAAGGGACTGTTGCATTTGTAAGTTTTCTCATCTGGGTACTTCCCAAATCTGGAAGGGCTGAGTTGAGAAGGATCTAGTTTCAATTGTAACATTTCAGTGACTGAGGCTGTTGGTCAGAACAGAACAGAGCACAGGAAAAGATAATTTGATTTCTTTTGAGAGGGCTCTAGGAATAATCTATAAATACTGCAAGCAAGATGAATTTCTCAGAATTACCTAGGAAGATGGGGAGAACCCAAACCTAAAAGCTGTTCCAGCCCTACTTGAGGAAATTCTTTAGGTCTGAACAGACAAAAAACCAAACCAACTCTCACCTCCTGAGCACAGTAAGGATGTCGGTCATGCTGCGCACACGTTTCAGCAAGCTGTCCAGCTTGTGCGGTTCTTCCTTGAGGAACCTCACAGCCTCTACCTCAATCCGCAGGATCGCACGCATTTTATTCTGTAACGTTGGGAACTCTCCTGCAAAGAAAGCAGCCGTGAAGCTGAAGAGGAAATGATAAAAGCCCTGGGGAGTAATGGATGACTGTTAATCAATTGAGTATCTACCTCTCTCCAGGGGCCATGCAGCAAGCTCCCTAATCCCAACTTTAAATCTTTTTGGAAGTGAAAGTTAATGCGCTCAGATCAAAGGCAAAATTGGACTCATCCACTGTGGTTAAAAGAAACAAAAGGAAAAGTGCATACCTTTCAGGGTAGCAACAGCTTCTCCCACTTGACGCAAAAGAAAGGCTCCATCTTCAACATCCTTCAGTGTAACTGTCTTGCTGAAAGCAGCAGAGTCCTTCTTCAGGTCTTCAACAAATGCCTCCAGCTCACTGGCAAAGGAAAAAGGTGGACATAAAATTTAAGCAGAACTTTCACATTACAAGCAAATATATGTGAATGAATGTAGTAAACTAAGCCAGAAACCTCTACTGTGGCATCTTTAAATATGACACCAAGGCTAAAACACAGCAGGTTACCATGAGGTGAGATGAGAATGCTGGACACTCACAGCATAGGAACAGGCCTGTTACTAGCTCAAGTCACCGATTTCTCTGACTGGCTGCAGATGTGCAGAGCATACTGACCTTAGGGCAGCTGTGCTGCAAAGGGCAGGTGGGGTGGTAGAACACATTGAACATCCAGCCCTCTGGGCATGCAAATCCTCGAAGGGTATAGACAATCTGTACCACTACGTCCAGTACTGGTTTATACCTTGTGTTTTCTCATTGATGAGGACATGCAAAGGAATGCCCAGCAGCTGAGTAACAACCCAAAAACTGGCACCAAATGTCCCTTCACACAACCTTGTCTATCTGCTTGGCCCAGGTAGACAACATACAGGATCCTGTTTCTATGAATAGCCAGACGGAAACAGCAAGTGTGCACTGCGTGTAGCTCACACTCAGTACTCGGATGTAAGAATGAGTCACTTCAGATGTTTTTTCCAACCACTGCCATTCTACGCTTCCTCCAACTTCATCTGGTGCTTCCTCATTACTTTTCCCAGTATTTTTTCCAGTGCTTCCATACTTTGCATAAAATTTTGCAATCCTTCAGACATACAAACTCTATTTTTGTTTGGTGGGAAGACACTTTTTTCCATTTAAGGTAAAGACAACTAGTTTCCACACAGATACTTAGAATTTTCTAAAAAAAAAACCCCAAACCACATTGCAGTATGTGCAACTACACAGATATCCATGTAAATACCTTAAAAGGATCACCTCTTGAATATTCCAAGATAAATTCACCTCTATTAAGATACCAGGAATATTCTAGGAAGCAGTTTAATTACATGTCAAAAATAATGCAAAGGAAGCTCTAAACTGACAAATCAGCTACTCATTTTAACCTAATCTTGGACCTCATTTCTCGCATCCACTCAGGTATTTGTTTTGCAATTGCTGTGAGAGAACCAAGGTACGAGCTGATCGCCTGAAAAGGGGTAGGAGAAGCCTGCCCTCTGAACCAACTGCAAGTCTTCCATTTCCATGTATTGCTCTCGCACCAGCACTGCCACGCAAAACCAGCCACTTCCCAGACCCATCTCAGTCAACAAGCGACATGGGGAAGAAAAGTAGGAGGCCAGTAATGGGATAAAAAGGGGTAAATTCCTTACAGCACTATTTCACATGTAAGTCAATTTTAACTGGGAGCACAGTCACACAGAACAATACATGGCAATACAATGGTACTTTTGATACATGGAGAAACAGAAGCAGTATCAGGATCCAAATGTTAAGTGCACACAGCAAAGAGTGCAATCCAAAGACTAAGAACTCTAGAAAGTACAAAACAATTTTAAATTAAGAATCATAAGTTTCTTCTGAACAGATCACAAACAAGTGGAGGCAAGTGATCCTGTTCCCACTTGAAGACCACTTCTCCCAAAGACTGCCTTCAGAAAGCTGGGGGAGTGCCGATTTCCATTAGCACAAGCAGACTTGCAGGAAACATCCGTTGGACCACATGATGGCAGCAAGGGAACATTTCTAAGGGTATTTTCCCAGCAGAAGAGGTTGCAGTAATGCAAGTAATCTGCTGCCTCTGTGTGCCTTTGCAATAAAGGGCACAGACACGCTCTAGGAAGGAGATGGAAAAAGAATCTGGCTTTCTGTCACTCATTGCAATGCAAAAGCTCCTGCTCTGTAGAAGGATGCTTTAGTCATGCACCCTCTTGAACCTAAATGCCCTGATACTGGCACTCAGGCTAGGCAGTGCTGCTTTGGCAATCATGGGGTATCCCCACTCTGTTCTGTAGATCAGCACTGGAAAAGCAGTTTCTCAGATACCTGTATCCACCCTCAAAAAAGATAAAGAAAGAAGCTTAAATTTGTTCAAGTGTGGAAAGAAGAGAAAGGAGAACAAGAACAATATTACAGTGTTTTGGTAGGTTTATGCTTGTTGGAAATGTAGGGATAAAAGGAAGACTTTCAGGTAGCTGACAATGGCTCACCGTCTCCTTTGTTCCTTGAGCAGAAATGGAAGGGTCATCATATACCCCTTTGTTTCCAAATAGCAATAATATCAAACAAGACAACAGGTCCTGAAATTACACAGGGGATACCATACTATACTGTTTCATGTTCCTAACTGCAAGGGAAAATAAACTTCATCCCTCAAGACCCAAAGTCTGAAACAGATCCAGCAGTCTCCAGCATTCTTTTCTGTAACTGGGGAATCAACATGGCTTTACAAATTGGCCTGAGACATGCACATTAATGCAGTTTCAGAAGGCTAATGTAAGATAAATGATTTTTCTGCATCTATGTTCTATGCAGGGGAACCAAGGCAAACTCTTATGCTGAGATCTTTCTTTAGGCAAAAAAAAACCATTAGAAGATCTGCCTCAGATTGCGGTATCAGCAGAAGAGGTTAAAAAACAAACTGACAAAATTAATAGTAGCAAATCACCCAGATCACATGGTGTTTGCCCTGGATTTCAATAGCAACTCAAGGTTGGAACAGTAGAACTACTAATGTTAAACATCTAACTTCTTGATTAAAATTGCTTTGGCACCAGATCAGTGAAAAGCATGATAGATGAAGCAAATAAATGTTTTTAAATGGTATGGTGCTATCAAGGGAACTGTGCTCTGGTGAGACTGACACTCAGACTGGTGTAATTGACAGATACCAAAATAAAGAATAAAGAATTAATGAATGGAACAATGGATAAATATGCTGTGTAAGACAGGAATTAATGTGGTTTGCGCAAAAGGAAGGTTAAGTCTCACAAATCCACAAAGAAACAAAAGACACACGCATATAAGCTATAGCCCAAAAGGCTTTCAGCGAGGTATTTCAGCAAAAGCTTTCAAGAATGCAAAGTTGCCCTGGGACAGGAGAGGAAATTCTCTCATAGACGAAGTACTGGAAGTAAAGAGAAGGGATCAATGAACAGCTTACTCAGTGAATGTACTTTGCTCTTGGGTTCCACAGAGATCACTGCTAGGGCTGGAGCTTTTCAACATATTATAAATAATTTAAAATAAATCTCAAAGGCTATTATATTATTCAGGGAAATGAAAATAAAAGGTGACCGCAGAGGACTCCAGATGAACCATCTGATACTAACTGACCAGGAAAATACCAAAGATTAAATTAACTTCTAATAAACGGAAAGTGATGCTTATGAGGAGAGGAAAAATAAAACTGAAATCAACCTCACCTAAAACCCAATAATCTCCGCAAACCCTAAGGTTTTATACACAGTAATGGACTTTGAACTGATCATCATTCACCGTGAGATGCTGGATTTTTAACATAAAGCTCCTGTGGAATACAAGGACAGGGAGGTCACACCACACCACTGCACAAAGTCAAGGTGTACCTGCATCTGACAGAGCTGTTTGCAGGGCCCTCCTGTCTCCCCATTCCCATCTCACTCATGTCTTTTTGGCATGAGTGCGGGAAAAGGGAGTAGGGAAGTCTCTAACACCATGAGCAGCATGATGAGGATAAATATTCTGCTGTGCATGATTGAAAAGTTTCAGGATTGAGTGACAGATGAAAGATTCAAAAACAAATGAAAGAGATTCTTTCTACCCAAAAAAGGATTTACTCTATAGAATTCACTGCACCTAGATGCTGTACACAACAAAGTCTACATAAATTTTTAAAAATTCCTAAGTCCATGAAAAGTAAACAATCCATGTAGAGCTTCTGCACAGGAAGATACCATCTCTGAGTTGGAAAAACATAGAATC
The DNA here is from genome assembly GCF_047495875.1 of Pithys albifrons albifrons. Lineage (NCBI taxonomy): Eukaryota > Metazoa > Chordata > Aves > Passeriformes > Thamnophilidae > Pithys > Pithys albifrons. Next base: position 18,349,759 of record NC_092464.1, read on the forward strand.
ACAGAATTGTTAGGGTTGGAAGGAACCTCTGGAGATCATCCAGTCCAACCCCTCTGCCAAGGCAGGGACACCTAGAGCAGGTTACACAGATCCCTTAGCTCAAGTCATTAAAAGCAAGATGTGCCCTGAGCACTTTGATATATTCTATCCTTTCCAAAGTATCTGCTACTAGTAGCTCTCCAAGATTGCTAAATAAATTTTTGGTTTCATTCAGCATGGTTATCATTACAAAAAAATTAGATACTTTTCCTAACAAAGTGTAACTTCCTCTGCATCATATCCAGTTACACAGATTGGATATGGCTGTAATTTAAATACTGTACTTATAAACTCCTTCTATTAAAGTGCTTAAAATAATCTACAACATATAGTAGTCACACCTGTAACATGCTTGTCATGACATAAATACTTCATTAGTCAATGTGTCATAGCATCGTAATTTGTCCTTGGTCTGGTAAATTTTAAATCTAGTATCTACAAGTGTTATCTAACATTGAATCAAAAGACAAGATAGAAAAAAACCTACACAGTTAATTCTGAGTGTGCATTTCCCTGTTACAAATGCATATGAACACACTATGTTTAACAGCTTTCATTAGCTATCTCTGAATTGTAATCCTGCTACAGCTGTGACACACATGGGCACACATCTGTAGGCACCATCCTGAATCGCTGCTCAACAGAAAGCTTGCTCTGAAATGTACACCAATATTTCTGCCCTTTACAACACGAAACTGCCAGTATTTTTATTTCTTTATTTCACAGAATAGTTATGGTTGAAGGGGCCACAGTGGGTCATCTGGTCCAACCTCCCTGCTCAAGCAATAATGTTCAAAACTGCAGGAAAGAGAACTTTTAAAGTTGAGATTTACAATCTCAGAGTAGTAAACACACTTTTGAAAGCATTGCAGAAATCCTTAAGCTTTGGTGTGTCACATGAAGCCAGTCTACCAACTGAGTTCTACCATTTAGGAAAGGTCAAGAGGGCATCAGCTGAAATACTAAGAAATGGCAATTTTTTTGCCCTTTTGCTTTCCATTTGTTTATACATCTGCACAGGGATCAGCTTAATTTTAAGTGCCTATACAGAATATTAGCCTTTTTCTCAATATTGCCAGTGACATTTGATGGGTAATTTTGTGCTCTGTCCTCTTCATTATTAACAGCCATCAGCTGTTGAAATGAAAGTATTGTTGTCAGATGTGCTTTTCTTTTGGGCTCTGATCTTGCACATGAACAAATACATGGCAAAGGAATCTCGTTGGTCACAACTGATGAAAAATAATTGTTTGCAAATTAATGTTTGTTTCTAGCATATCGCTGAAAGGGGTGAACTAACTTTTGAACGATACACGATATTGTCCTGTAACTTTAACAAATGCAGTAACACAGAAGCAGCAGAAACTCTGTGAGCACTAGGAACAGGAAAAATTCCAAAACCTGATAAAACAGAACCACATTGCAATCAAAGTCATGTCCTAAAAGAACAGCTGTTAACAGTGAATGCCACTGGCACTTGACCTCACTCAGTATCCATTTTATGAGGCAATGCGATAAACAGCCATCATACAAATTGTTCTTTCCACAGAGAATAAACAATCTAGAAACTAGGCCATGAGGTACACAGGAACAAAGCGGGGAACAGGAGAGTAATTAGTTAAGACTATAAGATAATGTTAAGACTACAAATCAATTGAGAAGATTATATATGCTAGCATGGACAGCTACTTTACATTCAACTTTTCTTCACATACTCTCCCTTAATAACACTCTACCTTGTCTTTACAGACACATCTTCTTTATTACAAATCATGTTAATCTAATATATTGATCAACAGGAAAGATTTACTCACCTCAGCTGTCAATAACTGTACTCTATGACTCTTCAATCATAATTTTCAATGACAAGCTGACTAGGAAGTTTTTCTCTATTATGGAGAAATTTCTCAGGTGTGAAATAAATGCAATAATGAGAAATAATTATTTAACATCTTACAAATGTGAGTGTTAGAACTATTTAACTTGTTTATTGATTTCATCTTCATGTAGCCTCCTGTTGACTCTGAACAGGGACTAGAACAAAAAGCTTGATCCCACCAGTCCTGGTAGGCCAAAGTGTTTTGGGGAAAAAAAAAAAGAAGGAATCTTACAAAGGACCTTTAAACAGCAACAAAGAAAAGTATTTTTAGCTGCAGTTAAGTGTATGGAAATCCCAGGGAATACATTTTAGACAAAGACTGGCATTGCTGACTGCAACTAAACTTCAATACTCTATTTATGAGCTTCCCCTACCTCTCCCTTGCAATATCCAAAGCACTTACTATTGAAATCTGATTTTTGTACTTGAAGCCAAACTCATTACCTCCCTTTACATCCATTTGTTCTTGAGGAAATTTCTCCCTCCCTAGAGCATAATACATAAAGCTGAAGGGGAGAGCTAGAGAAGGGGGAGGCTTTTGAAGTACAAAGGTAGTCATGGTCCTTACAGTCATCTGACCCTTTACAGGGGACTTCTGAAGAGGTTGAAACTCTTTGTACTGGTGGGACTTAACAAGTGGGCTGTACAAAAAAGGACTCTCAGCCAGGTACAGTGACAGTTTTACAGTCAGTATGATACACAGCAAGGAAACACAACTAAACACCATAAACAGGTGCAGTTCCACTGAAGACTGTGATGAAAGCTACTACCTTATGGAGGAAAAAGCCAGGCAAAAGCAATAAATTCTAAGACATTTCTCAACCCACCATAACTTCTTTACAATCTTTTCTTCCTCGTTGAGGTATTTCTGCCTTTCTTGTTCCACCAGGTTGCGCTGTCGCTGCACAGGATCTTCAAGCCTCTTCACTGTTTCAATCATTTTGCCATTGATCTCCAGCTCTGCTTTCTTCACCATTGCCCTCAGCACCTCCTGGTTCTGCAGCTGTTGCACAAAAGAAATCAACTTCAATTTTTCCTGCTTGACTGACATCCCTGGCAACCGAATACACTGCAGAGCTCAGAAGGTTGGGATAAACACAGCCCTACAGTGAGTGAATGTTTTTACTTTCTTCTTTCCCTCTTTAACTGTACCTATAAATATTATTCTGTGTATTCCATATACATATTTAACTTCCAGCTGCAAGCTGATGAACAAAAGATGTTGGGATCAGTATATCACCTTCAGTGCATAACTTCTGCAAGGATTGTGGCCCCTTTATCATGCCTGGTTCAACATGAATCAACAATTAATTATACCTCACAAGAACACCGGAAACTTGACTTCCACTTTGCATGTATCCACAAGCTTATGCATCATGCTGCCCATACGTGCCTAGTGGATAATTCCGCACATTAATGCCATGGCTGGAACACACTGCTGTTTTCAGAAGGGAAATTTTTAGTCTCTCAAGTGGCAGAGAAAGGATTGTGCCACGCAGGGTAATTTGGTACAGACACACAGCTCATCTACAATACATAAAACCTCCTTTACCCACCAAAAATCCCCCCTCTTTATAAAATGGTAATTTCCTGAGAACTGCAAAAGTCACACCTTCTTTCTTGTCTTAGCCTGATATTAAGAAACTAAAACATTAATTTTCTTGCTGATATTAAACTTACTGAGCAAAACACAGCTAAGAAGGCAAACCAGACTGTAATCTTCTGTGGGTAGAGCAGCTGTGCCCCACACTCACTCAACCCAAACCTGTTTAGGTCTCTTACGCAAGTCACAAGATTCAAAGTGATAAGCAGGGCTCCGCTCCACCTAGTCACAGTTTTAGGATATAGGCCACACGAACACAACTCTGTTAGCCCAGCAGCCACTCCATACAGTAAGATTATAAAAACACCTGTGTCAATTGGGGGACAAAAATCCAGTTTTAAAACTAGCACTTGAACTGTCAGCTGTCTTCGAAACATCCACGATTAACAGCCAAACCACATTTAATACACAAACCCACAACCTAACAAGAAGAATCACAAAAATGGATTACCTGCAATACAGTATAATGCAGTAAAACTTCTATTTAACTTAAGAGAATTCATGAGATTCAGAGGGAAACAAAACCCTTTGCTAATATTTTCCAACCAGTATGGGCATGAAAGGAGCAAACTTGACTTTCTTCTCCTAACTCTTCAGTCTGTACACTTGACTCTTTCCTCCAGCAACACAGCTGTGATGAGAGGGAGGGTAACACCTCACTGCAGGTGTGTGTGGGGAGGTGGGCTGACCTGTGACAAGCACGAAGTGTTAGCTACAAACTCAGCTGAAGATAAGTGTTAGCAGTTAGGGGGAAAATGAAGCTGAAAAACATTTGAACAGCACAAACATATAAACATTATCTGAATTGTTTTGAAGACAGTGCATATGTGTGGTTTTCCCCATTATGGGATTAATGTTTAGATCTGATAAATTAAAACCTCTTACTGCAAAGAGAACACAGCTATCTGAGACACACCTCTTTCATCATATTGTATTTTCAAGCAGGAGAACCTAAATGAATGAATAAATGAGTGAATGAGCATGTAACAACTCAGTCAGTTTATTCACAGCTCTTTAAAAAGTGAGGAAATTTGACACAGGGAAGTGACTTTGGCTGTGTGAAACAACTGATCCGAGGTCAGTAAGAAGGTCAGTAACAGAGTTAGATTTAAGTTGCAGGAGAATTTAAGTCCTCAATGTTCCTCAGCTGGTAACAGTGACTTCCAGTAATAGCAAAACCAAGTATGTGTGAGTGCGTGAGGCTGTGAAATGGGCAGGCACATGTTTCTCCCTATTATGGGGTAATGTAGGGGATCTATATTTATTGTGATGATGCCTACAGCTAAGGTGCTTGACACCTCCATTTATGAAGAGCTTGAACAGTACCAGAAAGTTTTAGTCATAAAAGTTCATCCATTTCTGATAATGAGATCAGGGAATAAAAATGTAACACAGCAATACTTAAAAAAAACCTTGCATGTTGAGGACTCCCAAACCTCAAGGTCTGGAGTGACCTCTTGAAGTCTGGGAAATGACTCATCTTGGTATCAAAGACATGGTTTTGCCTTTTCTACGAAAATTCATGCGATACTTGGCTAATTATGGAAAACATGTTTTTTTCATGCTTGGGTAACAGGGACAGAAGACAAGAAGGGAGAAACACATATGGATGCAGAGAGACAAAAGTACAAGGGAAGAGGAGCGATTGTGGCAGAGTCACCAGCCAAAGGACAGCATGTTCCAGCCATTATTTGTCACTGCTCTCACACAAGTAACCCAGCACTGCCTCTGGCACTCACTTAAAGAATAATCTGATAATCAGTTCAGTGCACTCTGAAACAATTATTATTATCTATGAGACAGGTAAACTGGAAAACCAAGTATTAGTTCATGGCCTGGCTCTTTATTAGGAGACATGACCTGTCCAGTGGGAGCCTCCCAGACCCTACTGGGAGAGGCTTCTGGGGCACCTCCCCACACACTACAGTGCACAAACAGGAATTGACTCCCTGCAGCTCAAGAGCTCTGCAGAACCTAACTATCTAGTGCCTGGAGTTTGTTACCACACATTGATTAAACACACAGTCTCTCCAGTTCTATCCTGCAGCTCAAAATGTATTTGAATTTCTAATTCAAAGTTACACTTGTGAGACTGAGTATCATATACCATTTATGGCAGTAATGTTACCAGATTTTTTGTCTTTCCTTCAGCACTCACTTCCTTGCAAACAATGCACTGAGAGAAGGAAAAGCATGCATGCATACACACTCCTAATGCTGAACTTCAGTCAAATATATGTTCCCTTAAAATGTGTTCAACTAAAGAAAATTAGTAGACCAAAACCAAGTCCAATGTACATATAACTTAATGATATATACCATGTACACATACTTTAAGGCTTGGTTCAAACCTGCTACTAAGAGTTTGCATTGTCTGTGACTGCAGAATGAACAACCCTCTAGAATCATCATGGACTTCATTCTTACCAACAACAAATTCATCCAGGACACAGGCTGGGTTGCAGCCTACATCTGGTAATGAGGGAAGCTCCACAGCACCACAAAGCTAGTTTTTTCTGAATGTCTCTGAAAATAAGAGTGTTTAAGGAAGATGATTGTGGAATAGCAGGAAGTGTATTTAACCTCTAAGCAAGAGCCATGAGGCAAATGTCTTTCTATCAAGAATCTTTGTTTAAAATCCAACCACAGGCAGCATCTTAACTTTCTGGTTGCATCTAGTAACGTGTATTTAACTGGTGTGTGAATCAATACATCTGGATCAATTGCTACTGGATATGGTTTCAAAAGAAGATTTTGGCAGCACAGGCAAAGGCTACATGAATCCATGGGTATTTTCCATTGTGTGTTTCTCTGATTCTATGAAGAAAATTAGTAGGAACTTACAGTGATAATATCAACTGAATATAGAACAATAGACAGTTTTATGTCCTGTTCCTGTTTCTGAGTTATCCTGCCAGCTTTTGTGCCTGTGCAATCATCTTTTCACTTTTTTTGGAAGTGTTTCTTCTAGTCTATCACTGTATGAAAAACTGACACAAATGGGAACAAACTGACTGCCAACCCAAGAGAAACAGTGAAAATGCAAAATATGAAATGCTGTCAAACATACATTGCAAACAATCTGGGAAAATAGAAAAATACCTTTTCTCTTTTACTTATAATAATTTTAGAAAAAACATAGCACAAAATTTTTTATTAGAAATGTGATATTTCAACAATCTTCAATTTGAAACACTGTCTCACTTGCTGCCCTACCAACTGTGAGCTCTTTTTCAAAATAATTCAGGAAAGCCATGACAAAAACTCACTCTCATGAATGTTATTTATGTGTAAACCAAAGTTCCCCTTGAGCTACAGGCTCTTCCATCTGACTATCACAAACTTCTCAACTTCCTGCTAGCTCAATGCACCAAGTCTGCTACAATTTCTGAATTAAGGGAAGCCAGCTGGAGGTAATGAGCACACTCGGGATATGTCCTTTTTTCCTTCTCAAGACTTCCTTGGCAGCATCGATTGGTGCAGATGGTACGAGTTTCTTCACTCCTGTGTGCCACAATGCTATAGTTTGATCAAAAGCAAGGCTCCTGCCCCGGGCAGGGCCATGGAGACAAAGCGCAGCTGGGGAAATGCCACCTCCTGGAAGAGCAGGCCCTGTGAGAACCATGTACTCGCTGCCTCCAGCACAGCACTGCAGCCTTCAGCCCACTTTATGAGGCCACATGCTAAGCACAGCTGGTGGCCAGACTGCAGGCATTTGCCAAGAGCTGCATTTGGCACATGGGGTTGCAGAAGGACAGAGGGGCTGTGGTGGTTTGCGGCACAAATGTCAAAGAATATGGACATGCACATAATGTGCCAGGGCAGAGATCCCAAGCCAGTGTCTTGAAATTAGATGGGGAACATGGTGACTGGCACACAGGCAGCACTGCTGAGAATAGCTTTCAAAAGACACATTTGCTATAGGAACATATTCATCCTAAACTGAAATCAGATAGGAAGAAGTCACCTGGCTGACACAGCTCTTTGCTCCATCTCTTCATTCCCAGCAAACTGAGCACAGGACCCTATCCCAGCATCTTCAGTCAGCCACATTTTCCTGTCTTGATGTTTACCTCACCCTTCTGCTTCCTTGCCCTACAACTGGTTCATAGCTCAATTTCCTTTAGATAAGGAGGCAAAGGCAAAATGTGCTCTGAATTCTGGTATGTATTATCATTATTTTCTTCTAAATTAATTAGCAAATCAAATGTGATAGACACAGTACCATTCAAAACCACCTTGCTTGTAAAAGCAGGAGCTGCAGCCCTACAATACCAAACATGTCACTTTCTGGGCAAGGAGGACTGGCAGAGTATTGAAGTCCACTTTGTCTTACAAGAAAGTACTTGGCCTCCTTTTCCGTCTTCTGAGACAAGACACAGTGCTCTTCAGTTTCCAGTGAAGTCAAGGGATGAAGACCTGTACAGCTGCATATGCTTATTTTCACAGTGTCTGATGAACATCATATATTTATATATGCAGCATGACTGTATGTGCCAACATAATATTTCTGTTAAATCTTGCTGATGTGTATTAGGAAGGTACTTCTAAAATGTGAATGTAAGTAGGGTACAACAAACAGCAGCAACTTCTGAAACACCTTTTTTTCCTTACTGTTCAAATTGGCTATTCTTCTGTAAATACAGGACTCAAACTCTGGCTCGATGCATATCTACTGATCCTCAGCTACATTTGGGTTTCCTGACATCAAAGTTGTTTATTCCAGAATTTTAAAACTGTCTCAACTGTAAACAGTATGAAGCAGGAACATGGCTCTTCCGACATGTTTATACAGCACGTAGCATAGCGAGGTCCAAACTGTAATCACAGACTTGATATTATTGTAATATAAATAGTGCTTTCATGTCTAGAGTCATCAAACAAAGCTAGAAATTATTTTTTTCTCAATATCTGAGCAGCAGTAGTCTAACTGAGCTAATTCTCACACCTTGAAGATTAGCTAGAGCTTTTGTGTCTGTAGTACTCGGGCCTGCTCCTTGCTAGAACTCTACTACTGAGAATCACTTATACAAAAGGTAAAAGAGAGAGAAAATGAGAAACAGAGAGGGAGGGAAAGAGAGGAAAAGGGCAGTTGCTGACAACCCACTTTTTTTCCAAGCATTACCCAGATAAGCATACCTGTAGCTGCTTCATCTGATGCAACTGCAGCCGCAGATCCGACACGTTGCGCTTCATGCCATGCAGGCTGACTTGCATCGACGGGGCTCCTGCAGGGTGATGGAGGACAGCTGACTCCACAGTTGCCAGTGCATTCTTCCCCCCAGACACGTTTGCAGCACCTGAAATAAGCAGCAGTATAGGCTGAGCTCACAGCAGAGAACATGACCCCTCCTCTGCCCACTGAATCCTCACATATTTCACACGGACAAGGAAAGAAAATGACAGATGACAATGCTCAGTATTTACAGGGGACTGGCATGTCCTTATCCAATATATTTTGAAGGAAGTCTGTACAATGTCAGAGTGCTTGTGGGCTGGAACCTCAGTTGTATGAGAGCACTGCATTACCCCAAGACTGCTTTCTAACACATGTCAGGGAGATGGGATAATAAGCTATAACTGCAGATTACATAAAACAGCAGAAAATCATATTGGTGCTGAAAGTAGCTTCAGAATTGCCCTTCTATTACACATCTGAGATCAAGCTGATGTAAATTCATAGGACTCCTGAACTGTGTACTTGTTAATTAATCATCACAAGAAAGAGATTCAGTCAATCTGCCAAATGTGGGGAAAAGGTTTCTATGGAAAATCTTGCTTTGTGGCTTAAAGGACAATTGCATTATTTCTAACTGTGGCCATATAAAACCAGAGACATAAAATGATGGTGTGGCAGAGGCTCTCCAGTCATGTTGCATGCACCACTCCCTTTTAGTTTGTCAGAAAGGAATACAGCATAACACAAGGAAGTAAGCTGAGACACTCTGAAAATAACCATCAGTGTCCTCACAAGATTTCTCTGTTAAAGAATGCTGCTCCTCTACAAAGCATCAATATTAAGCTTTTTCTTTTCAGTCTCGAGTATGTGGGAAGAAACTTTATTTACAGGTTACCAGCATAATCCAGTTCAGCAGCTAATAGTCACGTTACAGCTTCCTCTTGCAATTTGCACTTACACACTCACAGTCTTCAAATTTTCTTTCTAATGTGTCCCTTCCCACTGCCCCCAGTCCCACTACCAGCAGACAAAATGACAGACTGTTATAGGGTGCCACTTCATTTTTTGAGTCCAGCAATATGTAGTCCCACATACTCTTCTCATCACACTGCCAAAGCCACCTTATTGCTTGAGCTCAGATGGCTCAGATGGCTGCGGCTCCCTGAACTATTGCACTAGCAGCCCTGCAGTACAGGAAAGACACTGAGGTGCTAGAGCACATCCAGAGAAGGGCAATGAAGTTGGTGAAGGATCTGGAGCAAAAGTTTGATGAGAAATGGCTGAGAGAGCTGAGGTTGCTCAGCAGGGAGAAAAGAAGTTTCAAGGTCCTTATCACTCTCTACAGCTGCCAGATAGGAGGTTGGAAGGAGATGGGGGCTGGTTTCTTCTCCCAGGTAACATGTTATAGGACAAAAGGAAATGGCCTGAAGTTGCCCCAGGGGAGGTTCAAATGTAGTATCAGGGAAACTTTCTTCACTGAAAGGGTCACCAAACATTGGAAGAGGCTGCACAGGGAAATAGTTGAGTTACCATCCCTGAAGGTATTTAAAAGATGTATAGATGTGATGCTTAGGGACCTGGCTTAGTGGTGGACTTCGCAGTGTTAGCTTAAGAGTTGGACTTGATGATCCGAAAGGTCTTTTCTAAACTAAATAATTCCATGATCCTATTCTATGATTAGGTCATTCCCTACTTCACTTCCTTCACTATGAATAAAACAAAAAGTCTGAGGAAACAGAAAATAGCTCATCATTGAATCTTCACAGCGGTTTTGGTCATCATTTGTTCCCACAAGCACACATTCCATCAAGTTCAGTGAAATCAAACAAAAATCAGTGTTGAGAGTTTTTCTTTGCCTGTTGGAGGCAAAGGCACTAAAGTGCATGACACATCTGACTGGAATGAGTATGAACCCAGGAGTGGGAAGTTCTATTCCACGCTCTCATCGCTCGTAGTCTTTTCAACCAGTACAGTCTCCAAAAGTGCCCAAGTGAGTACAGCTCAGGGTAACACACTGTTATTCCTTTGTCAACAGGTGTGGACACCAGTAATCCTAAAGGATGGAAATCACAACCAAGCATTTTTGTTTTAAAATAGGCCACAAGTTTTTTAAGAATGTTGCTTCTTGCTTTACCTACATTTCCAATTCCTGTCAGTAGAAGCACAGGCCCCTCTGGCTGGATCTGTGCTACATACAGTGTTTCATGCCATAGGCTTCCAGAGACATGCTCAGACAAAAAGCTGTTCTAGCCTGGTGCAGGCTGTTGTAATGCTATACCTGCTCTAAAAATGCTCCAGCTAAATCTCCTTGGTGCTTCAACAACAGCACTTTTCACTACACTGCTGAGTAAGCTGCTGCACATTTTTGCTATACTCCACTATGACTCAATGCTCTCTTGACTTTCAAAGAGCTGTTTAACAGAAAGCAACACTCAAGAAATAAACAGTCCATGTTCACTGCTATTATGTACCCACTCCACGCTTTCGGTCTAATATATGCTAATACTTATCTGTCTACATGTACACAGTGTTTTTTCCTACATTCAAGCATCTATTTCTCTCCCACATGAACTATTTTTTTCACTTTTTTTTAAAAAGAAAATGGTAGTTAGTTCATAAACCTTACAGACAGAAACCACCAGGGAGTCTGAAAAATGTGGATAAGCCTCCAAGAGCTCTGATCCCTAGCCACAAATCTGGACTATTTTTGAAAGCACATCTACCTTTCTGCTATCCTTTGCCTCAAGCAAAAGCTCCAAAACCTCAGCCCCTGATCCTGTGATGATGCAGCCAAGGCATGAATCAGTCCCCACCACTCTTCCCCCATGCTGGACCCCAGTCAACTTGCATATTTTCTCAGGAAGGGGTTGCCTGCTTTCCTTTTAGTGGAGATGGACCGTGATCTGCTTCTGTAAGCAATAAATGTCTCTTTCTCTCTACAGAGCAGCTCTCCTCCACTGTGGCTGCCTCAGCCACCTCTTGTCTCCACCGGGTACTCTCAGCTGCCGCAGTGTCCCTGCTGCAGAGCGTCCTCAGAGCCTGTGAAACATGAGCTGGGACTCCCGGGTGTGAAACACAAGGAGACACTGAGTGAGAAGTAAAGATCTGCAGTTGATTTCTCAGATACACATATTTTCATCAAAACAGAATAGTAGTGCAGCTGAATGAGGGGCTGCTTCATCTAGGGACTATAGCTCACTTTTGGAAATAGTCCCAGGCTGTAGCTTTGCGATTAGATGTGTGGCCAGATCTTTCAATAGGGAAGAAACAGCATTGGCTCTAAGGTTTTTAAATAAACCCTTGCTGGAGCAGGGTAAGGGGGCCTAAATGCAAACCCCATCCACAATTCTCTAGTACTCTGGACAAAAAAAAATGTTAACGGCTAAGCTGTCATGTTTAGAGTACAAAGAGAACAGATGTGCAGGAAGGGGAAAGATTTGCTGTTTGCTCAGGAAGGTAAGGAACACAGCTTCTACTCCCTGATGCTTGACCTTTGCTGTGGTTGCAAAGACACTGCTCTCCTTCCATTTTCCAGATTATTTTTTCTAAAATGCTACTATTTTATTTTGAAGCAGGCTGGGAAAAAAGGCCATCAGAAGACACCCACCAACGTTTCTTCACAAATGATCATCTTCTCATTAAAGAGCCACATCATTTACAAGCATCATTTGGGGAGACATGACAGTTACTAGACAGCATTAAAACACCCTTAAAAGAATAAAATACTCTCTATATATGTGTGCATCTTCACCTCATTGATCCAGAATGAATTCAGGATCATGTTTTGCCTGCAAATGCTGACAGAGTTCAAAGATCAGCATGATCTATCTTTGAATCTGAGAAGAGCAAGCAGATATGGACAATGTTTTAATTCACAGGTCATCACAGCAAGAGTCAGTCATGTGAAAAAGGAACACAGACATACAGAGACGACAATTCACAAAGTGTAAGGAATCAAATCTGAGCCCTATGTTTGTAATTCTTCGTGCTGCCGCCTTCTCTTGGTTTGTAATTGTGGCATTAGAGCACAAAGTCACGCTCCCGGGTACCTTTTTCAGCAAATACTAAAATGTCTTCCTTCCTCTTCCAACAAGGCAACAAGCAAAAAACTACTGGTTTTTTGGTTATCCATGACACAACTAGTCTCAGTTTCATCTATGAATCCAGGATTTAGTCTATCAATCAATTTCCACTCGATGAACAAAAATATGACAGAGAAGAGAGTATGTGAGCATTTCTCAGGATATCTGTTAGCAATCTCAGAGACTCTTCCCAGTATGATTCGGTTTCAGAGTCACATGCTGTTCCTAAGTGAAATCCTCCTTGATGGCATTTGCATTTAATGAACTGAAGATCTTTATAAGGATTCAGTCACAGGGCTTCTCCTAACATTAGAAGAGGCATAACCGGTCTGTGGAGGGTTCCTGTTCTTTGAACCCAGCCCCCCATGAAAGAACTGAGCCTAAGGCAATAAAACTAAGAAATACAGACAAGCATTGTCATTACAGTCTCATTTTCCCCAGAGAAAAAGCTTTTTTTTTCCAAGGTCCTTAATATTTGAGGCTGCCGCAGACTGGCAAGGCAAAAGCACATTAAATACAACAGTTCAGTTTATATGACGTACCAGAGTATTCACAATCTAGCTATATAGTTATCTAGAGTTTAGAAATTTTTGTTTCTTTCACATCCCAAGATAACTAGTTCTTTATTTTTTCCATGAAAGTTTCCTATCACTGGAACACATACCATAAAATATAATGTCAGTTCAACATTGATAAGCCAATATTATCTTGCACAGATGTTTTATTGTTTAGGATGGGAAGCAATTCATGTTTTTGCTTACTAGTGCTCTACAAAGGACTGCTCAATCAACACTTTATACCACTTTTTCTTTCAAATAGACTTTGAAATTGCTAAAACTGGTATGTCAGTGCACAGTTGTCAAGTGGAATTGTAAAGTAAGAGAGTAGCATACCCTAAATGGCTATACTTAATAAAGATTGGGCTGAATTGAAAAACAAAATAGCGGTCAGCAGAAGTGTTTCTAGATGCTACTGGCATGTTTAAACCCAAGCATATTTACAAAAAGGAGAAACATTCCGTAGCATATTCTGGCAGATTGCCTAATTTTCAAGTAAGCAGGGATTGCATTGATGCATTAGACTGTGTCACGCACAATTTCAAAAGCAGGTGCAAAAGCAAAATATTCCATTATACAGGAGTGTTCTATTATACTCCAGTCTTCAGTTAACAGCTGTTGTGGGTTACAATGCTGTAGTATATTGGGTTCATCACACTTTGTTTTCTTTACCTGCTATAATTTAATTTTGTGGCTGAGCCATGCTGGAAGGACAGGATTTGGGAATGCAGGTGCTGGAGTTACAACTATATAGCACTGATAGGGATCTTTGCAGACATCTGGCTGCACGGCTGGTCCCACTGACCTATCCCCATATCCAAAGTGATGGGAAAGGTATCTATTGCTCAACCTGAATGATGGAATCCTTACTCACATGCTGGATATGGGAATGGCCATGTGACAAAGTCAACGTTTCTGTCAGAAAGGTACAAATGCTGATCTGATCTTTTGACAGTAAATTACACTCCCCACCCTCCACCTCTCCCCATGCTTAGATATGCAGCTGTTAGATGTAATTTTGCCATTTCAGAGACATGTGTTCAGTTATATGATAAGGTAGCAAGTGAGGAGTCTTTAGGAACAACAGTGTCAGGAAATGCTTGCTGGTCAGATGAACCATGCTATTCTAGTGGACTGGGCAGGACTTTCAAAGAAATACCCACCTTTGCTTTATGTAAGGCTGTTTTCCCCATGAATATTATTCCATTTCTCATTTCATTGAGAGAACATGCACACAAATCACTGAACAGTTTAGGTTTAAAGGGACTTTTGAAGGTCATCTGGTCCACACTCTCAGTTAGATCAGGACCTCCAACTCAGTTCCCCCCCTCAAAGTACTTGGCTGAATTAGTACCAACACAGGGAAGACAGAAAGGCTGAACAGCAATGCACTACAAAGAGGAACACAAGACAATGTGTGTGCAGGCTGTGATGGTTTCATTGGCACTTTACATGAGACGAGGCCTGCACAAGTGGGAAACACCATGAATTCTCAGTCTATAATGTTACGGCAATAGGGAAAAATCTAGGAGCATTTTGCAGCTGTTTTGAAAAATTGCAGACTTTTCAGTAAATTGTCTGAAACTGAGAAATTACAACTTATTTCTTCAAAGCCTTAAGTATTGTTCTCCCCATCCAGAGGCCAGCAGGAAGGGAAGAGCTGGAGCTGGACCACAGAGTGGCTTGGGAACAAAGCTTCAGAACCAGGATTTTAGCACTTTCTTTCTTGCACGTGCTTGATAGTTTCCAGGTCTAGTTTGATTTCTGTCGGTTAGGAGGACATACTGCAATTCCAGACGAACAGGAATCCTGAACGTGCACTAACAGCTCCAACAGAAAGGCTAGTTAGGAGCATAATAGGTTGGCTAATAAATGTGTGTGGTTTACTACCTGCCAGAGCACAGACCTCCCTGTGGGAACAGCACTACCAGGAAGCAGAGAACTGCCTTTATTTGCATTCAATGAATGACAAAAGGCAAAGAGGAGGCATATAAACACAGCAACACCCTGCAGACTTTTCCAGCAGAAGCCCATACACAAAGAGCTTCAGTCCCATGGAGATCTTCTTTCACAACAGCCTTAACTCTGTCTTTTAAACACTTAACAGCTCTCCAAGTCAGAAGCTAAAATAAGAGCAGCTCCTACCGGCTTCATAATCGGTAACAGTTTAGGGGAACTCTAATAATTAGTAACAGAGGAATATGGCTTAATTAAGAAAAATGCTGTCTTGCTGACAACTAAATTTCTTGGGTTTTATTACATCCATAGTATCTTACTGACAGCAGGAGCCTAGAGAAAAGTTCAAGTGACCAGAAAAAGAATGAAACGTTTAGTCTTCTACAACAATCTGGATACATTTGGGTTAATGACAGATATATATACTATAGATGGGATGAGTCACTGGAAAATTCACCATAAGCGGAGGCTCTGCATTTCATTTAAACCATTCAGCACAGGTGTAAAAGTCATTCAAATACCACCTAAACCTGTCTGAAATTCCTCTCTTAAAGATGTGATTGACTCCCATATCCTGAACTTTAACTTCAGTTCTGACACTACACCTACAGGAATTTAAATAAATTTGACATTTCCATAAGCAGTGATGGCTGTAATGTTAGAGCTACTCATACACCTGAATAGCCTCCAACACAAAACTGAATTATCTTACCTGCAGGGTCAACGCTGCTCTTGCTGGACACAATTTTCAACATCATCTTCTCACTAAAGTAATAAAAAGAATAATTTTAGCTTACTAACATTGAAACTATTGTGAAGTTTATATTCAGCAAATTAAATGGCCTCATATAGCATATATATTTTTAATTTACATCACCAGTTGTTTATTAAAAAATCACCTCTTAATTCAAGTTAAGCAAGGAATGGAGTACAAGCAGTAGAAAGTACAGAGATGTAGCTACATTAATTCTTTTTAACACAAAGAAGAGTAATGCAGTTAATCTCCATCTATAATTTGTCATATTCTTCCTCTCTGCCTAGCATTCTCATGGAGATGATAAAGATATTTAAAAATGATTGAGCATTCAGGTTTGGTTTTTTTATTATTACATTCAAATATTATTTTTGTTGATTGATTACTAAAATCATTACAGATGAATTCTGTTGTTACCTAGAAGCATCTTTGCTATTACTTGTATTTGGCCCTTTAAAAAGCGCAGACTGAACAAGACCAGTTAAACTGGCAATCTGTTTCTCCATGGCTTGTATCCTCTCTCTGTAAGACAAGAGAACCGTTTGTTAAAGCCAGATATATTTGCTTTCAGACTTGTTTTTCCAGGTGAATGATTACCACAGGATTGGAAAGACACTACAGAGTTTGTGCAAAGACCCACGGATACCAGTTTGCATATACCTTATTGCAGCACCTTACCATACCTTGGTTTGGACAGCTTTTGCATGGTAACAGTCAAAAAGAAGGTATCTGCTTAGTTAAAATGAACAAAACAAACAGCCACCAGGATAATAAACTTGTAATGATCTCAAAGATAGGCACCTAAACCAATCTGTTGACGCCTCTTGGCACTAGCGAAAAAGATTTTTTTTTAGCTTTACATGGATTTTCTCTTTTACCTACACCGAGCCAATAGTTTTGCCTGTACCTAAGGTTTCAGGATTAAAGACTTTACACTTCTTTTTGTTACTATTTTTACTTTTCCCAAACCCACAATTTTCGTCTGTGGAGCATTTAATCTGCCCAAGCTGACTACTTTTTAGTCCAAATCCTTTGCACCTGACATCACAACTGTCTGCCTTGGAAAGGACAGAAATGTGACAGAGAGGTGCAGGACATCACTGTATGGCAACATGATAATAAAACAGATTTGCCTTCATTCAGATATTCAGAGAAATTACTAAAAAGCAGAAGAAAAGAAATGAAGAAGAACTACAATAGGTATGGTCAGTGTTTTCTGCAGGAACCAAAGGACACTGAACAACAGCAGTGACTTTTTTTTTCTGGAAGGCTAACATTTGTGTGCTTATCTATTTGCATATAAATGCATATATTTGTCAGGTATCGGGGGACCTCCTCGGTGGGCTCCAAAACAGCCTTTTGCTCTCACAGGTGTCTACTTGTACACGGCAGTATGCCAAGAAACACCACAACACAGACACACATCACTAAGGGATTTTCTGAAGAGATGTCAGTCAGTATATGCCAGCATTAAAGTGCCTGGGGAGATATACAAAAGCAAATACTAACAGAGGTCTGTGTTTTTGGAAGATGACTGGGAACAAAACTTCTCAAAAAGCAAGTGACTAAGACAGCAGCAGTGACTGATGAAAAAAGATGAGACAGACATGCTGAGACACAGACTGAGCCTGCTGCAGGGACCATCCACCCCCACCGCGGCATCCTGGGCACATGGGGAGCAGCCAAACTCTAGCCACCCTCAGCTCCAGTTGCTCTTTGGTGGCCACAGCAATGCCAATCAATAAAAATAAACTGAAATGTAAGTACCAATGGCAGGCAAAGCAAGCTGACATGACACACAGCAAGTAACGAGCCCTGCTTGCAGCTAGATGGCTTAACCAGGATAATAATTTCATTCACAATCAGAGAACGAATGAGGTTTGCTGGGATAGCACACCAATACCATCGGCAGGAGAGACTCAGACATCCAGAGGTTGAGCAAACAGGGCAGCAAAACAAGTAATGAGATTCTAACAGGCACAAGCAGGGAAGAAAGCGGTCAGTCAGTTCCCAGCCAGCAGACATGTTCTTATAGAGATTTAATACAGTGTGTGCATCTTACTTTTCTGTCTTCATGTTGAAAGGTATTTTGAACGGTGATGAAAAGTCCAGTGAATCTGACCTAACTAATTTCAAACCAAGAAACACCTTACAGAATTTCCACTACTACAAGTTTTGAAATAAGAAATTGATTCAGACTACAGTAACCTTTGGAACAAAAGTAAGTACTAAAACCCAGGGATAAATACATTCTAACTAACTTTTATACAGCATTTTTGACACTTAATAATGAAAACTTCTTTTTCCCCCAGACAATCATCACAAAACCTTCTTGTAACTGAACTCAACTGGAAGTCTATCTGTTTTACCAATTCATAAATATGATGTTTTTTCCATCCCACATTTGATAATCTGGAAGCAATTTTCTGCTTCAAAAGAGATTATGGCTCCACAAAGCTGATCTTGTCCTTTGCCATGAAATCTAGGAAAATACGTCGTTAAGAGGGAGAGGGATGTTCCAGAGATAGGAGATGATGAAAAACGAATGAAATACTGGAATCAATTGCACAGAGCACATTATTTTTCATATGGTAAAAGCATTAAGAGTGTGAGGAATCTGCATGTGCTCTAGAGTAACTCTGTTAGAAACAAGGCAGGATTTTTCCTGTTTCACTGTAATACCCAGACTTGTTATGGCCATCAGCACCAAACATTTCAAAACCAGGTGTCTGAAAAGGGGCGCCTTTTAGCCATTAAATAAAACAACCTGACATTCGGAGGCCAGGCGGTCTGACTGAGGGCAGCGGGAGGCAGCACACCCCAGCATGGACACAGGGGGGCTGCTGCTCCGGTGTGACCTCAGCTGGTGTGGCTGCAGGGCTGGTGGCCCAGTCCTGCCACCTGCCACACGGCCCTAGAGGAGCAGGAGAGGCTCTGTAGCCAACCCCTTCCCCTCTGGCTTCCTGTGAAGGGCTGGAGCAGCCTCAGCTCAGGGAGGGAGAAAATGAATGCTTTCTCAGCCTGTGCCAGGCCAAGGTCTATCAGGGATGCCAGCACTGCCATGACAATTGTGCATTTGGGGTTCTCAACATTTTATTTTTACCTCTTTCTGTGCTTCTTGCTGTGGACAGGAAAGATGGGGGAACAGTCTGGTCCACCAGCCCTCCCTGCACAGAATAGGCAGCCAGAGTCCCCAGAGCACAGCATAGGGTGAGGTCCCACAGATGGGGCAGCCAGAGACCCCAGAGCACAGCATAGGGCAGGGTCCCACAGATGGGGCAGCCAGAGACCCCACAGCACAGCACCGGGCAGGGCAGGGCAGGGTCCCACAGCAAAGGACAGGCAGGGGCAAGGGGCAGACACAGCAAGGGGCAGACTAAGGCTCCCAGGGCACAGGACAGGCCAGCACTCCAGTGGCATGGGGCAGGCCAGGCCAGGATGTGGAGCACCAGGAAGGAGGGTCAGGCAGAACAAAATGCAGTGGTGCCTTTTTGCTGGTGGTGGGAGCGCAAGAGGACCCAACCCTGTCTCTGCCCCCAGAATAATTTCCCAGATAAAGCTGCATCTCTCCACCACCCAGGAAGTGCAGGGAGGGTCCTTTCTACAACAGTTGGGAAAGAAATTGCCTTTTTATCAGCCCAAGCATCAGAAAGGCATTGCTTCACATTGTTTTCCTATGAATACTTGGGAGAGTCAGAGCTGGCAGTACAGTGGGTGAGGAAAGGAAGGAGGCAGGGTCAGAGGTGATGCCCAGCCCATCTAGTCTCTCCATCAGACTTGGCTTTGGGTTTTCACAGACCTTGTCCAGCAAGGCAGGCACAAGCCACTCACCAGCCCTGTTCTACCTAGAAGAATGATCCACAGCTCCAGTCCTGGGGTCATCCAGGCATTGGGTCTTGCCTTAGCATCCTGCTCCCCAAATTCAGCAGAAGCAAAGCAAGCCCTTGCTTCTCTGAGGACTGTGCATGGATACATCACATTTCATCACCAGATTTCTTCCTTACAGCTTCACTGAAGTTTCATGTCACTCCCTCTACTGAAATTAACTGGAAGCAATGCCAAGAAGGGTACAGCATATTACTGAATTGGTACCCCCTTGTCACAGCAATGCTATTTAAGCATGAATTGCATGTTACCTCCCTTTCCTGGGGACATCTTTAATATTCACATCACTGAGAAGATATTTCATACAGACACAGAATAAAGCTAGGCTACAGAACTGTTCATTCATGTTCCTGTCCAACCCTAGGCTGTGCAGTGCATCATCCATAACAGATGCACTCAAATTCCAGGTCTGCACCATGAAGTAATTGGCACACCTTCCTGGAGAAAAATTTTCAGTGACTTCATGTTTTATAGTTTAACCCCAAGTGAAGTCTGTATAAGTAATCAAAAGAGGATCAGAGACAGGGAAATACACATTTCGGTATTACTCTATGAGAGAAATATTTCATTACAATTTTTATATATCGGTGGGAAAGAAAGGAAACAGGAGTAGGTTATCTTTCTCAATGGCTTCCCTACAACCAACTGTAGGTGTCTCAGTCAGACTTTATCCCAATGACCCCCAGAACAGCTGAATGCATATCCTGGAAAGGTGGGAATCAAAGACCAGCAGAAATCTTCCACACTTTGCTCTCTTCCCACAGAAAAATATACACGCAGGTGAGCATTTCAGTCTTCTAAGAAGATGACTAAACTCAATTTTTCTACTAGCTTGGAGCAAAAGGGAAAAAAGGAAGCTCTGAAGCACTGCCAGCTGTGATACTATGTGACAACTCTTATCCAAGAGCCAGCATCTCATTTTCCTCTAACAGGCAGAAGACAAAATACAGTTTACCCTTCCTCCATCCTGTATCAGTCATTTCTATTCATCTTTTTCTGCCTGGTTTTTCAACACCTTTCACAAAGGAAGATGCAATTTTGGCCCTGTGGAAAGTGTCTGAGAGGGTGTATCTGCAAAGGCCCCTTACACAATTCTCGACACATTGTTGATGGAGTCTCTCACTTTTCCTGCCTTTACAAAGTATGGCCACTTTTCCTAATGCACAGAGTCCAGTCATACTTCAACACATCAAACAACGAAGTACTTTTGTGGTGAAAACTGTATCTAATAAATCTACACATGGCCATTAAACTTTAGTATTGAACTGCAAGCCATGAGCCATGAATGTGATCACATTTTTTGCTCAGTCCAACCATCATCTTTTCTTACTAATCACTAGTATGGCATAAAAAGAATATGACAAAAATTGTGTTCAGGCAGAAGGGAACCACAGTACAATCCTGAAATCCTTTAAGAGGAAAAATATTCTCTTATCTTGCTGTTCTAAGGATTGTACTTCAGTGAGCAGCAGCATTTATTATATACATATTCAGCACTATCATATAACCTAAAATTTTGCAACACTTGTTATAAATGCAAAGATTACAAGTTAAACAGCATTACATTGAAGCAACTTCTGTATAAACAGCTTCTTGTAATCTATCAACATTTAAACATCTGTTTTGCCTGTAGTAACTTCCAAAGGTAATGGAACCCTTTTCTTCAACAAAACCAGGATACAGTCAAAGAGGGGCCTTATCTGCAGTAAGTACCCAACATATTCTGATAAACTACATAGATATCCCAGTTCAGCCCTGCCCTGGAAATATTGAAGGAGAATTAATGGGGAAGAGAGATTCTGTTTGACTTCTGACATTGTCACTATCTATTTCAATCTTTTCTATGACTCATACTTAAATTTGCACTGTCCTGTGGTTGTGACAGTGCTACTTCAAGGTCATTTCCACAAAGACATGGAACAAAAGATGTATTCTTTGCTCGCTGCACACTCTATGAGACATGAAAGGAACAACAGTGCTGAGCTGGTGAATTTGGTGCCTGCGGGGTCCTCAACCCACTCCTGTCTTGTCACAGTGCACAAATGCAAAAGACCTCCCTCCTCACTACCCTCAAGGCTAAGAGATCCTCAGTCTGCCCACACCTTTTGCATGCAGGCTGAATGAATACACTGCCATGTGCTTTCTGTGGCCTGGCTTTAAGGCTCTTGTAGAGCAAGTAGATAACGTGCACAGCACAGAGGCATACACCACATTTTACTACACCTGGAAGACAATGAATTCAGCCTTATGTCTCCAATCCCCAAAATATTCTTACTCACAGAAGCAAGCCCAGCTGTACTGCTTATGGGTGTAAACTGTAAGTACTACACAACAAGGTGTCCTGTCATTATATATATCACCTTTCATCAGGTGTTCATAACAACCTTGTAACAATTCAGCACCTGTGGGATCAGGAAAAGACCACCTCAACTTGATAACCCCTTGTTTAGTTTAGTACAATTTCAACAGTGTTTGCTTTCAAAGTTTATGAAATTATTACAAAGTTAAATTAAGGCTTAGAGCATTTTGTGTCTATAGAATTCAAACTCAATTCTTAATATTGCAGTGGTTAGAAAACACACCAGTTTGCATTAATTGCTTTTGGTATTTACAATTATTTTTTAGAAAGTCGCACTTCCTCAAGGCTGAAAACAACCACAGCCCGTAAGAACAGCTTACAGAATTATTCTTTCAGTCCCATAACTAATACCTATCATTCTGAATTTTAAGGTCACGTATTTATTTGGAAGTGCAATTATGCAAATGCTGTTTTCTTCACTGTAAATATATGCTGTGACCAGGACTAAAACCGCTGGAGCAAAACTGCCTTTTAAGGAGCTGTGGAATGTATAGTTGCTCTTTATCCATTCACAAATATACAGCCTTGTGCATTTCTGTGTAGCTGAGAGAACAGTTGAGATGCCCAGAGGGAAGACAGAAAGTTGCACAATCCAAAAAGTTGCTGGTGTCCTTTCTTATTTTCAACTCCCTATCATGAACCTTGTAAAACTTTCAATCTGAAAATGGATTGAAACCGGCAAATTTCCTTAAAATTATTTCCTAGTTGTAATAATGGAAGTTTGAAATGAAATTTCAGGTACCTGCAACTTTCCCTTGGAAACAGATAGATAAAAATCAGATTTCACTGACCCAAGATTGTAATATGCCCTAACTCACACTACCAAGCTAAAAGCCTGTGATTTTTTTTGGATGGCTGATTTTCTTCATTTTCTTCATTTTTTTCCCCACCAGTAGATCTTACAACACTTTTTTATTTTCTGGCAAAGCCTGGTAAGAGGTTAAGCAAGTTGCTGAGACGGAGGGCATGTCTGGGGGCTATATGGAGCTCTGTATTTTCCCAGTGGTTAAGGCAGTCAGCAGTTACCTTTGGCCTCTGTGAGCTCAGCATTTTCCAGCAATTCATCTTCACTTCCCTAAAGAGCTCTATAAAAGTTAACAGCACAAACAATACACTAGAGATTAACACAGCTTATATAAATACACAGCAACCGCCTGGCAGCGATTTTTCTCTCCTAGGGCAGGGTCTATGGCAGGAGAAGCCTTCACAGACCTTTGCATAAAAACTGATCCTTAAAAAGACAGGAGTCATCATTGTCAGCACACAAAAGTTGGAAACAGTCACATCACCAACTACTTGTGGTGCTGGAAAAATCACCGGGAACAGCATTCGTGTTTCAATTTCTTCCCTGGGATAAACTAGCTCTTCTCAGCAGTTTCTCCTCAAGGAACATTATTGTAAACAACTGTCCTATTTTTATGCAAATTCATGTTTTACAGGAGGTAAGACAGTAATGATAAATACTTCCCATTTCCTAACACTAGATGAGAAAAACTTCACTCCATAAAGAACCAAAATTGTAATATCAGAGTGTCATTCTTAACAGGGGTGAAATATATTCCCTTATTAACAGGAACAGAACATCATTTGTTCTTGTAACATGATCTGGTTGTCTGGAAAGAAAAATCCTAGTTAATCATTTTATTTTATTATATTTTTTCCAATGAGTGAAATTTACACAAATGAAAATAACTAGGGATTCATCATGCATTGACAATACTTTCAAATTAATAATGGGTGGTATCGCATCTCCTCTAAATTACTAACTACCTTAACAGATAGCTAATAAACACTGCAGATGGGTACAGCAGCCTTCTACACATTACACTGTTGTCCCCTGGGTGTTAAATGACAAAGGATATGCAGATTAGGAACGTTTCTCATTTGCATAAATTAAGCCCCAGCTCTGCCTTACCTTGTCTCCTTGTCCTTGGGCATCCCAGGTGACCCATAGCCAAAAGCCTGCTTGTCAGCTGGAGAGGGCATTGCCTCGGCCATGCCCGGGAGGCCAATGGCACTTCGTGCTTTTGCATCCACAAACACAGGAGGTCCTGGATCCTTTTTGAAGGACTGCCGGCTGGGGGAAGACCTGTCAGGCTGGATGGTGTGGTGGGGAATGTGAGTGCCATGGTGAGGATGAATATCAACCATTCTCATGTCAGCCACCCTGTGGGGTGAGGCAGGAGGTGTTTTAGAGCCGAGAGTGGGCAAATGGCTCTCTGTGTACTTCCGTGACTTTTGTCTGTACAAGGACTGCTCCAGCATTTCTGGCTGCATAGAGGGGTTGCAGTAAGTGCTTGATGACCTCATGGCACTGCGATGGTAGGCTACAATGTGATCGGGAACATCGAGGGGGTGTCCAGAGTGGGGTGCAGCCACGCTCATCCTCCCCTCATGAAACAAGTAGGGCTCACCGTACAGACCTTCATTTCGAATCAAGGTAAGGTTTTTGTTACTCATGTCCTCATCTGGCTTCACGTCCCGTCTCTCCAAAATGGCGCTTGGGCTGGGCGATATTGAGCGCGAGGCTGGCATGCTGGACAGACGGTCCCGGGGGATGGTGGCATTGCCTGGCACACCCATGGGCCGGCCCCCACCATAGGGAATCCTGGACGGAGAAGGAGGCATGGAGTGGGGCACCGGGGTGGAGGGTGGAGAGCTGGGCATCGCATGCAGAGGATGCGTGGCAGATCCAGGCCGGGAACCACTTGGGCCTTCTCGTCCTGTATAAGCAATTTCCCTCTGCATCTGGAAAGAAAAGGAAAAACACGTAAGATATAAAATTACTGAATGAGAAAAACATGATGTGGGTTGTCTACAGAAAATAAGGAAATAAAACCAAGCCCTCAAGACAAAATAATTTGACATCTGCATAAATAAAACACTTTGGGACCACAGTGCATAAAGAAAATTACAGCATACTATAAACAGCAATAAAACAGGGTGTATGTTAAAGGAATATGAGCATTTTAAAAATGCTTTTATCTATGCAAACACCATCTTACCCTCATCTGATATTCACACCTAACAAAGTTGAAATCAGGGTTTTCAGTACCAGGTGTTCCAAGTATATGTGTAACCAGTGAAGACTTACATAGTTTATTGATTAGACATACAGCCAAGAGTTCACTGATTCCAAAGCAGGATAAAAATGCTGATGCTCTAGCATCACAAACACACCAGAAATCCTTAGTCAAGAAAAATAAATATTGGCATATTTTCAGTGTAGGATTTAGCCTTTTGCTAATAACTTGAAGCAGTCTTTATTAAACAAAGGATATACAAAGCACAGAAGAACAACATACACATTTATTGACTGTAACAGAGTGAAGTTGCATGAAGACAGTTTGACCCTATAAAACAAAACATGTGCCATTGCAAAGACAACAGGGCTTCAGACAGTTTGTGGAGCACTCACTCAGAATGTCACCAAATGTTTTATCACAGTTTGGCAAGCAGCAGCTCTAAGGAATGAGCAAGCAAGAAAAGAAAGGGAAAATGTCCACACCAATGTATTAGTGCTTTGTTAAGAGAGGCCTTGGCAAAAATCTGCCATGGGTTTGTGTGATTTTGAGATTTAGAATCTCACTCTGCTCAGCAATGATATCTTTAGATTGCTGAACACTGTCAATGACAGACACAGCAGAAATTCTCTCTCTAGCAAGCACTATGTGCCTGCTCTGCTGCCATTAGGGTAAGGTGGACAAACAGGGAGATGAAAAAGTCAGCTAGGTCATCCACTATGTATGAAAAAAATTACAGTTTCTTAAATTTGTGTTGACAATTGCAGGTTCTCCCTTCATCACTTCCAAGGGATTGTAGAAAACTGTGCATCACCAAGCCCTACTCCACATTCCTAAAGTTACAGAGTACACACTAATGTACAGTGCATGTTGCTGTGATCAGAAATCTACACAGTTTTTCTCCCCTCTCACTCCTTGCTTTGATACTGTGACTGGATTCACTGCAGTTACAGCGATCCATGGCAGATAAAGCAAGAAATTATTCCTGCCCCACCACATGTTTTTCCAATGGTAAGGGAATTGCAGTGTTGGTATAGAAACAATAGCTGTTCTTATCACAGCGAGTTCTGCACTTGGGAATTACAAATGACGTTCCCTGGGGCCAGAGATCAACAGTCTGGAGTATCAGGTATCAGAAAGAAGAAAGCAGATAACCTGCCTGTGGCAGCAGCAATAATAAATTAGTGTAACAGAACAAAAGATTGCACTGGGATGGGTCATAAGTGAGACCGACAAAAATTATGAAGTCAAACAGGCACATGGGATTATTTTTTCACTTGCATAGAGAATTATTCTAGTCTGGAATTTGAAATAAAATATAATTAAAATATAAATAAACAGTATTAATCACATTGTAAGTGGCCATTCAACATAATTTTCTATTGGCTTGAAGTTAACACTGCAATGTATTGAGCTTTATAGTGTGTTCAGACTTTGGACCTGGGCCAGCAGAACAAAAAGACTCCTACTGACTTGAGCAGCTTTGGGATCATGCCTTCAGGGACAGGCAGCTGCAGATGTTTCACACTGAGAGAAGAATCTAGAGGAAGAAAATTCTCCTTGATTTCTACTGTATAAGCTACAGCATGCCCTGTTTAGTTGCTTCAGATAAAGCTACAACAGATGGAATAGTATGTGGCACAGAAACCATAGACACTAGAATATGCCGGGCTACAGTGAGAGGAAAATTCCTACATTGCCTTGTAGAGGGGAGAAAATTTCCATGGGAACACTTGAAAGCAAGAGGTTTAATTTTCCCTAACTTCTGGACTTCATAATCCTGCATATGCTCATTCATTTCTCCCAAGTTAAAGTAATCTTTCAAAGAAAAATTCCTATTTTTCACCTTAGATATTTAAGATGGAATACTTTAAGATGGAAATAAATTCAAATGTGGGGCTGAGATACAGCTCAAAATCCTGTGCTTGAGTACTGATGTAGTTAACACTATTGCCTTTCATTTCAAAATAGCACTTGGAGTACACAGCCTCAGTCAAGACCCCTTGGGCTGGGCAGGGCACAAATGCCTGGGCAGCCAAACCCTTTCTGAAAAGTTCACTTTCTATTTTAAGCCAGGACTCAGGCCCAGGGTGGAGTGTGATGAAGGAGAGACCCGTTGGAGCCACAGAGTCCAGGGTGTCCAGGGCAGGTGCACTGGGGCATGTGGGCTGGGCAGGGACCTGAGTTGGTCACTGGGAGCCAGGCAGCCTTACTGGATGGACTACAGTGTCTTATGCCACCTGGTTGGTATTTCCTCTCTTTTCACTATTTTCTCTTCTCCAAAATCTCCAGATTATTTGCTTAGGGAAAGTTTAAAAATGCAAATGATGGTCTCTTCCTGCTTCTCATTTATACATCTTTTGTGTGATAGTCTATGCACACTAATCTCTCCCATATTCCTCTTTCTGTGCTGCTTTTCTTCTGTCCTCCACCACAAAAGCCCCATGTTGTTTGATAAAAACCCATACCCTAATATACAGGCTGTCTTGAGCCACATGTTCGTGGACCTTGCATCACTCGGACAGAGAAAGAGGATACTGGGGTCATCTGAGTCTCTAAATACAAGGTGCTATCACAGCCAATTGCTTTGAGAGCAAAAGGAAGATTTTTTTTTTTAGTGCGCACACAAGATCATGTGCTTTTCGACTGCAGGCATGTAATATGTTTGCCTGAGGGTGTGGTTTTGGTTAGAACATAGGTCTTCCTTGTTCTTACTGCCTTTAGACCTTACATCCTTGAAATGGAAACTTGCCAATCCTTAGGTTAAAATATGGCAAACAGCTAGCAACAGTTTCTGTATAAAACATTTGAGGGGAAAATACATCACTGAGAACCTTTCACTTTCTGTAGTAAAAAGAGATCACACCATGTTTAAACATCTCCTGTGAAGGTTTTTGGTCAGTCTAAGAAGACTTAAGCCTGTAAGATATGGATTTAATTTTTTTTTTAAACAGATTCTCTATATACTAAAAAGTCAACATTACATAAAAAGAGTTGTGTTCATTATTTCAAACCTTGTTGGCACATTTTCGAAATGTCTATATGCACAAAGACAGCAAATCTGTTACCATCCACCCAAATGGATACAAAGTCTTGCTCCTGGTATCTCACATAAAGGGCAAGCAGAGCCAGTCCCTCTGCATACAGCAGTCAGGGCACACAGCACTGTGCCTGCACACACACCAGGGCAATGCCAGTCAGGACCAGGCACCAAGCCTACCACTGATTCACTGGCACCACACCAACCCTGCATCACGCCACGCAGCTGGACTACACAGGTACAGCCTGACTCATGGCACTATCCGCTAACATCGCACAGCGAAACACGGGCAAAGGGAAAAGCAGGCCAGGGTTTCTGACCTGGCAGCCCTTCCATTGCTCTCACAGGCCTGCTCTACATCAGTAGAGAAAACAGCAACTGGCTTTGCCCCAAGGATTGCAGGCTGCCAAAATACCTACATGGAGCATGTTCCCTAGACGGAGTTTATCCATGCACCCTCTTGGAGACACTCGGGAGTTCCCAACACACGCCATTAATCACCTCTCAGGCATGTGAAACTATTACTTTTCTTACTCCCTCTATCACACTGCATTTCCCTGAGGAACTGCACCTATGCTTCTCAAGCTGGCTCACCCAAAATAAACAGAGGACACCTGTAAAGAATTTTACTGAGCCCTCAGAGAGTCTTTGATGAAAAAGGCACAAAAACACTAAGTACGGAAACAATGCTGATAAATTAATCTGTTTGTAAAGAGATCTCTTATGGAAATTGCTCAACAGAAAAAAATCCTCTGAAAAGTGAGGCAATTCTAATTTTCTAATGAGAAAAGACTTAATTAAAGAACCCCCAATCCAACAAAAATATAATCCATGTATTTGTTCTTTCTTCATAGAAATAAACTTGACAGCTTTACTGTACTAGTTGTTCAAAAACCTCAGCTTAACCAATAGGTGCACTTCTGTCATGACTGATCTTTCATTCAGGTTGGATTTGGACAACTGAAAGCACAAATCCACTTTTGAATAAAATGCAGGTTTATATAGTTCTAATATTCTAAAATATTTTACTATATGAAATAATGCACTTGAAAATTACAAAACTTAGTAAACAGTTAAAATGAAAATTTTAACTATCTATAACACAACTACCTGTCTGAAGCCAACTCCTTTTGCTATCAGACACAACTAAGAGGTTGCCAACTTGTCTGTTCTTGCCTTCTCATAGAATATTTTCTAATTCCTGTAATTTTTCCCATTCTATTGGGTCATTACAGAAAAAAAACCCCACACTGGCTGGAGTTGTGGGTTCCTCCAGTTCCCCAATGTCATACTTAAAAACTGTAAACACATTTGCATAATTTTTGGCTTTTTCTGGTCAGAAACTTTCCAATGAAATGTACTCTCAGCAGACAACACTAATCCAAAAGAGCTGAAATATTTGGTAAAAACATCAGTAAAGACAAAAGTTGGAAAAAAACACCCTGCAGATTTAGTCAAACAGTGACCTTATTTCTTATCAGACATCCCTGGAGTGTTCTAGAGCTTTGGCTCTCCAGGCTTCCCTGGGGCAACTTGGTCAGAGTCTGATCTGGGGTAGGGATTCTAACTCTTCCATGATCTTGTCAACAAAATGAGTGCTTGGTAGTCCAGGGTTGCCAAGTAGTAAGACATGCCAGGGGTTTCAATGTCCACTGCTGCTCACCAATGTTGCCAGAATACAAGTATAAATAGCAATTTTGGCCAAGAATGGGACCCGTGAAGCCCCAAAGAGAGACTTCAGACCATGAAACAGCTGACCTCGCCTAAATTGGAGACCTGGCCTCAGCTGAAACTGGTCCCACAGTACAAGGTTCTAGGACCTGCCAGGGTTCACACTTGGTTTTCACTATGGGAACCACATGCTGGTAAAATAAAGCTGATTTCAAGTGTTCAAACTTCCAATGAATGAGGAACTCCATGACCCAGCTAGCTATTCTTAACATGTCCCACATATTTCCATTGTTTTTTCCGGGATATTTTTCCAGATAAGGAGTTGCAGAACTCCCTGAGAAATCTCAGCATGTATTATAATTAACCTCCCAGTATTAGTATGCACCTACGTTTCCATTCTTTAGGTCTTTTTGCATAGTTTTGGTATATGTGTGGCTGTAAAATCTCTGTATTACAGCAAAAGGAGAGTTCAGATAAAAACTCAGAACATCTAAGAACGAGTAGTTTTCTGATTGTAGGGACTGATTACATATATGATGGATACCTAAACAGAGTAACTGCGTTTTTCTTCTTCCATTTAGGCTCTTAATTCTATGGGGTTTTTTTCCCTTGATCAAAAATGCTGCAATCAGCCCATACAAGATGTTTCTCAGGATGAGCTTGTGATGGATAGTGTTGGTGAAAACACCCAATCCTCCAGTTTCTGTGTTCCTAGATGACTTTTTTTTTGGCCAAGCTCAGCTAGCTACAAGTTGGTGTGAACCAAACAGGAGATGATGCTCACTATCCTAGGAGCTGGAATTCAGAGGACATAATATGGCTCTCCAGAAAGGAGGCATCCTGAGTGAACCATAATCAGGTTGTCAACACCATACTACTCAGTATCACTGCAACATCCAGTCCCCATACCTTTCTGCCAGTTGTGCAGGTGTACACAAAGGTTATGGCAAAAGCAGAATTTGATCCTCCAAAGCAGAATTTTTTGGATACCATGGTGTAATTGCCCATACATTTACTTGAAGCTCAGACACAGCATCACTTCCCTTGCCATGCTTACAGACCATCAAACACATTCTTAGGATTATTGTCCCTTATTTTATACCTATATATTTAATGCACACTTGTGCATGAATACAGTCCCTTCAGCGATCCAAATGTTTTACCTCAAGGTATTTTACGTGTCTCAGTATGTCCTTTTATATCCTTGACTACATATAAACTTAATTCATACCATACCCTAAAGCTCCCATGGGGAAAACAAAGAATATCTTGTTCACTTTTTACTGAATGTAAAAC
Source organism: Pithys albifrons albifrons (assembly GCF_047495875.1). NCBI lineage: Eukaryota > Metazoa > Chordata > Aves > Passeriformes > Thamnophilidae > Pithys > Pithys albifrons. The sequence goes on from NC_092464.1 coordinate 18,381,082, forward strand.
AGATCCATAAAATTCTAAGCTAACCACAAAACAAATGCAAAGGTAGTATCAGAAATGTTTGATTGCTTCACCTTAACTGTAAGTCTATGTGCATGCTGAAGACGGATCATGCAAACAAGCAGAGAGGAGAGTTTTCATACCAAATTCTACACAGTCTGCTCTTTCAAGAATTTCTTCAGCTATCTTGATGCTACTCTGAGTATTTGTTTCCACAATTTAAAACACTAGCATTTTTATTAGACATAGACAACATTGTTACCGATGGACAAATAAATTTTTTTTCTAATATTTTTGCTCTGGAACAATTAAAGCCACTTACTGTTACTTACGGAAATAACTTGTATGGTTACAGCAATGAGGTGAACATTTGGTTCCAGTTCTTCTAATAATGCACTTTTTGTTTTCAGTCTTGAATCTCAATCCTTGGTCTGTGGTATAATATTTTGTATATCCATATCTTCTGGGAAAAGGTTTTGAAACAGTAAAAATGTTCCTTGTTCTCTCTGCTCAGAACAGGGACAGGCCATGTTGCTTTATCCGGTCATCTAAGTAATGCTGCTTCGATAGACTGAAGTGCTTTTCCACATGACAAGCCTGCAATTTCTCCTCCCCTTCGAAATTAGTCACTAAATAACCTCCTTGGCATGTCACCCAGTCACAAACTGTGCAACGCTATGTGACTCAATCGCTCAATCATTTTTTAATGTGTGCCTATAAGATGCATAGAAAGAGACTAACATTATGGAGTGAACCACAAAAGAGACACACAAAGGGGAAAGCCATAAATAAAATGGTGAGTAACCTCCATTTCAGTAAGAGTGCACTTCAAAGGCAACACTAGGGCACACACAAATATTAATTACCCCCCAGGTAAAGACCTCCAACTATTTAGCAAACACAGAATTCTAGAAAAACAAATCCAGCAGTTAATAAACCTTAGAAGCTTTTCACCTACTCATATTGGTAGTGACACAGCAGAAGGAAGCACAAGCTCCTCCTGTGGAGGAGGCTCTGTCTACTCATTAACCGGGCACCTGAGCTGCTTGGCTAACCTGAACATTGGGGTTCCCCTATATCAATCTCCTTGTTTTCTCTGCAGCACACCACACTGGCCATTATGATTAGTTGTTATTTGGCTTTTTTGTTTGTTGGCTTGCTTTTTTAAAAGAGGGTAAAATAGAGAAGGCAAATTTATTTTCAAAAATTAGAACAAAAAGGATGCTTCCCTCCCTTCCATCCCCTCATCACAAAAGACCATAAAATACGGAAGCTGTCTCCTTAAAAATACAGTAGTTACAGCCTAAAAGAGATGGCATTTATATATCATAGGGGAAAATCTTATTACACGAGCCCTTCCCAGTCCTGCAGGTATCTTCTGCTTTGGGAGGTTGGTTTGTTTTGTCTTGATTTTGTTTTTATGCAAGGAAAAAATTGCCTCTACCATCATGAGCGCCACTGAAAGGAATCAAAATACAATTTAAGCACATGACCATGATCTAATATTGCTATACAGAATCAGTTATAATGGGACCTTACTGGAGTAGCATTTCTGTTCCACAGTACTACTCACAGTGTCTCAGCCATTAGTGAAGGAGGCATTCATTTCCGCTACAAAAGGGCAACTTGACACAAAGCATTTAAGTAACAGGACGAAGACCATAGCAGATCTAGCAGCCAAAACTAAAAATCCAGGTGTTCCACCCCTTATGACACCCAGCCCAACAGTAGAGAATTCCCCCAGCTTTGTAGACAGCTGCTGTGTATTCTGATTTGTAATGTGCACTGTAAATTTATATGCCATTACTGATCTTGGTCAGAACTACACAAAATTTATATGTAGTCTGATATAAAGTTTTTTCAGAAATGTAAAAAAAAATCATTTTTGTCCTAAATGTTTACTTTTCAGTGTCACAGTAAAATATTTTAAAATATTAATTTTACTAAATGTTTGCACTAGCACTATAATGAACTATTATTATGGCATATAGACAATGTTAAACCTATTTATTTTTATTTCAAATTTCATCAGTCAATGCTGGTTTCTTATAGTATAGGAATAAAGCAGTATTTACCATTGAAGCATCTGGTTTATATTTGGCAGGTTTAACTAACAAGTCAAGCATCCCTTTTTAATGAATGGATGTATATATTTGACCTAGTTAAAAAGCTGCTTAGTTTGGTGGACCAACCAGACTCAAAAACATCAAGAATAAAAAATACAAGCAAATTATCCTAGCACACTTTAATGCCACACATGCTTTCCAACAGTTGCAGAGTATATTCTTCCATCCATGATGCCCCTTACAGGCTAACAAACCTGCAGTGACAAATAACATTATTATGCTAATATGTAGGACAAAAAATATGACTATATTTTACTGCAGTTTCCCTGCAATGAATTGCACACTGATAGGCTGCACATTTGCAGTAATTGCACTCTAGCATGATGAAGTATATTCCAGAGCATCAAACATACTATCTATGACACTATATGCAAGAATCTTCAAGTATGGCTGATGTATACAAAAGGTTTTGCATGAGATGAATTAATCTTCTTTTAATTTTAAAATATATCAGGCACAACATCATAAATACTGCAGTTACATCATTACTAAGGCTGCAATTTAATTTGTAAGTTTTAACAATGCATACAAACAATTCAAGCATCACTTTCCATTTCAATTACTTTATCGGAGCCCTCAAGCATTGTCTAACTTTCCATGTATTATCCCATATATAATTACTTGCCATATATTTGTTTATAAAGTACTGTACAGAACAAGGGCTCCTTTTCAGTTTAACCCCCTGTACACACAAAGGGCATGCCCTAAGAGGCACAAACAACACTCTGTGCTTCATCGAGACCAAGCCCGGGAAGTTTAGGTTAATTTGGGACTTTTAAACCAATGTTAATGTTTATATGAATGACAGGCTCAAGTTACCATAGATCTGTAACGTCAGTCACCCTCCTTTCTTCCACGTTATTAACAACATTGGTACGTTGGACCTTTCCAACAATTTGCTCATCACATTCATTTATCTGAAGCCTGTTTCCCTCATTTTGAAGCAGAAAAAAATGTTAGAGACCAAACATCAATAAAACACACAGTTATAAAGCCAGAGAATATTTTGAAGTCTACTGTGAGGTATACACATGTGGCATAGACATAACTTATTGCTTGACTCCTGATCAAAGTTTTTTCTGTTCCTGGTAACAGCTCTTTTTGTTCATATTCCCTTAATAATACTTTCATGGATGGAAATAATTAGGTAGTTAAAGCCTTGTACTGCTGTAAACAACTATTTCCTTGATAGAAAACAGAGAAGCACTTACAATGATTGCTGGTCACTAACTCAGGATTTGGTTTTGTTCTCAGCACTCTGGAACAAAGTTTTTGATGGAGTCAATGGCGTTTTGCTTAAATTCAACAAGTCAGTTCAGTCCAACAGAATCCAAATGGAAAGACAACTTGATGATGACAACTTTTACAGATGTATTAGAAATTATTTTCTCCTGTGTTTGGAAGGTTTGGACTTAGGGTTTTGGGTGTGAGTTTGGTTATCAGATTTTTTTTTCTTTTTGCTAAGAAGGTCTCATGACACCTCACCAGTCCTACAGCCTACCCAGCTTCTCATTCTGATCCAAGAAACCAATCATTTGGAATGACAAAGACCAATCTCTGAAGCTATCTGCAGAACGTTTTAAATTTGCTGCCTCTGATACACAAGAGTGATGAAGGCAGCTGGAGAACCATGATCAGCATCTTTCTCCTGTCTGATTAGGGTGGCATTTCTTCAGTGAGAGTGATCCACCCTTAATTTTGCCTCCAAACATTCAGCAGAGAAACAAAAAAAAAATGTTCCTATCCCATCCTGATCTCAGTCTCAGGTGCTTCCCCATGACAAAAACGAGGGAGCAGAACACAGTCTCCTAAGCTCTGTCTTCCACAAAGGCACCGAGGTGACACACACCCCAGAACCCAGACAGGCTGTGCTGGCACCACTCTGCTCTCCACACTGCTCTCCATGACCCTGACAGACTCTTTCAAACTGGCCTTGAGTTTCTCACATCAGCTCTCCAGCCCACTGCCTACATTTATACTTAACAGGATGTGTGTGGTGTTCCCTTGAAAACTGAAAATCCTACAGAAGCTCTTTGAATTTGAGAGGCCAAGCTAAACAAGAGAGACAACAGAACAGTTCTGGCTGCCTAACACATACTGGTCTGAGATTATGTACAGACCACACTATCTCCTCCTAAACATAGGTATTGCTTGTTCTTCTCTCTGTTTACTGATTCCAAAGGCAAGCAGTGAAACAAATATGCCTTGGGGTAAACACAAGTACCATAAAGTTCTCTGATATTTACTCCAGACTCCCTGGTTCTTAAAAAAAATGCAAACAAATAAAAAGTCCTCTCAGAGTACAGACCACATTATTACTAGCTAGAATGAACGACTACAAAGGGGACAGGCAGCTCCACAGCTCCATTGCTGGCAAAGCAGCACATTCCCTAGAACATCAGGAGCCCGCAGTGTGGAGCAACCTGTGTACGAAGCCTTTGAACCAGTCCGGAGGTGAGCACCTGAGCTCCAAAGAGCACAGTGTTTTGTTGTAACCTGTGTACTAACATTACACATACATACATACATACATACATGTTTTGCATACCAGCAGTATATTTTTGGCCTATCCTTTGGTGATGGCAGATCAGTATAATCAGAAATTTTTGATTTTTAGGTATTTAGAAAGTTGAAGGCAAGCAAGTAAAAGTGGGAAATCCTCTGCCGGAAACTGTAAGCCTCTCAAAATTTTTTTTCTTTTTTTAGTTTACTAGAGGAAATATAGCCAACTCTCACTGGAGTCGCATGGAGAAGGTTCTGCAAAACTGAACTATTACGTCAGGTCTGCAGTCTGTCTTTCTACCCTGTAATTTAAACCTCATGCTTCCCTCTCTTTTCTGTACTGATTTAAACAAGGACACTTTCCTAGCTATAGGAAAGTATCACAGCATGTATCACAGACATATATGCATTAAGCACTTCTCAAAAAGTTTAGGCAGTATTAGTTGCTCTGTATTGAGGATTTGTCATATCTCCTGTTGCATTAAAAGAAAGTCAGCCAGGCACCCTCCTGAGTCAGCTCGTGCCCTTAGAGCTGGGTGGGACAGTCTGTCCTTTGGCACTCCTAGCCTCTCTCCACTGACTGCTGTGGGCGGCAATTTCTACACTAAGCTTATAAAGATTAGATTTTTTCCCTAATCCTTTATAATGACCCTGCCCATATGTCTTTTCATTCAGCCCACTCTCCTATGTTTCTCGTCCCACTTTTTTCCTTTTTTTTCCTTCTTTGTAAGTCAAGCTGAGATCCTCTAACTAGAAAGGACAAGGGCAGCTTCATTCCAGCTGCTGCTTGATCATCTATGTAATGAACATTGCTGTGATCCACTGGCCTGTGGTTCCTCTTTGATTGAACTAAGAATTAAAGGTCTCTCTCCTAAAGCTGGTAGTAAACATTATTTATTTATCAACAGATTAATATAGAAGCACGTCTACTTTTCATTCTCCTCTTCCTCTGTCCTACCATTAGCACATTTATTTACGCCCAAACTTTTTAACTTTTTAAATGCAGAGGACTGAGTTTGTGGCATGAAAAATAATAAATAAAAAGTAACAAGTCATATGCTGCAGATACTTAACTAACACATAACTCATGACTTGGGCTGATGATCCTAAAGATCCCTTCCAACCTAAATGACTCTATGATTCCAGGAAACTAGGAAGAGAAAGAGATAAAGAATTATGTGTAAAGGTAATAGGGAATTCTCAGAGTAAAACTACAAAAAAAAAGAGGAAAAAAGCTACAACAAAAAGGGAATGAAAAACAGGGTGAAGGATAATAATAGAAGTTTGTGAAAGAGGCCAAAGATGAAAGAGCGTAATATTGCCAATGAAGTGCTGAGAAATTTATAATGAAACAAGAAATGGATAATAAATAACAAAGAAACAAATATAGGAGACTCATTTAAACTGGGATGTGAGGAACTGATGAGAAAGAGGAGTGAGAGAGACTGTAACATGTAAAGAGAAAATAAAAACAAAATTGAATTAAAAAAACCCAGAATGAAGTAGAAAAACATGAACTAATGCAAGTTTTCTTCAAGGCTAGATTTTGCATTAGTTCTTGTTATTACAATGCTGTAGCCTAGCATAGCAAGCATGGATGGAGAGGAAGAGAGCAAGAAAAGAAGAAGAAGAGGAATGACAAAGGAGAACATCCAATATAAACTTCTTCAGTTTGGCTTAATATTATGAGGTTTTGTGCTTTTTTCACAAGTGTGCTCAGAACATCAGGGCGGTTTTTAGGAAAGAAGCGAGCAGAACACTTTAGGAAAATGCCAGCTGGAGTGACCCACAAATGTTTGAGGACATGGGTAAAGAAGCTAAGACCATCACTTGTCTCTGCCATCCACTCTCATATCCAAAACAAGGATATTTAAGATGCACTCTAAAAACTACAAATGGATTTTGAAACCTGGCACTTCATGCAGCCCTTACCACTGAAGGTGTAGTTAAGGTTCAAAACAGCTTCATCTCCCTCAGACACTGCAGGAAGTAACAGCTCCCTAGAAGTCAGACCATAGTGAGACATCTCTGAGACATGATGTGTGGTGGCATTGAGTGCTGAGAAAACTCTGAGGTGGCTGTTGCCCTTTTCATATGTCATTAGTGGGGGGCAACAGAAACCCTGTTTTGATGAAATCATCACCCAGTTCTGAGACGTGGTGAGACATGTCATGTGTGTGTGCATGCACATGTGCATGCAGCCCTTATTTCTCAGAAAAATTTTTCTCTTATCAATTATTATCAAATACCCTGAACCACACAGACTTAGGACCCCAAGCATACCTGCACATCAAGAGCTCTTTGGCCACCATAATGAATGGCCCTTCCCATTCATAGACTAAGACCACCTTTCTTCCAGGTGTAGAACAAGAAGCAAACAGAAAAGTAAGAGGAAAACAATACCACTCTTCTTCCTGTAAAATCGTGAGCTTACAACACACATCATCTTAAATTCAGCTGGAGGAGCAGTTCCCTGTAATTGGACTAGCCTGGTTATACCAGTTGACACAGATTAGCCGTCCATGAAACATCTCTGGCAACACACTGGCTGAACTCTGCTTGGAAGAGAAAGGAGCATAAGGCCACTTGGAGTCTGACCCAGAGTCATCCCATGAGAGCTTCCAGTCTAGCCATGCTTTAGGCAAACTGAACAAAAATATGGATGAGATGCAGCACATTTTGCATTGGTCTGACTGAAATCACAGTGCCTTTGTGTGGAGGTTTATTTCCCCAGGAACATTTCATCATTTGAGCTATCTCACTGCTACCAGTCTGCAGTACTTTACTCCTGATCAGCAAGACAAATATCCAGATCAGTTAACAGAACTCATTTCTGCCTATTTATGTATTTAATTTCCTGTGAACAAATGAAATGTGAGAGTTAAAAAATGTTTAGATTACTCAATTAAGCAGAGAGAAGTTAATATATTTCTCATGCTTTATTTTCCTATACTTCCTTAGTGTACTATGTAGACAGAATTGCATGGTGAGTACATTAAGAAATCTTGGCATTTCAGCCAACATTTTTCAGTGTGTTATCATGAATGACAAAAATATAAACACACTGAAATGTAACACATTTCAATACTAAAAAGGTCGGATTTACATAATTACATCATTGATTTGCCAATATCCATATTTATCTCATCAGTGTAACATGGCCCACCCACCCATAAGCTGTTACACTGTTTAGACTGAGCATATAAAAGCTGTTACTGACCTATTTTTAAAGTTAACATTATGACAATCCTCATAATTAGTGCTGCACTCAAACCAACTGTTGCTTTTGCTTTCAAACCAACCGTTCTTTTCTTTTGCTTTTCCACTGGTACTTTTTATGGTAGAATTTTCTGGGAACAGAGTCATGTAATTCATGAAAATGCAGCAAGCATTTCCTCCACCCTCCCCATTTTCTTTGAAGGAACGAAGGACACCATGTACGTAACATAGACAGCCACCACCAATGCAGGGAGCCAAACCCTTCAGACCAGTCTCAATTTCAGCACTTCCTCGGGGCACTACAGAACTGATGGGGTCATCTCTTTTTTTTTCCAAAAAAGGAATAGTTTCAAACATGTACAGTTCTGGTACAGATCAGCATTTTTATTTGGTTTAAATATGCTGTATATCAGATTTCTGCTCTTAAAAAAAAAAAGAAATACTTTTAGCAACTGCACTCATAAATCAAAATAAATGCATGGCTTTCTGACTCACTGTACTAACGACTCAGCTCTTATTTTTGTTCCATATTTGTATCTCTCACTGCACTGAAGCCAAATAAAACTGAACATGCTGATACAGTTAAATGAACATAAAGGAAAACATAACCCTCGGTTCCCATCTGACATTATCAAACAACTGAGTAAAAGGGCAACTTCTATTAGAGGTATACGAAATAGCTTAGGATGTATATAATATAAAAATAGCATAAACAGAGCTGATAATTAAAAGACATAAGCAGCATGTTTACACTTGTTTCTTCAAATATAAGGACATAGCAAAGTAGAAGAAATAAGCTGCTGAGTTTTGGAGTCAGCACTATCAGCAGGAGATATGATCATGGAAGTCTTACACACAACTGGATTTTGCAATCCAAGTGTCCAAGCCACACTGCATCCCACAGCTGTAAGGTCAAATAGCATTTGCAGTTTTAAGTATGTCTTTTGCAATGGTAGAAGTGCTATCAGTGCCTCAACTAAGAGTCCTCTTAGATCACAAACTTCTCCTTATACTGTTTGAATCCTACATTTTCTTTCCATTTTACTTCCTTCTATCCAAAAAATATACAAATTGGTCAGCATGACTGAAGTAAACAACCTAGTTTAGCATAAGATCAACCTATCTATAGTAAATATTAAGTAATTGAGAGACTAGCCCTTTACCCAACACACCCTTTCAGACTTTTCACTTAGTCACAGGGAGTTCAAATTTGCAATGATGTAAGAAAGGCACATATTCAGACAAAAAATAATTTCAGCATCACATCATTTCTCATGGAGTCTTGTTGCGTGCTGGTATTTGCAACTGTCTTGCTTTTGCCAGCTGAGGCTTTTTTTAACTCCAGATCTTAACATATATCCAAGAAAAAATATTTTTACTGCTCATATTTTCAGAAGTCTGATTAGTTTTCCAGAGCCCTTATTAGAATAAAGTACAATCCAACATGGAGAAGAATCAAGATCCTCAGATACAAGGTTGTATTCTCTTAAGCACCAGGTACTGGTTAACTCCACTCATTAGTATTCTTAAGGCTTACCTAGAGGCAGGTAACTAATAACATACTGAAGTGAAGACTCAGTGGAAAGCAGTGACTCTGGGACATGATGATGAAGTAACACATTTTGGATTTGTGAAAAACTTATCGGGAAAGCTGAAGTCCTGAATGACAAATGGATGGCTTATTTGAAGAAGAAAAAACATTGTTTTTAACATTACTTGGTTCTAGGAATCCTAGTAGCAAAATGCCCACCTTCACAATGGGATTTTTAACCCCTGTTTGCTTAACAACTCATCTAGAAAGCTACAAGGAAATCATAAAACTTGACTGGACTTTGACTTGTGGGGCTATAGCAATTCAGATAAGCTACCTGGTTTACAAAGGAGGTAAAGGAGGACCTCCTCTCCTTGTAAGGGAGGTCACAACTATGAGCATTTTTATAATTTTCCAGTGTTCTTAGGGAGCTCCAGCAACATCTGACTGTCAGTTATTTAGGATTAGTGCAAACTGTTCTACTAAAAGCAAGAGCAGTGAGAAAAAAAACCCAAAGAGCAAAACTTCTAAAGAATTGGCACCAGGAAACATTATGTAAAAAGAGGTGGAGTAAGAATAAAACCAGAAACAAGCAGACAATAAAAAATAAGACTTAAATCCAATCCTTATGTTTTTATTCAAGGTAAGCTCCCACTGAAGGCAGCAAAAGCTTTGCCTGAGAACCTCAGACATGTGACTGATAAGATTTCTAGTTTTAATGAGGGGTTGAAGAGACCTTCACCCAAGATAGATAGTATGTTGTCATTAACTTCATGACTCCAGGGTAAGCTCTAAGAAAACCTCAACATGAAAGGCAGGCCAGCTTGAATATAGGCCTGTTAGCAGGAAATAAAGAACTCTCCCCCTAAAAATTCCACTCTCTGGGAGTTTCCAGGTAACTGCTTTGTGATATCTACCATATGACACTCCTCTTAGACTAACTGGGAGATTACTGCTTGGGTGCGGCAAACTCATGTTCCTTGAATGGTTTAATATCAACAACATGACACTTTCTTTCAACGGCCAACTTGATATACATTTAAAATCCATCCTCATTATTTGAAAATTAAAAAAAAAAGGCATCTTTTAAAATGCTGGTATAGTAATAGGAACTACACACATATTCCTTACACACAATGTCTGTGAAATAAATATAATACACCAAAGAAAATAGCCATAGTGCACTACCAATGCAACCATAGTGTACAATCTGTGTCTTTAAACAGACTGGGTTTTGGCTGAAAAACATTTGAGATTAAAGTATTATGTTACGTGTAGCTAAGATTAAAAAAATAATTTTTTTCCTTTATAATTCTATCCACTTTCCCACTAACTTAGGCTTTGCACAGCAGTAGGTAGTGTATATTGAAGGACATATGAATGAAAGAGAACAGGTACATTTACAGTTTTCTTTGATCCAGGTACTTCTCAGTGTCTGCACGTCTGTAGTTGCATAAATAATTGGCAACTACTGAAAACCAATACAAAGCAAAAGTAGGAAAATACATGTCAATAAAAAAAAATCCAGACCATCAGAGACTTCTTTTATGTATTTTGTTCCAATCTCAGCAAGATCTGTAATGACAAGATGGAAAATAACTGCTCATGTACAATATGTAAGTTTGAAACTAGACATAAAATCTGAAAGCAGAGTTTGGTGATTTAAAAAGCAGTTAAACATTTATTTTCCCACATGCCTGAAGGAAGAAGAAACAGTTTCCATTGCTCTGATTTAAATTCCCAGTTAAAAACAACATATCTTTTGTTTTGGAAAAAAAAAAAGAAAAAAGGAATTAGATATCCGTCGTTATTTATAAGCATCATCTTACCTTACATCTCTTGGTGAGCTCTGTTTCTAGATGACTTTGGCAGTTATTTTAATTCAGAATTAGTTTCAGCAATATCTGCCATTACATCTGCTCTTTAAAATGAAGCGCTTTTTCTCTGTTCCTCAGACAAAGTATGTGGACTAAAAGAGCTGCAGCGTCTCTGTTCAAGAGATTTCATGGACACTCCAAGGCTTGCTTTCTACTGTATGAAAGTTAAATCTGAGTAAGGCAGGCATTTTTCCTGTCCCGGAAATCAGTATAACCAAAACCAATGCTGAGCTAATGAGAAATGTTTCTTCCATGTGTTCTGTTTGGCAGACACTGCAAGTCATATCAAGGAAACACGTGATGTTTATAAATACAATATGGCTCATGTTGTCATAACCTCTCAATGACAAAAAAGAGCATTAGAAAAAGGAGACAGCAGAACAGCAGGAAAGATGAGATTTGTATCACTTGGAAGGTCTCTATCAGATAATAGATGTATTAGCATTTTAATTTGCTTTTTTTCCCCCCTTTTTTTTTCTTTCCAAAAGAAAACAAAGTTTTATAGTAATATGATCAGTAAGGTAAACACATGGCAACTTACATAAATGCTGTCCTATAGGCATACTAGTACTAAAATGCATTCACCCAATTTATTGAATTCTTTTTCAAGAAATACTTTTGTTCTAAATACCTCTAAGTAGTGCAAGGAGTTCTTCTTTGGTGGTTTTTTTGTTGGTTTTTTTAAGCTGTAGTATGCAATGAAAAAAATGTAATTTTGGCAGCATTACCAGCTTTTATGTTTGTTGATGTTAAAATCACAAACGATCCAGCGAAAATACATTAAACAACTCAAAGAAGCTGGATATATATTTACCTTGAGAACACAGGTACCTTAAGAACACAGGAGGAGGATAATCCTGCTTTTATTCTCTCTCTCTTTTTCCTGCAAACCAACACTGAATGTCAACACTCTTGGAAGTCTTAAATTCTTGGGGAGTTGTTTGAGGGGTTTTAGCACTTGTAGGTGTTTTTTTTAAGTTCATAAATTGCATCTAACTCTATAGAGTTAAAACATTAGCAACTTGCCAACCAGGCATTTTCAGAGGAACAATCAAAAACTGATGTGCAATTTCATTAATAAAATCTATTTAGTACAAGTTTACCCAACTTATCAAATGTCTGTTTCATTTTACTATACAACTTGTTTTACCTCCCCTCCTCTCATGCTGGCAACTCAAACCCTAATTGCTGCCAGGAACATCATCCTCTTTTTGCCACTCCAACTCCCAGAAAATGTGGAGTTTACAGATACCCTGCACTGCTCCAGCTCAGCTCTGACTCAACTTGCCCTAATTGTTCTTTCTTGGAGAAATGGTCTCTGAAAAAAAAATCCGAAACACCTCAAAGCACACCTCGATACAACAGCAGCCACAACATGCATTCTTTGGATATTCTGGCCTCACCCACCCAGCAGAGGTCCTATACAAGTCAGGGAATTAAGCAAAACCATGGTGGGTCTGAACATTTTAAAATAAAGTGTATCCCCAGGGAATTTAGGGCAGGTGGATGGGAAGAGAAAGACTGCCAAGCAAAATAGCCACCAGTTTTTTCTGAAGTAAAAACTCCCCCCAATTCTCAAAACTGGCTGGCAGGTTAAGTCCAAAACAAACCACTGCATAAACCAACATTATTAGTATCTGACTGTGCCACCAGAAACACAGACTAGTTTCCACAACAGAAGGGGGACACTAGGATTCTCCTCCCCTTTAGCTGCTCCATAAAAGGAGGATGTAGAGATAATACGCTGTGCACATTCAGTGGGGGATCACTTCAGTGCAACAGGCCAGGATGAAAGGAGTTATGACTCTTGCAAGAAAATTCAATTCACTCAACGTTTAAAAACCCACCATCAGTTCTTTACTGTCATCTCCTAACATTCAATCCATAAACCACTGCTGAATGGAGGGGAGGCAACCTGGGCCCTACAGCCAATAAGTCTGAGAAAAACCTTTTCCCTTTCCAACCTGTGCAAATCACAAATGCTAATTCCAAGGGCACAGACCAGCAGGCTGTGTAGATGCATTTACACTGAAATTCAGAACAATACCAGAGGGAATGAAAAGACCATTTAAGCATTTGTTCATGAGACAGTATTTTGCCAGAAGTATTACTGCATGGAGAGCTAGAAAATGCCGATAAACGATACATGCTCAGCTGAAGGAATAAATGAACAAAATGCAGCAAGGTGAAGATACTTTTTTCAAAAAACCCCAGCTGTTGTGGATTTTCGGCATACATTTTGGGAAAGGAAAAATGAAGAAAGCAAGAGCAAAGGCACAAATAATCAGTGAGACTGGCACTATGTGGCACTTCTTGCTTGAGCAGCACTCACCATGGCAGGCCTGCTCTTCCAGATATAAATGACCAGAGCACAATATCAGTAAGCAAGTGAGGCACTTGGAAAGATTTCAACAGAACTTTTCTTTAGAGGTTGCTTGACCCCTCAGCAAATTCCCTTTTCTCCAATTTAAGCCACTCAGAAAAATTCATGAAACAAAAAGACCAGGAATATTAGAACTAAGGAACACAAGAGCTGAATGGTTTGACAAAGACCTGAAACTTACAGATCCCACATTCTTCTTGCACATTCTGGGTCTTCATGTCCATATGGATAATACTTACTACTTCAAGTGTTACTGCCAACTCTTATACAGGTCTCACATCTGTTTGGTAGTTAAAACAGGTGTTCAAGCTGGCAGCTAACATTATTTTCTGAGATTATTTTGGGTCTGTTACATGGAAATGATTATAAATCACAGGAATAGAAGCCTGAACATCATCAAAAACAGGGATAAACATTCCAAAGGGAGAAGACAAACAGTAGAAAAATGTGTAAAGGCAAAACTTTCCCAAACCTCAAAAAAAAAATAAAATAAAGCTTTAACTCACATATGGCTCACAGTATCACCATGGAAAAATGTATTGACAATGGCTAATTCATGAAACTCTAAATACTGTTTTTCAACTGGTCTGACAATGCTTTTCTGTAGGTATTTTGAAACAGTTAAACATTATGCAAAACACACACTCTCTCCTTTCCACTGTAGTGAACTTAGCACTCATTTACCATATTGACAAACATCAATTTGCCCAGTACAAAGATACGCAAATGCAAAAGGAGGGAAGAGAAGCAAAGGTTTTTTTACAGTCTTATGGGTACTACGCAGTAGCAGTACATAAAATGTACATGTTTCACACTTAGTTCCCCCACATTTCCATTCCCTTTAATATGCTTTGCTAAGGAAAGAGGAATAGGTAATCCATCTATTTATTGGTGGTTGTTTTCTGCTGAAATCATAACCTGTGAATCTCCAGGCAAATTTCAACCAGATTTAACCAAAGGGCAGAAACCATAAGACTACTATGTCCCTACAAATTTCGCCAAATTAGAGATTTGAGAGAAGATCCTACAGCACTTCTGACAAAGAGAGGAAAAGCTGCACTGTGTGCTCCAGCTTTTTAGATTCCAGAGCATTAACACTGGAGAGTGTTATTGCAGAATGTTGTTACTTTGGGAAAAGCCTCAGTTAGAACCTGAGTCCATAAGGAAGAAGCCAAGCAAAAGACACGCATCCTTAGACAAACAGGTTTCGTTGTTTCTGGAGCTCAAGAAATCACTTGTTTCCATGTTCATAACTTTGAAGTGCAGAAGTTCACATAGTTCAAAGGGTAGACTTTTTGCATGTCTCTCCACAAAGCCCCTACAAACATTCTGGCTCTGACTTCACATCTCAGACCAGAAAGACAAGAAATTCGCCAACGCAAAGGAAAAGCCAAATTAACAAATAGCTGTTTTGAGGGATGCATACAATTTCAAAATGGCATCTTTGCATTTCTGCAGAATAAATTCCAATATCCTACCATAAAAACACCACTTCTGCAAAGGTCATCACTGTGTCACCATTATTTTTTAATTATGGCCAAAAGGAGCTGACTCAGCTAAATCAGGAGATGTCAAGTGTGCATATCTGTTGTACAACACAGTATTTTAAAATAAGCAATTCAAATCATTACAATTTTTGCACAGAAGCAGCACCTGTGTTCAAAACAACTTTGTTTGGCAGCAAATGCTTGGAAGAGGGCCAAAGAAGTATCTTTATTTTTGAATATATGTAGTTAACTACAACAGTTAACCATATCTGAAGACAAGTCTAGAACACACAAATAAAGCCACAGTAGATACATTCAGCATCCACTGCACACAGAACAAGAGTATAACGTAACTTTATAAAACCACAGTAAAATTGTTACATGCAATAATGTCATAATGCACTGTGACAGTATGTCATGCCTTTGAACATGAATGAGATGTATTGGATACATGCAGTTAACTGCCAAAGGGATATAACCAGAAGTGAAGAATTTCAGGACCTTACAGAAGACAATAAAAACTATCACATCATTCCTCTGAAGCGCATCTATTTGCTTTCACATGTTGTGTGTGCAGCAGTGTGAACAATTAAGGAATTAGAATTCTGACCTATCCAAAGGACTATTTTATAACTGAAGTGCATAAATGGTTGAGATTACTGCCTGTAAATCAACTATTGAAATCTTTTGAAAATAATGTGGCCTCCAACTGTTGAAGCAGAGTAACTACTTACATGAAATATTAGTAATAAAGCAGTAAGACGTACTCAGAATTGATAACGAAACCAAGAAGCAAATGTACAATTAAGCAAATCACTTCATAGGAAATTTTTTGCACCGTTGAATGAGTTTTGGAACACACATAAAAGCCACAAAGCAGGTAGGACAGTAGTGGCATTCTCGTCTGGCCCCGTTGAGCTCATTTGGTTGTACCATTTCCTGTGGACTGACATAGGATGAGTGGGGAGGAGATGAGGTTGTGTATTCTCACCATCACCACCACCCTCTACTGCAACACCAGCAGAGGGTAACACAGTGAAGAGGAGACACACAGCTGCATCTCCTGCCTTCTTGGCATCAAGGTGGGAGTTAACACCCCAGTGAAAGACAGAGGCAGTAAAAGAGAGAAATCAAATGTTTAAATGCATTCCCTAAAGCTTCCTGATACGCAATGTTAACTTGAAAATGCAAATACACTTGTCCTTGTTTAGCACATGTAGAAAAAGACAAAACCATTTATACCACAATGGGTGTTTATCAGAATTTCCAATTCAAAATTGTCATTTACGAAGTGTTTCAAAAGATTTCAAGCTAGGTACATTTGCTCAGCCACTGTAAACCAGTCCCTGATGAACCCTTGCTGGAGTGTACTAACACCATGCCTACTTCACTGTAAAGTGTTTTGGAAACAAAAAATAGGAAGCTGTAAAAACTCTGAGTACTGTCTGTGTCACAAAATACATAATTAAAGGCTATACTTTGCTTCATGCGCTTTAATGCATTTAAGCAAGATCAAACAACCAGTTAGTGCCAAGGGCAAATAATTGTAAGAAACATTACAGCAAGCATTATCAGTTCCCTCCTCTGCGTATGTGTCATACACATACCCTTGATTTTGTGAATTGTTGTGTATATATTACATTTAAGAGTACAAACACTCAGCATAAAAGCTGAAGGAAAAAGGAGTATAAATTCAGTAGTAGTACTTACCCTTATATCTCCATTTACAGCTCTGGAAGTGTGATTAAACGCGTGTGCAGGATCTTTGTTGTAAACTTTAAGGAAAGATCGGTCTTGAATATTCCTGGAATTAAAAGAATCAGCAATGACAACAGATGAAAGCAGTTTTGTTTACTTTGTTGCCCAAAAGTTTCAGGTAACAGACAAACATAGTAGGTCTGCAGCCGATCTATAAGAAAAACGTAAATGCCCTAACTTAGACACACACACACAAACAAAAGCCTACTTTGATACTCTTTCCCATGGGAAGTATCATTCTTTCACTACAACTCCACACCCATAAATATTAGATAGTGTTAAGTTTCTTTCAAGATCCTGCCATAGAGTGAAAACACTTTGAAGACAATAAAGCTTCAACATTTACACAGCACTCAAAAGGATTTAGTTAATATTTGCATGTTTTATTGTGCACTCAGCCCACATGAATTTTTGCTATTCTAAGAAGCAAGAATATCAAAAGAAAAGTAGTCTTTCTAACTGTGATTATTCCTGAGGAAATCTCAATCATCAGCTTGTTCTCAAAGCTGAAAATCCACCAAAGCTAAAAATTCAGTAGCAGATAAATTCTTCCTTTAAACTTTATCTATAATAAAACCCTTTTTTTAAGGGAAAAAATAGATACTACAGAAACAAATCAATTAGCAAAAGTTTGGATTAAAGCTACCACAGAAATTGTTTAGATGGAAAGTCCTAAGAGAATACTTTTGTTTAATTAGGACTCTACACTTTGTCATTGATTAGTTCATTTTTCAACTACTACATTTAGGAAAGAGTTAAAGCAGTTTTCTGTTTTGTTTCAAAACCTACCTACCAATAATTTTATGACTTTGACACTTGACCTGAGTTCTGCTGATTTCTGGTTCGCATTTAATCAGTAGCAAAGCCTCCAATCTATGCTCACTTACATCCTTTCAAAGCTGTGATTCCTTTCACTTCCCAATAGTGATCTCTAGAAAATTTACTTACACACGTGACTGAATTCCTTTTCTCCAGGTGCAGCTACAAGTCTAGTGAACTGATCTTAATCACTCAGATTATCATTTAAAAATGAAGGAAAGGATTCTTGGGCAGGTCCAATTTCTTTCTTCCAATGTCATATTACAAGCAGGGATTGCTTTGAATGAGTAGCTAGTCAGAACTTGTGCTGCTGTTGTAGATGTCAAGTAGTTATTAAAGAAACCCCACAGCTTAAGAGACAGATCAGTGCCTTCTGTTCAAGAACTGGAGGGCTGATGACAAGTTTAGTACTTATGAGTGCTTTACTTGTAGACTGCATAGGAAAATAGCTACCTTGCAGCAAGTTCAAGTTCTTCAATTATTTATGGTAATATAAACTGTTTTTCATCTTGCAAATGTGACCCTTTTGCTTTGAGACCTGCACGGGGAGTCTCAGTTACCATTTTCTGCCTCGGACTTGGAACTATGTTCTTTTTGATATAAAACAAGCCCTCTTATCTTCGGGTTCAAGAAATGGTATATTTTCATTTAAATACATTTTATCTACTATCTTTTCTGTCTGATGGTTATGAGATGGTACCTCAGCTAACTGGAGTTTGTTTTAAAAGCATTTTCCATAAATATTTCTTGTAGAAACATGACACTTTGAAGTAAAACATTACTGCAAGGCAAAGCACCAAAATACTAGGCATTTGATCTCTTATGTGAATTGTATTTCACCTCATGTTGCTATTCTTAGATAAACATTACTGATAACAGGCATACATTACTGTACTTTTATTATTACTATAATTTGCATTACTGTAGCTCCCAGATGCCTTTGTCATGTTCAAAGGCCTCACTGACCTGTGTGTGCTGTATAAACACCCCAGGAATACAACCTCTTCATCAACTTTCAAGGTGAATAGAAGTCATAAAAGTCAACTGGGTAGCTTCAGGAAGATAAGGGAACAAAAAGAAATTAGAAGACCACAGTCTCTCCAGCCAGAGGAACAACAGGCAAATCCTGGGACCATGGGCATGCTCTGAGTAGCCAATGTAACAGAGACAGTGGAAAGGAGATGAATGCAGTGGCTTTGCAGGTGTCTGGGAAGGATGACTTCCAAGCACATTAGAGGGCTCCCTGAGAGACAGTGTGAAGGCACTTGTTTGAAAATTAAAGACATGTAGAATTCAAGCTGGCATTATTCACCAAGTGGAAGCAGATGGCACTTGGTACTGAACAAGAAATGAAAAGTAGCGTTGAAGTGGGCTTGGAGGAGCCCTCGTAATGAAGACAAGTAGTTTAAATTTAATGAGACGGAGAAGATACAGCCAGAGGACAAGTGAAAAAAAAATGCACGCGAAACAGTGTGCTTGTCAAACTAGGAGAATGATCTTTGTTGCTTCATTTGAGTGGGTAAGAGTGAACAAGATTACCTATTACCTGTGTCAACTGCTGAGAAAAGACGATTACAGCAGTTGCTATTAAAAAATGTATGAATTAGATGAGTGTTTTTACACAGTGTGATGGGAAAGGTTGTACCACAGGGACATTCTGCAGAAAAAAAATCTAAAATCTACATGGCATGCAGAGCCCTGAATCACTTTACCATAAAGACTGAACTTAAGTAGAAAGATAGTGATTTAAAAAAAAAAAAGAAAACAAAAAAGGAAGAAAAGGGGAAGGAGCATGATGGCCTAATGCAAGGCAGAGGCACATGAAACAGCCTCTGAGGGAGGTGGAGTGCTTTAAGAGCTGACTTAAACTCCTGTACCCAACATAAGGAAGAAAGAAGAGAAGTGAAGGAAGACACAGCAAGCAAAGGAGAGAAAAATGATGCTTCATTTTGTCTGTTCTCCTAGGGGAGACACTGGATTTTATGAAGAGTAAGGAACAGAAATGGAGAAATTGTTGTGGACATTATTCAAAGGTGGTGAAAATGCAGCTGGTAGCACATGCTTTGGACTCCAGTAGGCTGGAATTGCTGAGGTTTCCTAAGTGAGAACACTGGCAGAACTGAAGGAGACAGTTTTGTTGTGGAGGAAGTCAGCTGGATTGTGGGATTGCCTCTAGAAATGTTCTACAATACAGGGACAGGACCAGAGAAAGCAGATCTTGAGACAGAGCCAGGCCTGAGAATGGTGGAGTGATGCCTGCAACGGGAGCAAGGGAAAAAAAAGGTGGAGTGGCATTAAGATAATCAACAACCGCATTCTCCAGGGCAGGGAGGAGCTGAAGTCATAAACTGTTAGTCTGAAACTCAAGGGAAGATGGAGGGATAAAGTGAGAGAGAACAAGCGGATGGGCCAGATGATAGTTGTCAATAAAGCACTTGGCAACAGAGATGCAGTAACCCCTATTCTGATTCAATCAGTTGATTTGATCTTGTGAAAGACTGTTTGATGTATAAGAAACTTAGATTAATGAGGGATGATGATGATGATGATGATGATGCAAAAAATCAGATGGGTCTTCACATAGGCATTACAGTGGCCAGAGTACGGTGTGGGAGTCTGTAAAGCAAGTAAGATTAAAAAGAAACTGCAATCCAGGAGGCTGGCTGATGACAAGACACTGGATAAACACCCTGAGGAGAGCAAGACAGAGGTGAGAAAATGGAGTGTGGTGATGTTCAGAGACTAAGAAGAGGGATGGGATAACTGGACGTGGCAAGACTAGAAAAGCTCCAATTTGCTCTTTTAACTGCAACATGATATGGAGCCACAGAATCTCCAGAAGAAACAAGGCAGCAGTGGACAGTATGCTTCTCTAACTTCTGCATTGTTTTCCTGCACTAGTGACAGACTAGCAGAGAGAAAACACCTTTTCTGCTTTTTCCTTCATCTTCTTATACATTTTTATCAAAGTTTTACAAAGTGTAACATGTCTGATGCATGCCTGAGAGCTTTACTGATGGGACTTTCTAGAGACTCTGAGACTCTGATTCTTCTGTTGAAGGAACAGGGTTAATTAAGCAGCTGTACTTCTACAAAATAAAGGATAGAAAGGTGAACCATTTATTGACCAAGCTCTGAATTAGTGAAATGACTGCCTTAGTTGCTTCATCCTGACATAAACCAGAAAGGTAGTGGGGCTGCTGCAGGAGCAGTCAACAGTGCCACAGAGCTTTGGCTGTGTTAGATAATGAACAACTGGGACTGTTGTGAAGACACAAGTGACATTCATGTTTGTTACTTCAGGGTCAGGAGATCAGGCTTTGCACTACCAGCAAAGGAAAACCCCAGTTTTTCTGTAAATATTATGTATTTTGTATTTCAAATAATTATGTCTCAAAAATTCAATAAACAGATTAAGTATGTGAATCTTTTTATATTATATGAATATTTCAACAAGGTATGCCATTTATCAATGGCTTGTGCAATGGGATACTGCACCTACAGCTGAAGGCATTGTCAGACCAGACCTCCCATATTACTCAGACACCACTGAACATGCCTTTATGTGTCAGGGCACTCTCTGCCAGATACGTATCAACCCCACTCCTTTTTATTCTATAAGGGCACTACAAAACAAAAACCACAAAAAAAACCCCCAAGCCAACGAAACCAGCAGCTATAATTCCATGATTACTTACCTCACATCACACAATTCATAGTATATGTTTCTGCTCTCATCCTTGATGTAAATGGCAACACTCGGAGATTCCAGCATTTTCATTGTCAGCTGCTGGGGGAAGGCACTTACAAAAAGAGCACGAATTGTGTCTGTGCTTGTGATTTCATTTGGCATCCGCAACTGCTTTGTTTCATCTCCATACTGAAGATATAGTACACCTACAAGCAAATGTAATAGCAAGTTACGTATTCTGAAGTGCACAGTAATGATCTGGTCTCAAAGTCTACATGGAACACATAACAAGCCCAAAATGTGAAGAGGAAAAATCAACTCACATTCCTTAAAAAAATAAATTACATATGACATTTTCCTTTTCAACAGAATAGAATAGAGCATATAACAATGATATGGTTGTGGCTTGATAAATGTGCAAGCCCCAGTACCCAGAAGACTCTTAGTGTTCTTCAGTTAGATAAATCAGATTTTACCTAAAAAAGGCTAATGGAAAATCCCAAACACACCAAGTCTGCTCTGCATTGAAAGTTGTAGGCAAATCATAAGGTAGGTTTTTAAAAAGTAGTTGAGGCAGAAATTTATCCTGTTATAGCATCCAGTTTTCCTTATACATAAATTTTGCATTTTAACTTCACAATTATCAACAAACCCCCCAAACTCCCCAGATTTTCATTTTAGTACCAGCAATTTTTATATTCACAGTTCAATTTGCTGTCATTATATAGTATGAAGCCCCAGGTGAAACTCCTAGCAGGAGTAAAATTGAGGTCTCTCACAAAAACAAGAGCAATTTTGGATCCTTTTAGTTTCACAGCCCTGTTAATAGCCATGCTTAGCACCCTGGGAGAAATGCTCAGTAATGGAAAGAAACATGGACAATACAGACCAGGGACTGAGTGAAGGGACACAAAGTACCTCTTCCACAATGCCGTGTTGGCCCTGCCAAGGCTATGCTGACTCCTGTATAACCAGCAGGTTCCTGTACTTCACTGGCCAGTGCTGTATGACTGTGACTCATGAGCATTGCTACAGCCCAGTTCCATGCCATCACAAGCTCCAAAGCCCTCCAAGGACTAAAACACTGAGAAAGAGGCATCCCAATCAACAGAAGAAATCAGGCTGGACTTGATGGTGTTGATTAGTTCTAACCATGCTGGGCACAGCCTCTAAAGAAAATCGAAAGGTCTTTTCATGAGAATCTCTAATGCAGCCGGCTTAATAAGATCTGCTCAGCAGGAAACAAGCTGACACAGGACTGCAACCAAACTATGAAATGTCTCAGGATGGACAGCACTAGGGAGTAGATTCAGAAACAAGTGTTTAGCTGAACTACTTTGGATATAGAGGATATAGGAACTGGTAAGCCCTGCTGAGCATACATATCCAATCCACACTCAGGGCATGGCTGAGCTGCCCGAGCATGTATCACTGAAAGCACACTCTGCTCTTCCTGAGCCATCTCAGGTGACACTGCACAACACTGCATTGTGCCAGGAGGAAACACCTTTACTCTCTCGCTGTCTGTAAGAGATGGAATAGGTATAGCTTCTACAGTGGTGTAAAAAGATGGTAGATCACAGAATCACAGAATGGCTGAGGTAGAAAAGCAGGACACCTACAGTCACTTTCACAGGAACATGTCCAGACAGCTTTTGAATATCTTCTAGGAGGGAGACTCTGCAGCCTTTCTGGGAAACTTCTGCCAGTGCCTGGTCCTACTCACAGTGAAGAAGTTAGGAGGGAACCTCACATGTTTCAACTGGCGACTGTTGCATCTGGTCTTCTCACTGGGCATGAATGAAAAGAGCCTCACTCTGTCACCTTTGACCCCTCCCTTTAGGTGCTTTTGTACATTGATGACATTGCTTCCCTTGAGCCTTCTCTTCTCCAGGCTGAACAGTCCCAGCTCTCTCAACCTTTTGTCAGAGCAAAGACGCTCCAATCAAATTAATCATCCTTGTGGCCCTCCACTGCGCTCTTTCCAATCCTGATAAGGTTCTGTGCTGCCACGCCTTTGCATCTACCAATAATCAACACAGATGGGCTAAAACTACGCAGAGTATTTTACAGAAACTGAATTCACCACAGCGATTGCAGTGTAGATCCACTGTAATGTTGTTCTCCCATGACCAATACAAACAGAAGGGTTGGGAACAGAAGGCCCTCAGTGCAGTTACCATCAGTCATCATCAAATCTCAGCAAATCACAAAACTTAGATGGTAACTCTGTGATGCTCACTTGAAAGTCATCAGCAACAGGATGGGCAGTTTATGGTGCTGAGATACAAACACCGGAAAAAAAGCAATGGGAAAAGCTGAGGTCCTAGAAGACAAAGGCATGAAAAGAAGAGAAGGCATTTCAAGCTAAGATGAGCCTCTTCCTTCAGTCTTTAGTAATTTTGTCCCTAAGTTTTCCATAATTGTTACAGAGCAATGAACACACACAGTCAGATGTTCCTACAATCAGTGGGTAGATAACTGTGCTTGCACTTAGGGAAGGAAGATGTTATTTTTTCTGAATACTAAAGAGACCACTCAACATAACCTAACCAGTATTTAATATTAGGCTGCATTTATAAAATGGAGCTCTTAACTTCCTTTTCCTATTATTATCAAGAGCTGGTATTTCTTCCTTCATTAAGATTGCAATCAGAACCTTTATAAATCCTACTGCAAATTTCCAATTTTCCTTTGGCTGGAAAAACTGTTTCAGACTGAAATTTAACTAGTTTTCTTTCAAGGATCGAGAGGAACTTTCCTACAAATTTTATTTCTAATGTCAATATTTATTTAATTATTAAACTATTTTTTCCTTTTTCATTTTAATTTGAGATAGCATTTCTTTATGTTCTTCTAGGTAAAACTGTCTTTTTAGTGCTCATTCAAATATTCCATGCAGCTAAACACTCTTTAGAATCCAGAAACTAACAAGATTTGAAAAAAAAATTCAAGCAAGTTAATGATTGGACTTATTTCACTCTTCCAGGATGTTCAAAAACATATCCAGCTATTTGATGATAGCTTTCAGTTCTTACGAAGAACATAAGGAACCTTCTGTGTTTCGGCATTTTAAACTTTCTTGGGTTTAGTGGCAAAAAACTTATTTTTTGGCTAAAAAGACACATTCCACATATCAGCTTTGCAGTTGTGTGTGACTCTCTTTTCTGCCCAGTTTAAAAGTTAATGCAGAATAAAGAAAATTTTGGGTTTACATTTCAGACCACTAAAAACATGCTGAATATTGAGCTACTGAAATCATTAACACAAAATAAATGGTAGGGTTGGAAAATCTTCCTTATACACAAGTCTAAATCATTTCAGAACAGTCTTGACTCTGTCAATATTTTGTGGGAGCTCCAATGCTCCCACAAAATATTGATCCAAAACAATTTCACGGTTGTGCTTGAGTCTTGGATTTTCGAAGCAAATACGTTATGTTATGCCTTAAAGTAGACAGTTTAAACATACAACTTGGAGAAATGTTTTGGGCCCAATCTCACTGTAGGGTGAAAAGACATTTTCAAAGGCATAATAAACTCTTTTTTTCTTTATTCTCTCTTAAATCACATATTCTTAAAAAAAACCTACTGCCTTTCCTCTTGAGTTGTCTGATCCCTACCACAGTACAGCAATGCTTTAGGGCATTTCCTATTTGACAGAACTAACTATTCACTTCTAAAAATCCCTTTTGAGAATGACAAAGAGACTCAAAATTCATTAGTTTAAGCCACTGACATTATTTTTCTCCCACACATTGCCCAGCTGGAATTCTGAACACCAACAATATCCACAGACCTCACTTCATGGGAGCTGCTGGAGTTCTGAGGTGTGTTTTACCTTCAGCTAAAAAATCACTCCCATGGAGATTAAAGCAAGAAGAAATAGAATATAACTCATGCACAGTTTTTGTAAGGGTAGAGCACATATGTCAGCAAAGCTGCTAGAAAAAGTCAAATACAAGGGATGTTCGTGTACCCACGAATCCCTCTAGCACTTACGCTTCTGCTACAGTGGATTTACCCAAAATATGAAGGTTGTGCTCAGTTTTATAAAACACAAACCAAAGAGGACTACGAGAGGCCCTGCTGCTCTAGGACAGCAGGTATGAAGATGAGCATGAGCAAGGAAATCACACCATGCAACTGTTTTGGAAGTGCATGTCAGACAATGCTGTGGCTCCCCCTTCCAGGAGCTCCAAGGTACGGCCAGCCCTGGGCTGTCCTACAGCTACAGGGCAAACTGCAGTGTTACGCCACCCCCTTTGTCATGCTGGTATAACTTAGGTTTCAGAAATACCTCTGGAATTTCAGATAGTTCTTCACCCTACAGGCAACAGATCAGAGACTTAAACGCAGGCCACAGCAGAAAACATTTACATGGAGGCCTCAGTAACACAAACCTTTTTTACAAATTGCTTCACAACATTCCTGTCAACAAAGAGGTGTGTTTTATAGACAGGGAAATTAAACACCCAAGAGGCAAAAGGACATGTTCAAAGAAAGGTTTACAAGCTCAGATCAAACCCAGATCTGATGATGATCCTGTGAACACACCACATGATTGCCCTTTCCTTCCTGCATACAGAGCTCTTTCAAAGCGCAGTACTTTCTGCTGCCCCTTTACCAAGGGTCAGTGACAGGACTTGCAAAATCTTTTCTCATTTCTCTCAGGGATGATCTACATGAAATGCAACTTGTTCCCCAATTCAGGCAGCGCTGAGTCCACCAGTGATGAGTTGAGAGATGCCCTTTAGCCCGGCCAGCACAGTTCAGGCAGACACATGCACAGAAGGGGTTCACCTCAGATACTGCTACTGGGCTGCAAAACCCACTGGGGAGCTGAGGACATGCCCACCCAGCGCAATGGAGAACCTCGCCTGAACTCACGGCGCCTAGGCTGGCCTTAGAGCAAGGAGCTGAGTAACCAAAAATGATGGCTCAGTAGCCACACCAGTTAGGCTATAACATCTCAGTTACAACTGGTAAAAGTTTGGTCCTTATGGCAAAAGCTAATATTATGCAGGTGGGAGGACACCACTCAGCTCATGTGTCTCAGCACCTCCATCACCCACACAGTGCTGACATCAGGCTGACTGAGCACCAAGTCATCATGGTTACATTGCTAACAATCTTGGTGCAGGGCAGCTTAGACGATTACAAGAGCTTTAACCACAACTTGCTTTTGTTTAAAGAACAGGAATTATCCTTAGAAATTCATTATTTAAAACAGGAAAAACATGAAGCACACAACAGCAAAGAAAAGTTAAATACCTGACAAATAATAAGTGAACAAACAAGACAGCATACTCTTCTGTGACCTTTACAAATATCAGTTAATTCACTCACATGATGAATTTTAAATCAAAAAATATGGGTACTCACATGATCTACTCCAAATTATATTATAATGAAGAAAGGCAAACTGAGGCAGAAGACTTAGATAACTCCTCAGTGTTATGTAACAAAATACAGCTAAAGCTTAAATTTGAGTTCATGAATTTCTTTTCTGTGAAGCTATAGGACACCCTCTGTGTAGGCAAAACATCTTGCAAATTCCTGCACTGAAGTATCTTACTGATATTTGGCAACATCTTAATCCATGGTCTCCCACTAAAGAGAAGTATTAACTGACGACATCTGCATTTGGTTGATGTTGGCTGCTTGGGCACTGCAGCATTGAAACTTTTCCATAGAACCAGAAACTGCTGGTGTGAAAAAGGCACTGCTGCTCTCTTCTGACACAGTCACTCTATGTATCCTTTGGAAATTTTATGTCCAATTTGAAAAATTCAAGTAATGAGTAAAGTTGGTTGGACTATTAGCAACCAAAACCTGGATGCACTGGGAGCTCTGGAATTTAAGTCCACGGCGCAAAGCAAGGTATAACTAAAACAGGGGTAAAATGTTGGCATTAGACTAGTTTCACTCTTTACCCAACCATCAGTTAACCATAACTTTTTGAGATGATGGGCAAGCTTTGTCTTTTTACGCTGGTTTAGCTTGGTCTGACATCCGATCCTGTCAGATCTCGGAAGCTCAGCAGGGTCAGCCCCGGATTAGTACTTGGATGGGAGACCTCCTGGGAAATGCCGGGTGCTGTAGGTTCTAGTCCTGAGGACTTCACTGGCACTGTCCAAGCTCGCTCGGCCGTGGCAGATGAACCTCAGGACTTAAACGGTGAGGCCAGTTCTGCACACGCTGAGCCTCACCTAAAATCCACTGCGCAGGCTGGAAGGGCACACCCACATGGGGACAGCCCTTCCCACATCTTCGTTCACGAAGTTTGGCCATACTTATACTTACTTATACTTATACTTCACCATAAGTTCACTGAGTCCCTGTCTCTGTCTGAACATTTTCTCACGCTTAAGTCAGAAGCAAAGCTAACAAGCAAAAATGAGAAAAAGCATCCTTGTTTCTTCCTCCTACTTATGTCAAATCATTAGTTGAGACTTGGGCCAGTTTTAAAAACTAAGGATAACCTTTAAAATCTCAATGATAGCTATTTTTGTTGGGACACTTCAGGACAATCCAGAGGGGATCACAAAAAAACCTGCCAGGCCTTTCCTCAAAAGTCCAGTTTAGAATTTTATTTTTTTAAAAAACTAAAATTACAAGGTACTTCCAATTTTTCTTTGATTTTTCTTTGACAAAATGACAAAATTGCTGTACATAAGACTCCAAGGGTGGCATAAGCCCATATTGTTCTCTGCTCCCCAACCCCCCCTTCCCCCTCAGTTATTAGATAAACAGAGAGAACACATATCACCAAATTCTGCAAAAGTTATGCAGACACAAGTTTATTACAGTAACAACTCTTGCAGAATGGAAGAAATTCCTCAATATACAGTTCTTACTTTCCATACCCTCAAGACCTGACTCTCCTATTTCACCACACACTAGTCTGAGGTCATTGCCATGATCCTTTTGGTATTTCTAGCCTGAAGCTCTCGTACCGGCTTCCATTAGCACTCCCTCTCAATAATCTGTCCTCCACGTTCAGAAAATGTCTATAAATATGCTTAACTGTTTTCAAGAACTAAGAGAATCAAAAAGTAGATGTTTTCATTAAATAAAAGCAATTGCTTGTTTTATTTATTTTTCTTCCAGAATAGTCTGAAGAGATCTGCTCAAAGTATTAAGTTGTTTGATAACAATTCCAATAAAAATAGGAACTTTTTAATTTAGTCCAGTATTACTTCTTCCTGCAATTTCATTTTTTTCTGCTATTTACAGTGACTTGCAATAATTTGTTACACCTAATGAAAAAGACAGCTGGAAAACTCAATAGTCACATAATATACGTACTAAAGTGCTAGCTAAGAAGAGTAAGTAAAAGACAAAAAGAAAATGGACATTTTTTACCCAAAGAAAAACTGTAGTTTCCCCATCTGATTCCCATTAAAACCTGTGAAATAGCCTATGGCCAAAAGGCTACTTTGTCCATATACCTATGTCATCAAGCACATCAAATGTAGACAGTTACTTTCTATCATCCAGAGAGTCTGAGAGAACATTTCAGTTTAACCCAGTTCCCCAGGTGGAAATCAGTGTTCTGGGAGGATGACTTTTTGGACAATAATCACATTCTATTCCACAGAATAGCCCAACTGACCATCAAGATAACTTTTCCATATCCCTAACTGACAAAAGAATGCCAGCAAACTTGGAAGAACATAAAACCTCTATGACACTTACAGAAAAAAAATTAGAAATGACAAGTGAACGACACAGCAAGATGAACTAGAAATTTCATGTGTACCAGAGCTATTTTTCAGAGCACCCACAGGTTCTGCTATACTGCATTTATTCCAGTTCACATTCACCAATCCAGCACAGTAAAACCAGAGAACTAACTACACATGCACAGGCACAGGACATGCCAAAGCAGGTTGTGCTTTGGTTCACCAGAAGCTGAGCCCCTTACCTCTGAAGAAGCCAGTGAGCCATGGCTGGCTCCCACCCAAAGGTGCCAAGCTGACTAGTACAATTTCCAAGGACGTGTCTGCCAAAGACTGTGCAGATACGTTAAGTACTTAAGGCACTGCAAGCAAGTATTTTACATAGGTGAATTTTTTTTAGTAACTTTTGAAGGAGCAAAAGCAAATAGGACGAAGAAACATCAATTAAATTTCTTAGAATAGGTGTTCTTCCTCTTGAATTAACACGAAGAAATAGAGATCCTACCCAATTGTATTTCCTTTCTATATTAATCAGCTGTATCAAACATACATTATCTGAGTGATGACTATTTTTATCAACTCTGGTTTTTAGTACTAAAACAGGTAGAGGAGATGTGTTCAAAGGCAGAATGTGACCATTTTAATACTCCATAGCCATGAAATGTTAGTCATGTAGGCCATGCATGCCTTTGTAGCTTTGCTCCATTTACCAAATTTTCTCTATGGTAGGAATTCAGTATTTCTGAAGTTATTTAATTTCTAAAAAGTTCGCTATGGTCAGTAGCAAATTTAGGGGTTGAACTGCAGCATTGCAGAAGCAGAGCTTGTTACAGCACCATACCAGAAATTCACCTCTGTGTGCTCCAACAAGCAGCTTGACTTTTTTGTGAAGTCGTCACAGCCTGCATCACACAGGATCTTGGACCTGTAACCTTAGTTTCTGCAGCCAAGGAGAAGAATGCCAAGAGGCCATTTGCTAGATGCGCTCCAGTTTGTCACTATCGTTTTTGTATCAGGGAACTAAAACTGGACACAGTGAAACCTCATAAATGTTGAGAAGAGGGGAACAATCACTTCCCTTGACCTGCTGGCTGAATTTTTCCTATAACCAGCTGTATAGTTTTCACTACTGCAAGGACACACTGCTAACACATAGTGACCTTGTTGTCAGACCCTAAGTCATTTCTGCAAAGGTACTATCAAGCCAGCCTGTTCCTGCCTGTGTTTTCACACAGGGTTATTCTGTCCCTGCCAAAACACTGCATTTGCCTCTGTGGAGCTTCATGAAGTTCCTGATAGTCCGTCCGACTGGTTCCCTGGGTTCCAAGTGAGTGACAGTCTGAGTGAGCATCCAGCACACTAAATGCTCCCCCGAACTTAGTGTCAGGCTTGACTCTCCTGACGCTTCACTACATCCCAACAACCAGGTTGCTGATGTTAAAAAGTACTGGCCCAGAGTGCAGCCCTGAGGGCAAGAACTGAAACCCAGTTGCCAGTTAGACTTCAAAGCATTAAACCTTACACACCCTGAAAGGCCACCCCTACCTCCCACATGTGGCTACAAGGAGGCTGTTAGAGACCTGTGACAGGCCTTGTCCAAGCCAAGATAAACAAGATAAACAACATCCACTGCTCTGCTCTCATACCCACAGACGGTCTATTCAGCACGGAAGGTAAATTTGGCAAGGCAAGGGTACCAAGTGCCTGTCAGTTGAGTAGTTAAAAAATTATCCAGAAGGGCTCCCATCTTGAGAGCTGCTCAGACCATTGCCTCTATTGTCCCAAGAGAGTACCCTCATCAGCAGGCTATCAACAAGCCTCTGATGCAGCGATTATCCTCTTATCCTGTTTGAATTGGGCTACCCTATAGCCAGAAGCTCAGAAAAGAGAGAATGAGAACAAAACGAAGATGCAGTCTGATATGATACCACAGAGATGATGCTAATTCCCTTTGGGAACAGAAACCTGAACTCAGGCTCAGCATAGTAACTACGCATTAGAATCATTATCGATATATAAAAACAGTATTGGGAGCAATGATTACATTAAAGAGCTGTCTCCATTCAAGGACTTGCCGTCAGCCCTGGCAGCAAATCCTACATACACTGCACTGAGGGACAGGCTATGCAGTTCTGCTTGGCCAAAGCCTTACACTTCTTAAAATGCACGGTTTTTCTTTGCATGCCCATGTGCAAATGAAAGGGTCTGGTGTTTGTGTGACTTACTCCATTAGAAGTAGACTTACAAATCTTACCTAACACAAAAACTAGATCAGATCTGTCCAAGTGAGCTCCTGTGCTAGATATGACGCATGGGACAGCTCCATCTGGCCTCCTACCTTTCCTCTGAAGGGCAGTTGGAACTGTATAAACTATTCCATCTGCAAAATCCTTCTTCCAGCAAACATTAAAAGCCAAAAGCTCAAATTGCAGCTGCTAAGTCAGAATAAGATGCGATGATAGAGCTAGAGAAAGACATTGTACCTTCTGTGAGGGTATGATTTGGGTGAAGAGGAAAGCCATTGCCACCTCCATGTAGCTTTATCCAATTGTATGCTTTATATAGATTGTACACTAATTACTCTACTTCTCCTATTATCTTCACCACTTTTCATTCTGGTTTATCCATGTTGCAAGGTCCTGCAATAGGAGTATTCTGTCATATGTATTACCCTGCACAGTGAGGCATCATTTTAGTCAATACCCTTTAGCATTACTGCAGAGCAAATAAATAATAAAGATTGCATTCAAAAAACATTCAACAGATATAGCAGTGACACACACAGGCTTGCATAGTTAATGGTTTTATTTAGCACACTGCACACCTCCAAATCCTATGTCACTGCAATAAACCCATTATATCCATGCTGTTACAGTCTGTTGCAATGGAGTAAAATTCAGCTCCAGTGCGACGCAGCATCTAAAATATACTGCGTATCAGCTTTTGGGTGGCAGACAGAATGTGCTCCTGTTGACACAGTATGTACTAAATAAGATCTTGCTTCTTGGAAACACTCTTTTTAGGTACACACAAGACATTTGATCATAGGAGGAAGATTTTACTCTGCCATTCACAAATCATGTAGGGGCAATAAATTCTGATATGATGATATCATTGTCTACCTTCTTTTGCTCTTTTGATATAAAATATTTCAGGTAAGAGGTGTGTGTTTTTTTCTTTCCAAGTCCAAAACCTTTAGCTATAATTGGAATAAATGTGTAAGACAAAATCTAGAAAAGCTGAAAGGAAAACTTGTGCTAGTTGTTTCAGGCTTTTTTTCTGCAGACCTGTCAGTCCCTGTTAATGTATCTGA
Organism: Pithys albifrons albifrons; assembly: GCF_047495875.1. Classification (NCBI taxonomy): domain Eukaryota; kingdom Metazoa; phylum Chordata; class Aves; order Passeriformes; family Thamnophilidae; genus Pithys; species Pithys albifrons. The sequence goes on from NC_092464.1 coordinate 18,413,469, forward strand.
CCATGACAGCAAATATTTACAAGATGTTTTTGCATGTTGGCTGCTTTGCATACACTGTAAAGACAAGTGAGGGAAAAATTCTTTAAGATGACTGAATACATTAAAGCTACACTCAGCCTTAACCTGAAATGCAGTTCCCAGGGAGTTCCCCTCCCATTAACTAAACTGAAGCTGTTGCTGACTTCATTAGGCTTAAAACATGCCCCAAGGAATCGAAGAGGGCCGTGGCACTGCTAGCAAATCACAGGCTTCTCATAAAAGGTCTATGGCCATTCACACATCTTCTGCCTGATTTAAGGTGCCTGCTTTAATTTCTAGGTCATAATTAGTAATTAATAACAATTAATTACATCCAAGATAATGCATAAGTCTAATATAAGTCTACCTTTAGCATTTATAGAATACTGTGTAAGTCTTACAGTATATTGCATATGCATGAAAGAGAGTTATTTCTACCACCAGCTGACAAGAAATGATCCCACTCTCTGCAAAGGTTTTGCTATGTGTGAAGTAGTCACTTAAGGCCCTGACTTATTTTTTAACAAGCTTTGAGAAACATCTGCAAGAAATGCTACAAAAGCTCCAGGTGTTACTATTATAATCAGTAATGGCATTTCCATAGAACGTGGCAGCAAACTAATTAATCAGACACTAAAATCTGCCAAAACTGGGGTTTGAGGGGTAATAAATAATAATCAGAATACTCCATGATTGCTTAAGACCCACTCCCATGCCAGTCTTTAAGCATTTGTATAATTTTACTCCTGTAAGTAATCCCTCCAAAGGCAAATAAAATGCAAATGTTGGCAGGCTCAGACACTTCTGAAGAGGCTTTTCCATGCCACTTAACTTTAGGCATGGGTTTCCAGTAGGGAGCCTGGTCATCCTCTGCTCCTTATTCATCTGGACTGGAGTGGCCAGGCACCCTGGCTAGAGCACCCAGAGAAGATGATTGCAACCCTTGAGCCATAAAGCTCCTCAGTCACTTCTCAAACCCAAATTTTGTGCATTTAGGGAAATCCCTCCCTGTACCATATTCTTCCTTAATCCAACCCTACATGTACAGCCCGATCCTGCAGGAGCACAATCTCCTGCAATTGGAGGTTGTGATCACACCCTGCCCTTCAGGGCTGTGATCGCATCAGCTGCCCTCCCTGCTCATCAGAGGATGCCAGTGCCTGCCCTTACAAAGGATCATGCCCCCTGTTTGGACAGATGTGCCACATGCAAGACTACAAGTGAACATATTTGTCAGCCTGCATTTTGTTGCGGCGGTACCAGAGCAGGGCTGGCATGAGCTGCAGTGCGGGCACAGGCTGGCTGCTGGCGTAACCCCACTGGATGCTTGTCAGGCTCAGCTTCCTCCATGCAAATCACAAGCAAAGTTTGCTGAACGCTTTTGAGCACTATTCAGGTTTCAGGGGATTCTCACTCTGAAAGTTTTGCTAGATAATTCTTTCCCACAGTTATCACACTGGAAAAACTCCCAGTTTCCAAATAGATAGTTAAAAATACACTGAAATTTCTCTTGCACTGTGAATTAATTTAGTTTAGTATCTCACTTTGTCTCCAGGCTGCAGAATGATGAGACAAGTGCTGATTTCTGATGGAACTCTTAGCCAAGAAAGACCTTCATTTCAAAAGCTGTAGCTGAAGTTTTTAAATGGGTCCACAATTGGAATACTGTTTTCTGGGTCAACTCCAAGTGAACACCATGTCCTATTAGATTAGACCTGACTGACAAACCCATGATGTTGGGGTAGCCAAAATGCATTACTGCTATTCCTTCTCAGGCTTCATGTTAACTTGGACCACAATTTAAAAACAAACTGACTCATGTATAGCTAGTAAAATACTTACCCACAGAACAATTAGAATTTCAAAAAGAAAAAAAAGTTTTTTTAAATGCCATTGAGATATGCACTGTAAATTAATAAAAATTCACAAAAGTTGGTTATTTACCTCATTGAAATTATGTTGACTGAGGATCAAAACAGAATTTGTATTTAAATTATATTAAATTAAAAAACTAACAGCTATGGAAGGGGAGGTGACTATACATAGCTTATTTAAAATAATGTGAACAGAAATATTTTCATGACACTTTTAAAACTAAATTTATAAAGAGTTTCCTGTTTTTTAAAAATAAACATTCCCCTTGTACAGCTGGAAGTAAAACCAATACTAACAGGACCACAGAGTACAAAGTGTCTCAAAAATAAAACTTTAGAGCATTGCTCATGGTGTTGTCAGAACGCACCAGCAGAAAAGACTGAAAAGAACACTATTATAAAAGAAATGCACTGAATAATAATATCAACATAAAGTTGAACTATTTTTGAATAATTTTTAGACTATCTTTTAAAACAAACTATTTGCTCTTAATTAGTTGCTGGAACAACTTGAAAAAGACAGAACATGGTCATTATAATGACTATATATTATCTCCTATTTGGCAAGTATGATGATCCCTTAAGCTGCACACATCTGTGACTCTTCCTGCAATACAGAGAGAAAAGGCCTATTTTGTTCATTTAAAATCTAAAACCTCGCAACTGAAATGTTTCATATTACATTGCTTATCTGTTGGGAGGTTTTTTGTTTGTTTGGGGTTTTTTTGGTTTTTGGAGGTTTTTTTTGTTGTTGTTGTTTAGGTTTTGTTTTGTTTTTATTTTCTCCTGCATTTTGCCTGTTCATGATGGGATAAGCCAGGGCTGTATCTCTGGTACACCAAAGAGAGGTGCCTTGCAGGGTCTGAAATCCTGGCCATTAAATAAAATAGTACATGTTCATTTGACTGTCCTCCACTGGGACCTGGACAATACATTTCAATATATGCAACAGATGCTAAAAATAGGGTTTAAGTATGAACTACTTTCATCAAACTTACGGTCCTCTCATCTCAAAAGAGATACTACAGAACAACAAAAAGTGAAAAGAAGGGCAACAATGATAATCAAATGTCGAGGATGGTTTCTGGATGAGGAACAAGTGGTTACAACAGCACTTCTCTGCCTGGAGAAAAGATGACCTGAGGGAAATAACAGGCTAAGGAAATCAGATATGGCCTGGGGGAAGCAGATAGCTATCTGATGTTTGCTGTCACTTCCAATACAAGGGCGAGGGGGCATAACTTAGAGTTGATAAACAAATACAAAACAAGAGGAAAGCAGTGGTTGGGCAGTAAATCAATAGAAAGTAAAGCAAAGTCACAGATGCACTGTTGTGGATGTGAAAAATTTACGTGGCATCAAAGGCAGACTGAACAAATACCTGGAGGAGACACGACTTGATGGTTATTACAGCAGCAGAAATGATAACCAGGAAATCTCAGAACTGAAGATGCCTTCAGGCTGAGAACTCTTGGGGGAAGCATCATACATACACATGCATGTGTGTGCCACATGTAGGACAGGGAGTGATTCAGCACTGCTTCACCAGGGAAAGTCCTGTCTGACCAATTCAGTGGCCTTCTACAATGGGGTGACTACATCAGCACACAAGGGAAAGGCTACAGATGTCACTTATCTGGACTTGTTCTGAAAAGTGTATTACATGGTCCCCCACAACATTCTTCTCTCCAAACTGGAGAGAGATGGATTTGATGAGTAGATTGTAAGACATATAAGAGTTGTTGGACAGTCACATCCAAAGGGTAGTGGTCAATGTCTCTGAGTCCTAATGGACAACAGTGACAAGTGGTGGCCCTCAGGGGTCCATATGGGGACCAGTGTTATTTAATATCTTCATTAATGGCATAGAGGAAGGGATTGAGTGCACCCTCAACAGATGTGCAGATAACACCATGGAGAGTGCAGTCAACATGCCTGCAGGATGGATGGCCACCCAGAGGGATCTGGACAAGCTTCAGAAGTAGGCCCATGGGAATCTCAGGAGGTTTAACAAGACCAAGTGCAAGGTGTCCTGGGTCATGGGAACTCCCCATATCCATACAGGCTGGGAGATGAACAGATTGAGAGCAGCCCTGATGAGAAAGACTGGAGGGTGTTGGTGGATGAAAGGCGGGACATAAACCAGAATGTAATTTGCAGACCAGAAAGCCATGTGTGTCCTGGGCTGCATCAGAAGTTTGGTTGAGGGAGGCAATTCTGCCCCTCTACTCTGCTCTGGAGAGACACACAGGGAGTGCTGCCTCCTGCTCTAGGGTCATCAGCCCAAGAAAGACATGGACCTGTTGGACTGAGTCCAGAGGTTTAGACTACATATTAGAAAGAAATTCTTTGCTGTGAGGGTGGTGAGCCACTGAAGCAAGTAGCTCAGAGAAGCTGTGCATGCCCCATCTCTGGAAACGTTTAGGGCTCTGAGCAACTTGGTGAGGCTGGATTACAAGTTGCACAAGAACCTGCAAAGACTTAATCCACTTAACATCACACTGAAGCAAACAGAAGTTTTCCAGAAAATGTCCACGTGAAGCAAGCCATGCTGAGAATGCCCTAGCCAGCAGTGACTTATAGGCAGAGGTGAATCCTCTGCATGTATAGTAAACATACACATGCTATACACTTGCTCTTAGAAACACCTCTAAACCAAAACGTCTTGTCCGGGTCAAAGTCTTCTAAATTTCTTCCCAAAGAGCCTGATACACTGGGAGCCCATCGGGCTTTGGGAGGGCAGCACTGCCAGTCCATGAGCTGACATAGATGGGTACCAGCACCTTCTTCCCAGCCCCACTGCTTTGTGCTTGCGAGCTCTGGGCAGCAGAAGCCCCTTCCAGCCACGTTTTCTTCACATTTGTTGTGTTTGTCAGATCCACCATACTCTTGACAGAAACTGTCTTAAGATTATTGAGGAACAAGTAAACTACCATGACAAGCTTACAAAGCATGGTATGATTTACGCTTCAGTCTTCGATTTATGTCACTTTCTATACCAGGAGAGTAGCCTACAGGAAAGCAGCATTTCAGTTTATTACCTACGAGCAAAACCTGCCTTCCTCAGCAATCCGCACAGGAGTTACATGCTCTTTCACAACACTTTAACTGCCCTCTGGTGTCTTCCCTCAAAAGAACAGCCTTTACTCCTACCATTTGTCAGCTGAGTGCAGAGTCTCCAGGACATAAACCACCATTGTAAAAGGAGCTCTGGTTCACAGCTGGGCTTAATTCAACCCTGAGATATGGGAAGCCCACGGGAAGTGCTGACACATCACCCGTGTCACCATGCAAATGGAAGGACACTGCCCCAAAGTAAACGGCATTCATTCAAATCCTGTGCCTAGAGAGGTACCACCATGCAAATACTAAACCTTCTCAATCAGATGGATTATTAAGGCAACAATATCTCTAGGTTTCTTTCAACTAAGTCTGCTTTTGAAGAGATGATGAAGTGAAAAAGCCTGTATTTCCTGTTTGAAAATGAGGGTACAATCCTGTACTCCCCCATACTGTGCAGACCTGGCAAAAAGTATTTGCAACACTGGGTTTTGTCAGCATCTAGTGTCAGGGTCTGCATCTTTCTCCTTAAATACCTCCTATGTTCCCAGCACTTTCAGATCTTATGAAAATAATTTCAACATTCTCCCCCAGGTTACTCAGTACCCATTTCCAAAGAACAGTTCATTTCCAAAGAACAACCTGACATGAAAAATAACATGCTACCAGTGTCTTTACTTTTTTTACCCCCATTTAAAAACTCTTTTAAATCCACAAATGGAAAACATAGGCTAAGAGCAAAGCAGAGAAGGACTGAATCAGGTTCTTACCCAGTGATCGTTCCTTTGTTTGGTTTGCTGACCGCACAACGGGAAGACTTGCTCGTGTGCGACTGCCCCGCGAAAAGGGGGTTGGAGAATCACCCTCAGACATGGCCTCTAAGGAATCAACAGATGCTTCAGAGAGGTGTTCTGTCTGGTCACCCAGATTGGGCTGTGGGCTCTGGGACAGCTTTGGGCTTCTCGTCTGCAAAACAGAGCATTTCATTATTAGTCTACTGAAATCAAACCATGGGAGGAAAAAAAAATCAAAAAGAAGAAGGAAGGAGTCCAGACTTCTTCAAATACTGGTATGCTGAAGGTCACTTCTGTGTAGATTATTTAGGAAAACACTGTCTTGGATGTTCTGCTGCAATTTTTTTTGGTTGTATATCCACACTGCAAATTGGTTGCTAACAAGGCCCTGAGGATAAGAAGTGTGCCGAGGAGACAAAGGTAATGCCATTCTCCTTGTCCACACACATACACATACACACTGTAGTGCTGACAAATCTACCAAGAAAAATCCTCTGAAAAGCAGTACTGTGATGTGGTTGTAAAGCTATCTTTTTCAGTATCTTTCCCTGTGCCATCTATGAAAGGTCCAGGTCATGCACCAAACCAACACTGTCATCCAACATTTCTAGCTGAAATCACAAATAATTACTTTTTTGTTGTTGCTGCACCAGCAAAATCAGAAATGTCTTCATCACCTGACCAAATTAACTATGATTTTTACTGGGAAATCATACTAGTAAATTGTTAAACACAGTTACTGGGAAAAAACCCAACTCTTCCAAGAGGGGAGAGATCAGGTTTCATTAATGCACTTTTACCAACTCTTTACTGTAAGATTTGCCTAATAAAAACACACTCAATAGGAAATAAAATGCCCTGAACATTTTTTGCAAATTATAAGTGACATTGTAAGCACTTCATAGAAAGAGAGGTTTCTCTAAGAAGCAAACTCAGTACTGTTTACTGAAATTGCTACAACCATATGTACTATTACTTTGGAAGAATAATTTCGCAGTCTCTCAATCAAACTGTATCACAACAAACAGGAACAGACGTTGTACAAGCAGAAATTCAAAGTCAAGCAAGGTTACTCCGTTCCAAAACCAGTAGGTAAATATGAACTTTGTGAAACTCTATAATCAGCACCAGGCACAAGATATCATTAAACTCATATGTTTTTCTCTCCCCTATCATTTAAGTTCAGATGCTATTATGTTAAAAATCGCCTGTATCAAAATCAACTTCAACTCTTAAGATTGAAGATACTGTCAAGATCCAGAAAAGATTGTGCTACTTTCTGGAAAGCCAACATGACTTATCTTGCTGACATCTAGTTCTTTCAGCTGTTTTCCAAGCGAATGAAGCCAGCTCATTTCAGCAATAGCATGCATCATATAATATTCCTTATGTGACCTTGAATGTATGAAGAACTTCAACTTTTATTACAGTTTCATTAGCTGGCTAGAGAGGCCTGTTGTTGCTAAGTTGCGTAGTTGCTCACAAACTACAATGATTAGAAACACCTCAGAAGAAAGTAAATCCTCCAGAACTTTTAACTTTAAAAATGCTAATATTAAAATAGTAGGTATTTTCCAATGTTCCACAATTTAATCATTCAAGAAAATTGAATTTTATGCAGGACTTAAGGCTAACAACATTTCTTCTAAAGTAAGCTTTGAAGTGCCTCTGACATGGTCAGCACTAGTCTGCTACTCGTAAATACAGGAACTTGCACTGTGTAGAAGTTACAGAGGTGACAAGTGACCTGCAAACACAAAAAGAATTTGATAAATACTTCTTCAATCAACTTTCCAAAGTGGCTTGGGAACCGTCACTGCTGAAGTATTTTGTTTACACAGGCATATTACGGAAGTACTACCAAGCCAAGACATTACAGCTCTGTAGTTCCTTGTACTGATTAAAAATTTATCTGCATATATCCATCAATAGAGAGCTAGTAGGCATGTAATTCTCCCTTTCTAGAAAACCATATCTAAAACAAGATAAACAAACAAAACCCCAAACCAACCAGCAACAAAACCATCTGCAAAAGGTCCTTAATTTCAGAGGTAGCAGGGAAGGGCATTGCTTTTGTTTCTTTAAGAAAATATTCTCTGATAATATGAATAAAGCTTATTTTGATTTGATTTGCTTTTTTTTCCTTTAATTTGAATCCCCAGATGTCATTTGAGACATGCAGTTGCATGTGTATTGTTTGCTGACATGTATGAACAGGTGACTATCTGAGCAGTAAGGGGACACCTCATTACCGGAATCAATACACGCAGCTTTAACTGTGCAGTTGCCCAGCATGTCCTGTCAATACACAGATGGAGTCAACCTCAGCAACACTGAGTTTCTTTGGTTGTCCCTGGCGCAATGCTGTAGGACCTAAAGTAAGCATCTCAGAACCCCACGGATGACAATGACATAATTACTTGACTAAATGTATTGAGTCTAGCTCAATTTTCTCCATAGTAGCCCTTACGGTGCTGTTCATTGTATTGGTAGCTAGAAAGTTGTTGATAACACACCAGTATTTTGGCTGCTGCTCAGCAGGGCTTGCACAGCTTCATGATTCTCTCCACCATTTCCCCACTCACTCAGTGGGGCTGTGGGTAGGCAAGATCCTGGGACAGCACACAGCTAGGAGAGCTGACTCAAACTGACCAAAGGGTATTGCATGCCATACGATGACTGCTCAGCTCTAAAGGCTTAGAAAATAAGAAGGAGAGGGAGCATTTGTTATTACATTTGTCCTATGGAGCAACTGCTACGTGTACTGAACCCTAAAACCCTACTGTGTGGTAAGCGGCTGAACACCACCTGCTGATGTGAAATAGAGAATAAATCCTTTGTTTACTTTTGCTTCCACACGTGGTCTTTGCTTTTGCTTTATTAAATTGCCTTTATCTTGACTCATAAGGTTTGTTTCCATCTTATTTTCTCCCTGCTTTCCTGCTGAGGGGTGGGATGGAGTGGCTTGGTGGGCTCCTAACATCCAGACAGGGTCATCACAGCCTTCTGAAGCAAGGCAGAGGCACATCATGGATTCTGCTCAACATGAAGCCCAGTTTTCCTTCTAATCCACCAGTTCAAACCCATAGTAGTTCCAGTCTAGTAAGTGGAGTAATACAAACATAAAGCCAATGAAAGTTATACATCAGATCCACCAAATACACATACACATTGTTTATGAAAGGCGTCAAGCTACTGGTCATGCTCAACTCCTGTAAACACTGCACTTCAGGAATAATTCTGAATTTTAAACAGATTTTAAAAAAACTCTCAAACTCAGTAACAAGAGCAGCTATTCAAGTAACTGAGAGATATGAGTACATATTTCATGGGAAAGCATTTTTATTATTGGCAACAAGCACTAGGCTTGATGTGACTTAATAATCAAGCGGATTCGTAGATATGTGGCACTGAGTGCCATGATCTGGAGTTGGACCAAGGGTTGGACTTGATGATCTCAGAAGTCTTTTCTAACCCAATTGATTCTATGATTCTATGATATGACTTCCTAGGAAAACCAACCCATGCAGTGGGGAGGGAACTAGCAATATTTATGGAGCCAAACCTACAAGGACTTGTAAGCATAGCTGAAGAAAGGAGTGCAGAAACCTTAAGCATTATCCAACCCTTGAAGTAATTATTCCACATGTTGATTCTAATATTAAATAAGATAAATAAGAAAAATGGCAAATAAATACTTCATATGTAACGCCAAATATATTTTTCCATAGAATGTTATCTAATATACTTTTAAAATATTAAAAAGCTTAAAATAATACTTCAGGAATTGTCCTTTTAAGTACTTTTCAGGAACTAGCACACAGTATAGGTATTTCCAAAATACATATTCACCCCAATAGTCCATGTTTCAGAACCCAACTAGTCATAGTGTAGACTGCTACTGTGAGAGTCAGAATGGTGCTGTACCAAAAAAACCCATAATATCTAACAGAGAAGAAAACTCAAGACATGCCCACTGGAGGAGCAGCAGTATCCAAAATTAAAATGTGTGAACAGATACTCCACACAGGCAGACAAACCCAAGGAAACACCAGCTCTTTCCAAGCCACCTCTGAGATAAATGCCAGAAAGTAGAAAAAACTTCAGAACTAGGCAACATGTCTCTCTCCTACCCCTCTGCCAAAATCAGTTAGGTTATACTCCCTCAGTCAGCCATGGTCTTTCCCCTCACAGCTATGTGTTAGGAGCCAGCTCCGTGCATGTTTCACTGTGAAACAGGCTTGATTTTTCATCCAGCTGAGTAGAGCTGACCCTCCTTAAGGACTCCTCTGATAAAAGATGTCGCCTGTGCTAGTTCTGGGCGAGAAACTCATCAGAAAAGAAAGGTCAAACTAAGGATGAACAATCCTGATTAAAACTTACATATAATTACACAGTGCTCTGAGATGACTCTTTTACTTAGGATACACTATTTTGTTTACAAGGATATAGATCCTTGTAACCTTTTCAGAGTATATATTTAAGTATAGCACATGGAGGTATCAGTTACACAAGATACAGTACCTTTCAACTACTCTTGGGATTGATGAAGAATTAAAACTGTTTAATCATGCATCATGGCTGATATCCCACTGTTATGGCTTGTCCAAAGAATGCACTGTAATATATCTGCTTGAGCTCCTTGGTTGACTTAGGGGGGGGAAATATCTTACAGCTCTTTAAATGCTGTAAGATTGAAAATAATTTAGGAATCAAATCCGAAGGTGCCTGAATAAGGAAAAGTGAAATACTGCAGAAATGCCAATGTAATGAGCAGTCATGAGCACCAGAGATGTTCATCAAGCTTTCTGTATGCTTCTGCCTCTGGTTCTCTGCTCACATTTGTCCACACTAATTCTCTCACCCTTTTGTTCTACCTAGTTTTATGTTTCTGCTCTTCATGGAGTTCTGTGCACATTTCTAGTTTTTTTCTATACTAATATATAGAACTGGAGTATTTTTTACTTCTTTTCCTTTTTAAAAATCTCTCCTGAAAATTTGATTCACACATTTTCACAGATAAAACAGAACTAAGAAAAAAAATCCCATAACCTGAAGAAAGTTTTAATTTCATCTCTTGATCAATTCATGCTTTTTATTTCCTGTCTCCAGGGAACTTCCTTAGCCTTTATCTTGACAGAAACTTCTCTGCTCAGGAGAAGAATCTTATCACACATATCTTGGAAGTGCTAGCACTCCTGGCAGTGTACAAATGGTAAACAAAGAAATAAAAAAAAAAATAATACAGAGCTAGTAAAATAACTCTTTCCCATCATGTGCTTTAAAGAATACAGTATAGGCAAGCCCCCCGCCATATCTAAGACTTTTTGACATTTTAAATAGAGAAGAAAAAACAGCAGAAAAATGGAAGCCTACTTTTCTTGATCTTCAAGTAAAATATTTGTCCTGTGAGCTATGCCAACGATGAACACAGGATATGTGACAGACCTCAAATATGAACATAAACACCCAGTGTTTCATGTGTGATGAGTTTATTAATTCTAAAATATCGTCCCAACACATGAGTTCTTACTACTGCAACAATAATATCTCTTCATCACATTTCTGTCAGATCCAAAGTATCACTGTCTGAAGGATGATCTGCTTTTTCCACAGACACAGTCTTTGAGATCCCATATTAACTCAATGACTGGGTTTTACCTGTCTGGACATGCTATGAGTGATGTATTACTGCTGAAGAGAAAGTGAATACTAACCCACCATATCTTGTTTTTAAGCATTTTCCATACTTTTTCCATAGCACTTTCTCAGAAAAGTTAAATGCTTATACATGTCTATACAAATTACAGTTCATATTACATCTGTGCAAGGGATGTTTTTGGATACTCTCACTTAATGGAACAGGGGGTGGGAAGATGATTCAGCAGCTGAATGCAACATAAAACCATCTCTCATGACAAGCTCACTTTTCTCTGTGTACTATTTCACCATTGTGAGATGCAAAAATCTACAGCATCTTTCTTTCAGAAACTACCAGCTGTAAATGGTACCATGCCAGGAGCAAGCTCATGCTAGCATCTGTGTTCTCCAGAGCTGGAGAGAGTGGGAGGGAACTGCCCACTTGACAGCATGCAGATTCTGTAGGTGGTAGCTGTTAGTTATACTCTTCCCTGATGCCTCTTCATGGGCTAGCATATGTCTCTGGCTTTCATTTCTCTATTTCGAACTCAAACATTTTACTATTTTCTGCTGAATCAATGACAACGGGTTACAAAGCCAGTTCTTGCTCACAAGCATGCTCAGTTTTGTGGCAGTATTGATTTCTATGGGATGAATAGCCAGAATTCTTTCCTCCTTGATAAGGGAAGAGAGACAATGCCTGAGCCATGGTTGCCCACCACCCCTAGCACTAGACCAAGGCACCCCACTTGCCTGCAGCCTCCGGGGCTTTGAGGCATGTTCAGCGCTGGATGTTGCCCGAGCTCCCCCTTGGCTGCGGCACTGCCAGCCTCCTCCTGCCGTCGGCGGTCCTGAGGAAAGCCTAAGCTCGCCATACTCAGCACAGGAGTAAAGCCAGCAGATCACGAATCACAGAGCCCTCCCCTGGCCACCTGCCGTGCGCTCATTAAGCAAAGCAATTAATTCAGTGTACTGTGAACCTGAGGTGCAGCCCCAGTGCAGATCTTTTCATGCTCTGAGGAAGGGAGGAAATAGACCCAGAACTTTCCCAAGTATGGTAAAAGAAAGCATTCCTCTGCCCTCCCATCGAGAACGAGGAGGGGAAGATAACACGGTCAACAGCACCAGGAATGCTCAGTCACAGCCATGCCCTACCAGAGCCCGTAACTGTGTCAGGGTCAGGAGGCTCTGCCGAGTGGGCTCTCTGCCTAAATCAAAAACTATGATACAATTTTACTCAATTTGATGAATTTATTTGAAAGAAAAACTCCTCCCTGCTTATGACAGGACCTTTATCACCACTCTGTTTATTCACTGATGCCGACCCTAGTTTCTTTCACCCAGAGGAGAAAAACCTCCCATGTCTAATGATGTGTCAGAGTGTATCTGCCATATTTTTAGGTTGGAATGATATTCAAATCATCCTAAAAATCTGCACGTTTTCCCACGAGCCTTGCTAGCTCCTGTTGGTGGCCAGCTGCATGCTCCCTGCTGTGGCAAGCTGCCAAAATCCATTTCTTTTACCCCCAAGTGTTGTGAATCACCGAGCAGGATATTCATAGGCTGCTTGCCCTTGGCAGGATCACGGCTTGCCCTTCAGCCGGTTGATCCCCAGAGTTAGTAGAAAAAGTTTTTCATGAAATTCTGTTATAAATGACTGACATGAAGGAACATTTTCATTTTTTTTTAACTGTAAGCACCTAGTTAAATTGAAACCTGTTTTTCCGGAAAGCTGTGTGTTTACAGTAAAGATATTCATTAGGAGCAATAAAAGCTGTAGGTGCTCAGCACTTACGCTGCCAGACCTCTTATTCAGATGTTTAATTGCAGGAACTTGCATTTGAAAATGTTGCCCTAAGGAACTCAACAGCTCGTCTAGGAGCAGCTTAATTGGTCCAGACAAGTCCAGACTGAAATATGCAACATGCTGTGGCATCTCTTTGGAATACGCGCAATATCAGAAAAAAAACAATCCATGCACATTAAACTGTAAAAATATTTCTCAGTGTGTTTCTGTCCAAATCCAAAGTTTTTCTACAAACACCAGCCTGAGACTTTAGGGTAGAAACTGAAGGAAAACATTAGAGAAAACTATTAGTCACCCACTGATAAAAAGCAGAAGTCACATCAAATGAAAGAAATCTTTAATTTTAAAATAAAATAGTTTATCTCTCTGTTTTATTCTAATGCTTTATGACATGAAGGATTTATTTATATGTGATAGCCAAATTTAAAAAGTCACCGTTCACCTCACTATTTCCCCCTGCAAAGGCTTCTGTGGCTCCCTCAATTTTGCTTAGAGCAAAATTTGTTTTCACAATCTCTGTCTTACTCTTGCATCACAGCTTCAGTTTATTATTACTTTGTTTACATAAGTTATCCATAAATTCCAGCCTGGACATCAACATTTGTCTTAATTAAAATCTTATGGCAGTTTCAGTTGGAAGCTATTTCTCTTTTCCCTCCTGAAAAACTCTACTGTGAAGTGTTCACAAGCCAGCATGACCCTTTGTTCCATCCAGGAGATGGCTGCGATTCATCAGCAGTGGGTGAGGTAACTCCTACCTACACAATCCCCCAAATCGCCATGAGAACTGTGAAGATTAAAAGGGATGATTTAAACAAAAACTGTCATTATGCTGATTAAAGGGGAAAGATCTTTACATGCTTAAAACCACATGCAAAAAGGGGAAAGGGGAAAAAAAAGAATATATACCAGATGCCTCAGTGTACCTAGAGGATACTGACTTTTGATTCAAGAAAATTATTATCTACCCATCCCTGTTCTCCCACACACAGTCTCCCTTTTTGTGGTGTCTGTTTCCCAAAGCAAAGAAACACAGTGCAGCAGTCCTGGCAAAACCTGTTTTTCTGTGGTTCCACAAGCCAAGAAAGAGCTCTGAATTAACATCTTGTTTGAAAAATAACCAAAGAAGAGCCATCGACATGACGGCTGCAGAGTGGGAGCGAGGCGGGAGCTGCTCACCGAAGGGGCTGCCATCCCCACCAGAACAATCTCCCGGGAAGGGCAGAGCTGCCTCCGGCGGCAGCACACCCACGCCGGGGACTTACTTTAGCCTCCACTCATGGAACTAAACATGTGATGAAGCACTTACTAGAGCTTGTTGCTCTGGCACCTGCGGAGAGTTACGGGGCTGCTGCAGGAGAGGATGCTCCTCTCTTCCAACTTCTCACCTTGCCCTTTCTCTTCTTTTTCCCTCCCTCGAGGCCATCTACTTGGCAAGGGAGGTAGAAGCCTTACTACTCCCCACACCTCTGCCTGTCCACCCTTCCCTGCGGTAAGCATTTTTATTGGCCTACTTAAATCCTTAAAGGGGAAACGAAACAAGTTGGGAAGCGACAAATCAGGTGCAAATCAGGCGCTGAGCACTCTGCAAGCTCCGAGGCCTCACTCCTTGCGCAGCAGGTGTTACCAAGACACTTCTATAAATGTGCTGTTGACGGCAGTAGAAACCATGCAGAGGCATCTTTTACGCGTGTATCTACAAGGCATGTGCACATTCACTGCCCGGCGGGGCAAAAAGGTGACTACAGGAAACATCCTTTCTCTATAGTGTTAAAGCCATATGGAAATAAAAGAGAAGCTCAGCAGGGTGAAAGGCGAGATACAGGTGACTCCACGGGCTCCTAGTGTACAACTAAGATAAATCCGCAAGTTGTAAACTAAGCTTTCTTTGCATGTTCAATACAAAAATATTTACTGCTGTGCCCACAGAGCTGTCCTTAAATTAGCAGTACGACTATTACCACCTAAGCCAGTTCCAAGTATAAACATAAACATAAATAAAGCTAGAACTGGGACAGCTGTTAGGGATCACTTATTTATCTAGGATCTGCCACTGTGTTTTGGTGGATTTCAGAGCATCTAAGACAAGAGTGCAGAATTCATGTCTATCATGCCATTAAAGGAGAAGTCAGAATTAAAAAATTGTCGAAGGATGCACATGCATCACACTCCCATATGCAATTATCTATATGAAGGACACTTCACTGCTGTGAAATACAGAGAGACAAAGCATGCAGATTCAGATTTCTTTGAGAACTCTAGTTGTGAAGCAAGACACACACAATTAAAGGGTAACAAACGCAATTCACAGCAGAGTGCAGAAAAAAGAAAGTACAGTACTAACTCTCTGAGAGGATTCAATTTTCATCAAGTACCTTTGAATGTCAAGTTCTGAATGAAGAGAGACCAACATGCACTGCAAAACCTGTGGATCAAAGAGAGAAAAGAAGGGAAGGGGAAGAGATAATTGTTAACAGGAAAAGAAAAAGGAGAACAACAGAAATTAAAAATGAACAACCTGTATATAGTGAAAGTATACGGAAAGAAGAGACAGAGAAGAGAAAAGAGGAGAGGAGAGGAGAGGAGAGAAAAGAGGAGAGGAGAGGAGAGGAGAGGAGAGGAGAGGAGAGGAGAGGAGAGGAGAGGAGAGGAGAGGAGAGGAGAGGAGAGGAGAGGAGAGGAGAGGAGAGGAGAGGAGAGGAGAGGAGAGGAGAGGAGAGGAGAGGAGGGGAGGGGAGGGGAGGGGAGGGGAGGGGAGGGGAGGGGAGGGGAGGGGAGGGGAGGGGAGGGGAGGGGAGGGGAGGGGAGGGGAGGGGAGGGGAGGGGAGGGGAGGGGAGGGGAGGGGAGGGGAGGGGAGGGGAGGGGAGACAGTAAAAATAATGAAGGGGCAAGGGGCAATACATGGGGCAAGGAACAATATCGTCTCTCAATACTTAATATGCAGTATTCTCAGAACTCTTGCTGGACTCATTTCAGATGCACTACATGTGGTTGTATGTCAAAGAAACAGAACATTCTTCTAATATGAGTTAATTGCTGAAAGTTGAGCCATACAGATTCATAGATAGATAGATAGATAGATAGATAGATAGATAGATAGATAGATAGATATAGATATATAGATATAGCAACCATTATCTCTGACATGAAGTGGCCAAACATACATTGTTCAGAAGAAATGATAGAACACTTGGCTGGAGTTAGCAGCAGTCATTACACTTCTTTGTTGGTTTCACACTTTACAGAGACGTGGCATCCTTCAAGCAGAACGTAGAAATAATGTGTAACTCTTGATTACCACAACTTAAAAAAGAATAAAAGAAACTACGGTATAATTAAAAAGTCTCCTCCAATCACATCTGTCTTTACTATTCTACATCTCATCTTAAAGCCACAGAATGTGAAAATTTGTTAAAAGGGGTTTAAGGGCCAAAAATAGGCAACCATTTTTTCCCTCCAACACATGAATGAGATGCTAATTGGAGGGGAAATTGCCTACCGCTGTTTGAGTAGGCAGAGGTGGAGGTCCTGTATTTTTCCTTAAACTTCATTTGCCTGTGGGGTAAAAGAAATTTTGCATAGTGCTTCAGAAACCTTCTCTAAGAAATAATTCCTCCTTCAACCAGAGTCAGGCTCCCACGACAACTGTTGCCTCCCAGTTCAGAGCATGCAGCTATTCATACCAGGCAAAGAAGTGCAACTGCTTTGATAACAAGGACGTCATTGTTAAAGAATCTTATTTAGCAAGTAATTATAATGCCAACATCACAATTAAGAGAGTAATTCAAAAAATCTTTTGAATTTTACAAACCCAGAGGATATGACCATGTGAGAGCTGATTCTGGGGATGAGATAAGCAACATATAAGTATGCTGTGATTTTTCATGTTTTTGTCCGTTGGATACTTTGGAAGGGCCGTACCATTTTATTTAAAGAGAACAATAGTTCATTTTTCTCCCCATGATAAGTGCATAATTTAGAATTGTTCATGTAAAATGCGATTTTTACAAATAAGCTATTTATGCAAACACAGTACGAATTAAATGTAGCCTTCCGGCAACAACTGGATAAATTCCAGTTCCAAACCACAAAGACAAAACAGTCTGTTGCTAATGTCTCAGTAATACTGAAACTGTATTAGGGTTTTTCATGTTTTTATAATGTCACCACCCCACACATGCAAACCTAAGAAGTCCTTTTTGGCCTTTATTAAACTATTCTCTTTAAAGAGAAAAAAATTTGGATTCTGTAAGGACTAAATCCCATCTCAATGCCAAATACACAAGATTTCCATGGGAAAAAATCCTGCTGCATGTTTGCTTGATATTGAGGCATCATTACACTTCACGACTACACTTCAGAAGGGACATTACTCTGCCCAATGGCAGCATTAAAAGTGTCAACAGGTGCTCTTCCTAAAGCCGTTGCATAGGATCAAGTTGAGTTATTTAGTTTTCTCAAATGCTGTCACCTCATGGAGAATTAAAAGTGTGTGATTTTGCTTTCCTAGTCCCAAAGGAAGTAAAACATCAATTCTGACCTAAGGGTGGGTAAGGAAATGATAAAGTTTGAGGAAACCTGCAACACTTCCCATCCCCAATCCACAGAAAATGTTGCCTGTATCCCTAACTCTCCCCCTCCTCTTATCATAACATGGTATTTATTTTAATTTTAAAGCAAGGAGATAGAGGAAGATTTGCTGTAAAAATACATAAAATTAGTCCACCTTAGATCCAGAAGTCTCCCCCTCCTCTTATGGGAGTTGATCTGAAATCATATGGATGTGATGCAGGATTAAGAGTTAGCATTCTCTGAATAAACACAGTCTGGCAGGAAAAAAAATGAACCCCACACACACCCAGAGCCACAACAGCAGTGCAGGAGCAGCCTTCTCCAATTCCTCCATAGGTTACACAAGCAGAGAAACGAGGCCTCCAAGGTGTTATGTGGCAAACTGCAGATCTCCTAAACATCCAGACATGATAGTATGGGAGAAATATAATTAAGACCATTACTACAGCCCACATAAAAACCTTACTATGAATGAAATTTGAAGACATTTGGGTCTGAATCCAAACGTGAAGCATGGCTTGCTTTGGAACTTCCCAAAATATTTCTTAACTGTCTGCATTTCTATCCAAACTCAACACGACACTGATGCCTTCATCAGCACTCTGATGACCTCAAGGGTATTTAAAGAGGGAAAACAACAATGATCTATTTCTTCCTTTACTTTTAGATTGTAGGGGAATATTACTTTTTTCCATCTGTGGGCATGCACTTAGATATATATAGTCCACAATGATGGGAAATGAATTCAAGAAGAGTTTTGCCATTTCCAAATGGAACATGGGCTGCAGTCTTTCCCACCCCAGGAACAGGTTCCTAGGACAAATCCGTCTCCTTCCCTCATTGACTTGTCAGACTCTGTCATTGTTCCAGAGAGATGAGGCATCAAAACAAATACCCAGCATGAGGGGAGAAACAGGATGTTGGAGCAAATCCCACAGAGGATTAAAACACCCTGGATTTGACTTAGTAAGAAATAAAGAGCTGTGAAGTGTAGAACTCTCAACTAATGTGCTCTGAGCAGCCTCTGCTGGCCAGCAGATAGGATCCCATGCTTCCTCCTAAATGGAGTTGTACAGAATCTGTGATTTCATTCTCTTATATAAGTGCGTATCTTTAGATGGCTTGAAGGATTGTTATTTGCCCCCCTCAAACAGTGCAAGAAAAACCTATAAAATGTGGACCTGTCACCTCCCAATGAGATAGAAAAATGCCAGGGATTTCCACTGTCTGTTAGCAAATACCCTCAGAGCAAACAGGCTCCTACTGAAACTTTATGAGTTGTGAAAGCAAACAGCCAGAATGCAAGAGTTACCAATGCTTGGACATGTTGGACTGGCATGCAAAGAAACAGACTGATGCAGGCAGGTGGACATAAAAAGGCTATATGCAAAAAATCAACAAACGAGACTCAGTAATTTCTGCTTGGGAAAGAAGTGGAAAATATTAGAGGCCAAGGAGAGTGGAAGCTGGGGCTGGGACAGAACATGCAGCTAAGGAATAGCTGCAGAGCAACACTAATGGCAGGTATGAGCAGGAAGAAGTGTCATATGGAGAAAAATTAATTTTGGAAGCCAGACATTATTGTAATGAGAAGGGTACCAGAGACAAAGGTAACAGCTGCAAAACATCTTGCTTTTGAACTCTAAACCTAAATGGAGCAAGTGGTGGCCCTGCAGAAAGGCATAGAAAGCTAAGAGTCATAGGAAGAAAGCAAAGTTGCCAGGAATGCGCTGAATGTCTTCAAAAGAAAAGCCTGCGAATACCACTTGTAAAGCAGTACCCAAAGGATTATCACACAGCAATTTAGGGAGGACAAGGATTAATACCTTGGGGCTGACTGACTGTATTAGACATTATCCCAGGGCCCTCAAAACAAGGGTGAATGAACTGCAAGTCTGCTGTGTGGGATCTGCTTGCTAAGCAGATCAAAGGAAAGTATTCACTATACAAAGCAGGATCGGGCCTGTTGAAGACTGAAATTCTATGTCTCCAGAGGAAAACACAGATGCTTGAGACATTTGTGTTGATGATTTAGTAGGAGACATCTGTCCCCCTGAGTCAGTCTGCAATAATGTCACAGAAGGGTGTGAGGAGCACAATGTGCTCCCTCCGCAGGAATGCAGCACTGCTGTTCTTGCTGGCAGTGACATACAAGCCAAAGTGCCTTTTCACTGAGGTACTGGCAGTGCTGCGAAAGAGGAGAAGTCAAGAAGCATGTTAAGCTTTCCCCTTTTTTTTCAGTCTGTGTAATACACCCTTGATTTATGGTTCTATGAATTTCAAAAGGGAAGTCCTTACAAAAGCAGAATACATTAAACACATTACATTTAACATGGATCACCCAGGAAAATGACATAGTTGTTGAGACAAGAAATGGCTAAAATCAGAGAAAGGGAGGAGTACTGTATGAAGCAAAGGTGGGTGGGTTAAGCCAGGACCTCAGGACATTATGATGACAATTAGCATTCCATAGGTTTACAGTCTCTGGGTGAAATCCTGCAGAGACATGCAATCATTGAAGCTGCAGGAAAATGATAATGAGAATACAAAGGGCCAGAGATGAGAATGTAGATGATGATATACAACTAAAGGAGATGCTGACTCATAAGTCCACTTAAACAGCTTGAAACTGAAGGAAGGAAATGAGGATCAACTGCCTGTTTCCTGTGCACAATGGTTTTGTGGGGGGAATGCAAGAAAATGGTGTTTCTCAACAATGCTGGGATGGGAAAAAGTCAGGATAGTAACTCAGTTGGGATCAGGGCAAAGAGGTTCTTCCAACAGAAATGTTAAGCACAAAAGTATCTGCCAAAGAAGGGAAAGGGTAAAGTCTTTTATCCCATGAAAACACAGTAAATGTTCAGCATCAACTGTCTGCAATATACAATACAGCATTTAAATGACTGTGGGGGGTGGGGGTGGGGGCGGGGATGGTGAGGGCCAATGACAAATGGTGCAAAAAGAAGCATGGAAGCAAAAAGACCAGTGAAATGCACTCTGAGAGATAGCAAAGGAAGAGGTCTGCACAAAACATTAGGACTTCTTATGTCTCGGATTTCCATTTTCCAGCACAGTCTACCTCTACTCCATCCCTCAAACTGAATACGTTCTTTGGCTCAAACACATTGAACATTATAGATGAAAATGATATGTGTTAACCCAGCAAACTATTTTGTCTTTGATTTCAAAACAACAGAAAAAAATGAAGAAGGGTCTTCTCTTCATTGTTGTTTTTGTCTTTTTCTCAGGTTTTGTAAAAAAAGCTAAAAACTTGTGTTTGCTTTAATTTTAGTAAGGATTAAAGCTAAAATACTACGTTATATAATACCAAACAACTAGAACTAGACACATAAAGAAAAACTCAAGGGAATCCAGATCACAGGCCAAATCATACTTTTAAAGAGATATAAAATAGTTACACCTTTAAAGTAAAAAATAGTCTGGTATTCAAGAGGTTCAGTACTTCTCCAATTACTTCAGTACTGAATCTCTTGAATATCACATGGATGGAGAGAGAGACTCCAAGTCTGAAGTACTTGGAGACTTGGAGTCTCTCCACCCATGTGGAGATGTTGTGTTGAAACACCTTGTTTTTGCATTGTCTCAACATACAGTGTTGCATCTGTACTCCAGGTCACGTGCAATATCAAAGAAAAACGTTACTTCTCGTTCACCTTAGATGACTTGTAAGTCTAGGTTTTTTTAAGCAAGAACCTGGAGGGTATTGTATATTTCAGTCTTGGCTTTAAGCTTAAAGTGTATAATTATGCAGATAATTAAGAATAATCATGTAAGAAGGCTATGAGACTATTTTCATTAACAAAGTTGGGCATGAACAGATCAGTTGGTTCTCCTTGGGCCCTAACATCTACAGGAGTGGATGCTTGTACGACTCTTCTCTTTCCACATTTCACATAAAAGTAACCAAGACAACACATAAAAAAATTATTCCTGTGTTTATGATTTGTCTGTCCCTTGCTACAGAATTTAAGTATCACTGTGCAATGCAATGTACCAACTCAGACTGGTTGGTGCAGGCTGAAGAAAAAATGATGACTGGGTCTAGTTTCTCTAATGTAACCTGAATCTGATTTGAATCTGTGACTCTGAACTTGCATCACTCTCTTGTGATGCAAAATTCTCTACACAAAAAGCTTCCATCGTACAGACCTGGAAGACTGAAAAAACACTGGCTGAAGATTTCAAAGTTGGTTGCCTAATGAGGCTTAGGAGTTTACAAGGAGGTACCCAGCTGTGCCTCCTACTAATTCTAGTAAGATTTATATGAAACAGACCAATTTTGAATCGGTGGTTCAGTTGAGGGTTTTCAGCCGCTGACATGTAATATCTGAGGTATCTGACAGTTTAAATATGGATTAAGACACTAAACTTCATTAAGTAAGGGTCAAGAATATTGTTTACCATTTTTCTGTATTTGGCCTCACAGTTAGAAATTGGGATGATTAGACAAATACAGTATTTTTGTTTCAAATAGTTTGTTTCTCCTACTATTCACTCCCTTCCTCCTATCATTATCATCTCTTCTTGGAATCACAATATATTGCTGAAGACAAACAACAAAAAAATATTATAAATCTTTATAACGGAATAAAGAAACAATGATGACCTAAGAAGGAAAAGATTTTCATGAACTGCCTCCAGTATTTTGAAAAGTAAGTAAGAATAATAGGGACAATCTGATGTTTAAAGAATATAGCTGTTTCTTTCTCTCATTTTTCTATGGTATTTTTCTCCCAACTTTATTTGAACAACTGCCTGACCTGGTTAGTCATACAATAACCATCACTGAAAAGCACAGTATGGTGTATGCAATGACAACTGATGGTCTACTGAGAACAACATACTCTGAAATGAAGAAAAATGCATGAACTTCCATTGCTCAGATTTAATTGTAGTGTTTCTTTTATAAGTTATTTCTTTTGGACTTCATTTTGATCTTCAATATTAAGTGTACCTAATTTGCTAGGCTATGATCAGCTCATTCAATTAAATCTTACAAAAGCTATTTGAAATTATAAAAATTTTGATTACTTCTTATTCAAAATGGTGAGAGGTTACAGTAGTTGTTTCCTGCGCCAAAAGTTTTTTTTTTAAAAAGTGCAGTAGTTACTCAGAAGAGAGCATAAACAAAAATATGTACACGTATTTTGTTCCATCTTTCTGCTGTGTACCTCCAGAACAACTTTAATGGACACATTTTCTAACAGCTCAAAGCTCACAGCTCCAAATGATGGGAACTGCAGGTCTCAGCCAAGAACCACTATTTTAACTACTGCCCTAGACAACTTCAGGGAAGAGTTCACACAGTTCCTGCCTATGTTAGGATGCCTGGGGACTGCACCCAGTAGCCTGCTCTTCTGCTCAGCTCTTAGGAAAAACCAAATCCCACTTAATTTATGTTTTTCAATGCTCCTAATTTCTTTTCATAAAATAAGTTGTAGAGCAGAAACAATTTAGAAAACACTCATTGAGTGTAACCTGGGTAAGAAAAATCAATGGATAACTGTAGTAGCAACCTCATTCCTTGGAAAGTGTTCTCTTACCAACTACTTCTTATTATACTCAAGTGTTCTTAGAAAATTTTGTTAAAACAGAATTCCCTTGACCACGGAGAAATGGGTGAATAAATTTGGGCCAATCATACCTTTCTGTGGTCTGAGTATTAAGCTCTGGTTCCCATTCCAGTCCTTAGAAAACCACTTTTCCTGTCCTTGGCCCACCATATACAACAGAACTCACAGTACCTCCGTACGTTACAGGGCTTCTGCAATCATTAACTCATGAAGAGTTTGCAGCATACTGTAGGGAAAACTGCTACAGAAAAGTATTACATTTATACACCACATTAAGTTTGCTCTTAACCTCTTGTAAGGATCACAGTCTCAGTACAGCAGGGAGGTTTTGCTAAGCACAGTGTCATGCATTTTCCTTTAGAATACCTAAAACTTTGAACTACAACATCAAACAAAAAGTCTACCTGTTTATTGACTGAATTTATTACCTTCCACCCTTTCTTGAACACATACTTGTCATCTACAGAATTACAAGAGAAATATGAGCTCAGAAATGCCTTTGTGCAGCATATACCAGGTTACACTTGGAATATTTATAGAGTAATTAGAGAGGAATCCAGCAGAATAAGTCAGTCTTATTCTCCCATAGTATCAGTTATCTCATGTAAGTGAGATAGGTAAGTATTAAGTACATACAATGGTATACACAAACAGGGAAATTCTGCAAGGTCCCGAGTGCATCCTGGTTTTGATACAATCAGATATCACTGCTATGGTGCTAGGGGCTAAATAACTTATCATTGATAAGGATATTTAAATATTATTGATTTATATGTAGATAGTCATACATTGTTCGGAACTCCTTATTGCAATATTTTATTATGTATCGCAAAACTTTCTTCTTAAAATTATCTACCTACATTTAAAGGATACCATGTAAAACCAATAATAAACAAACCATAACATCAGCTCATTAATCAGAAATGTCAGTTTAAATATATCTCACTTGGAAACAAAGACAAATGCTACTGACTTTATAAACCTTACAGAACAGGGAATAGAGCTAGAGTTGGATTTCAGGAGTTGATGTCATCGTTGTTCGCAAGCCAGCACAGGGCTTTAAAACTGAAAAGAATCTAAAGCAATGAAGCAGCTTCCAACTTGTAAGGGGCCAGGCCCCATGCCAGTGGATAATAATTTGCCATACAGTTTAGATTTTTTTTAACAAGGACAAGCTGAGGGAGGGGATATAACACATTCATTCAGAAAGGAATGTACAATTCCATATTCTTACGTGGTACGAAGACAGATGTCTTTCTAAAATCTTGTTTACTTGTATTGTACATGTCCTCTCCTCAAATGCCTAAACATTTCCCAAGTTGGGATCCTTACATTTTAACATCTTTGTTCATCAAACATCTTTCTAGCTACAGTGCTAGCATCACTCATAAATGACGAAGTATCAAAGATTAGGAGAAAGCAAGTGTAATATCCCTGGAGATGAAAACAGTATGTACATTTGAATTTTCTCCTTGCTGATTTACTTTTCTTCTAGCACATATGCACATTGCAGCACACACTGTTCTTAGAACTGCTGAAAATTTACCAAATCAAATGTTAAAACTCTGAAATTAAGTAAGCTTTAGTAGACAAAACCAGATGAGCAGTACATCACTTTTTCTGCTCTTGTGTGAATATTCAATACCCTCACATTCCTCAGTGCCTTCTCTCTCCTGAATTCAGCAAAAGACAATGTTATCTGTTCAAACAAAAACGGTATATGCAAATATTTGAAAAAACTGTCTCAGTCTCTTCTAGTTACTAGCCAATAAATACTGTAGCCAGAACATAATGTAGGTTTGTACTTGAGATTATCCATTTGCCTCATTACTGATACTACTGAGAGCATGTGTCATGATTTAAAGGTATGCACACAAAAGGAATTCTGACTCCACACAAGCTGATGGAATGTTTTACTACAGGAATGCCTACAGGTTACCTTCTTTAAGTGTTTGTAAGCCTCAAAAATAGATTTGAAAGATGCAAAATGAAGAAAGAATGTATTGTTTTTCAGGAATTTCCTGAGAATAATTCACTTTCCAACAGGTGATTCTGTAGGACTTAGAAAGCAAAATATACTGGCAGTGGTCCTTTTAGATGTGTCTGAATATGGGTGAAGGTGCCTAATCTTGTGAAAATACATGTGTTCATAGACTCTGCAGACATATGGTAGCTTTTGCCTGCTTTTTTTTTGCCTTTGCTTCTCATCCTTCACTTGCCTATTCTTTTGGATAGAAATATAACTTTTTTCTCCAAACAGCAGCAAAACATGTATTGTCTATTTCCAAACATCAACACCTCCTATTCTCTCATCCAGCTGTTAGCAAGGAAAATTCTGTGCATGGGAGGTTACAGCATCTAAATGTGAATTGCAGAGGTGCATATTTCCCTTCAATGCCCTCAAAAGATTATCTTCTTCCTTGTACTTTCATCAGTTCCGATTGAGAGAAATCATGACCCTGAAATACACTCAGCAGTGCTGTACTATTCAACACGCTGTTCACAACATAAACTGATGACACAGGCATTGTTGTTCCCAGGAATAATCTCCATGTTGACTAGCTAGAAACATAGCTCTTATTTCCATCCAGGAAAGGAGATGCAAAGATATTTTATGTGGTAGATAATATTTGTATGACAAATATATGACAAATACTCCATAGTATAGGATCTTTTAGCAGATTGCTGCAGAAGAGAGACTGAGCAACTCCTTTAAAAAAAACCCCACAACAAACCTGAAGGTTTTGAGCAAAAGTAATTCAAAACTAGAGACTCTGATTTGCTTAACTCAAAAGGCAATACTAAGTTCTTATGAAGAGATGAACATATTCAAGACTTCTATTCACATTGACTGCATTATCCTATTATCTCTTTAACCCTCTTAAACATGTTCCCATCATCAGTCATTTTTCTCTAGTTATTGAAATTCTCAGAAGTATCATTACTTCTCTATTTCTAAAAATCAAACAGAAAGCCCAGTCGGACAATGAAGGTGGGCTAAGGAGAATTCTGTAAAAGCAGCTGTTACAGGGAGTTCACTGAAGGTTAGGAAGTGTAAGAAAGCCAAGTGGAAAAAAATCTAGTGGGTGATCACATCTACTTTGACATGCATTGACTGAGCTTTCAGTTCTGTTTATCTCAGGAACTGAATAAATGGCTAGTAATTTCAAAAGTGTATCCAATAAGGCAGGCAGGAGTGTAAGTTGTACAACACTAGTGAAAGAAATAAGCTTGCATTTTGTTTTCTTGAAGTAGCACTGAATTCTAAAGTGAAATAATAATTTGATTATTTCAGAAACTAGTAATAAATAATGGCATGACATATATGTTTCTGGAAGAGCTGTTATAGAAGAAAGTAGGGCATAATGAAAGGACCCAGTAGCAGCAATAACTAGATGTCTTCTGATTCACTGGTAATTCAAGAAATTAATGGTTCCACAGATCCCTCTGAGATGTGAACTGAGAGGCTGTTTGTTCATTTTATAAGTAATGGTGTAGATTCCTTCCCAAAATGCATAACTTTTTCTTATAAATTTCATTTAAATCTCCCTGTCTGGAAAACTGAAATTGAAGAGATTTCTCAGAGTACTAAATGTTAGGTACTAAATTGTTAGGAGAGCATTTGCTGAATTTCAGAACTCATATTGTGAAGTTTAAATGCATGTGGCCACTTGTTTATATGACACAGGAATAATTCAGTATCAGAATATATGATTTATAAATTAGTGGTCTAAAATCTACAAAAATTGGTTTTTTATTAGAAAGACAGACCCTTATTTAGTTAAGGTTTGACTGATAAGGGTAAATAAAGCTCTCCAACAGTATTGCTTACACTGATGATTACAAAGATAACCTCTGTGCTGAAGGAAAATTGGAATTGGTGTACCAAGAGGAATGAAAGGCAGACAGTAGAATAATATGAAGAAAAAACTCTAAGTGAAGAGCATCCAGAAGAGTATGTTTCTAAATTAGCTAGATATTATTTTTCTTGCCTGAAAAACAAATGAAAATTTAATTAAATATGTTTATGTGGCCTAAGAGTACAAAAACCCCCACAGATGTCTTTAAAAGCATTCTGGAGACAATACTAATTTGGAAAGACACTCTCCCATCATGAATCCTTTCAATCTAGTTAACTAAGCCTGCATGTCCTGTTTGCATGAAATACTTTAAGGAAACTTGGAACAACTATTGTGAAAGTGGGCAACTCTATGGCTTAGTAAATATTAGACAAATAATAACATATGGTCTAGAATGAATCCTTGTTAGACAGAATTTAAAATATAGAAGGGGGGGAGCAGGGAACAAAGCAGTACTTACCTTTGGAGACCTTTCTTCTGAGGATCTACGACAGATACCTGCAACTCCACTTCAGTATTGTGTGAGGACTGAGAAAGGTATGTCAACATGGCCCAAGTAGCAGGTAAAACAGTTTGCAAACTCCTGTTACTTTGTCACATGCATACTCCAAGCACGGAAACTAAGAAACAGAAGAGCCCTACCAAATGTTAGCCTTCACAAGGCAAGCAAACAGATTTTCTCAGGCTCTGGACCACGCATTAATAGGTGGGATACGCCTGATTTTGGCTGCAGGGATGATGAGGCAAGCAGCTATCAGCCACTTTGAACATCCTCAGCTCCTTGAAGCAGAGGCCATAAAAGTCATGATATGGCTCAGATAAGTTAAGTTGGCTGCAGTCCTGTCCTAAATTGTCCCATACTGGGCAGTTTGAAGGAGCTACAAGCACTGGTGAACTGAGCTCCAGCCACACACCCTTCACGTGCCGGGGGGTCACCTACAGAGCTGCCTATGTTTAAATCTGTGGGCAAATCCCCAATCAGCAATTTTTGCTAGCTCTCAAGCTACTTGATACATGTTGGTGCAGAGTGGATCATCAAGTGAAACATGGACACAGCAGCTCATCCAGTCATGGCCCCTGTGATGGCACCTCAATTGCACTTGCATTCACTGCTGTATCAAATGTTGTCATCACTTACACGGGAAAACACTATATGGCAATATAAGGAATAGATTAGGCTTCATTTAATTCGCATACAAGAAGAAGAAAAGTCAGACATATATGAAGAGCCAGGTCTCTCTCTCTCTAGACTGCCACAAACCATCAATGGGCCATAGCTCGGAACATCTGACTGACTATACCTAGCACTCACAGAAGCCTTATGAATTATCTGGTATTTCCTGAGTGCTTCCAGTATTTGCCTTTTTGGCTAAAAGCAACAATAAAATAGATTTTAGAAGTGCATTGTAAGATATTAAAGCACTTGAGAAGTTAGTTCCAAGTATCTAATCTTTTTGGGTAAGATAAAGTGCATCTCTCCCACAGTCAAAACTGATGCAACACAAAAAAGGGAAAACCAGTAACTGTGCAAACTGAAAAGTCTTTCTAGTGGATATGGAATAGTGGGATCAGGAGGGACAACTCTTCCTTTGGTCAGCACAGTCTGCAAAGGGGATCTTCCACTTCTTTATCATGGGAAGTGAAATAGCAATAAAAGTAAACTGATAAATACCTGCAGCAAATGCCATGCAAATTGCTGCAAGTACAGTCACAACCTACCAGCTCAAAGTGCTGCATTCCTAATGCTTGAATCTGCTATTTCACAACATCCTGTGTTAACAGCAGAACACATGTCCAAATTGCATCTCTCTATTTTGTGTGTATTCTTTTCATACTAGGCTTAACTCATTAGAACTAAGAAAACCCCCAGAGGCATTTCAGATTTCCTCTGCCTACTGGAAAACTAGAAAGCCTCACAAGAAACCTTTTATCAGTGTGCTAGTGGGAAAAAAACTTAGGAGGCAGAAATTGGATAGAATTCTTCTAGACCTCTTTACAGTTGAAAACTGGCCAATTCAAAGAATAATTTCTAAAGCAACAGACCATGCTTCATCTCTTTTCCAATTATTATTTTCTGGTTAATAAATATGACCGCCCTAGCAAGTACTTCGGATTTCCTACAGCACTGTACTTTGAAAAAAAAAAAGGAATTTTACTACACTTACTGACAACAGAAAAACATTTTAGTATTAAAGTATGAAATGTTTGCCAACTATGTTTCAGGCTCTCATTCCTTTCCTTGATTTTTTTATCTTCACTGGAGTGGTTCAGAGGAGCACACAAAAATGCTTACTGTGAAGAACACATTTTGCTGGAAGGAAGAAGTCAGCTATTCATATAGTTGAATTCAGTGACTCAGAGCTGATGCAAAGTCTGAAGCGCTAATGTTGTATTTCTATAAGCTGCAAACAACAGCTTGGAACTCTGAAAATTCATAGCTTTAACAGTCTGGCTTCTAAAACAAGAGTCACCAAAATGGTGTTAACTATCAGTTATTAGTTTTATGCCATGCAGAATAAAAGAAATTATGTGCCCTATTATCAGCCTTCACTTAGAATTTTCAGTGACTGCTTTGTTTCTGACAAAGGGGTCTCACACTAATATACCTTAAATTGCTTGCTAAATAAAGCATGTAGATCCCATCACACTATTTATGCTTTAGCTGTAACTGCTTACCTATCCAGAACCAAACAGAGCCCCAACCTGCCAATAACTATTCATATTTTAGAGAAGAAAACATCAACTGCATACTATTTACTAAAATGGAGACTAGGTACTAACAGCAACATACCTGAACTTAAACAAAGACATGTTTTGGTTCTCAAATATT
This sequence comes from Pithys albifrons albifrons, assembly GCF_047495875.1. Lineage (NCBI taxonomy): Eukaryota > Metazoa > Chordata > Aves > Passeriformes > Thamnophilidae > Pithys > Pithys albifrons. The sequence continues at coordinate 18,443,519 of NC_092464.1, forward strand.
GTCAGGCAGTCAAATTCCACTAGCCTAACTCATGTGGAGCAATGATTAATCCTGCAGTAAATCTCTCTGAATTTCTAGCATTGAAAACAAACAAACAAAAACAGAGTCAGAGGGTTCAAAAGAAACACTGCAACTACTTTCAAGTAGGTAGAGGCACAGCTGGTGGTGTCAGATGTTTAGGGGATTTCTTCTGTATATTTTGTCTTCCCAGTTTTATATCTATGTTTTCATCATTCACTATTACCTTTATACTCCTACCTCTATTTTCTTCAACTGCTCATTCTTATGGCCACATCTCTTGCCCCTACAATGCTTTGAAGACATGCAAAGTAAACATTGCACATGCATCTGGTGGCTGTGCATTCCCACACATCATTGTAGTAAGGGCTGAAGCTTGCCACTGAAAGCAGCTCAGTGGCACACAGCATGTGAAAGGGATCTCAGTTTTTCAAAGCAAATTGCTATTTTCTCTAAGGATTCACCTTTGCTGGTAAATAATGCCCTCATGACAGCCCTGAGAGTATTCAATATCCAATGTCCAATACTTAGCAACACTCAGTTACCAGCCTGGAGGCACATGGTGTACCATGGGAGCGAGATGTCTGGGGAGGGAGATGTCCTTAAAGTTATGGCTGGCAATGAATGTACATGGGGTCACACACAGCAGTAACTCAGCAGGGAGGGGGCTCAGCTAATTCAGCCTGTGAGCTCCACCAGACATGTCTGTATGGAGGCCCTCTGATTTGTAAAATTTTCAACAAGATGAAGCAGACACAAAACATACTGTTAATAATATTGCTGAAATACTTCAGATCTTCAGCACAGCTGAATTTTCTTTACTCTGTTGCTCAAATGGTCTGAAACCTTCCATGTTTATACAAAACCAGATACCCCTTTGGGCAAAGAGCACTCCACATTTCAAAGCAAAGTCAAATACCAAAAAATTATTCATTTGGAACCACAGCAAAAGTTCAGACATGTTACTGAGCAGATTTCACTGAAGGCTCTAATGATCTAATCAGGATGGCTTAATTGCATTTGGCTTGGAAAGCAAAGCATGGCACCCAAAAGAGAGGGTTGTTCTGCAGTACAGTAGCAGCCCTGAGCTGTAAGAGGAACTGAAGTGAAAAGGAGCCACACAGCCCACAGATAACTCCTCACAGAAACTCTGTTGTCATAACAAGATCATCTGGAACTGCAAGCACAAATAACACGCCTATTTTTGGAAGCACACTTGATCTATTACACATGTGGGGATCTATACACTTTCTGAGAAAGAGAAAATGATGAGGTTATGAAAATTTCCACAACAATTTGTTTAAAACTTAGAAAATTTAGGAATAGTAATCTGGGCTAACCTTTCAGTAATTGGTTTCTTCCTGCTGTATAAAATACATTATTTGAAAACCATTATCACTGGTTTTTTTCCATGTTCCCTCTTCCCCAACACATATCTTGTAATTACATTGCAACTGTGCTCTGAAGGAAGACCTGAAGACAACTTTTGAAAATTCTCTTTGTAAATCTGTAAACGAAAAAGAAATATAAAAACTCTATGGCCCAAACAGCCCCTTCTATTGATTAAGGTGGAGAGTAGCATAGCTTTTATTTTAATTCAAAGGGTTCAACAGTTCTTTGTTCATATGACTATTTCTCCAGTCTGCTACCCTATTATTGGAAAGATTTAATCTCCAAGTATAACAGAAAAGCAGAAAAGCTAGTATTCCACAACTTGCTATCATAAATTTTCTGATTGTTTAAATAGGTGAAAATTAAAAATGCCCACATTCCTCCTGAACATGAAACCTCATAAATCAGGATTTAGTTAAGAGGAACCTACTAGTCTGAACACAGGCACTGGGGCTAATTCAAATTAATTTCTGTTAGAATAAAGCACATATTTGACCAAGGGTTGGACTCGATGGTCTCTGAGGTCTTTTCCAACCCAATCGATTCTATGATTCTATTACAAAACCAAACCAAAAAAGCCAACCAACACCTATTTCAGTGGATAGTTTTACTCAGTAAAAACATGTACACCAGAGAGTGTGCATCTTGTCTTGATTTCAGGATATTTGGATCTTGACTAAAGCTGGGAAATCCTATTTACTCCTATGAGTAATCTTCTCAGGCTGTTAACTAGAATCCTCAGAATTCAATGCTCTTTTCAAATTGGGGAAAGCAGAACTAGAACAAACCTTTTAGGAGTAATTCCTTCAATTTCAGTTGGGTAAGCAGCAGCATCTTCCTCGCATTACTTGAGAGTCCCCTGCTCCTACATATCCCCAAGGCTGTGCAGTCTCCCACTACTCCAAGTCATACTGGGAGGTCATGATTGGTCAAATATCTAACAACAGCTCTCAATTTTTTCTGAAGTCATGCATGAGTCCTCAGGATCTTTCTTGCATGGCCCATGTTTTCTGCTTCTGCACGTACATCTTGGCATCTGGCTGCACTGAAAATTGCATTATCGCTTTGAGTTAATTGGTTGATGCGGATCATTTTGTACTAAGAACATTGTTGACTATTTTCCCATCTTGTGCCATCTGCAAACTTATCCCACTAGCTGATTTTACTGTCTTCTTCCAGCTGAAGCCCCCCAAAATACCAGAGTTTATCATGAGCAAAACTTCCCATAATTACTGGATGCACTAAAAATTAGTGTGACCAGCCTAAAAAACTAAATGGAGTTGATTACAGCTCCTCCATTCTATGCACATTTTCTGGAATACTGGGAGTTTCAATTAATATTGAAATGGTCCTATAATTCTCAATGTTCAGCTAGTAAAATTATGTTAAAAAATGTTATGTCTCTATCATTAAAAAAGTCAAATCACAAAGGGTGTAGGAAGAAAACTCCCTAGCCTGAACAGCAGGCAATATAAGTAAACTTCTCAGACCAGATACCAAGAGGGCAACCCCAACTTAGAGAAGGGGGCATGATTCTGTCCCTTGAAAGTGGAACAAAGGAAGAAAACAAAAATGAAAACAGCTTAGGTATGGACAGACTGCTGTAGCGAAATAAATAAAACGAAGAAACCCCAAGCAACTAAACCAAAAAATAAGGAAAAATATAAATATTGGAATATTTGGTCTAAGAATAATAATGTTTCTTTGGCTGACAATGCAGGTTATCTTTCAGAAATGCGGAACATGACACATCTGTGTGGGGTGATCAGACTTCAGACATGTTTCCCGGACCTGACATGCAAACAATATGGCTAAGACTTGAAAGTTTGATAAATAATAGAAATATGCTGTTTCTCTGCAAAGAAACTGGAAATGCCCAAGCAAAAGTACTAGATAACAGAGGAGAAAACATTTGAAGGTCAAATGTACACCACAAATGTATGTGTCAAATGAGAATAAACAAACTTGCCTAAGAGTCCTCTGTCAGGGCATTCCTCTACCAAAAATGCAATTCTTCTTTTTTCCATTTCTGGATGGACTAATTAATTAACAACGTTCATCACAATAATCCTCTACCACATCAACAAAGATGCACAATTCACTTTACTAGACTACGGAAAGATCTTTGAGTATGTTGTTGTAAAGTACATCCAAGTGCATTCATATTCAGGTAATAGATCCCTTACCTGCTTGTTGGACCATTAAAAACAGAGGTTTTACTGGCAGAATACAAAAAAATTGCAAGACAAAACCAAATAAACACCATGTTCTAGAGGTGGAACTGCTGCTTTTGATACCCTATATGCCAAATGCTTTGTATTCAGATGCATGGAGAGCACAGTGACAAATGTGGGATCTTTCTGTAGTAATTTGATAGGTAGACATGGTCCACAGAGATCTGTCTGATCAAGCACATTAGAATACTTATATTTAGAAATCTATATTACCGTATCTTATTTTATATATATTATATATAATGATGTGTGATTGCATTAGTATCTACCCTCCATTATTTTATAGTTTTCATTTATATATGGTCTCTAACTTTAATCTGACAGGCACGTTGAGCTTTTTACCTTAGTTTCCTTGCTACAACTATCAACAAGAAACCTTTGAAAAATGTCTCCCTGCTGAACTAGGAAAATAAAATATTAACAGATAAAGTTTCTTGACCAAAAAAAGCTTAGCCTGTTGACAGATATTCAGTCTGTTTGCTGTTGAACTCAGTCACACTAGAAGATGAATCATTAAGCATAAATCCATATCTGAGTTTATAATGATCTCTTTTCTATCTCAATGCAGAGCAGGTCAAGTACGATCTTTTTTAACCTATTCCAGAAAAAATAACGAATGAGGAAGATAAAAGAACTGCTGAAAGTTTCTGAATAGAACTTTCTGCTGCAGATCAACATTTGAAAATCATTCCCAGCTGTTAGATCTGAATTCTTAATTGTACACAAGAGGTTGAGGAGAAAATAATCAGCAGATGCAGCTACAGTTTGTTATATCTGTGATTATCTATTCGCTTCATGATTTACGGTTTTCAACCACTTCTGGAGAGACTGGCACCAAATTTATTCTTCCAATCCTGCTATCTGTGCACAAGTGTTTAATTATAGGCTCCCTCACATTTTCTATGGAATAATTTCTTGAGTGCAGAATGCTATATTTCAATTCCTGGAGCTTGTACTCTCAGAGAACAGAAAAAATAATGTATCAGGGATTCATGGTGGCAATTCTAAGATGCTAAAAGCTCAGCGCCATTCCCTGTGCTGTTCTGTCACCTAAACACCTGATCTCCCCAGAAATTCAAATAAATCTGGGCATAAGAAAGAAAAAAAAAAGAAAGGAAAGAAAGAAATCCACAGGAAAGAGAGGATGGGGAGGGCTGAGGCAAACACGGCAGTTTGGGTTACCTCTCCTTTTTTCCATCACCTTACGTATTCCATCTGTATACCCCATGTCTCAGACAAGTCTATAAAATTATGCTCTACATGTGCTTCAACATGTTGGTTGAGGGAAGCAATTTACACAGAGTTCAAGTCTGAACAGTTCTCCCTTTACAGCCTTTAATCATAATGTCTTCCAAGCATGTTCACCTGAATGCTAGGAATAACATGGGGCTTCCAGGTGTGCTGCAGTGCACTGGAGTCTCCTCACGCCTGGTGAAGCTGGTGTGCAGACAGTGAGTGGGACAGTATGGACTTCCAAGCTCACGAATATGTTAAGAATTTATTGTATAGGTCTGTGGCACTTTCATGTCAGAGAGGTAAGAAAAATGGATATTTAACTCAGTAAATTGTGTTGCTCCGTAACACAGAAGCCATTACAATATGGATGAGATCTGGAATCTATTAAAAGACATAATGGAAAATAAAAGCTAAACACATAAATAACTCATCCACTTGGAATTTCTTTTAAAAATATTGAAAGGCATTAGACACAAGATTAAGTGTCTGTAAAATATTTTTTTAAAAGACACATTTTTTTTCACCAGGGCATTATGAGAACAAGGCAACATCTAAAACCTCAACAAAGAGAAGCTTTATTACTTCTGCCTAGAAATTTTAGGCTCTAGCCTTAACTCACTTTGTTCCCTGTGGCTGTAACTGGAAACTATAGCAGTTTACTTGGCATTCACCTTATCTACTATGACAAAATATTCATTGAGGGCTAAAGATGTGCAGAGACTGAAACACCGAACCTTTCAAAACCAAGGACTACATTTCAAGGATGCAATGAGTATACACTGGACTATGGGAGTTCCTCCTCAATGACCAAATACTATGTATTATTCAAGACAACATCTCTTTAAAACAGATGGATCAGTGTTATGGAAATGGTTGTGCAGAGACTAAAAATTTTTAACCATTAATCATAACCATGCAATGAAAATTAGCTCCAGCACATTGTATTTTATGTAGGAGAACTTACATCTCATAAACCAAAAATCTTTTCTTGTTAAATTATTCTAATGGTCACTTAGCTATCTTTTGGAAGCTAACAGATTGAGAAATCTACACATACAGAAAATTCTGTATATAATGGCACTGATTCAATTAAACCTTTAGCAATGTATTTTAGCTGAAATAGCTACCTATGGAAAGCAGATGAAGCAAGATTAAATGCTTTTTTAAGCTAAAATCCTAAATTAAAAGTATGTATTTAGCAGAAATACATCTGTTAAATATACCTTTGTTCTTCAGTGAACTGTGGAGTATCTCCCTGATCATGTATACATTTTACAAGCACTAAACTAAGGCAGAAATCTATAGGACAACTTAAATAACCACAATATATATTCTTCCCCAATGGCATTTTATTTATAATAATTTATCGTTTTAACATTTCCAGACAACACAGAGGTGGTGGGATAACATACCAACATAGCTCTGGACTTCAGACATTTAAAACAAACACTGGGTAATGACACTGCAACTTGGCAGTGAACACAAGTATGAAAGGGCCACACAGCAAGTGTCATTCCCCTCTACAAATGCTTGGGCACTGGCTGAAGAGAGATGATGCAGAACAACTCTGATAATTACACTTAAAGACTAAAAAAATTTAAGAACGGTATGATCATGGATATATGGCAGGAGAGCAGGTAAACAAATACTCCCTAAGCAAAATACTAGGGACTATCTTCTTTGTATCTTGTAGTGGCAGAGCGCTGGCTCCCTGGACAGCAGAAGACAGGATCCCAACCTGGCCCCTGCCCCAGGGACTGCATCTAACACCAGACCTGCTGAGCAGAGGACCTGACCACTTGGAGAGGATGTGGGATCAGTCAGGGCAGTAATTTAAGATTTGGACAGGATCCTGGTTTCCAGACCTCTAGACATTGATGCATGTTCTGAAGACTAAAAACACAGCCCTAAAGTATTAATTAAAAAAGCTTCCTCCCTTCTCTTAGCAATTGGGACGTTTGACAATTCAGCCTAGGGGGTTGCATGAGATGGCAAGTCTTGCCCTAGAGTGGCAGGCTGACATGGGCAGCAAAAAGGAGGCAGGCAGAGAGGCTCAGAAGGGCATGTCAGATTCTCCCACACTTCCCAGATCCACAAACGATTCTTGGCTTTGCCCTTGGGCAGCAGCAGGCCATGCCATGTGGAGGGGGCAGGCACCAGGGCTCATTTTGCCTTGCACCATTAAAGCATCAGTGGGGAAAGCAGCTTAGAGGAAGACCTCTCAGACCAAGATCTCTTCAGCTTCTCCAGGATGGGCACCAGTATCTTTCCAGCTCCAGCTGCCTCAACAGCTCCTGTCATCTCCTGCCCTTGCTTCCAGACAGGGCAGGCATGGAAGATCAATCCAGGCTGTGAGGTAAATCTAACTGTTATCATGGGATCAGAAAGGGGAGAAATGGACAGTCATCTTTCAGATAAGTCAAGGGCTTCCAGTCTGAAATGGGCTCCAAGAAACACCTGCACTAGAGGAACAACTGGTCTCCTAAGCAGAACAAAGAACACCCCAAAGAGTCCTTTGCTACAGCGATATTGGGTAATCCAAGAAAGGTAAAAGCATCACAAACACTGAAGCAAAAACCCTCTGCAGGTACAAAAAGGAGTAAAACACACAAATTGCGAAGAGGACAACATGCTCCCCAGGAGATACTCAGTATCTGGCTCAACAAAAGTACTCAAAGTTCCTAAAATAGTTATTCTTTTAGTGTAAGTACTAGGTGAGCTTTTCCTTCCAGTACAAAAGTTTCCATGGCACAAAAGGTCCCACACAGAACTTGACCTGAGCCCCATATCTTTAACAGCAGAGAAAAAAAGAAGACACAAGATTGAGCAAGTTCTTTGAAGCACTTAGTGTCTTTCTCCACCATAAAAGATGCTTTAGTAGATTTGACAGGACTTCAAAGTGTTGGAGACCATCTATGTTGGAGATGGGGACTACGTGGATATGCAGGAGTGGAGGAGGGCAAGGGATCGCCGAACCGAGTTCGACGTGTGGAAGGTCCAGGAAGACCCTTCTGAACCCGGACAGTGACTGAAAACTAAAGGACTTTCTCAATTACCACTTCTATCCCCCATTTCATTTTTTCTTGGGGCCATGTTGCCTCTGTCTCCCCTGTTCCAGAAGTTTCCCCTGGCAGGCAGGAGCTGTCAGCAAAAGGACAGCTACCATTGGACAGCTCCTCCTGGGGGGCGGTTCATGTCTTGCCAGGCACAAGTTCACACCCCTGTTCACTCCCCCTCAGTTCTTCTACCCTATAGTCTGTTGCGGATTTGCATGCTCCGCCTTAGTTCCACCCCTTTTCCAGAACCTTCCCTATCCCATGTTATATAAACCCCTGTTCCCCTTAATAAAGTTGGATCAGCTTGGATCAGCTCCGATCAGCTCTGGCGATCAGACTGGTCATCGCAGACAGTCCTTGGCTCCTGGGTGTTTGTTCTCTGCTCGCGAGGCAAACCTTACCTAGGGCCTAGGAACCCGGCGAACGACAACTCAGTCGGCAGTCAGTGAACCCCCGTCGCTGGTCTGGTCCCTTCCCAAAGAGACCAAGACTGCGACACATATATCTGCCAGGGTCTGACAACCCTCAGATTTGTTCCAGTGAGGAGGACACAGAGGTGTTGTATGTAGGAGCTCGGGCGCTAGAGCACAGCAGGCTCCACTGATGGGGGGATGCTAAGCTGAAGGAGTGCCAGGAGTGAACCACAGGAGAAAAAACAGTTGCTGTGGATAAACTCCTAAGTGCACACTTGAAAGTATTCACCTTCTGCTGCTTGATCTCATTTTTCAAAAGAAGGAAAAAACAATTACAGTTTCACACTAACACTGCTCTATCAATAATGAGATAAAAGGAGAACATGTAACAATAAGAACTTAAACATTTGCCTCGTAAGCCATTAGTGAGGAAAGCAGCACTTTGAAAACAGTAGGTCTGGACACCCAGCAGTATTATCCTGCACCATCTGCCAAGGAATGCAGACTTGCTGTGCAATTAAATTGACACTGTCATGGTGCATTTCATGCACTGGTAAGGGACCACTAACCTTCACAGGACTGTCCTAAAAACAGGTATGACCCCACATATAAGGAAGCAGTTTCAGAATAACATCATGATGGGGTGACATTAGGTATAAAACATTTGCTCTCCTAAGCAGTCCAAGAAGGATGAATGAATAGGTAATGGACTCAGTAAAAGTGGGTTCAGAACAGGTATAGAAGCACTCTGGCCAGTGACAAATTTGGGCCTCAGTTTCCCCACTTCAAAATGAAACAAAGTTCCCCAATCTACAGGGATATTGTTGAACTGTAGTTCTTTATTGAATGTGACAACTGTCAAAAACCTTAAGGAAATAATAAATTACATTGCTTATTATGTAATTATTGATATGTCTTGCCATCAGTTAAAGAGTGTTGTTCAGTAGTAAGCTGATTTTTTTTCTGCCTTGCATAATTAAGTTCAGGAAATCTGTGAAACCTTTTCTGGTTCTGCCACTGACAAATGAAAATCTTTAAGATAATGGTTTAAAAAACACAAAGCAACAACAGACCATGAACTCCCAATGATATGCTGCACCAATGAATACAATATATGAAGGGAATTCAAAGTAGCAGTAGGAAAGCAGCACTACTCCTCTATATGGCTCTGACAGGACCATAAAATAATGCAAGGTTAGTTCTGGTGTGTCTGTATTTCAAAAGTAATGTTGAAAAACTTCAGCACATTCAGAAAAGAGCTATAAAATTCTGAATTATAGATGATGCCAGAGAAGTTCTCCCTGCAAGCTTTGTTCAAAAGAGTATGAAAAAGTGACTTGATCATGTAATACAGGTACTTTTGAGAAATTTCTGATAAAAGAATACAATTCAGAAGAAAAAGCATGTGAGACAGAAGGCAAAAAAGTTCTTATATCAATCAGTTTGGTCCTAAAATGTAGAGATGTGTGTTTTTTAATATTAAGGTATATTTCTGGAGGTGAAACCCTGATTTTATTTGATGGAAAGAGTTGGGACTTCAGCAGGGCAAAAATCAGAGGCACTAGATTAGCCTTCATTCATATTAAAGTGAGCTTTAAGAACTGAGATTTTCTCATCATATTTTTCTTTGTTACTTAATACTAGATCTGGTTACCAAGATATTAAAAAAAATAAAGGAAAAGGTACAGGATACAGGGGCTTGCAATAGTTTAACTAAAGTGTTTAGCAAGAAAGGGATGAAAATCCAACATATTATTTGTGTTTTTCAAGAACATTGTTTAATGTGTTTAAAGGCACCTGACCAACAGCAATATAAGAACTGCATATTCCACTGAACATAGAAAAAACACTGTAAAGAAGGATGCCGGGTCAGCTGTCAGTTGGTCCGTATTTGGGTTTTGCCGTGATTGTGATTTGATTTGTAGGACCATATCAACCTTCTCAACTGGTATCAGGGCAACACCTTTCTGGCTGAGTTTAGTTTCAGTGAGAGCTTCTGATGCATGAAAAAAGCATTCAACAAAAGCTCCAAGTCTGTGCATTTTCTCTTCAACTCACAGCAACTAGGAATCCTCCTCACCAGTTGGGCTAAGCAGCTTTCTATCCTCAGATAAGGCCCTGCACAGGTTTTTGTTGTGATGCAAGATTATGCTGAGTCTAATCTTAATGGAAATGTCAAAGTGAAGCTAAACAGGTATTTCCTTTGCATCTGCATCAAGCAAACAAGCCTCTCTGCAAACAGAACAAAAGAAGAGCTGAAGCTTGGTTTTATTAGACATTGCTCAGGCACTGATGAGACAGAGAGAGGTTTGTTTTGAATCTCATTATTTAAAGTTATCTGTGTTTTTAAGAGCCTTGTGGTTGCAAACTGAGCTACCTTGCTGCTGTTCCAGTGGCTATGTCATTAACAGATAAAGTCCTTAGACCTTCTCCTATCTCCTGGCAGAAAAGACAGTGCCACCTGCAAATACACCACTAAAGCAACTGCCACTCAACCATACACAATAATCATCCACTCAAGCTCCAATTTAGTAATGAAACAGATGGGGAAGAGGATTCCTTTCAGGAAAACCAGAGTTTTGTCTTTTCAGATGACCCATAGTGAAAACCACAGAAAGAAAAAGTTGGCTTGTTCTGTCCCCTACATCACTCCAGTAAAACCAAGCTGGTTTAATTCAGGACTGCAGAAGTCTGACTAAAGTCAGGGACTGTATGAAGTCATGTCTGATAGCATTTTCTCTAGCAGATTATCCTGCATGAAAAAGTGATGGGGAATCAACAGAGTTCACAGTGAAAGGTCAAAAATAATGATTGCTGTGTAAGCAGTATAGCTCACAAGTGTTTGTATCCATGATACACACTGTGTTTAATTGGTCTGTTCATATGACCTGCCTTCAATTTTATGAGCTTTCAGTCTTGCCCTGTAATAGCCACAGTGAGAACATTAAATTTCCAAACAACCCAGCTCTTGTAATCCTGCCAACAACAGGACTGCTTATCTCTGACACATAAATGTCTAATTGCCACAAATATATATTTGCTTTTATCATCACTGCAAGTCCACAGTCCTATCACCATCTCTGTAACAGCTAAAAACACAGCCATGAGAAACTCTGGAGCTGACTCAGCTATTCTAGGAACTCAACACAGAAATTTCCAAATCATTGTACATTCTGACTGCTGGGCTGCTACAAAGAGAATAAAGGGAGACAAAATGTTAGAAATTTCTGTGTTTCATCTCACTCTTTGCTAACAAGCCAAAACTAATGTATTTGATTTTTGAAACTGTTGAAATTTAAGGAATTTCTTTTTACAGACCCCTAAAATTTTTGCAATGGCAGTACATGTCCAGCAAATTGAAGATTCACAAGAGCTTTTTTCACTCTCATAGAGCTTTGGGATGAAAAGGAGTGGGGGTCCATGTCTTCCCAACCCTGCAAACATGGCCGGGATACCAGAATCCTGTCCACAGGGGACTAAGGGTAGTATCTTGTCATTACCACAAATATAGTGTCACAATCTTTGGATGCCCGTGGAAAATTTCATTTAACAGAGCTTTGTAGATTGAGTCCCGGTCCCTCCTCCAATGCTAGGGGCTGTTCCAGAAGTCAGGAGGAGGAAAGCTGGCCACGAAACCCAGCTTGCACAAGAGAAGCCATGAGAGGTGAGAGAGGAGCTGTTTATACACACCCAGAACAATTCCAAGACGTGAGGAGGAGAGTGTAGCACACAGGACATGCTGTTCTCTGGTAACCTTTAGATAGCCAGGCTCAAGGACCTTAAAAAAGATACAAGTTTTAAGAAAGTCCCTGGAGCTGCTTACAGGAGCAGCATAGACCATGTACAAATTGTGCTGTTCAATTCCTGGGACACAACATCTACTAAATTTAGCAACAAAAAAAGCCATAAATTACCACTGCTGTTCATCTCCAATCTATTAAAACACAATACTGGTTAGAGACCGAATAATAGTATTTTCCTGATAGGGCACTTTGTTTTAGATCTTTCAAAACTGAAAAGGCAAAACAATATGTGATCAGAGCGTTGCTTCAGAAACATATAAGCTGCTTATAATTATTTCCCCAATATTTGAACAGCACAAAGAAAAAGATAAGACCGATTGTCACTACAGATGATCAGAAGTCTGTTTCCTTCTTATTTAAAGCTGTGCAGTTTAACAAGTATTACTCTCTGAATGAGGAATCGTCCTGCCTTCACTGAACATACTTAGTCTGCCCAGTGCCCATGGGCTCCTTTCGGGGCAGCAACAGGTGCCCAGCAGAGCTGTCCAGAGGAGGAGGACAGTGCAAAAATTATTAATCTGGAAACAGAAAACAGGATATATGGCTTCATAAAAACTTGTTTTCCTCTGAACCTAGATCACAATCACACACAAGAGTATTTGGAAGGTAGCTTTGCTAGTGCACCTGGGCTGACACACATGGTGTCTTCTTGGACTCCCACTCTACCACATTTATTTTGATTGTCACCACAGCATTTTTCTTATACCAGCTTCCCACATGCCAGTGGGGTATGACAGGAAGAATACTGCAATTTCTGTAACATCATTACAGTTACCGTTTTCAGCACATCCAAAATATTTGTTTTGAAAGAAGTGTCTTTACCCTCACCTTTTATTTGTATTTAATAAAGTTCTACTGTCATTATTAGCAGATGATACATAGATTTTAGAGAGTCTTACCTGAGAATACATTTTTTAAACTAGGACTGTAATTTATGAATTAAATAGCTAAATATTCTGACACTTTTCCTTTCCAGGCTGTCATTACTACTGTTTCTTCCTTCAACTATTCTACACAAGCATCCCACACAGTACATATTAAAAACATGCAGTTCTCTTTGAGGGAAAGACCACAGAATAATTAAGAAAATGTTGGCTAGTAGCTATACAGATTTGGAATGAAAAAATACATTGAGTCAAAAAGTATAAATGGACTATCCTGAGAAAAAAATACAGGAAAAAGAACAGTACCAGTAAGGAAAAAAAGCCCAGACTGCAGCACTGTCACCACTCTCACTGCCCACTAGGTTATGAATAGCAGCCCAATGCCAAAATGATCCCAAAGCCAGAAGCCCCCTGTTGCCTCCCCAGTGTACTTAATCCCTGGAAGGCTACAGATGGGGCATTTTAAATGGCTACAGAATCATTAAAAGCCCAAACTAAAAATCATAAGCCCTATATACTCTGCTAAACTACAATCAGCATAAGAGCAAAAAGAAAGAAGAAACAACTGCCATGTTAATGGTCACTGAAACCAGTGACCTGGCCAGGCCTCTGGGACATTTCACGGCTCAAAGGCTGACCCAGTGATTGAACTGTCCCTTGTCTCAGCAAGGCCAGGATTTCACCTCATCATGACTTTCTGGTAATCATCTCTCTTTTCCACTTTGGGAAATAAATGAGACATGCTGAGAAAAGTAGCATAACGAAGTGATGACTGTATATCTTTTCCAGCATCAGCATTTTATTAGAGCGATTTGTTTGCCAGCTTATTTTTTACAGGAGCTCAAGAGGCCTGACTGCATATTTGAGAGCCTGTGCTGTGCTCCAGTTTTTGATCACAAAATGCCAGAGTTTAACGTGCAATGCCAAACATTCCAGAAACCTCCTGCACAATAGCCACTTTAAATGATCCCTTACTTTTCCTGCTCTGTGAGGCATACAGAGTAGCAAAAATATTCTCATCTCTTGTTTTTTAAAATGCCATAAGACACAGTAATGGTAGAATAGTTACCACTTCAGCATGGAAAAGCAAGCAAGCACACTAGCCCAGGTCTTCAATCCCATGTTTTGCAAAGCTAAAGATTTGTAGTAATTCACACATCTTACCTCTCAAGGACATTAGCATGTACTGTGTACAGAATAGAGACATGCCAAAAATCAATCCCTAAACCACATATACAGCGTTGTAAAACACTGAATTGTGTTTCCCCCCAATAAACTGCTTTAAATAGCCAGAAAAATCACTTTAAAACTAGTATGTCATATAGGAATTTAGAAATAGCAGCAAAACCCCTTTTGAATAAGACCAAAATAAAACAAAAAGTGTTGAAATATAATGTATTTGTACTGCAGTGCTTGAGATGGTCCCCAGTTGGGGATTAGGTCTCAATGCACACGGTGCTGTACACAGGCATTGCAAAGCTCAAAGCAGGCAACAAAATCCACTCCAAAGCCACAATAATTAAAATGCATAGTCAAAGACAAAACGTTGACACAAGAAAGGTTGCACACGCTGGCTGGTTCAGTGAGGCAGCAATTAGCATACCAGCTGCCCAGTCACTTGTGAGTGTTGTACAGGCAACCAGATAAACCTGAGTTAGCAAGAACAATTTGAAAGAGGGTGTGTAACGGACTTTGAGGAGATCCTAATAAAAATGGGAAGAAGCATGTGGGAGTTTGAAAATGTTGATGTAGCCCAGTGCCTTTCAGCTCATCTCTCCCATAACTGTCAATGTAAATATCATAATGAAGCACTATGACTCACAGCAGAACAAAGGAAATGCTTGTCAATCTGAAGGACAGTGGACCAAACCCAACTAAATTCAGGTAATTATGGAATGACCCCACACCATTATGCCTCACAAAACCTCCATGCATTAAGAAGGTCATCTAAAGACAAACACTGGATGTCTAATGACTGTGTTATATTGTCAGCCACTTAAAAGTTTCAACAAGCCACTTCATTCCCCCAAACCAATGTACCATGATTCTTTTTTAAGTTATTGAAAATACTACTATATCAGAAAGCATTATTTTGTGTTTAGGTGTTTTGTTTTGTGTTTTAGGAGGAACTGGATACAAGTGGGGTCATCAGTAAGAAATTTCAAGCTGCTGGAAAACTGAGGGCAGAGGGATATATGGGTGATAAAATAAACAAAAAGGTTCTAGTTCATGTAAGGGTTCTCACTTAAGTGATCTTTTTTCCTTGTTCAAAAAAAGGGAAAAAAGGGAAAAAAAAAGAAGAAAAAAGGAAGAGAAGCAGAAGTAATGACTGCTATGTCTGAAATTCCATACGCTGCATCTGCAAATACATGCACCTCTCACATCCCTCTTGCCCACAAATTTGCATTTCTTTCATCCCCACATAATAGACATTTACCTTCTTCTCAGTTTTTACCCAGACAAGGCAAAAGTTACTTTCAGCAAAATCTCCATCTTAACCACTTCCCTATTTGAAAGATTCTCCACCTTTCAGATTCCTAAATTGAGAACTAACAACCACCACCTCATGTGACTGGCCGAAGTTTCAACATGGTGTTACTACTTGACACCTTCACATACACACCTTCAAAGAATACTCACAGTCACAGGGCAAGATGATGCCAAGTTCTGATACATATTGACATATGTAAAAAATAATTTATGAATAGACATACGCATATATGAATATATACACAGAAGCATATATTACACAGTTACACTGTTCCAAGACCTATAAAAAGTAATTTCTTCAGGCAGGTACACAATATGGAGAACACACTGCAATCAATTTTACTTTACTCATTTTTGTTCTATGGCATAGTCTGACATGTTCAATTACTCCATTTCAATATGGAACTCAAAGCAGACACAAGTTACTAAGCAGTACAGTACACAGAGCTCACTACTGCAGTACGATTGAGTTAGGAACTCTTAAATATGATTATGGGTCACTTAACAAGAAAATTCCACCTAAACAATAAGCTATTCTAAGCAAATAAATTATCCATATTTTTTCATGAAATAGGTTTGAACTATTTTACAGTAAGGTTTTTTTCCCTTTTGTCCCTCTTCAACAAGAACAGATTATGATGATTACATCCAAGATTTGTTATTCAAGTTCTGATTCACTGATGATAACACACAAAAGCCTTCCTAAATTATGGCCAAGAAAAACAGCCGCGCCCACATAACAATGCAAGGTATTACTTCACACATCTGAAAGAATCTCAGAACTTCTACTTCTGTAGTTCTTCCAGCTCCTTTATGGTAGCATATCCAGCTACGCAGTATCTGGTCTACTTTTATAAAGCTTTTGTACCTTGATAAAGTTATTTGCACTCCTGTTTTGTCAATTTTTAAGTGGTTTTGTTCTTGACACATGTACAATTACTAAAATCATCTTTCCAATTAACGTTAGAATCCAAATGTGTTACTTTGCTAGGCTTAAAAGTGTCACAAGCTTCTTAGGATTTTTTTTTCTCTGCGAAAAACTTTTCAAACAATTCCTTATTAGAGATTAAGTTTCCTATTTTCAGTAAGGTTCTTCTTTCTTGTTTTAAAGGCTGCCGTGCATACTGAGATGGTTAATACAAGTCCTATAATACACAAAAGCTTTATACAAAGCAACCACAACATTCGAGAGCACCTATATTAAAGGAAGACAGGAAAAAAAATCCATAAGATATTTAAATAGGTTTTGCCACCTTATCCGTGTTGTTAACTATGATTGAACTAAAACTCACCACATGCAATTCTGGAAAGGTCATATGTTAATTTATACACTCTGATTATTTCTGCAGTTTGCTGACACCACAGAGTAGTAATGTAATGGTACTTCTTAGTGTAACACTACACTTTAAAGTGTACACAACAGTGTAACACTGCAAAGGTTCTTGGTTTGCTCCACAGTTGCACTGGACAGAAAAGTAGTTTCGTACCTGACACTCAATAAAGAAGTTGCAAGAGTATTTAGACAGCTCTGTGCTTGTGCTAGCAAGTGGAGCACAGCATTATCCCAAAGGTCCTTATGCAGCTGGCTGTTTTCAGTGAAGACTCACTAACTAATGCACAAAATGTGATTAAAAGGGTTTTACATGAAAACAAGATTAAAGCAGAAGTCACAGTGAACAGTGATTTACTAATTCAATCTGCAGCTTTTATCATACAAAATTTAAGTATATGGTCTATTTTCAGTCAATTGTATCTACATGAGCTTCCAATTATGGTCACTCTACTTCAAATACAGCATAAAGGACATCAGGCCATGAACAGGGACATACTTTAAAACAACCTTACCTCAGGGATGTAGTGGATGCTAGATAGTGTCTTCCACTTCCCAGTTTACCACCTTTTACAGAGAAGTGCTGCAGTTCACTGCCAGAAGAATTCCTGCCTTACAGGTGATGTCTAATGCTGCTCACAAGACATCCAAGTCCAACTTTTTTTTTTTCTGCAAATAAGGTAACTTTACTGGAGATAATGAATACCAGCAGCTGAACTGACAATGGACCAAGGTGAAATTAGGCAAACCTCAGACATGACAAAAGCCACGATCATGTGTGGCTTCCAGGAAGACAACTGGTGGGCCAGGTTCCACTAAGTAGGTCATTTCTTCTTCACAAACAGTAACAATGTTTTATTCTTCTCAGAAACCTGACAAGAGTAAACTTGAATGGTTTTCCTTCCAAGGCAAACAAGGAACATGTCTCTTCTTTAACCACATTAGTATAAAAAGAAAATTCTCTTGATAATAACCATGTGGTGATAACTTGCCTCATTACTACCAGGGTTTGTCATTTCATGACTTCTCATTTCCTCAAAATATCAAAGTAGATAAAATATAAAAGGCCCATTTGTGTAGCACAGCAGTGGTTAAATGTTCACTGTGGAAGGTAGAAATAATCCCTCTTTTGCTGTGGTCTACAAACTGCTGTGGTAATTGGCTAAAAGGCTTCTGGCAACTCTTCCTGTGGAAAGGAAACTATTCCCCTCATATCTGCAGGGCAGAAACAGTTGATTTGAACAATGCCCATTTCTCTTTAGTTTTTTTTTCCTCACAATAAAATAGGTATTAAATAACAAACAGGATGGAAGACCTTAGAGGCAGGATATATTCTGTGGAGGAAGCACCATCTAAGCACTAAATGACTCTCTCTACTGCTGCTTGCAGGCAGCAAACCCTTCTCTTGGGAGCAATTGTACACAGGACCCATCTCCTGACACACACAGATTGGAAAGGTGGGAAGGTGTAAGAAAACTCAGCTACATATGAATCCTACCTGCCAAACAGAAATGAAAGGCTCCCTTAAAGGAAAGAAAATAAATCATAATGGGGTAAATTTTATAACTGAATTCTTCTTTTCATCAACTAAATATAATAATATAATCTAGTAGCTGAATAGTTACTAGTATGTTTCTTTTCTTACCCTAATTTCAGACACACTACAACCATTATCTTGGTTTACAAGAAAACAGAAATGTGAATTTTGTCCTCATTCCTTCAGCCTATTGGTCAGCCAGGGGTCTGCTTGCCACTGCACTGCCCTTGTTGCTGTGATATATTACAATAAACATGATGCTCTGATGTAGCAGACAAAAGGTGCTCATAGATCAGTCCCCAGTGCATCTGCAGTCCATGAAACCTGTCTGCAACCTTCTAAGGACCATTTCACTTCTCAGTACTCCTGAAAATGAAGGTATTTGTTATTTAGATGGCAGGTCAGTGTCTCCATCTCTCCTTAAACTCTGCAGACACTCACATAACTTCAAAAAACCTGCCTAACATTTGTAGTACTATAATACTGGTGCCTTTAAAGATAAACTCGGGTACAGAAGCCTGCAAAATGAGATCTTTAGGTAAGACCAGGAAAAAAATGAATGAAAAAGTTTCCATAAAGGAGTTGCTAAACCCTTCAAAACAGTAAAAGGGAGCAGGCAGAACACTGGTAGCCACTCTTGTACCTCTTGCACACCTGCAAATACTTTTGAAGGCAATGAGAATAAGGGCAAACAGGTAATAAAAGAAGGAACAGACAGAAAAAACACCTTACTTTTTTCCCAGCTTGTAAGGCCCAGTTTTAAGCTCCAGCTAAACCAACACAATACTTGATATTTCAGATCAATTCAATGACAATAAGTGAACACAAAAGCTGTTAAAATTATATAACTGAAGTATGAATATAGTTTTCCATATTGTTTTGTATCTCCAAGGACATAAAATGAATTACCATTTATGCATGGTAATATAATACATAATAAACATAAATTAATTTTCTTCAAAAAATAAGTGTTTTAAGTTTTATCACTGTATACTAAGACATTTTTCTTATGTGCTGTTTTCACTTGATTCCAACTAGTGCAAACAAAACTTTCATGCCTTCACAAAGCACAGAAAAAGTTGCAAATCAAATTTTGTTACTGATTTGCCACCACTGGATGGCTCTTAAATAAATGTAATCAGCCACTTTGGCAAAAATCTTCATGTTGCCACCATGCAATGTAAGGTGCTAAAGTCACATGAAACCAAACTGTTCATGGGGGGAAAAAAAGGATTCTGCAAAGGCTGCAACTCTGAAACTTGTTTTGCCTTTCATCCATGTCCTCTATCCCCTAACCCTTCCTCAGCTACCCACCATGACAGTGCAAAATCTATGTGCGCTCCCTCCATCATTCCCATTGAGGAAGGACAGACCCCTGCTGCAGTTAGTCTGGAAAAATGTATGTGTCACGTGCAGTCAGCTACTGGCAGTGCTGCCTCTGCTCCCCTCCCAGGCTTGGTGCAGTGTATGGCACTCACTTGGGGCTGCCTCCTCTGCCCAGGATAGATATTATCCTTTCAAACTTTATTCAAATCATTAAAGACAATTCTGCAGACAAAAAAACACCTAATCAATCATGGAAGTTTTCTCCTCTTAGGAAATGAGTCTAAAAGCCAAATATGCCAGTGCACCTGCCAAGGCTGTGTACTGCAGCACAGGTCAGTGAAAAACAGAGAAGTGTCTTTGGGAGACAGATAAAAAAAGGGATGTGGCTGATGCTGACAGAGAAATCCAGAGGACAATTCAGTATTGTCCCAGAAGCTGAGCACATCATCAGTGACTGTGGGGGAAACAGGAAATCCCAAACGACTTACTTTCCTAGTAAATTAACATTCTAAGCACATTACCAAAAAGTCCTGGATCTGTTGAAATCAAGATGCACTATGATATTAATGCCAATGCACTTAAAATTTCACCCTCATCTGCACTGGGATACCAACATGAGATTTATTATTATGGCCTGGATTACAGACTTTTATTGGGTGTATTGGCTTTCATTTAATGTTTAAAGTCTGAGTTAAATATAGCAAATAATTTTGACTCTGTATTAAGTTTCCATGAATTTTAGTTCATGACGTAGCATTTTGGCACAGGACCATGGACTTAACTCTGTCTCTAATTAGGTCTTCAGCACACTCATTTACTTAAATGGGATCTACTTGTGTCTCTGGAGGGACAAATGAAACAAATGGTTATCTTGCATCTGAATAAATACTTTTGCTATTGGTATTGCTTCAGTAGTGACTCCTTGGGAAGGGCAAAAATGAAGGATTACATCATGAACTAATCTAAAGCTGAAGATATGTATTTTTTCCTCAGCTGATCTAACAGCTCAGCACAGCTGTAAGGGGGATGACTTCTCAGGATTCCTGCCCTGATCCCAGCCACACATCTCCATCTCCCTTCCCATGCATAAGGTGAAATGTTTGTCTTCTGCTCTCATTCTCCAACACCAAGATTAATTTTCTCCTGTCTTTGTGCATCTTTAAGTAGTGTATAGGAAGAGAGAAAAATAAGGATAGAGGGTTGTTAGATCAATATAGATATAACATGCAATTTTAAAGTAAGTTAGCCTTGCTGCTGTATAAATTAATAGAGATAGCCTATTTATAATTATTGGATAAATTGCTGGCCCAAGGTCACAAACGAGGAATCCTAATGGCCCTGGATACCCTCATCACCCAACTGACACTTACATGTTTCAGTGAAGCCTGGGCCTTTCTCCTTCAACAGACACATGTTGACATGTGCTTTTAAAAAAGCAAAATCTGGAGAGCTATCATTTCCTTAACTAGATGTCATTCCCACTGGTATATCAAGCACAGACAGAGCCACCATCCCATCTTCTGACTCTTCCAGCTGCTGTCTCCAGTGTGAGATGTTGCTCTCTTTTTCCTCTATCCCAGCCTCCGCAGGAGCTCCATCCCTCACTGCAGGGACCCTCCCCCCTGTACCCCATCTGGGGAATGCACAGCACCTCACAGACCCAGGCATGTTACCTGGCCACATGTGTAAGGGTGATACATGCAAATGATAAAGGCAAAAGAAAACCTGGGTCTCATGCTTCACAGCAGAAGAATATAATGGTATGTTACAGGCACATAAAGTTGATGGAAAGTTCACCTAAAACCACCTGTAAAACTATGTTTCATCAGTGATTTCCCCTATCAGCATTATCTGCACAGATTTATGGGCTGAAGCATTCCAACAGCAAATACAAATGCTGAGGGAAAACACTGTACCTAAGTTTTTATGCCAAATCTAGGCTTATAATTGTTTGCAGTTTTGACAGCTTAATTCTGTAAATTCCCCAGATCATGCTTCAGATCAGGACTGATTGAAAGAATCTGCAGTACTCCTGGAGGTGTTTGAACTTCTGCCCTGCTCAGGCAGCCAACACCAGCAATTCAGCAATAAGGGCAACATGGTTCTGTGAAATTCGCTTCACAGCTGGACTGGATTTTGAGGCAGAAAGTTTACAAGGCAGCCTCTAGAAAAGTCTGTTTTCCCATCATCCAGGCATATCCTCTCAATAATCCAATCACGTATTTACTAAGGAGGATGGTACTGGCATGGCTTACCTGTAATGGCCATGAGAGCACAAAGGCATAGTAACTTTTGCTGGATTATCACATCCATTCCTTGCAGGCAATTAGGCATAAGAGGTGATCAATTTCTGGAAACAACTTTCCTGCTCACACTGCCCCAGAGCAGCATTCCAGCAATCCTGGCAGCACATGCTGCTTGCCCAAATTCATTCAAGCCAACACATACTGCCTGGCCTTATGCCAGCACTCTCCTTTACTTTAACTAGCCATTTTTTGCCCCGCTTTTTCATCCATCTAATATATTTATGGGGAACAATCAATCATGTTCAATATCAAAGCTCTCTGGGAAGGGACACTGCTTTTTAAGATGTGCTGCTCGTTCCCCCTCAGCATACAAGTTGCCAAGATGGCCTCTGTGCTCTTCTCTCTTTGGGGTGATCTCTCTTGTTAAAGAGGACAGACAGGTAAGTCAGGAAATGTGACATATCTCTTCTTCACATACCATGGCTTGCAACTACCATGGGGGCACATATCCTTCAGGACATATTTTTCTTCCTAGCCTTCAGGTCTACCACTGCCTTGAAATATGCCGTTGCTTGTTTGAAGCTGGGCCACAGCACTGTTCCATTTGAATTTGAACAGTTCTTAGTCTGTTGCGATAGATAGATAAAATTATGAGCACAGTCCAAATCCAGTACTGAAGTTCCCATGAAACTAACAAGCTCTGGACCAGCATTACAATAAATTTCGGTGTGAAAGGTATTTTCTCTTTCAAACAGTTTCAGCATTTGATTAAAGGCTGATTAGACATTAAGATAAAAGATGTTGAGTTGACATTTTAAAAAACACCGTTGTAATTGTGTCAATTTACATTCTATATTAATCCAATTATCTAAACAAGCAAACTGTTAGCTGCTATTACTAACCAGTAGGTTGACCTATTAATTGACCTATTAATCAATTACCTAGATAAAGGTAAAACAGTGTCAAGTTTCAATTATACATAAAGAGTATGTAATTAAAAAAATCAATTTATATGCAAGACAAAGTTGCACTGCAAGCATGAAAAAGTATAATATTTTGGATAATTGGTTTTAGGAAGAAATACAAATTACAAAAATATCTCCAAAAGAAAGTGTCTTTAATTGCATATAAAGTAGTTTATGATTATTTCCTGTAATTAAAGTCATGATTTTCTGGGACTAAGCCTTTTTGCAGATGAGTAAGGTATTTTTGATTCACACAATCCTCACTAAACCAGAAAGCAGAGTAGCTGCAGTATTTAAATGCATTATCATAGACTTGGCTTTTCATGTGTTATTTAAATCCAACCCAAATGTAATTCCAAGGCTTTCTGTAAGATCTGAAAGGGCCATGACAAGGCTGACCAGATGGCCTCTTCCTTGCTATGGCACTCGCCCTGGTCAGAAAACCCAGGTTTACTCTGGGTCTTGCTCCCACACCAGTGTGGTCCCTCTAATGAGAAGGACACAGCAGAAGAAGATGGACAGGACTCCCCATGCTCCTGGAGGTGATGGCCCCATGGAGCCACCTCTGCCCACACTGCAGTGCTGTCCTGGGCTGTGGAGCCGCTCTGTTTCCAGCCTTTGCTGCCACTCCACTCCCTTGGAGTCCTCGGGATAGCTACAAACGGCCTGGTCTTTGTCTCTGCATTTTTTAAGTGGATTAAAGGCCACTCGGGATTCAGCTTCTTGAGAATCAGCTTCTTACATATGCTTAAAGAGGACATCTGGGGAGATCTGAAAGAAACAGCCCCAGGGGAAATAGGTGAGATGTATTTTTAACTAGTGTGGAGCAATCTAAGTTACAGTGGGGAAGCTTCTTGGTGGCCTAAACCTAAATACCGGGAACAGGACAGCATATCTTGAACACTGGGTCTGCATGTGAGAGAGAGATCAGTTTACTATCCTTTACAAACACTTAGGAAGAGAAGAGACACCGAATTTCCCCTTTAAAAGACCAATATTAAAGAATATCCATGCCAGGTTGAGATACACAGACAAACAGACCAGACCAGCAAACACAGCAGTGTCACATACAGGCATTTCCACCAGGTTAAGTTTCTTGAAGAAAAGGAAATGCTGAGTTCCCTGTCACAGGACTGAGTGACAGAGCTTGTCTGCCCACTGTGTTAAATCATCCCATTTGTGCTTCTGCTCCACATATCATCACTTCAGTGTTTGCATCCTTCCTCAGACAAAGGCATACTCTGAAAGGTTTCCCAGCTGCAGAGAAGATGGAACAGGGGTGTTCCTACCAGGGCAGGGAGGCACTGACCTATCACTCTCGCACATAGGTTGGCAAATCAAATGTGACATGAGTAAATGCAGGGCAGTTTCATAACCACAGCTCAGCACTGCACCAAAGGCAGCCAGCAAGACAATATGGATGTGTAACTCAGTTTCTGACCCGCCTTTTATTTCCACCCTGCAGTTATTGCCTTTCTGTTTCCACCACTGGCAGGTAATGGAGGTTTACTTGTTTCACGCTGGATCACAGCAGTATGCAGAAACATGCTGGGTAATGTTGTGATCCAGGGTACACCTTTATTTTTTGATCAAATCATCTGACTCCATATTTATCCCTTGCAAACTGCAAAGTTAGCAAAGTCACAGTACATGGCACAATTTCACCTTGCAAATGCTCAGAGGCACAAAGGACAAAGACAAAACGCCTTCGGGAGCTGCCTGAGGAACTAGCTAATGACCCACACAGTGCAGCCAGGAAAAGGATTGAATTTAATTTGTTTTAACCACAGATTCTCTTTAACAGCTCATGTTTTTCCTGAAAAGTTTGGCGTTTTATTTCCTATGTACAATGGTTACACCTCAAAGGGAATACATTTATAGCATTTCCTACTACACAGAGGAAGAAATTTTCCTTTTGTGCAGTGAAGTATCCCACTCTAAAAGAATTTTCCCTGAATAAATTATGTTAAAATAGGTTAAAAACTTTCATAATGCCCTCTTTATAAAATTCAATGTTTTGTTTACTACAGTTCTCCCTTGTGCTGAAAAAACCCGAAAAACTGCATATCCAAGTAAGGAACGAGATGGTCAAAGCATTGTCAAAAAACAATTAAAACAATAGAATGTTGAAGGAGAAATTACTGACCACTTTCTAGGAAGAAGAAAAACTATTTGAAGCAGGATGGGGAGCAGTTGGAGAAAGGCAGCCTGGTGACACTGTGAGAGCTAGAGATATTCTGGGCTCAGTGCTCACAGCAGAGGACACAAATGACAAAGCCATCACTTTTCTCCCCAAACCTGGTGCTTCTCCTGGTGTTATGCTGTACTTCATCCTTGCCACCCAGGGGTTACTGGGGCCTAGAGATGATTTCAGGGATAAGGACTAGACCAAAGGTCCAATTACTCTAGTAGCCTGTTTATACCGCCAGCTTGAAGTAGGTACCCAGGAAACGGGTTAAGAACAGCAATGCAAACAGTGATGCTACTCCAAAACTCTCTCCCATTACCTAGAAATTTACAGCTCTGTAAATTCCTACAAACCTTGTCCCCAGTTTTACATTTTTGTGTTGGAGACACCTGAACTACACACCTGTGAATTTATAGCAGCAGGTGATCCTCTCCCCCTTGTTCCCTGTTCTCCTTTTGTAATAATTACAAACATCCAATCTGATTCTTTGATTGTTATTGAACACTGTGTTGACATTTCCATGGATCCATAATAGCTTCCAGATCCTACTCCTGAGTGGTAATGCTCAAGCTAGCACTTACCATGTTATATGTGAAGTTAAGATTAGTCTTCCTCATGTGGTGCATTTTAGTTATTTAAATTGAACCTCACCTGCCATTTTAACATCAAGTCTGAAGATAATTTTGCAATGCTTTACAGTTGGCCTTTAGAAATTGCCAATTGTCAATCATTTTGAGACATATCCCTGGAGAGTTATTATGCAGTTCAACATAAGAAAGCATAAGGAAAAAAATACAGTGTTTTTTTCACTTCAAAATACCCAAACATTTCCAGAATACATCATCTACAGAGTAGGATATAATAGTCTAATTCTGGTGTTCAGAGAAGCTTTTAGATTACTGTATCCACTGTCCCCTGTGCCTCAGTAAAGGAAATCAAATGAAGTTATAGTGGCATATTTGTGTTAAATTATATTTCCCACATCCTAGAGACAGTATTTTCCTGATTATTCAAAGCTGAGAGAATACATGCAGATGACCAACATGAGCACTGTTGTACCTTAATATCTTTCAACTGTTTAGCAAGCTTCAAGAGTAAAGAAAATGTTAAGCTCCCAGATTTCGAGACCCTTTCAACTCTGTACATTGGACAAAACAATTTCAACTGAAAGACCAACTTATATCGGGTACTCAACTGCATTTACTTGGCCTCAAATTTTTGACAAGAGAGAGGTTACTATGTAACTGCAATTTAATGAATTTGTATCTTACATGTTATATATTATTTTTATACATATTATTTCTATATATAGATTTTTTTTAAGAAATTGAATCCTGTAGATTCCAGTCTTGAGTAAATCCCATCTTTTAAACACTTTGAACAACTGACCCCACCAGCAATTCTGAACTGTAGTACCTAAATGTCAAGCAAGTATTTTACTTCACAGTATTCTCAAGCACTTACCTCAGAGGGAGAGCTCAATAAACATGTTTGTAGTAATTGTTATTTTTACACACACATGTAATATATAGGCAGACAATGTATAGGTAGTAATTAAGTATTATATATATAAAAGCTTTTATATAAGTATGTACTTTTAGTACACTTAAATAATTTTTTTGACTTCAAGGATTTCTAAAGGTCAAAAGTTCTATGAATAGCCATGATTGTTATCTGGTCTTTATGTAGCTTTTCTGTGAGTTATCTGCCCAGTTTAAGAATATTTACATACTCTGATCTGGATTATATTAAGACAAACAGAAGCACAACCAGCCTCCAGTCAACAAACACATTTATCAGAAATCACAATGGCTATGAAGTAATTGTCTTTCATTGCAAGCAGCTGTTTAGTAAAACACATCTACATGAGAAGCCCTTGAAGGAAATGCCATAGGAGAAAAAAATGGTGCTTTAATTCCACCCCACCTCCAAAAAAAAAGATGTGACTGAAAGCACTTCTGAACTGAAACTGTAAGTCTTTCTGGCATCCTTCCCAGCTACTATTTGATTCTATGCCCTGTGTGAGTTTTATATATCCTCATATTTGAACTACCCAGCCATATTTTGTTTCTTCCTTCTACTGATTTTTGAACTACTGCCACAAGGATGTCACTATACAAAGGAAACGTACCATTCTGCAGTGCTTTATGCTTTCTATTTGTGGCCTGATTGAGGAAGCTGTTTAAAAACTATAATTTATCTGAAAGTTCCTCAGGTATTTCAATATTTTTTCATAAAACAGGGCAGGATCAGCAGTAAGAATGATGAATTTTGAACTGGGTTTTGCATCCCTTGTGCTGCCCAGTAACATGTGGTTTTGGCAGCCTTGACTTCAAACTCTAAAAATTCTAATTCCTCTAATTAACTAACTAACATGACAGTATCCACTATGTGTTAAGCACTGGACAAACAAATTAGATGGCCCCTTCCTCAAAGAGCTCAAACATTAAGAAAAAAGTAAAAGATGGCAATGAACTACTTACAATTATTTAGAAGTCAAAACTATTCAAACACTGATCTTCCCTAACACTAACCCAGGACACCTACACTGTAGATTCCCACAGGCTGTACTTTAAGGGTAAGCTTACCACTCTTAAAAATCAGTGGGCATTTTTAAGACACATGTCATCTAAACCATTTTAGATACCTCCTTCAGGCTGAATTGAGATTCCACTCCCTAAGGGGAGTCTCTATTAATTAGCAAGATTGCTTGGGCTAACTGGCCATGCCGCTACACTGTGTTAGTCCACTAAGATGCCATGGTAAGCACTGGTATCGCAGAGGAATGTGGCAGTCGCCAAGAGGGATTTAAAGGCAGAAAAGGGACAAACCTATTCAAGCAACTTGTTCAGGGCTTAATGGGTGCATAAAAGAAAGTGAAAGAAGCAAGCAGAGAAACATGCTGCAAAACAAAGGAAAAAGTACAGTGGAGTGAGTAATAGTAAATGAACTCTGACAATTAGTTTGCGGGAAATAATATTTGGTAATGGAATTGAGAATTTCAGAGAAATGCCTAGTGCTGCACCCTGTCCACAGTGAGAAAACAAAAGATATCCACCAGGAAATTGTTCATATTGCACTCAGCTACCCCTGTAAAAACCGAAAACAAAAAAAGCTCACAAATATTATTTAAATTACCTTAATATACTCAGCTTAAGTCATCAATGAAATGAATTTACTGTGTTGCCCTGTTACCTATGGGATCATTCTGATACTTATAAACCCTGAAGAATTGTTTAGATAACTGCAAGCTCCCAAACATCTCATCATGTAAAAAAAAAAAAATCAGTGCCTTTCTCATTTGATTGCCCTTCCTCAGTGCAAGTACACAGTTGTCCAAAAGGATCAAGTTTCATCTTCCCAAGCCATTTCAGTTGTGAGGGGTCCCATACTGCAGTCTATAAACAGCCTTAGGTACATCATTGGTTATGAACTGGTACATTTCCTAACCATCATTAAAAGACAAAGCAGTTCACTGAACTTGGAAAACACTGAGAAATTATTCTCCAGAGTGTAACATCTGGTAAAAAGGAGGAGAAAAACACTGTTTTCAAGTGCAAGACATTTAAGAACTGGAGGCTAAACCAAAACCCATTAATCTATCTCCACCCCCATTTTCAAAATGAAAAACAGAAAAAATACCCTTTGGTAGTTCACATTAGGAAGACACAAATCTGAGATGTGTCCCATCTGTTTTGTTTGCTGGTTTTTAATAAAAAGGCCAAATTACCCTTTTTTCCCCCTGTTTTCAGTAGAAATCCTGAAGAATATTTTCAGACGTATAGTTCCAAGGTTTTTAAACTGTTCTCATCCCACATTATTTGAGTGCCTGTCAAACTTAACTACTCTGCCTCAGTGAATCAGTGTCTGAGCTTTTCCAATATTATTAAAATTATCCTGACCAAACTTGTATGAATCTTAGATTTGGCTGAATTACACAGGTGGGGAGGTAACTTCCTCTCTGCTCCTCTAATAAACTCTTGACCTTTGTGGTGCAATTGTGAATAGCCCATGGGCTTTTTAAGCCATTGCTGTCCTCAGAGAGCTGCCAGAAGCCACAGAACACCAGACAGTGACAGCACTGGCCACACCCCCTCTGCCTCACCCTACCATCACAAGGAAATTGGGTAGAGTTGGACATACTGGCTTTAAACTACCTTGCAATTTCCTTTCATTGGAGAAATTCCTGCTGTCTAGTCAGAGCTTATGCCTTATCTGCAGAGTCAGAGGAATGAGTCAAAAATCCCACCTGCAATGCTTAGGTATTGCTGGGAAGGCTCCTTGGCCAGTGCCATTAATCCTCACTGCACAAACACTGCTGTACACACTTTCAAGTTACCTACTGATCTTGGCAAAAATTGTCTTTCCAGGGACCAAGAAGTGTTTGAAGCTGGCAGGTGGACAACCTTCCTCCTACTTAAATGCATCCTTCTTGTGCTCAGAGCCCTGAATAGGCCACTTTTGGCTCACTTCTATCTGGATGAAATTTTGTTGTATTTTTCCTTTTATTTTTCAGAGAAAACCTCCATGCCCTGGTCCATCAGCAGAACAAGCACTAGCTCACTTCACAAATTTAAAAATAGTATCTCTATAGAAGCTACTCTTCCTACATATTAAGAACTGAATATAAAGGCAGTCACCACTTTCAAGGGACAAAAAAATTCTTTTTAAATCCTTGTTGTGCCAATGTCAAATTCTCTGATTCCTAAAACTTAAATTTTGGATATGCATGGACTGCAAACCAAGGCTGAAAATTGATTGTAACACTTGGGTTTGTTTTTCTAAAACAATGTCTGCTTTCATTATGAACCAGTATAACATATTATAATACAGATCTCTCTAAAATTCTCCACTGCTTGTAGGTGTGGTAGGATATGCCTTGGCTCTTATTTTCTTAAAAAGATATTGAGTGAAATTTTGATGTTCATTTAAATTGGGAGTACAAGTTTCTTCAACTTTCAGCAAAGAAAACAATTAAAAGTAAACACATTCTAAGATTTGTTTCCCACTGTTGAAATTGCCTTACACACAGTTGAGTAAATCATGTCTCTCCATCCAGGTACAAACATCACACACGTTAAGTTAAATAGTAATACTCTAATTGCTCCCCGACCTCTTGGCAACTTTCGGTGCAAGTGCCTGGAAAGTTATTTCAATCTTATTAGAAAGAGGAAAATATTTTCAGGTCTCAAGTAAAATGTGCTACTGTTTCACTCTTGCAACACAATCACACATAGACATTCCTTCAAGTAACATTTTCAGTACTTAACAGAATTACATGAACTTTTTAAAGTGGTATGAACTCTGATGTCCTCATCTCAGCATCTTATTATCCAAATAGCGCTATGCTGTGCAAAATGCTTCACTGGCAGCAACCATCAATATGCTACTTTGTGTAAACAGAGAGTCAAACTCCCCCTCCTCTCCAAGCCTGAATAAAAAAGACTCCCACAAAAATGCTGTGGGAGTACGCTTTCCCCTGGGAAAGGTCACGCGGTGATACCACTGGCCCTGGCTGCAGGCACGGGATGGCCGAGGGACGCTGAAGGTCACTGCCGCCCAGACACACTTGGCTGATGGCACAGGTCCACGGACTGCCCCAGCCACTTCTCTAGACTCATTCGTGTTCTCACACCCATCCCTCCTCTCTTCTCCCCTCCATGGGCTCTCCAGCCTCACCACAGTGAGCGGAGGCAGGAATCTTCTGATATTTTATGAGGGAAATAGCTTGGAAGTACCGTTTATATGCAAAAAAAGAGATTATTTTAATTCAAATATATAATGTGCTCACATTTCAGAGAAATATTTGGTAGCATGTATTCAAATGCTGCCTTCACTTCAGTGCTCTGTTGCAGGGGAGGGCCATGAGCCAAGAAAAGGTCCACAACACACAATGTTGATCACTTCAGACCATGGAGAAATGGTCAGAAGCCTCCAGGGATGACAAAACTGAGGCTTCATGAAGTGGTGGAACAAAGCAGAAAGGGTGATCAGTGAGAATTTTGCTGGGTCTGTAACAGCATTAGAGTCAGGGGGATGGATGAAAAAAGGCTTTCATAATCTAGTGTGTGCTTTTCAAGGAGCTTTACAAACTGAGTCTCTCCATCTCATGCTGGTTAACATGTAATTTTAAAGGTCTTCCATAAGCTTAGTGTTATTGCCAGTGCTTATACAGCTCTAGCAACCCATAGCCTGAGAACTACAAGCAGAAATAATCACCCAGGTCAAGCAGCAAGAAATACTGAAAGTGCATTTCTCATCAGCCACAAAGCTCTACACACAGCTTGAAGACTTTCTAGAGAACATGGGCCAAACTCCAGAGAGCAGAGACTAAGAAACCCAGGACTGCATAACACATCAGAGTGCATTTTGGTACTGGAATTGTTTGGGGTTTTTTTGGTGTAATTAATTGGTTGACTCCACCACCCACATCCTACAGGTGTGTTGTAGTTGTCAGCAACGTTCAAAAAGCCTGTGCCAAATAATACTCAGCCCCACCAAGAACTCTAATAAAAGCAACTGTACACTTGACTCATTATCACATACTCTGGATGCTTTGTTTTCCTTCAAATTATTTATTTCATGACAGATGGAGAACTGAAACTCTTTTAATAAAAACTTACATGTACACTAGACTTCTATTTTATATAATGACATATTCCTTCCTTTTAAAAGTGAGGAACTGCTGGTTGAAATGAATGTTACAGGGAATTTAATATACTCTCAGTGTGAAGAATGTTTTAGATCACAATTATCTGGAAAACAAAAAAATATCTTCTATACTTTTGAAAATTTCAATTCAAAGGTACTTCTTTTTATGGGGACTGAGGAATGATATTTTGGGAGCAGAGCATAAGACACAGTTTAACAAAGTATTTACCATGTTAATGAATGAAGTCCCATGTTCATAGCCTTAGTTCTTGATTCATCTATTTAAATGTGGCATATTGCTCATTTGAAACTGATCCAAATTTTCACTGTTCACAGATTCAAGTAGGTACTCCTCATGAAAAGATGCACTTTCAAAGCATTCCAGTATTCCTCCTTTTGTCTGAGACAAAAATTTCTTTACAGCATTTCAGAAATTTTGCTTCTAAAACTGGAAAGCACCATTAAAACAAAGAGATGGGTTTTTTCACAATAAAAAGAAAGAAAGAAAGAAAATTAAAGTTAAAAAAAGGGGATCTAAGGCTGGGAAATTTTTGCGGTGGTGATCACTCAGGCCTTTCTTATACTTGTTTATGATAGCTATATATTGGTATCGTGGCTGAGATACCAATGAAATATATATTAATATTCTAATTATAAATGGTAAATACTATTTACTCTAATTCTACCTCAATTGTATTCACTTAGACTTTTTTCTTGTAATATTTTGCTTACAACTCTTATCTTCAATTTTCAAGTAACCTAAATTTTTAAATACTAAAGCAATTTTTTTTCCTAAAATAGCTCTATATTCAAAGGCAGCTGGGTCAAACTTAGATCTTTATGAACAGCACCTGAAGTATTAAAATTGCATGAATAGCCAAGAGCCGCAGTTGCATAACCAAGGCCAAGGAGCAGCCAATAAATCTCTGCCAGTCACGCCTATTCATCAGTAACTTTTGTTTGACTAAAGCATATCAGCTAGAAAAGCAACCTGTCATAATTTGAAGATTTAGAGAGATGAAGAACCTCTTGCTTCCCTTGATAATTTGTCAGAATAATGAATCATTTCAACTGAGAAAAATGTAGTGCGTTACTTCTGATTTGAATCTGCCCAGCTCTCCAGCTATAACCTTTGTTTTCTGTTATGATTTTTATTGCTGTTCAAAAAGACAATATAAACTCAGTATATTTTGTCCTGCTTCAGGAGAATTGCTTTTCTTAATCAGGGAGGATCTCTATTTTAATTCAGTCAATAGACAAAAACCCCACGGTTTTCTGTGAGAAGCAATTTTGTCAGATCTCAAACCATTTTGGGTGAACTTCTGCAATACTCCCATGGTTCAGCATCTCTCCAGCAATTCTGCCTCTGAAACAGCATGCATTCCTGTCACAGTGTGCATCCGGTGGAAAGGCTATTGTGGAATCCTAATCACTGTCTTCCTGGAAAATAACTCCTTCTCCTTTTATGATAGTATCACATTAGGAACTCTTGTGAAATCAGAAAGATCAAAAGTTTCTTACATCCCTTCCAGATTTACCATTTTCAGGGTATAGCTTAGCCCATTCCTGGAAATTCCTTCTGGAGAAGTGGTGGAAACTCCTTCACTGGCAATATATTGAAGACTCGTTTGATGGGGTGTGGATAACCTGATCTAAATCTCTGCTTTCTACAGCAGTTCAGATGCTTTGCAGAGGTGCTTTCCAGATTAGGTGACACAAAATCACACATTTGCTCAAATGCCATCAATACATTACAGTTTTCAAAAGCCAAGGCAAAAGTTTACGAAGTTGTTTCGTTTTGTAGGTTTGTAATGCCACTTCTAGTTCTTTCAATACCAACTCAGTATCTTCTTTTAAGCTCTTAACACTTAGAAAGTTTAACCCATATAGTACTGCAGTATATTAAATACTTAAATACATCACGTATTTACACTGTGATCATAATCATTAATTGGCTCTAGTCTTTAGCACAAAAAAGGGACTCTGCAGGCAGCTGCAGGCTTCTACACCACCAGCAGCAGATCTGGCCACAGAGAACTGTAACTGGAGCACACACTTGTCTGCACAAATACATGTTCATGTTTCCTGAGATGGTTACTTGGGTCTCTCAGTTCCTTACTTCTGGCTTTATCCCTCAGCCCAAAGGGGATGTTTACACATTTGACTAATATCTTTCCTAACCTGTTCTATTTGTAGTTTTTGTTTTGTAAAATCACCATTCTATCACCTGTCACTCTTCACATCTTTATAGAATTGCCTGCCAAACTTCTTTGTGTATTTTAGTGACAAAGTATTGAGGAAACAAAAGATAACCTCATACTGAAATAGGCCCTCTGATGTTGGGATACGCTCTGGTTCTGTAACAAGATACTGTGTACCTACCATGACAATATGTCATACTGCCATGGCAAAAGATTATAATGCAATTGGTGGCAGCTTAAGCAGAGCGAATTTCTTCACTGAAGTTCAGATCCCAGTAAAAAGAAACATTTCTATAAAGTTGCCTGTCAATATATCCCAGCAACTGTTTCAAGAGGTAACAACACAACATTTTTCGTTATGAAAAATCTTAACTTCTAGCTATATTTACCTCCTCCCAAATGAACTCATTTCACCCCAAATTTATTAAAAAAAATAAAATAAGTTGATCACTAAATTCAAAGTTTTGTTAAACTCGTTGGCAAACCAGGTGAGAGCACTTTATCACCAAACTTTGAAGCAATCCGTGGATTTCTTCAACTGTCAAATGTCACCTAGTTCTGCCTCTGTTAGTCCCAAGGGCCAGCAAATCTCAAGGCACCCAGATTATTTTTCTTAAAATCTGTGCAGGGAAAAATCCAGATGACCTCCCCCTGCCTCCCTGAAGGTAAATCACATTCTTGATTTCAGTGTTCCAGGAGGAGGTGTAGAAACTATGCTGGTATCACTGACCAGGACTAAAACCATGCCAGAGAATCTGTTCAATGGTCCAGCTCTACTGGAGGTTAATACACCTCGGGCTACTCTCCCAGGGGTTGGGGTTGGGAGGAATCTGTATAGTTTTTATATTTCATCTTTCCAATAATTTCCTGCTACAATAATCTTCTCTTTCCAGCTGTCAAGATTGATCCCTAAGCAATTGCTACTAGTCTTTCTGTAAAGGTCACTGTACTCTACAAATTATTTGTGGCAACCTGTAATATAGGAGGGAAGAGAAAGAAAATACCCTGCAAAAGAAGAAAAAGCAAAACAACTGCATCATGGTTTGCTCTAATTTTGTTTATCTAATACCATGGCTGAGTAAAACTCTGAGAAATTTTTCTGGCCTGTGAAATAGTATCTGCAAATCTTTAAACCATGTGCTTCTTAATGTTTGTATTAACTGAAATTGTACAAACCCCCTTAGATTAGGACTGCACTGCTTTCATGTGAAGTAGCACAGCAGTGTGACAGAGAACTAAATACAGATTTTGTCCTGTTGACTCTCAGACTACCAATTATGAAAAAAGGAGCAAAAGGCCCTGTTACATGGCCTGTGATCTTATCCCTTATCCTTTCTAACCAGCACAATCTGGCAGGAAAGAAATAGCTCTGCTGATAAGGACTATCTCCCTCTCTTTTCAGTGGAAGTATAGTAGCTGTTATCCTTCAAATCAAACAGCTCATAGTACAGTATTTATTTAAGAAATTTTCCAATATGATGAATTATTAACTTGTTTTGATTATGTCTTTTTGGATTAGGTAGAGGGAAAGAAGTACAATTCCCACAATGACTCCAGATCTCAGCTTCACTTTTCTTTTGATCAGGAGTCTTTGGACTCACAGAAGCAAATTGCAAACATATTATTAGTAAAAAAATACTCTTGAAAAACAGCACTCATGTTAACATTTTAATCAGATGCTTTTGAAATCATCTTCAGTGAACAGCAGTTAACTCAAACACCCACCTGAGACGGTGAAGTCAGTTTGATGTTTGTATATTGCTACTTACTGAGACCTTCCAACAGGAAGAGCTTGGTTATTAAAAACAATCTGCCTGTATATTTACATGGAGCTTTTAGGAAAGGCAATGGGGAAAAAACAGTGCCTTTATTACATTGCTGACAATCAGCTTCACTTCCATGGGGGATATTTGAGCATCATGCCTAATGTGTGTCTGAAGCAGGGGCTTATATGAGAAACAACTGGTTGATCCTCTTCTGAGATGAGAATAAAGTGACAGGAAAGATAAGAGAGATTGCATGGGCTATGAGTCTGGGTAATTTGTTCTTTGCAGTGCTTTTTGGTGCCTGAGCTTTCAAATGATCAAACAGCCGAGCTATGGTTCTGACTGCTTACCTGTGTGTTATTAACAAGGAAACTAGAAATTCTCCCTTTATTTGTGAACCAAGGCAGTCTAGTCATGTAAAAGATAAACTATGCGCTTTTGTTGAGCATATCACAATATGCTGTTAACCCCGCAGACAGTGCAGTCATGAGTTTTCAAAAGGGTTTTGATGGTTTTGCTCTTAAGTGCATCACCCAAGATACCAAGAACAGACTCAAAGCAAAACACTCTTCATGGCTCATCCAGGCTTTTCTTCCCCTTATAACTCTTATTCAACTTTTCCTCCCTCTTAGATTTCAGATAAAATCACTTAAATCTGCTATTGCAACAGGACACTGCCAGACTCAGCTACTTTGCTGACTTTGGGTGAATAAATGCAGGTGATTTTGTGGGTTGGCAGAGACAGCAATATGAAATCAGGCTGGCTGTTCTAGTTAAATGAGCAGTCAAACAGTATGTAAGATTACGTTTCCAAACATAGGTCCTTGCCATATATTGAGGTAAGTAAAACCAGATCATCATCCTTGTCTCCACTGAAAGTATTTGAGGGCAGAGTGAACATCTTGAAATTATGACTGCATTTTAAAAGACCTCTGAAAGATCACAGAACCCAGACATATAAGAAAGTTTTCAAACCACAGGAAAGATAAGCCAAAAACCAAAGCAGCAGTGGCTAGACAAACCTCACTTGAAAGGCTTGCTAACTTTTGTCAGGCTGCTTTTTGCAGAGGAAGTTAGAAAAGTTATTCTGCTCTCAAAATTTAATACTGTGTTACTAAAATTTAAAAAAAGAGAGAGAAGGACCATGACAACAGCACAGACATTTTGGCAGTATCCAGGGAAGTTTGACAAGCAGCAGCAGAAAGCACAGATCAAAAGACCACATAAATTCTTTTATTGTAGAAAATACCTAGAATTCCATGTTTATCTTACCACAGTAAGCTACTGAATGGTTATCTAAACTGTCCCTGTTTTGCCAGGCGACTCAATACATCTGTCGGTTTTACCTCACATTAGTTTTAGTCTGGTGTGTTTTAAAGGCTACACAGCAAGTAGATCTAATCTGAAAGGTTATACATCTCCTTAGGAAAAAGAGTCATACAGAGAGTGATCACCTTACAAAAAATCTTTTTGGTGGCAGTTCAGAATTAGTCGCTCCAGTTCCTACATCTAAAATCACTTATCTGTGATACATCACAAAAACCCTCAGCCCTTTCAGTAACAATACATCGCTAATGCGTATTGTGAGAAATCCATCAAAGTCCATTAAAAAACCCTCACAAAACAACATGGGAAGCACCGCACAAGTACCTGTTTTAGTACGTGAACTTTTTTTGCTTAATTTCCTCAGTTCTCCTTTTACGAACTATGTAGTTTCCCTAAATTCTAATCTGGCTTTGCCTATACAAGACAGTCAGAGGGAAATCTGTCTAACATACTGTAAGCGGAACTATTATTGCCAAAATAATGTCTTTGAGACAGGTTTAAGTCATGCAGAAACAAGACTGAGTGAGTTCACAGTTTCTTTAAAACAAAGCAATACCTGCTGTCACAGCATGAGGAAAAAAGATATGTCAAACCCAAAGTATTACAGCAGAAGCCAGAGAAGACAGGAGAAAATAAGTAGTTCACTCATCTTCACTGTTCAAGTACTTTTGGAATAGAAGTCTACTGTTTTCTAACCCATCAATTCAGAGAGGCCCACAAAGAAGCAGTTACTCCAGAGTCCTGGATGACTTCCAGTAAAAAGATTAAACCTTCCATATAAACATTCTCTATAATTAGAGAAGAAAAAACACTGGTTTTTGGACAGCATATGACAAATTTTGAAATGATGAGATGAAATCAAATTGTATTTTAACATGGTTCAAGGGAAGACTTTCTTCTGTAGACTGTCAGTCTCCCACTTAAAAACATCTGATTACTGCAGTAACCTGAAGGTTTTTTCACCTTTCAAAATCAATCTAGAAACATGTACAGACAATAGGATGATAATAATGAACATTTAAGGTCATTCTTTCTTACAGAGAGCAACGTTTTGAATAAAATGGTCTATCCAAAAGCTCCCACAGATAAAAGCCCTGACTCTTCATCACAGCTGTACCTGGTTTGCAGAAGAATCACCAGAGGAGCAGCAAAGAGCTGAGAGGCTCCTTTTCCTTCTGGGTTGTGCCACAGGAGCATGAGTGGTTACCTCCTTCTCAAAAGCCATCTCCTCAATAGCAAACTACCACCAGCTTGGAGAGACAGAACCAAGAGCAGCCTGAGTCCCTCTTCCTCCTGGTGCAGCTTTTCCATAGGCGTGCACAAGCAGCAGAGCCACATTTGATGTCAAACTTCATTCCACATCCGGGTGTATGAATGAGTCACATATAAAGAATACTGGTTTCTCATGGTTGCATGCTTGCACAGGGGTGAGGATTGAGCAAATACATTTGCACATGGGCTAGAACTACCCTTTTGTGACAGGATTGATACTCAAGGCCAAGGAGGTCATGATTTAGTGATGAAGAAAGAGGGTAAAACATGCACCATTAAAAGATGTGAAAGAGCAATCAAATGAATACAAATGGTTAATGCTATGGTAAAATCTCTTGTGTAATTAAGCTACAGCAACAATCAAGTATCCTACGTGACATCCACAGTGGTCCTGCATTACTGAGAGCTATTCACTGGCCTCAGGAAGAAACCTGACTCTGACTTGTGGTAGAGTCCCAGGCTCAGGATGGGATTATCCCAGTTGCTCAGGACCGGATTAGAAAACTGTGGCCAGGAGCCCTTGCAGCAGTGCCCGCAGCTGCCGAGTGCCAGGGAGCTGCGAGCCCAGCGTGCCGGGGGCAGCGGCAGCAGCAGGTGCCTGCAGGACCTGCCCGCGCGGGAAGGCGCCTGCTGCAACGTCCGGTGTGGAAAACACTTGGCAAAAATAAAACAGAAGGGAAGTACACATGAGCCAGAAATTAAATGCTTACATCTGATATCAGAGGAAGAGCATGTCGGTCAAACAATCTGCTGGGGGTTTGAGCCAACTGTACCTCGGTCAGCAGGAACATTTTACCGACACCCATACCAGTGCCATGAGAGCCAAGAAAAACATTTTGTGCCTCCTCGCTCCACCCCATCCCACCCTTCTGCGATGTTCAGAAGGGACAGGTTCTCCACTGACTTCCAGAAAGCTTTTCATGCTGCTTCTATCACATGTTTTCATTTAAATTTTCCAGTGACAGACACCCTTCTAATTGTCTGTGGTAAAACAGAGACTACCCACTCTGTGTAGTGGAGAAACCCTCCTCAGTCCACTCGCCCACACAGAAGCATGCCAGAGGCTGGTAGAAGGCACCATCCTGCCTGTATCCCCAGCACTGGATTTAGTATTAGCCAAAAAGAGGGCAGCTTGGATTAGCAGTTATGGACAAAGTATGCATTACCTTGGTGACTCCATTCTAAGAAAAGAGGAATACAGAGGTTCTCCCATATCCCTGGGTAGTAGATGTTGACATAATGTTGTCTGTTTAATGCAAAACTATTAAGCAATTTTAATTTGAAATAGCTTTTTTAAAAAATAAAAAACACATGATATCCATAAGGAGAAAAAGAAACTGGCACACAACATCTGTGATGTTTTGGAGTGGATTTTTCTTTGAAGACTTTTAGGGGAAAATATAACCTAGATCAAGAATTTATGAAAATGTTAATTTTTATGTATTAAAAAAAAGGAAAATAAACAGTTTGTTAAAACCCACAGGGAATTTTATAAATATCCTAACTTTTCAGGTACACATTTTTAATGCAACTGTTAATATTACATCTTTAGAATTAATTTTTTACATTAAGTAACACTTCTTTCTTCCAAACAAAATTTACTATAATTTAAATCAATGAACCACTGTTGTACAATGGCTTATTTATTCAGCCAATGGGAAATAAGTGACATTTCTTCTTACTTATTCTAATCAAAGTCAAATATTTGTTCCTTCTGTGAGTAGTTTATTACTAATTACAACAGTCTGATGTATGGTATTTTGTGTTACTAAAAATAGGACTACAAATGAATAAATGCAGCTAAAATTATGCTTTCAAAGCACAGTGGAAGAAAGCCCAAAGCTCATACATAGACATTGACAGCAAGTCTGTTTCCAGACTTTAGACAGCCACATATCCACAAAATAGGTGCAAATTGGAAAAGTCTCTACATGTTCATCTGGCAGTAAATGTATCTGAAATGAATACATAATGTAGGATTTAAAATCAGATCAACTTCATTCAAATACAAAAAATATTTTTACACTTTGTTTTTTCACTCTTTACTTCTCCCTCTTGCTGCCTTCCTCCTTACTTGGAAGACAGATATCCTCCAGACTGAAGAAATATTTAGCCTCAATTGAAATTGAAATACCATTAGTTTTCATCTTTTGAATGAAATAATTGCAAGAGCATGGAGATAGTTTATGAAATGTATATGTAACAAATGTAAACCCCTTAGAGACTGGAATATTCTTAAAACTTAGTTGAGCTCTAGAATTTACTGTCAAGAGACATTAATATCATCAGGAATTCAGCAATGTAAAACAGAACTGGACATTCAGGTAGGTAGCAGGATGATCCAGTCTTAAAACTAACAAGACCATAATTTTGGAAGATAAAATAAATCTCAAAATGTGGGGCAAAATAACCTGTAATTCCTAAAGATCAGAAAGTACATGATGTGCATGGCTGATTATCCCACATCCACTTCCTGAGAGGTGCTGGAAACTCCTTATGAGGCAGAGGCCATGGCAAAAAACCAAATTATTGATCTTTTGGATTTCAGACATAACCTAAGAGAATAGCTTCTCTATTCCTTAACAACTAATTTTGAATCTGAGATTAATTTTTTTAAGTGGAATGCACCCATGGCACTATATTGATAAGCCACTGAAAACCCTTCCTAAACTTTAATGGATGACAATGCTCAGTGTTTACCGAGGCAGCAACCTCCTAGTGAATGAATGGAACCACTACAATCCACTGCACAACAGACCACACAAAATGTAGTAGTACAAAAGGTACTAATTAGGAGAAAAAATCCACAAAACAAAAAAAGGAGCCTTTAAAACAATCTCAACCAACCAGAAGTCCCTGCATTGGCTTGCTGTGTGTGTCAAGATGCAAAACTTAGTATCACCAGATTCTGAATTTACTCAACTGGCACAATTATTACCATGACTAGGTTAATATTTAAAATACACATCTCAGGGACAGCTGTTAGAGTCACAGGTGTTGGCCAAAGTTTTAACTGTTTTTCCTGATGTACTCAACTCATTTGAAGAGAAAGGAAATTGGAATATATGTTCATAAGCAATTTGCTTATCTTACTCTTGTTCTCCTATTTGAGCCCAGAAAAGAAATGTAAATCCCAGGGATTATGGTTAAACCAAACCAGTTAATCAGGTGGCTTTGGTGCAATCTGCTTTTGTTAGAAAATCAACTGGAAAGAGCTCTAATGCAACAGCAATAGTCCAGAGATGCATTTACTTTGCTAATGACAGACATAAATATGTGCTCCCATCGCAAGTGACAATGTGCAAAGAACACAAAAATGCCCCCAGTGGGAAGGTAACAGGAGTATTCATCTGAAATGAGAACAACCCCAGCACATTCACAACTATTTTCAGGGAAATGATCTTGGGACACATCAAATGTTCATAAATATTGTGGCTAATCATCGGCTACAGAAGAAACTCTTGACCAATGAGCAGGGAAGATATGCTGAACATCAGCACTACCACCAGCACAATCTATTGCTCTCACCCAAGACCTCTGTCTGCCTGTGATCATCTGCCAAACAAAATCCTCACACCTTCT
This sequence comes from Pithys albifrons albifrons, assembly GCF_047495875.1. Taxonomy (NCBI): domain Eukaryota; kingdom Metazoa; phylum Chordata; class Aves; order Passeriformes; family Thamnophilidae; genus Pithys; species Pithys albifrons. The sequence goes on from NC_092464.1 coordinate 18,485,435, forward strand.
GTAGCACACCTCCAGAACTATGGCCAAGAGAGAATGCCTGCTCAAGAACAGCATGGCCAAAAGTGTCTGTAGACCAGGGCTTCACTGTCACTTCTGCCATAAACTTCTTGTTGCTCTCCTAATTGAACAAAGGAGTTGAAATTCATCTGGGGATTTGGGGATCACTGACAAGCCACAATTACAGTGGTTCCCTGAGGATGCCTCCCATGCTGTTCCCCCCTGTGCTGGGAATGAAGCACAGCAAGCAGTGTGCTTTGGTTTAAAAGAAGACTTGAAAGAGGAAGCAGTGGCAAAGCACCCTCATGCAGGTGCTCCTCTCCACCACTGCTGGAGGAGCCAGTCCTGCACTGAACCCACTCCCCAAACAAGGCCCCGTTGCCTGCTTCTGTGCAGTTTCTGATAGTCATCTACAGAGGTTACCCAGGCCTAAACCAAGCATGTGCAAAAAACCAAACACCAGTAAAGGCCTGAGGATATGCTGGGCCAGAAAAGCTTAAGTTTCTGAAATCTAAGGAATCTTGGGCATCTACAATAAGTGGGAGAGGTTTCCATGGGCAACACTCTTGAATGCAGCTGCCTGAAATATGTTTTAAGGGATACCAAAGTACTAGATTATTCACTGGCTCTAACAGTAAATACTGAAACAAGATTATTGCAGACAGTTATTCAGTCAGCTGAATACAAAGGATTCTAAAAATAGTGTTGCTTGTCCTAAAATTAGATTAGAAATATATATGTACAACATTCACATGAACAAAGGTAAGCACGAACAACTAACTACCTGGGACTTCTGAGCTGCAAACAATACATGCTATTTAAAATGCTGAGGCGTTGGCACAGGAGAAAAGTTACTAATCCTGTTGGGGCAAAGTAACTGTGGTGGTGTGTGGCTTCCATGGGGGAGGGAAGGAAAAAGAAAAGGAATCACTTTACTAGCCTTTTTGTGGATTTGCTTTGCTTGCTTTTTCAAAAGAACACCTTTTTACATTACCTTTAACTGACAGTTATTAATGAAGAAACTTGTATTTATTAAAGCAAGTGTTACCTCATGGCTAGTAGGTTAATATGTACTTAAATATATTGCCTTACTTTTGTAAACTAGAGCATAAAACTGAAAGACTTTCCACTGAGACATACAGCAAGGAATATTCTTCTTCCTCAGCATTTTCACTTAGAGTGAATACAAAGTAAATCCACTTTAGTTTGCTAACGAACTAGGTCTTTGTTCATTTATCTATTGAGCTATTTATAAATATCTTGCAATCACAGCACTATCTGGGGGCTAAAGAGCATGTTTCAACTCAAAACAAATGGACATGTCATCTCATGTCCTTCCATAAACAAAAGCTAAGGGCTTGGAATCCAGCAGAGATTTAACCTCGTAATCATGTTTCATATGTTCATTTTCATTGCTTTTCTTAGGTGCTTTTAACAGTGTAAAATATGAGCAGTTGCCCTTAACATACAGCAGCCCTGGAAAGCAATAAATTATTGGACCAGAGGTACATGAGACAGGGACACGTGTGGATGCTGGGGAGGGCTTCCCTTTCCTCAAGGTGCAGTATGCTCTGCTGGGCTTACACAGACTATCCAGGCGACTGCCACCTCATTTGGGCAGGGAGGTAGCACTCAGGGGTGGAGAGGAGGTAGGAACTCACAGAAAGCTCCTGAAACAACTTTTGAAACTTTGCTTTTCCACTGAACAAATAGCTACAGCTTATGCTGACACAACAGCAAGTTCTAGCTGTATGACACTGACTTCTGTGACACATTAAATATAGCAGCATGTGAACCAAATAGTAATTCAATGAAATGGATGTTCTCAACCAGAAAAATCTGCAGTAACATATATCCAGACTAAAATCATGTTCTTTGCATTTTAAAACTGAATGTAATTTTTTAAACTGTTTCTTAACTAATGCAGACCAAAAAAGTATTCACACAATATTAACACTAAATTGATTTCTCCCCATCAGATTCCAGGGCATCAACCAGCGACAGTGTAATGATGCAAAATATGTTCGTTCATTTGACACACTGTTATTTGTACATATGTATGTAGTAAATAATTAACACTCAGGCTCTGGGAGAAAGGTTAAATTGAAATGAATTCTGAAATATTCCCACTAAAGGCTCAGATTCAAGATATAACTAGGAGGAAAAGCAAAAGAGCAGTGACTAAAAAAAAATTAGCTATTTCTTCACTTGAACTAATTTCAATTCTTTCACTTTAAAAATCACTACACATTCCAAAAAAAGTTTATTTAACTCTGCCTGATCAAGCAATGCAGAACATTAGAAAACCTTTTATACCCTGTTTTTTCACCTGGAATTAGACAACGTGCTTACTGTGCTACTCTATTCTGCAGCTCACTCATCCCCTAAATCCTGCTAAGGCTCTACATTGAACTGAAGTTCCTCTCGAGTTTACATTTCTCAGGTGTGTCTCTAGGCAGAACCTGAGATTTTTCTCTTTTCGCATTGCCCTCCCCCCCCACCAGAGCTCCCCCTTTTCATTCTGAGCAGTTTGAACCCACTGAACTCTGCAGCCCTAACTGCTTCCCGTTATCATCCCAGCAGTACCGGGGGGGGGGGGGGGGGGGGGGGGGGGGGCATCCTTTACCTGCCGCTGTTTACTTGATCTGTCCTGATTGAAGTGAGCACAGAAGTAGTTGCAACTAAGAACGAGGGGGTTTACTGTCCCTTCAGAGAGACTGAAAATAACCCCTATGGTATATACCTAAATCCCAAAGTCCCAATAGCCTTTCTGCTGCAGAAGTTCACCTCCAAATGTGTTTACCCTTTACTAATGTACTTTCACCCAATAAAAAAATCTATTAAGAAGTGCCCAAGCGTTACTTTTGGTATCAAAGCACACACTCAAAGTCAGTTTAACCAGCTGATATTATGATCCATGTAAAAACAAAACCTTCAGTATTTTAATAGATAACAAATCCTGGAATAAATGCTGATGGAATTTTAGGGTTCTATTTTAACAGTTAAAGGAGAGACATCTGGCAATAATCTATAAATAAATACAGCGTCTCCATTCTTAGTTTCTCCTCCAAAACACTACCTAGGACATTTTTGCAGCATGATTCATATAATCAACATGATACATTACAATGCCTTTCAAATCAGTATTCTCAGTTCATTCAATAAAGAACTCATTTTCGAAAGAGAAAAGGTAACATGCCCCTGCCAGAAAACTTGCTTTGTTGACTCAGCCCTGCTGCCAGCAGGAACAACGTGGTGAAGCAAACTCCACAATTTCAAAAGCATTTTTTTACAGCATGAGCAGAAACAGAAAAAGTCTCATTTACCAAAATGTGAGATTCCACGGGTGAGTCCAGAGATGGTCTGAAATCCTCTTCCTTTAGTTCCAAAAGTTTTAATTTATGATGAAGCTTGTAATAATCCTTCCAAACTGCCAGGTACAACGTACGCCATATCTCAGCCGTGTTTTCTTTCACCCTTTTGCAGTGTAACTTTGTTATTTGCATAAAGCTTAGTCCTGGCCTATGGGACTTTTTGAACATCTACATGTTAGATTAGCTGTCTTGACATGCTCTATCAAGCATGACATCATGGATCTCTATGGTAACCTTAGCCACACCTGCCCAGATACCAGAGTTACCTGTCATGTTCAGACCTAAATGAACATAACAAAAAACCCCTCAACCACCATTTTCTAGGTGCAGAGCCGCACTCATGCACCGGAAGGATTTGGGGTTTGTTTTTAATTGATTGAAATCTAATTTCCTTTGCCAAGAAAATTTCTTTTCATGGAGCACTGGTTGAAGCAGAGCTGCTTCTGACCCTTTCACATCTCCCAGCCTATTTCCTAGTCAAATAACAACAGAAAAAAGCTGTGGCAAACTTCTTCCAGCTCACTTTCTAACCCCAGGCTCACAAGCTCCTACTCTGAAAAACTTCTACACATTCATTTTTGTTCTCTGCCCCTCAGAAAGCATTTTTTAGAGAGGTGACTTGTAAAACAGGTTCACAGCAGGGATTATTCCCCTCCCATGCCCAGGTTTAGCATTTTAACCTCTTAATTGCTAACCCTTTTTCATCCTTGCAGCCACTGACCCAGCTTTTACACTTGTTCCTGCTCTTTCCTTCTCTGCTGACCAGAGTGAACCCTGTAGAAGTTTGTGACTGTGTCCCACCATAAGCTCCACAGCAGACAATTCACACCATCTCAAACTTAAGACGACCCAGACTGTTTCCTTTTTCCTTTCTCTTTTTTCTTTTTAACTTTACTCGGGATTACATTAGCACCTTCATTTCATTAGCACAGACAAAACAGCCTTGGCAGAGGTAAGGTATTCAGAGCTCCTGCAGAAACTTGCATTCCCTACAAAAGAAACACTTTGTTCCTCAGCTTTCCAGGCATCCAGGTGGAGGGAGCTCTGGTGCCCTTATCTTAGAAGTGGGAAGACTTGCAGTGTGAGGGTGAGCTGCTGGGCTGTGGGTCACCGACCTGCACCCATAGGATGCTGCATTCCCCTGTGGGCATTTCAGGGTGCACAGGGCACATCTGCACCACCCTCACTGCTGCAAACTCACTTTTTACTGCAGCCTGGTTTAGCTCCAAACTATTTGCCTTGTAGCAGTATCCCAAGCCCCTTGCACAAATAAAGATGGCCTTTGTCTCTCTGAGTTTTCCTTGCCAGAATAGGGTATCACAAACAGGGCAAAAAACCTTCAGGGTGGAGGAGGGATGATGTGTGCACAGCTGCGAGGTTTCAGGTCATCACATTAACTAACCATCAGTAATGGCCACCGGCATTTTACCTGGCCATGATTAGTACTTTTGATTTGTGGCAGATTATCAAAAGTAGAAATGGATCCTCAGGAGGCACATCCAGGGATGGATTTATCTGAATAAATGAAGCCTGGAGTAAACCATTAATACATACTGGAAGATGCAGACAACATTCAGAGCTGACCCTGCTGGTGGAGGTGATACAGTATGATTTGGCAGCATCAAGTATTTTTTCCCTGATGCTTATTTTCTGCAAACCAGGGGTCAGTTTGCCATACTCATGTACTGATGTGTAAAATGGACAAGAGAAGAAGGTCCATATAAAAAAAAAAGATCATTACCAATCTTGATTTTCTGTTGGTTGTGGATCTGAGAGTTTAAAGCAACCGGGAAGAGAAATTATATGAAATACAAGGGACTACGTCCTGACTGTAAATATTGGGGTGTTTTAAGTTTCAGCTGCACCATTTGACAGAGAGATTAGAAAACAGTGTTAATTACATTCGCTACTATCCTTGATAGGTTTCCTACAGTGGGGAAACTCCCACCAGGGACAATGTTGCCACGTTCCAGATATTGGAACACCTGGAGAAGTAAGAAGGGAGAAAAGTAACCTGGAAAATAAATTGTGATATTTTAGTTCATGTCTTCCCATATTTCTTGCAGATTTTGTTTGCGATACATATATATATATAACATACACATACCTACTACATGTCTGTGTAGTTTAAATTCTATACCATTGCTAAACACATCCATATATAAGGGCAGAATAAAGGAAGTAAGGATGCTAAACACATATGCACCCTCTAACACAAAATTGTATTATGGTCTTACTCATGGAGCAGCTAAGAAAGCAGGCATTACACTTACACACTCATATAAAGACACACATAACTATGTACACATATGCATACAACCATGTGTATCTCTAAACAGAGTTATATATAGATACAAACACATACACAAAATACACAGACACATGGGTGTGACTGCACAGAAACAATTGGTAAGACAATTCCCCTCTGAACTGTAATGGCACAATCATTATAGTCTTACTGCATCTGATGAGTTACTTGATACCTCCCATGTCAACTGGGCAAATTTCTCACAATCAACTTGTATGACTTATTTCTGCATGTTTTAATGCACTTTCTGTTCAGTTTACCATTTTTTAAGTAATGCTGAATATATGGAGTCTTCAGCCTTTCCCACTTCCAAGAAAGATATTTGGATGCCATAACAGTAATTTTAAAGTTATTCTGTTTTAAAATTCTAAAAAAACCTGATTACATACAACACATACAATACATATATTTAATCATCAAAAAATAGAAGCAGGGGAATGAATTTTAGCCTCATTAAATTAGCAAGAATGACAGATTTTAAACAAGTATCAGGAACAGTTTCAGCATTCCTTCTGTAATTTATTGCCTTCAGAAAAGGCTCAAATTACAAAATGTGTAGGGTGTAATGCTGTAGGCTGTTCAAACTGGGTTTGCAGTGTCTGCAACACTGGAACTAAATATTTACATGACTCTAAAAGATCTAATCTCTGGATTTCACCCCCCTCCACCCCCTTTATTTAATTTGTATGCTATCTTTATCCACCACCCAGCACATTCCACACAGTCACTAAAGTTCATGGAAGAGATAAGTGGGAAGAAAAAAAAAATCAAGACTTTCAAAGGAAAGGAGTAAAGATGTTTAAAAATAAGGAATGGATCATGCTTGTTAGAGCTAAGGTCTCACAGCAATTTTAGCTGGATACATATGGATTCTACCAGTCAGGTTCTGAGGCCATGATAGCACCTGGGATCTCTAGAGACTGTCAAAGAGAAGTTCTAGTGGGGAGTTACCAAATTACAATCTTTCCAAACCTGTAACAGTAGTCTGATCTCCAAAAGTTCTCAACTATGGAAGGCTTCAAAGAGACTGGGAATTCAGTAAGAACTCCTGTAACAGAGTACAGTATTTTTCCACCTTGTTTTTATTCCCTATTTGCAATTAACTTGCTATTAGTGCTGAAATACCTATACACCACCAAGCTTTTACAAAAGGTTTTATGTCAATCATTTGTTAAAACTGAGAATAACAAGCACAAGTTTTTTTAGACCAAACTCTAAATTCTGATGGTTGACTGCAAAAAACTTAATTATGGAATAGATGGTAGATTTTCTCTAAAGCTAAAGAAATTAAACTCTATTATTGCACCTAAAATCAGAGAAGAGAGGCTGTGAAGAGATCCTTGCATGGCATTCCCTGAATTCAGAAGGTCAGCATGTCAGCAGCCTCCACCTGCTCTGAGAAATACATCAGCATGTCACATCTCCTCAGACCCTGCATTTACCTTCTGCTGCTGAAAAGCAACTGCAGGCAGGCGAGCAGCAAACCACCTTAAGGTATTGCTGCTGGCAGACCAACGTGGCTGCGAAAGCTGCTTGGAGGAGGCAGACAGTTATGGGTAAGTCTGTTCTGTTTGTTTTATAAAACTCGAAAATAGAAAAGAAAGCAAATGAAAGGGTAACAGAGCCGGCTAAAGCGTACAGACACACTGCAGATATTTTCTTTTCTCCTGGGCAGTGGTACCAATACTGAAGAGTGTAACAGAAGTTAACAGCTGTTCCATATTTTCTCTTCAGCTGTGAAAAGTAGATGGGAGACCCATGTAGTATGATCAAGAGTCTCACCTTCACCCCTTTCTCTCTGTATACTCTAAAAAAATGAAAAGCTCTTCAGAAATTTCAGTTTCAACAAACAATTCCAAGGTAATATCGAATAGCTTCATTTTTAATACTGCTTCTTTCAAGGGAGCAACTGAATCACAGGCCACATAAAAAAACCCCAATCTTTGTTACATTCTCATCTTTTGTAATGAGGTAACACTCAATTCTGTAGGAGTTATAAGAACTGTTAAACAAAAAGCCAGATATAAATTTGACTTCCTTACCTGATCTCTCAGTCTCTCCTGGTGTCCCATTATTGCTGTGGCATGGTGGGGATATTTCTGTTTCAGATGCTCAAGAAAAGCCTCTCTCTTCCTGTCCATTTCTGAGGTTTGCATTCCCAGTATTTCTTTAGAACTTCGAGGGCCACCTACTGTATGTCTTCGAGGGATGTTGCGGGTGGACTTTGAAGTAGAAGAATTGTGACTGTTCGGGGTCGAAAGGAGCTCTTTAGATCGGAGACATTCTGCATCATCTAGTGATGTCACATGCAAACTGGTTTTTGCCTGGTCTGAAAAAAAACAAAAACCAAACCCAAAGAGTACGTTATAAGAACTCAATCCCAACAGTCACTTTAGTAAGGGAAAGGAAAAAAGATTGATATAAAAGCTAGGTCCTTTTAAAAGTCTGGTAGTGTGCAATGGCATGTTCTGCATCATTAGGCATATACACATCATAAGAAGTGGCCCAGAAATAATCCCTTATATAAGTTATGCACATACTTATATACTTCTAACACACAATTGCAGTATTGCCTCACAGAAAAGTGAGCATCATTAAAGCAGATGTTCCTTTTGTATCATCTTTACCTATGTGACTTGAAAAGTTGATCTGGCAGGGCCCTTATTCCCTGACCTTTAAGATCTACAGGATGTTTTCCACAGGAAGAGACAGGTTTCTTCAATAGGCTCCAGTACACTTAATGGCCCCATAACTAGTATCCTTAAGGATACCAACTGATAAAATTCCTTTGACAAAACAGATTTGTAATCCTTAATCTTTTTTCAGTCTGTTTTCAACATGTTCTGAAACATCTGTGAAATAATAAGAGGGTTTTGGAGTCTCTTTTCCTGATTTCTGAATGTGGTCTGGTTTCAAATTTCATGGATCTCCCCTGAATTTTATACGTCTCAGGATAGCAGACTGGAAAATTCTACATCACTTTTTCAATAAACCATTTCTTAAGAAACAGAATAAAGGCAAGTTATGCATGATATAAAAAACCCAAACCTCAGATAAATTTTACTACTTTAAAATCTACTTTAAAACCAAAGACTATGATGACATTTGTAAAGAGACAGGCGGACACTGAGGGTATGTAAGTGCTGGCTTATCTTCAGGTAACTCTGTAACATGAACCCTCTAGTGCTCAAAAACGTGTAGTCTGGAGTCTTGTTACCTAATACCTTTGAAAAAATCCCTCACTCCTTTGTTAGGAAAAAAAAAAACAACAAAAACCCGAAGCATTGAAAAGGCCTCTCCAAGTCTGATGAGACCTTCCCCATCTTGACCAGGCAGTCTCAGACCTCCCGGTGTTAACCCTTTCCAGCACCTCCCCAGGAGCAGGGAGCTCCTTCCTCTAGCTGTTTTGAATAAATCTTTATTCCTCTGTGTATGACACTTTTCTCCTCAGAGCCCTTTATCCTCCCAGTGACTGTCTCCCCCACGTGCAGCCATTATATGGCACTTGCTGTTTGGAAACAGGCACCTACTTGCTTCTTTTTATGGTTCAGTCAGTCATTCTGACACTGCCTACCCTTGCCTCAGGATTTTATGCTGAGGATTTCTCAGCTTTTGGTGTGTGCTGTCAGTTGCCTGCCACGTCCCATGGAACATCAAGCCCTGGTAATAAAGCAAATCCTCTATCAGTGGAGCCACTGCCAGTGTGATGTACCAACAATTCATACAGGGAACCAGTTCTCTTGGATTTCCACACAGAACTTGAACCTGGAAGATCTTTAAAGACTTTATATGCTTCCGTAAACTGCCTATACTGTTTTATGACTCCAAAATTTTCAACAAAACCCTTTTGTTTGCATTCACGAAAACTTATCTTGAAAGCAGATCCAGACATAGGGGACCAGATGAAAACAGATCGGGACACAACCCTGGGAACAAGTTTAGTTCACAGGGAAGTCTTACTCTCACCCACACTCAAAATGTCATCTGGGATCTCTGCAGCACCTCCCAAGACCTTCGTAGTAGCTGGTTAAAGTTTCAGAGCAGCAGCCTCACATGCACATACACAAATACATTCACGTGCACTCAACTTTTTCAAGCACAACTCAAGTAAGAAACGTCCATCCTCTCTGATGATTGAAAATTCGGAGCACCAATCACCAGGCACACACAGCTTGTGTGAGCAAAATGGCAAACAGTAGAGTTCTGCTTGCAAGAATTAAGTGTGGCTACTCCAGATACGCTCAGTCAAACAGTTTCTAAAAGCTGCACAGTCATTTCAATGGATTTTACATGGGACAAAAAAGAGGTGGGCTGGGGCTAGATGGAATGTACCCTCTAATTTGTTGCACTGAGAGCCCAGAGGTTATATCCCTGAGGCTTTTGGAACAAAAGCAGCAGACATAAATAAGGGATTTTCTTGGAGCTGGAGGGAGTCAGTGTGAGTGTGGGTGACTGAGTGCAGAAATTTGGTATAAAACCCTCAAAGTACAGTCACAGCAGTGGTTTCAATCACTGAATTCATGGCAGGCACTTCCTCAAGAAGGCAGGTAAACCTATGCTAACAAGCAAAACTCAAAACTCATGAATGTGTATTTTGGGTTCTAAATTTCTCTCATTCAAAGTCGTTCCCTACTCTGTACTTCAGACATTTCAACAATTTAAGAAAGAGCTAAGTATGGGGAACACAAAGAGAGGTATCAAGTAAAGTGTAAACCACTATTTGTTATTGGGTGAAACCTTGAGGAGGAGTCAAAAATAACATAATTTCCTTATACCATATTAGAAAGATCAACAAGTTATTTTTCCATATATTTGGAAATATATAAATACCAGTGAAAAGAAAGGAATGCAAACTATGAAAATTAATTGCTCATCTTGCCAGAGAGCTGACTTGAGCACCCATCAGGATCCTTATCCTTTGGCATCACAGCACACAGCAGCACATGACTTTCTTTGCAAACCTAAATCTGTTGTGTTTGAATATGAGTCTTTTCCCTACTAATAGCTGAAAAAAAGTTTTTGGCCACTTCCCACATAGGGGTAAGTGACTTAAATGGCAAGGATGAACACTAGATCAGTGAAAACCCCTTGTGCATCTTGAGGCACATCAGCTCTACAGATGTTGTGTGGGCCAGAGTACTACAGGGAGGAAAACCTGAGAGAGTTTTTCTGGATTCTGGAGTTGCTCAATAACATTGTGAGTAACCCTTTCATATCTTTCGAGTGAAGATAATAGGCCTAGCAAATCAACCTCCACAGATAACTGTGAAATGTGTGAAGGATCATGTGACAGTTCTCAGATTAGGGCTAAGAGTAGAAAAAGTATAAATTATGCAAGTGCCTTCCTTGGAAAAGGAGCAAAGAGAAGCCAATGGAAAAGGCGAAAGTGTAGATAAGCTTGTCTCTCTCTCTTCCTCCCTCATATTCAGAAGCTAAAAGCTGAAGGTCTTTCTGTTCAATAAAGTAGGAAGTCTAGAGGGGAACTAAGAGCAAGATTTGCTGATTGACGGGGAGGACTTTGGTTATCCAAAGGCTTGAGCAACTCTTACACTTGAGTTGCTTCTCTAATCTGAAAACAAAGTTCAAGATTTCTTAACATCACCAACATCACCTACTACTACAGTGAATATAAGTACAGAAAAGGCCTAGGTTTGCAGCATAGAAGCAGTATGCCTAGGATTAGGAGGAAAATTATCATGAAGGATTAATGGCTCTGAGCTAGGAAAAAAAAAGGGAGAGAGAGAAAGAAAAAAGTCTGTCAACATGTTCTGGTATGTAATTCTTCAAAGTCGCACCCTCCATGAAGTCTACAAAGGTCAGGAAAGTCACTTTGCTTCATTACTTTAAATGCTGTGAAGATTTTAACAGTCTTGTTTTGCAACCCAAGTGACATGAGAGAAGAACATTTTGAGAATAATGTCAGAAAGGAACAAGTGCAGACCTGACCCATACTATACTGTGAAACTGAGCCTTGAAGCAAGTCCATTCAATACTAAAATTTTAAAAAAGAATACAGATTTAGCAGTGTGAGTCAAACCCATCTCCATTACATTTATGCTAATAGTAAATGTGAGACTATTTGGAATTTTTCTAATTTACTTCACTGTCTTCACAATCAGCACCCTTTCCAAGGAACTTTCAAATGTAAATTTTGGATATGGGCCAAAACTACAACAATTGGTTATGAGCTTTCAGCACTCAACATTTTTGGGAATCATAGGATCAGACTGGTCAGACCTCTGTTCCCCTAGCTCCGCATGTATCTCAGGCAGTTTCATACTACCCCCACAGAAGAAATGTGTTACTGAGGGCTTTTTTTTTCCTATTCAAACACATTCTTTAAGTGACAATTTCCGTCCCACTAAACATAAGCATACACAGACACAGGTGACTTGTAGTGCTCAGTATTTTAACTTAAAAAATTATTCAAAAGAGCATCAATCAATTAATGAACCCTCAATTAAAAAAAAAAAGAGTATTTTTTCCTCCTAGTTGTCAACGCACTACTTGTTGGTATCACACACTTGTAAACTTGTGTGATTGTTTTCAAACCACATGCACTATTTGTTTCACATAAGCACAGTAACACAACTTTTCCTACAGTGCCTATGAAGAATACAGGTGCCTCACAAATACTGTAATACATTAGATTAGGTGTTTGTCATGCTACCTAAGTGTTATGTTCCACGTGGAATAGCCCACGTAGAATTCGGCAGGAAATAGTTTTCATTCACTTTATATGAAATAGTGCAGCAGTGAATGTGGAACGCACCACAGCGGACACGCCGTGGAAACCCCGCTTAGACATTCTTGGCTTGGCTCCAAAACAAACTCCAGTGGTTTCACTCAAAGTAAACTAAGCCCGTCACAATCTGCCGTGGATCTCTCCCTTTTAAAGACACCCCCAGGTAAAGATGAGCTCAAACCGATTCTTATGAGGGAAGAGTATTCCTGTGCCACAGGTGAGGCTGGCAGAGCATTTAAAGCGAAGAGGAGATGCTTTCCCCTCCTCGCGGGAGCAGCACCCTCCGCACGGCAGGGTCCGCATCCGTGAGTCACACAGCGTGCGCCCGGCTCCAGCGGGCAGACAGAAACCTCTCCAGAGAGAAAGTTAAACTCACAAAGTCGGAGTACTAGGGAAATCTGCAGAGCTATTAGCACAAGAAAGACATGCTATTTTTTTTTTTGCCATGCATTCTGCCTCCAGCTATAAAAAGCAGCAACGAGGGGCATGCTTAAGCGTAACTCCATCTTTGCCTTACATCGCCCCTTACTTACCCCTCGTCTGCCTGCTGTCTGTTGGGCAAGCCAGGCAGAGCTCAAGTTTCTGGCTTTCATTTTCCTCCATTGTCCCTGCCTACCGCACAAGCTCCCCTCTCCAACTTGGAGCCGCAGCGCCCGGACTGTCAGCGCCGGGCTCGGGGAGGAGAAAGGAAGCGCTGCCTCCGCCGGTGCGGAGCCTCCCCGAGGGGGCGGCGGCGGCCGGGGGCGCCCCCGAGCCCGGGGCCCCAACAGGTGACGGCTCGGTCGCCCCGCAGCCCCCAGAAGTCCCGCAGCCCCGAGCAGTCCAGCAGCCCCGAGCGGCCCCACAGCCCCACCAGTCCCGCAGCCGCCCCGCAGCCGCCCCTATCCGGCCCGCGCCCCGCGGCAGCCGGGCAGGAGTGTGAAAGGCAACATTTCAAACGCGATTACAGGCCTGAGCCTCTGCTGGAATCCGAACCCGCAGCCTTTTAAATCTCTGTCATGGGACAAAAGCCTTTCCACACGGTATTTTTTTTAAGCTCGTAACCACCAAGCCCACAAACATTCCTGATAAATGCTCCTCTGTCTTTTTCAGCGTCCAGTGTAAAAGTAATTCATTATATAAGCGCTTTGAGATTTTGTTTTCTGTTGGATTCTTTGAGGCCGCTCAGAGAATGAATTGGGGGAAAATCAAGATACAGGAATTCAACTTTAGCAAAGCCAATAAAAATGAATGGTAGCAATATGTAAGCAGGGACTTTGGTTAAGAGGGATTTCGAAGCCTCGGTAGCAAAACATACAGAAACATGTAACTAATTCTCTTTTGGCAGTTCAGAGGCCAGACGCCTGGATGAGACTCAATAGATCTACCAGGCTGTAAGGCAAAAAATAGTGTGGCTGAGAGGGACAAGATCAAATCCCACAGATTCCAGCAGATGCCACATGTGTTGATTTAGTGGAGAATATCAGACTGATTTAGTCTATCAAAATCATAACACTGAGTCAGAGATGGTGGAACAAACTGTGCATTGAGTTACAGCATCAAGTCCAGAAAGTTTATCCACAGACAACTTCTGAATTAGGCTGAGAACAAAGCATAACTGAGATATTAATAAAAATACACAATTTCTCATTTAAATCAGCCTCATACTCCAACACCAGGTAACAGTATCTTGGATGTCTTTGCAAACAGACCTAGCATAATATAGTCTTTCAAGCTTTCTTCAACTCTGACTTCAATATAACATGAGCCAAATTGCTTGCAATGACCTCTCAACTACCCAGTCCAGACAGGCTAGGAAAATTCTCCTATGTTTCCTTCTACATCTCTATCTGGCAGAAATGTCATCCTGTCCACTTAGATTATTGAATGAAAAAATGTTTGTGCACATATAAATTCAGTACAAAAGCTCAAGGAGGATCACTCTCCTCATGTCCCTATCCTCTCCCTTCCAGACAGAAAAATATTTGAATTACAATGAACAATTGCTCATTAGATTAGACACATATATTCTCTAGCACTTAAGAAATATTTATTTTCCTTTTTAACAATTAATTCTGTATGGGCTTGGAACCTGGCAAAAGTCCCAGAAATCTGGCATGGAAAACACAGAAGAGATGAAAATACAACTTAAACATTAGCAATGCTATTTAAAGTCTGCAATACAGTGCTCCCAACAGAATACTCCTATAGTTGCCCTGCAATTATATAGAAAACAGCGTGATACACATTGTATTTAGAGTAATGTTTTTACTGGCCTTGGGTTACTCCTGCTCATTCTGATTGTGAGCTATATTAGGAGGAGAAGGGATGGCCAGCCATCCCAGGAATGTGCCTTTAACACTGAGGTTTTCCAGAGCCTGGACAAGTGTGATGAGGCTCTTGCAATTTACATTCACAGCCATGTGGAAGGATGAGAGGGCTCTGACAGGAATAGAGAACACTGAACACCACCAAGTTCAAGAAATGTAAAATAACTCAGAAACCCCTGATGGAGAAAGAAAGCCAGTGTGGTTGCCTGGAGTAGCAACATAAAAGCTGTACCAAGACATAACCTGTATACAGGGCTCAGAAACCGAGAGTTCAGAAACTAAGGGCATTTAAAAAGACCTTATCCTGAAATAACACAAAGGAAACCACAAAACATACTTGCCTAAAATGCCTGAAAGGAAGGAGCTTTTTCAGCTTTGTACAAAACCAGAGTTAGCTCCAGAGGTCAGTAGCATTTGTACCAAGAACATTAATAAGATCAGAGTCAATATACTCTGGCCCCTTAGAAGGTTTTACCTCCATCCATGATGAGGAAAAATACCTAGAAAATTAGTCTAAGACTAAAAGAGTAACAACAACAACAATAATAATCTGTCTACTTTTAGCCAGCACTTTTAATTTTCCACAGCCAAGAGCACACACCAGAGGTGGCCTCTCGGCTCACCCACTGACATGTCCTAGTGAGCAGCCAGCTACCCCTTGGATCAAACTGGTCTGACACTACTGCTTTTATGGCCAAAGAAAGATGCTCCCACTGCTGAGACTAACAGTAAATGGTATTGATAGTGCTGCTAAAGGGCCTGAGCAACATGGACTCCCAAAATGCAGAGATGATGTAAGAGAGATTGCTTTTTTGGTTGTGGATGTGTGACTTGGAGACTGGGTGTTACCTTATAAGAACTTGTGCAGGTGCAGAAGAGTTTCTCAAACAGGATGAAAGAGCATTAGCAAAGGGAGAGACTTAACATGGCACACTTCAGTATCATTAAAATCAAACAAAACAAAAGAGCCCACCCATAAAACACAATCACCATCCAGGAAACATAATTACCTCTCCTGTTGCTCAGGATAGGGAACAGTTGGGACAGCAAGGTCTTAAAACATGTCTTAACTTAAAGGGAAAAGTCCCTGATCTCAAACTGGATTTAATTTGTCTCTGTAACAATGGTATTCGTTAAGATGTTACTAAAGTCTATTTAAAACAATTAGTGAAACTGCTTTAGCAGTGAAGACTGCCAGAACCATTATACTGTTAGGCTCAAATAAAGAGCTCCCCAATACAGTCACTGGAATGAATCACTAAGGACAAGTTAAATAAACTTGATTAACCAGTTCACAGCACACAATCAGCATTTGTTTATCTGTGGGATCAACAACAACAGTGGTTCCTTTTAATTACTGTGCTTAGATCTGGAACCATCAATATCAAAACAATGCATAGAGAATAATTGCCAACAGGTTATGATGTTTTAATTGTGTTTAAAATTAGTGTCCCAGAGCAACTTCAACACTTCTGGGTTTAGCATGTGCGTAACAGGAACAATTAACAAATACTGGCTGCACTCAATTAGTCAAACTTATAATATACAACAATGACTCCATGGCTCTGGCAATTATTCACAACTAAAATCTGGGAAGTTAATTATTAATAGTTAAAGCATAAGAAATGTCCTGTAATTAAAGACTTGTTTCAATGTCCATGTGAAAACATGGAGTCACCACGAAAAATATCATGAATTCTCTCTGTGGCAACCAGCCTGACACTGTTTAACCCACTATACTCCAGAAATATATATTAGTCCTGAAGTGGCAATGCAGAAACCTGGGAGGGATTATGAGCAGGTCACACTGCAGCACACTCCAAGCCTTATATGGCCACAGATGGCTTGGGGCTACCCTGGAGAAGGCATCAAGAGGATACTCCAGTGAATCAGAAAACCTACTCTCTCCACTCCAGGGGGTTGTGGGTGGCCATTCATACCAATCAGACAGATCTGAAAGGGAGAATGTATCTTTAACGCCAGAAAAGCAGCATGGAGCATGGTAAAGCTCTGGTTTCCACCTCAGGAAATAGCAGTTTGAGGGCTGCAGTTCATTTGAGAACACCTCTATTCTCACTCATCCTCAGCTTCTTCACTCCAAGCTTGGTATGGTCTCTCAATACCTAGAACTAAAATAGACTCACTTCTAAAAGAAAAGCCCTACATTCAGATAGTACACCATCAAAGATGATAATAGGCACTAGCTTGTACAAGAAAAATGAAAAAAAAATTCTGAAGTCTCTCCATATGAACCTCTGTAAGCAGAGCCTGGAGGCAAAAAGGCTTACACTATTTTAAAATTTATTGTCAACTAACTTGGTATTGTACAAGAAATTTCAGATTTTTAAGATGTGGATGGGGACTTTATGATCATTTGGTCTCATCTGCTTAGTAATTTCATTGAGGTGGGTCTAATAGTGGTTAAAATTTTCAGTGCTTAAAGGAAAACATCTGAACTTGACTTTAAAATTTATGATGACAAGCAATCTAATACAACCTCTGGAATTATTTATCATGAAATTACCTTTCCTGTTAAAAATCTGTGGAGAGTTTCAATATTTATGCTATGTCCATTCCAGTTCAGTTATACTTACGAGGAAAATCAGCCCGAGGAATGAAATGGTAACACTCCAACTTATGCAAAAGAGAAAATTGAGTATGAGCTTCTATACACACTCCACAACAGAATTTTATTGTGTCTTATCAGTCCTACTGGTTTCAGCTCTTCAGAGAAGTTCAGAAACTAACAGTGGTGCCAAGAACCAGCCTTAGCCACTAAAACAACTCTACAAAAGAGTGACTAAGAAGTTGAACACGAAATATTCAGGTAGAAGATATATTCAGCCTTTGAATTCCATTTCAAAGACAGCTCTGGGAACAGCTACTGTCACCTTTCACTTGGCACCGCCAAGCTTTCAGTTGCCCATTTCCAAGTAACAGAGCAACCTTCATTTGCTTCAAAAGACATTTTGTTCAAGCTCACAACTTTAACATCTGGGCACCTACATCATGTTAAATTTTCTGGTTTTCAAGTTTTATTCTTGTTTCCTTCCCCCACCTTCAATTTTTAAAATATATTAAAAGGCCTGAAATCAGTAAACATTTGTGCATGCCCTAAACTGGACTGAGAGAAAGGACTGTGGTCATCACAAAGAAGTACTAACATTCAAGTGTAAAGAAAAACAATAAGAACAAAAAGGTGATTCTACTCTTTCATCAATAACTTTGTCTCCCTCTCTAATTTGGGACAATCCCAACAAACCTAATGCAGATACACTTTAACATGACTTCCCTTTCCGCTGCCCAAGGGAAGATGGAACAAAGCTAAATGGGCATAATTACAGGATGCAAGTTTCTGACTCCTGTAATGCAACACCTTATTTCAGACTTTCTACCCCCTGTTGCCATCCCACTAACATTAGTACCAAGCTAACATTAATATTAGTACATTGCCACCAGCACAGCCAGCTTTGAACTGAAGACCCTGAAATGCCTCAGCCCCTCACATGTCTTCTAGCCTAGCCAGCCCTTCACACATCACACTTCCCATACAGAAAGGTAAGAGATAAGCCTGCAAACACAGAAGTAGAAAATACAAACATATTTTCATAAGGTACCAGACAACTTACTCTGTGAAAGCAAAACATGAAATTTCGATCCTAGGGTTTAATTGAATAAAAAGCAGTATGTGGGTAGGAAAGAAAAATGAAGGGAATTATTTCTGAGGGAGGTGGAAGAAAGGGAGGTGGGAAGGTCACTTTTAAGTACATATGCTCGCATTCAAATTCTATTTCTCCCCAGTGTAAAGCACTTTGGTTTTGATAAGTTCCCTTTGGATGAATTGTCTCAAACAGAACTCTGGTGAGAGTTTGGATTCGAATTGATCCAACTCTTTGGCAATGCCAGAAGAACAGACTTACTGCCTGAAACACTATTGCTGGTTTCACGGATGTCTGCAGGATCTGGTTGTACATTTATGAGGTGACATGCTTTAGTGATCAAAAGTATCAAGATTGTTCTCCATAAAGTACAAAAATACTTTGAAATAATAATGAGAGATCCTTTATTTCAGCTCTTACCAAGTACACATTGAGTTTATAAGACTGTCCGATGACTGCTTGAATTAATAGAAAATGCAAAGTGTACTTGGATGGAGCCTGGGTTCAGAAATAAAATAGTAGTTCAAGTTATGTTGTGATTATGTATCAACAGGCTTTTCTTATAAATATTCTAGCACAAAAAATTGTTTCAATAAAAATATTAGTAAATCATGAATAAAAATTAACACAACGGCACCAGTGTTGCCAATACATAGCACTCACACAATTCATGATGGTGGTCTTTCTTAAAAAGTAACTTTTTTGGGAACATTATTAATTTTATTAATCTCTGGACTGTACCAAATCACGTACTTGACTTTTCTCCACAATGTCACTGGCAAGAACTAGATTTTTTTCTGAGACTCAGACTGAAACCATGTGAGAAACTGATGCCATTGTGACTTTATAAGTTGGACATTTTAAATTGCTCTTACTACAGTTTCTCCCTGTCTCCTGCCACAAAGGCAGTACTGTACAACACATGACAATTTGAATGTCTGAACAGAGATAAAACCCAGTCAAATAAATTCCTACAGCTTTGTTTCCATGCAGATCTGATTCCTAACACAGCAGGAATGATCACTGGTTTTGCATGTAAAGCTTTTCTTTCTACCCGTTGTAGGGCACCAGCCCCTGAAGGCAGATGTAAGAGTAGAAGGCTGGTGTATACCTTTCAACCTGTAAGTGTATCAATGACCTCTCCAACAGTATGTACATCTCCTACCTTCAAAGTGCCTGTCTGACCTCCCCAGACCATGCTGATGCTATCATTAAGACAGCTGATTAGTAAGAAAGCAATCAAAGCTGACAATGCTGTTCTTTTTCAGGCCTGCCCAGTCTGTTCTGCTGGGATGCACACTTATTAATTCTCTCTTCAGTGTTTAGGATTTCATAGCTTTAGGGCAACAGGGACCATTTGATTATCTTGTATGACTTCTCATCGATCACAAGCCATTAAATTTGATCTGGGGTCCTCACACAAAGGCAAAACACTTAAATGAGATGAAGAAGACATTACTGATCTCAGGAGACCAATGCTGCATACACACTAGCATTTGTTTCAAACTCCACCACACATGCAATGAGGTCTGCCCAGATGATCAGCATAAGAAAGTGTAGGACATCAAGCTTCCAACAGAGGGAGATTAACCCTGAGCAAAGTTCTTTCCTCTGACTTTAATTTTCCAGATCAGACATCCACCTTAAAAAAAGCCAAAACCATCCTGACCAACGCTGTGATGCACAGTCAGTCACTGTCTCCAGCACAGTCAATCTCATGCAGGGAAAAAAACCTTAAAGTAAAAACACCTCAAAACATACCTGTCCTGATGTACATGGAAGGCAAGAAATCCTCCTGAACAATGCACATTACAAGGTGAAAGGTGTAAGCATGACAGTTGATTATAATAGCTGCCTGTAAAACAGCAGCCAGTTCTACAAGCGTGTTACTTGAGGGTATTTCTGCATGCAGGACCATGGACGTGCTGCTGCAGCTGCTGACTCAGGCATACCACGTCCAGCAGCAGCAAGACTGCCACAATCCTCCACCCTGTAACAACCACCCTGTAAATACAGGCTTCCTGAGCTCAGATGGCTTGCAAATACACCTGTTCGCATTTCACAGACTGTTACAGTTAACTGAATAATGTTTAATTACTCTCGGTGAGAAGAAATAGTATCCTATTTCTTCAGAGTAAAGATGACTTCAGTTTCCAAGGATGGGATTTATTCCCCCTTTTTTCTGCCAGACCCACCCGTGCTGTAGGACATGTACTTGGCGAGAAAGCCACCTCACAGCCTCCTTCTCAATCACTCACATCTGCTGAGCTCTTGAAGACTTGCATTATCTCCCATTCTCTGTTTTCATCTTGGAAAACAAGCCCTTGCCTCTTTTCACTTTCTTTCTGGTATTCTCATCTTCTCCTTGCAATACAGCTAGCAGAATGGTCAGAGCCCACTCTCCTGAACTTCATATACTAACAGTAATAAAGGGGTAAGTGACCTAAATTTACCTCTGAAAACACTGGTGCAGCTGGATGCTGCACGACAGCACAGAGTCCCCGGGGAAAGGCAACAGGCTGTGGCACTCTCCCCAGCCAGGACAGGAAGCCTGTGGCCACAGCAACCTCCTCCCGAGAAGGGAGAGAATGGTTCGGGTTTTGCAAGGGTAAAATGTCAAAACACCAAGTGAGGTGTAGCGTCATGACTCTGGCATCATATCCTATTCCTCCTACAAGTGGAAGTCTGCTCCTGTGCAAGAAGATAAAATGGGAGAAAAAGTAACAATGCTCTGTCTCATCAGGCTCCAAGAAGTGCACAGAACTGCCTGGGGTGAAGACAAGAATAAGCAATGTCAACATAGGAAGGTGTCACACAAGGTTTAAGCTTATTCAGAGGTAGAGCCTCTGTCTCTCTCATTAATAAATACATAACCCAAGACAATTTAATTCCAACTCTTTTGCATTTCTTACAAAAAACTTTTCAAAAAATGGGATGACTCACAGGTGATTTATTTATTTGATTTTCATACTATTGCTTTAATATTTCATAATTAACATAACAGTGATGAATTCCGACTTTTTGTTCCCTGTCTGTTGCTTTTTTGCTCTAGAATTGCCATTAAAAAATGGTAGTTCAGGAACTGCAGCTGGAACAGTATTTAAATCCTTTCACCAGCTGGAGGAAATTCTGGGCAAAGTTCGAGAAGGAAAGAAGTATCAAAATCTCTTTGAGACAAGATACAAAATTACTTACAGGACCCTATTTCAGTTTTATATGCTCCTATAAATCCTCTCTCACAACAGAGGGTAATGCAGGATGCCCTTGGAAGAGGATGAAGAGGTAAGCAAAGGATGCAGCCCATCAGTAGTATTCATTTAATGCTTTTAGTCTGCTTTTTTGCACCAAGTCTTCTTAAGTTAGAAGTGCCTAAACCCAGCCAGAAAACACAGGCTGAATACCACAGTTAGGGGAGTAAAATGCTGCAGGCGCAGGCAGTAATTATCAATCACTTTCTTTTCCCAGCCATCAAAGAAGGTAATTTGTTTGTTTTCCCCACCCTGCAAGGAAAAGACTGGGTGGTTTTCTGATTTTAGGAGTCTGAAAAATATTCCTCTTGAGGACAAGGCCATCCCAGGCCTCCTGGGCAGCATGAGGTCCTCAACATGGTCTTACACTGTACTTGACTTTAGTCACAGACATTAAGACTGTGGCGATGTTTTGCAAATCATCACTAAATACCTTTTCTTCATAGCTCCATGTAAATCTCAGGAGTGTTTCCAAGACATGAATAAAGACTTGGTTGTTGAAAGGTAGCATGTTTCCAGTTCCTCAGCTGCCTTCATCAGCATGGGTCTGCCATGCCACTGGGATTCTTTATTAGGTTAAAGACTTAATTCCCCTCCATATATTGCATATCTTGCAGTAGTTGTCACCAGTTGCACAAATACACAACTTTATTGATACATGATAATCAACTGTGAATTCTGAGGTTATTACTTTATTGAGAGAGTGACATCTCAGTTAAACATTAACATAAAACTCAGTCCCTTGCAGAAAACTAAACAATCCTTCTATTTATTTTAAAACATCTAGTAGATTGCTACACATTCAGACTTCAAAAAGTGAATTAAAATATTTTGTTCCCGCATCTCCTTCTTAAGTAATGTACATCTGATAATACCTAAGCTCAAAGCCATGCCATTTAAAGTCTAAGGTGTTTGCATACTAAAAAAACCTGTCATGGAGTGTTCAATGTCACAATTCAGATTCCCTCTGCAGTAAAATGAAGCTAGGAGAAAATGGGGCAGGAGCCAGGCTGAAAAGCTTTCTGAACGCTGCAGCTGCAGCCAACAGCTGAAATTCAAAATCAGACATTATTTTCTCTCCTCATCTTGTGGGCTCTGCCACAGTTTCAATAAACCACAAATTTAGCCACAGAGGCACTATCACTTGTGATTTTATTTTGCTGATGGAGCTAAAATAAGAACCATAAACACTTCCTCCCAGCTTCAGAAAGAAGTGTATGTCACTCCCCAGTAGGGCTCTTGACAGGTTCCATGTGGACAATTTGTTGGGCAAGTAGCAACCCCCAGTATGGTACTGTGAAATTAATAATTTAATGTTGCAGAGAGAACCTGAAACACAAGATCATACGAGTCAAGGAAAGCAGAAGCAAGAATTGCATTTCCATTTCCCAACCCAGTGAGAGAACAGACACGTGATTCCCTGGATTTCCTCAGGGCATGTAGCAACATCCCTTGGTAAAGAAACAAAGAGAGATCTTCCCACCGATAAAGAAACTAAATAAAGATAGGAAAAACCCTGTAGGAAAAAAGCAAATTTTTCTGGAGATGGAGATTACCAATGGCATCACAGAGAGTGGACTGGTCCAGACAGCTCTCAATATTAGTGAGCTGGAAAAGAGGGTTTAAGTGAGGTGGCAGAGCTTGCTGAGTAGATTCTAATAGTCAGTGAAGAGAAGGGCTGATTAAAAAGAAGAGAATTCACAAGATTCACCAACTAGGAAGTAAATTGACAGATGAAATCACATGTAGATAAATGTAAAGTGATGCACACTGGTGTTGAACAGACTATTGTTGCTCAAGAAGAGTTTGAGGTTACAAGCATTTTTTGAAATTTTCAGATTGGTGCTCATTAGTGATTAAAAAAATGAAATTATGTTAGAAAATGATAGGAAAAGAATAGTGAACAGGACAGACAATATCATTATGCTACTGCATAAATCCACAATCTACCCACATTTTGAATATTGCATGCAATTTTAATTTAGTTCAGGTCAAAGAAGCTACAGAAGAAGTAGAAATGTTAGGAAGAAGGCAGTATGGTTGATCAAAGTTATGGATCAGTTTCTGTACAAGGAACAACTAAATTATGTAGGACTCTCCATTATGAAAACAGATGACTCAAACATCTGTTAGAGGTGTATAAACATGAGTGACAGAGAGAAGCTGAATAGAGAGAGACTGTTCATTGTCTCTCTCAATACATACTGTAGGGTCATCAAATGAAAGAAGCAGGCTAATGATTCAAAAATACATAGATGTGAACATTAATTTCACAGAGCATTATGGAAGTGTTGGTAAACTGGGGAACTTCTTTCTGTAGAACATTGCAATTCTTGAGTTAAAAAAATTTTAAAAAAAGTTAATGGAAAAAAATTCCATTGGGCACTGTTAAAAAAAGGAAATAATCATTGGTTTCCTTCAAGTTCTCTCTTAAGCACATATTTCTGGGAGCTGGGAGGATATACTAGAAATACGACTTCATATTCTCCTTGATCCTGTATTCTTCCCTAGGTAACCAAGACCATTCAAGACAAGTTGTTTGGCTGGCTACCACTGATCTTACAGTTGACAAGGCACAAGAAGCTGTAATGCTGACAGTAACCCTTTGTCATATGTGCTAAACATGAAAACATAGAACATTTACATTGCCACAGAAAAAGAAGAACCCCAAACCTAATCAAAACATTCTGCTGTGTGGTGAGAATCTCCTCCTGAAACAAGGATATGGAAGCAAATAAATGGCATACAATCTGTTAAGTCATATCTCATCTGTTGTAAAAATGGTCTTAAACATTAGTGTACACAGGGAAGTTAGTGCAGTGGAAGCCAGAGAATGAATTTGCAGTGTTTCAGCTATTCCACAGAGGTGGCTGACAATACAGGCTAAATCTTATATGAGCATCCAAAGCTCTGGATACCATCAAGCATCAGAACACAATTAAACCTTTTGAACAAGGGATCTGTATGGCTTTGGGGGGGCTGAGATCATATTTTCTCCTGCATTAGTTCTCCACTAGTGAGAGGCCACTCTGGAGGAATTCAGGTGCTACAACTCAGACTGAAGAACAGTATGGCACCAAGCCTCCCTTGCCCTTCCCCATCTCTCTGGGATATGGGACCCAAGGTACAGGCAGGCAAGGCTGTGCAGATCAGTGCACAGTACTCCACCATGCAGTACTGGGATCTAGCAGCAATTGTATAATTGGTAATTTGCTCATTTAGAAGCGTGAGATCTGAATATCTGCCCACACTACAGCACACAACCTCACCATGAAGGCATCACATCGTAGCTCTTTGGAAATTTGCTTTTACTATTTCTTTTCCTTATTGAGATGTCTAACCATCCCACTGCTTGCTGACTCCAAGAAAACAGGAGGGTTTTTTTTGTTAGTCAGGAGATTTTTCAAGGGCAAAGAATAATAACACCTTTTATTAAGCAGCTATTCACAGTAAGAAACCTTTACTAGCAAAATCTCAAGGAATGTTATGACTCGCTGACTTGAAAGAGGCCTATCCAGAATCTCATTAGATTTTCAAGTACTTTAGAAAGCAGTTCTTACTGAATTATCAAGCACACAGGAAAGCAATGGCAGTTTCATACCTGAGATTATGTACTTCTGTGTTAACTGGAGAAATACATGAGCGTAGTGAAGAGTGTCTTGCACATGGAGCTAATGCTGTAACAGGGAGCTGCTGGGATATGTTGCAGCAGACTTTTCGTAAACATTTTATTTGCATGATTAAATACTGTTTTCCAAGTGATGTACATATGACACAATATACAGTGATGTATCTCAGTAACTCTTGACCCTGAAAATCTGAAGTAGTTAAAAAAGAAAAATCACGGAAACTTCATGCATATGGAGGACACAAAGTTCAAAACAGCTTGCATAAACAACCTTTGGATACTGTTGTTTGGATAAGAGCAGCCAAAGCTGTCCACTGCATACGGACCTGCAAAGGTGGCTGCAGGCTGGCAGAAGCACTGGTTGGTCTAGAGCTGTTTTACACTCATCCGCAATACTGACACTGCAAAAAGAGAAAATCAGAGTGCTGTATTCTAGCTGAGGGGATGTCTTCTTTGATACCACCAAAGAATCCCAGAGCTTCCTTCTTCCGAAGGGAAGCCAACATGCCACACCTCACGTAGTCTCAGCCATCAAAAATACAAGCAAGTGTCCAGCTAATATCCACCCAATAAACCACAGAGGTGAAAGAGGACCCTGCTGAAGGTTATTCATTCCACTCAATCTAGACACCTATTTTAGGATGGGGTGAATTAGTCTCCTGAGACTGTCTCTCCATGGCTGTACAGCAGCACACACATTAGACTAAACACCCAGTGCATACAGGGCCAATGTTACAGGAGGTGACTCTCACACACAGCAGAGCACTTACTGTTCAGTGGGCAGCTCTCCAGTGGAGATAGTGGTGATCACTTGGAAACATCTGCACATATGGCTTTTTGGATGGTATCACACTACCTTAAGTAGTTCTGAGAATAAAATAATATTACTTTTTCATTTGGAAAACATGTACTCTCTATATATGGAAATATCTTCTAATACTCTTTCTAATATTTCCACAATGTATAAGGCAGTGATTCCCAGGTAGACTGTTTTCCTTAAGAGCAAAGTATACATTTAATTCTAAATTTTAGACTTATGTTTCAGATTCTCTCTATGAAGACTTTCCCATTTCTACTTTTTACCTACTCTTTTTGTCATATTCTGCTGCCAGCAGAATAAACACTTATTTTCTTAAACACTTCTCACTTGAAACAAATCAATCCAACCCTGAGCATATTTTAAGGAGACTTCCACTACCATAAAATGCTGTTTTACAAGGTTGAGGACGGTCTGTAACCCTAACCCTAACCCTTGCACTAGATTTCTGTTTGCAGTCTCATACTAGATGGAGCTGTTGCATGATTCCTGTCCAGATTTTGAAAACCGAAGCATGAGACTGTGCCAGAAGAGCTGGAAACAGAGTTTTCTTCTACACTTTTGCGAGATACATGGTGGCCACACCAGGCTCTGCTGAGCTGCACTGGGATCTCGGGTCTGTGTAGCATTTGGCACCACACAGAGAAGGCAACACTTCTCTCATGCAAACACACATCCACACAACTTCTGCTTAGCTGCTTCTTCTCTCACCTCTTGGCTTATTATCTTCAACATATTTTGCTGACAATGTACCTTACTTTGCCTCATGTAGCCCACCTCTCTGTCCCCCCCTGCCTGTCCCTGCAATCCCCAGAAAACCCACGAAGAAAAGCTATGTAGACATGAAGGCGTAATTAAAAGGTTGAGTTTTCAAAGCTGTCAGTAGCCAGATAGAATAGACAGTTGGGCTGGTGACAGGCAAGAGCGGCCTGGGGGTTTACAGTAGCTGAAGGCTGCTCAGCACCAGTGTGACCACCTACAAAAAAGTGAGTGTCCACCTCCTACAGGCATTGAAGCTGCTGTTCCTTAAATCACAGCCTAGAAGTAGGAGAGGGAATTCACTTCCTGTCTTGCTGCTTTATCTCAAGACTTGTCCTAACTTCTCACTTTGGTCATCAGATGACTAAGCTCAATGTTCTGCCAATGAAATACAGGCAATTTTTGCAAAATGAAACAGTTTTCTACCATGGAAAGTCCCAAAGCATCCAGAAAAGAGGTTGCTCTCCACCCATTGTCTATTTCAAAACTTCCTTCAGAGCTTCAAATTACAGCCTTATAATGAAAGTGGGGGATATCAGATGAACAGATAAATCAGATTTCAACAATAGAGACATTAACAACATGCAAATCACTTTTTTATTTTTAAAAGAGGGTTTTTTTAAACTTCATTTTTCTCTCATCATCAATGAAACAAAATAAGCCCCAAAAGAAGAACATACAGAAGCATGTCCTACAGGCTGGCTCTCTGTGGTCAGTCCAAAAACTTCATCAAGCCTGGATAGGAAAAGTTAAAGCGATTCTTAGATGCTGTGTTGGAAACCACAAGCTGTGATCTTGAGCACAGACAAGCAGAAGCTCTCTTTGACAGGCATGAAACAACTTAAGTTCTCCAGTCTTTCTCTAAGCCCTCATTCGTTTTCAGAGTGAAGCCTCAGACTGTTGGATCTCCCTACAGCCCCAAAACTGTCTAGACCACAAGAGATTCTACAGAAAGCCAGTATAACAAGATTGATTAATCACCTAAAACTCTATCTAAGACCTCAAAGTAGGTCTTAAGTGGAGGTACATTTTACTCTGTAAAACTCATGACACTTGTTTTTGTAGTACACCAGTGATGCATACAGGCACACACTGCAATGCCACCAGTGTAAACTGCAGAGTTCTGAAGGAACTAAACTTTTATAATTGCTCTTCAGTTACTTGAGTTGATGTCTGGTTGAAAATAAAAACAAAATATAAAGTTTTACACCAAATACAAGCTGTGATGCTGAAGGAATTTTGAACTGCTCTTATAAAGTATCTGGACGTGAGACATTCTGCATTACTTCTTAATGTTACTGCATGTTCTTCACAGGGATGGGGTTAGATTTAAATGCCAAAAGTGCATTAGTGTTACCTATGGAAAGAAAAATACCCAAGGAATACACAAATGATATACAACCCTCCCAAAAAAGAAAAATAGCTTAAATTTGACTTGGCAAAGTCTTTACCTGTATTAGATAAAAGTCTTAGAAAACATATGCTCCTTTTTACCAGCAGCTAAAATCTCCTAATATCCCTACAACTTGTTAATCAACTAACATATGGTACTGCTTTAGGAAAACACACCATTCTGATTTTGCATTTACATGGTCTGTTTCCTACAAAACTATTGTCAAGATTTAGCCATTGTAATATAACCTAATTTTTATTCCTATACTTTAAATTAATCAATAAGCACAGAAATAAAAAGAGAATCAATTTAAATCAAACAGTAAGTAAAACTCATTTTCACATAGTTTCCAATGATGGATGAATTTCCACTTATTGTGCTGAACCTCACCAATCCATAAAAATCACAATTTGCTGCAAAATTACAACATATAAATTCTGTTAACTTTCAATTAAAGCCCCTTAAATCCCAGTACATTAAGTTTTTGGGCAAAGCTAAACTGCCAAGGCAGAACTAAATGTAGTTTCATAATACCTGCACAAGGTGGTTCCCAGCATATACATAACTTCATTGATGTGTTTTAACTTTTATTTTATACCTATACTGTGTCCTAAAAAGACACCTTAATTTACTTACACACAATCTAATAATTCTAGAAGTGTATTAGGTAAAAAGTTAAAATGTAATTAAATTATTACATTTCTGTTTTAATGAACTGTATGTAACTTTTAAACCCATATTGCTCTGCTGACCCAGTCTGTCTCAATCTGCTGCTGTCTTAATTTACTGATACTCAGCTGCTGGGCCATAACAGGTCCTGCCACCCTGGCACAAATTCAGTGCAAGTCCATTCACAGTGTCACATACCTTGCTCAAACCTACCACCACTCAATCTGGGTGCCAGGTCTTGGTTTCTGCTGCTATGGCACCTGGTAGCAATGGGATCAGCCTTCTCTCCAGAGACATTTAGCAGACTCTGTTCAAAGAGCACATCAGCTCACCCCATCTGTGCTGCTTCTTCACACTAAATTAAACCCAATGATTTTTGCACCACAGACAGGTGGGCTTTGGCTGCAGTGCTTCTCTCTGCAGTGCCACCACACATCTGCAGCCCTGCCTATGCCACTCCTGGCAAGAATTGATTAAAGAAGGTGCCAAGGAGTAGGGCACTGGGTGCTCCGGGCGTTGCAGCAAGCAGCTCGAGTATTTTGCCGTGTCACCCTGCAGAGCAGGTGACATCGAAACAGCTCCAGTCAAAACATAAAAGAGAGTGACTGTCTCTGCCCAGACAAGGAAACTGTAAGCAAGGACAAGTTTGGCAGAGAAAGTCCATAAAACAATAAAGCTCATGAAGAAACTTAGTAGGGCATTTAGTTTTATGTTTGCTATTTAAATTAAAGATAGGCAGGTTTGAATATGTATACATTTTGAGTCCATTAGGAGGGCTTGTTTTTTGGCTGTTTTTTAATGCTTTTAACATCAGACACAGATGTAGCACAATTTAAAAAACACTTTCAAAGTACTGTCATATGGAAGTTTGTTTACAAGTACAAAAAGAATTGCCTTACAATGCCATTTCTCAACACTTGGAATTACAATAGAGGCAATTCTATTTAAAGAAAGAGGTAATTCTAAAATCTGAGTACCTGAAACACACTAAAATCACTCAGCATATTTTAACAGACAAATTGTAATTTTTTTTCTGTATTTCCAATGGGATAAAAATAAAATTAAGATGTGAATTCCTGAAATTTGTCTAAGATAGTTTAAAAGTTGAAATCTGGGCTTTCACTTGCAAGAAATATGAAGGCCCAAAGTTACAGCAAAATAAAGTGATGTAAGAAAAATAAAATACAAGAATGCCACAAACTTTAGTTATTTGACACTAATAGAAAATGTCACAAATTCATGTAGATAGGCTGAACTATCCCACATATACACCAGTATGCACAAACACATAAAGCTACAATTGTATGTTTCACAGCATATCTCTCCCTCTATATATTGCTGATCATCAATTAAATTGCAAACTGTACCAAGATACACAAGATTTTCTTGTACAGCGTGTGGTATAATGGTCCAAAGAATTCTGCAATGGGTTTCCGGCAATTACATATGATATAATAAATGATACTTTAAAATGGATTGCAGAAATTATTCCTTGATTTTAATTCAAAAATAGCAATAATCTTCTGAAATATGCTTGAAAGAAATGAACATTAATAGTTTCACATACTGGCATGCATATCGACAGAGAGATTTAAGGAATTCAAAGCAGGTAACACTCTGCAGAAGATAAAAGTCCTACTTGGCCAAGTCCCAGAACAGAATATGGGATGGGATGAGACACCCAATGCCAGAATGTGTCTTTTCTCAAAGGCTAGCACGTTTGTAGCAGGGACAGTGTGTGAGGGTGGCTCACCTGGGTGAACAAGCAGCTGCATGAGCCAACTAACTTCACACCTCCAGCAACATTTTTGGCTTGAAAGGGGTTGTAGAGAATACTTGATAAATTATCTGGCAGAAGATGTTTCTTCAATCTTGAGCTTATTCTTTTTTTTTTTTTAATGAATTATTTTCTTTGAGTTCTGCTGCATAAAAATTTTAAGAATTTGCTTACCAAACCTCAGTCCCTAAGGGTGGCAAAAACAAAAGAAATGTGAATTTTCAACAGTTGCAAACTTTTGGAATGCAGAGCCTCTTTGACATTTGTACAACAGCTCTTGCAAGGGGCCCATAAGCAGCAGTGGAATCCCAGTCACGGGAACAAAGACATATATTCTCCTGACAGCCGAGGAGCAGTCAGGGAGGACAGGCAGTGCCACACCTGTTTGAGATCCTGTGTTTGCCTTACTGCACCCAAACTGTGACCCTCACACCTCCTCCCTGAGTCAGCCCTGTGGGGAAAGAGCAGAGGGCAAGGGGACTTCATGGGGCTCCACTCTGCTTCAGCAACCACCCCCCAACTTCCCTGTCTGCAACAGGAGCACCTTCATCATGTAACGAAGGAGCACAGGGGCTTCCATCTTGCCTCCATGCCCAGGTCTGCAGCCCACAGCCTGCAGGGCTGTCTGCCCTTAGCATGACAACACACGGTTCTGGATGAAGTATAGAATTAGGTATTCCTTGAATACTTTATTTTGGATTAAAGCAAAAGAGAAATGCAGATGGACAAACACTCTCATTCCACTCTGCTCACTTAGGTTATCTAACTCTGCCTTGAAGGAGGTTTGCATTGCCCTACTCTTGATATTTAAACAGAATCCTTGATTCTAAATTGTAGATAAAAGTACCCTAAAGCAGTCTGAAACATCTGAAAAGATAAGAACATTAAAGATGCATGGATGGGCAGAATTACCTCTCTCTCTTAATCCACGCTCCTGGATAATGAAATGCACTGCTAATGTATCTCAGATGTACCCCAGCAGCTTAGACTGGTGCTTTGTCAAACAAGCAGAAGCGGATCTGCTATTGTTTTCATTTCTAACTAAAAATTTCACTCTTGTTATATCACCAAATTAGTATCTACTGATCAAAGCTATACACAATACCTGCAGTTCCCCCCCTTCTTAACAAAGAAGATAAAACATACTAGGTTTACAATAAAATTATATTTCTAGATAGTAACAAGATGTATGAAATCAAAGCTTCATATAAATATTTTAACTTACAGAACTATTCTCTTCCTCCAGCAGAGCGTTCTGCACCAGTTATTAGGAACAAGAAGGGAATTTCCTCCTCAGACTATTCTTGAAATAGATTGCAGTAAGTCTTCCTTTCCAACCTCAGCCTTCAGCAGCAAAAGGAAACAACTCTTAATCTACAGGCAGGAACAACCTCACAAACTAAAAAAATCCTAACTAAACAACAGCCATCCCAAAATTTTGACTACCACTTGATTAAAGGTCAATGCAGCCCTCTCATAAAGATCTCTGTGAGCTGTTTTAAAAGTTTTGCTACTGCAGAAACTTAAATCATAGAATAATGCATGCTTGCCTTGCCTTGCCTTTCAAGTCCGGAAAGCTCTTTGTTAAGATCACTTCTAGAAAGGAAACAAGTTTTCACTCACCCTGTATGTGTATTTTTATAAGCCAATCTTGTAAACAAACCAGTAATAGTTTATGGAGGCCAATAATGGACAGATTTTGCCAAGAATGTTAAATGAAAATTTCTACACCAGCCCCACATAGCCTTGCAAGATCTTGGCATTCACCCCATATGGTAGGGTCAACAGTCAGAAGATAAACAACAACAAAAAGGTTCAGGTGGTAACAGCCTCCTGACAACTTTACTGCCATTAAGTAGGCAAGGAAAGGGCAAAATATTTAGCGAGTGGCTATATAAATGTGCACTGCACAGCATGGAACAATCTCGTTTCAATTATCTCAATTAAATGGAAGCCAAATCAAGAGGTAAACCATATGCTAGACCCTGAGATCAGTATTGGTACAGCAATGATGAAAGGTGGGTGTTAGCTGAATTCAGTAATTGAGAAAATAGAGGAGTCCTTTGAGTTTGGGGCTTGTTTGGATTTTTTTCTTTTTTTCTTTTTTTTTTTTTAAGACAGTGTTCTCTGTCTCTTCTTCATATCCCTGCCCTGGAACAGATCCCCTCCTCTCTTATAGGCCAAAGATGAGGGCTTGCACAACAGCTTGTGAAACTCCCTCTTAGAGATCCCTCTTTATCATTAAGGGATTTTGGCAGGGAAACATGCTGCAGTCCCAGCAGCATTTATATCTTAGAAACGATGGAAGGCCACAGTTGTCCCTGTGCAGACCATGTAGTCACTCTGGGATCTAATAAAGGAGCTTGAAAACTCACCTGTGCTGTGAGCATTTCAGCCTTGACACAACCTTCCCAAGACTCTTTTGTGGAGACTGTGTTGACAAAAAGAGTTCTCCAAAAGATTTTTCTGTAGCATTGGATTGGTAATCACAGGCTTCCTCAAACATCATGCCACTGCTAGATTTACCAGTCCCTTGCTTGTATCTTTTTCTAACCTTGCTATAGACTTGGAAAACAGAGAAACCACTATCTAGCCTTTTAATATTTGTATGTGAGTCAGAAGAACTGTTGGTAGCACAACAGGATCATCACCTTCCATAAAAAGCAAGAGACAAAGAAGGTCCTTCCTAAGGACATACCTCCTCCAGCCCTGATCAACTTAGGACAATCTGATTCATGATCAGGAGACTGCTTTGGACTTCTCTGTGGAGGTTTATTTGCTGTATCAAGAGCCTAGGCTGCTATTCAGGGTTTGAAATTAAATGATTAGAAGTCATCTTTGAGAATAACAAACTAAACTAGAATCCATCAAGCCTTTCTGTAATAAAAACGCTTGTCACAATAGAGAAATGTAAATTATGGGCAGATGCTCCATCAGTGCAAAAGAATGATCGCAAACTGAAAACAGAAACTTGGAAAAAAAAGCATGCAGGAAATCCAGAAAGGACAGCACTGGGGTCAACGTGACAGAGGAAAAGAGTTGAAATTGAAAGATACTGTCTATTGGGAAAAGTATGAAGAAATACAGGAAAAATATTTCCACAAGTTTTCTGGCAAAGAAATCCTTCATTAGGAAGCAGGGAAATAAAACTGAGCATGCTCCTGGGAGAAATGCAGAGAGGCATTTGATGGCTCATGGCTACCTGCCATCAGATTAGCAGTGAGAGCTCCTACCATATAATAGGCAGCGGGGATGAAAATGCACCGATACACTGAAATTCTGTCTTGGGAAAGCATGTGACAATACTTTTAAATTACACTGGCAATGCTTGAACCTCCCAGAATGTCAATAAAATTCATTACAGATCTATTCAGTGGATGATGATTTTTATTTCATATGAGAAAAAGGAGCACTGTCTCAGACTAAATAGGTTTCCACACCAAAACCTATGTTCATTTAAATAGCAGACTAAATGTAAACAGATGCTGTCTTGATTTCACATTTAAAATTCAAGACAGTGGTTCCCAAGGAAGGGTCCCAAGCTCCATAGGGCCTGTGGCAGGTTACTTGGTGCTCTGCAAAATTGAAATCTCATATTACAATGTCCAAAAAGCATCTTTGGGAAATAAAGAGAGTGCAGCTACCCTTCCTACACCCATGAACTTTGCCTCTGCTTGGAAGAGAAATGGAAGAAGGGTAGGAGGACCCAGTAAGAGGCCACAGCACACTTTGCATAAAAATTGCTATTTAGCAGTGAATGAAGTTCATGTAATGCTCTTTACAATATCCTCATTTTGCCCATCACGTGATCTCTGATTATGAACTTAGAGAGGTTGTTTTGCTGCTGCTAATACCTTTTTTTTAAATGAAAACCATTACTGACTGTAGCCTCCTCTGTCAGAGTCACCCTGGACACAGCCAAGACGTAGGTGGGGAGAAGCAGTCGCTGCCAGGCTCATCCACCACAGCTCAAATAAAGACTCAGAACTTTCATTCCAGTTCTTTCAAAAACTTGATGTGTCCCTGTTTTGCCTTAATTCCTTTCCAGAAAATACTGGTGCAACCCTCTGACAGCTATGGTTGTGCATGCCTGTTTTGCTGCTACCGAAGTATCCTTTGTGAAGGGCATCTTGCACTCCCAAAGAACAGTCCCTTAAATAACTGTAACACATTTCATAGGGCTCCTCATGCAGGTATCATTGGGGAGATTTGTTTCAATGATGGAGCTAATGCTTTTACCTCAGCCACATCATTCTTAAAACTAATGCTTATAATCCTGGTTTTGACAATCCTTATGACACAGAGAGCAGAAACTGTATACAGATTTAATTCCATCTTCCAGATAACCTGAGCCAGATCCAAGGGGGACCCAATAGATACCTAGTAGTTAGAGGAGGGAAGAGGCCTTCCCACATACAACAGTCAGCAATCCCAGCGTTTTTCCTCACACCTCTTCTCTTCTTGGACCTCTGACTTCTGTGCTCACAGCTGAGACTTTCCCATCTCCATCAGCCTGCAAACCAGCAGTCAGGGCACCACCCCAGCCTGGTGACAAAACATGTGTGTTTATGTTAGTTCTGTGGTGACAGCACAGTACCTGAAGCTTCTCCACCCCAAGAGTAGATTAAGATCACATGACAAGAACCCAGTGCTCAGATTGTTCTCTTGGATTTAAGACATTTAAAACACAGCATGAGTGGGTGCTGTCAGCTATCACTCTCACTGCCTATGCTGGAGTGTTTGGCATCCTAGAGGCAGGTGGTAGATCTGCTGCTGAGGGCATGGGCATTACTTGAGACTCAGTATAACAAAGACTGCTGAATGTCAATAAAAGTATTCACTCCTGTAGCCTCAAAAGGAGGTTTCTGAGATTATAAGATTTTTACAGTCATTTGTCTTAAATTCTTGCTCTGATCTGGCTGCATTCCCACAACAGACAAGGACAAAATACATCCACTATTAAAAAACACAGAAGATGCAGAGGACTTGGAGCACTTTTGTCAAACTAAGGAAGTAAAAAAACTTGTAACTTAAGAGCCCACTAGAATAAAGAAAACTCCAACAATGGGTTCAAGAGCAAGCAAAAGCCAAATGCTGCTTCAGACTGGTGGCAGGTGAAGTGGAACAAAACATCAGAGAGACAGAAGGCTGGGAAGCTGCTTGTACTGGGTTTGCATCGGAAGGTTTTGGTATGGGGCGAGGGGGTGGGACTAGAGGGCTGTCTTCTGTGGGAAGCTACCAGAAGCTTCCCCCATGTCTCACAGACAAAAAGGCAGCCAGGTACAAGATGGACCTGCTGCTGGCCAAGGCTGAGCCCATCAGAAATGCGGCAACGGCTCTGAGATATTTCAGAAGGGGAAAGAAATTTACTGTGCAGTAGCCAATTGAAGTCAGAGAAGAGAGAAGTGAGAATACGTGAGACAATCAGCTCTGCTGACAGCACGGTTAGTGAAGGGATGAGGTGTTCCAGGTGCCAGAGAAGAGATTCCCCTGCAGCCCACAGTGAAGAACAAACTGAGGCAGGGTGTGTTCCTGCAGCCCATGGAGGTCCACGGGGGAACAGAGATCCACATGCAGCTCGTGGAGGACTCATCCTGGAGCAGGTAGGTGCCTGAAGAAACCTGTGACCCCATGAGAAGCCCATGCTAAAGCAGGCTCCTGGCAGGACCTGTGGACCTGTAAAGGGAGGAGCCCAGAGGGGCAGGTTTGCTGGCAGGACTTGTAACCCTGTGGGGGACCCGTGATGGAGTAGTTCATGAAGAACTGTAGCCCATGGGGAGTACTCATGTTGGAGAAGTTGGTAGAGGAATGTCTCCTGTGGGAGAGACCCCATGCTGTAGCAGGGAAAGAGTGTAAGGAGTTCTCTGGAGGAGGAAGCAGCAGCAGAAACATGTGATGAACTGACTGTAGCCCCCATTCCCCATCCCCCTGCATTGCTGGCAGGGAGGAGGTAGAGAACCAGGAATAAAATTAAGCCAGGGAGAAAGGGAGGGTTGAGGAGGAGGTTTATCTATGATTTGTTTTA
Source organism: Pithys albifrons albifrons (assembly GCF_047495875.1). Classification (NCBI taxonomy): domain Eukaryota; kingdom Metazoa; phylum Chordata; class Aves; order Passeriformes; family Thamnophilidae; genus Pithys; species Pithys albifrons. The sequence continues at coordinate 18,522,143 of NC_092464.1, forward strand.
CTTCTCGCTATCCTACACTGATTTGATTGGTAATAAATTAAACTAATTTCCTCAAGTTGAGTCTGTTTGGCCCATGATAGTATCTCGTGAGTGATCTCTCCCTGTCTTTGTCTCAATCCATGAACATTTCATTATATTTTCTCTTCCCTGTCCAGCTAAAGAGGGGAGTGATAGAGTGGCTTTACTGGGCTCCTGGCATTTAGCCAAGGTCAACCCATCACACTGCTTCATTAAAACACAATGAAATGAAAATTCATTACAATGAAAAGAAGAAGAGCATCCTTCTAAACATACGAGACTATTAGGGGAATATTTCTGTAATATTGCAATTGATTTACTGTGTTAATATACCCTATTAAAAATAAGAAACATTGACTGGCATAAAGATGAAGATCATTAGTAAATGTATGACACAAAAATACAAATTACAGTAAAGAAGTGGTTACTGAAACTTCCAAAAAATCCACATGCATCACCTGAATTAGAACAGAAATGATAAAATCATAGAATGGTTTGGGTTCAATGGGACTTTTAAAGATCATCTAGTCCAAACCCAAAGCAGAACGTACACAAATGGATCTTTGAAAGACAGTGAAGTGCAAGAGATGTGACCTCTGAAAAGTTCATAGTAGAGACACAGAGGGGAGATTTTTGATGCACAGAACTGCAACATCCTGAGGATGAACAGTGGAGATGAAGGTCTCAGTATAATTAAAATTAATATCATAACCCCAGCTGTGCCAGCTCTGAGATAGATTAGTACTCCTATTGTAAATTAGTCTCTCAAGAGAGGGCACAGAGGGCAGTAGAGAAAAAGGATGCTGTTCCTAAAATACAGAGCTATTTTGAAACCAGTCTGTGTCAGTCAGAGAGAAAAGACAGCCAGGCAAAGCCATCTGCCTGATGGCTGTGTGCCTGCCTCAGAGGAGGCACTCATGGCTACAGGGAGCTTTCAAACGTGAGGGGCAGAACACCAGACTACTCTCCCTATTGCAGCTGCACAAGCAAGTCTGTGTTGATTTACTGTCATTATATGGAAGTTTTCTGTGCTGTCACATGCTAGGAGTGTTGCAAACATTTAGTGCTCAAAACCATGAATTTACCTCATGTGTGCACTAGGAAATGCATGGCTCCATATATGCTGTTTCATTTTGCCTTTCCTATAAAACTGAGGAAAAAAAATGGTCTTAACAGAAATACATTATCAGAGTTTGGAAGCAGATGTTGGAGAAAACAACTCAACTCTTCAATGGAGCCAAAGCCAATAGTGAGAAGAGAAGGAAGAAGCAGCCACAAACATCTAAATATAGAAAGTCCAGTAGGAAGTTTCCCTACAGAGATTTAATCTGCTATTGTACTCAGATCCTGGCATTACAAGTTAAAATCTACAAGAAGCTATCATCTTTAATACATCATCTCCTTCCTACTGTTCTTTAAAGCAAAGAAGCTGATTAAACATCCTGTCACACTCTGGTAACCTTAACAGTGCATTTCTTCATTTCACACTGTAAAAGGTCAGTCACATGTTAAATTGCTCTTCTTTGTGTGAATTTACACTCAGCACAGGACTAAGTCAATAAGGGCTATACTTCTGATCTTCTCAACAAACCAAGCACTAAAAAGTAGTAGATGGCATCTCATTTCAGAGAGATGTTAAAAATTCAAGTATTCCTCACTCTTTAAAAATGTTTGACTTTTACATTTGCTTAGTGAAGCTCCAGATTAACTAGTGTGGTATATTTTACTAGAATATCTCTCAAAGTACTAAAAAAGCAAACAGCTTTACCCTCCTTTTATAAAGCAGGTAAGGATCTTAGGGGTTATAGCTTTATAGTTCCTTAAAATGCAAGTATAAAATTCAGGAGAAAGTTTAAAGGCTTTTAATAGAAAGAATAAAACCAAAAATATAAATATGAAAAGTTAGATATTAGCATATATTAGCATTGATTTTATTTAAGAAATAGTATTACTCCATACACACCTCTCTCAACAGCTGAGCTACTGACTGGAAAAGGGTCATTTCAATACAGCTGCCAAAATCCTATTTGTATAAAAGTGTAAGTCTTGTTTTCAGTTTTCTGGGAAACCAGGTTCAAAAGCTTACTTTTAATCAACTCCCTCTCACCCACATGAAAATAAAAACACCTAAGTGACTTCTCTAGGTTGTCATGAAAGCACATGGGCCTGAAAAACCAGACAGGGACTGGGGAAAGGACTTTCCCAAACATTTCCCTACACTGAGAAACAGGCTGGTGGTAACATTTCCACCCTTTAGATAGAGGAATTGTTTCAAGTGGTAAAGGTCTTTGTTCTCTGCACAGCATGAATGCTACAATTTTGGTTAAGGAAAGGAATGATGGACCAAACAGTTTTCCAATATGCACATTGAGTATGAAAACCGAGCTGGTTTTTGAGTTGGAAACCAAAAGATTTGTGAGTGCCATTCCACACGACCACTGTCTGGGACAACAAGGGAGTTGGACAGGACATAGGAGTCCTCCTTCCAGTTGTGGACCCAAAAGCAAGATTTCAGAAGGTAAGAGCAGCCCTAAGGCCAGGCATGTGGTCTTAGCCCAGAAGGGCTGCAGCTCTACTACAGCACCAGGGCTGTGAGGCACTCTGCTCTGCTGCAAGCCAAGAGGCATTCCACAGACAAGGCTGTGGCATATCTTGCAATACTGCTACATCACTGAATACAACCTGCACTGTATTTATGTGGTTAGCAGACATCAACACTCTGAGTTTTACAGAATCTGCCAAATGAAAATGAAGAGCAGGACTGACCTTTCCAGCAACTCCCTTGGTTTTATGTACTTTAAGTACAGTGACCTGGATGAGTAAATGGATGGACTCCATGCCACACTGGAGTACATCAGCTATGCTCTCTTACCTGCATTGTGAATGTATCCAAAACCTTTAAACTCCCCTCATCTTTCCTTTCTCATTAGGCTTTAAAGCCATAATAGTTACCATGACTTGGTACCACAGTTAGTTTCTCCCACTGGTATATGTGACAGTAAGAAAAGGACAGGCAATTATTTACAGTTATCCACAGTTAATAGTACACACAGGACTCCTGACTGCAAAGGAAACATAAACTCTATCCTCACAGGACAAAAAGGCAATATATCACAATCTGAATACACAATGTATTTACTGCTCTTGGTATTTGCATCTGCTAACCTTTGAATCTAATAATACAACTTTAATGTTCTATTAATACAGTGCTTATACAGAATTTCTTTTTCTTTAATACACCAAGAAAACAATTCTATGTTGTGAAACAACTGGCCAAGATATTGTTGAAGCACCAATTCTTGTATTGTTTCTCAAAAAAAATTTGCACAGAATTCCTTCTTTGCTGCCTTGCTGTGTCTGACACTGTGCAACACATACACACAACTGTCCAGATACACTGGGCACACACGCACCAAGCACGAGAGTTGACAGCACCTCTGGTAACTCCCTCCTAGAATGAGAACAAAGAGGGTCTACAAGAGCCCACCAGAAGGCAACCACCTTTCCAGTGGTAGGAAATGAAGCAAACCAGATGTGTAAGAGAGGAGCAAATGAAAGGCTGCTTTCATGCAGCCACAGCTGCAGGGAAGATGAGGAGCCACCTCCATCAGATGGACCAATCCACACCTACACCACATAGCTCATCCCCACTCAGCACTGCGGTGTTTGCAGCAATGCACGAGTTTCAACATGTAAAAGAAACCAGATTTTTTTTTTTATTCTGGGCTCACAAGACATAAGTCATAGCTTCATAAACTTTTACATGGCATGAGGTGGTAATGTCACTTCAAGGAGAAATCCCTTCTTCCCTCAGCTGCTCACTTCCAGTCCCTGTATTCATAAACCCCTGCACAGCCACACACCATGACAGCTCAGGAAACTGACCCTGCTGAAAGTAACTTTAAAAAAAAACCAATTTCCTTTTTAGTTTTCCTGGGTTGGTGGTTTCATAGCAAAGCTTAACTCACACTGAGACTCCAGTAGAAAGGAGGAAATGGTTAATTGTAAATTTGGTTAAATACTAAAAAGTGAACTGGCAAAAATATTATTTCATGTACTCTATTGGAAAGTTAGCCAAATTTCCCCCACCAATTTCAGTAACAATCTTAATATCTTTCTATGCTTTTAAGTTTATTTAAATTTTCTTTGATACTGCACCTGTTGGGGACACTAAGTAGGTGTACTGAACAAAAGCCACAGAAGGTAATTACTTTGCTGTGTTTGGTAGAGGTAGCCTATAGGTATGCTGGTCTCACTATATCCACTCTCATCTAATCCCAGAAACAAAGTGGTCTTGAACATGCTCAAGTGTGAGCCAGAGCTCTTACCCACCAAAAAAATGCAGTCACTTCTGGTGCACCATATGGCAGCAACCCTGGGTCAGGAATACTGTGCAATAGTTTTTCAGAAGAAGAATAAAGAGCAAGTTCTCTGCTTGAAACTGAAGAGAGATTTATATCACAAAAGCATGCAACACATCATTACCCAAACCGGAACGAAGGCAGGATATCAGCATTCAAGTGTTATGGGAACTTTAACAGTGAAGGGGCAGAGATTTGATCTGATGTTCAAGAAAAATGCCAGGTACAGTTTGCACAATGCCATCAGACAGACAATGCAGTTTTGCTGAGAAACTATTAATCTAATGTTATGGGGGCAAAATATTCAGCTATGAGGTTCCATTATACTTGGAGCCTTTGACCCTGGCTTGTCCTGGAGTTCAAACCCCGATAATCTATGTGCTTGAATCTTCTTGGTGGATAATGGAAAATTCTGCTTCATTTCCTCTGGGACTTCATGCTCATTAGTCACAGCATACCAATTAAAAGCTTTGTTAGAAAACCAGAGGAATGTGACACAGCACATGTACAAACCAGGAAGCTTCATTCACATATAACATGGATGAATGGCTCTGTATGGAAAGCCAAGCATCGCATTAGCAGGTCGTGTGCATCAGCCTGCAAGATCAACAAAAGATGTGCAAGAATTTTTAAGTCAGCACTCTCAGTAAGCAATGAATGTTCATTTTGCACAATAAGAGTTACAGTATTTTTCCCAGCCCACATCCTCCTTCTAACCAAAGGTTTAAAAGTTGTATTTTTAAAAGTTATATTTTCTTACTATGCTACTTTGGCAATTATCTAGCATGAAATCACTAAACATCACCAGCTACTGATCAGATTTTTTTCCTAACTATCAGAGGTGAAACTGGGGTTAGTGCCTTGGCAAGCTACTTATGACTAGAATAACAACCATTTTTAAAAGGGATTATTGCCACTATGAACCACTGTCAAGTATCTGTAACAGCAATTCTCAATTAAGGAAAGAATAGGACTCAGCATCTGCGCTCTGATCATGCAGTTAATAACTGACTCTGCCTCAATCAAAACAAAAGCGGGATTTAACATTCAGATTGTTTTTTCAACAGTTTGTGTTACCATTCTATGTTCAATCCTTTATTACAGAACTTAGAAAACAATTGTCAACTATAGTGGTAAAAAATTCAATTTGCTACATTTTATTAACACTGAAGTCTATTCCAGCATTTTCCCCATAGTGAGTGAGCTGCTCCCAGGAGGTTTTAGGGTTAACAGCTCCCATCAACAGCATGCTATAAACCCAGCAGAGGCAATAGCTCTACCTTTCAACTTACATTTTCATTTCTACATTTCAAACGCAGCATAATGGTGATGTTTAGCATATTTCTTATATTATAGATAGAATACTTTGTAAAATATTCCATCTGTGACAGGAATGATCACATTATGAAAACTCCAGCATGAACAATTCACCACAGAGGAGAAGACATTTTTGAAGGGTAAGAGGGTTTTAGAGTCATTTGGAAGGACCTCTGTGGAGGGATGTGGGACCCATTGGAGCAAAGTCCTTGTCAAGGACAGCAGACCTTCTTTGCCTCCACAATCCTTTCATCCCCTCCTGTCCCAGTGAAGTCTGTGCCATCTCTGAGCCCACCATCTGCCCCTCTCTGGCATGTCCCACTCCAAACCACCTCTGTTGTTGCTCAGACAACTGGCTCAAGAAACCCATCCAGTAAAAAAACAACCTGGTAATAAAGAACCAAAAATAAATCATTGGCTGACTAGCTTTTAGTTGAACTTTACTAATGCCAAGTAACTGGCTGAAGGGTAACACTCCCTCTGTAACCATCTTCAACAGTGACATGTCTGCACTGGGATCCCATTTGCACACGTGACTATGGCAGTTCCTGTGCCCTGATGGGAACCATTACTCTCTCCTACATTGGGGCTGGTGAAAACCACTTTGGAGTTTATTCCTCCTCCAGCACACTGGGAAAATTGCTCTTTTCCTGTCCTTTTCCTCCCTAGCACAACCCTACATCCTTTATCCTCAGTGATGGCAAGCCACCAGATGGGGCCACAAGCCAGGGTGGTGACCACATCCCCGGCACTTCTGCTGCCCCCACTCTGTCCTGGGGTTCTGAGTCCTGGAGATCAACAGGGAAAGCTTGTGCCTGATCTGACCCCAGCACAGTGCCAGGAGGTGGCCAGGGGGAAGGAGGGGAGATGTGGTCTTGTTTTGTCTCACTTGAGCATCACCAGAAGTTGTTGGCTACAGTCACTGGTCCCACCGAGCATAGGAAGAAGCCAAAATTTTCTCTTAAAAGGCCCTTCTTAGAGAAAACTCAGTATCCTTTTTTAATTTTTTAGTAACTACAAGTAATTGTGTCTGAATTTGGGAGCAGTTAAAGTAAATAATGGCTCATATTGTATGAAGAAAATATCCACTTGGGCAAAATCCTCATAGTTCACAAATCCCCACTGTCAGGAGTGGAGGCACTGTGCTGCCTCACTGAAGGCATGGGTGCTCAGCTGTGCTCAGGGGACTCCTTGGGGTCTGGCTGAAACCGCATCCATTACTGCACACCACAACCCCACTGCACTGCAGACTCTCTCACCTTTACCGTGTTACATATGACAGGGACCAAGGAGACTCTCATGACAACTTGAGAAGAGAATGGCATCTTCTTCCTCCCTAGCTGTCAGAAGACTGGTGGGAGCAAAGCCGATGACAATTTAAAGATAAGCTAAGCAAAGTAAACTAAGTTCACAGGATGAGTCCTTCTGCTCCCCCAGACCCTCCCAGCCACAACTGACACTTTTTCTTGGAAAGGCTGTGGTTTGCTGCATATTAAGATCTGGGCTCAATACTGTATTTAGTGAAGGTAGAACAACAGCATGAGAAATGAAATGACAAATAGCTGGATTCTTTGTGTGAATTCAAAGAACAGGATTAAAGCTGCTCAGAACTCCAGTTTTTTCTTTCAGTTTTCACAGAGCTTTTATTAAAAATCTGCATCCTCCTTGGAAGATATGAGAAGGAGACAGAGGAAAGCTCTGTAGTGTTTTGAACCTAAAGAGCTAAGAACTCTTTGAGTTTAGCACATCCCTGTGTTCACATCCCCACTGTAATCCAAAATACATTTTTGACTGTTCATTTACTTTTTGGATTTTGAGCATTGAAGTTACAGGCAGGTAATATTTCCACAATTTTTATTTTGTAACACTAATGTTGAAATTTTTTTTCTTTTCCTGGAATCAGAGGTTTAAATTGACTTTTAGAATTGCAGGAGCTGGAACACTAAGAAAATCTAAAGATGAAAAAAGGCACGAGAATTTTTTCTATCAGTGTCAAAGATTCCTTACTTTAAACAATTATTTATGGCTTCAAAGTCATACTAAAATAAATTAACAAGAAAGTAATTAAAAAAAATTCCTTGCCCAAACATCTCTTATTTTAGATCAGTCTAATGTCTGCTAGCACACCATAGTAAAGTTAAATAGTTTTAGGAAGGCAATTTTCTCTTAATGTTCACCAGGGCAGGTCACACACAGTCTCTCGGTGAAGCAAAGTATTTGCTCTTTTATTACTCTAATTTTTCTTGTTGCCTTTCTGTTTGTATCTGATGGATATAGCTGCAAGTAAAAGTTAGACCATTATCTTGAGAGAGCTAAACTTTCATTCAATGCCACAGTAAACATACTCTCTTTTTAAATGGAATTGTATTTTAGTGTAAGCCAAACTAGTTGAAAAACTACCAGTATGTGCCTATTACTCTAATTGCCTACTTAAAAAAAAAGCGGAAATAAATTGCTCATGAATGAGTAGAACAAAACTTTAGGATAAAATATTTTGCTTCGGATATCTGCCTACAGCCCATAAAAAAAAAATTACTGAAAATTCCCAAAATATATCTATATAGACATGTTGAAGTAACTTATCCATTTTTTAACCATCAGAAAGATGAAAATAAGTTTCAGTAGACAAAAGTAAACTATGAATCAGTAAAATAATTCTTTCCTGTACAGGGAAAGTATTACACATTTTATTTACAGTAGCAAAAGTCCAAAGAAGAAGTACTTACTTGTAATTTTCTTGTTAAAATAATCCAGAGTTTCCAGTTAGTAAACAAATATAAAGTACCTGAGAGTTATTTTGTGAGGCTTTCTTCCTTAGGAGGTAGTCTTCAACGTCTTCACATTACATTTCTCATCATACCTCATTCTATCTTAAAAAAATAAAAGCTTTTATTAAAAAACATCTCTTTCTAATGGATAAAAATTTAAGGCAGCAGAATCACCCTGAACGTTTGAACCAGTTCCTTGCACTCCCAGCGACATTTATTGTCACTTTGCTTGCACTATGTTACAGCAGTGTGAGGACATCTGAAGGAAAATGAAAGGAGCTCTGAAGTTGTGTGTGCTGAAGAATTTCCTGCTGTGGGCTCCCTGCTGAGGCACAGATTGAAGGGGTGAGGAGCTGACTTGCTCGGGATGTCCAGCAATGGAGGGACGCGCTGGCTCCCCTGCCAGGCCATCTCTCAGTCCAGGCAACACATCCTTAATGCCAAAGGGTCATTTTCTACCTTCTGAAATGTTTCAAATTCAGAAAAATTTGTCATTTTTCTAATCACATTTCAGTTTACAGAAACTAATAAAGCTATCTGTGGTGCACCTCAACTCTGTGCTTAAGCTGTTTGTTTCTCCTCTTGCCTGTCCACAGACATCTGTCCTTCCCCTCTAGCCTTATCTAAGATAAGCAACTTCAGTTTACACACTCAGAACCTTGCAAAAGCATGGTCTGGAAAATTAATTCTTGAAGGGATTACTATTTTTTTCCCTCCTGTCACAAATATGTTTCTACTTCTATAGCCAACATGTTCCACTTTGAGAACAGAAGGGGCACTGCTTGCTCTGGCATACACGAGCATTCCTCTTCCACGTACAAGGAAAACTGCACAAGCCCAGCACAGGAGTAATTCCTACTGCCAAAGTAACACGGTCTGTCACATTGATGCAGCTGAAAACTCAGAAAATAAACAAAGCAATTTCTTTTATTAAAAACAAACAAACAAACAAACCAAAAACACAAAACAAAACACAAAGCCTTCTGCAGCCACTGCTAACTTTTAGGGAGCGGGGGTTTTCCCCCCATTCTCTGATTTTTGCAATATCAGTCTGGCCATTTGAAAATAAAGGAAATTTCTACCACTCATTTTGACTAATTTTTAAAAGCTTTTCCCTTGTGTTTTGTACAGAGTTGAAATTACATGCAAAGGCGTGTCCTTCAAATGCAGTTAAACAAACAATGGAGAAAAACCCTCTCCTTGCTTGCCTTTGAATTCATGATGCAATGCAATGGAAACCCTTCAAAGAGGCTCTACAATTCTGTCCTGAAGGGACTCATTCCCTTATTCCATAGCAGCACCCTACTGAGTGCAAGAATCAGTAATTTTCCTCTTGAGGAGTCAGATAAATCCCTTCGCCTCTAATTTTGTTCAAAGGTTTCTTCCCTACCATCAAGCCTTCTGTGTCAGATATGGACTCCTCTGTTTCTCAATTGCCCAGTCCTGGTGCATGAACAAAAGCCATTCAGTCTCTTGGATCAGTCTGATGTGCAACCAACTTTATATTATGCAACAGTAGGGAAAAAAATGGGCAAACCTCCCCACCCCTAATTTTAAGAAAGATATGGTCTTCTGGTCTCCACAGCACTCAACCTGACTGCATTATTTTTATAGCCACAGCCTTGGTCACCAAAGCAGCTTTCATGCCCAGGACAATGTTCACTCACTCTCACTGCACCCAAACACAGACAGCGGTCCATACTGCAAAAGAACACAGGGTAAACATTATTGATAGAAAGAAAAACACACTCTGAGATCAGAGAAACAGCATAATCTAAAGCCAGACACAGTGCAGCAGCAAAAGGAAATAAAAGCTCGTTACAATGAGGAGAATAAGAGGTAGGTGAGAAAGCTGAGGGAGGGCAGAGGCAAGGCAAGAGAGCAAGATGGAATAAAGCTAAGGGAACAAAAAAACATGACAACAGTGAACAGAAATAAAAATTTTTAATCTCGAATACAAGACAAACTTTGACAGTCTGGGACATGTACAACCACAAATTTTATTACAGAAACCTATTTTCACAGTGGGTGCTGAACTGGATACTCCACTGATACCATATCCTACTCTTGAAGCTCAATTGTTCAGGGGCTAAGACTATGTAACTCATACCTAGGAAGAAATTAAAATGATAAAACTGTAAATCCAGATATAAAAACAGGAAGTGACTTTGCTTATGTTGAAAAATGTATTACCTAAAGAAAAGTTATGCAACTTCATCATCATTCAAATAAGTGAGTAAAGAGCTATGCTGGCTATTACAGCTTGCTAAGGCAGGATCACCTCTACTTATAAATTGCAAAAAGGAAATGTAAAGTTTTAGATGTCCTTCCTCCATTCCTTTAAGGGGTTTTTTAAACAGAAAATAGAACATGAAACTTGAACTGTCCCACTTTCAAAGTTGGAGCTATGTAGTCCATCTCCCCATACTAACTAGTCTCCCAAGTAAGAATTTGCAATCTCTCTCAGTAATTGAAGCAAAAAGAAGATGAAGATTTTAGCTTTGATAATGATTGGTGAATTTCAAATAGTTTGGATAAGCAACCCCCAAAAGTTCAAAATGAATATTCAGATTTTGTTATGCAGCATGGTCTGCAAATTGAGGATAGAAATCTCAGATGATAGTTATCTTAGATCTCCTTCAAGAGCCTCCACATGCCCTAGTTATGTCTAAGCAGGAAATATCACAAACACCATCAATATATTTAGTTATGAAATGCAGAGTTGTCTGAACATTCAAAATGAAAATATTGAGGGCAAAGGTTCACTGAGAAATTACAAACGTGCAACTAGACTCACCTCATATTGGGCCCATCCCTAGCCCATCTCCAGTTCTTAACTAGTCTATCATTGTAACTCCTGAAATAGGAAGTCTCCCACCTGCAGCAGTTCCCACTGGTGACTCATCACTGCCTAGCACAGAAATCCCTCCCCGCGTTCACACCCGTGGGTGACCTTGCAGAAAGACTGAAAACAGTGTGAATTGAGGACCACCCTCGATTAAGTTCTGCATCTCTTCAGAGTCGAGCATTTGCCTTGCACAGGTCCCTTCTCCCATGCCTTGCAGGTGCCCAGCTCAGCAGGGATGCTGCTGCTGCTGGGCAGCAGGACCAAGCCGGCAGGCATGGGAGCATCCTCCCCCTGCCAGGCCCTACACCAGATTCTCATCTCAGCCACACCATCGTTAACTGAGCTGAAAGCAATGCAATTGCTCTGACATAGCCAAAATCCAAAAGGCACTATGTGTGAAGCAGGACTACCCATTTGCAGAGAAAACACCAGGGTAACAGCATCATATCAGAGCTCATGGCTGGCTTCTGCCCCATGGCAGCTGTCACAAATGCCACCCTCCAGCAGGAATCATCCTTGCTTCTCTGAAAATACTGTCTCTTCTAAATAAGACTGTGGGCAAAAGCCTAATATTTTCCTGGGATTCATTTATTCACCAAACTCGCGATGTCTGTGTAAATGATTGTCATTCACTTGAAACGAATTGGAAGAAAACAAAAAACAAGCCAAACACTTAACCCAATGCTCTAGTTCCAAGAACACATCACTGTACTGTTATCTTTACCCTCAGAAAGCTTCCACCATGTATCACCTCCAAGGACAAACATTTTGGCAGAGAAAGTTCACAGCACGCCATCAAAGTTAAAGATTTGTTTTTGCTCACACTATGACTTACACATTTCACAAAATCAACAAACAATTCATGCTATTTCAGATATGGATCTTTTCCATCCCAATGAGACTTAATTCCTTCAAGCTGAAAAAGGAAGCCCAAAAAAACCCTGAATAACTAAAGTGACATTATACAAAACAGCCTAAGGCTGCCACGATCTTTGTGTGTTGCAGAAAAGGCTGCATTACAGAGCTAGACCAAACGCCATTTCCAGCAGAAACCTTTCCTTCTTCTTTGCTGCCATAAGAAGGATTACATTACACAGCACTGCACTAAGCCCATTTATACAATTCTATTTTTTTTAAATCAGGCTATAAAAATAATCAGCTCAACTTCTCATACTAATCATAGAAATATTAATGTAAGACACTAACCACTCTTTTGCTGTGAGATTTTCTTCTCTGTGCTAAATATGAGTCATAAAGTTTATGCTTCCCATAAGTTGCAAGAAAGTGTTTTACTGCAGAAAGCTAACATCAAAAATAATTACTGTTATACATATACAGCAAAACACAGTCACATTTTGCATATATCAAGGTTTTATATGAAAAACTTAGCAAAATGCCAGCTGAAGTATGGCTTTCCTTTTTTTTTTCAGATGTACAGTGTAAAAATCACTTTTACCAAAAGAAAGTAGGGGAAAAACGTTCAAAATAAAAATATTTAGAAATATAAGTAGGTTTTCATTTAACAAAACTATCCGTATAGTAAAAAGGGGGCAAATTAGTCTAAGTCTCCCCAAACAAGCAAAATCCTGTTTAAAATGCAATTGTGTGATGTGTAGTTTCTGGAGAGATCGGTATTATACGGGGTTTTCCTCCCTTCTGAATCCAAAACACATGAATTTCCTAATTTACAAGAATATCACCATGCTACCTTTACCAGTATTATTTCAAACAGTCTTTCCTCACCATTTTTCCAATGTCTCATTAGGAAAAGATATCCATTTTACTACCAAGTGTTCCCTGTAAGCACCACTTTACATACTTTTTCATGAATCAACACATTTTTATCTAAAAATTGATCAAGTGCCTTGTCTCACCATGTTTCATGTTTAAAAGCTGCCTAAATTTCCAACCCACAGATTCTCAAGATCAGTGTGTAATTATTTCTTTTTGTACTATCTTTTATGTACAAATCCTCCTATGTGCAAGACAGCAATTGTATTTTCTATCAATTTTCTTTTCTTACAGAGTCAGACAAATCTAGGATTTTAATACAGTCTCTCCATTTCCCAATGCATTTTAGAAACTTGCCTTGGCTCCTAAACCAGTTTGATTTTACTTAAGTACATATGATCACATTGGCACAGATTTTTCTGTGTTATACTTCACATATACCTTACACGTTTTACACATACCTTATATAAAGCAGTCTAAAGGTTTCCTTGCATTGGAAACAGACCTCCTTATACTGCCAGATGATACATGCTAGAATAAAATCTGTCCATTTTCCACAAATGTATCATTTTGATGCCTCAATTACCCTGTGATTAGCACTCCCATGTCTGTCCAGTCTCTCCTCCCAACCCTGCTACGAGCTCCCAAGTGCATGACCCTCCACTTCTGACAGCAGCCTTTCATCCCACCTCAGCTATTTTTCAACTCACATGCTCATCCCATTTCTGCTGCATGAAACTCCAGTCTTCAGCATAATCCTTCTGGTAACTAGTGTCATCAAGATTTTTTTCCCAATATTGTTGCTTTCATCAGTAATGGAAACATAACTTTGACTGATCCCATAGTCAGTCATTGGGAAATACTTTGGTGACCTCCAACCCATGCTCCAGCTCCAATTTTGCTTCTCATTATTTTTTCATCCTCTTTTCTCTGACAACTAATTCATAAATCCTATGTTAACAAATCATTACGCAGCAGATGATAAACGTGGTATTTCACAGAAGTCCACATGGATATATGACTACTTATTTTGTTTAGAGAATTAACTTAGCAATTTTTTAAGCTAAAGGTATTAGCTTAATCAGAATCAGGCATGACCTTCTTGTGGAGATCCTACATTGTATTTTAACTCATGTATCATGTTTTATGTCATGTGCTTAGTGTTTCCTTGAATTCTTTTTTCTTCTAAAAGACTTTGCATGAAATTGAGATTATTTACTTTAGTCCTTTTTTTTCCCAGTTTAACTACTATTTTTCTTTTATTTCCCCAAGTAATATCAACTCCTGATATATTTATTAAAAGTACTTGCTTTTGAAATTGCAATTACATATGCAAGTTCTTGAATGTGGATTATATGGTCTCTTCTGATTTAAACAATTACATAATTTAAGTTTTGCTTCCCCCTGGAGGTGAGAATTTCCATTTCTGCATAATCATTCCTATTAGCTGCCCTGCATTTGTCATTGGTGTGATTGCATCATTAAAATATGAGGAGTGCTACCCATTACATCTAAACCCCATCCATCTATATCACTGCTGCTGTCAAAACTTTCATCTTTTTGCACTGACTGCACTTGCATTCTTCTTTGCTTTTTGGGATTGTTATTTTTAAAAAACAGTTACATTAGTTAGGTGGAGTCTTATACATTTACAATTCATTTTCCCGTTTTCTGATTTTCAAGGTACAGTTCTTTGTACTGGCCATTCCTATTTCCATTACTTACAGATTCCTTGCATATGCTTAATACCGGTTTTAGAAGGATTATTTAACCAGTGAAATATGGAGAACTGTTTTACAATGTATATCAGTCATATGTTTTTATTAATCCCTGCAGGGTTTTGGAACCTTGGACTAAGTGTGACATTCACACCTGCCTTATATAGTAGCCCCTGCACTTTTTATTCCAGATTAATTAACTGCTGCCTACAACTTCTCAAATATTTGTCCACTGGAAACCTTACAGAGCAGAGCTGTGTCAGTTTCTGAGTCATTCTCTCCCTGTCCTTTTTCCCATCCACCTTTGAGTTACTGTAAGTCTACCTCAGCAGAGCTTTTATCTTAGTTTATCCTCCAAGTGGCTTTTTTTTCATTATTTCAGGAGGTTCTATTTTTATCTCATCTTCTCTTTCTGAAAGCTTTATGTCCTTAATGTGTACAGACACCCAAGCAAATCCACTTGCCAGCACAAGTCTTTCTGGACACATTGCCATTTTTTGGATAACAACTCTTTTCCATTTGGCATACATAGCCCTCAGGCTTCCATGCACCTGCCTGGATCCTTACATTGATGAAACACTTCCATGATTCACACTGACCTCACCCAAACTCTCAGTCAGGTGAGATGGGACCCTTTCCATAACTGTATCTTCATGTCAGAATTTTTACCAACAATGGGACTTGTTTTTTTCTTGTTAGCTATCACCTCATATTATTCCTTTATCCACTTCTGTAGTCTCATTTGTCCAATTTTAATTTCCCTGTGCCCTCAAGGCTTGTACAGACATCACAAGGGGCTCTATTGCACTTTCTCCTGTATCCCATTTCATCATTTAAAAACCATTCTCATCAATCGCATAAAATGAGAAAGCTGCATATTGTCCACCCACTGACAGTAACCTTATTTTGTTACTGACATATAATAATAAAATAGTCTAAAACTTTCTTCATTGACCAGTTCATTTCAAAATCTTCTCCAGGGGTGATCTACTGAACAGATCTACTGGAGATCATTTCAGCTCTCACCTGTGCCATTTAGCATCTTTTTATGGTCTCTCTTAATTTGCTCCAACAGGAGTTTCAAAAGTCATGCATCACTCAAAATAGCATTTGTAAGAACTTTTCCCATTCCTCTCTGGTTTCTTTTCAGATTCAGGTATCTCCTACCCTTGGAAGCAGGAAACATTTTGCTCTCCAGATCCCTTTTGGTCTTCCCATTTGGTCTTTGCAGGTAATAAATAATAATCACAATCTAAACCAAACATGTGCTTTAATTTTTATTAGACATCCATTTGACATGCAGGATCTCAGCTGGATGCCTGTGCTCCCATTTTTATTTTATTTCCTTATGTAATTTAATGCACCTAAAATGCTGACAACAGGAGAGAACAGCACTGAATATTTTTAAAACAATTGGTCTATTAATATATAGTATGTATTAACATTTTAATGCATTAACAATACTATCACATTCTTATCCTCTTTACTTATCTTTCTCATTATAGTGTCTCTGAGTCCAATTACTGTCACCTATCAGTACTGTCATAAAGTAACTCATATATTAAACTATCCTTTCAATCAGTCTAGTCTTTATCAGATGCAATTAGATTATGATCCCAAAGCTTCCTCCCATCTCTTGTTTCTCCAATAATTTATAATGAGAAGACTTCCATGAAACCAGGAGAGTTGTCTTTAGATGTATTATGGTAAATTGTCCAAATACAACATTTTAAGGCACCTTGTACCATACTGAAAATATCAGAACTTCAGCATAGCAGGGAGGAACACTTTATTTTAAAGTCAGCATTACAAGAGTTGCTTAAATGAACTGAAGGAGACGAAATACCCATTTTATTTAGCCGAAGCAGTTTTTTAAAGATGAAAGGAACATTCTCCAGGATGCAATTCCTTTGACAAATGGCATGTCTGGCTTTAATAAGTGGACATATTTCTTTATAATCTGCAGAAATAGTTAAAAAGGCTTTCTTTGGAGTAAAATGTTTTGGAAAGGGGGGGAAAATAACAGAAACTTTTGAAGATAATACTTACAATACTATATTAGGAGGAAGTCTTTCAAAATATACAACTATACCATTAGATTAACTGAGCTAGGATTTTTAAAACTGATGTTAGAGACAGTAAATATACCATAAGAGAGAGTGTGTTATATTATTGTGACACTTTGAGCATGCTGATACATTGCTGGTCAATTTTATTTACTATCATTACCTACACACCTGCTCAACAGCCACATCCAATAAAGCATTAGTGTCCTCATGGTAGCTCAGCCTTGCAGGTCATCAATCCACCAGATGAAACTGTGGCAACCTGGACAGGCTGCAAATACAGCTCCCTGCCGCCTGTGGGACCTGGGCAGAAACACAGCCTTGCATCCCTTAGCTGGAGAAATGGGTGTGTGCAGTTGTCAGAAGGTACCTGGCCCAGGAAACGTGCTCGCCAGCCCCTAACGCGACCAGAGGGCTGGAACAGTGCTAATTACACACTGCAACAGGACGCTTAGGCTGTCTGCTAATGACAGATGAAAGGTGCCCCAGCTCTCACAGACAGATGAAGGTGAGAGCCAAACCAGAGAGATGAACAAGGAATTTAATTACTCCTACTGTAGAAGAATTTTTTTAAGGGTAGGAGAAACCATAAATCTTGTTTGCAATCAAAGAAAGCCTAAGAACCCCAAGGACTCTGTAGTCTCTACGCTGTCTGACAGTTTTCCTGGCTAGTGAGTAGATGGCTATTTAAATTTGCTAGTGCAAGTCACTCTCTTCCCCTTCTTACAGTTTGTTGTGTCACACATCAAGGCATATAGAAAACTGAAATTCCTGTATCTATGAATATTGACTATGTCCACTCAATACAATTGCTGAATATACATAATTTTGTTTAGCACACTCACCTGATAATTAACAATGTTTATGACAACGTTTAGTCCTAATACAGATAGGATGCAATTCACAATGATAGCATCATCCAAACCCACTATTTTCTTTGGTTATTTGGTTTTTTGCTCTTTTTGAAATGCAGAAGGACTCAACAGTTTCACCCCACTTCCTTTCAGAAAAGGATGCATAAATATCTTGCTTAGCTCTCTCCAGCTACCAGGATGCCAAGGGACTTAAAGACACTACTGATTCAACAAGTCTTGCCTCTGCAGAGATCACCTAACATAAGTGGTAACAGTACTTGCTTTTGTTTACCTCAGGTCTATTTTAAGTCCAGTTTCAGTGAACTGAGAAAGTAAAACAGAAAAGCCCAGAGCTCAGACATACTTCTTTTATTCCTTGGTAAAAGTGAACATCTAATCAGAAAATTAAAGCCAAAGTAGTTGGAACTGGTTTTGAAGTTACTGAATGTATTCATTAGAAAATCACTGAAGACTTAAAAGGTACTTATATCAATTTCTGTAGAAGTAATTTTGTGGTAATTTAAAAGTCATGTAGTATCTTTACTATCTTCAAAACAGGTGTTATCAGACATTTATTCAGTTTTCCCATTGAGAACATCAATAATATTGTCTGCATGTGTATCATCTTTCATTTTAAAAAATTCGGAATCCTTTACAAGGGCTTCAAGTATTTTTAACCATATATCAGCATGGTGCAAGGAAGACAGCTTGTGCCACCAATTCTGTCTTGTTCAGAATTCAGCTTCTGAAGAAGCTCCTAACACACACCTCATCCCCTTCCTTTACAGTACCTTTAACCCACCACCCTGCCCTGTCCCTAAAGGCACCCCATGTATGGTTAAGGTAAGGGAGTCCTCATGTTCTATCCACACAGGCTGTGTCTTTATTTCCACATACTAAAGCATGTATTTTTCAAACAAATCTTTTGATCAGGGATTCTCTTAGTCCTGGCAATGAGCAGACTGCCATTCCACACTGACACTGCGCACAGGTCAGGCACTTCTACCTTCACTCCATGACTTCGTGGCAGCTACAGCAAACATACACATAGAAGATGATTTGAACTGTAAGTGGACCTGTGCCTGTTTTTAATGTCCTCAGAGTAAGAATACAGATGAAAATCATAAACATACTCAGAATCTTTTTAGAGTGCTAAGACACTCTCTTTAAACAGTCCTAGCATAACCTACGCCATCTTTCATATGTTAGCTTTTCTAATGATGCAAGAATATCTAGTCCCATCAGCTGGTTGCAATACCTTTCTGCTACATGATACAACCTGCCTCCTGAAGAGATAAGGTCACTTGGGCAAACTTCCTCTCGTATCTCTCCGGAACACTGTCAGAGAAACTACTGAATGCTTAAGCTCATCAGCCACACATCCTGTTAGCATCCTTTTAAAATGGTCAGTAAATATTGGATTTGGCTTTCAAAAATGTAGCATGACAAGACTGCTGCTTGAGAGATGACATTTTATCAGAATTACTACATGTAATAAATAGATATATATTATGTAGGATATAAAGATAGGAGCTGTTACATGCCATGGAGCGGCACAGAACAGCTCCAACTGTTATGAACGTAGCTTAAGTCAAGGAACTGATAAGCATTACAGAACTTTCTGAGGAAGATAAAGACCAACTGGTGTTAGGACTGCATGTTTAAATATGCTGTGATCAAGACTAAAAATTAAGGCTGGACCTGCTACGTACTACCAGTAGCTTCACAGAGGGCTGGGAAAAATCTCTATCCTGTCATCAGCAACAAGACTTTTGTTTATGGACAGAAAGAAAAGAGACTAAAGAAAGTCAAATTGGGGTTTTTAGTTGTAACTTGCCATTTGAAATTTAACTCCTGTATTACTATTGAGAGGGGAAAAAATTATTATTAAACTGCTACAGTAGTTCTCCTCTGTGGATCTTCATGGGCCAGCTGTGATGGAGCAATGTTCTGTACGATGCACCAAGGAAGCAGCCTGGAACTTCATCTATTTTCCTCCCTAAAGCTTTTGGCTATGCATTGGGGAAATTTCCTTCCTTTGAAAAAAGATGTTTTCTGCATTTTCAGTGATTAGCTGGCTAAAAAAAATGAAGGCAGTCAATTTTTGACTTGGAAATTAGTGTTCATGCAAGGCTGAGCAGGAATTACTAAATACAGAAGATGACTACAGGCCACCCTTTTTATCTCCTGATTTAGATTTAGCTTATGAGTAAAAGCAGAGATGAAGGCAATTGTCACTGGCCCCCAGTCCTTGAAACAGGAGGCTATTGCTAAATAAAGCTCCTAGATGATTTCAGGGAATAACTCCATGGCATCCTGGATGAGACAGCAATTCTTAATACCCCCAGAACAAGCAACAAGAGCAGCATTAACATTTGAGGAGGTCATGTCAGTGAGACACCCAAGGGGATTTCATGCAACTAGGAACACCACAAAAATCTTTAATTTACACTCTTGTAAAATAACTTGCTGGCCAGGCAGGAAGGAATTGCTTTGTCTGTTACAAACCATCCAGCTAGCTAGCAGCAGCTGCCCTGATGTTAACTATCACTATTGCCTAATTTTACCAGTTGTGAAGACAAGCATGACAGTGGGTTAATTACAATCACTCTCCAGAACTGCATCACAATTTTCTAGCAATGACTAGTTTGTAAGAGTGCGAAAAACAAACATAAAATATTTACGTAAATTAAGCTTTGCTTTGCTATGGTTTAATTATTTCAGGGCACTGTGGCATTTGAACAGAGATATCTTTCATGGAGAAATACTCTATGGTTGATAGGCCTCTCAGCTTCTATAAAAATAAGGAATGAGATCACTTGGCACAAGTATTGTTTGCACTTCTATTTACTTTACATTCAGTGACACTCATGGGATTTATGACATTAAAAATATCCAAGTAAACAATGCACTCTAAACAGAATCATATAAATATATTTCCTCAGGCAAGGGGAAAATATTAGTTTATTTTTCAGGCAAAATTACCAAGTCACTCTTATAACTTCAATGACATGGGATGAAAATCCGTTAACAGTATGCAAGCATTCTGCAAACTTCTAAGAATAAAATAGTAAACTTTCTCTATTTCTTTTTTAGATAGAAAGCTTCAGGTTATCATGAAAATTATATTTTCAATATCTAAGGCTCCTATTCCAGAGCTATTTCAGTGTCCTTCATTTACCTTTTACTTCCGTTGTCCTGTATGGGCTTTCTGCAGGCAAAAAAGAGGGAGAGTGAAAACTCACTGTGGCCTCTGATCCTTTGGCTTTGTGAATCTCATTCTTCACTCAAGAAACAAGTTAAGCTTTGTCTTACAACTCATATAGCTTGCAAATAAAGCAATAAGCCTTTTAGATAATGTACATTCAGTGGACATACAAAATCAATTCTGTTTACAGAATGGCATCACATGTGCCTGGGAGTAAGGTTTCCTCTGCACTTTCTTAAGCAGTGCCCAGAGCAGCCATTTGCTTTGTCAGTTATGTATTTTACAAGCCTAGTCATCAGCAAATAAGTTCTACTTCTACTTATTTCCTCCTTAAGAACATCTCCTCACCAGGTAACTCCAATCTGATATTTACATGTCAATAACTACAACCCTGGGAGTTATTCCATGAGAAACTTCACTGGGAGCTGCAGGTGGGTAACCTGTGCAGAGGAACAGACGTACTCTGCATAAGCATTACAAAGGATGTTCTGGGGCCAGAAAGACCTATTTTAGCCATCGCTCAATGCAATACAGTTTAAGCCATTGCCTGAAGGGCTTCTGAGGTCATGTAGAGATATCTTTTCATGTCAGTAGTCTTGTTTGATCAAAAGCTGCAGCATTCCCCCACACCAAAGCTCTTGTTCAGCCACGGACTATGCAAACCATTGCGGAACACAGGCCTGTGAGCTACAGAGCCCTGGAGAGGAAGAGGTCAGTTCATGCCAATGAGGTCAAGATGTCATTCAAAGTGATACCTCAGTTATTCAAGCATGAGGAACAGGAAACATAATCACCTGAATAATGATCAGATGGTAATACAAGAAGTAAATCAGCACAGAGCTAAGCTGAATCACTTAACTGCATACACTCTAACAATGGGAAACACAGAAAGGTGGCAGATGAACCTCAGCTAATTACAAACAGCGTGCATGTGGTCAGTATAAAAAGTATACTGAACAGTGAGATTGTGTAGGCTGGAAAATGTCCAAGTGTAACATGTGAGTTTACATGGCCTAGTGCATGAATTGAAGTGCTTGATTTTAACATTGCTTGGAACATCCAGCATGTGAATGAGGTCATTTATCATGCACCTAAGGCTTCACTGAGAAATCTGTGCCACAAAACAACTCCTAGGGCAGCACAGGGCTTGTTGTGTTGGAAATGTTTTTAGGGGCAACTAGACTTTGGTCTCAAAGTGCTGAATTAATTTTAACCCATTTAGGTGCTATTTGATAACTCTCACCAGTACTATGCTTGGTATTGATCCTCTGTCCTAATGAAATTGAGATCTGAGAGAGATGGGTTGTAATTGTGTCACTGGCAACACACGTAATGGGAGAGAGGGACCACCTTCAGACAGGCAGAACATCATTGTCAAAAGATAAATCTGCAGCCTAAAAAGGAGTTCCAGGTCCTAACTGCCAGCTCAGGCTAAGATGAGCCAGGCAGGACAGCTCACTCTGAAGCTTTCATGATAGCCAGGCAGTACCTGCACCTCACACAGCAGGGCTGCAGTTACACCTTCTCTGGCTAAACCTCTTTTCCTGTGTCTTCCAACAAGAGGAGCTTACAAAGTTTGAATTCAAACAACTAATTTAAGTTAATCTATCTCACATCTAGATGCTGCAGATGAATTTGAGTTTCTGAAGAAGGCTGAGGAGGTATCTCCAAACTTTTTACTGCCCAGGAAGCTACTCATATGTCCACGCTGCAACCAAGACATTATTAACCTGTTCACAAATTCAAAGTATGAGGCTTAAGTGTTATCTAAGCCAGGACACAACCACAGCCAATGACAGCAGAAGATGGCTATCTAAAACACACATTCCCCAGTAATATTAGAACTTTTCCTGTTTGTAAATATTTAAATATCCAAGATATGTCCAACCAGCCAGCTGTGTATTCCAGATGCTTCAATTTTTCATCTATTTGAAGCTTTTTTCTTTTTTTTTTTAGCAGCATAACTACTTCTTTTTTTTATCAGAGCGAGAAAATAAGATGAAATCACGACTGGGCCCAGAGCAGCAGGCCTGGGTGACTACTTAGTGCAGAAATGGCCTAGTCAGAGGAAGGGCAAAGAAAAGATTAATCCATTACTCAATGGATAAAGATGGTTTTTAAAAAATGGCATGGGGAAAGCAGAATTTTGAATGCCTTTCTCGTATCAGACTTCAATAAGAGGGTCAGCTGTGACCATATGTCTTTCATAATTAAGACCAGGAACAAAATCTAAAAAGAAAATGAAAGAAACAAACCCTGTGCTAGGTCTAAGAAATCTCATCATAGGGCACTCCAAGAACTAACTGATGAATATTTCTTTCAAAAAGTTGAAAAGTTCTTAACATTTCTCTGAATTCACTCAGGATGGGTGAAATACCAGATTTGGAAAGAGCTGATGTTGTGTCTACTCTTAACATACTAGAAAGGATTTAGGAATTAAAATAAGCTAGAATGATCATCTTTCCAGGTCAAGAGAAAACCCTTTAAAAATGCCTGGAAGAGTTAAAAGATGATTAACAGCAAAAATGTCTCTAGGAGTTAATCGGAAGCTTAAAACCTTACCATGCCATTGTACAAAATACTGTACTTGCACTAGGATTTATAAACATTTTTTCTGCAAGAATGGTACCATAATACTTGCACTTCACTCGATGATTGAGTACCATGTCCAGCTTTGAAAATCCCATTTCAGAGGATGATGTGAGCTAACCTGAAAATGTGGATTAATGAAAGTTCTATCTACCTCATCACTTAATTAGCAGACTATAGAATACTTGAGTTCATCCACCAAAAAAGGAAAAGATCCACAAGCACTTGAGTACAAGGGATGATAAATACATGAGCATTGCTATTTCTTTTTATCACATTTCAATGATGTTCTTTCCACTTTCGATCAAGAACCTCTCAACTGTAGAACAAGTCCTGTCTTGATATCATACATAAACTTACTAAAACTGAACACACAGGTAACATTTTAATCTACTGGAATATCCACAACATTAAATAAAGTCATAAATCTGAAAGTTAGGCTTTCAATTCAAAACTCTAGCTCTTGTTTTGATACAAGGACAGAATCAAAAATTATACACCCTATATTTATAGGCCCAGTTCTGGATTGAAAAAAACTCTTTCACAGAAACAACCAAACTTGAGAGGGTTTTGACAGTAGGACTAATATTTCTGAGCCTTCTCATCCAAATTCTGCAAAAATAGTCCAGATTTACATGGTACTGTTTGACTGGCATCTAATGAAATCTCCAATACTGAAATACTATGGTTCCACTTTAGTGCCACATAGGTATTAAACTACACTCTTAAACCATTAAAAATAATGTATATACATGAAAATTTATACTGTACATGAAATACATCCTACACATGTCAAAGTGATATTGATAAGGCTTTATGGAACAATGTGGAACATTTAAGAACCTACAATCTGTGCCACCTATTAATTCCATAATTTAAGCTAAACTTCAAAACCTTTGACTGATTTTAAAAAAGAAAAAAATAAAGAAAAATCAGTCTCCCAAAAATTATACCTAATTCCCCCAAAACTGCAGCATCTCCAAAATTCCCTCATCTAGATGGCTTAAGCTTGTCTTGAGTTGTGGAGGGAATTGATGCATTTTTCGCCCACCGTCTTAGTAGCTCTTATAGTATAACAAACAGAAGATGCTGAGCTTCCCAAGGGGATGTATAGTGCTCTCTTTCCAATCCTGCCAGGTCCCAAAAGAAAAGGTTTCAAAGTGGATATACTTTTTCAGTTGAAAAATAGTTCTGTAAGAAATGCAACTGCCATAACTTGGTTTCCAAAGCATCTTTTTTTTTCTTTGAGATTGACTGCTGACTTTATAAACTGAATTATACTTAGGTTGCAGTATGCATTCAACTCCAAAAGATTTCCATCAGAATTCATCCACAGTCTGAATTTGCCTCTCTAGTGAATTATCAGAGCTGTGAGCTACAACCTGAGCTTGTCCCTGGGGTATGGCTTTCATGAGGTCTCCCCTACACATGAACTCTCTGATGTGCAAGAAGAGTTGAGCACACACTGCAGCTTTTCCCTCAACAAGGAATTAATCAGGATCTCCCTCTCCATCTAGCCAGCAATTTTCCACAGTGTGACAGAAAAATATAGACATGTATTAATTGACAGGTACAGAACAGAGTATCCTACCCAGCATACAGTGTGTACAGTGTATCACAGAAATGCAGTATTTTTGAGACACTTACCTCTCCATCATAATTGCACAATCTCAGATAATGCGTAAAAAGGTTACCAGTGAAGGAAAACCTGCCAGGGACTTTTGACATGACCAATTTTTGCAGGAAATCATGCTTTAAAAATAGCTAAAATATACATTATGCTTGGATCTGAATCATGATCTCATGGCAAATAAGAACAGAAATGGGCCTATCATTCCTTACCTAAACAAATGTCCAGACATTCAGTTTTCAATAACCATAACTCCACTTTATATACTGCATAATCTTAATTAGAAAGAAGCATGTTCAGCTGCCATATACATCCTCCAGGTGACGTAATACATCAACTGTTATAGAAATAAATGTTCATGTAGGTAATGAAAGAATGTCTACTGTCTCATACCTGATCTCTGTTTTTACAAGGCAACTATAAATTCCAAGAGTTATTTTAATAATGTTCTTTTCCAGCTTGAATTTTTTTATCTAGATTTATTTTGTTTTCTAGTGGTCTGTGTTATTTCTTAATTTCTAGTATTATCACACTAAAATGAAATAATACATTCCCTATAGTTTAGCAAAGCTATGTGTCTCAAACTTGAAATTTTGTGTTATGTTGCACATCTGACACCAGCCCTAGTTTCATTATAGTTTTTCAGACTGTTCTACAAAACAGTAACATTTGTGATTTTTTTTTAAGATCACAATAAAAATTCTGTGTTTCAAAGTGAAAAAAATGTACTGGCAGTAAAGAGACTTAGCATTAAACTTGTGAGATAATGAACATTTATATACACATTATAAGATCTGTGTTCTCCGTCTTGATGAATGCAACAGTTGCAAAGGAAACAAAAATACTGTAGGCTAAATACAGACATTCTTTGCTTTTATATTCTTTTAATAATGAACTTCCTTGGAAGGCAAACTCTAATCTTACATGTGTTCTGTATTTGTAGGTACATCCCTGTCAGGAAATGCTGTGAAATGGAAGTTCCTGACAGATAAAGTTCTTGGCCTTAAACATTCCATAGATATTACTTGAATGTCAGAAAGAATAATCTCCAAACTTTGGCCATGATTCAGTATCTTTTGTTTAAAAACAATAACATTCTTGGAGATAATTAGCAATACACATGGATTATATAGTCATTGTTATGTTGGAGTTTGTCATAAAAACAAAGCAGGGAAAATATAATTAATTCCACTTTCTATGGTGCTGTTACTGCTTGTTTTGCATGAAGAGGCCATAGCCATGAATCCAACTATATCCCCAAAGTCCTTTGGCCCCTATCTAATAACTAGAGATGGAACAAACAGGTTTTGTCTAGCTTTGGACCCAACTGAATATGGAATACCAAAAGGTTTAGTCTAAAAGCATTGGACTTGCATTCCAATCACCACAGACAGCAAAGTAAACTGCAGAGGAGAAACCAGGGAAGAAAATCTAATGGAAAAACAGAGTGAAAAATAAAGCAAAGTGAAACAAAGTGAAGCCAAATAATAAAGCAAATATCAATTTTCAATAAAAGGCACAGAGAAAGGAAATTGAAAAGACAGACATTAGGATATTCTCTGCTTTTCTTGGAGGAAAGTACGGGTGACAGAAGTTCATAAAGTTCTCCAATCAGTAACACATCCCAGAGGTGAAAAAAAAATTATTTTAATTGATTCAGTCTTGAAAATGAGAATTAAAAAAAGAAAGATTTGTCTATGTCCACTTTTTCTTTAAACCAGCAAATCCCAAAATCATGTTGACTTTGAAAAGATATTCCCTCACCAGATGTGAAATGCCAGAACTCTGACTGTCTCTGCAGCCCTGTTCTCCACTCCACACACACATGCACTGCATTACAGTCTTTCCCGATCCACAACCCCATCCCATCCTTCATACAGGCAATCCTCTTGTTCTTCTCACAAAATGAACAGGACTCATTTCACATTCAGGGAGTCAAATGTTTCATCTTACTTATTCTGAATGTGAACTTGGGGCTAATGTACTGCATGCTTGTCAGATCTTGGTCTGAAGACCAAGTAACAAATTCTGTAGCCTGAGTCTAAGTATTCCTCATTACTGTATTAAAGTAGGTAAATTCTTGTGAAATGACAGTCTTACAACAGTTCCTATCAAGTAAGGATTTTATTCTACCCCTTCCTCCCTTTTTTACTGAGATGAGAACCTGGCAACCAGAGAAATTATGGTGAAAGTTGTTCATTAAATTCAGATGAAGAGTAACAGATAAGTACAAGATGACCTTCTTGAGTTCTTTATATTAGACAGTACTTCATGCAATAAAATTGCAGCTGACACTGACTTCAGTTCCTGTTATGTGGTTTCAGTACTGCAAATCAGAACCCAGGGTTTCAGACTTGCACATCCAGCAACTAAACAAAAAAATCAAACCCACAGGGCCAGCATTCCCCTATGAAAGTTGAAGTATTATGTCTGATACCGCACAGACCTCAGAGGCAGACAGATCCACTCCAACCTTTAATGGTTTTACCTACAAGGATTACTTTTGACTCTGCCACAAACTGCCCTGCTGGTAATAGGATTCGGCTTCTCAGTTAAGCACAACTCATGCCATGCACATAGTAGAGCAAGAATCCTGTAGAAAAAGAACCCCAACATGAAATGGTAATTAAAATGAATCATGCTTTATAGTCCCATGAAAATTATAACTGCAATTTCGTATTTCCTATCTGTTAAGCACTGAACTTTGCTGGATTGCTGTCTGCTAGAACCGCTCATGCATGTTATCTCTTTGGTTTTAATTTAACAGACTTTCAAAGAAACCAGAAATGGTGTCATGTTGCTCATGGAGAAATGTAAAGCTCACAAGTAGAAACCAGTCCAAGTGACCCAGGCTGATCTCTTGTGCACAGACCAAGATTTTAAGGGGTAACACACACACACAGAGGACCATGGGGGTTTTACTGTCATTACACAACAATGGATGAAGGTTGGTCAAAACTCTTGTTCATGTCAGGTTGTTCACGACACCACTCCCCATCTAGCAGAGTTTTCTGATTCCAGCCCCTTTGACACGCACCTGTTCCTAAAAGCCAGTCCTCTTTTGCCATTTTCTTCTCCTCCAAGCACCAGTCTTCTTCTCACAGAAACTTTCTGCCTCCTCTCACTATGCTCCCTACTCTAGCCATCTCATTCAGACTGCACCTGCCCTCTTTACCACTTCAAGACCACATAAACACCCTTTGGCTGCTGCTCATGCCCTGTTGTGTCACTCAGCCTTGTTCCCATGGCAGTGCCTTGAGACTCCTATACCCTTCATTGTTTCTTTTGGCTTCTGCCATATCTGCCACTACTTCACCATCCAGTTCTCTATCCGCTTCTCACAAAACATCTTCCAAATCACTTTGTGTCAATGTTTGGACTCCACTGAGGGCCACTCAGCCAGTCTCATTTTCAGAGAAAACCCCCCACATTCTGCATTTCCATCACTTTTAGAATATACTCCCTTCAGAAGTATTTGTATTTGGTTTTCAACATCTCTTGCAAAAACAACTCACAGCAATATCTTGCCTAATGTACACCAATTGTCCCAGTGCAGAAAGCTGGTACTTAACAGGGATTAATTCATGCTCAAGAAGGCAGTAAGTGTAAGCTATAAATACTAAAAGCACATGCCAGGCTGCAGCACTACTGATACCCACCAGGTTTCTCTTTTAGACAAAATTAACTTAAAACACTAAGAAGTGAGTACAGCCCTTGCTTGTAGTTGCAAAGCAGTATATAGCCCAAGTACATCTAAATAAAATGCATAAAAGCAGGAAGTGAGAGTGCCATAAAGATCACATCCCTTAAAAGGACAACTTGCTATTCTGTAAATCTTACATGACTTTCTTTCCTCAATGCACCAAATAAATGAGAGAATAGAAAGGGAATAAGCTACCATTTGAAAACCATTAGCTTGGTTAAAATCATAGTTACAGGGTTTTCTATGAAAATTTTCAAATTTTAAAAACTTGACTGGGAAATGCAGTTAACTATGGCATCAATAAATACTGGTTAACAGGGCAGAAAGAACTGTACATCTGCTTCTTTTGGAATAAAGGTTTTAATGTCTTACATACATAGCAAGATCAAAAATGAGTTTCCACATTACATTGGTAAATAAGCAAGATGTTCTGTGAGTGAGACCAGAAGTTTAAGTCCTCCCACCTCCAGCTTTTCTATTTGCTCTCCTCTGCCTTTAATAAAGTGCTTCAGACCCAGTTTCCTTTGTAGAAACAAACAGATCATCCATCTCCCTAAGTAAGACTAGGTGTCATCACTTCTCCCTTCTTTGTGAAATAATAAAAGTCATACTGCAGGGAAAAAACCCTTTTAAACCTTATTCAGCTGGGAATAAAAACTGTGACCTTGAATGTCACGTGTGTGAAATCAAAGTACAGTTTCAAGTTACAAAGGTCTACAATTTACACGTCTTTTTCCTATGGATTTCGGATGGGGGGACAGCAATTTTTATTCTGGATTGAAAGGATTCTGCTTCTCATTCACATTTCAATATAAAACCTGTGAAAAGTCCAATTTGAATACTACTACTTTTATTTCCTGATTAGAATGGCAACTTACCCTCATTTTTCACCATGCAGATTAAATGGTTACTTTTAAATGCAGTCCTAAGGAGTACTGTCACAAGAACTAAGTAAAAAAGAGGCAGTGGTAATATTCCTACAGCCCATTGCTCAACAGATCAGTGAAAGCAGATCGTAATCTTATATTATCCTCCACATTTGTTTGCATTCTAAAAGCATCTAAGCCTTTCCAAATACACTTGATCTGTTTAGTTTTTATACAAGAAATCAACTCCCAGCTGCCTTGTTAGGATCCATGAAGAGGAGTTTTACTTGCAAGGCTGAAAGATTCTGTGCCTGCACTGATGTCTATTTTCTCATGTTATTTAATTTTTCTCGCACTTGATAATAATTTCAAATTATAATTTCAAATAAAGCTTCCCAATACAGTGTCATATTTAGACTGTGAAAGATTGTGATTTACCACTTCAATACCCCAACATTTTTAGCTTCTATACAGCACTCAGATACAAATGAACAACAAAAATATTTTGAGCCCTTTTATTTTCAAAACAAATGCTTTATGTACAAGTATCTGCCATTTAGAAACAATACACACACACATATACACACATATACCCTAATAAACAAGAATTGATGTTTGGGATCTATTAAAAGCACAGTAATTGCAAATGCATTTGATTATTTCTTTTACAGCATGAAGTAACCAGTTACCTTTCAGGAAAGGAGCCCTCCGTGGCACAAGCCCTTCTGTAATTTCCACCTGCTCTTGCTGATGCTGTTTAACCAGGTTTCCTTCGCTGCCAGCTCTCAAAATCTTTTCACCTAGCCTAATTTTTCGTGTTCGGCTGTTAAAATCTTCTTTCCTAGACAAAGGCGATTTAGAAGCTGTATTAGCTGACAAAGGTCGAGCCAAGCGAGAGGGTTTGGACATTCTGCCTGTGCAGGAATGCACCTGCTCCAAAAGCAATTTCTAAAAAAAATCCTTCCCAGCTCACTTTCCAGCACAGAGGCTGTGGAGTTTGTGTGTGCAGCGCAGCTGGATGTGAAGTGCTTGCTGCCAGTCCGATCAGTTTTAAACACCAAGCATTGGGTGGTCACGCAGTTTCCCAGACCTGTGGAATGTAAATGTGTGCTGGGGTAAAACAGATGACTCTGTCCTGGTGCTGAGTCCCAACCACGCTGTGGGAAGTAGGTGCTCTTCCAGGGACTGTCTCAAGCTCCCAGTGTGCGGGGCAGCAGCCAAGCAGAAGGGGAATGCTCCACCTACACAGGTACAACGTGAAAAACCACCCAGGCACGGGGTTACCTCCGCGAGTGGGACCTTCCTGCATTCCTCTCCCAACCCTCTCTCTCAAACAAACGTTTTCTTGTTTTAGCAGATTTCTCCACTGTGCACCAAACCCACACTGCTTCAGTGCTATATGGTAAATGCCTGATGTCAAGAACCCATTTGTCTTTGAGTTAAACACAGTGCAAGCTTAAATTGGATTAAATGATGCATATTCTCCTAGCATTGTATTATTTAACTCACCAAAAGAAATGAAAGATTGACAGCAAATACCATCTCTGTTTGAAGAATGGCCCAAATCCCTTATTATAGGCTAGCATTGTTTAGGAAGTAACACTGCACAGAATATTGCCCATTTGACTTTCCTCTTTCCCTGATACATATACACCTAAAAAAGCCCAGGCTTCTTGCACACTACAGATAACCACGTCCTTTACTGATTCTAAAGAAAAAATTCCTGACCTCAGGCTACATTATTTCAAACCTTAGTTCCTGGTTGCTCTTTTTTGAAAATGCCTAGGCAAATCCTGCCTAACTTTCTTTGCTAGCTCTGTGCCTGTGAATGCTGCCAAGACGCAGAATATGTGGTCACATGAAAAGAAAATTCCATTCACCGTAATTTTGGATACAACTTCTAAAGAAAAAAACCACAGTGCAAACAAAGCAAACATCACAGCTACAGTTACAGCAAAATCTTCACTCTGAATTTTAAAATGTATTCCTTAATATCCCAGACAACTAGTATGCTGTATCAATAACACAATATGAGGGACCATTTTATTTCAAAACTCGAACAAACATAAATAAAACAATATTACATGAGCTAAAGTACTAATAGCTATTTACGAGAAACGCTTAACAAGCAAAAGGCAGCAAAATATGCCTGAATTATTACAGACATTTCTCATTTTCTGAGATGGCAATTGTGCAATGCAGTAAAATATTTCTGCAAGTTATTTCCATTTTTTCCCCCCAAGAGCCCCACATTAAATAGGTAATTGTTTATGCTTTCTCTATAAAGCACATTATCTATTGCTTTGTTGCCCCAACAAGACCAGAACAGATAAAGTGCAATACAGCAAGCCTTGTCATGATATTATTCTGCATATTGTTTTATCAATACAGTAGGAGCTCCAAGTGAGTGGGAAGATTTCTGCTCACAAGGAGGAACTTGACAGACATGAGAGTAACACTGGGCTCATTAGCAGGGCTCAGGCACAGCAGGTCATGCAGAAGAAGATGGAGAACAGCAACAAGAGTGAAACAACATGATGAACAGAGAGTAAATCGTGTAACTGGAGTGAGGAATGAGTGAAGAAAGAAGACAAAAAGTGAAAGCCAGTATGTATGTGAGAGCCCAGTTATACCTAACCTAAGTACTATCATTCTCTATTAAGATCTCAGACTGTCTGACCAACTGCAATTTTTAATACCTTCCATTATAATTTCTCATTTTATAAGCATACACAAATACTGTATGTTTACGAGGAGTTTTTAACCAGTGACAATAATGCCTCTGACACTAAACAGGCATATCTTAATTTTTCCAAACACAGAAAAATTTTGATATAAAATCCAGCCCTGAGTGACAACAAAAACAGTATTTAATTTTTTAATCAATATTGCTAAAGCAAAATCCTACTGGGATTGCTGCACATTGCACATTGGCCAAAACTAAGCACCCTTGTCACAGGTTGCTCATAGAAAGAACAATCTCATCTATGAAGGAGAGTCTAACCAGATGGTCATGTTACCTGTAAACTTCCAGTAATTTAGTTTCTAAGCAAAGCAAGGACATAGTGAATTCAAGATTTTCCTAAGGCTCTCTGTCTTGCATCAAGAGACAGGAAAAGAGCACCATTATCCTTCAGCTTCTGACAGGAAAGGTGTGTGCCCTGAGTTGTCCATTTGGATGCCAAGGTGGCACTTCTGCACTGAAGGACATTTGTTTTTGACAAGAAAGAAGCTCTTTGGAGAGGCTGAGAGAGCCATGACTGCTCAGCCTGGAGGAGAGAAGACTCAGGGGCATCTTATCCCTGTGCATAAACATCTCATGTGGGAATGAATGGGGATAGAGCCTGACTTTCTCAGTGGTGTCCAGCAACAGGACAAGGAGCAATGAGCACAAATTGAAATATAGGATAAAACAGAACGTAAGAGCAGGCTTTTTACACTGGCACAGATTGACCAGAGAGGTTATGAAGTCTCCATTCTTGGAGATAAGTAATACCCAATCAGGCACAGCCCTGACTAGCATGCTGTAGCTGAGCCTGCCTGAACCTGGGAGTTGGACTAGGCAACCTCCAGAAATGCCTTCCCATCCCCCACTGTTCTGTCCTTCTGTATTATCAAATTTATTTAAAGGCTATTTATGATCTGGAAGCTTAAACACTTTTAAATCTTTCAATTAGTAGATGTCCAACCTTTCTCCCAGCAATTAAACTATCCCATGCCTGACTGCTGTTTCTGGGAGGATTTGTTTCCTTTCTGGTCATAACTCCCTTTTAGCCCCTTGCAGTGTGGCACAATGTTCCCAAAAATAGTGGGTTTTTGTTTTCAAGGCTCTGAGATGTGAAGATGGTGATTTCAACTATAAGCCTCAAACCTTTGAAAGAAAAGTAAACAACAACTGAAAAACCCCACCAACCCAAAAAACACCCAAAACACACACAAAAAAAAAAACCAACCCAAAACATCCCAAGCCCACAAAATAAACCCTCCCAGAACATAAGCTGGGGTTGCTTAACTGACTGTGTTTCAGGCTGGATGTAGATCCCATAAATCAGTACACCCATGGGATAGAACACCATGAGAGCTTGCAAAGCAGGGCTGCTGCCAGCTCCCCATCACCCACATCCCAACTGCACAGGTCCTCTCTTCCCAGCCCAGCTCCCCTGAAGGCCTGGGCTCCACTCAACTGTGGGGCAGGTCTCTTCCTGCCATCCCGCCCCCTCCACCACAGGTTCTTAATGAAGCTCCCCAGGGAGCAAGTCAAGTCTTTCATCAGCTCTGAGGCTTTTTGAAGCCCCAAGCTACTCTTTTGAACTACCTTATTAAAAAACCCCAATCCACAAACCCAAAAATAAACAAACAAAAAACCCAAACAAAAAGTCCAGAACAAATCCAACCCCTTTTCTCTTAGATTTCAGACAGCCAACTTCAGCTAGGTAGAGACATCATACTGATGTAACATGCCATTAAGCAAAAAACAGTTCAGTTTGTCAGGTTTTCATAAAGTGCAGTAGAACTATTCATACAGCTTTGGGTCAATGAATGAACTCTGTCACTGCCTCACATAGTAGAAATTAATATTAAGGAACCAACACTGCTGTCCATGCTGCTCTCCATATCTAAACAAGTAGTATTTTTAGAAAGCGATATGCTTTCTATATACTGTTTAAAACTATGTCCCCTTAGTTTCAAAACTAACCTCTCCTCTTTCCTGCCTAGACAATAAACTACTGCTGAAATATGACAACAAAAATTTGTTAAGTTAGCTAACAGAAGGCATTTTTACCATAGGAGATTAGATAGGCTATGATACCGCTATTAACATAAGTAATGTTTGTGCCCTCTGGGATAAAAGAAACATGACTATAGAAGTTATTAATCCAAACAAATGCTTGAAATTTCCTTTTTTGGGCACCCATGAAGTTCTAGTTTACATTTGCACGTAAAGAGCTGGGGAGGGGAGAGGATCCCTCGCATGTGAAGCAGGAAAAATTGGGAGTTGATGCTGTACAGTTCAGGATGTGGTGTTTTCTCAGCCTCACCAAATCCCCTCTCCTATTTTGGCCTGCAACTATCTAAAGGGAGAAAGGCATGAACACACAAATATTTCAACTCCAGCAGAGACTCTTTCTAAACTATTGACAGGCAAAACTGCTACACCAATAAATGGAAGTTGCAGGTGCAGAAGTTAAAACCGCAAATTAATGAAGTCTTCTCTTTACAAAATTACGCAAGTAAGCAGATGGCATAACATTTTCAGCACAAAATGAGAAATAAATGTATAGGCACCAAAAAAGCAAGATCGGTGATGAAAACAATTTCAGATGCAGGTCACAGATAGGTATGTAATGTAATAGTAAAAAAAAAGGTTAAAGCTTCAGAGAGGTACATTTTCTAGTAACTGAAGCATGAAAAATTAGTGACAAGTTAATTTTGCAGGTGTTAAAGTTTTCTAGGAACTATGTACTGGTGCTTTATTTTTCCATATATGATTTCTGAAATAGTTGCATGATACAGAAGATGCTTCACATTCAGTATATTGAGACTCATTTTAAAACACTTCACACAAATCTAAAGACATTCTTCCCGGGAAAATAAACCATGTAAAAGAAACCTGCTCATTAATTCAATGACAGGTGAACCCCCCAGTAGAAAGCAAGCCGTAATTATGGCAAGTCCTGTTACTCTTGAATATGGTCTTAAAAAGCAAAGTCTGTTAAGGGTACTGCTGTAATATAATAGCTGCCTAGAAGATGCTATAATTAAAGCAGAGTTGTCATTTCTATCAGGAAATCCTGTTCCAGAGATTTACAACTCAGCCATAAAAATTTAATCTCAGCTCCAAGTCTTTAAAAAGAAAACAAACCTAAAACAGAAAAAACCCCTTCAGGTCTGTTTTATTTCCTTTTAGTCACATTTTAGAAAATTAAACCATAGCAAAAACTTTCTTAAAGATAGAAGAGTTTACAGCTGTGGAATCTGAATACCTTATTGTGCCCTAAACTCAGAAATATCATCAGTAGGATCAGAGTTAATTTTCTTCATTATTCTACCACTTCCGTATCTTATATTTGGCTTTGGTTCAAGATCTTCAAAGTGTTTTGCCTCAGTACAGAGGTCTGTGGCCTACTATTACAGTGTTTGTACATATTGAACTATATCCAGTATTCTGCACCAGTATAATAACATCACTACTATCTCTCACCTGGTAGTGTTCTGTCCTCAGGATGCTTTTTGACAACACTTTGTTCCCTTCCCCACCTGAAGGGTTACACAAGCCAAAGCACAGTTACACACAGGTAACTAAATAAGCCAACGGATGAACAGTACTGAAAAACAAAGCAGTGGGGCATTTGTGTGCAAACACAGCCACAAACGTTTGAAATGCTTGCCAGGATTGTTGCTAAGATTTCCAATTGGTTCCAGCTGTGATGGCAGACTTAGGTTCACCATCCTGATGAGATATGTTAACGACTAAGCAATTCCGGGAGGAACAATCAGCTGTGACCAGCTGCCCATGCAATACTTCTTTTTCTATATATCAGTCACTCACAGAAAAACACAAAATTCAAATATTTATTACATATTTGCATTATTGCTAAACTCTACCAAAGTGTTCTGTGATTTGGCTGTTCTTGGTGCTATACTGGTTGGCTGTAATGACTAAAAGAGCTAAAATTTATACAATCTTGATTCAAAGCTGTTTCGTTTGTTCTGATGTTTTAATCAAATCAAGTAAGAACTTAGGCTCAATATGTTCTTAAAGGAATACTCCTTAGCTATAAATCACAGCAGATCATCTCTATTACTACTTTATTGTTAAATAATATATGAATACTGCCTTCCACATCTGCAGTTATTTCAGATTAGATTCTTAAAGCATTTTAAAGATGTGCACAAAAATATCCTTTGCCAAATTTATAGAAGTTTTATAATAGGTTTTAGTAAAAGAGAAAAGTGTTCCAAGTTTCAAAATCTCTTCTGAAATTATGTAAATGAAACTATGTCTGGCTTCATCTTTACAAGTGGTTATAAAGACTTAGCCTTTATACAATGGCTATGCCACTATAAAAAGGAGAGGGAGAGAAACAACTTGAAACTCTACACTGACATTTTACTGTGGAGCAAATGTTAGTTTCAAATGTTATTTGCTAATTTTCTTTTGTGTTCCTACAGCTTCTCTAGCTTTTTGAATCATCATTTTCAAATGACCACCTCTTAAAAAAAGAATAACCTTTAAAAGAGCTGTAACCCATCAAATATACAACATGCAGAGCCTAAAGCTTTACAACCGGTAAAATATGTCTTACAGAAAGTCAGCCCTTATGATGGTTTGAAAGCAATCTTGGAATGAACAGAAGAGGAAACAGGAAGCAAGAGCAGACTGGATATGCCAGGAGACAAACACAATCCTTGACTGACAGAATCCTGCCTATATGGTCAAGGCATAGATAGGCCATTTTCATTGTTTCAATATTCCTCTTTCATCCTGAAGTTCTACATCATCCACGTGGGGGCAAAAATGTACAAAAAGAAAGTAAAAAGGTGACTGAAAGAAGGACAAACGTCAGGCATGAAGGTAATTCACTCATGCCCATTATGAAGTATTTTAAACTATTCCTCATACACCAAAGTCCCATTAATTAAACCAGGGATGGGTGCTGCAGTGGATGCTCTCATCAGGAGGAGCAAACTAAAAAGAAAAGAGAACAGGAAGACAACGGTTGTCCTCTGAAGATGGTGCTGAGAAGCAACAGCTGTCTAGGGCAGCCGTAGCTCTGGCACTCTTGGCTGGACTATCACAGTCTTTTTCCACCACAGACACTGGATGTAAAGAAAAATCTCCACATGTCTATGCAAATGAGAAGGCAAACAAGCGGATACAGAACTCTTTATAGTCAGGTTACAATACCATTTGGGGGTGCTTTTTTGAAGCAAAAATAGTCAGAGACATCATCTAAACTGCAGACAGGCACAGAAAGTGTTCTGCCAAGCCAGTGTCCTCAGGAGCAGGCCTGGGAGGGATGACCTGGCCAATTGCAGAATAAAAAATTTATTTGTCTATTTGTGAGATGCAATATTTCTCAATTACCTGTTAATGATTATATCAAGAAACTAATCTGATCAGCTGTCTGTGATTTTTGTGTGGTTTTCACCACCACAGAAAAGACAAAAAGACTCTTTCCCTTAAGCCCAATTAAAGATGTGCATCTTCACACTACAGCAAGCTTTACTTTTTGCACAGTTACTTAACTCAGTACAACATATTTGACACACAAGGTTCTCTTTCGTGTTAAAATTTCAAGTAACTTGTATTCTTCTTGAGGGGAGGAAGAGGCACAGACATTGATCAGTTCTCTATGGTGACCCGTGACAAGACCCAAGGAAATGGCCTGAAGTTATGCCAGGGGAGGTTTAGGTTGAATATTAGAAAAAGCTTCTTCACCCAGAGGGTGGTTGGGCACTGAACAGGTTCCCCAGGGGAGTGGTCACAGCACCAAGCCTGATAGATTTCAAGTGTTTGGATGACACTCTCGGGCCCATGATGTGACTCTTGGGGAGGGTCCTGGGCAGGGCCATGAGTTGGACTCAATAGTCCCTGTGGGTCCCTTCTAATTTAGCATATTCTGTGATTCTGTGTCGAGTGCAATCCCTTCTGTCACTTTCTTGTCCTTACAACAACAAGTGCCTTATAATGCTGACTTGCATGGATTTGAGTAAATTGTCTGTAACAGTCAGATGCTTGATCCCTTGCTGTCTGAGCAACTCTAGACATATGAACATGTTTGTTAAAACAACAATAAAAATCTGCTACTCCAGTTACCTGTGTTTATATAGCTATATGTGATGGCTCAAGTAGTCTGAGTTTACCACAACTCCAAAAAAGTGCAGGCAGTGCATCCTCACCAGCTCAAGCCATCTGGAAAGATATTTCTTGGTTACAATCTACCCATACTCGTAGAGACTAAATGTTCTGAAATCTGGAGATTTTATGCAGATGACTTCATGTCCTGCTTTGCATATTTGATGATTCATTACTTTCTTTACATAAATGACAACAAATGGTCCCAATTACTAGCACTTAAGACTGAAAATGCTGCAGCACAGAGCATGCTTTAGCAATGCAGCAATTGCTCTTTTCTTTTTCTGTCAGATATTTGGGGTGCTATCCAGGTTACCCTTGTGGTTCCTCCAACCTCCATCATCAAACATTGCTCCACAGGAACATAAAAGGAAAATCCAATACAGTGATCAAACAAGAGACCCTAGTAGAGGGCTATGAAGCAAAGAAAGCTGAAAGAGTAGGCCTTCCAGCTAGGAAAAACCTTGAAAAGAACTAATAACCCTAACAATAAAATATAAGGGTTGATGAAGTATGTTATTAAGAACCCCAAACTATTTTCTAAATGAAAAGAAAACCAGTGACCATGCCAAGTGCAATATATAAATGTAAAATCTCCTTTTAAAAAATATCAATAGTCATTTGTAAAGTAGGTTAGCACAAGTTAAAATAAAAGAGGACACTGCACGACCAGCATTCCTGCCTAGAACCATGAAGAAAAGTGGGAAAATGATGTTTAGGATCCATTTTGTGTTACCCAAAGAGCACACTATTTACTGTGCTCTACCAGTGTTCTCTGATCTGGCTGTTCTTCATGCTATATTGGTTTGCTGTAATGACTGAAAGAAGTAAAAACATACAGTCTTAGTTCAAAGTCTTTCATTTGTACTAACACATTAATCAAATAAAATAAAAATTTAACTTCAGTATGTTTTTGTTTGCAGCTTAAAATAAAATTGATGCTTTAAGAACTGCAATACAAAGAGCAGACAGATATATGTACTTAATAACATATGCAAATAAAAAGAGACATAAAGAAAATAGGTGAAAAGAAGAATGGGAAGGGGGACAGTAACTCCCCTCCAGGAAACATTCCTGTACTTTTAATGGGCAGCAGTTTGCTATGAGGGAGGTTTCAGCAAGTCTGACCTGAATTCCTTGCACTGAAATACAACCACCAAATCTACCACGTTATTATATGAACCATAAAATAAACAGAATAATTCAGAAGCTATTAAAAATTTATGTTACAAATTCTGAGAGCAACCCTTCATGATGTCCCTCATTTTAATAGTCCTTAAAATGCCTTTCAGTAAAAAGGTCTGTATGGGAGAAAGATTGAAATAACTTGGATTAAAAAAAAATCCCATTCACAGCCACTTGACAAGCAGTATGACACACACCTTAATTCTTCTGAAGAGCACTATTACATGACAACAGGAAAAAAAGGAAAAGTATTTATTTGATTAACGTTTTGGACATTGTCAGCCTAAACTTTTCCTTCCAAGCTTCCCCACAATTTCTACAGCACAAACAAATCCACCATGTTCTTCCACTCTGTTGCTCTATTCTGCAGATAATAAAATCACAGTCCCATATCCCTTAGTAACACCAATTTCATTCGAGTTATTAAAGCCACCTATTTAGGGTTCTACACTCAAATGTAATTACACAGGTAATTTTAATTTGGCAGAACCTAACCACATAACAAGAGTCTGGTCCAGATTCAGGATTTAATCCTATTCTTTCTAAGAGAGCTAGGCTTATTTTACAGTATTGTTAATGTGTAACGTAATGTTATACTCTACATCAGCCTTGGCTCCATCTTTCTCAGCCACCAGACAGTTAGAAGTTGCTCCTTTGGTTGTTCTTGCCATTTGTTGAACTGAGCATTACGTTTTACTGTTCTAAATACATTACAAAGCTTGTCAAAAAGGTAGCCTTGCAGTTTGCAGTGTGACATCACCCACCAGGCACACTGGAGATTTGATGGTGAGGAAGCCTTGTGGGTGCCTGGGACAGCCTAGGGAACCTACTGAAAACAGGGAGGCAATTTGGGTCAGAGATGCAGGGAAAGACACAAAGATTCAGAAAGCACGGGGCAGGCATTAAGATTAAAAAACAGAGGGGGAAACTTCTGCCACTTATCATGGCTGTACCACATTAGGCATATTTTCAAGTAGGAGAGGATACCTAAGTTGTTACAGAAATGGGTTCTGTGAAAATGTAAGGAACTGCCCTGGGGATTTTCCTTGTGGAGCAGCTTTGACCCTCTTCCCAAACCTGACAGAGTATTATGGAAGAGGCCCCTTTCATCCCTCCATTTAATTTGGAGTGTGGCCCTGAACAAACCTTAGGACTGGTCCAAGACAGCACAAAATTCACTTACAACTAGGCTTAAATGACACAAATCTGATCCTCTGAAGCCTCTTTGACCACAGTTGTGATTACCATCCATTATTTTCAGAAAGTTTATAATTGGATAATCCTTTTATTTTGGTTTCTATGTAAAAATCAAGGTCATATTTCAACAGGGTGCTAATGGAGATGCGCAGTCTGCAAAGCACAGATCCAAGACTGGCTCTGTGAGAGGTAAAAACACACCACAACCTGAAATCTTACCTAAGACACTTTCTTTATAGCTAATATTATTCGTAAATTGAGGTGTGTTACTTTACCAACTGCTCATAAGACCCTGTTAAAATCATAAATATAACCAGTTAGACTTTGGGGAACTTGTGGTTTTACTCAATTCTAAAAAATACGCAGTACTGATAAGAAAAAAATTTCCTTAGCAGTACAAATGATGGAGTGGCAGCCTGGAGTGATGGTGTACTTCAGGGTGATTTTTTCAGCAAAAACAACAGGTGCAGGTAGCTTCTTCCAGCCATTAAGTCTCTCCACTTGCAAGCTAATAGTAGGTTGCCAAGTCAATGCATGCCTCTGTAGTTTATGTTACATAAAAGGACTTTTAAAAACGTTTCATAATTGTCATAAAAGGTTGATTTTAGATGAATGAGGAATTCAAAGAACAGTTAATTAAAGCTTCAAACGTGATCTTTTATTAATGTAGGGGGTAAATGTCCATTCCATTTATAAAGACCAATCAGGGTAAAGAATAAATCAATATGTTTGCATTTATCCATTACTTTTATTCACCAAGGAGATTTCAGGAACTTTGATAAAGGATCCTCAATTCTTCAGCCCTTAATTACAACTCATTAAAATTTCATTAACTTGAAACTTTGTAGAAAGCAACAGAAATCTTTGATGGTACCAGGGCTGGCAGTACCCCATGTTAGATGCTAGAGATATTCTTTGTTTCGTGGAAGTTGTTTGTGTTTAGCCAGTTACGCCACTGCCATATCACAGCAACACATCAAGAAATGAGAAGAAAATACCCCATGTCTCTTCAAGTAAATTCACTTTACATTCACTCTGAAGCTTCGAAGCAACTTTTAAGATAACCAGCAACACCACCCAGACTCAAAAGAAGGGACAGTGAATTGTGAAAGATATGTGAAGATTACTCAGGAATGCCTGCACTGCAAATACACAGCTAGCCTCTCACCATGACAGCTGCAAAGGGCTTTGTGATCAGGGTGGGAGC
Source organism: Pithys albifrons albifrons (assembly GCF_047495875.1). Classification (NCBI taxonomy): domain Eukaryota; kingdom Metazoa; phylum Chordata; class Aves; order Passeriformes; family Thamnophilidae; genus Pithys; species Pithys albifrons. Next base: position 18,564,269 of record NC_092464.1, read on the forward strand.
GGTGTAGAAGACCTTGCAAGAAACCAGGGTACTAAAGACACAGAGGAGAAGAAATTAAAATGAATGCCCACCAAAGAGCAGAGCAGCAAGGCTTGAGTTGTGGGAAACCCTTCACCTAGGAAATCCTGCTGACACAGGGGCAGATGCAAGGTCAGACCAGACTACTCAGGCCTCGAAAGGCTCCAAAGATGGAGCCTGCACAACCCCACAGAGCAATGTGTTCTTCTGCTTCACCCTCCTCAGGCTGAAAAAGGTTTTCCTTATTCTGAATTTCCCTCATTCCAACTTCTGTCTGTTGCCTCTGGCTGCTCACTACATACTGTAGCAAGCAATAGTCCCCTCCTCATTGTGACCTGAAGGGCTTCTGCAAGGCTCCCCGAAGGTGCCTTTGACCCCACTGAGCCAGCCCTGGTCCTTTTTCCTTTCTGCCCGGGGCAGCTGCTTCAGCCCCACTGCCTCTGTGGTTTTTGGTGAGTTTCCTGTGCTGGAGGGCACCAAACTGGGCAATGTCCAGGTGAGGATCAATGAGTGCTAAGCAGAGGACATGATTCCTTCCTTTGACTGTGCCCCTGTCCATGGGAGCCAGGACACTGCAGTCTGTGCATACCGACAAACTACCTGTCCATTTGGATATTTGACTCAGTTACAATCATGATTTTTTTGTTGTTGTTTAAACTAAAGGTGACACAAAATATCAGTCTTTAGCGGAGCTAGGACAATAATCAGCATGCAAAGCTGTAGGTGAGATGGAGAGAGAGGATGAGCGACTGAGCACAGCCCAGAACCAGCTCTTTACGCAGTGTTAAGTGTTTGCAGAGGTATTTCAAGGCTAGAGTGTAACTTTAAACACGTGAATAGACAAAGAGGAAGGGAATTTTAAGCATTAGAAAAACACATAAATCCTACTGTTGATAAGAGAACAAACTATTTGGTATCCATTTTACGTACATCAATTGGATATTATTTTTTAGCTTCTTTGGTCTAGCACCTGATATAACTGTTAAATGAGAGCCTTATGCATAGTCTAATTGAGTGAATCACAGTTTAAAAAAAAAAACTCCAACATTTTACAAACTACATATAAAATAAGGCTTTACTTAAACTAATTTTACATGACAATATTTCTGTTTTATCTAAAATCAGATTTTCCACTGCATATTAAAGTGATTTTAAAAAGATTTTAAAGTGAAACCTTCACTATTTGAGGAGAGACTCCTATTACACAAGTTCTCCAAGACCAGGTTCAGGTACCAGATGACAAGCAGTTTTGTGTGTTTGTGGCTTTAGCATTATTGGTGGATGAGCTATGTTTTTAAGCTGAAGATGTGATTTGGACTGTTTCAACTTTCTTGCTTTATGCATGAGTGTGATACAAAAACTGCTATTTAGAAGAAAATGGCTATCACCCAGAACTCGAAAAATGTGTAGTTTTTTGAAAACATTAATATTCTGTTTATAGCGGAACTGAAACATATTAACTACAGCTTCTGTTCTATGTGGAACATTTTTTTTCCACAGAACCACAAGAATCTCCATTTTAAAACAGTAGTTCTCTGTAGAATTTATTCAAGAACCATTCTTATTTTGCCAGCAGCATGGAAGCATGAGTGCTTTGAACCTTCGTATGTTCAGTGGTTAGACCGTGCAAGTTTTACAAATGTCTTGTTGAACTATGTAGTATAAGAAGGTTTCAAAGCATACATATCTATATTTGTATATATCTGACATCAGTAAAAACGTGGTGATACAATTACCACATCATAAAGACTTGAAACTTTAAAGTTAAAACTTAACAAATAAAAAAAAAAAGGAAAGAACAATTATGAAGAACGAATGTAAATTATTTAGTTATTTATCAAATTAAACCGCAAGCAGGATATACAATGTTAAATTCCCCACCTTGGAATTGACCACAACCACTAGATGTGACTTAAAAACTGCATGCAAGAGCCAGGGTTGATTGGGGCAGGAAGGAGGAGGGTTATAGTCCTTTCACTCAGAGGGTGACATTTGAACAACAAATCAATAAATATGTATGTTGTTGCTTTTGTAAGTGTGAAGTTTTATATTATACATAGAAAGAGTAATTGCTGACTGCTAAAAACCAAGATCTGCTTTTCTCCTTCCTCCAAGTCAGACCCAGACCTTGCACCTGACCTCCAAAGCAAGACACAAAACATTAGATGTCCCAAGCCTGTCAGTGTTTAAGAGGCACTTGGACAATGTTTTAACTTTCAGTGAGCCCTGGATTGGTCAGGCAGTTAGAACAAAATGATTGTTGTAGGTCCCTTCCAACTGTAACTATTCTATTCTATTCTATTCTATTCTATTCTATTCTATTCTATTCTATTCTATTCTATTCCATTCCACACAGACACCAGTCTTTGTCCAGATTATTAAATTCTGCAGCGAACTGAAAATCATGGAAGACTATAAGTGGGACATACAAAAAAGTAACATAAAAATATTAATATGAACACTGTGATAGTTCACTCATGAAACAAGCACATCTGCACAAATATACAGTAACAGTATTTGGATCTGGTTTGTGGCATTATACACAGAACATTGCACAAAAGCTATGTACCTGTGGGATTTTTATTCAGTTCTTCAGATGTGAGCAAGGAATAGTCAAGACAGTAGTGAGCTGCTGCTCTGCCTGAAATACTTATTTATAAGCCATCTCAATAAAATAAACAATGCTGTAATTGCGAGTAAATTTATGAGCCAGACAAAGTACTCTGGGGTATTGAACTGAAGTACATGTCTTCCTCTGACATGAGGCACCTTCAAAATTCTTCAGATTTTTACTTCCCTGAAATAAAGGGCTCCTTACAAGACCAGGACAGACAGAAGGGCATAAAGCTCCTGATACAAGTTTGCAGACTGCTTTCTGAGGTACCATGTCAGCAGCAGGCTAGAAAAATCTGGTGCATCCAACCACTTCTCATTGCTTCATGTGTACCCTCCTCTTTTTCACCAGGTCACTAGGAAGAAAATTGATAATAGAAACACTCCGCAAGTTCAGCATCATGCCTTTTGGCAATAACATTGCCACTACTGCCCAAACTGGCATAGAGGCTGTGCTGACAAACCAGAGCAAGACTCGGCTCCCATGAGCTGTCCCCAGGATTATATTTCTCCACTGAACAGCTGTCTTCAAAGAAAGAGCCTGCACTTCCTTTCTCAGCATTATTAATCTTATGAAAAATGGTCATTTTCCTAGTGGTTCGACATAATCCACGTGGCTGCTCAGCAACATCTTACATAGATGGTCATTTAAACCCTTTTGCACAATAAAGGACATATGGGAAGGTTGGGGAAACAGGTGATGTTCAGTTTGAGCCAAACTAGTCCTACTTTGACTCCAGTGCTCTGATGAAAACAGGACTGAATATGTGCTATCAGCTCATTATTCCCTCTGATGACACTGCTCACATGGGGGCCTGGTGCAGAATGGGTGAATCACAAGATGGTGTCAGTACTAAAACTATGTGGTCTAATACAAGCAGTTAAGGGTTTGCCAACTTCCAGGCAAGGATTTTCAAGCAAGTGAAATTTTCTTGAGTTGGTACAGCAAGAAAGAACAAAATTTTTTGAGGTATTCTGAAAGACAGAAGAAGTAAAGGCTGCCATGGCAAGGAGAGGAATGCCTCCCCAGGACTACTTCATTAGCGTGGACTCAAAATCTGTAGCCTCAGCAAATGCACTGTTTATTTTGAGGCTGCTTGCTTGATACCTCTCATTTCTAGACAGTACCATAGCTGTTATATTTCAGAAATTCCAGGAGTCAAAATGCACTAAATGCATTATACAAAACTTAGAGGAAAATGAATTTTCATCCAAATACAATTCAATGCTTTTAGTTTACTAAAGACTGAATCTCCTAAAAGATCACAGCATATAAAACTGGGAGAATTTTTCCTACAGCAGACAAGCAGAACAAAAAGGAGTGCAAGGAAGCAGAAGTAATGTGAAACATTTCAAATCATGAAGAAAACATGAACTCTAAGTTAGCTGCAAGTGTTAGAACTGCAGGAGGCTGTCAAGGAGAACAAATAACTTATTTTTCCTCATGGGTAAATAATGAAAAAGTAAAATTTCCTGAGATAGGAGAGCAAATGTATCATTGTATATATGGAATGAAATTGGCCATAACAAGTATTGAGTTTTTACTTGATGCAATCAGCTCCAATTGGTGGTCTGTCACATCTCCTGATCACTCAGAAAGTTTCTTTTAAAAAATCAGGACATCACCTGCTATTTCTTACCTAATCCTCTGAAGTGCACAGAAAGCTAAGATAATGACAAAGAAGCCCTAAATCAGTTAAAGGTGTGTGGATGGTCCATTATCTTCTTCAGAAGTTTCACACAATGTCCTATTTATTAACAAAAATTGCAGCTCACCTGTAGTCCAAGATGAAACCAAATTCTCATCCAAGAGCTCAATCACAACCCTGAAGTCAAATAAAGGCCTTCTTCCCAGCCTCTACAGTCTTTCAAGTGATTTACTGAGTATGTTTTAAATCCTGAGTGTTGTGAGTGTGCTCATGACACACTGCTTGGGACATGCTCGTCCATGACAGCTCAGGCATTGCACTGTATATTGACATGTCTTTGCTTTGTTATCATATGAATAAGGGGCTTGGATACTCTTCAGTATGTCTGGTTGTCTTTTAAGAAATGAAGATGAAAAACTGATACAGGTCAAGACCATTTGAGTTTGCAAAATCTTGACATTTTCTGAACTCACCAAAGAGGAACCAAAACACAGTCAAGAAAATAGATGGAGAAGTTCCCCTCTCTGCACAGTGCTTTGTGTTGGGCAGATTAGAAAGGTGCCAAAAAACCAGTTAGTCAAAAGCTACAGTGCTCTGTGAGGTTTTAAAACAGTCTCAACTTTTCTTCACATGGCTACTAGCATGAACTGAGGCTTCTGAGGCTTCAGATTTACACAATTAGAAGATCTTAAGCATCATCTGACACAAAGCCCATATCAGAACCTTCTGATTTATTCCTGCTAGGGTTGACTTGGGTCAGTCTTTAAATACATCAACTTCAAACCCACCTTAAATCACAAGCAAACAATACCTCATGTTTTGTCTACCAAAAAGACTGGTATCTGATTTTCAGGACTCTCAAATCCAATTAAAAGTTGCTTGTTCTAAAATGACTTTAGGAAACCCAAAATAGACATATGAGAAAATAAGAACAATTAAGAACAAATAAAATGAAAACATTTATTAGCAAAGCAAAACATTACTTACAGCCTCCTTATTTTTCCCTTTCTTGTTCTTCTTGGAAACGAGCAGCTCTTACCAATACTGTTTGTTACTGAGTTATCGCAGAAGTCACACCTAGAGGTGAAATCTACTTACATTACAGTAACATTGCAATAACAGGTACCTCAGCAAGGGGTAGGCCTGTTTCTGTGTATTGTTTTGCAGATAAAAACTACATTCTACATATTGCTTCATCAAATAGATGGTAAGGAGACAGTTTGGCTCTGGTTTGCAGGCTCTGTGACAAAGTCAGTTAAAAAAAACAGTGCAAAATACAAGGGGGTCACAGCAGCAAGAGTTCAAGTCTCCTTTGTGCACATGCAGCTGATCTTAGAGGATCCAAATCACAAAGGAATCAGAGGAATAAAATACAGCCTGATGGCCAATGTGATGCCATGGAACACCTTACTGCAGATACTAAGCCCCTTCTTGTAACAGAGTCATGTCAATTTAAGGTAAATAAGATCTTCCAAAGGTGGGCACATCTGTCCCTGAATTTGCTTGATCTCAGCCTACCCAGTAATAGCTCCGTTTCTTCCAGCCTCATTTTAGTGCCTTTCCTCTGTTTCACTTGACAGAGACTGGAGAGAGTCACAGACACCCACAGATCCAACCCAATACCCTTGCAGATCTTCTGATAAGAATAAGCTGCCAGGCCCTCCATAGAGGTTTGTTTAATTAACCCTTTCCTTACGCCACCTGCCCCAAGGCTCATGCACTCTGTCAGTGACACTCAGGGCAGATTTAAAAGGTTGCTTAACCCTCAACTCCCGGTGACCTCAAAGGAATCTGCAAATACTTATTGTTTCTGACAGGCCACGTATTCAGACTGATAAACACTACCCTGTCAGAAGACAAAAGGGGTTTCTATTTTCATTTCAGTTAAAAAGAATGAAAAGCATTCAGCATTTCTTGGTGCCAAGTTTAGGCATTTTTATTCTAAATTTCAGTTGAAACACTCATTAAAGTCATCTATGTTACCTTATCTTTTCCACCCAGACAGGTCCTGTGGTATCTGTCTTTAGATCTTTACCTCTTTGACAACTGTTTCTATTCGAACTAATTTTGTATTCAGTATCTCCTCTCCCATCAGGTGACTCACAGGGTCTAGTTTTGTCCTACCTGTATAAGCGACAATTGTTTTCAGTATCACCTTTATATAATCTGCTGATGAAGAAATCACTACAGATGCATGAATAAACCTGAAATAGACAAAATGAATTCTATTTTTACAAAAATACCTTTCTATTTGAATATCATAAACAAGTGGTTTGTTGGGTGGAGGTTATTTTTTGGTTTGTTTTAACAAAGTGAAATAATTTTCTTTAAATAAGAGGGCTGCAGATATCCTTTGCTAAAGTAACTGCCAGAACTAGAGTGGTATTTATACTGTTAGCGCTCCAATAACTGTGTGCACAATGGGATAAATTTAGCCATAAACTAATGATTAAAAAGCTAAATGATTCAGAATGCAATTATTAAGTTTATTTAGAGTCTGCGAGTAGCACTGCAGAATCTATCCCACTGCATTGACACTACCTAAAATCTTTGTAATGTTCTGCAGTCACAGTATGGTGTCCCAAAGTCATCTCAGAAGTATGGGAAAATAAAAAGTTACAGAGTAACGTCCTCCTCTCTATCAGGATGTTAATGGAGTGTGAACTATATCAAATGAGCACAGGAAAGAACATTTGCTGCAAATTTTACTCAACAGCAGTTCAACTTATCATACATCAGGAAATGAAAATAAGAGGTGAAGAGTACATATTTTATTATTTCAACAACCTACTTTACTAATGGAATAAAAATCTTCCTCATAAATAGACATTAGTCTATGCTGACCATACACTTTCTCTCTTTCTCAGAATAAACCGATACACAGCTGAGTCTACTTCAGAACCTACAAAATGAATTGTCAGTTGAAAACAACTAATATTCTTCTAAAATGTTTCACAGACTTGTTTTACAGCTTCTATTTTATGACTCACAGGTAAAAACCAAGCTCCTGCTGTATGCGGGAAATTTTTGTTCTATGACCTTGAACACTACAGAAGTTATGAGACATTTTTTGTCAAACTTCCATAACATCTGCAACTACAACATATGTCTATCCTATCTTTCAGGAATACAGACTGATGTGATTGATTTGCTTATCATATTAGTTCTAAGGCAGCAAAGTAAATATTCTTCAGAAAGAAAATATAAAGGTAGTAATAAGGAACGGGTGTTCAGAATTATCAACTCACAAAATAACCTGTGTTATGAGCATGAGCTTTGGGCTAAGAACACTGGACTTTCACAACATCTTAAGTTCATTGTTCAAAAGGCAGATGGAAATATTTCTGGATTACATGTAGTTGCTGAAATTTTTAAGCAAAGTAAAACTCTTACAGCTGTATAAATATTATGAAAGTATATATGTTACTCACACAGACTTTCAGACCACCGGAGTACTCTGAGTTCCTTCAGCTCTAGAGTCAGACCAACAGAACTTTGCACAGGGATGACAATTCGAGTTCAGAGAACCCTTACTAACCTGGGCCATGCAAATACTTTTTGTACCTCCATTCATGACAAATATAAATAAGGTTATATGTAGGCATATTACGTAAATCTTAGATTAGGGACTACCACTATGGGAGAGCCCTACTACTTGCATCGAAGTCTTACCAGTGGTTCTGTATTAGCAGGGATGACTGAACATTATTCCTTTTGCTCTCATATAGTGTCCATTCAATTTGTAATGGACACAGTGTCTTTAACAACTTTTCTCCAAATCCCATTTTGATTTCTCTTCCTTCCATCCTACTCTTCTTTCCCACAAGGACTAATGTGCTGTGTTTTTCTAAATAACCTGAACCTAGTATTTATTACTACCACTTGCTCCTCCCTTTGATTCCACTCCCCTTTGTACAGTGCATTCCCACTTCCCTTGACATGCCCAGGTTTTCCTCTGTACCTGTAGCAGTAGCTGTACAATATGACACTGAAGAAAATGCCTGCCCCATGTACAGAGTCCATTCCCGTTTCACTTGTTAAAGAGAGGAAATACGGAAAAAAGGGAACTTAGCTAAAAGAAAACCTAAGACAGTGATTAAAAGACTAAAATAACTCCTTGTTTCAGGCCACTCCATGAAGATACCATATAAGAAAGATATGATTAAAAGCACATCATGAGAATAAAAATAAACCCCAAACCAGTCGAATTGGTCTCCATGGTTCTTCATCTCGCAGCATAAGGAAGACAGGGAAGAAGGCTATCAGACATGAAAAATGTTCTTCTAAAGACAAACCATGTCCAAAAAGGAAAACAGAACTCATGAGTAGGAAAGGAAAAGACTACGAGTCTCAGCAGTCCAATACAGGGAGTAAGTAAAGCAATTATATTAAATGGATATTTTTAAAAGTATTAAAGTATTATGAAACAGAAATGAGGAAACAACAGAAAGCTTCACTCTATAATAAAATGTTGCCAAATACTAAAAGCCATTGCATTAAAAAAAAACCAAAACAAAAACAAACCAGAAACCAAAGCAAACAAAAAAATCCTAAGCTATTTAGACTTTTAAAAAAACAGTAGCAAAAATAATTTGCAGTCTGTTCCACAAGCAAAAAAGCAATATTAATTACAAAGAACATGAACTAAAAACTGATGCACTGAACAAAGGAGCAAACATTGAAAGCAAGCATTTAGTAACCTTTCCTAATCAGGCTTTAAGAGCTCTAGTATTTTGTGAAATGTTTGAAATAAGCACTGACCTACTTAGGATGTTCACAACCAATTTAAAAAAAATAGTGCCCTTAGTCTAGGAGCTGCTCAGTAAAGCCAGCAATTCCCCCTCCATTTAGTGCTGTGGTAACTTTGAAAAGTACTGCACAAACACTATCTCACTGCAATACTACTAATAATGATTTGAGTTCCAGATTAATCTCACATACCCTGTTTCTGTCAGAAATGTAATCGCCTTCAAGCCCCAGGGTGCTGCACTGCTAAAAGCTTACATCAGCGTCGGGCAGCGCGGGGCACGCGTGGGTCTGACCTGCCCCCTCTCCTCAGGGACACGAGCCAAAGAGGGCAGCTGCTGCTGCTGGGGAGGTGTCAGCAGGCACACCAGTATCCCCAATATCTGAAGGTAGTTTATGTACCTCTAATGGTTAGTCCATCCTGGCCTGAGTTATCAGCTAGGCAAGCAGCCAGCTCACAAATCCAAGGTGTGGGCTCCGTGCTCGCGAGCCGACTCGCATCTCATCCTGGCGCTGCTCCGCGGTGACACCGTTCTGTCCTCACAAGCAGGGCAGCGAGGAGCCCATCGCTCAGACCTGATGCTCTGACCCCCTGCAGAGTAGGGGGGTGTAACGCAGGCACCGTGGCACATGGAGAAAACTCACAAAAGCAGCAAAGCCAATTTTGAGCTCTACTGATTGCTATATTTTGCCTTTAGGTCAGGTCTGTGTCTCTAAAAATAAGTTTCTAACCTCTATCAGGTGAAGGTTCCTAACAGCAGCACTGAAAAGAACACTGAATGTGAATTACCTAAATTCCTGATGGAAATTAACCTAAAGCCTTTCCAGCAACGTCAGAAAGGAATTTTTGAGGGCAACTGAAGGAAGAAATATCCTGACATCCTGCAGGACAGAAACGCACTAGGGATTCTGAAATTAGGTAACGCATGGAAATAGCTATTATTCACCATCTCCTACAGTTAAAAATAAAGACACCTTCAAAACTAAGATACTGAAAGAAGCAGTTATCAGAGTAAATATTTGGTTCTACAAAAAAATTAAATATTATTTAAAGTCAATGAATACTACAGCTCCAACAAGAAAGTAAACAGTCCTGCCATCTTCCTGAGTAAATGATGACAAAGCAGTGGATTAAAAAAGGCAAAAGTTACCTACTGTGCTTTTTAATAGGAAAACACAACTACAGGGATTCATCTCTGCGGCTTAAACAGAAGGGGACAGGAGCTGGCCCTGCCGAACTGGGTGCCTACAGATGCATGGGCTGCTGACCTGAGAAGATGACAATCAAACCACAGGAGATCCTCCTCCAAAATCAATCCCCCATCTACAGTATAACGTAGAATTGACAGGTGGAAATGTATTACATTACTAGCTTGTTACTGGGATGAGAATATAACATTTTAATTATCCGTGCTGAAAAAAATCCCAACCACATGTCCCAGCTAGTTTGAGGATCATTTCCCATTTGACTCACAACACAGCACACACTTGTCTGAAGTGCTGACAACTATCCCCAGGACACAGCCTTAAGTAACTAACGCCAAAGTAGAGGCAGGTTCTGCCAAAACTATCTCATTAAAAATCTGTGTAAACCACAATTTATCCTCTCCAAACATATTTTAAACAGCTTTTAAATGATGGCATTTCTTTACTGTAACACCATTAAAATCTGAGGTACAGGTTTCATCCACAGGATTACGTAATGCCTGTCCAATACCAGCAAATGCAATAGCATACAGACTGCTGCACCACAGCAGTATGGCAATGCAAGGTTTAATATTCTTCCATTTAATTTTGCCTTATGCTGAGTAATTTTTGGCACCAGACTGAAGATGGCAATATCCTAAATAGGCATCAAATATTTTTTGATCATGAGCTCTGCAAGGTGGGATTGTCACTCACCACATGTCTTCATGGGGAATGCTTGGCTCCCAGCTTAGTGCCATCATGCAACTGGCCCCAGCACAAGGGAGATTTGGGCAGTAGGGTTTGGTTTATGCCCAGCACTAGGAAAACAAAGGTGGAGGACAAGGAAAGGAAGAAAGAAAAGTCCCAAGTAGCTCTTGGGGCCTTTTTGAAGCTGCACATGAGCTTGCACTGAAACAGCAGGAGGCTACCAGCTCTGGTGAGGTCCTTGAAAGGATCCCTGATGCAAACAACCTGACCAAGTCAAGGACACGTTCATTGCAATGTCATTAAAATCCCTGGGCCATGGTATGGGCTGCTTCTGTACATGGGCACAGAATACAGTAAAGAGGAACATTAATTAATTATTTGACATCTGAGTGTGCTGCCAGGCACCGCAGGCTTTAAAGCTTTCCTACAGCAATCCTCTAACTCCCAAGAACAAGGTCTATGTAGGCATTTCCTCTCTTGATCCTGAAATCGGCTTCAGGAGCTACTCTAGGTTTAGTAGCAATGTGTGTTTTCACATGGTGGTGTAGTTCCAGTCAGGACTAGGGTGGGGTTTGTACGGGACATGCTCTGAATCATGAAAATCAACCATTTGCCCTGGAGATGCTATCCTTTGTATTTGACTGAAAATTATGGGAAAAGGAATAGGGGCAAGGGACTGTCAAGATTTACAGAAGGCCAGTAGTGGTATGAAAGCAGATCATGTATCTTTAACTGCTGACCAAAGTCTGATCTGTTAAAACACTGACTACTTAAATATGTGACTGTTATGAGTACCTTATCACTGCAAATATTTTTGCACACATTTGTCGAGTTTTCATTTAAAATGTCTTTCAATGGTTGAATAGGTAAGATGTCACATTGCACATAAAAATAATAAAATCACTTACGTGTCATGTTTTTCAGCCACTACAAAATATTCTTCCCTGCCTCTACCTAATGTTCCTACAATTTTTCCACCTTTTCAAATTCTAGGGAACAAAGTAAGAATAAATTTGTGCAATAACAAGCCTGATCTTGTGAGACACAGAGCTCCACATTATAAGATAAAACACATCAATGTAACCTTGTTTAAGTTGATCATGGAAATGAAAGCACTAGGGAAACAAACAAAAAAAAAACCCAACAACCAAATCCACAGCTTTTTCACTTATAGCCAAATATCTAGCTTCCCTAATTTTAAACAAATATTAATTCAGTAGACTTAAGCTAATTTTCAGTAAAATAAAGTAGCTACCTTATGGCTGAGATACTTGATTTGATAGCAACTCTCCAGCTCCTTATTCAGATTCAATTAGACCATGTCAATTTTAGTAAACACTTTGGAGCCTCCAAACAAAGAAGATAAAACGTCTATATGGAAATACTGTGATACATTTTATTGAATTCAACCTGTTTCTCTTTTCAGGTACAGAGACCACACAGCTTACTGAGGCATCCATGGCCTGCCTCTCATTGCATGAATGAAATTTTTGAATTTACTGCAGATGATGGGGCAAGGGAAAATTCCTGGGAAGAGCCAGTGACTGGAAGTAAACAGCTGCTGCCAGAATAAATAATCTCACCTGCAGTGCATCTCCTGCCTGCAGAGGGATGTGCTTGGGGCTGGGGGCTCTGCTGGCAGCCCATGCCCACCCTGGGAACACGGTTCCAGGCACCAGAGACTGGGACAGCCCAAACTCCCATTCCTGTATATGCTGCCAACCTGCTGTATCAGCTCAAAGCACTTTGAATTACAGGGTTTCTCCTGTGGAAAAAGAGTGCAGAGACATTTCTTAAGTACTTATCAAAGCAAGCAGGGGTTTGACTTGTTTTATAATTAGCAGCTCTTTGAAGCCTTTGTGAGATCTGGGATGTGAAAAATAAGTCTAGTGGCCTAAACATTGTAACTTAAGTTGCCAAAACCATATAAATACATGTATATATCTTGGGCTATTTAATCACATTTGCCGCCATGCAGGTATAAATTTATAAAATATCCTTTGTACACACACACATGCAGATCATGTCAAAAACAACTCAGTCTTCAACTAACTTATTCACAGCCATATTGCAAACAGAATTACTCCAAGTAACATCATGTTTAAAAAATGTAAATGCATGTTTTGCACATTATGAGAGATATTTTAAAACAACTGTCTTGGTCACTCTTCTCTACATTCAATTAGCAAACATTTCTACATTTTACAGGAATATTCTGTAATGCCAATTTAAATATTTTTCACATTGAGTTGGATAAAAAACATAAAGCACTGAAAGACCAAATGATACACAGTAACTGCGGAGATTTTATGTCAAGCAGGATATATAAATAAGAGAAGATGGAATAATTGCTAGGTCACAAGTGCCAATAATTCACAAACATTAACAGTTTGAAACAGAGTAACATTTGGTGGAGACTCATTTTATGGGGTCTGTAGTGACCCCTTTTAACATATTGCATATATTTTCAAGTCCTGTTTTCCAAAAAAAGCTTCACAACTCTCAGCAGAACCTACACTACCTTCTAGTATTTCTGTCAGAATATTTACTAACCATGATAATATTCATAATACAGAGAAGCTTACTATTTTTAACTTTCAGTATTCCACTAAATGTAGTTTGCCTTTCTCCTATCATTATGCTTCTCCAGTTTTAGTATTTTTTTTCTTATCCCGACACCATAAAGTGCCTACTTTCCTAGAAGGTTAAATCCAATGCTCATATATGTTTATTATGAAGACATCCCAGACATTTGTTTGCCTGCTTGCTGGTCTTTATCTAAATTGGAACTTTACAGACAAGCCAATGTGACATACCAGTTCAGCTAGTTTTTCTAGAATTTTTCACACTTTTAATTTTTTTTTATAATATTCACCTTTTTTTTGTACTAGGTTCCTATTTTTTTCAAGGTGTTGAATTAGACACCACAATTGCATGTGGCCCATAAAAGTGGCAACATAACAGTGAATAGTTTTGTGGCCAGTGCTACTTCTTTTGATGTGAGACCAAATGAAGAAATTAATTCACATTAAGCTTTCAAGAAAGAAGAGAGATGGGTATTGCAACATCCAGATTCTGTCTCAGCAGAATTGAACCAGGCAGAAACAAGTATGATAGTAGGAAAAAAACACAGGTGCAAAGGGATAAGAATGTATGTGTTGTACAATTGTGTATAGTCATTGTCCTTTTCCAGAGTGACAGACAAGAGAGGACCTAAACAGAGATATATAAATTGCTTTCATTATTGTAGTAGTGTTGAGGTATTTTTTCTTTCTTTAAACAATAACTCTTGATTTTATTTTAAGCCACAAACAGGAAAGAACCACTAAAACAAGCACTTTTAAAGGCTGCTGCCGACAGCAGCTCTGTCTTAAGAAGAATTTGGCACCTTCAGCTCTCCAGACAACTTCACATTTTCATTTGACTTATTGAGGTCATCTTAACACCACTCAGTTTTGTAGGTACTTGATCCTGTCATCAAGGCAATGTATCACAAAGTGAATTCTGTGCAGACGCTTCCACTGTGCTGCTGTCCTGCATTGCAAAACACTGGACTTAGTTCAGGAAACCTCCCTTCCCATGCTATGGCACTTGTCCAGCAGCATCCAAGTATTTGAACTGCAATAATTAGTGGCATACTAATGTAAATGTCACATTATTAAATTTGTTTGTTTGTGGTTTTTGGTTTTTGTTGGGTTTTTTGTTTGTTGTTTTTCGGTTGGTTTTTTTTTTTTTTGTTATGGGAAAACTGAGATAGGAATCTCAGATCCCCTTGCTAGTTTATCCTTTTAAAATATACACAGTAAGTACATCAGAGTCTCACTGATTGATTTATTCCACAAATATGAATAAGCACAGTTTTGGATACAAGGGTTAAAAAGTATTGACTGTGTTTTTCCAACAAATATTAAAATTGAAACACCAGGATAAAATTCTTTAAACATTAATGTGACCATTAAAATTTGTATAGCAATTTACAGCTGTACAACATTTATGATTTTATATGTATCTTCTCCTGGCTAATGTGCAAGATTAACGCTAACTAAAATTGTATTAAGTTTCTTTGATTTAACATTCATAAAACACAGCCAAAACTACTTAGGGCTCAAAAATACAAAAGTATTTCTATTATTAGTTCATAGCATTTGCAAGATGGGAATTGACCCTTGCACAGGGTCAGCTACAGCACTGGTATTTAAATTCAGTACTCTGAAGGATACAGGGATTGAACCTGTCAACAATATCAGTGGCACCTTCATTTCATGTTCTAAAAACAGAAACACCAAGAAATAATTAAATTCACCAACACATACACAACAATAATCAGTTCTAGAATGAACCAGAAGATTTTTTCCGTAGAAAATAACATTTTCACCAAACCAAAACTCAAACAATTCACTTGCTTTTAACAAACTCCTCACTGGTTATTGTGAAGCAGCATTGACAGAAATTGTGTCATTTATGGGTTCAGTCAAAAGAATTCAACAAAATGAGCTACTACGTCCTGATCCCAAGTATGAACCTCTGTTTTTATTAAGCCTCTGCATCATCACACTTTTGGTACATTAATGCAGATGGCAAGAGTTGCTTCACTCTGTGTTGAACTACTGGCACATTTCTCAGAAATGCACCCTTGGTGGTCAACAGGATATATTATGGCTCTAAGTAACCTACAACAGCGTCCAGGTGGGAGCAAGCTCTTTAAACCAGCAAATTAATAGATATGTTCCTGCATGGCAATCATACATCCCTAAATGAACACATTGTGTTCTAACAAGAAAAAATTATTTTAAAAAAATTTGCAGCAACAGGGTTTTTTGCTCTTTGTATTGCCCATTTTGAGAATCTTTCCATGGTAACTTGCTCTTCTTCTCTCAGTCAATATGATACATCCTGTTTCAATTCAGCAGATGTTTCCTCTTATTATTTTCTCTAAGATTCATTATTTATTCTACATTAATGTGTACTGCATTGCATCTGCCATCTGATAACCTAGGCACATAAAATATAAAAATCCTTTTATACTCATCTGCAAGGTCCCTCAAAACTTACTGCTTGTGCTAGCTGAGCTCACCCACCTTTTAGGGATAAATCCTGGAACCACTGACCACGCTGGGAGGCCCTTTGCCTGCAGGCAATCAAATCTGCTTGCATTAGTCCCAAGGACAGCTCATCATTACTAGGAGTTCCAAACCTGCCCACTAAGGACAGCTTACCTTCATTATTTCTCAGCCAAAATGAAATGGAAAAGCACAGCTGTGAGAAATACTCATATATGTCAGAACCACCAATACAATAGGAATATGATAGCATTAATGTCTAGATGGATAGTGTGCCTGAACTTTTCTAGCTTATTTTAAAAACGTCTCACGTTGTGGCCTGTCTGAATTCTAAATTTCATGAACCTGAAGCAAGATAAAGGTATGGACTTGCACTCTGATAATTATTTAAATACAAAATACAGAAGCAGTCCCAGCAACAGAGAATGGCACAGAGAGACTCTTTCACTCATTTCTGAGTACCCTAATCACTTCATTCCTAAAGCACTTAATTGAGAGTAGGTCAGTTCAAAGAAATGCATTTTACCAAAATTTCACTTCCAGTGTAAGAACTTTAATCAGTGTGTTCATGAAGTGACATTTAAGATAAACCACCCTCCTCTGCATTCCTCTATTATAGACCAAAACCTGTAAATGCCAGAGGATCATCTCAACATCAGCTATCTAATTTTGGGCTTCCCCCCACCCCCCACCCCCGCAGGCCTCCCTCCATTTCAACACCTGCATCTCCAGTCTGCACCCAGAACATCTGGATACCAATTTTTGGTGGCTCCTGTTGTGATAATGCATCTTTCTGGACTTTCAGGGGAGAGAGGTGGGGAGGGGGGCCAATACTCATGACACCTCCATGTTGTGTTTGTTCCAAATGTTAGCTAGGAAAACAATGACACAGACAGAGGGCTTCCAGAAACCCAGCGTCACGTTCCAACTCTTCAAGTTTATTAATGAGTTTCCCCTACAACTCATATCTCGTAAGACCTAACTCTGAACGCAAGAGTTCCTCCAAGGCTGAGAAGTAGCTTCTCCTTAGGAAGGAAGTGTCACAACTACCATCTACTTCTTGCCAGACCTTCAGAGCATCTCCAGGCACTGTATGGCACTGAATGTCAGTGTGTTCCAGAGCTTCATGAAATCAAACATAACAAGAAACAGGTTATCACCTCCTGCTATTATAATTAGTGCCACTTAATGCTTCAAAGAGGATCAAACAACAAGGGGCAGTCAGTGAGTTCACTGGATGAAGAATAACATGCTGCTCATTAAAAAGCAGTAGCTTTCCTGCCATCCTGATGGTATCACCAGGACCACCAAATGGAGGGAAACTGCAGTCTTTGTGTAGACCCAGGAGCTCTCATCACTCACAGCTCCTCAGGAACACGCTCCATGTTTGGCTTGGAACCACGACTGCGTATCACTTAGTAACAGGGTGAAAAACTTCAGAGATGGGTTTTTCCACAGCAATCACAGACAGGCGGTCAATAGTCCTCACCAATTCTGGAAAAATACTATTTTTTGATTTAGTGCATTTTGGTAAGAAAAAAAAATAAAAATTGTGCATTGTGGCAAAGGATAAGGACTCAGAGGAAGTTCCAAATCTTACTTGCTTACTTTTCAAGAGACTGTTACGTATGTGGTTAAGCAGAACACAGATGCACAATATGAAGACCAAGGAAAAGAAATGGCACTAAATAAATCTTGGTATAGGAGGGAAAGTATTGATATTAAAGGCCAGAACTGACATAAGTGGTGAAATATATCTTTTCATATGAGACAAGGTTTACCTCCTAAGGAATCAGGCATAAAATCCTGCTTAAAGACACATAACAGAGAGGTATGACAATCTGCAGAACTTTCTGTCATCAACCATAGCACTTTGTCTCTTTCCAAAGAGAACCTGGGGAAAAGTCTGCTTCTATCAACTTTCCAGGGTAATCTATTAACCAGTGAGAAGACAAGCAGTCGTATTTCTTCTTTTCATAGTCACTGAATGCTCCACTTTAATTGAAGATCCCTTGGATAAAATAGAAGTTTGAAGTTTGTCATTGAAATTAAACTACATTTCAGCCATGGGCTACAAAGAATCAGTGATTAAATTAGTACTTAATTCCAAGCCATGCTATAGACCTGTGCACATTATCAGAAAATGACCAAACTGTAGAAAAAGTTGCTTTTCACTACGTAATATTGCATGTAATTTTCTAAAAATTGAGGCTCTAGAGAAGTTAAATTTTACCTTCTTTTCTCACTACTAAACGAAAATTAAACCTTCAATTTTACCTAGGTATCTGAGTTAGTGTATCTGCAATTTTGCACCGTTTGGGTAAACATAATCATCAAAAAGAAACAAAGACACAACATGTTTAACCCAAGCAACAAGCCACCCAATCACCCCTTGCTGCCCGCCACATGCCACCTTGCTGTCCTCCTCACCTGCGTGGCTGTTTGGGGGCATGGTTAGTGTCACGTTAGAAGTAAACTTTGAGGAATAAAAAAGGGGAACGGAGCAGGATTGCCTCTCTCAACATCCAAGAGTGTTTGCTTAGAGCTGTCTAGTCCAAAACAGCACAACTGTTCTTTTATCAAAGATGCATAACCAGTTTTAACCCACACAATGATTTATCTCAGCAGACACCTTTCTGGCATAACCTGTGAGGCCCTCATTCCTAGTCTCGCCAAAAGCAATCCCCACTCTGCAAACAATTACATTTACAGACACACATGATTTATGTTAGAAGTGCAACACCTGAGTAGAAAAAGAAACATTTATAGACTACTTCTGCAAAACTTCAGATAGAAGCAAAAAAAGCTCCACTTCTCAGTACAGCAAACTGCCAACACCTGTTTCAAGAATTAGAACTGGGTTTTTTTCAACACATTGTTCAATACAGTTTATACAACACAAGAAAGATAAATGTCTTAGCAATATGAAGGATGTTGAAGGAAGCTTCATAGAAGCTGGAAGTGTTTGTTAATGTAGAAAGTACAGAGAAAATTACTTGCATATCACGTATAGCCTGCACTTTATCCATGGAGCACAGGCTTCCAGAGCCTTTTTACTCAATCACTAAGTTCTTCAGAGGTCTTGGTAGGATTTGAAATATCTGACTTAAATTGTCAAATGTTTTCCAAATAAACAACAAATAGACCGAAACATTTCAGGCGTATGGGGGTGGGGGGCAGAAAATGGTGGCTTTGGGGCACAAATAAACAAAGGCACAGCAGCTGACAGGTGTACACAAGAGACAGAGGGAGATTCAAGTGTGAGCTACAGCAGAGAATTCTACAGAGAGGCAGGAGGTGAGTGACTTTTCCAGACACTTCAAAGAACAGAACAGACTGTCCTCCAGCTTGGAAGCTCTTGAACACATGACTCGGTTAAAGCCTGGCTCCTGCTCCATAAGAGCTTCAGCAACAGAAGTTGAACACTGCTACGCAGGGAAGCCCATGGCTCAGCTTGCACTGCTCTTACCAGCCTGGAAAGCAAAGCCAGAGGCAGACACAGGTTCTCCTCCCACCTCTGTCATCACAAAAAGAAAGGCAATTGCAAAAGGATACAAGTCTAGACCCTTAAAATGAGTAAATGCCCCTCAGTTACAGTGCACATGAGGGAATCAATCATCATGCGAATTTGGAGTGTAATCTCTCTGATGTGGTGGGCAGAACAGTACTGCAGCACTCCCAGTAACTCTGATGCAGTAATGGCTCAGCACTGTCCAGAAACAACCACTTGTTATTTAGAAAGAATAATTCTTTTCCTCCTGGAAAGCAGCAATTGCTTTATTTTGCTTTAGAATAGGTAGGATATTAGACAAGTTAAAACTATGCAAATGTAGTTACAGAACATTTACGGTTTAATTGCTATGCCAAGAAACATAAAAGAAGGTTGCTAAAGCAGTGGCATCTCTGCTGTGCCCTTGCGTAATTTTACACCTCTGCTTTGCTTCTTGCACATAACCTGATGCAGGGTAGGTTAGGCTAGCATTTTACTACTGAATGTACGGAGGACCATAAAAAAGGCACACAGGGACCCCAAACCAATTTTGCCATGGGACACTTAAGTTCAATATTCCTTGAGTTGTTATGATTTTTATCTGTATAACCTTAAATTTGCATTAGTGCAAGTTCCTACTTTGAAATATGTAGTCATTTTATACAGTTTAACGTGTCTTCTCATAGACATCATTTTTATCATTCCTCAGGCAGCCCATCCCTCCCAGCCTTCAAGCATCAACATCTAACAATGAGTGCTTATTTGACAGCCTGCTTTGTTCCTTATTCAGATTTATCATTTCACAAGCACTGAGCCCCAAGGCACCATCTCAGCCATATATCCATTTACTCATGGTCTACAAGAACTTGTAAAGCCTTGCCTGGTATGCAAGGGAATGCAGCAATTGTTTCATGTACGTTCAATGGTGGAAAGGAGAACTCACTCATTTCTTTCAATTTTTCAGTCTGATCTACAAACTTGCACCAAACATTTTTAATGGGCTAAGAATAAAGTTATTGTAATTAGTTATAAATTTTGAAGTGTTGTATCAAACTTATGATCATAGATTGTAATCTATGATTATAGTTAGTTTCTAATAGAAGTTTCTCAACATGTTAGACTTTGCCAAAAATAACACCTGGGCATTACAAACTAGCATTTACAAATGTAATTAGAGATTTTACAAAAGATGAAGCTTGACTAAAAAACAAAAAAAAGGTCTTTTCCTTCATCATCGCATTCTACTTTGGAAACCTACATCTCTCATCTTGAGTAGAACAGATCAACTAAAATACACATAAATGCAGACTAGGGATGTAACTCACAATGTTTATGAGGTGGTTTTTCAATGTTTATATGTTTATACATAATTGGAGGGGGAGAGGAAGAAAGAATGAAAGAGCAGGGAACAACACAGTCTCAACACACCTGCAATTGGGAGAGTACAGGGTAAAGATAGGTGAGAATTTTGTCACCAAAGCTTTCAGTGGAAATATCAATACCTTGACATCCTTCTAGTACCATAAAACTCCACTTAAAATTGTCATAATTCATCAGAAGTAGAGAATTGTGTATAAGATGGGGTAGTAAGGACAGAGTTGTCATACAGATCCATGGGAATTTAAGACATTTTCTCATTTGTTTGCTGACCATCAGCTCACAGGACATTGCCATGATCTGCTAAAGGAAAGCACAGTGGTTCTAGAGCTGTAACTTCATTCATCACATACATATCCTGCCACAGAGGGCACGGCATGCTACATAGAGGCATTAACAGTAACCTTTGTCCAGTTAGATTAAGTTGAGAAGCTACTTCAGAGTAAGTTCAAGTTTACAGTACTGTGTGTGTATATATAATGCGCATATATTTATGTGTGTGTGTGTCTGAGTTTATGTTGTGCCTTTTTCAAAGCACACTTTACAAAGCAGTAATATTTATTTACTGTTGATAAATCCCTGGATTTGAATGCAGTAACATGCAAATAGAATAAGAAAAGGGTATTTTTACAAGGAAAAAAATGTCTTTTTAAGAATTCATCTCCCATCCCAGTTATCCAGCTGCCTCTGGGTTTTCACCTCAGTAGCTGACTTGGTGGTGAAATGCTCCTGCCCTGAGCCAAGGCCAATTGCAGCTGGGACATGTGAGATGGCTGGTTGCAGAGCTGGGAGGTGAGGGAAGATGCTGCAGATGTGCCAACCAGTAGGTCTTTACTTTTTTTGCAGCCTCAAAGTGAAGGAGACCACCTCAAAGTGAATCAGGAGCACCAACTGGATCTAAACTGTCTAGATGGTTTTCCTCCAAGTTTTATAACTTGTTTAGCTTGTTTTGTCCACATGCAGTCATTACTTATTTATTATATATAGACTGTCAAATATGGGGCTTTGTGGAGAGGAAAAAAAGGGTTTTGTAGTGCTGACTGACCTACATTCCCATGAATAAAGTTTCTCTTCCTTTCATGTTGGTTGTAGTTGGAAGAAATATCCACAAAGTGTACTGTGTTTGGGGAAATAAATTCAACTGATTCTCTATTCCCATACAGCTGGTAGTTTTTTCTGAGGCCGTTTTCACACAGGAGTTTTATTATTTTCAATGTAGTTCAAAAGTGGGGACCATTATTTGCTACGGAATTCCCTTCGTAATTTGAATTTAAATAATCTAACAGATCTGAAGAATAAGTAATGGTGGATATAAATTTAGGCTACGTAAAGAACAAAGTCTGCATCAGGACCAGCAAAGCAGGATGCTCCCATGCTATTGCTGCACTCTCCATCACAAATATGGTGCTCTGACACTGCCAGGGCATCTTTTGTGGCCTGTCAACAAAGCCAGCAGTTCCTGGCCTGTGGCATTAAAAATATCAAACTTCTGAAATGTACAAGCAGGAGATTTGCTCTTAATGAGCAACTTTTAGTACCACGAGAGTGTGTACAAAGGGTGACTCACTAGATGCTATTTTTGAAAGCATTAGGATAGAAATTCAGAATATTAACTTAGTAATTTTGTTTAATGAAGTCTGGTATAGGGTTTGTGAAGTGGAATTTTTAATTCTCCAGTTCACTATATTTTTTTTGTATTTTGAAATGCAAGAATATTTGTTACTGATTCATTTGTACTCTGCTCTACCAGTAATTTATCCTTCCTACATCATACTCGAAAAGTTCTTATGACGTAAGTTTCTGGTCACTAGTCTAACAATATCCAAGGTGGACAGAGTAATACCTAAGAAATCATGACTTTAGCACCATTGCAGTCTCCATACACTCACTCCTAAGATTGCATAAGACAGACCTGGTTTTCTCTAACATCCAGTTGTGTTTACACCATGAATTTTACCTGGAGGGCCAATGTGGGGAAATCCATCTATGCATTATTTTTTTACTGCACATATTAAGTGAGTTTTAAGGAGGCAATAATGCTACTGGGGATATTTACAGTTTTTATTTTCCTTAACTGAGGTATAAAAAACAGAGGCAATTTTACTCCTTCCCAGTTACCCTCTAAAATAATTTAGCTATTATTGTGCTTCAAACTACCTATTTTTTTGCACCTAACTTCATTATTCCTCTTTTATTATTATTTGAAACCACTTCCCTTTTCTTCCTCTACCACTTTAAAATCCTTTTTCCCTGTCTATCACAATTCTTATGTGCTAGTTTCTCACTTCAACTGAAAGTAAATTGTTTCCTAAAAATACATTCCTCTCCTAAGCCATTTAGTCCCAGACTACTATAAAGGGAAAATGATTGCAAATTAATTGAACCAAACTTTATCACCACACCCCCAATCTCTGTTCTGGTCTCTCTTTGTTTGGAGATGGATAAAAATCATGCAAACCACATCTCTATAAAAGAAATCTTATTTTTTCAGCATAGCTTTTTGTCAGAGTGTTATTCTGACATGTTATCTAGGTAAAAAACTGTTTGATAACCTGACCCTAGCTTTGCTTATACACCACTGCTCAAGAAAATATGTTTACATGATTGTTTTTAAAGTTAATATTATTAATAAAACCTAAGCACCTACAACTGATAAAATGCAGACTTCAACATGAAAATAATTTTTGTAATTCTTGGTTAATAATGATGAACTTCTATTGATGAGACTTTAGAAATCAGCAAAATCATCGTTCACAGACCCTAAGGGAAAAATACACATCTCGAGAGTGATCTGCATATCAGGGTCAACTATTTCAACTAATAAATTATCAATCCAGATGGGCACAATATCTAAGTTTCATTTCAAAATTTGATACCTCAAACTATTTCATTTGGTGATATGTATATTTCCTTACATTATAAATGTTTCACAACTGAGACAGAAATTTTATAGCAAGTAACCTTACCCTCAACTCTAAAATTATTTTTATTTCATCGAATCATAAAAATAAATAACTTCAATTCTACTACACTCATAGCTGGCTGTTGGACAAGCATGGAGGCACACACATTTCATTTGTTTCTCTCTTTGATGTTGCTTTTAGTATCTGTGAGCATCAGTGCAGGAAAACGAAAAGCATCTGCAGAGCAGGGATGCTAATTCTGCAGATGCTTCTCTTCTTGATTTCTCCCAGTTTAAAAATGTGTCAGTGCCACTCACTCCTTTACCTGTCATGACCTAGACAAGAAAGGACAAGTAAGACTGCCCTCATCTGGCAACAAAGTAGTTAATAATAGGTGCAAACTATTTTCCTGGATACTCTCAGCACACACTGGTGAGAACAGAGGACATGAAACAAAACAGGCTGGGTGGGTGCAATTAAAATCATGTCCATTCTCCAGCACTGGTATAAATTCCACTGAAAATCCCTTTTTCCCATCTGCCATTTACCCATTTCCCTTCCTTCCCCACACATACATATGATAACACTCCCAAGGCCAAGATAAAAGACATAACCAACAACTTTCTTGATAAACATCAGAGGAGCCAGGAGTATCAGCTCAGAAATATCTCCAAGATGTGCCTCACTTGAGTAATCCCGAAATAAAAAAAAAAATTAAAAAGAGGAAAGATCTCTATGGGCCCTGCAGGCATGAGATCCGGGAGGGGAAAGCAAGAGGACCCTGTGGCCTGCCAGGGGATGGCTGCTGGCACCGTCACATGGGATTTAGTAGATTAAGCTAGTGACTTAACAAAGGAAATGTTTAAGGAAAGACTGGAGGTGGCATCTAGTGCCATGGTCTAGTTGACGTGGTGGCGCTCAGTCATAGGTTGGATTTGATGATCTCAGAGGTCTTTTCCAACCTGATTGATTTGGTGATCCTATTTAAAAAGCTCTGGATAGCACCAGTTGAAGCACTGTATGTGTTGTGAGTGATGACCAATAACTTTCTGATGAGAGAGCGGAAGCCACAAAGCTGTCACATGCCAAGAGCTCTCCTGAGAGCTTGCAGGTAGCAGAAGGAAAAAGTGTCAAGGAAATAGAATATAAAGGTGAAATTTACAACATACTCAAGTTGCATGACAGACTAATTCACTCATTATCCAGAACTACCTAATCTCCTAGGCACTGAAACTCAATAGGTGACTCCTTACGTACTGTTTCCAGGGAAACTTTCCTGTGCACTACCTTAATTACCCACATATATGCTTATGGTAGACAGTCATCTGCTGATCAGCTGTGCTCCACGACATGTAGGCTCCAGCAAACAGCTTAAGTCAGTTAAAAACACTGAAAAATGAGATGTGGCCAATGCTGCAGTAGTGGCAGCAATGGTGGAAGCACATGTATGCACTTCACACTTTCAATCACTGAATAAGCATTTGAAAAGCAAGAACTGTCTTGGAAACAGGGACCAGATAAACACTCCAATCCCCACCTTGGAGCCTGGTTCTGCCTGTATTTGTTCCATAACTGTTGAGTTCTTGGCTGCAGAGTGACCCCAACTCAAAGAGTGGACAGTACTTAAAACTTCACTCTTCCTCCTCTCACACAAGACATGGCAGGCTGATGCTCATCTAAGCTAAACTGCATGGACCACTCCCCTGAGATACCTGTTCTCCTTATACAACTGACATGCCATGACAAACACCTAAGGCAAGCAGGCAGGATTTCCTGTTTCATGTCTCCAGGGCTGCCCAGGCAATGCGGGTAGTTATGCTGGACTGGATGGGAGAGCATCACCCTTCTGGAAAAGCCATCTAAAATTTAGTGAGGCAGTGCCTAGATGAGACACCTAAATAGAAAACTAGATGCCATCCCAAAGGGTGCCCATGCAGTCCTGGGAGAGCTGAGTCACAACAGCTGTGCATCACCCATATCTTAAGCTTTATCTATTTTAACACCTGGAACAGATGTTAATATTACTTATTCATGTTAACTCAAAATTAATGCTATTGTGGGGAAATCAACTATTTTGATGTATATTTTTAAATGTGAAATAAAGGTGAGGGCCTCTGAACTAGTTTAGCCACAGAAACTGACTGTTTGCATTCTTTTCTAGGTCACTAAGAATATTTATTAGGAATCCCATAAACATAAAACACTGAAGTTTTTTTTGTGCACATTTTGGGCTGAGTTTTTATAGCAAAAACATACCATTAGTTAATTGGACCAAGATTTTTAAATTTCTACTGAGAATGAGATACATAATTATAAAATTGTTTAGATTTTCATAGCCACATCACTCCCCCCCCCCCCAAAATAAAATATCCCCTGTTTTTTGTAATAGATGTAACTATAAGAGGACTAGTGAGGCAATGCAGTCATGTCAAAATAACAGTACTTGCCTTCATACCTGCATTTAAGGTTTTTTTTGAATATGACTCAATGTCAATTAATAGATACTGATCTTAAACAATCAAAACATCACCACCTAAATAAGAAGGAAAAATAAGAAAACACTTTCTAAAATTCTCATTTTTCACCTTGTTTTCATACACTGAAGTATATAAGTAACTCAGTTACTCAGTTTTAATCACTATCTGAGCTAGTTCATCCTGTATGTGATTTGCACGTGGTACAGAAAAAGGCTTTTTAACAACCCCTTTCACATGGCAGCCAACTACAAACCTTTCATCATATGCAACTCAGCTGCTGAATAATAGTGTTTTTTAAAATAAGGAAATAACATGAAACTCTAAATTATCAAAAAAACTTACAAAAGGATCAGCTGTAATAAAAGCTAATCTATTTTCTGTAAATAGTAGGTTGTTTGGGTGGGGGGGGGGGAGGATTTTTTAGGTTTTTAGTTTATCTATTTCTTTGTTTTAAATCTCACCATTCAACTCAAGAAACACAAGAGAATCCTGCATGCTTCTTCAGGGAAAGTCCAGATCAGCTCCTTCATTTGCTGGGGAAACCACAGTTACACAGTGTCTATTAGGCCTATGTTTAGCTTCCAAGAAGGATGAGGTCCTAGTGCTGGACATTGCTGCACCTGGTTTCTCCACACCTTGTGCATCACCAGAGGTCACTGTACAGCAAGGGAGGAAACTCAAAGTGTGAAGGGCAGAACCCACAGATATCATCTTTGGTGGGGATGAGTCTAAGCCAGGAAATGGGATGCAAAGGGAGAGTGGAGGAGCTCACATCAGCCTTTTCTGTGTGCATGCCACCTATTTCATCTGGGACTATGCCCTTCTGCTACTGCAAAGTCCCAGGCCACAAGTGGTGCAGGAGGCAGGAGAGGCAGCTTAAATATCCTCTTCTGCCAGGTCCAGTCTGAACCCACAGCCCAAACCACCTGACCAAGGCCTCATCAACACATTGTAGGAAATGCTGAAACAAGGTCTCTTAGTGAACTAGCTACACTCTGCATCAAATTACAAAAGAGTATTGAGGAGGGAGAGAGCAGTGATGCTACAAAGCCTAGTGATTTACAATATCGACCCAAGAAGAAAGAGGCCTTGCTTTCAGTATCTCCTGTTTGTTTTATAAAATACCTTAAAAACTCTTCATCGCATAAATCTATAAATGAACAGTCCTGTTAAATTCACATAAATTGGGAATGTGAATGAGGGGTGAAAGACAAAAAAATACAGGAAGCATTTTCCCCATGCAATGGTGTGCATTGAGTTACAACAACTTTATCTGCTGCCTATTGAAAGCAAATCATGGAGAAGGAAAGATGAGTAAGTTTTGTCCAAGCACAAATAAAGTCAGGCTTTTGCTAAAAAATGTTGATACAGAATAAAATATGTTCTAGCTTCATCTCCTGTTCAATCTCCTTTACTGGTAGACATTCTATCCCTAATGCAAGTGAGGAATTTCTGCAGGTTCACTGAGCCCCAGGAACTGCACTGATGAGGCACAGGCTCACTGCAGAATAGCAATGTATTCTAATTCTGTTTTATTTATTTTATACCGCAATACTTTATATCTACTTACATTTATTTGCAAATGTTCTGAAGCTTAATAAATTAAAAATAGATGTATCTTTTTAACAAATACATAGTTAAAAACAACAAATAAGAACCCTAGTACTGGAAAATGCAGGCACAAAGTTATAGTAATTAAAGTACACTGATAGAACAATACAAAATACCATTTATGAAGCTCTGTCTTCTATGTTAAAAGACAGACAAATTTACAAGACCAGTCCTCAAAAGATGCTGAATGGCTCAGTTCTGTCACCTGTTAAGACTCAGAGTCTGGCCCAAGCAATTTCACTCAGAAAATTAAAATATTTGAACAGGCAGATGCAAGGTGTAATGTTACCCAATAAACAGCACTCACCTTCTAGAGTTCTCAATCAAAATGGGTTCTTGTGACTGCAGAGTGAATCCTGTTATCAATACAGATAATGTTGGGGTCTCTTCCAAGGGACCAGCTGCAACTCTGCTCTCCTGAGATGCTCAATATCAAGCACCTTGACCACAGTGCATAAAATGTGCCAAAAATCCCTAAAAATCACTAATAATTAAACTCTCACCAGCCCCAGGGATTCATGATGAGAACTTAATTCAGTGAGGTCTTAAGAATTCAAATTTGGAGAGGTTTCAACCACTCAGTCCCTGACACACAAAACTTTTAGATGTTTTTAATTTCAGTATGTTCACATAGGTGAACACTTCACACGACCTAACTTTTGCTACCTGGTGGCAGGTTAGCATCAGAGAAGACATAATAAAGTGCAAAATATTTTTTATTATTATTTTTGCATTGCCTAACACTTAACACATTTTCATAGTATTTCCTTTTTCTCAGAAAATAACAGAATAATTGCATGTCTTTTTGAATCATAGAAATAGATAACATCTGGTATACGAGATGACTAAACAGTTTGAAAATAAAACATGCAAAATCCCAATTCAGTGAGTTGTTTAAAAGTGATCTTTCAGCTTTAAATAAAAATGTTGGAAGAGACTAAAATTTATGTTCTTAAACACTTGCTAAATCAGGCTTACCTGATAAAATTTACTGTCTGTACTATCAGAACTGTTATTGCCATCAGTTTAAAAGCATAACTGAGATCTCAAACTACAGCCTTGAACTGTGCCAAAATACAGACAATTGGTGACTATTTCAGAAGTGCAACTGAAAAAGCTGTGTCATTGCTAGGAAGCCTTTTTACAGGAAGATTTATGGTAATAATGAAAGCTCATGCCATCTTTTTTCATTCCTTTTATTCATTTTCCTTTTCCTAGAGATGAGATAAGCAGCAGCTGATGTAGAGAGGGCTGTTGGCATAGACTGGAAGATGCTGATGCACATGATTGAACGGATACTGCTATTTTTTCCCCCTCTTCTTTTCTTAAGGGACATTTTTCTGAAACTGTTTCACAACACCAAATCAGAAGGATGTAAACATGAATAGATGGTACCTATATTCTAATTAAGTAATTAATACTGTGAACTAGATATCAATCCAGTCATGAAGTACTTTCTGAAATTTAATAGTACTTCAAGAGTAGACTAGATAAAGACCATTAATCTTTGTGGAGTATGTCTCTCTACACACTATGGAAACAGATCTTTAACAGCTGCATCAGCAATTTTTCTTAATCTTGCTTCAGTGATATTAATCATCTTTTTAAAAATACATAAATAATATAACCCTAGATATGGTTATAGACATAGACATGGATAGTCCCAGCCATCTAAGCAGTAATCACATAATGATATCCAATCTGGCCAAACACTTTCAAAGAAGCACAAAGCACTTTGCTTTAACTTTAAATCTTTTATGTTCTTGCAAGTCTTATTCTGAAATACCACCTAATCAGATGCTTTTCTCTTCAAGAGGTAAAAAACCTGCTGTCTACCATTGTCTGAATTTTTTGAACTTTCTTGTACTCGCGTATGTGTCAGATACAAATATTTGCCTCCTGTAAGCCTAACACAAATGATAGGCAACATTGAACTGTGCTTAAAAATGAAAAGTTTTCACTTTATTTGCATGCAAGTTTTAGCCCTTTCCATTAGATAAAAAAGTGCATATAAATAGTTATGAACAGTATTTTTTCAGTAAGAATGGCCAGCTCCTAAGAACAAAAACATGAGGACATATAAAGCCTAAAAAAAGGAGTGGATTAAACTTGCTGAATTGTCCAAGAGTTTACTGAAGGTGCACAACACAAGCACTGAACAATGTCTACAGTATTTTACTGGTCCCCTAAAAGTCTAAGCAAAGAAAATCCCATGCAAGGATCCCTTTCTATTTCTTTCTCTTCCAAAAAAATCCACATGCACATTCACTCAGGGATTACTTTCTAATCTCCACCTTGTAATCAAAAGGAAAACTGACAAATGGAAAGTTCATTGCAGCCAGGTTAAGCCGTGTTTTTTCTCTGTATGTATCCTATCTCTTGCCACATTCAAATCAAATAGCAGTTTTTAAACATAGCCTTAAAAAGTTCATTTTTGCTCCTGCTGGTTGCTGTGCCTTTGCCTGCTGCCATAGAGCAGCTCTCCAGTCTCCCACTCAAAGCTGGTCTGTGGTACTGGAACTCAGCTCAAGAGGAGGTGGCTTGGCAAGCATCTGTCTCTCTGCTGAAACTGGTGTAGCTCCCTGGCAAGAACAAAAAAGAACAAAGGAGTCTGTAATGCCACAAGAGGAGCACAAGGAAACACAGGAAGGAGCTCGTTCTTGCGTGGGAAGAAAAAAATTATTTCTGATCCAAACACTGAATTAACATAGCACAGCAGTCAGGGCAGCAACACAAACTGGCCCCAAGAGATGCAGGCAATACAGATCTTGCACGCACACACACACATGAAAATACATAAAACTTACCAGTGCTACTTTGTGCTTCTTTTGGAAACAGACAAATAACAAGAAGTACTACCAATTAGACTTCCAAAAGAGCATAAATAACTCATGCGTCCAGACTCCATGAAGTTTCAATGAAGTTAACTGCATTACTTCTTTTGAGGCTTCTGTAACCTACAGTTACTCAAAAACTTACTGAAGATTACACAATTAAGGTAAGTGAGGACAATTCAGAAACAGGAAAAAATAAAATCATTAACATCTTTAGCTCTACCTTGAGATACTGAAAACAAATTTCTGCTGAAATTCAGAGCTGATGTGGAAGCTCTTCATACTGTGTACTTACTGTCAGGGCTTTGGCAGGAAGAAGGTGCACCAGAAAGCTGTTTCTGCACACATCACCTATTAATCAGCCAGATTCGTATGAGAAACCATCCAGTGAGATGCAAAGTTCCTGAGACTGCATTTTGTCTTCTTCCTCAGCAAAAGAGGATGAATAACTGTAAAAACCCGTCATTCCCCCTTCTGTTTCTACCACCAGCATTAGGACTTTGCGAATGAAGACTTAATGTGTATAGATTTAATCTCCACTGGGCATTTGCTTTATTCCCCTGACTGTTCTTACAAAGCAGACACAGTGAAAGTGACTGCTGACTCCTCTGTCTGGGCATTAGCACGGAGCCAGCAGCGACCAGGTCAACAGACACAAGTTATGCACCAGCAAACTATTGTGCCACTTCCAGCATGAGGCCACTTAAACTGCATCTGCTAATCCCATAGTTCTGCATGCCTGACACAGACAAAGCCGGCAAGGCTGCACCTAAATACCCCCTTTCCCTTTAGATATAAAGGGGACTTTCCTTTCTAACCCCAGGGATTGGAGTCTGTTGTGCAGCTTCATTTGATGCTGTCTTGTTTTCCTTTCCGAGAAAATCAGTGCTTACAATGTGCCAAATACACTTCCCCCATTAAGTACAAGGGAGATTAAAAAATCTGAAATGGTCAAAATATTCTCTCATCCCCACTGCATAAGGGCTTCCAGTGCTGCACAGAAAGCACAGCTGGTGAGGGTAACTTCCTCTGCATCCCCTTCCCTGGACATTCCTGACAGCTAGGGTATATTAAACATTTTAAATTATTAAAATCTCTGGGCACCCTGCAGACAATCCATGCTGCCTCCATACCTCATAGGTCATACACTTAAAATCCATAACAAAGACCAGTTAACTTCTCAATAAAGATATTCCAAATATCCAATAAAAATGAAAGATTATGGAATGGCATCCAGAATGCTCCTTTTCCTCAGGGAGACAAGGTCAGCATGGGCCTTCCCTCACTAAACACACTGTGCTTTCATAACTCTCATTTATGTAGACTATATGAAATCAGCCGCTTATGAGATTTAAAACCCTCATTTCTTCTTAACCAAAAACATAAGTGGAGGAGAGACACAAAAAGATCTTACTAGTGAATGATAAAGGCACTCATAGGTCACAATATATGCAGGTTTTATTATTAAAATGCTAAAAATTAGAATTGAACTAACCAGTTACACTATTGACATCAATTAAGCATCCAAATTCGGTTTCTAGATACTACATGGAAGCACACACTCACCAAGAACACTGTTCTAGTTTCTCCAGCATGCCTATATTCAGGGGTTATCTAAATTCACCTAAAGCAATGCAATAAGACTATTTTAAAGTGTGGGTCTTTGAACAATTTTTAATGCTATTACTCAGTCACACTGTAACAAGGTATGGAAATAAAGGGGACTTGCAGCAAGCTCAAACAGGGACACACACTTCAGGCATGAGGCTGTACACATATACCAATGTACATGGTCCATGCGTTAAATGTAATTTACACAAGATCCTACCTATGCAACATAAATATAAGAAATCCTTTAAAAATAACTTGCTGTAGTTTCAAGTGGATAAAGCTGAGAAAGTTAAAGAGGTTTGTTTTTTACTAAGGCTCTCTTTTCCTCTTCCTTACTAACCAATGTCATTTGTACCTTGCCATGGAGGAAACTTACAGAAGACAATTTCAAATGGGAACAAAAAGACTGTGGGAGAAAAGGGCAGCATAATGCAGCTAATGCCTCGCACTGGCACAAAGTCACCAGCAGAAGACAAGACATCCTAATGACAACATTAATTCTGTCCATACCCCTCCACCATCCTCCCCTCTAAAATGCATGGCCAGAGGATAATCACAGGAGAAGGCACCAAAATATTTAGCAAATGTCATCAGTTCTATCACTGTATTACAGAGGAGACCGAAATCCACTGTGCAAATTAGTCAGACTTTGTACATATCAGGTGAGCTGACACACAGGAGGAGAGAGGTGTGGTGTTTACATCACCAACACACTGGGGAGAGGGGTAGGCAAAGATATTTCGAAAGAATAAGCCAACCACAACCACAGCATCAAGAACTGGAAGGTGGGAATAACAGTGATGCAAGTTTTTGGCACTGAACAAAAATTAGTTAAATGGCTCATGGAAATACTGTGCATATGTGCACGCTTGCCATTTATATCCCTGTTTGGTTTTGCATGATTGTCCTACTTTCAAAACATTTCAGTCTTTACTGAAACTTTTCCATATTTTAGGCTATCCTTACAAAAACTGCAAATTTGTAGATGGCTTTGTGCCTTCCCAACTATTATTTTCATTAGCTTCTTGAATAGTAAGTCCATGGTTGCAGAAATTTGTCATTTAACAAGTTGTTTATTAATGAGACACCATCAAGGTTGATTAGTTGAAAAAAATCAACAGTCTAGTTAAATTACATCAAGCACAGGAACTGAAGTGGCCTGAATGCACATAAAATACTCCAGGGGCTTATAAACACAGAGTAAGAAAATTCATAAAACTCTTAAATATGGGTTCACATATGCAATGCACATTGAATCACACTACTATCACTTGTGATTGGTAGTATCAGTAAAATGATTGGCATGTTATAAACATAAATAGAGAAACTTACCCTCAAAAGAAGTATTTGCATGTTGACCAATAAAAAGAACAGAAGGAAAAAGCAGATGAGATAAGCAAGGATGATGGGGAATCACCATTAAGTATTTTGATATTGCATAAATACCATTAATATATAGTAGACTGGTCTGTGTGTCTACATGAGGTGTCCTCTGATTATGAAGGTGAGACCACTTTTTCCTCCATACTGAGACAACATCTGTTGGAAACACCTGGAGATAACCAGTCAGATTCACCAGAGTGCTGACAGTAGGCAAAGCAGTCCCCAAACCACATGAGCAGTGCAGTTTAAAGTGTCAGTGTCCAATGGTACTAACATCATCTAGGTGCATGATACTATCCTGGCATGCATAACACTGACGAAGTATTTGTCAGCCTTTTGTGGTGAAAACTTGTCCTTAAAAAATAAATACATATTCCTGTGAGGAAAAACTTGAGAAGTCAAAGAAATGGAGAATGCTTCAGCCTGCTTGAAGGGTTTCAGAACTCAGATGACAGGGCTCAAAACAACAAAGGTTGAAGTGACACAGAAAAAGAACGTAACAGAGGCAGGACGCAGTACATCACAGACACCCCAAATCCCTACAGCCCCAAACACCAAAGAGATTGAGATACCAAAGTTCTGGGACTGGGAGAAACTGGTGCTCATGTTGTTTTGGGGCATGGTGTAGAAAGACTTTTTTACAAATACACATTACACAACCACTAACAGGATCCTGGCAGTAAGAAGTTGCTTGGGACTGCAGTAATTACTACTGCGGCAGAGTGGCAGTCTCAGAACTGTTATTCAGATCTGTTTCCTGAGCAGCTTTACAGTAAATATAAATATCTAGTAGTATATCTTTAAAAATGAATGTCATAATTTTGTATAAATATGTTCTTTAAACTTGTCTTAAAAGAATTCATTAAAAAGACATAAGAAACTAATTGAAAATGGGCAATATAACTTGTTTCGCAGGAAATTCCAATCTAGATTTCAGGAAGATGAGATTATTATTTGGCTTTTGACTGATGCCTCCCTCTCAGTAGAGCGCATCAGAACCAATTGCATTATTTACAGTCCCCAGTATGAATCAAAGTCCAAAAGGTTTTCTATAAGAGAGATAAAAGAAGAGGGCACAGATATGATCCACCACATGAGTGAAACACAATGAAGCTTCAACCCTAGGCAGGACATCTGTTTGCTATGCTGCAACATGAAGCTTTCAAAGCCTCCAGAGTCTTTGAAGACTGATGTGGTAATTCAATTGGATGAAAAGGATGATTTTTTTTTTTTTACATAGCATACCATTTTGTATTTCAGTTTTGGTTTATAAATCATGAAACATCTGAATCAGCAAAACAAGGATGATGGTTCTCTACATCAACATGTTTTCTTTTTGTTTGCCACATTTATTATGGAGCAAATTTATGAGACCCCTCTGTGGATTTGCCTTCTTTGTCAAATTAAGACCAGAAATGAGGAAGGAATTGAAAAAGGTTCTAACGCAAAGGGAAGAGTCACTCAAAGATTTCCCAAATATTTTTTGCCCTACAGAAACCACTTGACAGGTGGAACATGGAAATGGGAACATCTACGAAACCCCCTTGCCCCTCCATCTGCAGTGCAGGGCTGGCAAAAAGGCACATAGAAAAGCTTCAGAGGTTGTGAGGGACAGTGGGCACATCTTTGCATGTGTATGGGGACAGGAAGGGGGAAAGGAGGATGGCAACACACATTTTTCAGTCCATACTCTTCTTTTACTAGCATAATGCAGACAGATTACAAAAGGGTGCTTCTCTGGAATTTAAGTGCTATTTGGGATACGAGCACTTTTTCAAATGGTTCCTGTTGTTGGCAAATAGTTCCACTACTTAATGCAAGGTCCCTTTTTATTACTGCATGGCCAAGACACTACATAAAATAAAGATGGGCAAACATTTTTAAGCAGGTTTTTTTGGATCCAATTTTCTACAACATCACAGGCAAACAAAGATAAACCACAATGTGAATTATTGGGGGGGAAAAGACAATTTCTAACATAGTAACAACATCAGCCTCAGCCAGTTAAGTATTACCTTTAATAACACCTCATAAAACTGGATGACTTTAAAATCTTAAATGCAGAGAACAGACACATCAATAAATATTGATGGTTGGGGATGTGGCTATAAGACAAAATTTTTGGCTTGTTTATTAATATCATACAAGTAGATGTCTGGTCTTCAAAAGAGATTTCTGAAACTCTCTTCATGATATTCCTTTGGACATCTGTGCCCTGAAAAGGGTACAGGTAACTCATACTGAAACTTGTTTAGTTTTCAAACAGTAGAAGCAGACATGCCACAAGGTCTCTGTTACTGGTACACAGTATAATGGTTTGTTTTGTTAGGTATTTAATTTGGTGGCAGAATAAAATTTTGCTCTGCAGGCGTTTATTTCAGCGGAATGTCCACAAACACAGCATAAAAAAGCAATAACCTTCCATGGTCATGGTATCATTTAAAACTTATGTGTCTACATAAACTGGACAGTGTTCACTATGTAGACTATAGTGCTCCTGAAACCATGCTTCTGCAAAATGTGCTTCATGAAAATGCTTATATTTATAAGCTAAAACAAATTTATTAACAATGCTAAAACCAAGAATGACTTTGAATTGCACTAAGTTGCATTAAGAATGCTGCTGGTTTGCTCTTACAGCATCAAACGTACCCTTTCTGTTCTGCCAAGGAGCCCGAAGGGCACCAGATTTGTCTAAGAATATAGAAGCCTGCAAGTGAACTCATTGCTGCTGAGCACAGGCTAGGCTGAAATGGTCTCACTACTCTCTCTGCTACCCTCTAGTGAACAATGAAGAATAAGCTAAGTGACTTGAATCTTAACCACATTATATCTTAATGAAATTATTAATCAATTTGGTTTTCCAGTTTCAGCCTAAAATACAAATCTCCCTCAACAGCACTTTTGCCCATTATTTTTCCTGAGTTTGTCATTCCATTAGTTGAGAAGTTTAGGACTTCAAACTGTATTTAAAATTACATTTTTATTGAGGGAGTGGTTGGACTAATCGACTTTAAGGTCTTTTTCTGTCTAAATACAGGACTTGTGTCTTTTTCCTTCCAGTTATGTGCATTGTTTGGTAGTTCAAAGCATTTTTTTAATTGTAACTTGCTTTGAACCATAATAAAGTGTTTTGCTAACGGTGAGGAACTACTTGTCTTCTTTTTACAGGGAATATAGGGAATAGGGGATGCAGTAGAGAACCAAGCATTAGAGAAACTTAGAGAATTTGCAGTAATTTGATATCCACTGCCAGATACAAGAAATGGGTATTTCACTGAACTATTTAAGAAAAGCAACATTCAGGGCATATTATGAAGGTTACTACACTGTTAACGGTTTGCTCTTCCTCTATGCTGCTTCTAGCTCCTTTCCTGCCTCTTTCTGAGGTTTAAACAGATGGTAAACAGAAACTAATGCCTGTGTAACTCACCATCTGGCTAATAGATGCATTTTTGCATAGGCTCATTAGCATGCTTGTTCCATCCCAAATCCTCCATTACAGTTTCATCTCTGTCTGTATCATCTTCACAACATATTTAATAAATGCAAAATGCATATACGAAGTTATAGTTCATGTGGAACATAATCACAGCTTTTAACTAACCAAAGCATCAGAAATGGGATTAGACCCAACCCTCCTCAGCATCAGCTGCATTTGCTGTCTGGTCCACATTTTTATTATTTTACTCTGCCTGAATATTTGGCTTTAATTTACCACTGGTTCTTTTTTTTTTCACCTGAAATGCTCTCTGCAAGAAAAAGCAACAACTATCTTAATCTTTATAATCTTTATTTTACTTAGAGGGAAAGACAAGTCACTAAAAACATTGCATTAAAACCTAAGCTTGTTTGAGTTATAGTTTGGCTGGTTTTGCCCATTATAATTACACTGAGAAGGCTAAAAGCAAGAAGAATGACAGGGCTAATTTTAGGCTATTCAACAGCATTAGGCAGTTCGTCAGGAACAGATTTGTTTTTTTCTCCTTGACCAATCTTGTCACCATTTAATAATGCTGGTCAGAAAGTTCAAAACTTGAGTTATTTAAGCTCAGCAAATTACTGCTTAGAATCAACAGTGTCATAACAGACCAACAAACAGATAAGCACAATGACAAAAATACACATAGGCCAGCCAAAGTGGGATTCATCAACTGCCAAGTGGAAGTCAAGAACACTAGTGCCATGCATTTCACTAAGGATATGCTAGGGTCTCTCCTCAGGTATTTGTGAATCATCAGCTTTAAATGAAAATGGGAAATATTCAGAGGAGGGAAAAATCTACTAACGTTCACTAATACGTTATCTATGAGCTTAATATAATTAGAGAAAACAGTAAAGAGCGTGAAACTGTTAGGCCAAATACTGGGGGAATGACAGCAAAACCAGTGGACTGAGTTCTGCACAGGAGGGGGATGCTTCAGAAGCACAAGCACCAGCTGCTCTAGCCTGTCCTGGCCCCATGCAGCAGATGTGGTTCACAGGAACAGCATTTCAGCCATCCCAGGCTCAGGATTGGTTTTCCATTGCTACTAAGGTTTGAAGGAAGAGAGGCAACCAGAAGGAGACAGACAAGTTTGTCACTGAACTGAAATGAACAGAACTTCAACATTAGATTTCTAGGGGTTTTGGTAGCCATGTGACTTGATGCTAATGGAAGAGGAAGAATAGAGAGGAAATAAGACTGGAAGAAGCAATAATGGAGAAGAAAGAAGAAGCAAGGAAGCAAAGAATCTGAACAGAGAATCAAAATTAGTTGAGAAGGAGGAGAGTCTGGAGGTGCACAAAAAATGCTGGCTGCACATGGCAGCAACAGCAAAGCTGGAAGTCTAGATATGCCCAGTAGTTTTCAAAGGATAACATTTCAAATGCACCAAGAATATGCTGCAAACAACTTCTTTATGCAGATTTATCCAGATGCAAATATAGCCTATGACCAGTTTTTAGAAAGCCAAACTTACTTTGAAAATTTTCTTTGGCAAAAATTCCCATATGGACGGTAACACAATTTATGAACATGATCCAGCCCATCCATCAGTGAGGTTACACTTTGGTAGTGGTCTGGCCAGTTTTGTCCCAGTTTTATTTGGCAGGACTATCCTTACTCATTTATACTTTCACACTGACTTGAAAACATAATAGTTTGGCTTAAGACTACTGAGTTACCAGCACGTATCTAAGAACTTTGTTTTTTAACATGAAAACTACAGAGAGAATTACACTGACTCAGAAGAGAGGTGGCTAATTGCAGATCTCCTTCCGTAAGATATTGAAGACCCTCAGTTTTAAGTGACAGTCCTGTCAGGTGCTTAGCACTGCATGGGCTTTGACTTTACTCATCGAAGCTTCAGAATTCCCATCTGATTCACTCACAAAGTGTTTCAGTTTTAAAAGTGCTGTTCTCAAGGCAACAATGCACGGCTTAATTCCACACTGGATAAATTCCATGCTTCCGCAACAAACTCTGTTCCAAGCAGAACTTGCAATTATCAGACTCAGTAAAAAAGAGAAAAAAAAAGAGAGAGTACTTCTGGCCTCTTTTGTAATACCAACCATTTGTATTTCCACAGCCCTTTTCCAGTCCTTTGTGTTTCTATATCTGAGCTGTACCTCTTGTCTGAGCTGTACATCTTGGCTGTGGGCCTCACACTGTTCTTCAGAAGAAAATGACAGCAGCATGAAAAGGATGGCTAAGAGTCCAGGGACCTATTTTTCTCCATTCCATACGGCAACCCTGTTTCAGCAAGCTCCCACCCGTAATCATTACCCCACACCTGACAGGGCAATATTTAGACATAAGGCTTACTCTTGTGCCAGAGTCTAAGGCAGTACACAGAAAACTCCAACCCTCCCCTAAAAAAAAAAACACCAAACCCCCGAAATTCTGCATACAAGGCAATAAACTCCAAAAGAGCTGTTACCTAAAGTAACTATTGTCTGGGCCTGTGTACTGGGTTTTCCAGGCAAGCAAATTCGGGTAGCAGAGGTGCTACAGGGGTAGCTTCTGTGAGATATGTCTGACAAAGCCAATGCCAGCCAGCTACAAGACAGAGCCCATCAGCAATGGTTAGCAGCACCTCTGTGATAACACATTTAAGAAGGAAAAAAAAAGTTATTGGGCTATTGCACAGAAGTAATTGTGCCCAGAGAAGAAAGGAGGATCGGTATATGAGAGAAACAACACTGCTGACACCAAGGTCAGTGAAGAAGGAGGGGTAGGAAGTGCTACAGACACCAGAGCTGAGATTCACCTGCAGCCTGTGGTGTAGACCATTCCCCTGCAGCCCACAGGGAACCCCACATTGGAGCAGGTGAGTGCCCAAAGGTGACTGTGACCATGACCATGACCATGTAGGAACCCCACACTGGCGCAGCGTCCTGGCAGGACTTGTGGACCTGTGGGGGACCCATGCTGGAGCAAGCTGTTCCTGAAGGGTAGCACCCCAGGGGAAAGGGACCCCCAGTGGAGCAATTAATGACGAACTGTAGCCTGCGGGAAGGACTCACACTGGAGAAGTTCATGGAGGACTGGCTCCTGTGGAAGGGACTCCATGCTGCACTAGAGGAAGGAAAAAGCACAAAAAACATGTGGTGAACTGACCATAATTCCCATTGCCTATCACCCTGCACTGCTTGGAGATGGGAGGTAGAGAATTGTGAATAAAGTTAAGCCCTAGAAGGAGGGAGAAGTAGAGGGGAATTTTTTTTTTAAGATTTGTTTTATTTACCATTACTACTCTGATTTTGATTGGCAATAAATTCAATTGATTTCTCCAAGTTGGGTCTGTCTTGCCCTTGACAGTAACTGGTGAGTGATCTCTCCCTGTCATGTCAACTCATGACCTTTCATTACATTTTCTCTCCCCTGTCCAGCTAAGAAGGGGAGTGATAGAGCAGATTTCATGGGCACCTGGTGTCCAGCCAGGGTCAACACACCACAGGTCGCTGTCACAAATATAGTGCACCTCTCTCAGCATTACTAATCTGGACCCATAAAAAGTACCCACCAAATAATACTGTACTGTGACAGAGGCAGTACCTGCAAAATAAGCCTAATTAGTATAAATCCTCCCAATAGCTGACAGTGTGCAGTTGGTACAGAGATGACGCACAATTCCAAGGTCTTCAGCGTGGCTCAAGAACATTCAAAGCAGTAAGTTTAAACAATTGGCACACGTCCACAACAAAAAAACTACTAAAAGGGTGTGGCTTAGATATGACATTAGAGTCATGCGGAAGATTTTGCCATGCCCATCCCAGGTGAGGATCAGAACAAATGCAAGAGGATAATTACTACCTTATTAGAATATAATGTTACGACATTGTAGTCTGCAATTAGCCTAGTAATAATACTAGAGATACAAAACAACCATCCATTTAATTATATCAACACCTGAACAATAAAGAGAAGATGAAACATTTTCTAGAACTGAGATTCAACTCAGTGGAAAGGTCTATTTTTTTTTTTTTTAAAGCAACAACATTCCAAATCAGGGTTAACAGAAGTGGGGATTTCTGAGGCAAAAAAAGCAAAATTATTAAATAGGATTTCAGGCAAATTAAAGTATCATGTATGAATAAACTGTAGTATTTATCTCAGGTGATTTTAGCTTCAAAGAGCATGCACACAAAGTAAAATAGTCAGTACATATCTAGAAACATAGCATCTTGCAATTGGTGTTTTCAGTGTCATGCGACACTGCTTCTGTCTCCCTCCTCACTGCTCCTCTACCCACAAAAAAAAAAACCAAAACATCACTAAAATAAGATTTTTTTCCCCAGACAAACATGATTTTGACAAAATGGCATTTTCCAGGAGAGAAGAACAGCATGAAAAAAACCTTACTATCACTTTCTCCAAAGCTACTCCTGCAGCTATGCCATGAAGTATGCCAGGCTGTTTGTTGGGCATCTCTATTACAACCTTTGGCTCTCTGTCTCCTACCAACACATCCCCTGTTAGAATAAACAGAAAGCTTGATGCCTACCTTTTGCTTAGTTCATTCCCAGCTTGCTGCTTTCAACTGGGGCAAAATTGCCTAAGACACCTGGAAACATTATGATGATACATATGGAGAGGAAAGTCTGGTGGTTCTTTCTATCTAATTCCTTCACAATAGAACATGAACAATTATTGTTTCTCTGTTCAAGAATTTCAAATGGGGTTTTTTTTTAGAATACGATAAGCCAAATTCAGAACCCAGCCAACCAGAGGACCTCCCAAAAGTAACATCCACAGACTGAAAAATGTTTGCTGCCCACTGGGAATGCTGCTGAGTTCATCCCAAGCCAGAGGCAGATATTGCCATCCAAAACCAGTGTGACAGCCTGAGCAGTAACCCAACTTGTGTCACTCAAAACCCTGAGCTGTCCTAGTTCGAAACTCTAAACTAGCTTGAAACCTGTGGGACAGTGTTAAATGCTTTGCATGAATCCAGGTAGACGATGTAAGTCACTCTTCCCTTATCCACCAACACCTTAACCCCATCATAGAAGGCCACCAAATTTGACACGCGTGATTTACCCTTAGTGAAGCCATGTTGGCTGTCACAAATCATTTCGTTGTTTTCCATGTGCCTTAGCATAGTTTCCAGCAGGATCTGCCCCATGATCTTGCCAGGCACTGAGGTAAAACTGGGCAGAATGTAGTTCCCTGAGTCTTCCTAACTTCTCCTATTAAAACAGGGATTATGTTTCCCCTTTTCCAGTCAGTAGGAACTTCACTGAACTGCCACAACTTTTCAAGTGTGATGGATAATGGCTTAGCAGATACATCTCATCAGATCCCATGGACTTAGGTACCTTCAGGTTACTTAGATAAATGGTCTTGAGCCTGATCTGCTTCCACAGTGGGTGGTTCTTCATTATTCTGGTAACTCAGGCAGTGTACCTGGAGCACTTCTCTGTGAAGACTGAAGCAGAAAGGTCACTGAGGACCTCAGCTCCAGGAGGCCTGTCCTTCCTAAAGAGCCTGTATCCTTCCATTCCAACACTTCAGCCATAGGAATCATCTGACCACCAATGCAAATCACATCATAGCACTGCAGTCATTCGCACCTAACTCCTTTATTCCCCATGCCAGGTGCATTTGCATAGAGACATTTAAGTGGGGCCCTTGATGAAGCTTTCTTACTGGCTGGAGTGGCAGGAATTCCTTTGTGCTGTTCTTCAGATGCTTTCCTGATGACCTGTGATCCCTCTCCAGGCTCTGGGCATCTCTTGCTGGCACTGGCAGCAAACTGGTAGGAGTGGGATAGATTGTGGTTCCTCTCCCTCATCAACCCTAGTTTGAAGCAGTCTTCACCACCTGGGCAAACCTATGACAGAATACTGCAGTTCCTCCTCACCGCAAAGACATTATTATTCAGGTATTTGTACTGCAGCAGCAACAGTTTATCTGGTGCAGATAAATCTCTCCATGTCTTCTGACTTTAAAAGGACAGTTAAATGGATTTTTCCACACAGCCCCTCCTGTTATTCAAGCCAGGGGAAATCTTCAATTCTCAGACTTACCCTGGCAAAATAAGCCTCCAACCCTTTACAGGAACTAAGAGGATTTCTGGGTTGTTTTGTTGCCTGTCAACAATTTAAGGCATCCAGTAAACATCTTCATTCCACCACCTTTGCCTGTGTCTATCAGCAAGAGTAGCCAGTTGTCCCAGATTGCTGCAAACCACCACTGGCAGTTCAGAAAATAAAGTTAACCTTAACCATAAAAATGCTCAAACATGCCACACACTCACCATAGCTTTTCAAATGTTACCCTCACAGATAGCCCAGGGGAAATTCAAGGAGAACTCCACAGCTCTTATCAGCTTGAATTCAAAGTGGGGAGAGAACATCAGAATGAAGCATGTACAGACACGTTAGGGGAGGAAGCAGAGACGCTTCTTGTTGCCTCACTGGGATGTAGCAACTTCCAGTAATTGCAGCCTAGCCCCTCCATCAAACTGGTTTGTGCCTTGAAGAGTATGCCAAGAAATTAAAGGTTCGTCACATACTTCTGTTGTTGGCAACATGGTTACATATATTTTTAAGCAATACATATGTTCAGAAGATATATACTGCATGGATCTTTTTGTTACACAGATGTAAATAAAACGTCATGAACTAAGAAACCTTTGTCTCCAAGCAGTCTCCTGTAGGCTGTAAATATGCACTGCTAATGCATAGCTGTTCTACAACAGTTTTCCTGAAAAAAATAATTAGAATTGTACATTCTCAAACCAGTCACAAAAAGAAATTTAAGCTTAAATCAGGAGCAGAAAAAAT
Source organism: Pithys albifrons albifrons (assembly GCF_047495875.1). Taxonomy (NCBI): domain Eukaryota; kingdom Metazoa; phylum Chordata; class Aves; order Passeriformes; family Thamnophilidae; genus Pithys; species Pithys albifrons. The sequence continues at coordinate 18,608,209 of NC_092464.1, forward strand.
AAAAAGACAATTTAGATAGAGTGATAAAAAATTCTTTACAAGGAACCCACTCATACAACTCCTTAAAAAAAAACAAAAAACCAAAACAACAGAATCCTAGCTCTTTATGTTCATGAATGTTTATAATCAGGTTCAATTCATATACAGACAAATTACTGTAAGACAATTGTGAAGACAACTCTTTGGTTCAGCAATACTCCCTTGTGGATCACTAATTCAGCTCCAGAAACTAAGGAGGTACACTAAGTTCCCACCTTACCACTCACACAGCAAGATGTGGAAACTTTTCTTCTCAGAACTCCTTTTGTCCATCAGACCAGGATGCCACCCTGACCTCTTGCACCACAGGAGCACTGATCAAAATCCTCATCCTTGCTCTTTTTTCCACATAAAATGAAATGAAAATATAGAGGAAGGACAGGTGCAAGGATCTCTGTACTGCACTTTGCAGAATTGGGCTGTGGAGGGTTGCTGTGGTCAGAGATAAATCAGAGATGACTTGGAAATCAACAATTTTAAAGTGTGCTGCTGTGTGTGGGGAGACTAACAGTATTCCAGGTAGTTGTAGAGAGTGATAAGGTCACTGCTGAGCCTCCTTCTCTCCAGGCTAAACACTCCCAGCTTCTTCAGCTGCTCCTCACAGGACTAATGCTCCAGATGCTTCACCATCTCTGTTGCCATTCTCTAGACTCGCTTCAGCACCCTGTAGTTAAGGGTCCTGAGCTGAACACAGTACTTGAGGTGCAAGAGTACATTACCTCACCTCAGGTTCAAAGGGAATTTTTGCAGTGGAACAGGAAAGGTTCCAAGGGACAGAGCCATATGCACCAAGCCCTGCTTCTGAGTGTTTTTGTGCTCTTGAAGCTCCATACAGCTGTACACAGATACGCCTCTGCTTTGAGATCAGCCCCCTTTCCTTGGTTAAGATCAGTTTCTAGCATGCAACAGAACCAGCCCCAAATCCAGAATTGCCAAAAGTCATCATCTGTTCATTTCCACTTGTAGCAAAGTCCTGCAAGCAGCATCCACCACTTATTCCTGCCAATACCATACACCTCTGTGCCTTCTCTTCTTCTAGACAGAAAACAAATTAAACCTTTGGAAAACAGCAAGTGATTTACATGCATTATTAATATCTCTTGATGCAACAGTATTTGCTGCTTTTACATAAATCATAGTCTCTTAGAATGTTTGCCCACTCACTGTCTAGAGTCAAATAGTTCAAAAGAAAATTCTGCTCATTCCTTGACTGAAATTAACTATGTGTTTATAAGCTTATGGTTTGGCAGATTACATGTATTTTGGAATAAACGAAAATATAAAAAACCATTACAGGCTCCATTTTACATGCAACACTGGCAAATTCTACAATTTCTACCATCAGTGACAAGGATTGATCAAAATTCTTTTAAACAAACAAAAGAGCTCAAAACTCTTCAACAGTATTTCTCATGAATGCAGTCAGGTTATTTATAACATTATATATTACCATATAAAACTCTGAGGCACATACAGACTGTTGTTCTTCAGCAAGTTTGTTTGCCAGAATGGCCTTTCATTTTCTACTGCATAATTAATTCATGTTTAGATATAGATGTCTAGAGGCAAAACCTATACTTGAACAGAATAAGATATCAGCTACAGGTTTTACATTACTCCCTTAAGAATTCAGTGAGGAACTAAAATCACACAAGGATAAAATGACTTTGCCAAGGTTATGTGGAATATGCCTGGCAGCAATGGGAATCAAACCTGACCTAGAGCCTACTTAAGCACAGAAGTCAAACTTTCATTCTCTTGAATCTGGGGAGAAAAAAAAGCTAAAAGAATAGTATAACATCATTGGATACTGAATAAATAAGCCCAGTTTAATTGCAGACATATATCTGCTTTGCTAGTATTGACAGCTTGTTTTGTATTTTAATCATAATATATAATAATTTTGTTCAGAGTTGCTGTATAACACCCTTCTCTGAAGGTGGGCCAATTTTTTATATATTTTTAAAGTGCTTCTTTCAAATCCCATAATAAAAAAATTTCTGAAATTCACTCTATCCTTTCAAAACTCAAAAACACCAGTCTCTAACTCTATAAAGTCCAAGTCTAGTATCAATGCCTGGTTTATCTTAGTTTTCTGTGCCCCACTTTCAAATCAAAAGCTTCTAATGAGATTAGAAGGGGAAAAAAAGGCAACTAAATGGAACAACTCACTTGGGCATCTTAGAAAGTAATTTCATATGCACGTAAAAAGTTTGCCTTGGACAGCTCTAATGCTGAGGAATAACATATCGGCCACAAGGGCCTGTGTTTGACTTTGGCCTGAGATAATGAAAAGAGCAGAACAATAAATAAAGGGTCATTTGTCTCCCTTTCACCAGTGTTGTATGTTATGTTAAAACAATGTAAGCCTGAAATGTGTAAACCTTTAGCCCTCAAAAATTATGAATGGTTTCTCTGTACTGGAATGTTTCACCAATTCCTGGTAAGTGATTTGTAAGGCTGAGTAGAAAAACAGAAATATCTTTTCTATTACTCATAAAAGGATCATCATATTTTTGATTTACCTTAAGAATCAGCTGTGAGAGATGACTAGAATGGGCAGTGGCTCCTGCAAGGATTGTTTGAGTCCAGACAATCAGAGTGAGATCTTTCTTGTTGTCATTGATGATAGTAAATGTGATGGCATTGGTCCCTTCCTTGCTGATCACTGTGAAAGGATCTACGTATATCTGCAAACAATTCACAGCCACATTTCATGAGCTCTGGAACTGAAAGAGCCATTAGAAAAATAAGATCAGTGCTGCACTGATTCAGTTCTGTTAAAAGAAAAAAAATCAAAACAATACAAAACCCCCGCACTTGTCTCAGTGACTACACATACCTAAAAGTGATGTGATTAGTCTTTGATGTGAAAATATTACAGTCACTCAGATCTGTCTAAATGATAAAAAGAGAAATTACTATTATAATATCTGTATTTAAACTCCAAAATAGCTAAACTTCTATAAAGCATGTATTTAACAGTAAGCTCTGCAATCAAGCTACACTTAATTCCTTAGACACAGACCTACTTACCAGCCTACCAACCCTTTGGCACTTACACATTAAATCTAACTTACAATCTCAAAAGCTTATACAAAGAAATGTAAAGTCCTGCTTACAGGATGCTATAAGGCACCTTAAACCCATGTACCAAGATTATGCTTTACTCAGAGCAAATACCCCTTTGTGGGTTCGAGGACACACATTCCCAAACCTCTGGTGGTTTAGAGCACACCAGAGGGTGTCCTAAAATAGCTCGAGGGCTCTGCCTGCCAGCACGACAGGGTGTTGCTGGAGGAGTCTGACCTGCCCCACAATTGCTCCAGGGACACTGTGACTGTTTTGGTTATATGTCTCAAGGCAGACATATAAATTGCTGTGTGTGACTATCTCAAACACTTCAGTTGATGCTAATTATGTCATGAGATACTCAAAGAGGCAGCAAATGAGTGTGAGGATTTGCACGAGCTCAGTAAATGTTCTTCCTTCTACTCTCCCTGACTCCTGTATGTGCAAATGACTCTTACTTACAGCCTTCCTGTTTCAGTGTAAATCAGAGATTACACTTGAATTAAGCTGTTTTCCACCAACCCCTACTTTACCTACTCACACCCAGCTTGCTACACAGCATCAAAGGCAGCTTATACTGACAGCAAATTCCTGACTAGACTTAGTAAAGGTTTCTCTTTTCATACAAGACCATTCATAAGACCAATGTCAGGTGAGCAGGTGTCTAATGGAGACTTAAGGCATTTCCAACTCAAAAACCTACATGGCAGGACAGCACATTTTAAATAACACCTTTTACATTTAGAGAGTAACAACCATTCAGGCAAGATCTTTATCTACTTTCATGATGCAGTAAGTCCTTGCTGCAGCTGACTTCAAATGAACTAAATTAACCATCATTAACCATCAAATGAACTAAATTTTTAATGTCACAGTACTATTTTTTCATTGTCCTTGGACATCAATTCACCATCATACTGAAAAAACTGAGAATGCAATTTATAACTAGAGAATGTGCCAAGACATCCTCACACGACCTCACCATTCACATCACTTATTGGTAGCTAGAATGAACAGCATCTCACATATTGTTTCTTTGCCTAAAATTCTTCCTGCACAGATATTTCAATCCTTTCCTAGACACCCTGCCTCTCTGCTGGGCTTTGAAATTCAGCAATACCAAAGTCTTGACCTTAGATGTATGCCTTCTGTCACACTGTGACCCTTCCTTCTAGGTTTTGGGAGACATAAACGTTTACAAACCTTCACATGCCTTCTCAAACCAAAACACCAGAAGTATTTTGACACAATTGAACACAAATTCCTTCCCACAGTCATGTCCTGCCACCTCTCCAATCCAGCGAGATACAGTCCACCCTGGCAGCTGATCCCACTTGCTGGAGGGATCAAGAAAGCCAACAGATGGAATGCTCCTACAAAACTTTAACTCAAACAGCCCATGTTAACACTGGAGAAGTCACATGGGAGAGGGCAGCTTCTTTCCAAAGGGAAGGCAGAGTAAGAAGCAGCATAAATATAGATCAGAAAAATTCTATCTCCTCTGTGCTGTCAGCAAGACATTCAGGCCAGAGTTCCATCCCTTCCTGCCTCACAACGGCACCCAGCTCTGGCAGGGCTCGGATTGTCAGAGCCCTGTTCCCACCTCCACTCACACTGTAATGCTAATGCCTGATGCATAAAATGGGATTCTTTCAAAAGTGCTAGAAAGTTCATTTATATGTAGTTAGAGTTTTACAAACTCCTCAAAATTCGAAAAGTTGGAGTTAATTTCAACATTAATTGTCTAAATATTCAGCCAAATTGCTTTTCTGCTCCTAAGTCAGAGGGAAAAAAAACCAGACTGATTCATCTCAAGGTTTGCAAACATAATTGCTTTGGCATCCATAGCTGTGAAGCAGTGACAGTTTTTCATAATATCAATTTACTTGAATATTCAAAAGTTAGACTTCAGGGATCACAGGGATCACTGGAATTGCTGTTTTCTTCTTTTTTTTTTTTTCTTGGCGGTGGGGCAGGCAGTCTGCTATTTTATGCTGTATACTGGGCCTTATGCAGACTTTCCTCTACCAAGAGTGACAGCAAAAATACACATACACAAACATAGATGTGTTTATCTCTTCAATAAAAGTTACTAGAAACTCAAAATAGACAACAAGGCTCAGACACAGGAAGCAGGTTAATCTTTACTTTTAGGTGCTTTTCTAAAAGCAATTCCCCTTAAAGGTCACCGTCATCCTTTAAACACATTTTCTTTACCTTCCAAAAAGGCTAGAGTGGTACTTTCCCCTTCTTTATTTAGCATTTGGCCATGAAATGCAAGAACACAAAATGCAACCAGCTTCTTTGAAATAGAATTTATAATTATATCCCTGTTATAAAATATTCCTACATTAACTATTTATTAAATTCTCATTCATCCACTTGCATGTGATTTCTGTCAATCATCAACACAACATCTCTATTTTTTCAGAGCAGTAAAAGCTGTAATGGTTGACAAACACATAAAAATTGACTTTCTGTATACACCTGCTGCAGGTTTCTGCTTCGGGGAAGGAAAAGTGAGCAGTTTTCCTATGCTCAGATAGATACAGTAAACAGAGCAGCTGTCTGAGAATTTTGGCAGGTATAGTTTTCCAAGAAAGCAAAAGCCAACTGGAATACCTTAGAAGAAATCACAGGGCTGTTCAGGTATGTTGAAATCTTCCTGATAATCCTGAAATTCTGAGGCTGCCAAGCATATTTTCTACCAAAAAAGAAAAAAAAAGTCCTAGTCCTAACCAATTAGCACCTCTTCTTCCACCTCCCTGCTCCTGGCTAAAGCACTACTTCTTTTCCCTAACCTACCCTAACCTACCCTACAGACACTTAACAAGGCTGTGGGTGCCTAAATGTTCTCCCATTTGACACATTAGAATGGTTTTCAACAGCTTAGTTTACAACTGAATGCCTGTAATTTCCTCGCTTGTCCTAAGGCAGTTTCCTAAACTGTGTCATTATCTCCACAAGTTTTCAGGGGTAGGGCTAAACAAGGTTTAAAATGTTAACTACAGGGCTCCTTCGGAGTACTTAAGGAGTTTTCCTAGTTATTTGAGTGCCTAATATCAATGTGGGGAAAGTGCTTTTATACTTATTCATTTGCTATTATCTTTCCACCACCACGTATTTTCCACAACTAACAAAGTTATTGCCCATTTGTAGAAACCCAGTATTTTTATTACCTCTCTTGTATCTTCTCAAAATGTTCTGTAATTAATTTCATAACGTCTTCTTCCACTGAACTCTTTTTTCCCTAAGCACTTCCAAAATTGCCAGTAGGAAGGCTCGTCTCCCTTATTATATATTTAATCTTTCTAACAGATTACTTCCACTAAATTTTACACGAGTATTGTAAAACATTTCAGAAATGGGGAAAAAAAGACATTTTTGTTGCATTAATTATAAAAGTATTTCAAGTTTTACAGGAGTCGTTTTTTTCAATTTACTTTACTCTTATTCAGCATCGTGGTATTACAAGTGACAGCCATTACACGTCTTACCGTTTCAGTGAAGGGAAGAAATTTGCAACCACAAAAAAAGCTTTTTTCTCCCCCTCCTTGAAAATGCACTGCAGAGCTTCTTGGAACATCTGCACATGAAAGGAAACTCGATGGGCTTATACAGTACAAACAGCTCAGCAGAGTTATTTTGTCTTTAATTTTATCTTCTGTACAAACTGAGAAAAATGGGATTGCGTCTTTGACATACAGTACACAAACACAAAATAACAGAGTAAACCAAAGCTGTTGGCCAGACTTGTGGTATCTGGGAGACAGTCTGGCCATTTAACATTGAAGTCTGTCAAATTACTGAAAATTACAGCCAAGAGATAATTCAGTGTTAGAATTCTGGCAGAATTAAAAATGCTGCTTTAAAAGACATCTGCAGTTACAGGTGCTCTTGTCTATTTGTTGGTTACATCAATGGGGTTATACAGACCCACTCTCATCCAGGACTGTACTTTTAGCTCCTTAAGCTTTTGAGGTAGTACATGACCATCAAAAACTTCGATTTTTTCTGCTGCTGTAAAGCCTGAATATGCCATTGGATGACCATCCCAAAGGAAGTCAATCAAGGTAACAGAAGGAATATACTCAAGGGCATATTGCAATCATGTGTGGAGCTTGATTTGAGAGACTTCCTCTGGCTCCCACATGAGCAGCCTCTTCAGACAAGGGTTAGCATTAATATTTCTGAGTGGCTCCTGACAGTGTGAAGCCAGCACCAGGCATACCTCTGGGTGGCTGGCACGGAGATCCTCTTCTCAGCAAGCAGGAGCTAGTGATGTTCTGGAAGAACTGCCCAGGGTTGGAGCTGAGCAGAAGACTCAAGCCTATGTCATCCTGCTGTGAAGTCCACAAACACAGAAGTCCTGCACGAGCCAAAATATCTGTTCTCTGAAGCTCTGCTACAAACACCTTACAAGAAATCTGTTTCCTGTTTTTATCTGCTAACTGTGATGAAAAACATGTTTCTGAAACTTCGTAACGTGTCAACACAGAAAACTGAGCAGCATTCCAGTCAGTCACACACCAAGTTAATATCCCAGATACCATCTAGCCAGAAAGAGCATCAGGGTAATTTCAATCTATAAATTCCAGATTTATATTACAGTAATGAATACAATTCCATGGCTATATTTGATTTGCAAAGGCAAAACACACCCTTTACCAGATTTTTATATCTACTGAGATCAATAAAATCACTAAGTAAGAATTAACAATTAGTTCCCCCAGTACAATATAGAATAACTCTTTAAAATCTCTTTTCTGATTTTAAGAAACATACATAACAAAAACTTGGCAAAAAAAAGAAATGGAAAATCAGCTATAGATTCTAGCCCTAGACAGGTACATTTTTTCCCCTCACATAAGATTATTTCTAGCACATATAAGTTAAAAAATGGAGATAAACTGTAGAAAGAAAAATAATATTGCTATAAATTTAGTGCTAACATATCATAAATAGCAGAAGAAGAATTATTACTCAATTAATTAATAATTTGGTTATTATTAATAACGCTATGATTATTAAATATAAACAATTTATAAGCTGGTAATAAGAAATATTAGGGTTTTTTACATTTTATAATTAAGACTTTTTCGTTTTCTTAAGTCAGGTTATTATTCTTGACTATGTACCAAAACCAGCCATAGCTCATACCATTCAAGAGTTAACAATTTGATTTTGAAAATTAAATTGTGACATTTAATTTTATTTTCTTTATATAGAAGAATCATTTCTCCATTAAAACACAGTTTTTTCAATATTAAAATTGATTAAATGTGAATGTAATTGTATAATGCAATTAAGAAATCACAAACCTAGAAACAAAACATTAACACGCAAAATATTTTTTAAAGAGCAAAATATTATCTTGAGACAGAAAGCCACAGTTACTTGCATTATAGCTATCAGAATAGTATTACTTCTTCTCCTAAGATTACAGATTAAATTAAATTTATCCAAACTATTTTTTTACATCTAATTGGTGGTCTTACCCATTTGAATGGGATTTTGGCAGAAGATTCTAATGTTTCCTATTCTTGAACTTTTTAATATTAAATTTTATTTAGAAGGTAACAGCTTAATGCACTAAAAGAGGATTCTTAGAGCTAATTACTATGATTATTGAACTGTAACATCTTTCTCCCCGGTTATTTATTTGTTTCACGGCAGAAGCTCAATTTCTTTCTTGTTGGTAGAGTGATATAAATTTCTATCTTCCATGTAAGTACTCTTAAATGTTAACAGTGAACTAGCAGTTGATGAACTACATTAATTTATTTATATTTTAGCTTGAACTATTAAATGGACAAAAAGAAGAAAAAGAAAACTGCTAAAAAGGTTGCTGGAAAGTATCCAGTGAGCAAAGGACAGTCACTGACATGCAGTTCCAATACAAAATTAGTATCGCTGGGCAGCAATGAAAGTCATAGGTAGATAATTACTGACAGGCAGAGAAATAAGTGACACCCGCTTGCCATTTAGCTCAGACACCAGGTCAGCCTCCTGACTGTGGAGCTGCTCAGAGCTCTCTCCTGAGCACTGGAGAAATTCCTAAATGGGGACTTGCTCCATAACCTTCCTTGAGGAGTCCAATGCAGGAGGCATTGTCAAGCTCATCCACTGGACTACTGGTCCCCAAAGCAGCAGCGAGGAGGAGAGTACAGTAGTATTTGTGATACCTGTCCTGTCTCCATCCTGGTCCATGGCTGTTCAATGGCTGCAGCACTCCTGGGCAGCAAACTCCAACTCAATTTCCTTCCTGAATCCAGGAAGAAAAGATCCCACGTTCTCCTATGCTTGCCCTAATCATGACCAACACAGTCCTTCTCAGCACTCTTCCTGTGCATTAATTATTTAAAATATTCAACAGACAGCTCATATAAAATTCATGTTTCTCACTGAATTCACTGCAGGATGTTCTGCAACGGAGTGGTTCCATTCATGCCAAGGAGATGGTACACTTAGGCTGATGGGCACCAAAACAAATTACATGAATATAACCAGATCCATAACATAAATTAAATCTATATTTGCTCAAAAATAAGCAAGGCAAAGATGCGTTTGATGTATCAAAGGCGCGGTGAGAGGAAGATCAAAATGACAAAACAGGCTTCACAGTAAAGGATTTAATTTCAGCCATCCATCAAACATACAAACTCACTTAGAAATCTTTTCTTCTGTACCTCTTCTGCAGAGAAAGCATGTGAAAACAAAACCAGGTGAAATTATCCTAAAAAAGAATACAAGTATGGCCTCCAGTTATTACAGACAATGGAATCACCAGGCATGACCCAACCTGCCACATGGAGAGAACAGACAGCATAAATCACCTTCACTCCCTACTTACAGTAAATCACTCTCACTGATGTTGACCTCCCACAAATTTGTTTTGCAAAGCCAGAGTAATCTAGATCAACTAATCTATTCTGAGAAGCCAAGGAACAGCCATTCCTTCACGTATAGACAGCTCTCTCCAAAAAAGCTATCTGTTACTTTCACTTGTTAACGATCCTGCACAGACTCACCAGCTCCCAAACCCCTCCTGACCCAGGCAAAAAGTTAAGTCCAAGAGGTTAAAATAACAGGAAAGTTTCCTGTGCCCATCGTTGAGGTCAAAAATATTTCTGTGTCTTGCAGAACTACTAACTGATGCTGACACAACTTGTACCTAATCATCCTTGAAACATTTACTGGGCTAAACTTTCAGCATAATGATTTTATATATGCATTAAACAGGATGCTGTAACAGTTCATCACAAGCTTCTTTCTGCTTCATAAAAGAATGTGAAATACAGGAAATGAGAAGTCAATTGCTTTTCTGTACATAGATGAATGTGTGAGATGCCAAGGTTGTATAACAGATGCATGGCATTCACTCCCTATAAATCCGTATCTGCAGATTCACAGTTTGTGCATTCCCTGAAGTGGCAGAAAGACATGATATGTTTCAAGGTAACATACACTGAATTTGGAAATCAGTATAAATTGTGGCTATTAACAGGGACATACATATACTCACCTTCAGAAGAACTTAATGCTTCTGAATTTCTTCCTCAAACTCCTCCTTTTTTCATCATTAAACACTGACTTTTAAATGAAATTTATTATGAACCAAAAGCCGCCACTGAGGGAAACAACTCCTCCGTGAATGTCCATATGAACAACAAATCTCACTACCTGGGACTTTTAAAACATACAGGTCTCACAAGGCTTTGCCAGTTTGGAGACAGCCAAATTGAACTTTTCAAAGTACTCCAGCTCAGTAGCAGCCCTGAGGCACTGGGAAACCCCCACTGGGATGTTTCAGAATTCGATGTACAAACACTGCAGCCAGTAGAATCACAGGCTACAGGGGCCAGACCTCTGCTAGGAATTAGCATCACCACATGAAAGCAACACTCTCAGTTTCAAATTCACGGGTAATTTTAGAAATTGAATAATTTTAAATCTACAACAAGAGGTGCCCAATAAAAACTAAGCAGGAGTTTATTACTATGCGTTCAGACGGGAGTAATAAAAGCTGAAGAATGTGACTTTTAAACAGGAACCTTCTGACACTCGATTAAAAACCCCAGTGCACAGCCCAACTGGCTGCCTGTGGTCTGTGATACACAGCAATGGCCTGCCTTGACAAACCCATTACCAGAACATGCTAGAGGCACAAAGCTCTGAGCCTTCTGAGACCAAACTGCTCTGTGTTTTGACACTTCTTCCACCCTGCAGATGCTCACAATAGACTCCGAGACATCCCCGTATAAAAGAGATGAATTAAACCTTCAATGGGAAACAGCAGGTGGATGTGCGAGGTAGAAATAACCACGTTTTCATGAATGCTACAGAATGATTGTAAATGTACAAATGTTTTTACTTGGGTTCATGTGACAATGACTTGAGAGAGACAGGAACAAGCAAAATAAAATCTCCTGAAAAAGAGTTTGATGAGATTTTGAAGTGAGTGAGGGGATAAAAGCTCCATATAGCGACACAATCAACTTCTTCAGTAAAGAAACAGATCTTCATCTCTGTTTTTCTGAAAGAAGAAATAAGCACCACACAGCAAAACACAGCTAAGCTTACCATTACAAATATTAAATTGCAGGTCTCTAGTCAACGTTGTCAAAAGTATAAATAAGCCACACTTAGAAATTCCAGTAACTCTCAAGAACTAAGCTAAGTTTCTAAAAGGAAAAACATGACAAAGAAACCCTCCTCCCCATGTTCTCTCCCCACTAAATCCCTCTATCTCCAGAGGGTGATAATTCCACATAAAAACACATTTTCACATATGGATATCAAAGTACAGGCAGTTTCAATTCCACCAAGCTGCTGCATTTTGAAACCTGTGGTCAGCACATTTTTCCCAACACTAATTTTCTTCAGAAACTTCTGTGCAGAAAATACATGGCAAAACAGAAAATTCTCCTGGAAGTACAATTCCTATTTGAAGAAAGAAAACATAGTCCACAGACATGTTATATACATATATATGTATGTACATTTTATTTGTGTGTGTGTGTGTGTGTGTGTGTGTGTGTGCGTGTGTGTGTGTGTGTGTGTGTGTGTGTGCGCGCGTGTTTGGGTTTTGATTTTTTTTCTTAAGCTAACTTACTTGAAACGTACATTCGGGCTGTTTCTTTCTCCTGGTTACAGGACTCAAAATCCTTTAGAGAGTAAAGAAAAATATGTTTTCATTGCAGTGTCATATAGATTTTCTGCTGCAGCCAGTCTGCATGATATTCCTTCCTAACCGAAAACTCTGTCTTTTCTGCAGGCTATTGTGTATACACAGACTCTGTGTTACAGCTGGGCTTGTTTCCTAAAAATGAATTCTGCCACTGCTAAGGGAAGAGACAACAATTGTTATCTGGAGTATGACCAAGTTACAACAATTGCTTTATTTTTAGTATTTCTCATTCCATTCTGAGCTCGAGCAGAATGGACTGTTCTTCCAAACAAAATCCATATTCGAGGATGGGTACAAATTACCTATGTCTGCATGTGTGGGCATCCTCACCATTCCTATTCCACTCTTGTGAGACACTTAACTCAGTTCCGAGCATAAAAAGGATTTTGAGCTGCTGGAGTGAGTCCAGAGGAGGGCCATGAAGATGATCAGAGGAATGGTGCACACCTCTCCTGTGAAGACAGGCTGAGAGAGCTGGGGCTGTTCAGCCTGGAGAAGGGAAGGCTCTGGGGCAGCCTTAGAGTAGCCTACTAGTACCAAAAGGGGGCCCACAAGTAAGCTGGACAAGTACTTTTAACAAGGACATAGAGTGATAAGGGGGAACGGCTTTACACTGAAAGAGGGTGGGATTAAATTAGATATTAGGAAGAAATTCCTTACTGTGAGGGTGGTGAAGCACTGGAACAGGTTGCCCAGAGAAGTGGTGGATCCATCCCTGGAAGTATTCAAGGCCAGGTTGGATGGGGGCTCTGAGCAATCCGGGATAGTGGAAGTGAGTTGGAACTGGATGATCCTTAAGGTCTCTTCCAACTCAAACCATTCTATGCGTCTAGGAGACTATTATTTCTTAACTAATACTGCACAGCACTTAGAAAGACATATCTGGGTATATCCAATAGATTATACTTATTGCACCCTCCACCATTTCAGGTAGATCTGCATTTTAGCAATTACTTTGCAGTGACTGCCCTTTCTGCAAGTCAGAGTCTTCCCCCTCAATATCAGAAAGCTGCGCCTTCAAATAAGCACTGGCAGGCTCCAAAAATACACAGGGTTCTAAAGACCTTTACCTGGCTCCTCTCTCAGCCCCTATCTTTTTCAGTTTACATTTATCCATGAGGACTTCAACAAGGATCTGTTTAATGACAAGGGTAAATATTCCTCCGCAGGTTCCCTCTTCTGCAGTTGCAAGCCATCATGAGTGTATTTCAAGGAGATGGAGTAAAAATCCATCATTAATCCATGTGGCACTTTTTAAACAGTAGCTGAAGGAAAGCTGGGTCACAATCTCCACAGTCTCACTCTGAAATCTCTCGATCCCTTCAGGTCCTTGACCTCATGTTGCCGATGCAAAAAGTTTCCACTAGATGGTGTGTGATATGTAGAACATATAACCACATTAATAGTAAATGCACGTTCACTAAATAGTATTTCCCCGAGTTTCAATTGCAGTTATTCTGACAGAGAGAATTAGTTTATAGGAAAAGCAAAACATATACCTTACAAAGCATTAATTCAACCCAGGATGTGTGCCCACTGGTTCTCTGTGAGGATAAAAGCAGTAACCCTGAAATCCTATTATCCAGTGAATTGCCTTAAAAATTAAGCATGCCAGTTTATTACTTCAACTAGGAAAAAATCCAAAATCATCCCGAGGGGGAAAAAAAAAAGCGAGAGAGAGATAAGTCTCTCTTCTTTCCTCTATCCCTTGAAAAGAGAAAACAAGGATGTCCAAGAGAATCCAGAAAGCCCTGGGATTTGGTCAGTCCCACTTCAGCCCACATCCGAACTGCTATTCTGTTTTGAAGATATGACTATGGAAACACAGCTCTTTACTTAGGAATCTTCTACCAGGGACCTGATGAGACAAATTCTCTGGCCCTTGGCTGTGTCAGCACAACACAGTGCCCCATCCATCCCTCGCCATAGAGCTGTGCCAGTGTGATCTGGGGAAGGCAAGGGAGGGAAATTAATTATTAGAATCCTACACACACTTCAACACTTATTCTTTTGCAAGAATTAGTCTCAGATGATCTACACAGTTATCACTGAGGACTCGACAAGACTCAGGTATCATACGATTGTTAATTAAGACGTAATTTCTTCAGAAAAGCTTGCAATATTAAGTGAGAAGGAATGAACTCAGCTTGACTCTTGGATCACTGAATGAATTTGCATAGTGTAGAATAAATAATGATAATTAAAAAGAGAAAAATCATAATCCTCACAATTTTAACCGTGGCACTTATTAAAACAGAAACTAGTACGACACAACAACCATTAAATCCTACTGACATTTTTATGCAATTTTCAGTGCTGAATAGCATGTTAAGTCTACACACTGTTGAAAAAATTGGGAGCAAGCACATGTGATCTAAGGCGGAAATAGGTTCATTCCCTGCTGAGTAATAATCAGAAATAAGAGAATAAATTAAAAGTGGCACAAGGAAAAAAATGACAAGGAAAGCCACCACTGGAGAGAGGCCCACAGATGGAGCAGTTGTATTGCTTTCCAAGAGAATTTGATTTTTCTCCTCAATCAAGCAAAGTAAAACAGTTATAGCTTTGAATACACTGGGGAGGAGTCACTTTTTTGTTTGTTTGTTTTTAATTCAGCTTCATCTCTTACAGCCAACTTCTACATTGCAGGCAGTTATGAGGAAAGTCCACTCCGAATGTGCTCCTACAGGAAGAGCTCCCATTCAACAAGGCTGATTTGCTGCCACCAGATCCCACTCCTGCCCATGGACATCTAACTGTATTCTTTCCAACAAAAGGGAAGTATATAGAGGTACTGACCTTTTCTCATAAAAGACTATCCCACAGTCTCATAGGCATCTCACCATTCAAAAAAACCTCCCAATTTACCATTTTTTCCAGAAAGCAAATAATTTAGTTGCTCTTAGATTCCAGATATATATTCAAACATGCAAGGAAACTGAAAAGAAAGTAGTAACCACTTGGGAATGAAAAGATAGCCAGAAGATAGGATTGCTCATAAAATAACCAACAATCACCAAGTAAAGGGACAAGAAAATAAAGGAAAAAAATAAAGAGGCAAAACAGTATCCAACGAGAGAAGGCACTGAAAGCAAACGGAAAATAGGAGAGGGTAGACTGGAAGAAGGACATACATATTTTAAAACCTCTTTCAAACCTTTAACAAATAAATATTAATTACAATTTAGGACCAAAACCAACCAAACAAAAAGAATAATTATCTCATAAAGACTACACCAAAGTTCAAAATTTCAACAAAAACTGGAAAATCCAAGTTGTGTAATACAAGTAACAATACAATACAAAATGAATGCTGAAAAAACAACACCTATTTAAAAATGCATCGTCTTTCTCACTCTGCAAACTTTAGTATTGTAAAAAGGAGAAATAAAAGAGGAGGGAGAAAAAAAGGAAGTTCAATTAAATAAAGTTTAAGGGTGACAAAAAAATACAAAATTTTAAGAAATCAAATACTAGATATTTGAATTCCATCACATTGTGAATGTGTAACAAAATCAAGGTGATTGATACACTGCCACATAAGATAATGCATTATATTACCTTTGAGCAGTAACAAACTACAGTTATTCCTTCCCAACCTGAAAGTGCAGAGACAATACTGAATTACATGTGTGAAATACAGAAACAAATGACTATTTTCAAATATATAAACACAAGAAAATAACATTACCATATACTTATGATGCTTTTTATGGCCTTTCCAACTCTTTTATGATCGTTAGGAAATATTCCTTTGCAATTAAACTAATTCAGCTCTTTTTTCTATGGAAGAGTAGTTAAAAATATAATTCTCATTGTATCCCTCTCCTATTATTGTTCCTGTTGTTTTTTTTTTTCTTTTTGGGTGGACCTCTTTCTCTTCCCTTTCTTACTTCCCTCAGCTTCCCAACTCTCTTACTCTAGAGTGTCTTCTGAACTCTGTTTCTTCCTTTCTCAAATAGTTACTTCTTCCCTTGCAGCTTCCCCAAAGAGGTGCCCAGTCTTAGTGAGCAGTTACTCAGGACTCTGATAATAGCTTTATAGTTTAGAATTACTTGGGAGCTACATTTGAGAGTATTTCATTATAACTCATCACCAAGCAAGACAGTTACAGACACAAATGAAGAGGTCATTCAGCTTTATTTTTAAATGTCCATGTATGAGACAGTGATACTTATGGAGCCAGGCTATCTGACAGCAGATGCACAAAATTAGTTTACCAGGAGCTCTTATCAAAAACTGTCTGGAGTTTGTGATTTTGTACACTTTCAGAATTAGCTATCATAAAACAAGTAACTGAGAAGAAAATAAAGGTTACTTACTTGTCCCACTTCAACAAAACCCCCATGCGATGAGTTTCCAAAGCACTCTCATAAATCATTGTTACACGGAACTTTGAAAGAAGAGAGAAGAAAGGGAGAGGGAACGGCAAAAAAGCCATTTCTTAATAAACTGGATTTGCATGTCTGTAGACATCATCCCTAACTATCTCAGGGGCTGATGTAATGCAGTCACCCCAGAAAGCCTGAGACTACCAAAACCTGTCTCCTACTGCCAGGTTGTGGCAGGCAGCTGTCAGGCACTGCCTATGAGAGGAGCACCCTAAAAAGCCACTCACAAGTGGGTTACAGCTGCCACTCCTGTACTGGAGGGTGTTAACAGGGAAATTCAGGAACAGTAACCACTATTTTTACTGTCCTGTGTGGTATTCTACAGCATATATCAAGTTTATCCTGTCTTTACTTCTATCAAAGCCAATACAGAACCCTCTAAAGGGCTTCTCCTATGTCCCTGACTCTTGCTGTCCTTTACAGGCACATCAATTACAGCCGACTTCTGACCATTCTACCTACTAAGCAGATTTCCAGGATCAACTCCACCTGTGTGACCACTGGTCTTTCAGCTTCAGCTAATTACAATTACCCCTAAAAAGAACTAGATGCATTTCTGTCTTTAAAAAATAACGTGTTAAAAAAAAGAGAGGTAAGATGACCTCCCGTTCACATGTAGTGGGAATTGCATCTTCAAGGGCCAGTCCCTGGCACCATGGTTGTAATGAAAGGATAGGACAGCCTCCAACCCAGAACACTGAACTGACATGTGAAAAGCATAAGAAAGTATGGCTCTCCTGGGAAAACAGATTTTCAGATAAGAGTTAAAGGACACTCTGAGAACAAGAAAAGAGATTATTACAATGATTACTCGATACATAGGCCAGCCAAAAGAGATGTAATACAGCTTGGGGCCAGATGGAGAAGAGAAGCGTAAGAGATTATTATGCAGGGAGCAGACTAAATAGTACTTTAGATAGAAGCTGTAAATAAGAGGTTTTTAAAAAATCTATGTATGTTATTCTAGAAAGGACTTAATAACTACAAAATATTATTCCACATTTCCTTTGTCCTATACCATTAGACCACTCACAATATGTTATGAGAATATATAGACATTTAAAATCAATTAATGCTAATAAAATCGTTGACTCAATTAATTCTTGGATAAATCAAGATACAACGATACCTACAGGAATATGGCTGACACAAAGGAACCATCAGGAGACTTGTTCAGTGTTAGTTTGCAGCATCATGCCAACAGACTTGACCCAACTTGAGGGCCAAGGCAGCAGTTTCAAATACAGTCTTTTCTTTCTGCATGAATTTGGGGGCAGGGTCCATCAACTGTCTCTGAAGCTGGTGAAGTCTTGCACCCACAGGTATGGTCCATTTACCTCCAAAACAGGCTGACCTCTTGCTGACTGGGAACAACTTGTCAGCTGTGGGGATCAGTGCTGGTTGTCCCAAGCCATACTGAGCCCTAACCTGTTGCTTGAGTTCACCTATACCCTGATCCTGCTTGCTAGCCTAGATATAGCCTACAGGACCAATTGCAAGTCTGCCCTAACACAGAGCTGTATCTCATATTGTGATTTGCTTTGCTGAGGCCTGGACAAACCCTGGGGGCACCACAGCACCAAAACAACTATGGCAGCTGGAGAAAGAACAAGCCCAGTACCCTGTTTCTCTTCAGAATGATATTTAGCTCCTTTTCATTTATTTGCTGAGTTCCATATTACAAGCACTTACACTTTTTGTCCTTGACACTCTCATTACAAAGCTACTCCCCAGCATTTTTTACAGGATATTCTCTTTCATTTCTATTTAAAATGCCACTCAAATGCAATGTCCTTTTCTCCAAAATGTATCCCTTGGCTTCAGACACGCATTCCAGATATTCCTAAGGGGTGCGTGGGGGAAAGACTTCTATATTCAAGCCACTTCTTTATTTGAGCAGCGCAGCTCAGCGGACTTAGACAAACTAAGGAATCAGATTAATGCAGTCTGCCCTTGCCAAACCCAAACCCTTACCTGCATGCATGCTTGTGCCTATCTTTCCATTCATTTTAACTTGTGAGAATTCAATCCAAGCCTATTTACTAGAGCCAGCAGTTTCAATGGCCTCATTACTTACCCAAACCCACATCTCAGTAAGGTTGGGGAACCTGCCAAAAGATTTGGCTGAACTTCTTACAAGGTTTCATGACAAATGGTAACTATCATTTTATTATCTCAGTGATATGAAGGTCTGGTTGAATTCTCCAATTCTGGATGATTAAAGAAGAGTGGCGAGGTTCTGCTTTCCACCCACCACTAACAAGAAGATTGTGACTGCTTGGGACATGCAGTCCTTTCCACTGCAATATGTACTCTGCCACCTCTTGGGTCAAACCCTGGAATTCTTGGTAAATCAGGCAAAACCCCTGGGGTATATTCAAACACTAGAGTACATGCTGCTGTTACCTTCATGAACCAAGGGGGCCAACCTATGAACTTTGCAATCAACCAGGACACTGCTGGTTTTTCACCACAGCAGCTAAATGAAGACACTCAGCCAAGATCATGGCAGCATGGAATAGAGGCAATAGAGGCCACAGAGAGCACAAATAAGCTCCCACAGAGGTCAAGCTCACTTTCCTGACACCTGAAGCTGACTGGTTCACTTACAGAGAAGACTGCAGAAAATGAGGATTTTGAGCAGAAAACTGGGAATGGCTGAAGTTTTCCAGGAAACCCAGGGTGGAGGGCTTCTGAGATAAAATGTCTTCTTTGGTGCTTTCTTTCACGTAGGCAGTTTTTTTGCAGTGACCATTACAGTATTGCAGCAGAGAATGGACCTTACCTTGACGTTCATCTGCAAGATTGTTCTTTGTCCTAATTATTTTTTGATATTTTGTGAGACAGAAGGTAAATTACATACGAGAATAAAGAAGTTCGAGTTATTTGACAGTATTAATTTTCTCCAGTTCAGCCTTTAGAAAATAGCAATCTCCATTTAATTGCACAAAAAAGGACCCCAAATTAATAGAAATTTGGCCTAAAAGCTTTTTTCTTAGCCTTGTCTAAAAGAAAGCCTGATGTGCACCACCTGCCTTCCTGCACCCTTCTGTTTGCTGGCCCATTAATTATATTTCCATCATTTATGATGTGTTACCTAAAGTGCTGTAATAATAATAAGCAAAACAATGTGCAATGGGAGAGAACAGCAATAAGAGTCATTAAAAAGCCATGCATAAGGCAAGGGATATCTGAAAGAGCAGGAAAATAAGAAACTGCTTCTCTGCAGAACTGCTGCTACTACAACAGTGCATGTAACTATTACAAAATGCATCCAAGACACACAGACTCCCCTGAGATGATCTGTAAAACTGAGTTTCTCTTTCACCTCCAAAAAGTATTTCGGCTGACAGTTTTTAAACTGCTTGACATTTCAAACTTTTCTTGTTACCTCAGAAAAATTACATCTCAGATCCTATATATTATCTACCACACCAAGAGAGAGTTGTGTTAAACATTAAAACAATTGAATGATCAAAAAATCTCTCATATATGATTGTAAGAGTTTCTCTGAGTTTTACTCAGCATAACAATGAAACATGACTTTGTACAACAGCAGCCACACACTGAGGGAAGCCTCAGCTCTCCACCACCAGCCCAGGAGTCAGGAATGTGCTCTGAGCAGGGGCTAGCCCATAGAAAATGACAAGTTCCCTATTTCCTTCAAAATTTGTTGTAACACACCAGCACGTCACCCTGGAGGGTTTGCTACTGCCTACAGGTGAAAGACGTCTCCTCACACTTACTCTTCAGCAGTGTGAAAATCACTTAATCGCCAGGCTGCATCCAGACCATGTGAAGCCAGCTGAGAGAAGTGGCACCTCTGGAGTTCAGGCATGCACATGCTACAGAAGTAAACGCAAATGGAGTTTAAATCATTAAGAAAGGATAGGAGAAATTAATTCTCTGTATGAAGATGACTAAAGAGCTGCAATCCTTAGAGAGGTCTCTTCTTTCTCACTGGACTATGTTGCAAGTGGCTCTTCCCACTCCTCTGCCTCCTCACCAAAGAGAAAGGCTTCCCAGGATACACTACTTTAGCCTTTATTACAGATGAAATCAAATTAACCCTTCCTAGGACAGATCAACAGCTAAAGAAATTACCTCAACAATATTCACAAGTTCCCAAAAGTTTCTAGTTCAGTTTTTATGACCCATTACATGGGTATCTCACCAAGTATGCCATGGACTTGTGCATATTTATCAGCTACTCATGTTCCAAGAAATGTTAAGCTTTTATGCAAAAAAATAGCAATATTTACACTTTTCCTTCTCGGTGTGCCTTTAGACACTTGGAGAGAATATAAATTTTGAATTTACTGCCCTTAATTGTGCAGTACTTTCCTATCAAACTCCTATATAAGACTGCTGGAGACTACCAATTCATAAATTTGTCTCTACTTGTTACTATTTTTTGCACAACTTGTCTTAGCAAAGGTTCAGAAGTTCATTAGAAAAATGATACTTATCCTTCTGCTCACTGAAAAGTCTTATGACAGATAATGTCAAGAAATATAACACAATTATGACAACTAAATTACATAGCACTACATAGATCTTGTAAGGTTGCAGAAACCATGGTAAGTAATTAACAGTTGTTAACAGGTTTACACTGATTCACCAACACACACTGAGACCCAAATCTGAACTACTAATAAGTGGATCAGTAATTTTTGTAAGGAGTCACACTGAATTATACCATGGCAGAACATCACTCAGTTTGTTTATTGCTTTCCTAATTGATAAAAGAATATGAAACCTGATTCTCTACCCAACTATGCATCCTGGAAGATTTTGTACAAGATTTTTTCACAGCATAAGAAGCCTAAGTTTCCCCCCTTACCCCATGAATATCCACCAGAAAAGGCTCAGAGACAGGAATCTAAAATACCTTTCCTTGGAGAAGACCCAAGTGTGGAAGGAAGGAGGCACAAAGTTACAATATGTGCTTGAAAGAAGTTGTTGGGTTTTATTCTGTAAAGTGGTACTTTCAGGGTACTCAGAAAGCATACAATACGTGGGGAAATGGAATGGAAAAAAGAAGTTGCCATTTAATGGACAACAATTTACCTGCACAGATAAAGTGTCCTTAATTTACAAGAATGAGTACATGAATAAATTTACCAAAAAAAAAAACCCAAAACCCAAACAACTGAGTAAAATTTACTCATAAAAATAGATTGGCTGTCTCCACTGGATTTTCTTCAGTAAACGCAGGATATTATATGCAGAAATAAATTGCAGTCAACATTGCTTTTGCTTCCTAGTCCGTGCAAGGAAACTGTGCAAGGATACTGAGGAAACCATATCACCCCAAAATTTTAATTTAAATAGTGAACACATTCAAGCACCAATATCAATAATTCTCTATAATCAAATTCTCCCTTGTACCTTGGGCTAAAAGAAAAACACTTCAGTTGACAGAGAATATTTACTTTTGATTTCCCAACTAATCTGTATCCTCCTAGCACTTATATCTCTGAAACTCCATGAGCAAGAGACTTAGGCTGGTAACAGTTGAGTGGTTTCCAATTTACACTTCTTCAAAAATTACCATCAGCATGTAAAAATGTCCTGCTGTTTCCTGGTGATTTAACTGCATAAATAGGAGCCAGCAAATGACAACTTTCAGTTTAATTAAAAAAAAAGAACAAACCAATGAACTCTCCTATTATAAAAACAGTTGTTATTTATTATCTCTTATTAATCAAGATGTCACAGTTTTTGCATGGCAAGAGTGTGGTAGTGGGAGGCTACAGGAGTGGCTTCTGTGAGTAACTGCCAGAAGCTTTCCCCATGTCTGACAGAGGCAATGCCATCCGGCTCCAGGATGGACTCACCACTGGCCAAAGCATGGTAGTAGAGTCTCCAGAGAAAAGCATGTTAAAAGGAGGGTAAAAACTACTTGGAATAACAGCAGGAAAGAGAGAAGTTAGAATATGTGAAAGAAATAACTTTGCAGACACCAAGGACAATGGAGAAGAAAGAGGAGGAGATGCTCCAGGTAAGTGATCTCACCCTGTTCTTATCTCAACCCATGAGTCTTTTATTGTATTCCAGCTGAGAAGGGAAATGATAGAGTAGCTTTGGTGGGCACCTGGTGATGCCACAAAATAAATAAAGTTCCTTGTTTTTACTGGAAAAACACTGTGACAGTGGCTTTGTTCCAACATTTTAATGTTCCCCAGAAATCTTACAAAGGGAAAAAAACCCCCCAAAAAAATCACAAAAATGTTTTGACTAATTTTAAATTCAATATATTGCCTCCTAAAATAACAAAATTAAATTATGGCTCAGATCTATAGAAAGACAGGTGATTAACCATTTATTTTCAACAACATGGAAAGGCAGTGTCACTAATGTGTTTCCACATTTATTGAAAGAAACTGAAGTTGAATATCAGGTAAAAAACCTTTTCAGTAGTGCAAATACAAATACTTAGTAAAGTTTTCTATGATTCTTCAAGCAATGGTAGTTATCAGTACAGCAGTTTCAAGTAAGAGAAAATTACCTTGATGAGTTAAATACATTTTATCTCATCAAACTACTACTGAAGAAAGCAAAGTTCATTAATATAATGTGTTCACCTCAAAAAAAGCAAGGATACATATATTTGCAAAAGTGACAGAAGTGCTCTAGTTTGACTAAAACAAGGAAATACAATGACTGAGTACTCTGTAGTTACTCCATAAAACTACTACCACAGCAGAAACTACTGAATGTCAGAAAAAGATTGAATGCTAAAGCCACAAGTATACACAGAGCTCTGAAGGGAGCAGGTAATAGTACTCAAAAAATCTGAGGAAAAAACCTAAAAAGCACTCAGTGGATGTGATAAAAGCCTTTAAAAAAGATAGCACGTATATTAGGATGAACGGAAAGACCATACATTTCTAAATGAGAGTTTTAAGGATTTTTCAAGTCACAGGCAAACAACATCCTGAAGGAAAGCAACTGTTTTGTGTGCAGAGTAGCGGAAACAATTATTGGTGGTGCCTTGGCCCTGCAGCTGTAGGATGTGCTATGCTCTTGTTCACAGCCTGAGACTCAGCTACTCAAAGAATTAAAGAAATAGAAAAAGACAAAACTCCAGGATCAGGCAGATACCTCTGACTTAGTAAATTAAGCAATTTGTTCTGTGATCACAACAGCAGCCAGTGTCTGCAGAAACTCAATTTCAGACTTGACGGAGTACCTGGCCTTTCATGTGCAAATTAAGCATTATTGTACTGTCACATCTAAAAGACATTAAGTAGTGCCAAATCTCATTTGAGATGGTTCATCCCTGACCTTTCTCCATGGAAATGCTAACCAATTTAAGGCACAATTCTGTGCTTTTAGGACTCCACTGGGTATGGATATAACTAGCTCCATTCACTCAGCACAGCTGACAAGAACAGCTGTTCCAGAGCAGAGACTGCCCTGCTCTGCCTGTCATACACATGACTGTCAGTAGCTCCTCCAAAAACAGCCCTGAGCTCCACTTTCACCATGGATCTCCAAAACAGAAATGAAAAAGCCACCCCCAGGACCACAATTCCCCCATAAGCTGTTCAAGCACCTCTGCTTTAGAGAATACTGGTTCTTTTTTCTCCAGCAAGTCTTTTCAATAGAAAATCTTCGCACACATGTACCAATACACATAATCCCACTGGCTTCAAGTATTTAAAGCAGAAAACTAAGCATAAACATGACAACTGATCAGTGTCTTTCCAAATTCAAGCTCGTTCTTTTCATCCCACGAAAATTAAATCCCTTGGGATGGAAAGGTTTCTCCACCCTACAGCACCTAACGCTTTGTCTAACTATGCTTTCACAAGCCACAGCTTCATAGGCTTTTAATTGACTCTCTTTTTAAAGCATCTGACGAGGGTGTTAAAAGTTTGTAATTTTCTCAGGTTGTATGATATGATTAGCTGTTCACCAAAATTGAAGTATAAAAGAAGGAAGTCTCACAGTGTGCTCCAGAGGTACACAATGATGGTAGTTTTTGATCAAAGTAAGGAGCCAGTGACCAGTTTCCTGGATCACACTGTCTTCCTCTGCCATTTCCATATCTCCTCCTACTTCCAGTGCTCTTAAATAAGAGAACAGATGCTCCTATGAATCCCACAAGAAGCTGGTTACATACTGTTAATTATTGGCAATATCTGGTAACACAAACTCATTTCAAGGCAGCAGGTGCTGGCAGAGGTCAAATGACAAAGCCATTGGCCCCTGCACCACATCAGCTGCTTCTGCCCTGCTTCTTCAGTGGGTGGGATGAGTCCTGCCTATGCTCAAGCCTTGCTCTGATGGTGTCTACATAAACAGGAATTCACTTTAAAACTGTGACATCATTTCACCAACAGTATATTTTTCCCCATTTTTTCTTTTTTAATTTTCTGGTTTGAAAACCCGGAGGGTCAAGCAAAAAGATCTGCCCAAAAGCAGCATATGTGCAGTCACACTCAGGGAGAGAGCAGAGACTAAACCAGCCAGGGTGATCCAGCCGAACCACTGCTTTGCAGCCAACCACAACCACAAGGACAGTCATAGCAACCAGCCAGAGAGGCGTGACCCAGAGCCAAGGGACGAAGGACATCATGCTGAAGGACAGGATTAGAAGAAATACAAACATCTCAAGGTCGCATGTGCAGCCTGGAAATGTCAGCATATTCAGACCAAAAGAACTGCAGCGTGCCTGGATTCAGGATGGGTTCCACCCTCCTTACCACCATCTCCAGCTGGTGCCAGTCATTCCCAGCACAACTCCAGGAGCAGGAAGCTCCTTCCTATACATATTTTTAATACATCTATATTTCTCTCTGTATGCTAATTTTTCCACTTGCAGCCCTACATCTTCTCACTGACTGACTCCCCCACATGCTGCCATTTATACAGCACTGGTGTTTGGAAACAGGCACCTACTCACTTCCTTTCATCATTCAGGCAGGCAGTCTGACACCCTGCCTACCACTTGCCTCAGGATTTTATGCTGAGGATTATTCAGCTTTCAGTGTGTGTTATAAATTGCCTGCCACATCCCACAAAATGTCAAGCCCTGGTAATAAAGCTGCTGTTAGTATGATGTCCCACCAATTCAACAGGACAGGACTTTGAAAGGTCCTAAAAGACTTTGCATGTTTCTGTAAGCTCCCTATACTGCTCAAGGACTCCAAAATATGAAAATGAGCACTGATTTGCATTTATGGAAACCTATTCTGAAAGCACAAATGGACACAAGAGCCCAGATTGCAGGCAGCACCATCCTTTCATAAGCACAGACCCAGGCAAGACTTTGGGCACAGGTTTGGTTCAGAGAAGTTTTGCTCTCATGAAGATTCAAAATGCCACCTCTGATCTCTGTAGCATTGGATAAAGAGCACAGCAGCTGTCAGAGGGCAGTGCAGATCCAGATCACTATGCAGCAGTGGCATCACATGCTACTTGATCTGGTTTTGCACCCCCAGGGAACTGGTAGAACATACTGTTGGATTCTGTAGACTGCAAAGTGAGGTTTCTTTTCTCTTTGGGCCCTCTCTCATTCAAAGCCTTTCCCTACTCTCAATTCAGTAATTTCTATAATTCAAGAAAATATCTATATGAAGCATCAAGAGATGTATCAAGTAAAAAATATTTCAGAATATAATACCTTCATCAGTGTGTTTTGTACAGAATTCTTCATATGCATAAAATTAAAAATGCTTCCCTCTGTCCCTTACACTCTTTAGTTCACAATGGAAATACAGTATACCAAAACTCCCTTCTCCTTTTACAGTGCTGGGCCCTAAAATTCTGGCCATGGCATAGTAAGGTCTTTATATCTTTCATTAACAAGACCTTAATGAAAATAATCTGTATAATGAGCTAAAGGGCAACAAAATTACATAAAAATTCCTATTGGGTTTTGTTATTTGGTTTTACACCAAAAAAATCATATTCTATCTTATAATCTTTCTGACAGTAGCACTTCAATTATATATGCAGTCTACATAACCACACAGGTTAAATGTATTTTTCCTCTGAAATAAGTTCATTTAATGTAGAATCTTTCAAAACCACCATATTCCACATATTTCAAAGCAGAAGAATAAGGAATATTTTTTCTTTTCTTTACTGTGATAGAATAATATGAAAATTCAAGAAAAATGAAAAAGAGATAGCTATCATCACTTTTTACCTATTTTTTTAGAATGTATCAAATTAATTAAAAAAAGAGATATATTAAATCTATGTTAAAAGTCACAAATAGTGCACTAAGAAGAGCGTGTGTGTGTGTGGCGGTGTTGTTTATTTTTAGAAGTAGATAGTCTCATTGAAAATATGACCTTCCTTTCACTGTAAACTCAAAAGTCCTAGGGTTATATTTTTAATTGCTAATCCCTTCTGGGAAAACCACCTACAGATACACTGATCCACAACCAAACTTTCCCTGCAAATTACAGAATGTGCATTAAGTTCATGTACATAAAAAGCCGAGTTATATATAGAAAGTAAGTTAAGTTTATATATATTAGGGCACGAAAGCAGATGTGGTAGACACTGGGAAAACAAGAAGTACTTCTACAAAATTGATTGAAAAAGGTGAAAAGACATTAAACCTAAAAATGTTACAAGAGTTTCATACAAAAATTAATGCAAAGTTAGTGCACTTAATGAAAATGGAACTGAAGAACAGTAGCAATCAAGAAACAAGTTTCTGCATACCTTTCTACCAATTTTTATTCCAAATATCAAGAAGCACTAGCAGATTTCTTCAGCCAAGGTAAAAACAGAAAAGTAATTGGAGCAATAACTTATCTGCTTTGTATCCATGATACTTGTACACAGAATATTCAGCTTCTTTCTGGACCAAGTTTACTTAGAAGTCAGGCCCAAAGCTGCCTAAAATAAGCACTGAAATCAAAACTGTGTTTAAGAATCTATGTGAACATGACTAATTTTCCAGACATATGGGGCATGCAGAATTCTCACTGAAGCTAAAGAAGTTGCAGAGTTTAATGTATTTAAACAAAACCAGGGACATGTAAGTAAGAGGTACTCCTTTCAGCATTCATATGCTGATGCTGGCTGTAACTGTGCATATATTTCCCGTCTGTTTCCAGTTTCCGTATGACTGATCCTGAAATAAACAAGTAAACTGAACCAGATCCTGAGAGTTAAAAGCAGATCACAATTAACTATTTTATTGTGGATACAAGTGACACTAACGTAATAGTAATTTCATAATCTCTTGGATTAAATGCAAAGTTCCCCCACAGGAAAAGGTACATGTGCTTTGGATGGGAAATAATTTCCAACATTTTATAAAATTCCTTTAAGAGGGCATCAGTTCCCTCTTAATAAAAAATCATAGCTGAAAACTGCCTTGTCTTGCACTGAATAGACAGACAATGGCATATGTAAAACTACGTACGCACAATAGGAAGTTCTACCATCAAAAGAAAAAAGAAGCTGTTATAAGCCCTAGGAAAAGAAATAAGGTATTTAAGAATACATGGTAAGTTGTTTAGGTTCCAAAAACCATAAAATATTAAGAAGTTCACAATCATTCATGCATTTTAAAATGTGTTGCTATGTTCTCAGATTTGAGTAACGAATGTCACTCTTCACCTTCTCATATGAGCAGGTTGAAACCTTGGAACTCCTAAACATACTGTCATCATGTTCAGGTAATAAAGGTAAGCTCAAGAAGGGTGAACAGTTTTCTACCAAAGACCTTCAAAACTCAGAATTACACATGAATTAGCCTCATTACAGGAGTCCAGTGGGCTTTGCCTCTTATTTACTTTGCTAATAGGAGTGACCTCACTAACAAAAACCTTTCCTCACTCCTGCTACTACCTTAACAGTCAAGCAACATAGGCATAATTTGTCACTTTTAGCAAAAGGGACAGAAATTAAACAGTCATACATCTTTTTATGCAGAAATTACTACAACATTTTAAAATTACTCTAAGATTCAAATATGTATTTTTATGGGAAAAAATAGTTTAAGACACCCTGTAAATTTGTCCTTCATTTAATTTAAGTATGTCTTAAGCTCTTCTATATTAAAGCAGTGAACTGGAGTCAATGACAGAATACTTTCTTAGGTGACTATTTAAAGATTAGTAGATCTTAAATCTGGACCCCTCTTCTTATAAATGTTCTTAAGGATATCATTACCAAGCTTACTTTAGGCAGTTAGGAAAATTAAGAGTCAGCACTAGTACCGAGTGAAAATTTCATGAGGTAAAGCACATCTTCAAGCTCTCCTACACTTTTCAATTGTATTAGATTTACCCTGGAGACCTTCTACTACCCATTCTTCCTTTAAAACATATTAAATACTAGTAAAAAAAGGTAAAAACTGGATGTTTACGAAAAAATGCAGCAAATACTCCTATTACTGTCATATGCTGTTAGCTGCCAGTTTTTATGCCTTTTGCTCATTGTTACTCTATGACATCCCTTAGCCCAGTTACAACATGTGTTCAGGTGATACTGAGCATCTGACAATGTCTTCTGACAAAAGATTGTTAAATTTTGAGTAATAAGCAGTTAATGTAGGAACAGCACTCCTGAATTGCATTTAAGGCACTTCAGATTCTTGTCATTTGGTTCCAGCAACTTTACTCCTCTGCATCTTCAGATGGTTTCCTGTTTTTTTTTCAGACCAACTATTTCTATGTGTGCCAGGTGAAAGGAACACAGATCTTCTGAACACTGGTACGATAGAGATTGCAGATTTCTGGAAAACTCTCACCTTCAATGGGCACACACATTTCATTCTGAAAAGTTTAAATGTAAAATAATTTAGCAGGATCTCAAAAATGAAAAATATCCTAGGCAGCATCTTTTATTCAAAACACAGTTAATGCAACAAAAATACCAGGATCTTATGGAATGTAAATAATGTGCTCTCAAGCTCACCACACAGATGTAGAGAAAAGTCATAAGCTAGGAATAGTAGAAACCCCTCTATCTGGCAGTAGGAGCAGGGCAGCGAGCCCTCTGCAATGGGGCAGCAGTGCTCTGAAGCAGGGAGATTTGTGGCCGCTTCCATACCTGTCTGTACCTGCTTTGCCCTCAGAGTATGCCAACAACATTGTCAATTACAGAAATCGTTTTTGAAATGGGAATACGGGTGCCCTGAAAACTGGACTGAGACCAATAACTCATTTTGCAGACATCTAGCTAGTTATTCGGATGTTAACATTCTTCAGCCAATACATCCAAGACTGAACTTAAACCAGTACCCTAAGAGGGAAAATATCATTTCATCACTACCTATCTCACCAGCCATCTAATGCTTCCCAAAGCACTAAACATTTTCAAGTGCAAATCCTGCTATACCTTTGACTGTTGCTATGCAACACTAGGTCTTATATTTCCTAGAAACATTGACGAAAATTGGACTCTCGATCCTTAACTTAAATACTATTACTCACCACCATATCTGCTATACAAAATTGGGATTAATACTCATTGAGGAAACCATGTTATAGTCTTCAGCAACTTATTTTTAGAATCTGGGCTCTGCTCCAATGTATTTTCACCCTTCATTTAATATTTAATTATTTTTGAACATGACCTGTCCTGCAATTTTAAGGGAAACCACCTGAGTTTTTCATGCAGCTATATTATAGTAACTTTGCTTCAGAATTACTACACAACAGTACCGGGCATGTCTTGGGGATAATTGTGTTTTATGGTTATAAGAGTTAGCATTGTTGGAATGCAAGAGGACTAAGAGTACAGTGCATGCACCATGATCATAATGCAGTCCCTTCTTGTACCCTCAGGAGAAGCAATCCCACCCCATAAATAACCTCACACACACAAGTCATCTTCAGGCATTCTGGGACAACAAATCACCATATCAGTCAGCGTAACTTTCAGAAGTAACAGCAAGAATTTTTTTCTTGCTAAAGCAAATTATTTGCTCCTCTGTAGACATGCAGACATTTTTAGCATCACTTCTGGATAACTAGATGATATATTTTTTGGAACAAGAGACATGGGCTGTTTGCTTCACCCCAAACTGGGGCAATTCATTTTGATATGAATTTAATTAACAGTTAATACAGTTTGTTGGCGTCTGGTTTTATAAGAATTGATTGCACAGAGATATCAGGTCAAGAGCAGCTCTGGGTAAGAAGACTGACAGATCTAATGGTGAACTTCTGTCACTGCACATCAGCATGAAATTTGGCTCACCAGAGGCTGACCATGCCCCAGCAAGACAGAGCATGTCCCATGTTTTCCCCTACGACTGCATTAAAAAAAAATGGTAGAAAAGGGAGGACACTGGTAAATGCTCTCCCATTTCACTTGGATAGACTCATCAGCATCAGAGTGCTTTTCAACATACCATACAGGTATGCTTTGCGCTTCACAGTACCTCAGGTAAGAGGAGATTAGTCAGCAAGACTGGTACAGTTTCACATAAAGGACACATTTTAAATAATTTTAAAACTGTTTTAGTATATTAGAGTGCCTTTATCAAAATATAATCAAAGATCAGTACCATTGAAAGTTCCAAGAATTGCCCAACATGCACATTGTATTTAGAGTGATTTTCAAAGCAATTTTCAGCAAACTAGTTCACCTAGTTACTCTCCAGACATACTAGGTGAGTGATAATTTCTTTGTCACATTAGAAAGCTTGTAACTGAAACTGTCTTTTGGAAAAAATCATTTCAGTTCAAGTTCAAACTGCATACAGATTTGGAGAATGTGAACAAAATTATGACCAGACCTCAAAATATTTACTTAAAGAGATTTGCCACGTTCAAGATGCAAGACCACAAAACTGATGTATGGCATAGTCTATCCTTTGCATAATATTACACTTGATACATATTCTATTTTCCATTTGCATTATTTTTTAGCACCTGGACTAGACCATTTAAAAGCAGAGTCAGGAATTTAACACAAAATAGACATTTTCCTGAACATCTCAACTGCTTTCTGACAGAGAACCTGATAGAGTCACAACCACAATGAGAATAAACAAAAATGGTTTCCCACAAAGTGAGAAAAAACAGTTCACCATTATGCAGTTTCATCATATAAAGCTCTTTATTCACTGAAAATTAAAGGAATCAGGTCCTCAAGTTACAAAATAAGCACACAAAACAGCATTTTTATGCTGCTCACTGATTTTGAACTGTGCTCTCAACCTTAAATGGTAAAAAACCATGACCCAAGAAAAAGGTGAGTCATAGTTTTTAGAGAAGGAAATTGAGGGGGTTTTATTTGATCTTAGAGATTTCACCCTTGACAGTTCACATCTTCATGTTTTTCTGCACTAATGACAAAGGCAAGGAATTACTAGCATTTGTAGAACTAAGGTTGCATCTCCCACAATCACAAGACTTGGAGATGAAGCTGTAGATAGCAACACAAGGCAGCTGGGTCAAATCTCAACAACTACCAAAACTCAATCAAAGCATCTCAAGATCCAAATCACAGCCAGCAGCCAGTAGCCACCTGCAGGTGATATCACACTCCTTCATGACCAGTTTGATCCCTCTTCTCACAGTACTAAGTGGGCTTCATCACCACCTCTCCCTCCCTGGGTCGCATGTGATGGTTCATGGTTCAACTCAAGGTAACCAGCAGAAGAGCAAGAAGATAAATGTTCTTTCTAATGCATCTGGGAACAGCAAATGAGATCAAGGAGAACGGAAATAACAAAGCCAGGAAAATAGAAGGCCTGCAAAGTCTGTTGTTAACTTTGCTCAAACAATGCAACATGCACAATATTTGGAGGTCAAAAAACTACAAAAATGCCGCAGACTGAGACTGTTTTCAATTCCATTAAAATCTGGGATTGCCTGAAGCAGCTATTCAATTTCAGCAGACTTTTGACAAACAAAGCCTGGAAAATTCAGTTTCTTTCCAGAGACCTGCACTTTTTTTTATCTAATGTGGAAGTAGGAATTTGTGTATAGTTTAAGGTGCCCAGAAGTCTTCACTCTTTTAATAATGAAATACAAACATAATCTTTTAAAAGAAAACCTGTAAAAAATGCAAATGACTTTGCAAAATTGTCTTTTTGAAACAGCATTGAGAAAAAAGGTGCTTTAAGCCACTGTTAATTACCAAATTTAAGTTCTTAAGTGACAGTAGACAACGTAACCTAAATCTGAATTTTTGGACCAACTGAGGCAACAGTGCTGGATTTTGTGATGAAACTATTAGGAGTTTGGAGCTCCCACCAGGCCACAGAATACATCATCACCCAGAATGTTAGAAGGAGGAGAGAAGAGTCCCCGTTACACTCAGCCTCACTTCATACAGGTTTCTCTTTGGACTAAGTTACTGTGTACTGTACTTTGAAGGACATTGCAATGAACGTGCACTTCATTGCTAATGTGAAATCTAGCAAACTAAGGTGAAATTTTAGACATAAAAGCTATTAATTCTGCATGCATTAGTTTTATAGTAAAGTAGCAGCATGTTACCATTAATAACTTCTGGCATCTGATTGAAGTACAACAATTTGGGACCCTCCAAGATCTTTTAAAATACATAAATATATTGTAAGAGCAGAAAATAATCTCATAAAAAATAAAAGTGATGTACAACTCTGACAACATAAATCTGCAAGTTAAAACTGCATAAGAAATGGATCAGGGAGTGACATTTCATTTCAGGAATCCTCCTGGCAATCTTTCAGCAGCTACAACAAAAGAACGAGGCCTATTTTATTCCATCTACTTTAGCAGTCTGTGAATACTATCAAAGGCCTCTAAAGATTTGTGCAGCTGATAATTATTCCATCTTGCTGTTTAGCCTGGAAAATGCTTCCAAAATGCGCCATATCCTTCTGCAGGGCACAGTGCTAAATCAGTCATCAAAGTCAAGCCCTCAGAAAAACAGATCTACTATTTCACAGAGGTTAAGGCCAGGAAGGACTATTTAACCATCTAGTCCCAACTCCTGCATTTCATGAAACATTACATATCTCCCTCAGTCCCACTTCAAGCCCAGTGCCTCCTTAAGACATGTCAGAAAATGTTTGTCCTACAGGTGGAATGCCTGTTTACAAAGACAGCACTGATGCCGTACTATGAAGGAGAACCTACAACCTATGACCAGAGTCTCAGCACACGGATGAGTATCAGCACACCTGATTTGGAGAAGTAAATTACTTCTGAAGTCCAAATCATATGACCATGTGGGTAGGAAATGTCATATCTTCACAAAAAACAGGGCATTTTGTACAGCCTCCAAGCTTTGACTGCCCTATAGAGCATCTCCACTGCTGCTGGGATCTTCTGTAGCTTCTGTGAAGGGCAAGAAAATCCAGACAGAAATCCAACCCAAATATACTTGGCCAACAACACCTCAGAGGCATTAAATCCTGCCTTAGGCACCTGAATCCACACATGGCACTCACAGTCACCCAGAGCAGAGCCAAGAGGGGTATAACCACATTTGTGGAAAGAAAAGCAGTTCTGTTCTCACTGTGGCTCATTGGAGAATAGGAAGATGTGCAGAAGCTCAGATTGCAGCCCACAGGGTAATCCCTGCTCCTGAAAGGAGGGCCATGACTACTGAGACCACAGAGTCTTAGCAAGTTTAGCAGTGCTTGCAAGAGAAGGCCACGGATGGTAATTCCGAACTAAGCAGCCAAGAATGCTAATAAAAAATTTTATTCTAAGGGAGTGCATCTCTCTTAGTGTGCTAGACATTTGTGTGTTATTTATGTTGAACCCCAGTGGAAAACTGCAAAAAAAAGTCTGTATTAAGAAAAACGTAACTAAATTAATAGTAAAATTGGGGATCTCTGAAAGTAGTTTTCTGGACTCACCTAAAAATTCATTGTGATTTAAACCAAATTAAATCTATAAAGTTAAATAAAGAGCATGATTCTTCTAGGATTATATAACAATGATTTCCTGACATTTAGAACCCCCCTTTTAAAAAAGGGGAAAAAGGGAAAGAAAAAATAAAAGATAAGTAAATAAGCTCTGCTTTAGGAAGATGAATGGCAATCAGTCCACTGATCTCCTTAATCAGAATAAACCTGCTCTTTCCTTCATACTGTTCTCTCATTTATCTTACGCTTCACACAATATTACAGTGACAACCATGACTTATGCTAGATAAAAGAGCAATACAGGATTCTACCACTGGGAATGTAAAAGATTTAAAAAATTAGAAAAAAAAACAATTGAAAGAAAATGAAACAAACAAAAAGAGTCCAGTACCCTTTCAGTCACTAAACATCTTTGTTTCCTGCCTTAGGTGCTGTTCAAATCTCTCTGAACATCCTGCTCTCTCCATTCACTTTCTTTCAACTGACAAGGCAATTTAGCACAATTTGACCATGCAGACTCTTCTTGCCACTGTTTATTCACTCTCTTCATTTTCTGGGGCTCCTGAACAGAAACCAAACATGCCAACATAGTGTTTTCTCTTAATATTGTTCCTGCTCTCAGTGTTTGCCAACTTCCCTAGCATAGCAAACATGTAGTGTTATGACTACAGAGCACTTTATTATTTGCTGTATTATAACAAAGAATAATATTGTGAAACATTCTTGCCGCCACATCCTTATTCACAACTCTTGTGCCTGTGTACCTCCCTCATTCTTCTTTCTGAATTGCAGCTGGACAAAGGAAGAAAGGTAACAGCTTTGTATTTCAAAGATAAATGAGTGTACCCAGCAGGCTCCTAGGACCTACATCACAAATTGGCTGGAAAGGACAAGCAGATACTACCATGAACCTGCATTCTTTATGTGTCCTTAGCTTCAGGCAAGCGGAAGCAGCCCATATTGTGCCAGGATGCTTATAAGCTGTGAAAGAAGAAGTGAGCAAGTCTGCTTTCTTCATTCCCACCTCTCTGGACAGTTAGAAGTGCCTTTTGGTTCCCGACTATGTTATATCTGCCCTGCAGCCTAAAACTGAGTGTTGTGGGAGTCACTCCTGGTAGCAGCTGCTGGGTAGTACCACATCAATGCCACCACCATCAGCAGGGACTGATACTCAGCAGCAGATGCCACAAGGGTAACCTCTATGTCAGGAAAAGCCCAGCACCTCCACCCATACCAAAGATCAGTGAACAGAGCCCCAGCTCCTGGCTTTAACAGAAGGACTTAATTCTCCTAAATTCTCCTAAATAATGTCACATAGGAACACACACATTCATTCTCCTCCCATTTCTGTATACAACTCCTTATACCTCCATTTTGTGGACTTGTGCAACTGTTCTATTAAATATTTTAATGTGGATGGGGGAGGGTTGCAAATGAAAAAAACAATAGGCCCTGCCTGTTGAGAAAAAGCAACAGAAGATATCCCACCCATCTCTGAGAGGATGCAAAGGGACATTCTGTTCTGAGCTTTTGGAAGACAGCTCCTTTTTGGATCGAAGGAACTTCTGACTTTACAACATCTTTGAAAGGAAAATTAAATATTTGCTATAATACTTCAAAAACACTTCAACAACATAAAAGCTCTTCTATTGTAATCCAGAACTTTTTCTTCCACTTTTCAATTAGTTTTAAATAAGATTGCTTTGAATTTTGTATTATAGTTAATAGTATTTCTGAGGTTAACAAATATTTGCTTTGCTGACAACATACCAAAAAAGTCTAAATGCCCATTCTCAGAATAAAACCGGTACAAAGTATACAGGAACTAGACTATAAAAAAACCCCACCATACACAGTCACCCTGTCATTCCTAAACAAGAGTAGCCAATTTGTGGCAATTAGCAAGCACATTGTGCACAGCTCAATCCATCCAGCCCTTCAGTGGGCTGCCAAACAAATTCTGGGGGGCTGTTTGCATTAGAGCTTATCAGCAGTGCTGACAAGAGAGGCCAGGCTTCAGCAAACACCTTCTAAAACATGCAGCGGTTTGGCTGCTGTTTCTACCTGTCAGCGACTTCTTAGTAAGCCCTTATCAGGAGGGAGAACACTTAATCACAGCTCTCCAACAGCTAGTATTAAAGGAGAGAACATGATGACTTCTGGCAAATTAAAGTCAGCTAAAGTCATCACCCTTTTCCCCTTGGCTACACTATTCCCCAGACCAGTGTGGGATAGTTTTAATCCTTTCCATGAGACAACCACGGTTTGTTTTCTTCCTTTTCAATTGCCTTTTCCATGGAAGGCTGGGGCTTAGCAAAGAATGAGCTTGCAGAATTTTAGCATGCTAATACAGGATCTGGTTCTTCAATCCATAATTTAACTTAGGCTGAATTTGTACTACAAATAAGACATACTAAAGACATAAAATTTCTAAGCGGCATCACATTCGGAAAAATATTCATGTTATTTACTTGGTAGCTAAAAATTGCTCTTGGATGAATCAAAAGACCCCTTAATCTATCTTAAATATAAATATGCATATATAAATAATGTATAATAAAATCTCAAGTAAATATTATACATATATATATATATATATATATATATATATATATATAGGGTGGTCTCATGGTGTAATGGAGAGCACTCCGGACTCCGAATCCCAAGGTCATGAGTTCGAGTCTCATTGGGGACCATCCCCTAGCAGTTCAATGCCTCCCTGCCATCCAATCCTGTCAGATTTCAGATGCTGTAGACAGTCCCAAGGACTTCACTGTCACTGTCCAAGCTTGCTCGGCTGTGGCAGATGGACCTTAGGACTTAAATGGTGGGGCCAGTTCTGCACACGCTGTGCCTCACCTAAAAAAATCCACTGCGCAGGCTCGAAGGGCACACCCAGGTCGGGAGAGCCCTTCCCAAATCTTCGTTCGCGAAGTTTGGCCATATAATACAAATATATATATAAAAAAGATCCTACAGAGAAATTAAAATGAGAGATGAGGTCCTCCAGAGGCTATGGTCCTCAGACATACAGCTTTTACTTGTGCCTTTATTACATATTTTCAAAAAGTTCCCATTTTCTCCTTTCAAGAAAGGAAAACACACCTCTAAACATGACCTAGAACTCATTTTCTTTCAAGAACTTGACAGAAATTTATCACAGTAAAAAAGTCTGTGAATTTCTACTTCTTTCCTTTACTACTCCCATCTCTATACTATAAGCCTGATCTTCCCTCCAAACCCCATTTTCCCCCTAATATTTTCAAGAAATTACTGAATCAACTGCCTGACAAATGGACCCTTGAGAAGTGTGAATGACAACAGACAGGGACCTGGGTTCAAACTCTTTGATAAATTGGTCTGAGAAAGAAGACTGTAAGACATGCACAGAATTGCAAAATTAATTTTCTTCTTGAATCCTTTAGCAGATCTGAATAAATTAGTTTTGACAAACATTCTCACTGACCACAAAAAATTACAACACTGAAATGCGACCTGAGGCACTCCTGAAGCTGTGTGGGACGGTTTTAAAGCTGTTTGCTGTGCCTATCAACAGTTGGTTTTTTTAACTCCTGTTGCATGCATGCAGGAGACAGAACACCACCAAATACAAGTACTACCATAACTATACAGAGAAGGAGGATGGCTCACTTCAACCAAACAACACATGTGCCAACCATGCAAAAGATTTTTGTTTGGCTTTTCTCTATTTGCATGGCAAGTGCTGCCTCTTTGGGCATTAAAACTCATCCCAAGGGACAGCACACAGCAGCCCCCTGCTTTCTGCCTCAGTCAGCAGCACAAACCAGCACTGCGCTGCATAAAGCAGGCTCCCATCAAACTCCACATGATGCTAGTGACCTTGCTGCTCATGATTATCTTCTCACTTTTTGGGGCATAAGGAGATAGCAATTGTGTAGTTACCAAATTCTTCAGATATCTGTTTTTAAACACAGGATGGAACAAAGACCAAGCCTGAAATACCTGATGATTTTCCTAATATAAATGTGGATGTGTTGAGCTAGCTACTGTATTTTCAAGTGAATTTGAGAGAATTTACCACTAGGTACTACTGAAAAACATGCTATGTCTAGATGAAGAGGTTAGAATAACTCCAGAGAGTATTTCTGCTGTCTGAGAGAAGGTTCAATGTGATCTTGAGTGAACAGTTAGTCACTACAAAAATGTTCTTAATAGTGTGCTAGGCTACTGAGCTCCAAGCCTCATGCAAGCCTACACACAGCCCCCAGGAATTTCAATTATCAGACATAGATTACAGTATCTGTGGCACACATGGAGACAGCACTGAGTTTACTTATCCATTGCAGCCAATGAATCCTATGTAGCTGATTAAATAAGCTAGAAAGAGTGAATCCTGAATGAAGTTATATAACTACAACTTCACCTAGGTAAAGCACACAAAAGAGTAATAGGCAAAAATAAGCCTCTATCAAATTTGAGGATTTTTTTGTTGTTGTTGGCATGTAAAGTACCATTAAATTATGTAGAGCTGGCATTATTTATTAATTGGGTTGTTAATTCAAGAATCTTGTTGGAGAGCACCCATAAGAGCAAATGCTGTGCATAAACATAGCGCTGTAAATATAGAGTTTTATTTTTAAGGTGGTTCTTGCAATGCTAATCCATGATTTCCACTTTAGAGTTAAACCCTTGCTATGCAGAACCCCTTGTTATTGACATGCACAGAGGCACCTAAGTTTCACGGAAATACCTAATAGGAGACAGCACCTTTCAGAAAAATCACATACAAGCTGTGCTACAGAAATAATAATAATTCCTTGTGAGCCTATAGATGTAATTGAAGTTACTGATTTTGACCTCTGATAATTACTGTCATGCACAATAGCATTATAGAGGTATTCGCAGTTAGAGCACTCCACCAAGATGAACAGTTCCCAGTGCAGTTTTCCCTGTTCTCACAATGCACATTTCTCACCCTGTCTGCCAGAATTCAGATCTGTTTTAGTTACAAGACCATCTGCTTTTTGAAAGGCTTTTTTTTTTGATGACAGATGGATGAGGTTCAAATTCTTCTTGTAACCAGCAATGAAATTTTACAATTCATT
Source organism: Pithys albifrons albifrons (assembly GCF_047495875.1). Classification (NCBI taxonomy): domain Eukaryota; kingdom Metazoa; phylum Chordata; class Aves; order Passeriformes; family Thamnophilidae; genus Pithys; species Pithys albifrons. The sequence continues at coordinate 18,647,785 of NC_092464.1, forward strand.
GTCTCTGCTGCTTACTGTCTTGCTTTAATTACTTGAAAGAAAGAAGTCTCATGGGGGAAGACAGAGTTTTCCAAATGCATAAAATTTTAAACCAAAATAAGCATATAAAATAAATTTCTGATGCTTTAGCTACAAATAGCCTAGCTCCAGGTTTGTAACCTAGTTCTGTAATCCTGTATTGACTCAGTTTTCTCTTTCATGTCCCAGAATAAAGGAATGTGGAAGCAGAGGGAGTATTTTAAGGGGCTATCTACAGCGTTATAAGCATCATATTTTTCCCTCCAGAGTCTCACAATATCATCTGGCTTTTACAAAGCCTTAGTTCTTCAAGTCTGGTGTTTGCAGAAGAAACTCACTTTTAAAAAGCTCACGAAAAAACAATAGACTTCTAGCCATTAATATTAAAGGAAAAAAACTTTCAAAGTGGGTAGACAGATTTATGGGTTTTGCTTAAATTCTTTCATGTTTAAAAAAACCTCTTCATTTCGATTTCCCATTTAATACCCTTTTTGCAGTAACAGGCTTGGAATAGCAAAAAAATCTCCATGATACCACTGAAAAAGAGTAAAGAGCCCCTACAAATACCATGCTAGCCATCTGGCAAGCCTTGATTATACATAAATTATACATCCACTAGCCACAAGCACCCTAGTACATACCTCAGGAGGAGGGAAGTGTCAGGAAGTGCGTCACTTAGAATAGCAGGATTTGAGGATTTGACTGCAGCTGTATCGGGTTTGCATGTTGCTTTCAGACTCAGCATTGCTTTACTTATTGCCCCACAGTCAGGGACTGGGATTAACCACCAGACCCTGTCCCACCACAGTTTCCCTGCCAGGGATGCACGTAGTCCCAAAACGGGATGCATGCTCGGATTAGGGAAAGCTTCAGGCAGAGCCCCATGATGGCTACTCTGCTGTAACAGGAGACTTAAACTGCCTGCAAACAGGGGATGGAGGGGAGAGGAGACAAAGAAAAAAATAATAGAGTAAAATGCTAAACAATCCTCCAGTTTACATCCCTAGGTTATGCTGCAGACTCATTCCATTCTGTGAAAATATATCACAGTGAACTACACGTCATGTTTACATTAATTTCTTAACAGTAAATAAGTGGTGCCTATAGAGCTGCAGGCACCAGCCTCGCCATGCACCTCCCGTGGCCCTGCCACCACCACGCACCAGACCCACAAACACACACTGCTGGGAAGGGTCATGTCCGGAATCCCAAACCAGGCACCAATGCTACAGAAAATACCAGCCCAGATCAACAACATTCAGAATCTCTGTCTATTATTCGTTCACTATGGTTCTTTTGTAGGCTTCAGTCTTGGTTTCAATGAAGCAACTGTTTCAAAAAAAGGAGGAAAAAAATGACAGAGGAAAAGAGGAACTCTAAGGAGTACAGGAAAGCCTCACATAGGATATAGAAGTGTAATCCAAGAAAAAAATATCTAACAAGTGTTTTGCTCCCATTACTTCTTGATTTCTCCGAAAAATCAAAAGCAGATGCTTTATTTACTGTTTCCATAATAAACAGTACTTGCCTTCATCTGTTTCCTGATGTTATTCACATTTTTCTCCTCTCATTTACTAATAAAATGAATGAAAGACACAAAAGTCCCTACTAACCATGTTCTTCTCTGAGAGTAAGTATCATAATCTACTCCTCAAAATCAGTTACCATCTAGATGCTGCCAAGACTTCTGAAACTACCTGGTTTGTGTGTGTGTGTGGGGGGGGGTGTCTCATTTAAAAAAAAAAAACACCCTAAAACCAAGAAAGCACATTTAATTTACTTAAGTATTTTCCAGCAGAGCCGTGATAACTGTTCAACATTCACATCCACTTCATTGTACTCTGAAGCTATGACCATTTCCCATGCATTCTTTTTCAATCTTGATTATTTTCACAGGAAAAAGATAGGCCAGAAGGAATCTCTGTATTGAAGGCATTTCTCCTGAAGTTATATTGGGTCCAAAGCAGTAAGGACTATTTATCACAGGAGCAATTTACTTAAAATTAAGATAGCAATAAATGTGGTACAAAGAAAAGCATTTGAACATCAGCAACAGACTTGACTGCTGTAGCATTTTCCCTGTGTTATGTCTCATTATCAAAATACCAGCACTGATTTTTGTTTTTGTTTTCAAATGCTGGGATATGCCAAAGGTTAATTTTCAAAGAACTCACTAACAGATGTTACTGACTGATACCTGCTGCATTTTACATGTCTGCTTGTTCATCACACTGCTCCACCACACTATCTCCTGTATCATGGTAGCACAGACAGCTTTGTGTTCTGGTGTTTGCACCTCACCAGATATTTTAAAGGAAAAAGTTGATAAATAATTTCTGTCCCCCTCAATATTCAAAGGCCAAATAATCTCTAGATACTGCAGCAACAGCCCAATTCATGGCAGAAATTGGAAGGGAGACTCTCAGTAATCTGCAGAGGTTAAGTGATGCTACTGACCTCTCCCAGGCTGTGGCCAACAATGGCAAAGCCATTACCAGCTTCATAACAGGTCCCCAGACCTTTCTGAAAACTAAAAATCTGTAAGAATATTTCAGCTCCAGAGATAGATGACAGATTTAGCAGTAAAAACCCAATTAAACAGAGAATCCAGAGAGAAACTGATGTTTTGACACAAAAGTAGGAGGAACTTTGAGAAAATGAAAGGTCTTTGGCAATGATAAACATTCTGCAGAGGAGGCTTGGCAATGCAGGATGGGATGTTTCTCATTCCCTTGGAAATGTTGATAAATAAGAGAGGAACAAAACACCTCAGGAGAAAATACAGGAGGAGTTGGTCCCAGGTTCAAGCAATTGGCCCACAATGTTACCAAGTATCAGACTGGAGCCTCATTTGGGCAGAGGGCCCTGTAAGTGACAACAGACTCACACCAATGTCAACCCTGCAGGAATAGCAATTACCAACTAATCATCGACTGGTAGATTTTGAGCAAATAAAACTTCCTCACAGAAGCAATGGGAAACCCCTCTGTACTGATACCCTCCATGATCAGTCCTCATGTTTTATATTAAAGTAGTGGACTTCAGCTTCAGATTAGGGTCCAATGTGTTTCCATAACCGTGCCCCACACCCCCGCTGCCAAAAATCCAGTTCTCACTGTAAAACTGCCCATCCTCCTCAGGTTTATGGAGGTCCAATATTCACCCTCTCCTGTTCAAGATGAAAGTAAATATCCTTCTTGGAAGAAGTAATCAGGTGGTCAGAGTCCAAGACAACTTTGCAGCTCATAAGGAACAGAGATGAAGAAATTGAGCTGTTCTGCAAAATACTCATAAGGGATGAGTGGCCATGTTAAGAGAAAACATTCTTCTCTTTCACAGAAGGTCCTGTAAATCCTCCTGAAGAGAACACGGGAAAAATGAAAATAACACCCGTGCAGCTCTTGACAAGATGGTGGGAATCAACACTCAGCTGGGCGAGGACATGCTGGGGGCAGTTTTTGTCTTCAGATGCAAAGACATCTGCCTTGAAAATGGGAAAAGATTCACTGTCTAAGGAAGAGTATGATGGTCTGGGGCACACCAGAAGGCATCATACATTTATTGTGTTAATGTTGCCCAGGTCATGCCCATGCTACACCCAGCCTCTCAGCTCAATATGATGGTAGCTAGACTCCTTATTGACATTTCAGTGAAAGACACAGCATTTCTACAGCTTGGGGAGGAGAGGGTAGAACTATCATCTCAGAGAGCAGATAAATCAAGTTTCTAATTAATATAGACATCTTTATGTTCTCACCAAAAATGTACAGGACTATGGAACTGACGCTACAGTAAGTGGTAAGTGACTCCACGCCAGCATGAAAAAGACGAGGAACATGAGGCTTCTTCATCACAGCTCTGTTCAGCATGTCAGGATCCAGAGGCTTCTAAGAATTACATCTTGGAACACAGAAGTTAAAAAGAGTCCTGCAGTACTTGTTTTTATAGACCATCTGCCCCTCTCAGGACTTCACAGTTTTCAGAAAAATGATTTTTCAAATTTTACCAAATATATACACATGAATAAAAAAGTGGTTGCAGAGATAGGCAAATGCTCTCTTGACTTGTTAGGTCTGAGAAGAAATCCAGACTGACAAAGTAAACATGTTCACACATACACACACACGCATATGTGTGTGTGTGTGTGTGTATATGTATATATATACACATACATATACACACTTTGTAAATTAGTTTTTTAAAAAACAAAGTAGAGCTTAAAAAATCAACAAATGGAGCATTTGTTCAGGATGCAGTTTCCTCCCATACCATTCAATCAGGATGGGCAAAGTTTACAGTCATCCCAGAAAGAAAGCAAGAAAAAATAAAAAGTAGGAAAGGCCTGATAAAGAAGTGTCAGAAACTAGGATGTTCCCTTTGATTAAAATCCAAAGAAAGGTGAAAGCAGAAGAGAAATGCAGAATCCACACAACCCCAGACAGATGGACAGAAAACAGTCCTGAGAGCAACACACTGGAAAAGGCAAAATCTGTAAAGTAAAAGAATTCTGACTCATTTAAATGACTGAAAGTGGAAATCATTTATCAGGTCCATCTGTTTTGCTAGTGCACACAGGCACAGGAAAGGCAGAGTGTGAATATGTTATGCACAATGTCAAGGAAAGCCCATTTCCAACTTGGCCACTTAGAATACAACCACCCAACATGAATATATATATGCAGAGATAAGGACTCAGAAGGAAAATCTGAAGCAAAAGATACCATGTTCCCCAGCAACACACACAGACACAATCCCCACCACCTCCAGAAAAAAAAAATTGACAAGCAGAAGTGAAAAGAAAACCACCTTCTGAACACGCAAGTTTAGTAAGTGATGAGCATGTAATTCAACTAGCCAAATACATGTAGTGAAAATTGATAGCAGCAGGGTAGCAACAATAAACAGCAATACACAATCATAAGATTCCCTTTAACCTCCTGATTTTTACAGGGTTATGCAAATACAAGCCTGGCAGTGAGGCAGGGAAGGGAGAGGTATAATAGTGCCAGGTTCATATAGCTCAAGCTGCTCAACAACCTTCAACTCCAACCATCCAGCTACTGCAGCAGCTTCTTTTCAACTCCTAAAAAGTCACTCTCCTGTGCTGGAGCAGAACTCCAGCTCAGTGCTGGGAATCTACACCAGTTCAGCCAAGGCTGGGAAATGTCCATGTGCTGCAGCTCCACCTCACCACATACCTGGTCCCATTTTGAAATCAGATTTTCTAAAATTAACCTATTTCATTTGGTCTAACCAAACTGGTTAAAATCAGTTACTTGCATAAACAAGAATCAACCTACAGTGAATGCCAGTCATGGCTGGGTGTGAATCCAATGCTCATATATAAAAGCGCTATTAAAAACAAACATAAGGAAAATTTCTACTGAATCAGATCCACTCTATTCTGAATACAATTAATGAAGTGAATAATCAAGAGTGGAAAGATTTAAAAAAAAAAACTTGAAAAATAATTCCTTAAATCAGACAAAAAAGTCAGAGTGTCACTAACCAGACCTACAGGGAAAGACTAAGAACCCACCATCACAGACCCCACTTCAAAGTTTTGCTATCTCCAATCTTGGGTTGGAAGCAAAACTCCAAGGGGAGGTAACTTTCAAGTGCTTAAATCTACTTCAAAAGTGCTTCAGATCCAAAGAAAGGTGTCTTGGACAGACTCAGTCTTGCCCTCAGAACAACAAATGTAACAGTAACTTGAATTCAAATTCAGTCTGTCTCATGACAGCCAATAACGATTGCAAAGCATGATGAACAGAAACTGCTTTAAATATTTGAGCTAATAGTGGTGGTTCGGTCCCAAGAAACCTGGTGACAAAGTAACTCCACTAATCGGATCTCAAGACGAGAGAAGCAGGTTGCTGGCATCACCTACTCAAGAGGCAAATGGGAGTGCAATCCTTCCAGGGGCACATAGAGCAACCATGGCCCTCAACATGTTTATTTCCTGAACAGGCCCTGGTCAGAAGCTAAAGTGACTGTTACTGATGGTGTTCTACTGACAGGGATTTCCCAAGCAACTTCACATCAGCAGGGATGACACAAATATTCACCCTGCTGCTGCAAGTCGTCTCAAAGGAGCTGTCCCCCAGTGCACCAGCCTTCACACACCAGAACAACAGCCCACAGCCAGGCTACCAAAATCTACAAAGTGGTCCAGTTAACAAAATAACTAGCCCTGATCATGCAAGACAGACCTCTCACCCATATAGTCTCCATTCCAGGGAAAAGCAACACAGCAGGTTCAACAGACTTCCTCTAAATTCGTGTGACAAGGCAGGAAATAACCATTTAACAGCATAACTCTGAAAGATCACTTCCTGAGAATCAGATTACTTTTAAAAATCAGCAGCATCTTCCCTGACTAATTCAGACACTAACAATGAAAGTCCATCACTGGATAAGTGAGTTGACACTTGCTAAAGCAATCCCAGTAGTAGACCAAAAATGTTTTGGCCTCAGGGAATTCGGTGTTAAAATGCATTCTTGTCAAAGTAAATTAAATCCAAATGGGAACATTCCATCAATAATCTACGAGTTTCCTAAACCAAAGGTCTGAGGAACTGTCCCAGCATTGTCTACATAAAACAGGATAATCTCATCTCTGCCTGGCGCATTCAGGCTCCAGATTGCCCAAGAGTATTCAGATGGACTGTTCTTTGTTGTACAAAACCAAGAGACAATATTTCTTGATTTCAGATACATCTCTCCTTCTTCTCCATACAGTTAAAGACAACAATCAGATGCCAATGAGTACTTTAACTGTCCTTTTTCTTGGACATACATCACAGCTGGATTAATTCCTGGAGATTCCCCTTAGAACCATGCAACTTGTTGCCAGGGCCCAGAAGTCCACAGTTCTGTTTAATATTCGATAATCATCCATAAAACCATAAATGATGACATGTAAGTATCTAGATTTATTTCCAAATATGAGAACCATAAGCAGAGTTTTCTGCATCTCAGCAAGACTCCCTAGCAGACATAGTGATGTATACACTTATAAAATAATAAAGAAAGGCCCAAGTCCAATTCAGACACTGAAAACAGCCAAATGTCTTTCTTAAAGGGTCACACAGAAGGTCCCAACTACCCACCACACCTTAGTTTTGCATGAGGAAAATGATACAACTGGGGTACTGCGCAGAGAGTAACTAACCCATAACAGATGATCCCACCTAACAAATTTTAGCAATACATGAAGATGTGATGGGGCTCACAATGTGTGAAGGAAATCCATACTGTTCATGGCAGATAAAAAAAGTTTTGTGGAAATTAATTTTTTTAAAGAGGGGCACAAGAGGGCGTTTCAGAGACACTTCCTCTAACCTACCTTCCTCACCCCAATGCTTACCTTCTGTATATATGAAAAAAAAACAGACAATGATGGGACAGCTCATATCTCACTGAACATCTCCAGCTCCTATTAACTTTGCCTTTATATCCTCCCTACCCATTCAACACATAATCATCTCTCCAGAGGAAAATGTCTCCAAGCATGTCAGAAATAAGACACACATGCATCCACCATCTTCCAAGGTACATGAAGCCAGGAGAGCACACTAAGACACACAAAAAGGGGCTGATGAAAACAACCTATGCCACCAGGTTTGGGAAGACAGGAGATGTGGGTGGGCAGCATTTCCTGCACTGAGGATGAGGTTCTGCACTTACCCAGCTCCCTACAGGGGAGAGCCACGCTCCAGCGGGGCGGCCGGGCAGCTCTGCCATGAGGCATGCCGGGGCATCACAGAGCGGTGGCTGTGCGCCAACAGCAACTTCAGGAGACCTAAAATAGGACAAAAGCGAGTCAAGAGTGAATGTGCTGAAGCCTCTTTGGAAACAGGTACTGATGGCTCCCCATAAACAGCTGCAGCTCTGCCACAGCTGAGAACCCTGCAAACAACCCATCACCATTGTTGACCAACCAAAACACCATTTATTAAAACACAATTAAAGCTGGAAGTATGAGCAATTCAACAGCTATTCACATGAGAAAATATTGCAATTATCTCAACTAACATTTTAAACCCAGAAGCAATGCCCTTCAGCAGTTGGGTGGCAGCAACAAAAGACAGTCAGGTCTTTGAGTGACCATACTCTACACACACACACACCCACACCCACACACACACCCACACCCACACACACACCCTAGCACTTGTCTCTGTTTGGCAACGTGACTTATCCTAAGTAAGAATTCGAGGTAGGAATTGCAGCAGGAAGTGTCTGGACATTCACATAATGAACACATTCCAGAAATGGGGAAGCTGTGATGATTGTGATTGACTTGGTCACATCAGCCTGCAAAGGATGCAAAATGCTGGAGTCTCGGCCAACTGGTCTCCCAAGGTTGCAGGAAACTTCTGGGTGAATCCCCCCCAGTCCTTTCCCAGGCAGAGATGCTTACAGGGTACTTCTAATCTAAAGACAGGGAGCAGTCACTTTTGGACAGGTAAATAAAAGCAGTAAGATCTGGACACGTGCAGAGATAAAATCTGGAAGCAGCTACATAGGTGCTTTGTTGCCTTGCAATTGTGCATTCTGTAAGGCCAAAGACTACAAACCTGTCTGTTTCTCACCAAAACTGCATTGGAAATATTTAGATACTGAATTAGCAATAAATGCAATCAGAATCATCCACATAATCAGTGCCAAACTTCTTGCACCCAACTGAGAGTTTTCTCTCTACTACTCTGCCACAAGTTGTGAGCAAACAGGTGATCTGACTCTTTAAGCATCAGCTACCTTTCAGTGTTTCATCACAAGGCACAGTTGACATATGCCTGATGAAACTGTGAGGTTCCAGCATTTGTAATATTGTATTTTGCCATTATTTCACTGAAACCTGTTTCCAAGCTTCTCCATTTGTGAGTTACTTCTAGTCATTTCAAATAAAACATTTTATCTCAAAGCAAAAAAGTTAAAAAGAAAAATAACATTATTTTCATCACTCAAGAAACACAGAATGAGTTTGAAGATGAAAAATACAATTAATGTTATCTAGGTTTAGGGTGTTAATACCTTGAAATACTGAGCATTTTCAAAAGTATACCAAACAATTAATGGAAATCTACTGGAAGACTGAGATATAGTTATACAATTTGCCTTTTAACTTTGAATCTGACAGTGATTTAAGTGACATTTCCTGAAATTAAAGACAACATTCCATATTCACAGAGTCTTGTAGGCTTGTAAGCTGATAAACAGAGACTACGCTCTCTCAAAACTTCAAAACAAAAGTAGTTTTAATAGCACTGTAGGTAATCACCACTCCCACCTGAAAATGGCGGACTCCATCAGTAAGCCTCAAACTACCCTAAGAGAAAACAAAAGGCAGAATCCCACTGCCTCTGCCCCTCCTTGCTTCAGATTCCCAGCTAAAGAGTATGGCACAGACAAGATGCTACAATATTGCCTCCAAATCCATGTTAGGATGCATAAGTGGCATTTTTCAGAACAAGCCCAGACAACCCATTAACAAGAACCACAGATTCAGATTTACAATTAAAAGGGCCAACATACTTGAACATGTAGAAATAAGTGAGCCAGAAGAAGGATCAGGAGCCAACGATAGTTGCTGGGTTTATGTCTTCTGAATTGAGAATTGCAGCACTGCTTATTTAAACCTGAATGCAGTCTACAAAATCACAGCTTGCATAATCAAAATCTTTTGTACAGGCTATACTTGATTAAATTAGGTTAATTTTCACTATAAAGTTTGAAAAGAATTACTGGTTAAAAAATAATATAAAATATCCTTTATCTAAAGAGTGCTGTAGCTGGAGGAGAACATAGTTCATTCTTCATAAAAAACCAGAAGAGAGTAAATTGCTTGAACACAAAAGATAACTCAAATTCAACTACCAAATTGTGCCCAGCAACTCCGTAATAATTGTATACAGAACACAAACATGCTTTGTTGAGAACTAAGAATATCTAATCAGCTATAATTGTAAATTTTATTTTCATTTGTAAATAACCAAGGGAGAGAACTAGTGAGCAGGGATGTAAAATAATATTCTAGCTGGGGATATTTTGCAGACACGGAAGCTTCTACCCACCCCTTCCCGAATGTCTGCAGGGCTCTTCTGCTTCTGAACTTATTTCAATTGTTAGTTTCTCTTTGAAGGTATTTCAACTATAATGTGAGCAATGCTTTAATGAATTCTCAGTGCTGTGCTATCTTTTCCAAACAGTTCTTTCACATCATCTGAAAATTTGGTTGCTGAGATGTACTTGCTGTGCTCATGTGCATCTCCGTTTCTATGGAATGTCAATATTATCAGCAAGTGAGATGCTCTAAAGTTTCTAAACTTAAAATATCATGAACAAATACATAATTTAAAAAATAGACACAAAAAAAGCCCCACTTCTACAAGTTTGCTCACATGAACCAGTTTTTGGCACTTAACCCACCTCACCCTTCTCCACCTGCCCAACTGCTGACTAGTCCTGCTCGGCCGTGCAGCTCCACCAGTGAGAACAGCTCTCTGGAGTCAGGGGAGAGGGTTTGAAGGGTTCTGCTGGTGGCACAGCCCAGCCAGCACCACACCAATGTACTTCACCCCTTTCTCTTATCAGGTTCATCCTTTAGGTAACCCTAACCCTAACCTGCATTCCTCCTCAAACTTGCCTCTGCCAACACTTACTTTTCAGATACATGAGTAGTCTCCCCCATCCTGGACTCCCAAAACACCAAAAGCATCGCTAAAAACATCATATACTGGATGCCTCAGCAGAAAGCAGATGGCAATTGCCTCATGCTTAGAGCATCCAGACACCACAGCTCTTACTTCTTAAGGGACACTTCTGACATTGTCCTATGTCATGCCTCCCCCATGATGGCATTTGAATACATTTTGCCACCAATCAAGGTCACACTGTGACAAGGACCCTTCTGGAAGGGCAGGGGCAATGGGCAGCATAGCCTACGTCTTTGTCTCCTGCTCCAGCAGTGACAGACAGACCTTTCAGTGAAGGAAAACTATTGTCAGCTGGATCTATATGCTGAACAATCCCAAATTAAATATAAAATGAGGAGAATAATATAAGAAGAGAACAAAAGACTACTGGTCTGCCTTATCAAACAGATTTATTTTAATAAGCTTAAATATGCTTCTTTGAGGGTAGCACTCAAGGGAGCAAACACCCCACTTTTACCAGACCAACTGCAAGAGCCACACCAAGCTCACTGAAAATGCAAAGGCAAGCAAAAAGCCAGAAATATCCTACATTCCACAACACTCTGACAAATACTTTATTGATGGATGAAAGAATTAAGCCATAATTAGTAATCTTGTTGACCTAGGTAGTCATCTTGTGTTCTTTAATAAAAGCAAATATTTCCAGGTTGTAAAAGAGCAATGACAAAAAATGTCAGCTGACAATTTTATACAATAAATAACACTGTTTTATAGTAATAAGTACAACACAGTAAAGTTAATATATTAACACTGACAGAAATTATCTCTGTTCTCTATTAATCTGCATTCTTTACATATGGTTATTTATTAAAATTAAACATGAAGCTTAAAGGTTATCTATGGCCATATTAGCAAACATCTGCTTGTGATTCTAATTTCATGTTTGCATGCTATTCTTGGAAAAGTAGCCATTTTTGAGAAGTACCAGATGTGACCAAGTGTTCTTAATCATCAAATATTCTTTGGAAAGATAAAAGTTCAGGGCCAGGGAAAAAATCCCATACTCTGAATACAGCAAATGCCTTTTACTACTGCTGCTGAATTCTCCAGAGGAAAAGTGTTTCTGAAGAGGGAAAAAAAGCCGTTTATTTAGTGTGCCACTACATATAATTACTCTTATTTTTAAATATGAACATTCAAATGTATAAACATGAACTCAGTTTCAACTTTAAAGCAGAGAAGTTACATATTACAAGAATTGCACCGCTTACTCACTCTCGGGCATGGGACTGACACAGTACCCTTCAGACTCCAGTGGCAGCAGCTTAAGCAGCCTTCCACAAACTGACTTTAGGGTTCTTGACTTGCTCCCCAAATGACCTCCCCAGGATCTCCATTACTCAAAACAAAGAAGAAACAGTTAACTTTGGGATGGGAAGGTGTTGCAGGCAGCAGATGAGAGCTGTAGCAAGCAACACAAGGCAATTAATGTACACCAAACCAAGGAAAGATGGGTTGGTTAATTCTTTCTTAGTGTCTTGCTATATGCACTGCTTAACCTATTTCCTACAAACAGTTTTAAAAAGGGTTCTGGACCATCAAAATGTTTGTTCATTATGTTTGATAGCTACAACCTTTGAATGAGTAACACTGTTAATCCATAAAAAATAGATGCAAAAAGCAAAGAAAAGAGATGAACAACGTAAATTAGAATAACACAGACTAAATGAATGGGGAATAGAGAGATTAACAAATAAAATTAAATTCTAAATGTTAAAACTTCTTTCTACATCTCAGAAAACCTGAGCTGCCCAGGTCTTTCAAGACTCAGCAATCCTTTCACACATTTTGCTTTTCACTCTCTTGCACTGCTATTTCACATGCATTTTTAAGACTCAGATTAAGTCTTCAAGAAGGGAACACACCATCCTTCATGGAAAACCCTGGAAGGTACAAGAGTTTGACCATGGTGGCCAGGCAGAGATGCTGGCAGATCCCCTCCAACAAGGTGCAGGGCCAAGGTGCTCACCAAGCCCCCCTATGTCTCAGCCAAGCTCTTCCCAGCACTGCACCAGGACTTTTGTGTGGGCCTGCTGCATTGTTAATATATGGGACCTGGGAAAGTTTCCTCTCCAACACTACACTAAGCAGGGTAAAAGAAAACAAAAGTTTTAAGTGTGTTTTCCACTTTTTGCTTCCCCTTCCCTGACGCACAAGAGTTCACATAAGGGGCAAATGACACAACTATCTGTCACCACACATACAAGAGGCAGGTTGGAGAACTGGCCTGAGAGAAGGGGACTCTGCTGAGGGGAAAGTAATGCCATACTGAGCATGTAAAATGTAGCTAATTGAACTGCACAGCACAATGTAAGCTGAGAAGAGCCCAGTTCCTTTTCCTGTCTACGGACTCAACAGAAATGATGCCTGCAGACACAGGAAAAAAAACACAGAACACACCTTAAGCCACCCATGCAGGAAGGCAACGGCTCAAGGACTCTTCCTGCAGCAAACAAGCAACATGATTGGAAAATGCAGAAACAGACACAGTAGAAATGGAGCAAGGGCAGAGGAATAAAACCACCAGAAATCATCCATTTAATGCAAAAGCACAAGCCAATCTGACATCCTTCCAAGTCTCTTCTGCAGTGACGTGTGCTTTTGTAAACAAAAGCAGCTCTTAACATACTTTCTTCTTGAAATGAATTCTTCCAAATGGAAGAGTAGAGCAGAGCAGCTTCTGCTTTAGATATATGAAAGCATCCAAATGCTGTTCCTTACACATTTCTGCATCCTTGGCATCATTTCAGATGCAAATCAAGGGACCCAACACTCCAGACAGATTAAGTCATATACACACACAAGTGGCACATTAGTTCTGGCGCACAAGAACATCTGCGTTTAGCTATGGAACCTTGAAATCAGTAACCTAGTAAAGAACTGTTTTCAGCAATGAGATAAATAATAAAGCTATTATCAAGTCATTTGTTTTCAGTCTCTGATGTTCTTTAAAATTCTTCAGGACAGAATCACATTCAGTTTGGAAAAGACCCTTATGGTCATTGAGTCCAACTATAAATCTAATTTTGCCAAGTCACACTGAACCATAAAGATTTAACCATACCTGCATGACAAAAGCCAAAATAAAATCGTACACTTGGTGAGGCAAGCAAGAGGGCACCATACACTATTTAAGACTCTTGATGCAGACACCTTAAAACTTTCTACAAAGTTGTCAGTCTGACTACTCCTCTATTTGCAAATGCAGAAACAGAGTAATAGAAAGAACATAACTCACACGGCTCATCAACCAGCCATCAGCAGGACACAATCAAATTTGTCTTATCCAGTGCTCAATCCACTAGGTAAGACCAACTAAAACAATGTTTTTATTTAATGTCTTCAAGTACACCTCAAAATAATATGATTAATTGACAAACACACAACGACTATTTCCTTTTGATCCTATTGACATTAACATATTTGAAGTAAGTTTCCCAGCACTACCTGGACCACTATTTTTCACAGACCTCTCAAATGAAAATATGTCAGCAATACACCTGGTATGCTTCCTAATATTCTTCAAGTGCTTTCTTTTGAGTAGCACCCCTAAAAAGAGGACAGTGGAAACAAACTATAGAGTGTTATTCCCTCCCTCCAGCTGTCACAGTATATTCAGAGCATCTGTAAAGCAGTAAAAGACTGGAAGCAAGTCTTCCCACTGGTGCTCCCATTATTACAGATACTGACAGAGCTATATTGATGCTACAGCAGCAGTGGCAGGTTTTCAAAGAAACTGCAGTCTATACAAGGATGTTTTACACATCCAAACAGAAAATCTTCCTTCCAGTTTCTTCTGGCTTCAGACAAAGCAGCAAACCCTAAATCAACAGAATTCATGAGTACATAGGGAAAGGCGGATGTCACAGTTCTACCTGCACTAGAAAACTTTGTGATTAAAAAGTTTATGTTGGCATAGCTCCACTCTGAAGAATCAGCAGAGGATCTGAGCACTCCATGTTGATGATGCAGCACTGGACAGTGTAAAATCCAAATCTTACCTGCAAATGCTGCTGCTCCAACACTGAAATGCACACTATAGTATGTTAGTGAAGATAAAAGAATTTGATGAAAGACATCAACTTCTATTTTAAAGAAAGATGATCAGTATTATATAATTAACCACCACAGACATTAAAATTTTATCCCAGCTGTGATTATCATTAATTCTTATAGTTAAAAATAAAAATGAGAACTAAAGGTTGTTTCCTGCTTTTTATAAAGTACAACTTTTAGAACCAAAAATGCTACTATTAAAAAGGTAGTTTTGCAAGCAATTCGCAGCTAAACAAAAATAAGTTACTGCAGTGTTCCACTAACCTTACGAAAAGCTGTTAATATTCAGGATTCTGCACAGCAGGATAGGGTTGAGAAATTAATCCTTTTAAAGTTGAATTTCAACAACAGACAAAGGCGTGTGTTAGCTGAATTCTATTTATGGCCTTCATCCAAATACCGAATAAAGTTTTCCTGGCTGTGCTTCAGTCATTCCCCCATTCACAGCTAAAGAGTACTTTTATAAATTAGACAGACAGTATAAATCCTGTGTCTTGTTTGCATTCAAATCTACACATCTCAGAAAGAAAAAACATTACTCAGTAACTGTCACTTCAACAAACACACCAGTAATGACCCTGAAAAGTCCAACCGGTGCAGTTGTAAACTCCAGAAAAAAATTCAAGAACTCAAAAAAAGACTACTACTAAAATACCACAGTGGATACAGCAGAAAAACTAAGGAATGATAGAACTACACGTATGTGAATATAACAGGGCACCACTCTGCTAAACAGTTAAACACTTTAGCAATGTATTCGAAAGATTTTACCACATATAAGGAATAGAGTTTAAAGATGCACATTTCTCTCATAAACGACATAAAATGGAACAGGGCAGGACTCAAGCTGTACCTTAAAAATAAAAAAATTTTAAAAACCCAAAAAACCAACAAAAACCTAACACTGCCATGTTTTAATCTTATGACATGCAGGAAAATGAAATAAGCTTATGTTTGGAAAAAATCCAAATACGTTAGGTATGAAAATTCAATTAAGAAATTCAAACAGCCTAATTTTGCCATGCCACACTGTTGGATACAGTTATTGTAACAATAGCATTTCTTCATTTGTGATTCCATGCTAAATTGGATTTAAGGATACTTGGTTTTTCTCCCCATCTTCACATTCTATCAGTACAAGGACTTCAGTTCTCCAAATAATTCAACTACACTATGACCAAAGAATATCAATAGTTGTTATTTATCAACTGCTGTAATGCACTGCTGTTTCCAAATCAAAGTTCACCAGAAACATAGAGTTAATCAGGTGCTCTGGCCAGGCATGCTAGTTCCTTAGATGCAATGCACCATCCAAATTCAGAGACACACCGAATTCCACCTGACCCTCAGTTTATTTTTGCCATGTCTTACACTTGCTTTAGAACAAGAAAGGCAACAGCAGAAATGTAAAAATATAGCCACTTTTTCCTTTTGAGGCTATACTGTAAAGTTTGACATGAATTGAAGCATAGAGGTATTCAGACAGACTGCCACTACATTGCACCATCTCTCAGAAGCAGTATTTTATTATAAAGTTGGATGTAGAGACTAAGTTTGTGAGATTTGATGTGTCCCAGTAACTCCTAGCATGATGTCTGGCATCTTGAGCCCACAAACCATCTTCACACCTCACCTTTACTCATTTTAGAAAGATTTTGCTATTAAAAGTTATTTCCTTTTTTCATTCCCAAAGGTGAGACTATTTACCTTCCTGCCACCATTTTGGTTTGCACTGACTATTCAACTACTATGTTTGATGATAAATATAATTTTTAAAAGCAAACATTAAGTAATATTTAATACACAGTACTCTATTGCACAGTTAAAAGAAATCTACTCTGGAAGCCTGACATCTGTAACAACATTTCTAAAAAACTGAGTGATCAGGTATATGAAACTGATGGGTTATGTGAAAGCAATGGAGCTCAAGACTCTTGAATCTTACCAACTCCTCTGTCTGGTATCATAAGATCCCAGTATAGGAAGTAAAACTGCATCAATGTTAGAAAAACAATGCTTCACTGACATTTCATACAGTCACAAGGCATCCCAGGGCATGGCACACAAGTCCCAGATTGCCTGCTCAGCTTTCTGTCGTATTTAGCACCAACAACTACTCTGAACATGCTCATGATGGAAATAGGAAAAAAAAGAAAAAAAAAAGGAGGAAAGTGAAAAAGAAGATTATAAAAAATATCCTCCTTACTGAGCCTGAATGATACAGCAGAAGCCTGTGTTATGGACAGCATTTGTTCAAAGTAAGCTTTCATCAAGCACAAGGTGATATAGTTCCATCTCAGGCTCTACATCTACAAGCCCTTTGTTCTTTCTAAAAGCAGCACTGTCAGTGCATACCAAGCCTCCCTTAGACTGCAGATAAAGGTAGGTGCAACTAAGGAAGGAATTTCTCAAAGAAAAAAAGATGCAAGTTGTTTGTAAAAACTGGTTATGAAACTATTAACCAAGATCTCCAAATATGCTTGCACATGTGTCTCAGGAGACAAGTGGGAACCTAAGTCAACCATTTAATGACAAAATGTAGATAAAAGATTCCTTTCTGTGCTACAGAGCTATAACCTCAACAGAACTGGAGGGAGACAGCAACAGAAGAATCAGAGGTGTAACTGCTCTGGAACTGCCACCTTATGTAAATCTTAAGGCAGGCTGCACTTAAATATTCATTAGCCCACACCTTTTCTCAGACAGCAGCAAACTATAGGAAACTACATAAGAAACAGTAAGTTTAGAGGAGTACTTCTCATGTAACACCTTGCAAATTCTGACAATTAGCTACAGACTTAGCATTTACCTCACAGCTTCCTGCGCCACTTCACACAACAACTTGAATGACCCCATCAATTAATGATCACATCAGTAGGTCATGTCCCCCTATGCATAACAAAACAAAAACTCTCATAGTTAATGGAAGCTACTGAAATCTGTAACTTATTATTTTTCAATCACTCAGTAGTGCTACTATCAAAACTTACTGATTCGTCTGCTGAAAGAGCTGCAACAGACAGATGTGTGCAGTCCATGCCACACAAAGCACACAGCACTGCTTGTCCAGCATTGCACCTTCTATGAGCTACAAAAAGCAGCTAGGTAACTATTACAGCAAGAAGTTGTGCTAATTGTATTCCTGCAAATTGCTAGTATTAGTTCCAAAGTTCAAAACTAGAAGCATCTATAATGCATCTGGTTCCATCAATCACCATCTTACAATTATCCTTTGTACCATGAAAAGAAAAAAAAGATAATGGATGGATAGCTAGATAGACAGACAGACAGATAGATCGCTAGACTGATCATCACCAAACCCCAGCTGTTATATCAATAATGATCAACAATCAACAAGTAAATTGCTGTCATTTAATATTTAAGCATGTGGGAAAATTGTGGTTTAACTATATGACATCTTTAGGGCAAAAACTCTAGGAGACTACTAACATTTTAATTCTTGCTTCCACATTACAGAAAGTCTCACGGCTTTAGTTACTCAGCTACGTAAAGCAAAATTGGGGAGCATGGTTGATGAATAAAAAGTTCTGCTCATACTTGCTGCAGCACAAAAATGCAACTTTATTATTACACACGTTAGTTTGCAGTTGCTCAAAATTAATGTATCAACTAATCACACATTTAATCAGTTCCAATTTAGTACCTGTCATTTGATGAACTGATAGAGGCACAGTATTTCAGCTCTGCCCGGTTACAATGAACAGCTAACTTTGTTGTATTTGAATGTTGCATATGATATTCATTTATAGAAAAAACAGCCTCAAGGTTTTAGGTCTTATGGCTCAGTGATTTTTCTAGTATATTACTAATTTGTTTGTGTATTTGGGATGTTTTATTTCAAAAAGTACAGTATGTTCAATACCCATATCTTTCTAAAATGAGTAAAAGGAAAGTGGCATGAAGATGGTTTGTGAGTTCAAGATGCTAGACATCATGCTAGGAATTACTAGGACATGTCAAATCTCACAAACATAGCCTCTACATCTAGGTCTGTATTAAAATACTGCTTCAGAGAGATGGCTGCAATGCAGTGACAGTCTGTCTGAATATCTCTATGCTTTAATTCTTTGTATCAAGTATTATGGTATAGCCTCAAGATGGAAAAGTATTTTTCATCACTTCCATTGCGTTTCTTGTTCTAGAGCAAATGTAAGAGGTGGCAAAAGTAACCTCATCAGGAAAAAAATTGTCCCAATCTGAACTTCTGTGTGTGTGTGAATTCAAATAGTGCATTGCACCTAAGGAACTAGCATGACTGGCCGGAGCACCTGATGACCTCTGTGTTTCTGGTGAACTTTTTGGAAACAACAGCAATGTATTAAAGCAGTTGATACGCTGTTATTGATATTCTTTGGTCCTAATATATTTGGGTTTGCTTAAGCATTTGAGAAATGAAGTCCTTGTACTGATAGAATGTGAAGATGGTGAAAAAAGCAAGCATCCTTAAAATTCAGTTTAATATAGAATCACAAATAAAGAAATGCCACTGTTAAAACAACTGTATCCAACAGTGTTGTATGGCAAAATGAGGTTCCCTTTGAGGGGAGTGGGCAACAGAATTCCAGACCAATTTGCACTGACTAGCTTAATTCACTAAAGAAAGAATAAACAACAGTTGTGGTTTAAATATTTATATCACTGTACTTCATATCTTTGGATCTTAATTTTCAGCTTATTTGGTGCCCTTTACAGATATTTTTTCAGAATTTTTAAAATGTCAGCCACAAAACTGAAACGAGTAAGAAAAAGTATAACTTTATCATTCATTGAAAGTTTCCAGCAGCTCTCGAAGCCAGCAGCCTGAGGAAGAAAGGGACTCTTGTTCTCGCCCTGCACACAATGCCCCACGTAACCTTTGAAACTCCGCCGGAGACATAAAATAGCATTGATCCCCCAGCTCCGGCAAATGAGGCCGTGCGAACAGGAGGGCTGAGCCGCAGATGGCCCGGGAAGGACAAACCCTGCGCTGTGCGCTCAGTCCCGGGCCGGGGGCCCAGCCGGGCAGAGCATCTCCCGTGCTCGGCGCGGAGCAGCCGCGCTCCCTCCTGTGGCCGCGGAGCGCCTCAGCAGCGCCCGCCGCTCGCATCCCTCTTCTGCCTTTGCACAAGAATCCCGAGGGACAGCGGACGCTGAACGCCTCCTCGCTGTGCCACAGATCTGCCGCCCCAACTTCCATTTAACCGCACCCTTCCTAGGAGAAGTGCCCCGTTTCTCTTCTCAGTCCTCCCGCATACACGAGAGGGATTTTACTCTTTCATAGGCAAAAAAATTTGAAAAGCATTAATTTCTGTGTCGGATGCTTGTGAATGGTCTAATTTATTGTGAATGATATTAAGCATTCAGAGATCTGGTCTTTACTGAGAAATCCAGAGACCAAGCTCTGTGCCAGAGGCCATAAAGAGAAAGAGAACTCCATAAAAGAACTGGTTATAAAACTTGCATTATGAAATTACACAAGTACAGTAATAGGATATTAATATCTCCCTATGGAGACATTTGGTTTACAAAGAAAATCTGTAACACTTAGTATAAACAAGACAACACCTTGAAATCGGTGAAAAATAAAAAGGTTCAGCTACCAGTAAATCTGCACCTACAAGTAATCAAGGAAGGCACAGTGCCTCACTTGGAAACTTACAGATGTCATATTGCAATTACAATAATAACACCGGAAACTAATAAAGGGTCACAGGTTATTAAACACCAAAATAATACGACTCCAGTCAAGCAATTCCAGTGCATGCTGGTGCTCTGTTAACATTAAAGCAAACATCAAAAGGAAGAATCTCTCACACAGACTCATCTGCCTTCAAGCTTTTGCCCTCAGGTTTTCCCTCAGCTCAATCCATTAGAGCTGGAAGAGGAGCTCAGACACAAGACTGCCTGCAACTCCTGCCTTTTCAACAGCTGTGCCATTTAGCTGCTTTGAGGATAGTTAATGATTCTTATTAGCATGCTGACAGCTGACGTATCCATCATTAATACCATTAGTGAATACAGCAGCAGACACTTCACAGTAACACAGATAAAGCCTGAGAGACCACACCTGCAGTGAACTCTAGCTCAGTGGCAATAGCACTCATCGGAAGGAAATAGTTTTATGTTTCCCGCCCCAAAGAATATTGAAGTTTGTTCATCCATCTGCAGAGTTTCAATAGAAGAGAGATAAACAGACCTTAGCAACTTACAATGCCAGGGTACAAGAAAAGTGTGTTTAATCCTTACCTAGGCTGAGGAATTGCTTAATGTCTCCCATTTTCCTGTCAAGTCATTCCAGAAGTGTTAACTAAGGGCTGAAGAGTTCATGAAGTTACCACTCAGATGACACCTACTACAAAAGAATTTCTAGTTTGAAGGCAGCAACGTACAAGGTAACTTGAAACACTACTCAGTGTTTCAAACTAACCTCCTTGTCTTTTACCTAAAATACGTCAAACTATTCGTAACCAGGTCTCAAGTTTCAGAGGAATGAAGACAAATCAATAACTAAATGATAGCTCTTCTATCTGAACAACACAAACTGACAAAACTTCAGGAACTAGTTCCTGGTCTTGGCCTCACATACTGCTTTGCAAATGCTAGTCTTTGGATTTTGCACACTCAATACTTGGCATTGCCTCGTATGCCTTTCCTCCATGAAGACAAGATATCAAACATAACCCACATGTGACATTTCCTCACTCTCTGCACCTTCTGCCCCAAGAAGCAAATTTTAGCTTGGATTCTAAGGCACCCAACTTCTCTGTGTCCAAAAGAAATAGCCCCAGCACATACGTGAAACGTCTAAGTCAGGGAACTGACCCTCTTCTTCTAAAATTACATTGTAAAACCTCCTGTTAGGCAACGCAAATAATAAAGTCAAGATCTAACACAAAAGCACCCATCAGCCACACATGCTGGAGAAACACATAACCCATACAGCTATATGCACTGTGAAGAGAGTCAAGCAGCAGCACAGGTTGCCCTGAGAGATCTGAAAATGTCCACAGACGAAGCCTGTGCAGATATGACTAAATCAAGCCCTCGGCAACCTGCCCTGACACCACAGCTGTCCTTGTTGTCTGCTGGAGGCTGCTCTAGAGACTTTATGAGGTCCCTTCCAGTTTGATTTATCCCCAGAGTCCTTACCATACATGCCACCCCATGCCATGCAATTGGACTTTGATGCTATTCTAGCCTGTGGAAGGCACTGCTATGGAGTCAAACACAGATTAATAAAATCTGATTCCATGAATAAGCCTTTGTATCTTACTGGTTTCAAAGTTCCCATCAGGCACAAAATATTCTTTGTTACTGGGAGAAGGCAACACAAATAATAATCAACTAGATACTGCTGTTCTCCAATATGATTTTTGAAGCAAGATGCTTGAAAAGCGATTTATGTATAAAATACAATGTCTTCATCCAACTTTTGCCTAACATCAAAACAAAATAATGGAACTATTCCTACTGAAAACCAACCAGATAGTAGACCACAACCCTTTTCTAGAACAGAAAAGTATTTTGTTTGCAAAGAGCCACTAACTATGAACTAGACTTCATGAGTTTGTGATAAACATTAACTTCACTAAAAAATAAAAAATCCTACATTCATTTAAAGGCCCATATTAGGGGAATAACGTTGCCTTTTTATGGCTATCTATTACATACCAGCTGAATTTCAATAATGAATTGTAATTCAGCACTATATCATCTATTTATATCTATCATTTTCAGCCAACTGCAGTTTACTGCATAATTTTTAAAAGTTTGGCCAGAATTTCAGTATAGTTGGCAAACACAAGCTGGCAAGCTCATAGCCAATTAAAATCTTTATAATGACTACACTACTGCCATATACGAGAATGCTAGAAATGGGACTGGATGAAATACAGCAATTTTGCGGTCATGCTTATAGCACATGACTCCTTTGCACTTCAATATTTCTTCACTGACATTACAGTAGCGTACTACAACCATTCCATCAGCCTTTAAACTGAAGATATTTAAGTATTAGCTCCATGTTCCAATTATGTTAAAAGAGGATTATCCACACTAAAATATGGTTTATTAGAACAAACGTTACAATGGAAAGTATTTGCTCACTAAATGCATAATACATGTTCAGCCAGAGTACTAATTACATACTCCATGACGGAGTAACAAATATGTATAATCCATTCTTTTGGATTTCAAAATGACAACAAATAATTTTACAAAACTTCTTCCAGAAAACATTTCCAAGTAATCTCCATACAAAGTCATGGCAATAAAGGAGAGAATATATTACCTAATTACAGAACTTAAACTCTTGCCAGACAGAATGCTGTTTCCAAGGCAGGACTTGTCATTACCAAAGCAATATTCACTTTTAACTGTCTTGACAGTCCATGCTCTGTTTTACATGATACCAAGAGAATCCTGTTGCTTTTTCCCATTGGCATTCCAGTACCCAACAACATGATGCTGAGCTCTGATATATTGTAGGAACCTTCCACTACTCTATTTCATGCAGTATTGCAAGAATAGAGTTGGTTTAAACAGAAAATAGTAAGTCAATTATGAGGAAAAAAATAGTACTGCTACATTTCACTTTAAAAAACCTTCCTAGGTCAAAAGGCTATAATCATCAGCTTCTAAAACAATTACTAAATGCCTAATTATAAGTAATCTTGCATATTATATTGTACATTACATCCAAGTTGCACAGCAAAACTGAATTTATGCTATATAGTTTCAATGTATTCTAAGGAAAGTACAGAAAAAGGGCAGCAACTTTAGTCATGCAATAAACACCACCAACTGCAAATTAATTGTTAAATACATATTTTGTTTGTTGCCAAGAAAATCTTCCCTAAGACTTGAAACTCCAGCTAGAGAAGGTCTGTTTGAACTGCATATCTAGACTTGGGAACAGAGAGATGGAGCACCCGCCAACACCAGCTGCACCAGAAAAGGAGCAGGAGGAGTGCACACACACAGGGACGTGTCTTGTCCAGAACTCTTAAAACTGACATGATTAAGTTGCATTCTCCCAAAGTCAAGGGGTCCTTCAGTCAGCATTGCAAGAAGGGCTTACTTCTCCATCCTTGTAAAGGAAATGAGGATTTCAATGTTTCTAGTGTTCATGCTCCTTTGGGATAGAGATCACAAGAAAATTGAAAGAAAGGGAAACACTAGATAGGCAAGATAAAAATACCAGATTTAGTGAGTTTGAGAAGCATAAAGTTGTATATACCATCTTGGCAACAAGCAAATGCCAGAAGTTTTTTTGTTGTGGTGATTTTAATTTGGTTTAAGTCGTGTCCTTCATCAAATACTCATGCCCTCTTACAAAGTTCTTAAAGACTCCTCTAAAACTCCACTCTTAACCAAACTCCTACCAAATTCCACAAAGGCATCACTTCATGTCTTACCATGCTCAAAGAAGGGACATAGCAAACTAAGTTTCCACTGCATAAGATCTACAAACTGATTTTAGAAAAAATGCAAACCAATCCAAACCAACACCCATATGCATACAAATTGTACTTTAGAAGGGGGCAGTTTGGTTCCTAAAGTAAAGATGCACGATGCTACAGGAGGAAGGAAGAGGTACAAGGAAAGAAACAAAATGGTAACACATAGAAATGCTATGCTGTTCTAAGAAAATACAGAGTCCACAAGATTTTACAGACTAGCCATTAAATTGCACAAACTCAAACACTGTAGCAAGTGATTTGGAGATACTCCAGTTGGTCAGGGTTTCCTGAGAGGTTTTCAGTGGGGAACTGCAGAAGGGTTTAGTTCTCTTCTGCCATACAAAGAAAATGGAGGAAAAGGGATAACAAGCAATCATTTTAATATCCCTTTAATAAATAAATTTTTAAAATAAAAGGATAAAGAAACTCCCCACCAACATTTACTATCAAGACATACTTGTGGGGGAATCACTGCACTGTCCCAATCCATTCTGTCCCCACCACACAACCTATTTCTTCTTTTGGGATTACCCACCACCCTGGCACAAATAATGTTGTTACCCCAAGATCTGACAGTATACCTCAATGTTAGCAACAAATACCTCAATATTTTCCTTTTTCTGTATACATGTTTAGAGTTATTTAATTTCATGCTGGCTTGGAAAACTACCATTCTATTATTTAATGAATTCTGAAGCATTCAAGAATATAGCCAATTCCAATTTGCATTGGATGAAAAATGGAAGAAACACTATCGTTCAGCTGTGCTGAGGGAAAAAAAAATTACAGAATCAATCTTGTGTATATAAACTATATACAAGTTTTTAGTGAATCCAAATCTACAAATACAAACCTACAAGGACTTACAGATAAACATAATATCAGGTGTTATGGGCATGTCTTCACTGGGTCAACACAAAGGACCACACCTTATTCAGTCAGAAGGATTGAGGTGTTTGATATTACAGAAGAATATCCCTTTGCACCATAGCACAACACATTTAAGGAGAAGCATAATTGTTTTTCCAGAATTAAACAATCAGTGATGCCCAGCTGGAACACACTGTATTGGAAGAGGCCCAAAAGCTCAAGTAATTGCAATGGACTGGAAGAACCTTCACCCCCAGGTCAGCAATTTACATTCCAGCCAGGCTATTTATGAGAGAGAGCAGTTACCACCAACCACTCTTTGAACACTCAAGGTGCCATTTTTGGTACCGTTGCTGAGGTGTAAACACACACAGATACCATGACAAACCAGTCACATGAACTGTTTCAGCAGAAGAGTCCAAGACTGAGGTAATGGACAAAATTAATTAGTTACTACAAGCTGACAAAGCTGGGTCTGCAATACAATTCCTCTCTGTAGGCTTCAGCTTCTGCCCACTGCCAAGTGTCAAATACAGAACAGACATAAGGAATAGTAAGTAAAAAATATCTTTCATCCTCCATGAGATTGTACACTCATTACATTTTGATGTAAGTGATGAGTCAAATAGAAAAGAAAGTCCATATTTTTCCTCTTTCCCTGCCAGCTAACATTAGTTCCACCCCACTTTCCCAGTTATTTCTTTAGTACCCTCCCTCTCTGCTTGCTTTGTGTCCTCTGCTTCTTGCTCCAGTGCGTTGCTCCTTTTCTTAGTCCTATATTTGTCAGTCTACCTTCTCCTCACTGCTTTCTTCACTGCTTCTAACTTAACTTCCAATAGCCCTCTGCAAACACTGACTAAACAACATAAAAATTGTAAAAGGACCAAGTTTTGTCTTTACAACTTCTGTATCTATAAAGCAACCTTTAAGTACCCAGATTCCCAGTACACACATAAATTTTTCTGTATATTTGAAAAAATCCCAAGTGAAATAGGGATGTAATAGAACACTTAAAAAAATCAGCCATGGCTGAGAGTTAGAACAGAAACTAGAAGCAAGCATCCTCATTTTCAACTCTCAGTGAAAGACAAGCTTCAAAATCATTAACTGTCTCCGTCTGCTTACAGCAAGAGGTCACAGCAAATGTCAAACACAAGAGAGCCGTTCAATTAAGGGTAACCTTACAAAATCCAAACTGTTACAAACAGCAGCCTAGACGTCATCCTTGCCCCAACAAAACCAATGTCTGGACAGCCCCTATTACACAAGATTCCACAATAAGGAGCTGCCAAGCTTTAACCTTGAATGAGGAGAAATAAATGTATTCTTGAATGAGGAGAAATAAATGTATTCTCTCAAGAAACAAGTCTGCCGTATCAGAGCATAGGCTTCCTTATGAATATGTCACAAAAAAAAAGAAGTCAGGCTAACTTTTCCCACCTCTTCCGATAGCCTAAACCAAAAGCAACACATATGGAGTATGAGCACAGTAATTTATCACAAAGCAATAAACAGGAGATGGCTACTTCAAACACCAAAAGTAGGCAGACAGCAACGTAGCTATTCAGAACATCTACCTGTTATAAAAAGAGCACAAAACAAACCAGTCAAACAAACACAAAAAGGAACCAACAAAACCAATGATGAATAGGAATACAAAGGCAATGACTTCTTTTGGAGAGGGCAAGAAGGGATGGGCACATTATTCCAATAAGTTTCATTGCTGTAGGTTGAAGTCTTTAGAAAACATAATCTGAATTACAGCAAATTGTCAAAACAGTTTTAGAGTAATTCATCTGCCATACAGGGAAAAGTGTACAGTTCTAGACACAGAAGCATTAAAAATATTCAATACTAAACCTCCTCCTCTAATTTTGCAATGGTCTGAGGACAAAAGTTCTCTAAAACCCACAATCCTGAACTATACCATTATATAAAATGTTTGGGCCTATGCATATCAGTCAGATATGCACACACGGCACGAAATCAGAGTGAGTTTCTGGCCACAGAAAGAGTTGTCCACTATCAACACGGTACCCTGGATGCTGTACATACAAGACCAGCATCTTGAGAGGCTGGTGCACAGAAATTCCTGCATCTGGTAGTTTGGGTGTTATCAAAGGAATTCGAGATTAGTTTTTGTTTGGTAAACACAGAATTAAGAAAAAACAAGAGTTGTTATATTTAGTCAGAGATCTGTCATTGTATGAAAACGTCATTCTTAGAGAGCTAAAGGATACAGATTTCTATTCACTGCAGTTCACAAGGTCAGAAGAAAAAAAAATAAAGGATAAGGTTTTGATATCCATCTCTAATATGCAGAAAGCCAGTTACCAGAAGTCTAAAAGTTTACATCCTAATGTTTCATATTATGCAATATTTTGTCTAATAGTCTAACTGTGCTTTCACAGTAGGCAAAAGCTACTGTCCAGGCAGCATTCCTGAGCAGCCAGAGACACGCAATCAGCTGGTGATTCCCTGGGCAGTATGCAATGCTCATCTGCAGAGCTTCAAACAAATATTTTGAAGGTATTAAGACAGAGAAAGAACAAGAAATAAAAGCAAATTAATAATGACTGGTTTTAAACAGCAGCACAGATATGTAGCACTAAACATGACATTTAAATATTCTAAGAAAATGACATCACCACCCTGGCCAGTACTATATGCAGGGGGCTGAACTTTGCCAAACACCGACAAGCCAAATCCTGCTATTCTTGAAGCTAACAGTAGTTTTTCATAAACTCCAGAAGCGTCAGAAAAAGTTGGCTGTCAGCTGTCAGCAGATCATACCTCAGGGCACACACATGGGCAAATACACACGCAAAACACCCCACTGAGCACCTTCTATCCTCACACGGTCCCTGCGAGCAGAGCCTACGGTTGTGGACCCCTCACTTCGAGTGTTTGGGAAGCTGCGCTTTCTTCCTCACGGCTCAATGGAACAGCTTCTGACTCAAAGTGCACATTCTTAAAGGCTTCGGGTTGGGGTTTTTCCTCCAAAAATTACGCTAATTCTGTTGTGGAAAGCTTCTGGCTACAGTCGATGTATGCAATACACACTCACTCATCATGTTCATTGGAGAAAAAACAATTTATGTGGTACTCATGCTTACCATGAGTAACTTCTAAGTTTGACATATTCCTAAGTTTACTCACAAGCAGAAGGCTCGCGGGCACAGGCACAGCCAGACCGGCCGGAGGATGCGGCGCTACCGACCCGCTCGGGCCGCCGCCGAAGCCCCCTGGTGTGCGGGCAGTGCTCAGAGTCCGGCGCGCTCCGCCGAGGCTGCCGGTGCCTCCCCGGCGCCGGGAACCCGCTCCGTTCCCCGGGCACCACCCGTACCGCTCCCCGCCCTGCCCTTCGCCTCCCCGAGTTGCTGCCGGGGGCAGCGCCGACCCCCGCCCCGCTCAGCCCCACCTGCCCGAGGCGCGGCCGCCGCAAGGTCACCCCCTCCCTCAGAAAAGCGAACTTTGGGAGCCACTCACTTCGGCGGAGCGTCGGGATGCCACCGCCGCGGAGGGCCGGGGGGCGGTGCGGAGTCTCCGCCGCCTGCAGCGCGCAGGACGGGCTGCGCGCTTCCTCCTCCTCCGCTGCCTCCTCCCTCTCCCCGACGACTTTCAGTTCACCTGCAGGCAGCCCGGCTGCAGCGGGGCGGGCGGCTCCGCAGCTTTCCGCGGGACCGCAGTCACTGCGGCAGCGCCCTCCCCGCACCGCGGGGGAAGCCGGGCCGGGCCGCGCCGCGCAGCGCCCGCTCGTCCCTCCGCGGGCCGGGGCGATTCCTGCTCAGGGGGCGCCCGCAGCCCCTGGGAGGAAGACGGGAACTGTGGACCTACAGCGGTCGTCCCACGTCCCTCCGCGAGTGCGAAAGCAACGCAGCCCCACTGCGCGCAACCCCCACCCCGAGCTGCCTGCCCCGAGCTGCTTGCCTGCAGCTGCAGGGTAGCGATTGCCCCCGTGCTGTCAATCACCTCCCCGGTGAGGGACTATAAATATTTATTAAGCATCCTAATAGCTGCATCTAGCTAAGCGGAGCACTTTACTCGTGTCGCTCCTGTGATTCAAAGCCCCCCCAAACCAGTCCTACACGGGTATAATAAACTCGCTCATGCACTGGCCCGGTAGATTCTGCACCGACGACGGGCCCTCCTGCCACAGCCAGGTGGAGAGATTTGCCAGAAGGGCACCAGCATGTGCACCGGCACCCGAAACCACCTTCTCTCCTTTTTAAAGACAGATGAATGTTTGCTGGCTTGAGTGGTTTCCATCAGAATGTATCCATCGGCAGCGAGGCGACCGTCTCCTTCCGTGGGAACATCACATTAGCAGTTCTATTCAGGCAAACTGCGCTTTTACGCTCTAATCGAGCTGAGAGAGATATCTTAAGCAAAAATCTGAATGCATAGGGAGTCTGAAAATAAGAAGCTAATCTTGGATGTAAACTGACAGAAAAGGGGAATAAGAAGCAATGGGCTATTTACAATTGCATGCGTGTTTAAAGAAAAAACAAACCAGGGTCTCTCAAGATAGGAAAAAATGCATATGAAGGAAATATACTAAATTAATACATTTTGTTTGGATGATTTTGCTTTTCCCCCTTACAAAAATTATTCTTGTTGCTGGGTGACATATAACCAGACTGGTAGGAGTTCCCCAAGGCTGCAGTATCTCCTGGAACAACTGCTACCTTTGTAAATTCTGCCAATCTGAGAAATTTAAGAGGTAAGAGCAAGAAAGAGTAAGATAGGCAGCACTTAACAAACATAATTACAAAGTCACAAGTGTGCCCTGGTTTATTTTGATGAAGGACAGTGTTTTCATTTTGCAGGTATCTTTAAAATGGAATCAGCTACTAACACAATTTTGGTTTCTGCTTTTCTGCACCTCCTGTTCCTAACCAGCTGACATTACTGTTTGGAA
Source organism: Pithys albifrons albifrons (assembly GCF_047495875.1). Taxonomy (NCBI): domain Eukaryota; kingdom Metazoa; phylum Chordata; class Aves; order Passeriformes; family Thamnophilidae; genus Pithys; species Pithys albifrons. Next base: position 18,677,832 of record NC_092464.1, read on the forward strand.
GGTGGGCAGCCTGAGCTTGACCTTTCTGTGATAAAGCATGGAGCATATCTAGCATATCTATCATGGAGCTTTGTCTACATAGAGCGTTGGGCAAGAAACAGCTGCTATGAACTTGTATAATCCACTTAATCATGAGCTAGAGCAGCAACAAAACTTCATTAATATATATTCTTCCAAACTTCATGCTTGTTCATTTAAGTAAATAACTAATTGGTGTTTTACTCATCTCTTACATTGTAGAGTAGATGCTTTAGAGGGAGATCATATTACCAGGACTTTGGTTTTGCCAAGTATGATTTATTGCATTTACAGCTATGATAAGAGAGAGTATTTGTAATATAGCAATGCATAGAAGCTGCAGCTGAAGTGAGACTCAGTTGGGCTTTTCACTGACCACAAACAGAGAGAGAATGCCTGTCTTAGAGATCTACAGTCCATACTAAGTGGATAAGACAGGCAAGTGATGGTAGGGGAAACATAAGTACAGAAAGGTGAAATAACTTGCCCAAGAGCATTCAAGAGGTCTGTAAACAGCACTGGCTGCAGAGGCAACGTCTCTGATTCAGCAGCCCATGCAACAATTCCAGTGATGCCATGTATTGCTTTAAGTGATAGACTGAGCACAGTCCTGAAAATCAAATGTACAGATTGTGGGATTAGTAAGACTGGTGTTATGGTGTGTTAATTTATTGAGTTTTTTTTTTCTTTTCAACATCTCTAAGCACTAGCAGCCAAAGGTGTTCAATACGATTTCATGCTGGTGTCCTGAAGCCAGGTTGTTTCAATTGAGTTTTCTTATTTCTTGCTAAATCTCCCCATTTCTTTCTAAATTGCAAAATTAATGAATTCAGATTGTTTTTCTCAAGCACTGGTGCAAATTATTGCTCTTCCACTGAAGATACTTGTGAATGGAATAATTTTTGAATGACATTTGACTTTATACACCAGAAATTAAAGTACCTTTATGTCCTATATGGCCTTATGTAAAATAAAATACTGATGGCTTAGCTGAGTATCATAGTATTAAATATATTTTTCCAGCTTTGAATTTTTCACTTGAAGTAGTCCTAAGGACTTGTTTATTATCATCACTTATAATGCCTCTTGGGTCTTAAGTTCATACAGTACAGATGGTGATTAATCCTAACTGGGGTAACTGTAAAGGAAACGTCTGTAATGGATACAATCATAATAGTAACAGTATCATTATCATAAACTGGAGGGGGGGAGAAGAGGAAGACTTTGCATTTAGCAATGCTTCAGATCATTTAATTCCAAAACATCTGAAATTATCTACCTCAGCCTTTTCAAAGGAAGCTATTCAGTCCAACTGAGACCAAATCTGTATAATTTCTTTTCAGAAAAGGAAGAAGGAAGCCGTGAGGGACTGAAAGGTGGATGCTGCTCTGCAAGCACCCATCTATGCACTTCTGTGTAAAGGTCCTCTTGTGGAGGTAGTGCTTCACAGCCCTTGCAGAACTCCTGGGTGATTTCTGTTCTCACTGACACCATCAGTGAAGGGCTCCTGCAATCTCACAGGATGCTCCTTGGACCTTACTAAATGGGGGATTGAAGGTCCCACAGTGATCTGTACATAGAAAATTACTTCTTATAGGAAACTCCCAGTGATATCCATCAGATTTATTGCAGGCCCAAGTTCCCTGTCTGTTGGCCTACCAAGCAAGTTACAGCCCAAAGCCTTTTAAGCATATATTTACAGTAACTTATTTCAAACAATGGAGGCAGCACTGAAGAAATCCTTGTCTGGGAGTGATTCAAACCCATTATTAATCAATTTAAGATGACCTTAAGAAAGCATATGCTAATCTTCACCAAGTTCTTGTAAATCAAAATTTTCTATCAAAAGACTGTATTTCCTTCTGCAGACAATTACTAATTTTTTGTGTATTCCTATTGAAGTAAACAGTATTTTTTCCTACAGGCAGAATAATGGCCTTAGAGATTCTAAAAAGTACCATCTTGCCCATTCAATGTGATTTTTCAAAAGTAATCCCTTTTCAATACTGTCTTCCTGTAATGCTAGTTATTTGATATCTGTTAGCTGTTCTATACGGGTCCTGTAACAGCTGCAAATAGCAAGTTACTTTCATACTGCTATTCACAAGTGGAAAGCAGTAAGCAAAGTGTTGAGTCAGATGGAGATATTCTATTCTAAGAAAATACTTACTTTTTTAAAGTATTTGGTATTGTGATACGATTCTTCTGAGGGTATGTTTTGCTTCACTAAGTATCCCATTTGCAAGAAAGTTCTTACTGCTAATCACACTGTGAGAAATGAATGAAATTTTTGTAGATGTGATATCCATAAAAGTTCTGTATTCACTGATTTTATTGCTCTTGTTTTCCTGAGACAATCACGAGGTGCTTTAAGTTACCATTACATCGAAAACTTATAAGCCTAAGTACAACATGCCTAAGTAATCCCTTTTGATTTTGAAGGTCAGATTGGGATGGGAAGTATTGAAAACCCCAAACAACAACAACAACAAACCCACAAAACAACCCTACTCAAATCCAAACAAATCCAAACTTCCCAAAAGTTTTATCACCTTAAAAAAGGGAAGAAAAGCCTGACACAGTATTTTCATTCTTTCTTTCACCTGCACTCTACCTTCTGTTTATTTACAAAGGGATATGTAACTTTTGTGAGTGGGGACTAAGTACATTCCCTGATCTCTGGGTTTGTATAGTGACATTCATGCCGGGCAATGAAATAGTTCAAGAACCTGAATTGATTAAATATAGGATTGCGCTGCTGCAGAGCTGCTGAGGGAAGGCGCAGTTCCCAGAAAGTGCTGTTCACAGCAGCACAGAGCCACTGCAACAGAACCAAACCTCTGGGGAGGCTGTGAACTTGCAGCTCAGCTTCTCAGCCAAATTCATCCCCCTTGCAGCACAACCTGGTATCCACCTCAATGAGAAATTCATTTAGTCTTTTGCATTTTCTGTGGCTACAGCATGCACTTGTTTTCATTGCTTTCTTATGGAATGATGTTTAGACTTTATTAATGTTTTCCTAGATTTAATTCAAATCTCTAAGCAGGGAGCTCTGCAGAAAGAAAATGTCCTTCAGAACTTTCTGCATTAAAAAAAAAAAAATAGAATGCTTCAAGACATGATCTCATCGTGGCAACATTCTCCCCTATTTTGGAGCACACAACACTCCTTTGAACTACACATGGCACAGGAAAAAGAAGTTTTTTGAAAAATTAAGAAAATGCATAATAAGAAAATAAGAACGCATAGTAAGAAAATGTTTATCAAAGATTATCACAGGGTTTTGTAATAGTATGTAGCAGAGCACTCAGCCAATTTCAACAGTGATTTAAAGCAAGAGAGAGGTCTCAAAATAATTAAATTCCTACTAAAAACAACTGCTTCAGTGTTCATACTCAGGACAAGACAGGCAGGATCCAGCTATTCCATCTCCAGTGTAGCAGCTTTTCTCATGGTGGCTTTTCCTTGAGTTACAAGTTGTTCTGGAGCACTGGCATTTTCTTGGAACTGCTGGAAAACACAAGGTCAAGTCTATGGCAAGCACACAGATTTGTCCTACATGTTGGGTGGGTGGACATATGGAGAGTCCAGGTAGGGGGGTTGAGGGAACATCTCCAGCTCTAGCACCACTATCATCAGTCTCTCTGATGTGGAGTGTTCTTCCTGGTTCTCCCATGTGAACCTAATTCCAAATCTGCATTTTTATCTGCTTCTGCTGGAAAAAGCCCCTAACTGAGTATTTTAATTTCTACACCAAATGGCCTTTTTGGATCTCTCAAAGAACTGAAACTTCTTTTTGCCTTCACCCATCCCAAGTATTCTGTTGGGTTTTTTTAACCAAAAGAGTACTGATTGACTGCTGTTCTCATTTTGACACTGAAGTAGGACTGGGCAATTTTCTGTCCTTGCCTGAAATTCATTTTCACTCACTTTACAGTTTAATTTACTTCATATTTTCTATGCATTGCTGAAGAAGACTGGGTTTCTGATGCTACATGACCTTGGAATCACCTAGTTTTGAATAAAATATATTGAAGAATATATTGGAAAATAAAAGCTCACATTAAAAAAAAAAAGAGACATTTTAGGCTTGAACTCTAAACTAGACTATGCCCACTGAAATTACATTAAAAAGCTGAAAGTCATAAAATTTCAATAAAATGGAAATGAACAATGTCACATCAGTGTTATTGGGAAGGCAACCCAAATATTCTCAGTTCTCTTAAGTCAGGTGTTCCACTTCTGGCTTCAGATGATCATTTATAGCTGAGAGAGGAGTAATAAGAAGAATATGTCAAAAAGGCAACTCTTTCTTTCTTTCTTTCTTTCTTTCTTCTTCTTCTTTTTTTTTTTTTAATGTAGGCTATTGAAATCTCCCAGTGGTCAGCCTTCCTGGAAAAAGTCAGAGGATGGGAACAAATGCTGTATCCTTGCCTTCACAAGCAACTGTTTGCACAAAGACTTTTTAGATGCTGCTGAAGCATTGCCAGTCATGGGTTTGCAGCAGGAATGGACAAGGAGCTGCTCTGCACTGTAACAAGATGCCAGAGTGAAAGGACAGTGTGAGTGTGTGTGTGTGTGTGTGTGTGTGTGTGTGTGTGTGTACATGTTTGGTTTACATGTTTGTCATTTATATGCCTGTTACCAAGGAAGGAAGGGGAGCTAAACTTTCAATATAAATGAAAGTTACGAAGAGCAGTGCAAAAAAAGGAAGCTCACTCTCCTCACCTCTACAGTAAGGACTAAGTAAAGTTCCTGATGTACCTAACATGTGAATCTATATTCATGGTTAGATTTCCACCTGGAAAACTGTGTCTTTTAGACATCATGGAGTTTTAACTATGGGTGGCTGTTGGTAGGAAGCTAAAATCCTCTTTAATTATTTGTAATGGTTTGATTTTAGAGGTGCTGAGTAAAGGTGTAGATCATTCTCAGAACAATTTGAAACATTATTCCAGTCTAATAATGTTGTGTTTGTGCCCCTACAGGGATTCCACAAGTATCTCACAGGGAATTATGACTCTCTTAGAAAAATTTCTGACTGGGGATAGAACAATTTCCTTGCAAAGAAAAACTAAGACAGTCAGAAGTCTCCAGTTTGAAAAAGACATAACTGTGAGAATATAATCAAGGTATTAAAATTATGGATGATCTAGAGATGGAAAATAAGAAATAATTTTTTCTCTTCCTCATAATTCAAGATCTATAATCCACCAGTTAAAAACATCCAACTTCAAGTTTAAAATGAAGAAACCGAAGCACTCAGTAAGATGATGTGTGACTCAGCCTGAGATACAGATGTTTTCAAATTCAGTTTGTTTTTTACATCCAACATCCAAGGACAGCTGTTGACCAGAGTGCTGCAGATGCAGTGTTTGGCATAGAAATCCCTAAACTGACAAAATTGGTTGCATTTTTACTTATACTTACTTTCTTCATAGTGATCTGCTACTGGTATTCGTGTACAGTGTGAGGTGAGCCTTTGCTCTCATCCCATGTGATTGCTCTTACCTTATGATTAAGCAGTTCCCATCAAAAGAGAAGCACTTGTCATAAAATCCTCCAACTAGTGGTGTCTTTTTGACTTATGGAAACCCATGACAAACACATCAGGCATAAAATGATGTGCTTATTTATATGTTTATTTCTAGATTTATAGAGTATTCTGTTTTATATTTGAAGTAACTGAGCTAATGCTTTGTGCAGCAAATATCTGAACATGGAAAGCCATCACATAAACATGAAATCATGAAATCACCACTTGAAGCTCTCAAAAAACAAGCTCTTATAAAGGTGGCTAAAGGCATGAGCTTAATTTGTTCAATAATGAACTACTGATCAACATTTTAGAACAGTTTATGAATATTGACAATACCTACTTACTTTATAGGGATTGTTATTTCCAAAAGGCTAAAGAGAACGTGAAGTATGTCAAGACTGCATATGTGATTACTATAGGGCATAAAGTACTAAAACTGTGTTTCTGCATAATTCATACACGAAGCCAAGCTGACATGCTGTCTTTTGAATGGTGACAGTGATGACATGATTCAAAGCTAAAAGTTGTAGATTTGACATCCATAACAAATAGTAACCTGTTGAAGTACCTCAGAAGGTTCTTGAGCAGAAAATTACTCTTCAATTGTATTCATACCTGGAGCTAAAAGAAACAAATTGCATAGACAGGGCTTGCGCTCTAGTAACTATACTGTGTTGTATTGGTCTGCAGTTTATAATCAGTAAATGGTGCATTTAGTGAGAATTGCACAGGTGTTTGGTTACCATCCCTGCCCAACACCACACCACTTGAAATCAGGAGGCACCCAACAAACCAGTTGTAAACTTGCAACAAAACCGTATTTTCCACCTTTCTAAAACTTACTACATCATACAAATTTTTTCAGGACCCAGATGAAACCTCTTCTACAGCTGAAAAGTGCAGCAGTACTTTGTGCAGAGGGAACAGGAATAAACCTTTCCCACTACCAGGAACTCCAGCAGTTTCCTGTGCCTGACTACCTTGCCATGGCTCACATATCACCTGCCAAGACTAGAAAAGCCTTTGGCATCTGGGAGAGCTCCCTGCACACATGTGGTTTTGTGGATAAGCTGTGTTCATGCCATGCTCTTATTAAACTATAGAGGCGACTAGGATTCTCAAGGCAAACTCTGCTGACAGGCAGGCTGCTTTTTCTGCCTTTTCAGCCTCACTGTATTTGTTTTGGCATACAGAAATTGCTATGGATAAACAAATATTCTTGTGACCTAGAGAGGTAGCCTTTAAGCACAAATGGTCTCAGCCCTATTGAAATCACAGTGAGGTACCTCAGCACTGGTACTGTTGCAATGTTGTTCAGTCTTCCCAGAGGCAAGTAATGCAGGTCCCAGTTTTGGCCACACCACATAATTTTCTTTATTTATTTATCTATTTCCATGGGAGAGCAGGCTAAGATGGAAAATCTAAGAGGAAGATAAAGCCATTTGAAAAGAGTAGTGTTTTTGGTAAACAGGAAAGTGCTGTAACTCAGTGGTTTTAAGATGGCTGACTTGTAATTTCAATATTCCATTAGCAAGAAGTTTTTAGAGGCATATTTTTCCTCTTAGGCCTGTAGAGTTATTAGAATATACCAGAATTGTATGAAAGAATGCTGCACACAAGGAAATCAGAACAGCTAATGCAAAGTATTGAATTAATATTTTATTGCAGGCAAATGAGACATTTTCTTAAATGATGCCATCCAGACAAGCACCCTTCTCAGTCTGAGAATGTGGTGCTGTTTTTTTTTATATCTTTTGAAGGGACTGACATTAGTTGCATAGTCTTTGATTTTAGATGCCAAAAAGAAACAAAACTAATCTGAGGTCAAATAAAAAACTGGAGAAGAAAGGATATGCGAAAACATTTTCTAAATTATCTGCTTTACTTTGAGCTTACAGACAGCCTGACTATTTTGATTATGCTCAAGGCCTTGAAAAGCATGAAGCAAAGAGTATGGTATGCTGCATAAAATGGAGTGGAAAAGCACAGCAATTGCTCCTGTCCTCGAGGTGCAGGATGAAATTCACTGTTACATGCATCAATCATCCTTTGCTGCAGAGCCTTCTTGGGGGTGCTACACAGCTTAACACAAAGGAGAGAGATATAACTATTTGTCTACTTGGTTATGTTCTGTTGGCTTATGGAGTGTCTTACAAAAGGTAACACTGTCCCTCTGTTTTGTTTGCAAACACACCTTGCTGTTGTCTGTGGTAGCACTCTGCTACTTAATATCCTCTTCAAACACAGACTGATTCATTGCTGTACCATACATTACAAATTTTGTCAAATATTTCTATGGGATTACTAAAAATTGTGCAGTTTCTAAGTTTCTTCCAAATTTTGGAACCTGCTAAATTTACTTGCATGCTATCACAATGACTTTTCCCATAGAAATATATATTCTACAACCCAAAGGAAGGAAAAAAATCTACCTATTCTGAGCAGAAATGCCAGTAAGGCAAACATTTGTTCCAAGCACAGAGTCCCTCCACACCCAGGTCTGTAGGTCATTTCTCACATCACAGGACTTTCTCAACACAAACTTTTATAAATACAGACAGCTTTTATTAAAGGTATGAAGCAGGCAAGAAAGAGGAAAAGCAATGGTTATATATAGGTGATAAGTGCTATTAAAATAATCTGTGCCTAATAGATATCACTGGTGTAAAAGCTTCAGTACCAAAGTTGCAATTGCTACAGGTGATAGAATAACTTCAGTTTTTCATTACTATCATTACACATTCTCGTAGAAACCAAAGCCTCCACCATCTTTCTACCACTGAGGAGCAGTAGGTCCAGGAAGGTTATTTCTTACTCTGTGGGACACACAACAAAGTGAAAACCAGGCTGAACTTGCTCTGTCCCTGTGTAGAGGACAGAAACAGCAGAAGCAAGAGGAAAAATGATCCTGAAGCTTACAACACTCAAATAGGGAAATCCCACCACCTGAGTCTTCCCTGCTGCTCATTCTGTTTCAGCCAGGCTTACCTGGCTATGGCATGCAATCCCCTCACAGCTGCAAGGATATCGAAGGGCCTGCAGGAGGACCTGTAACTGAATATTCAATATTCAAAGGAGTTTGCTTCCCTTCTCTGTACAATAGGAGCAAAACAACAACAAGAAATCAAAAAGTTGAGCACATTTACTGTACTTACCTCTGAAAATCAAGACCTATTTAAGTCACTTTTGTCCCAACATTAGGCACAGAAAATAACAAATTCCTTACATTTGTGGAATATTTTGGGAAATTATACACATGTGAATGCTTTGCTTTCATTTTAACTTAAAGAGACAAACTATTATATTTTGTGAATTTCCTGTCCCTTTCACTCACTTGTTCTCTATCCTTACTTGGTAATTTATCTCTGTTTGACTTCTCTTAATAAAGCATAGGTTTAGCTTTTTTCTGTTCTGTGGTTGAATATACCAGAACAACTAGAAAAAATAAATATGGCTTTACTCTAAACTTTGTGTCTTTTCAGCTTCCCTTATTAAGCATCCATCTACTTTCTCCATTTTTACAGCAATAGGTTTATACATATTTCAAAATATGGAATTTAAAGCTTTTCTAGATGTTGTTTAGCCAAAATTCTTCTAAAGAAAATAGTCAGCAATATTTGGAGATGATGGGAATGAAAACCGAGACTAGAACATTAAAGGTAAGGAATATTTATTCCATCCTAGAGTTAATTAAAAATGCTGAAATATATTTTTTAATAAATTGAAAAAACAGGTAGTTATTGCTCTCTATACAGGTGTCTGAATGTTGGCCATCATATTTTCCAGGATTCTGTAAGTACCTGAAACCCCATTTGTTATTCGACTGTCTCTGGTTTAAATCCTGGCAATTCTTCCATGATACCAGCCAATGTTATGCATTTTGGTATTTTTCCTATGGTGGGCAGTGTCCCTAACATGAAAAATGAGTGGTTTATTTCATAGATTTTGCAAAGCAACTTTCAGGCATTAAAGCCTTACTGACCCTTCTGACTTGGAAAGAATTTGAGCCAATTATGTAAAAGCTGAATGTCTTTGCCAACTCTGTTACCCATCCAGCTCTTTCTGTAAACAGATTATCCAATTTTATACAGTTTCTGCACTGGCCACTTTTGGATTTGAGTTCACAGGGATTTTCTTCTCTTTCCAGCCACATAAAAATGTTAATATCTTGAGAATGTATCACACAAACAATAAAAAAGATTTTATGACGATGGTGCTAAGATGAATACCACCCCTGGGATGTGTTGGTGTTTAATAATAATAGGCTAGTTTCAAGCACAGAATATATTTTCCTGTGACATAAAGTGCCTTAGCAGAAGCTGCTGCCAAGCAGAGCAGCCTATGCCTGGCAGCCTGTTGTCAGAGAAGGTGAAAAACTGGATCAGGCTGGTTAGATAAGACACCTCTCCACAACCATCAGGAGACGCACTAATTCAGAGCTTCCAATTTGTTTGCAGATTCTGTTAGCTTAGTCCATTAATTCCAATGTGAATTAACAATTTGACTGAATCTGTAGATAAGGCAGCCTCATTTTTTTGAAGTGCCCAGCACCTAAAGCATTACTTGAAATCAGTGTGTTATGGGAGTGTGCTTAGTACCTCTGAAAATTAAGTTCAGAATTAATTGTAGATGTAAAACCAGGGGCAAATAATTAGTTCAAGCATCCTTCCAACGTAGTCAATTATACCATAGTTTTATTGATGTTATTTGGTATGACTCAAGCTCCCTATGCAGAGTACATCCAGCGATTTTAAAAAATGAGCACTTTCCATCTCATTTAAAGATGCTCTGCAATACTTTTTTACAGCTTACCATGTAGTGCCTCTATCAAGGAGACTTTTTGAAATTTTCTGCATTAAGGCTAGCACATACCAAACTGTTCCTTTTTACTTCTGCAAACAGATAGCAAAGCTATCCATCTTTTAATAAGCAGCTGCTGAGTATAATTAGTGTGCAGTGGTGTTGTTTTGAGATTCACTCTACTTACATTAAAAAATAGGAGGGATACATTAACAAGGTAAATTAAAAAGTCTTCAAGAACTACCAAAAATTTTGGTGAGAAATAAATTTAAGTCATGTTGGCACCATTTTATATGAAACCTACCACAAGACGTGCGTATTTCACTTGTTGCCAAGTCCTTATTCACCTCTCTGGATCAGCCCCAGCAGGACAAGACACTATAGGTTTCAAACAGGTCTAAATGGGTTTTTTTCTGTCTCTCCTCAGCTGCAATATTTAGGAGCAAAGCATGGAATTTAACCCTGGTATTTGGAGAGGACATATTTCTAGTAGTGTCCTAGAAGTTCATATTTACAGAATCACAGAATCAATTAGGTTGGGAAAGACCTCTGAAATCATCGAGCCCAACCTCTGACCAAACACCACCTTGTCACCTAGACCATGGCACTGAGTGCCACATCCAGTCTTTCCTTAAACACCTCCAGGGACAGTGACTCCACCACCTCCCTGAGCAGTCCCTGGGCAAATTAATTTGGGGCTTAAAATAATGACAGCAAATCTTTACCTAATTCCTTGTTACACAGAAATAGGCTGTCCTTTATATCTGGGCGGAACTGGCCAGATTATTTTTCAAGATAGATTGGGGCTCAGATTCAGGAGCAAACGGCCCCATTTTCAGAGGATCTCTGAAGCTTCTTGAATAGACTTGGTTATGCAGCAGTCCTGAAAATAAGAAAGGTCAGTGGGAAACTACTAGTGAGGGATTGTGCTCCTGCATTTTGGTACGACCTGAGCAAAAGCTGATTTGTCCTGGTCCAAAAAGGGCTCATTGCAGCATATCACAGTAGCATGAAGTGCTTATTTATGGCTTGGGACTGGTCTGAACAATGAGAAAAAGGGTAGCAGTCCTCCTCAGCTCTGAGGTGATGCCTTGTTAAGTGCTGAGAAAATGTTACATGTTCACAGCTTGTCTGCTGGGTATTTTCCACAGGAAGCTTGCTCATGGCTATTTAGGCATGGTGAGAAGTTGCATAGTATGTCATCTTTTTGTATCATTTTTGCAGCCTGCTGTGCTGACACATGTTGTGCTGCCTGGGGTAGGAAAGCCAAAAGTCTCCTTCCTCCAGAGCACCACAAAAGCCACCAATAGCAATTAAAGCACCCAAAGCCACAGTATCTCTTTTGGTCCCTTCTCAGGGCCCTGTGAATTGCTTCTCCTGCTTTTTGTCCCTCATCACCACTCGAAAAGACTCAAACCTGCCCTCTTCCAAAAAACCCAATTCCTTGGGCAAGAGCCCTCCAAAAGCAAAAACACCCAACCTTCCAAAACCTCCCTCCTCAATCCCCAAAAAAGCAGGAAAAAACCAAACCCTTACCCTCCCCTGAAAAAAAGAAAAACACCCAAACAAACAAAAAAACCCCACTCACTCAATACCCTCCAAAAACCCTAAAACCTCACCTCCCAAAAAATCGCAAATCACTCCTTAATCCCTCAAAAAAAAAAAAAATCCCAAACCCCATCCATTCCCCAAAAACTTCCCCCAAAATCTGCCAAAAACCCCCTAAAAACCCCAAACCCTTTAAAAACTAAATCAAAAAAAGCACTCCCCCAAAACCAACCCCCTTCCCAAACAGCCAAAAATGAAAAAGTCCAAACAGAGAAATGCAGATACATCTGGCAGCAGCAAATATATGTCCTCACTCTCACCTACAGTGACTGGTTTCAGGGAAATTCCTCTTTTTAATACTGAGACCCCATCACACAGCCCAGTGCTCTTATCAAAAAGAAATCTCTTATTAGGAACAGGACTGTTGATTTAATCAGTCATCCTTATTCTCATTTTCAGTTTTCTCTTTTTCCTTTTTGTTTCCCCATTTTTCCTCATTTTAGGTTATCTTTAGTTTAATTAAAGTTAATTCAAAAACTTAAATAATTTCAGATCTTACAGTCCAATTCTATTTTTGCCTCGTTTCAAAGAATAGCCTTAACTCTAGGAGCAAGAAAAATCAGAAAGTGAAGCTCTTTTCCCAAGAGAAAGGGAACACATCTTCTTACTATGAATCTATGCATTAAGACAGGTTCACTTTAAAATGTCTCCTTAGAATGTAAGAGTATTTTATACAACATAGTTCAGACATCTTTATGTAATGCAAGAGTCTGGCTAACATTAACATTCGTGCAGTGATGATGCAATATATGCTGTTCTGCATTTTGATTTTTGCAGATACCTAGTCTGTAAATATTCAGGCTCTTCAGTTGGAAGAATGTTATTACCTGTATTTAAAGAATTTGAGCCTTCACTTGTCTTCATTTTGGGGAAAAGGGAAAAGCAAAGTCATTACTATCTTCCCAGTTTCAAGGGAGATGAATCAGACGTTGTCCTAGCACTTTCCCAGGTGGCCACCAAAGAGAAGCAAAGGCATAAAGGAGAAGCACATATCACCTTTCTTCTGCTGGCAGCTGGAAGCTTCATTTCTGAATAGCATGGGGCGGGAAAAAAAATCCATGTCTTGGGTAATACTCAGCTATGCCTTTGTTGTATTGATTAGTTATACAAAACACATACACCACAAAAACATTAGTGCACTGGGAAAACTGAATTTCTGTGAAAAGAAAACTCAGGTTATAGTTCATGATGTACAACAGTTTCATGGGAGAATGAACAGTGCAGGAATCTGAGAAACAACTGGAGTGTAAGGTACATTTTAGAAATATCTATCCTGACATTGCTGGAGTAAAATGATCAGCAGCCCTGTTTCTGCCTATTTCTTTGCAAGGTTTCAATGAGAATAACCATGCAAGTCCCTGTCTTTTGGTTCTGAAGACAGCTTATCTATTTATTGCAGCTGAAAGCTCTGATCTAGAAGTGTCTGCCTTTCTGCCTGGGTTTCGTTGCTAGTGTCTCAGTGCTCATTCTCACATAGACTTGCTTCACCATTTGCTGACTTAATACCCAGCATTTCAATAACAACATTCCTTTACCCCAAAATTGTGCCATAGAATATACCTCAAGATTAAAGAGCTCTAGCTCTTAAGAATTGTATTTCTCAGCTTTTCTAGTTGATGATATGAAATAATATTCTTAAAAGAGCTCCCTGTCTACAGCATCTTTCTTCTCCATTCAAATCTCTCCCCTCCACAAACTCTTACATGTTTCACATAAAACAGGCAGTGAAATAATTAACAACAGTTACAATTTGCCGGATGACTTTGTGCTACTTCATGTAAAACTGGCTGACTCACTTACACGTGATTCATTTACTAGAAACACATACAAGACTGTTAAATGTTAAAAGCCCCAATATTCTTTAAACAAGATCAGATAACGCAGCTCTACTTTCAGTGGTCATCCTTTGTAGGCTGTTTACAGAGAAACTTGTTGGTTATATAATCTGTCAATGAGATGTTTGCTTTTTCTCATAAATTTAATTAGGTTTTGATAGATTCATCAGTTTTCATCTAAATTATTTTTGGTGAATTCTAATTGGCTCCTGCTGTGACTTGGCAGCCACATAACTGATCATATGCCTATTTAATCCACTCATGGGATATTTAACAAATTGTTAGCTATTTCACTGTGCACTGAAGTGTAGCTCTACCAATTCTTTTTTCCTGTCACGCTAGTGGGGCTATTATGACAGTCCATTATGTGATTTATTTTGTGAAATAACTATGAAGTGTTGCAAAAACAACAATACATCATAATCTTTACCCAAAATAAAATAAGGTCAAGAGACATCTCTTTGCCTGTACGTGCAAAACACTAATACCTTTCTTTCAAATCTGTGGACAGTAATTTGCCTTTTCTGACATTAATGCACAAAGTAAGACATATTGCAGTGAAAAAGTTATGTGATAATTCATTTTATCTTTCTAAAATAAGTTCTTAATTGGTTAAGAGAAAAAGGAATAGGTCTATTTACCAGATGTTTAGGCTTGTCTACCTGGAGAAATATCCTGGAATAGTTATTGCATACTAACTCTTCAGGAGGATATTTCTAATCTATAGTGAAATTGTCCCAACAGGTGTGGCTTAACCCACACTGGGAATGAGTACAGGCTGTATGTTGCATTTTAAATTCACTCTCTACATTTATTCCAACACAAAATTTTTTTATTAAAGTAATTTAAAGAAGTTCAGCAAAAACTTTCTGCAGTAAAATGCTCATTATCCTGCCAACGATGCAGCTTGCTGAGTAGCACTAGAGAAGATGACTTGGAATGTGGAAAGATGTTTCAAATAGGAGCCTGAGGTATAGGTCCGTATGATCCCTCTTTTCCCCCAGCTGTCTGAATCATTTATCTTAGGTGGTGTTGATTCTTCTGATTCTTCTCTTTTCTTTTCTTTTCTTTTTTTTTTTTGGGGGGGAGGGTGTGAGGCTGGCACGATTTGGTTGGTTTGTTTTTTTCATGGGGTGTAAAGAAGAGTGCACATGATGCTCTGGAATTTATGGCACTTACTTCTGTTTTTTCCTGGTAGAAGGTGACCTACTTGGGTGCTTGGTCTGCAGAAGAGTCCTGCCATACTTCAGCTCTCTACTGAGATGTGACGCTCAGTCTTCCTCCTGCTGGCACAGAGAGACTTAACCACTGAAGACAATGGTTTCTGATCAGACCTGTCAGTGTGCAACCTTGTTGTTCTCTCTTTAAAATAAATACTGGGGTAATGATGCCTGCAAAATGGTGTGAAATTTTGAAAGCCAAACATGATTGATGTGAAAATATAATAAATCACCCTCTCACCCTTTCAATAGAAATACCAAATTTTCTCAAAATGTGGTAATTTCAGTGTGACACAATTCACATGGTATCAGACTTTAAAAAAACCCTATAACTCAGACATCAGAAAAGACAGAGCTGTCAATATGCTAGTCCAACAAACTGCATGAAGTATTGTTAAATTTTGTTATAATTCACATGTCATAGGAAACATACAGCAGCTTCTGCTTATCCATGTTTTCTTAACAGACTCTATTAGGTGAATACACAAGTGCAGTAAAGCACTGTCAAACCAAGCCATTAGGGATGACAGACCCCAGTGGATTAAGTCATGATGGCAAGGTCAGTGGGATGTGAAACTTGGCTAATGATGTCATGCCCTTGTCAGCTTGCATTGGCTAAACATGTGAAGGTTTACTGGCAAGCCCTATGGCTTAGTGAGCACTGCTAAAGGGAATTTCAACCTGAAATAGGACAACGTGAGCAGAATAAAAATACTTGTGCTGCAAAGACTCCTGTTGAAAGCCTGGTACTCCTCAAGCCAACAGGAGCTTCACCAGTGACCTCCTTGAGGCCATGATTTTGCCCTTTGGCTTTTGCAGATATGACATTCAATTAAATCCCTTTGCTTATATTCTGTAGTTTGGTTTTCATCATATGTCATAAGACATTTGTAGATTGCAAACTGTGTTGCAAGGAACTGCATCTCATTACAGATTTGTACAGATGCCAGGTTTATGGGACCCTGGTCTTTCTGGGACCTTGGTCCTTCCAGGCCCACTTCACACATGCTGAAGAACAAAGCAATAAAACAAAGCTCATCCACAGTGCAAAAATTATCATGTTGTAGGAATTAGCTAACTTTTATCATCTGAAAATGGCTGCATGGGATGTTCTGTGCAGATGAGCAGAGTGGTGTGGATAAGTCTGAGGGAGCTACAACCATCTTCCCCATGTCAGAAAACATTACAGTGAGCAGGGCTCAGGAGGAGATGTCTCCCAGCTGAGCCCAAGCCATTCTGACAGTTGGCGCTCAAAGAGCCAGCCAAATATTTCCAAAGGAGAAAGGAGCACTAAGAGAGGGGCTGGACAGCAAGCCAGGATGAAAGTGGGCTGCATTTCTTTGAGAGACATACATCAGCAGTGCAGCTCATGCTTCAGACAAACAACCGACCTTGAAAGCCTGTCTGCCTTGCAGAGGTGGTGATTGTATTTTATACCAGTTTGGTTTGCTTTTGAGTCAACACTTTTTGTTTGTTGTGCAGTTTTTCACTTCTACGCATAGATATTGCTAGGCTTATCAGTTGAGCAAGGCAAAAATACCCCTCCATAGCCAGAGTCACAAAAGCAAAGAAGCAGACTTGTCCTTAAAAAGGCAATCAGCAGAGAGTCTCAGTCCATACAGAACTATGTTTGAAGTGTTGTACAAGCAATATCTCCCTGCTGTCATTTCACAGAGACAAAGGTCTCCCAAGCTCTGCTTAGCACATCTAAGGGCAGTAGCAGGGAAAGAGTAAAGACATTTAATCCTTCCTCAGTGAATTCTGTTGTCACACATTTCAAAACACACTTCTAAATTTCTCCAAATTTATCTCTAGAAACATCTTGACTCAAGAACCTAAAAGTTCAGCAGAATTCCAATGGCCAGTGGCTGTGAAAGAGTTAGAAATCAGATTCTGACAGTCAGATTCATGTTTAATTTCCAGCACTGTTTTGGTTTTGTTTATAATTACACATACACAATTGTTTAATTGCAAATAAGGCTGTGTATTTCAGTTGTTCTTCATTATTTGATTTTTTAAAATCAGTTTATTTTTTTCTTGTAATGAAGTAATTAAAACAAGGTAAGATGAGACAGAATTTAGTAACTGTAAAAATATTTCATTTAGGTATCTAAAACTCAAGTATCACAGGGAAAATTTTAGACGTGCCCAACAAGCTAGATGCCTTATTTCCACCAATGTCAAAGATCATTTTACTGTCAAACTGCCAAAAGAACAGCAATCTGAAAGGTGAGAAATACAGTATTATTAGTGTCAGTGTCAGGAATTGTTAATGAGTGATATTATGGTGAATGAAATCAGACACAGGCAAGTAGCTAAGAACAAGCAGGTTTCAGAGAAGGAAAATCTCATACTGAACAACAATTTCTATAATTAAGCAGCCTAGAAGGGCACAACATCTCTAATAATACTAGTTTAAGAAACACTTCATGGATTATAGTGACCTCAAAAGATAGTTAGAATTAGGTATGAGTAATCTTCTAGTGAGGAGGCAGAGACTGTCAGTCAGGAAAAATCAGGACTAAAAAACAGAGCATAACAAGAGTGAAGAGTAACACATTTGTGTGTTACTCCCACAGCTTTTAGGGTTGCTCATGGACAGGCCCTTGAGATAGACCTGGGCAAGGGACACTGAAGTTCTTCAGACTGAAACATGAAGTTGCTTCTCTGAATCAAGAAGTGACATATTTTACTGCCAGCTTAACCCACCTCCCTGTTTCTATGTTCATACAGATAAACCTTCAAAGCCAAGAGTAACAGGGAAGATAATATGTTTCAACAAGACCAACTTTGGCAAACTTTGAAGGATTGTGAATACCCAAAAACAAATGGGAAATTCTGGGAAATTTATTTGCATTGTGAACAATCAGAAAGCAGCAGAAATAAAGGTATGAACAGGGAAAATTTCTGGCAATATGAATATTTCAGGTAAGGTAGAAAGCAATTTAGAAACTTTCTGTGAGCATGCACGATGAGGAAGCTACACAAAACCAGAGGATTATTGCCATCAGCAAGCAGAAGAGACGAGCATTAACCACAACACACTCCCAGGGAATTATTTTAATTCACAATGTCCTCTATACAAGAAGTTAAGCAGAGAAGCAAAGTTACCAACATGGAAATGCATACACAAAGGAGAGACTAATGATCAGAAATAGTCATACTGATCAGAGACTGGGCAGGTACCAAAACAGAAGTACCTACAGTTAAACAGCAAATACCAGCCAGAAGCCAATATAGGGGTGAAAAGGGATCTGTGGAAGAAAAATGGAGCAATGAACTGGCATAAGCATAAACTGAGCCACAAGCCATCCGGGTATAAGCAGATGAGTGGAAAGGCATCCAAATAGTTTTATCTAGCTAAAGAAAGAGAACACTAAGATACTACTTTTGTGCATTTTACAGAAGCAACTTGGAATAATCAGAGAGAAAAAGGTATCTGGTTATTTAGCATACAATAATGTGTCAGAGAAAAGGTAAAATGTTTGTACAGAAAAAAAGCAGATTATGCTATATGATTGCTGTACTACATATGTATGTAGTGCCAAAATAGTAACAAATTTGGTGTAAAGATATGTTCAGCTGCAAATCTGTGTATGTCCATGATTATGAAAATCAATAAGAATTTTTCTTTCTTTACCGAAGTACAAATACAAAAAAAGAACAAAATTAATTATTTCAACAAAGTTCCCTTGTTCCTGGTTTCAGGCCAGTAAAAAAGAGTTTGCAGAACAGTTTTCTGATGGCATAAAACCCTCATAATTAATCATTTCTTCAAACACATTGGGAGCAGGAAGCTATATATTTTGTAGGCCCATTAATTGATCAAAGTACAAAAGGAACTCTTAGAGAAGATAAAGCAGAGGAGGAAAATTAAATGATTTTTCACAGCCTTGAAGGACTTCAGGGAAATATCTGGGCTGGAACCCTTCTTCATACATCAGAGAGGATATGTCAAAGGAACTATTTCAGACTGAGTTCATTAGAAGAATCTATACAAGAAATTGTCAAAATTAAGGTAACAAATTGTCAGGTCCAGATAATTTAAAGGCTGACCTACTAAAGAAAGCTGCAAGGCATTAGAGCTGTCATTGCACTGCAGAAATGGAGAATGGCAAAAGCGATGACAAATTTTTAACAGTTGCAAGGTGTATCTGAGAACTACACTCCAGGAGCTGTAGCACCTACTAGTTAGACAACTGTAGGAGGAGAATTTGTAGGAACTAAATCAGTAAACACTGGGGAAAGTGCAGTAGTCTGAGGAAACAGCTTTCAGAAAGGAGAGTCATGCCTTGCAAACTAGACAGAATTCTTTGAAGGCATCCAAGAAAAGACCCAGTTAAGAACACATGCACAAAAAAGCAAAAGAATGGCTGTACTGAGTTTGCTAAGAATTATGTCTCCAAAAGTGAATGCTTGAGAAAGAGAAGACAATTAAGGCAGATGTACATGATGCTCTTGATGAGTACTCAGGACTTCCAACCGTTTTAACTTTCAAGAGCTCCTCAGGCAGCCTTTATTTCTATATATTTAGTAACTTTCAATGGATTTTTCATCTGTGAACTACCTCAGTCTGCCCCTTGAATCCACAAATACTATCCACATTATGTGTGGCAATGAACTTTGAAACTTAACTACAAATTTCAAGAAGAATAATTTTGCTTCCTCCCCCCCTCCAGATATGCCTTCAATATCCCCGGTTTCAAATACAAAAAGAGACAGTCAACAAGCAATTCCCATCCTATCCTGCACATAATAATTGAGATATAGTCTCCTGGGATTTCTGAAAAGTATTTGACAATGTCCTTCACCAAACACTCTTCCTATCACAGTATAGGAGAGGAACTCCTTTCAGGGATAGGTAAAGCGTTGAGGTTTAAGAAATGAGGAGTAGGAACAAACTACCAATTTTCTTACTGCAGAAAAGGCACCAGTAGAGTCTGACTGGGGTGTGTGATGGGTCTGCCCAGTTCAACATACTTCTAAATTACCTGGAAAAGGAGTTGAATAGTAAGATGGCTATGTTTTCTGTTGATAAGAATTTATTCAGTGCAATCACAGGGGGAAAAAAAGAGAGAGAGAGAGAGAACTGCAGAAACAAACTGGCTGGATGATTAAGTGGCAGATGAAATTCAAAGTAGATAAATATAAAGTAACAGGCACAAGAAAAACAGTCCTAACTTTACATACACAGTGACAGTCTTTAAATTAGCATTCAGGAAAAAGACCTTGGAAATATAATAGATGGTCTACAGAAGTGTCAGCTCAACGCTCAGGAGTATTAAGAAAAAAAGCAAATTGAATGTGAGGAATTATTGAGAAAGGAATAGAGAAGAAAGGAGAGAGAGCACATCATCCCACACTGCATAAATGTAGGGCACCCACACACTGAACACTAAGGGCAGTACTGGTTCACCCATCTCCATAACGTACAGCAGATCTGAAAAGGGTTCAGAGTTGGAGTATGACAAAGGTATGAAATGGTTTCTGCATCCGAAATGATTAAATAGATTAGGCTTTTTCGCCTGAAAAGAGGTGAGTGAAAAAGGCTGTAAGAAAGGTCTATGAAGTCACCAGTGTATAGAGAACATAAGTAAGGACCTTGTGTTCATTGTCTTTTCCAATGCAAGAGTTAAAAAGTATCAAAGAAAGCCAAAAGATGGCAAATTCAAAACAAAGAGGAGAAATAAAACACACAGTCAGGTGCAAGAAGTCTTTCTATAGGGTTTCACCAAAGTTTCCCAGGCTTCAAAGTGTGATGAGTCAAAACAGGATAAGTAAAAAAATCAATCGTGACCTATTAAATATGAAGACAAAATGTGTAGCCCAGAAGCCATGGGTCACAGAAGCTGAGACATTATGCTGGGGAAGGGTTTATGGATCCCCTGGCTTTGTAATCCTACCATTGCATCAAGAGATGGTTGCTATCAGAAAGAAGATAATGGATTAAATTATTATTTTGGCTGCACAGGATTAGACTTTCTCATGTCTTCAATCAATACACTCCAGCTTTTAAGATTTACAGTTAATAAAGTACTTTTCTATTTTAGTTTAATATAGTAAATGTATTTGGTGTGGGACACACTGACAGATAGTGAGCACAGAACCCCCTGGACTATGACAATGATGGTATTTTTTCAGTAGTACTTTATAGTTTCACTCTTGAAACCTGCAAGATCAGTTGTGAAAGTAATAAGTGAACAAGTTGACACAGGAGAAGTACATCAACAGGAGGTTTAACTGTGACATGTCTTCATGGCTCTGAAGACAGTCGATTTTGTTGACTCTGGCACAAATCAAGTTCATCTCACTCACTGAGGATGTAGTTTAGTGGTGGGTGTGGTGGTGGTGCTGGGTTAATTGTTGGACCTAATGTTCTTAAAGGTCTTTTACAACCTTAATGATTCTATGATTCTACAATACTCCTCAGTTTTAACTACATCAAAAATCCAGTGGGCAGTTTAAGTTTTGGTTTATTGCTTTGTAGTAATCTTGGAATGCCAGTTACAGAGCTCAGAGGTTGATCTTTTCTTTCCTTCTACTGAATTTAGTAATACTAGATGACAATATTTGGTGGCATTGATGCCAGAGAGTCCTGTTTCTTTTTTGGAGCCCTGGTGGGAGGAAGAGCCAAGATGTTTGTGAATGGGCACATCAATGGCAGAGGTACAGGTCTTTTTCCTCAATGCTAATTTAAAGACTGTCACTGTTTATGTAAGGTTAGGATTGTTTTTCTTGTGCATGCTACTTTATATTTTTCATTGTCTTCCCCTCCAAAGAAATTCAGACTTATGAAATGTGCCTGGCTTTGCTTTGCTTCTCTTCTTAATTTTCCTGCATGGTGTATGGTGGAGCCAAGGCTCTGCTCCAGACCAGTGGACAAGTGGGGACTGGCTGGGAGGCGTCCAGTGTCACAAGATCAGGACACCTTGTGCACACAAAAGCCTTGCATATGCACGTGTGTGCACACACATCACCAGCAAGGAGGGAACCAGCAATCAGACTGACACCCCTGTGGGGCAGAGGGCACCTCCCTCCCCACCACCAAACTTCCCTGCCGGGAAACTCCTCAGGGAGGGCAGAACCTCTGTTCCTATTTACTGGGTATCTGAAGTTCTTTCGTAATCAGGGGAAGAAGGAACACAGGGGAGGAAAACAGCCCATTAAATTATGATCAGCCAGATTCCAGGCAGAATTTAAAACATAGACCTTTTTTAAGCAGTACGTGCCGAGTCATCCCACCTTACTTCTCTAGACAGATTTGACAGTCCAAGGACCACTCTCATCACAAAG
This sequence comes from Pithys albifrons albifrons, assembly GCF_047495875.1. Lineage (NCBI taxonomy): Eukaryota > Metazoa > Chordata > Aves > Passeriformes > Thamnophilidae > Pithys > Pithys albifrons. The sequence goes on from NC_092464.1 coordinate 18,700,145, forward strand.
ACAGTGTTGTTTCAAGTTTTTAGGGTTATTCAGCACCTGTAGCTCCAATTACCTTCTGCTACAGTGATCAGTGTAAAGAACTCCAAAAATCAGAGCCTTAAGGTCTTGATTTTGGTTAGTTCTACCTGAGATGCAGTTGAAAATGCTCAGTCCATTTATACCATCAGTAAGAAAAGACACTGGAGTGGTTTGGAAATGAAGAGAAACTTTGCTAAAGCTTCTTGCTAGCATTTTAGCAAACTTCTCAAACAGGATTTAAGAATTCAAACAACTAATGGTACAAAACTGGTAGCTCATAAAACTTCAAAGAAAAATTAAATAATATGAGAAATCTCTGTATGTCCTTTGCCAGATAATTGAAAAACATCCTGAAAATTGTTCTGACATGTTTTTGAACTTGCATTTTACTCTATGAATTGATGTTAAACTATGACCCTTTGTTGGGCCATTTGCAAATAGGAAGATTGTCACATTAAATCATTATAAAATACAGTCACATTTAGATTCCAATTTTAGTCTGCATTTCTCTAGTGAGGCAGACAAAATGAGAGTTTTCTTTAATTGACTTGACTCAGAATGCTAATGAACACTTGATTGAGTTTGGACATTTTCATAATTTTGCTGACAAAGACAAGGGTACAGCTGACTTCCTCTTACGTGCTCCTGTTCCATGGAAGGAAGCACACAGGGAATTGTATTATTTTTGTTTGTTTTATATTACAAAGATTCTTTCACTTGTCTGGAGTGTGACTGAAGGTGATAGGACAAAATATAAATAAAAGTCATCATGTTTTTGTGTTCACATCTTTCTTATTGGTAGAATATTTTTTGTGAAAGCACAGTCTATGCTGAACTTAGAAAGCAGAAACATTTAGTCCACTCATTTCTGCAGTGTCATAAAGCTGGTCTTCCTTTCCTTATGAGACAGACTTCATAATAAGCAGAAGCAGAAAAATGTGAAGGTTTTTCAGTACAGTGTTTGTCTTTACCACTTGACAGATTTTCTTTTCAGCAGAAACAGTGATTAAGCCAAATGCTCCTCTTGCATTTTATGCAGAAATGCACAGTCATGGAGAGGAGAACAAGCTACAGCAGAAGAACTGGGGCTTGTGTCCTGCCTCTGCACAGCTGTAAGTGATCACCCACCCTGGGCAGCAGATGAGAACTCATCCAATGTGCTTTCTCTTTCACACATCACAGCTGGCTCCCTCTGAGCAGCTTTTTCTGCCACGCTGCCAGATTAACTCCTCTCTCCAGAACCCAGGCTGTATAACCAGAGATGTAATATTACACAGTCAAGACAAATAAGTATTAATGTGTCCTTAAGAGTGACGAAATGCAAATGACATGCAAGTTATTTTCCAGAGTTTGTGGAGACAACAATCATGTCCATGGTGGATGGTGTCCAGAGACAAAATGGAGAAAAGTCAAGCACCCAGCAGAGGGAAGCAAGTTGTTGACACCACAGTTGTCTTGAGTGATTGGGGTTTGTGAGCTCCAGGACAGGAGGCCTTCCATGCAGGAGCGAACTCCTGGAGCCCCAGTCTAATCTCTCTTTGAACAAAGCAAACAGCATATGAACAAGACAAACAGCCATGTTATCAGCCTCCTTAGAGAGAGTATGATCCTTAACCTTTGTTTGGGAAATTTCAAAACAGAGCATTATTTTGAGAAAGATTTTTCTTTGTTTTAGCATTTCCAAATTAAAGTTTGGGAGTTACACATTTTAAAAATGAAATAACAGACAAAAGCAAAGTGTTTTCTGCTAATATTTTGATTACCTAAAATGCTCATTGGAAAGGAACATAGAAATGGGCATGGAGTAGGAAAACCAGTTGTGAGGGCAGCATAAGCACATCTGACTAAACAAGAACTGACACAGAAACTTCACTCAAATTCCCAACCAAAGTGCTACAGATTCAGAAAGCTGAGATCTTTCGCTCTTTTTCATGTCCATGTATTTCCCTGTTCAGTTTGGAAATACAAGTCATAAAAACCCCAGACAGATGTTATTTCACTTCCTCACAATTAAAGGACAAGTGAATTTTGAGGAAAACCTGCCTCTCAAGCTCCCGTGAGATTTAAATACACTTCCACAAAGTTTTGCTATCTATCCAAACACAACATTTAAGTGGCTGCTGATATTATACACAGGTTTTCAGCTATCAGAACAGTCTCAGTTAGAACAGGGTGGGGAAAGAAAAAACAAACCAACAACAAACAAACTACAACTTTTCTCTTCTAGGCTGCAAGATATCGCAATGTGAAAAATGCAAAATGCTTCATCTCCTTCACTTAACAAGTCATCACTTGCATTAAAAGAAGGACAGCACCTAGCATTTAACTAACAGAGAATTGTGCTGGAAAAAGGTATCCCAAAAGCAAACCATTCTCAGGTCAGCAGAGGAAGGGCTTGCTGGCATCAGCAGGCTCCACTGTTAGCTCTGCACAGACCATAACAATCAGCTTACTATAGGTAATTAAATGTTGAAAGGCTAATCCTCTGCCTTGGAAATATGCTCTTAACAATGACAGGGCTTTTTTTAGTTCTAGCTTCATGTTAGCCTGAAGTGCAAGGTTATATCACACTTCAATTGATTAAGTGCTGATCGCCCCAGTAGACAGATTTGATTATGTTGCCAATATGAGCCTGGTGAGTAATTAGTAGTTTCATCCTCGTTCTGCATCTCCACTTCCACATTTAGATTATGAGCAGAGCCTTTCAAGTTTCTTAATTTGTTTTTACAAGATATCACAGATCCACAGCTGTTTGGCAGCAGATACAGAAGAAGGTGCATTTATGAAATGTATTGAGCCCTTAATTATAAAGGCATTTCTTGTTTTCATGACCTCCATCCTTATTCAACTTATCTGCAGTCACAGTCAGCAATCGTTGTGGAAGAAATGGAGCAAAGACAGCTAAACTGTTTAGGCAGCAGCATTAATGCTGACTTTGATGGCTTTCTTCACCTGTTCAGTATCTTCTATTTAAAATTGTCAGGTGGCTGGCAAAGCACTCAGGAAAGTTTACATTTGTCCAGTCATGATTTTCAGGACACAGGATGGTTGTCCTTGACATTTATTCTTCTGTCTTGCAGGGACACAGGCACAAAATCAGGTTCTGAATTGTATGCTTACAGATGTTAATAAGAGATAAGAAAAGACACTAACATCCAAGCTAGCTCTATAAAAATATTTCAGTGCCTAGTACCCAGTAATGCACTGAACAGATGCAATTTAAAGTGGTGACAGAAAAAAAAATGGTATATAAATATTTTTACAAGTAGCATGATAATAAGTAGATCCCCAAAAGGTTCCAAGATTTGTTAGGGAGAATTGGTGACCAAAATACAATATGCAAAATTGGCGAGTAATTAAAAAGCCTCTAGGTTTACTTGAATGCCACAGGTGGAATGACAAACTGGAATACTTCTAGGGTACTACAGGAGTACATTGCTTTCTGACAGTATTTTCTTCCGAACAGTTTGGGGCTTTGAGTGTAGAATTTTGGGTCATTTCCATATTTCCCAGGCAACAACTCCTACCTGACTGGCAACAGTGATCTATCTTGACTGAGCTGCAGCCTCAAGTGAAATGTCTTCTGGATTTTGAATATATATATTCATAGCCAAATCTCCCTCTAATGATTGCTTAAAATCTAGAAATACATATTTTTTTCAGAAATATCTTTCCTGAAGGTGATTTGTCTTTATTGAGAAAATCATTTGGAAATCAAAAACCAGGTTTGAATATTACTAAAAGCATTCTTGTTCAAAAAAGTCATGTCAGCAATGTGCCACAGTCCTAATTACTGCAGAGAAATTAGCAAAGAATTATATGCAAATAAATGAAGATAATCAGCGTTATTAGCACATTTTGCTAGTCAATCATTTCAATTGCTTTAGGCTATGTGACAGTATTGATATAGGAGAATCAGCTAAAAAAAGCCAATATAACTTTATTATGTAAGTATATTTGTATAAACTCTTCAAATGTAATATTGAACCAGCTAAGCCACTCAATATCAAACTGAATGGGCTCTGGTAATTCATATTGCCTCCATTATTAACCTGGTTTTATGGAATGTGGGTTTGGCAGTCTGATATATCCTATTTTTCAGGTTCTTCTACTTTGTGTCCATGCACACAGATATTTCTCTGCTGGATTTTTACTTCACATAATATTTGTTACTGAGACTGGTTTTGAGTGTTGCTGCATAAATGTTTCTATCATCTCAAGATGCAAGACTTGGAGAAATCTTTTTTTTCACCAGTTTCAAAATTTCTGATGGCAGAAGAGACAACTCTGGTGCTACTGTGTTTTGACACAATGGCTGGTTCCTGCTTCTGAGCTGCATTTTTCCTGCCCTGTGATAAATCTGCCCAGTTTTTGCCAGTTTTTTAACCTCTCAGTAGAAGAATGCAGTTTGTTCTTGTTGGGTGGAGACTTCTGTTTTCTCAGCGCAGTTTCCAAGACTTCACTTTTCTTTGGTCTTGCTCAGCTCTAAAGACTGGGAGGGCACTGTCCCCTTGGCATGACTCACAGCCTCCAGGACACCCAGCCAAGGCAGATTAGTCTTTCATGGGTGTTCTGGGCTTTGTACTGAAGTGGTGATGACTCAAAGGCCAGAGGAAGGAAAAAGAGAGGAACCAGAATCCTGGGAAAGCTGATGCTGGAGGAGTAAAGGATTTTGGCTGCCCAAAAGGAATAGGCCTGAGCCAGATGGAAAACCACTCTGCAGTGAAAAGAGGATGGGACTAATTAGCAAACGGGGGGTAACTGGGAGTTCAGGAGAACAGGCACCAGCTAGAGAGGTAGATTTTGGGTGGTGGGAGACACAACTCACTGCTCAGAGAGGCTCTGAGTGTGTGGGGAAGGTGTCAGCAGCAGCAGCAAGGTAAGCTGAGGGGCAGGCACACAGGAACAGGGTCATGCAGGCAGGCTGCAGGCAGGAGCAGGGGTGCCTGGACAGTAACTGTGCTGACACTTGCTTATTCATTCACCACAATTACCTGCTCACTTAATTGATCTTGAGAGATTCATTCTCCCCATCTGCAGTACCAGGTTCTTGGTGACTGTGGTTCAGAGGAATGACTGCAGGATTTAAATATACATATTTAGAAAGACAATACAAATGTAAGACTTAGACTTTGTTACAGTTCTGATACACACACATACTCAGCTGTTATTTTAGGACTCTGTCTCGTTGTGTCAATACTAGTAAATTAAACAGTTCAAGGGAGCATTCCCAGGCACTGGAGCTGTCAGAATTGCCTCCAGCTCAAGGCTGCGCCTGTACCACCTCCTGCTCTCTTAAACCATCCCTGGAGAAATTTTGGGAATTAGCACAGCCTGAGTTCCTTCCCATCAGAGGGGTCACATGTGATACTTACTGCAGGGCCTGAGGGAATTTAGCAGAGGTGGACCAGTTCAGGGCAGCTGCCCTCTGTGTCCAGGTATCATCCCAGGCACATTCACTTGACAAGTTCAGACATAGTTTTGTACAATACTGCAGTCAACTTCCTATTCATCATTCCTTATACTTAGTGGGGATTTTATTTTTGTTGTTTATTTTTAATGTGTGGTATATTTTGGAAAAGAGAAAAAATTCCAATGGCTTAATTTTCTCAGATTTGTCCAGCTCCTGGAAGCTAACTCAGATTGAGCATCCTCTGAAGCTTCTTACAGGTATTAGAATGCAAGAACGTATTATGTTAGTGGTGTGCTGTATATCTACAAATGGTGTCACCCTCAGAATGGAAAATGGATTGTTTCTTATAATGTCTTCTATTATTTCTAATATTGGCTCAAATAATTGTGATGTTCACTTTTATCTTTGTAGATTGGATCCTCCTACCCATGACTCAGGTCTATACATGGAAGATTCTTTCATTAATTAATTAATTAATTAATTAATTCATTCATTCATTCATTCATTCATTCATTCATTCATTCATTCATTCAGGCACCGTCTCACGAGCTCATCCTTGTAATATTCCCCCGCTTTTTTGCAATGGGTCACAACTTCAGGTATTGTAAAACTGAACTGAGTGTAACATTTCACCTGGGAAATGAGACTGAATTTTTACAGTCTGTGGATTATAAATGACAGAGGAATCACTGTTTTCGTAGCCTGCAGAATTATCACATATATACACAATGAAATGTTTCTAATATTGCAGATACGGAACAGTGAGATTCTTCATCATATTAAGGCATTTCTTCCCTGTGATATTTTTTATTTATTTTACCTCATTATTCTATTAATGGAAAGTTTAGTTGTTGATGGATTAAAACATTTGTTATATGTGTCAACATTTTTGTACCATACAGTGATATTTTCTCTTTTAATTCATCAGACTTTTAAGAAAAATCTTTTTCACTATTTATCTTTACTTGACTGTTCAAAGAAGCCTGAATGTTTGATTTTATGTACATTTCTAGAAGAAATCACAAGTTAAAAACACATGACTAAATACAAGAAGAATCAGGATTATTTTTATTTCTTTTTATATGGGAAAATGACATAATTTGGAAAAACAGAAAAATATATGCTTAGATACTACATAAGACATGACTACAACCATTTGTTGGCTCTTTACTTTTCCTATTTCTCCTCTTTCTAGACACAGTTAATAATTTATATACAATTAAATACATTTACATAGCAGATTTCCTTGGGCACATTTAAATTCTAAATAATTGCCTTGGAAAACTAGAAAAATGGTATATTAAGACCAAAGAAGAGTAACTACTCAGAGCATTTTCAAATCCTTGAAGGAGAATTATTTACAGCAATAGCCAGATAAGGTAATTGCGGTAACCGTACACCACTTTCATATATGTCAAAGGAATGTGTATTTTCAAATCAAGCCAGATGGCTATATAGGCTATTAGAATCATTTTACAATGCTGAAGTAGCTGAGACAACACCTCACAACAACTTAGATTTATATGTCCAATAATGGTCTGCTTTGTTTAATACATATTTTTGGTAATTTGGTGTGGCCTTTCTATTTTCTAACGCAGATTGGTGGCAATGTGTTTGTTTTAGCAGAGAGGCTCAGCTCCACAGCATTGTTTGTACAGACTGTGCAACATTACCCACTAAGTGTTTACTATATGGGGCACTAAAACTCAGATTTATGCCAGGTCTTTAGGGGCGGTAGTCAACTGCAGTTGCTATTACAATTGAATTTTTGTATAATACACAGTAACCCTCCACTGAGAATAGGTTTATACTCTTTTAATGCACTCCATATGCTGAAAGAAATAGTTTGAGATTAAAGGAGGCTTATGGTAGACGCTTGCTAAAGTTCTTGTTTTCATTTAGAAACCCCAGAGGCTGTAACAGCCCAGTGTTAGCATCACACCCCAGCTCCAGGGGCTGGCTGCCATCTCCCTTCTCCATCACTTGTAGGTCTGCATAGGGTTGTGAAGGCCAAAAGAGATTAAAAGTTACCATCCAGCCTTGTCTGGAAATTGTTCCTCACATCTTTGCATCTCCTGCCCATTTTCCCATTCATCTCATAAATTTCTTGTGTTTTCTCTCCTGGCCTCAGTTTTGGACTATGTAATATAAAAAAACCACAATGGAGAAATGTCTGCTCTGATACTTCTGCTCTTTCTTTAATATTGGCATCTTTTTGTATATGTATTACACACAATTATGGATCTATGTCATTTTTCTTACATGTAGACCTCCAATTTCTGTCTCATTTTTCAGTAATTTAATCATATGTTTGGCAGTAAAGGAATATAGGATATCCATGAAATTTTGAAAGGAAATAAGCTAAACAAAATTCTACTTATGTATGGACTCAGTATCTCAAGGACCGACTTGAGAAAATCCAAAGATTTGTAACATGTTCTTATACAGAGGAGGACAAATGCACCCCTATGCTAGGCTAATATGTGTCAAACTTACAAAGCAATTTCTCTTGAAGTTGAAGATGTGCATTTTATGGGCAGGGACAGTGGCAAAGAGGTTTGTGAGGCAGGCTTTTTTCCCAGAAGAAGGGAATTGCCCGTGCTGATGAAGCAGGTTGGCTAAGAGGAACTTCAGCTAGGACAGATCACCAGAAAGGGAGCAATATAGAGTAATATAAGGTCCTCAAAACCAGGAGGGAACAGTATCACCAGTGCAGCGTAAGTCCAGGTTTGAATTCTCAGTGCAATAAATACTTAGTGGCTAACGTTGCACAGGCTGCATCACAGTGCAGGACCTGTCTATGACAACAGATACAGCCACTAATCTATGGCACAAAATACAAAAGCCACACAAATTTACCTAATATTGCATATTAAGCAAAATAAGGCACCAACTGTCACTGACCATCCTGAAGTAGCATTGTTCAAGAAGAGCCTGATTGCAGCATCTCAGAAATGTCAGAGCTTACATAGCAGAGATTTAGGAGAACCATCAATTAAAATTGCAAAAGGCAAGTCACAGGATGATATGAATATGATTAAAGTCTTCAAGAGAGCAGCAGCTGGTGCAGGTCTGGGTAGATCAACTGATAGCCCATCAAGCAGAGTTGAGAGAAAGGCAGACAGTGTCAAGCCAACTCAAGATATCTGCCTCAGAAATTTAGTAGAAGGCTGATTTACAGAAAATAAGCATATAGTGCAAAAGGAAACAGTAAAAAAAAAACCTGTTTCAAGGAGAAGGATGTTCCTTCAGAAAGTGAGATATTGGTGTAGGCTGGAAAGTGAGCCAGTGAATAGCAGAGGGAGGGCTGGAGTGAAGAGAAATGCAACTGTGCTGTTCAGGACACAGTTGGAGCAGCACATTTGAAGACCACTCTGAGCAACATTTAATTGAATGACATTCCCCAGAGACAATGAACCTTAGTGAAAAACCTGGATGAAAAACTCACTTAGAAAAGCAGTGTGCAAATAAATAAATGTTCCCGGAAGAAACTACATTACCACTGGAATTAATTTCTGTGAAATTTGTCAAGTTAAATGCTTCAGTGTTACTTGTTTCACCATATGTTTGTAATTTTTTTCTTTCAGAGCAGCTGGTATTTTTCTAGGATGTTCAGGTCATGCCTCTATTGTCTAACCATGACTAGCAACATTAAAACATTTCCCAATCAAATAAAGTCTGAAAGCTCTTTTTTAACTAGCTGCACATTATTTTGTTTCTTTCTCTTTGTTCATCAGACACAGTTCATAGAAATGTGGACTTTCTTTATGAAATCAATCCTTCTTTAAAGAATTGCATTTCCTTTTTTTTAAGCTTAATCACTTTGCTGGGAATGTGACTGGGAATTGAAGCACCATTGTCAATGTTTTGCAGGGAAAATAAAGTGTGTGAGAAGAAAAGGGTTACAGTGGATGTTGCTGCTGTAACTATGGTGGTGAAGGCAGGCAGCCTCTCTACAGCGATGTGGTCTTTTGCTGCTGCAGTTAATAAACAGAGACCTGACAGACTGGCGTGACAGCTCCTTCCCTTTTGTCAAGAAGCTGCTATACACTATCATCAGTGATCAGGAAGAAAACATAAAGTTTATGCAGCTGAGTGAAATGAGTGAGTAGTAAAGAATAGGGCCATGTCAGTTATGCTGAGAGAGAAGTGGATCAATTTATAAACCAGGTGGTGCCAGGCAACACACATTCTGAAAATGACCAAAGCAAAATTATACACCTAGAAATAAGAGAGGTGGCTTATATTATGCATTAATTTTCTCAGAAAAATAATTGCTCTGCAGGGGACGTTGTGTATAGCTGATAGAACATGAGCTCCCAGCAATGCACTGTCATCTGGGGTTATTTTTGGATTGATAAATATGTACATACCTAGGAGTCTGTGAAGGTCTCTGATAGGAATATAAACTTTATTCTTTGTCTAGACACTTTTTCAGTGTTTGTATGGCTCTCCTCATGACCAAATAGAAATTGCTTGGTGGCTACAGGCCAGCAGTTGTACTGCATCTAAAAGTTTGAGATACTTGCATGCCACATGACAAATTTCATGAGCCACCACACTTGAGCACAGACCTTTTTGTGCCCTGTACATGAATATGGGGTTGAAGGACTCCCAAAATGGCAAAGCTGACAGAGCCACGGTGGTGCCCTATGGTTACCAGCACAAGTCCAGAAACTGTGCCAGATGTGGCACAGCAGTAAGAGCTCTGCCACAAGACAGGCTTTGTTATGGAGTAACACAGCTAAAGTACATCCAGATCTGTGTGGACCAGTGAATACAAGAATTCAGTGTTTTTTTCTCAAACAGTCTACCCTTTGCTACCCTGTTTCTGTCAGCACACTGTTTTCTTGAGCAGGCAGATACTGTCTTGCGCTTTCTACTCTGATATTCCAGCTATTGCTCCTTTCTAGCTTTGCCGGTTGATTTGGGTGCCTCTCAGCTGCCTGTGAGTCAAAAACATGCCCTGCAGTGAGCTGCCACCAAAACATGGATACAACTCTCCCCGTGGCCTGGAAAGTTTTCCAGGACCTGGTGACAGTAGAAGTATGGGTCCCACATGGATCTCCTTGCTCCACTGTTGCCCCAGGGCTCACCCAGTGACTATGTCAGCCTATGCACCAGCCCATGCTGCTGCCTCCAGTGCAGAGCAGCTAGGGACACCTGGACAGCAGGGACATCTGGACAGCAGGGAGAAGGACACTGGAGAAGGGGTGTAAAGTTCCAGTGGGTTTGATACACCTCCTTGGGGCAGGGTTTACCTAAAAACCACTGCCAGTCCTTCACTGAGGAAATGCCCTAGAAGAAACGAGGAGGTCCCAATAAGTGTCCTTACACAGGGTTCCCTTCATAGACATCCATGGTGTGTAAAGAGGCCAGGTGACAGATTATCTTCCCCCCACCCCCAAAACCTATCCTCCTCTGCAATGATAAGTGGATGCCCAAGTTCACTGCAGACATCTACACAGATGCTTTCACGTTCACTAGTCAGAAAAGTTTACCCAAAAGTTGTGCTAGATGGAACCACCACTGACATTGCTCTGCCTCAAGACCTGTGATTGCTGCAACTCCCAAACTTCCCCTCCAGGGAGGCAGTGTGTTTCTATCCTCCCGCCTGCTTCTGAGGGATAATGAGAAATTCCCATCTCTTCTGAGCAAACCAACCCTGGCAAGAGATAAAGTCAGTTTCTGAAGACCTACAGCTTTGTCTTACAAGCACAGAAAATCAATGGAGCTTGTCCTCAGTCATTTAGATAGCCTGCCTATTCTTGTGATTTTTGTCTGAGCGACACTCCTAAATCCCCCTCTGGATCTAACTGCCAGTGATTTGCAGTCTGCTATTTCACAGTCAGTATTTCTGTATGGACTGGAACAGGAGATGGTCTCCACCACTCCTTCAGGGGAGCAACCAGGGTGTCAGTTCTCATGCCCACCTCTTCGCCTCTCCCTCATCCTCCCTGCAAATCCAGAAAGCTCCCAGAAAGTGGGAGGTCAGGGGAAATACTCTCTGCCTGAGGAGTAAACAGTAGACTCACAGCCCCCAGGCATAAGCACTGCTCATTGGGGGCCACAGCAGCTGCCTGGCTTCTCTCTCTCCAGTTTTCAGAGCAGTGTCCAAGGAATACATACCATGCCAGAGTGGGTGACACTGCCAGGGTTGGTCTCCAGCACTGTCTCCATCACTCCCTACTGGTGGTGTGGGCAGCTGGAGCCCAGCTGTCTCACCCTGACCTTGAAAACAGGCAGCACAATAAAGCTGAGCATTTTTTTAGACCACACAGGCAGTAATCTGGAAATGACGCATTTTTTTCTGGACACAGCCCTTCAGCAGAAGAGAGAAAATGCCTCTCCTCATCCAGGCCCATCCTCAGCCTGGCGTCTGGCTTCATTGCACTCAACATGATAACAAACATCTGGCTGAATTTCTCTTCCCATCTGGGCCATTCCTGTGGTTTCCATCTCCCAGATGACACTTCCTTCCTCTCCTACTTTACAAGGAATTCTTATAATCCTTTCTACATGTTTTTCAGAATGAACAAGAATTAACAAGCACCTGTCTCCATACTCTGCCTATAACTATCTTCCAGCTTGATAGGCCTGGTGCTTCCAGTACCCAGTTTAGGAAAAAATCAAATAGAAACATGACATACCAGAAGCTTGAGGTATCACACAGAAACTACAAATGCTAAATGGGTGGGGAAGTCTGAAGGCAAGGCATATTCTCTTTTCTAATGCCTGGGGGATTATTCGAACGCCTTAATCTTCAGGAAGCAATGAAGACATAATATTCAATTTTTTTTTCTCTCTCTAAATAAGAGCCCTTCTTTTCTAGACTGTATATTAAAAATAGAGGATTTTATTTATTTTTTTAAATTGCTCTGAAAGATATATCGGTAATGCAACTGAAAATATAGGATGTTATATTTAGGGTTTTTTTAAATGTTACATAGTCTGAGCATCTGGAAGTTATATTTAGGGAACTGAGAGATATATGAACATAAAGGAAAATGTATACAACATGACATCAGGGAATGACCAAAGACTAGAAAGGCTTTGAGAATTCAGCACAGAAAAGAAAGGTGACTGTGGTTTCTAACCTGCAAGATTAGCAATAAGGATTTAGTGATCTGGACACTCTTGAGACCATTATATGAGCACAGAGACAAAATGAAAAATACTTTGATCTACAGTTCCCATTTAGGAAACCCTAAAATTAGCTACAGTATATCTGAGGTGCTGAGTGTATCTCATAGACCACTGAGCAGGTCTGTAATTAACTTTGGTTCTTTGAATGCTAAAGGACATGTGATTGATTATTCAGAAAAGAGGCCTCTAAAATGCAGCTCTGCCATGGATATATGAATATATAATGCTCCCTGCTAATTCTAGTTCAGTTATATTGTTAATATTTGGACAAATTGCTCAATTTTGAAAAACACTATTTTTGATTTCAGATTTTAGTATTAGGATACACTGAATCAGAGTGCTCTGGAGAATGAAAGCTAGCAGCAAGTGTTGAGGACACAAGGCAAAGCTCAGGATCAGAGCCAGGGGTTTCCATTCACAAGCCTGACCCCAAGCAAAGAATATTGTGGGAAATGTTCTCAAATTATCTCAGTCTAAGGGCCTCAAAGTGATATGGCCCATCCTAACCTTCAGCATAAGCTTGTGTCTCCAGTGCCAAAGGGGCAGTGCGCTGAGGTGAGGGAGGCACTAATTGCCCCCTGCTGCCACATCTGCCAAGCACCATTTGAACACCTGGTGAGTTGGACAGTCTCCAGAAAGCTCCCAGAGGTAAAAGTAGCTTGAAACAACCTCAGCAGAGTCCTGGAGCAGCCCACTGACAGGATCAACCTAATGGAGTGATTTAACTCCTTGTTATTAGACAGCATTGAAAGTTTTACTCTATTTCTAACAAAATAAAAATTCCTTAGCAATAGTGACAAAGTGCTGAGGTTTCAATTCACTTTGCTGAGCTTAGCCCCATTAATTCTACATGGTTGCCAAGAAACATTCACAATTCTTCAGCACAGAAATCTTATCTCATTTATATTACCACTAGATGGCTCAAAATGAAAGTACAAAATACACCACTGCTCAGTTCATGGTCATAACAAACACACATGACTTAAAGACTACTACAAGCTGTCTCATAACTGTCATGCTTCAAAATTTTCTATAAATCATTGAGCTCCCCAGGTTAGTGGTAAACTCTCTCTTGAGAGAGCAGAGCTGTCATAGCCTCAGACATATTATAGCTCTTAAAGACAAATGTTGCTTGTGAATGAGTGGGAGAGAAACTTCCAAAAGAGTAATTTGTATTTTTCTCCTTCTTAAAATCAATTGCTATTGAATGAAGTTGCCAGCTGACAGAGAGTGATAGAAGATGTTCAAAAGCATCTGAAGAGCAGCCTTAGCACCCTATTACAGTTTAATTTATTTTAACAAATCATCTGAGCAGGTAACTTGTTTTGTTTCATGGGGATTACCTTTATTTATAACTGTTAGGTTTTAACTGTTGAGGTTTAACTTTCTCCTACACATGGGTTTAGATTAAGGACAAAGACTGCAAATCAAACCCATCCTTACTTGAAAGTAACTTACTGATAGGCGAGACTCCTGGGTATAGATTTATATCTGCAATCAATCAAACCTGCTGGCTTAACAGCACTTTGCTCTTTCCAGGTCAAGTAAAATAAACAGAAAGGACAGTTTCTGTAAAACTTCAAGGGGCAGATTCTGTTATCTGCTACCTTACTGCCAGCCATTATCCTACCACAGACATACGAATTGTCTCCTATTGAAGATAATGGAACTTGTTAAACAGGAGGATGTCAGAGAAAGTGAGAGAGGGACATAGAAAGGATTTCTATTTTCTCTGAATTCATATACATATACACTAACACACTCATGTTAGTGTTGCATGCAAACCTCCCATTTCTGACACAAAACAAGACAAGGTATGAGCCACAATGAGTACCTCCTCACCATGATTTTCAAATTTCCCATAAAAAACACTTTCACAAAACCTGTGATCTGGGCAGTTAAAATACACTTGTACAATATGCATGCTTTCAGGTGGTGGCTTATGGAGGAAGATTGTGGCATCCACATGTGATTGTCAGAGCTGTAACTGAGAACAACTGAAAGAGAGAAGTCTCTCATGGGACAATATCCAGGCTGATACCAGATTCCCACCTACACAGTCTTCCTTGGCATCTCTAGAAAAACACAGCATGTGCTTGTTTTGTTTGTCTTTCCAGTTTGACCGGGTATGCCCAGACCTAGGGCACTGTGGTGTCAGAAACAGATGAAGCTGAACACCCTAAAATCTGCACTGGGCTGCCAAGCCTCAGCTGGATGTTTCCTTGGGCAAGAGGAGCTCCGTGGAGCACACACCAGTGCACCTTGGGCCTTGGAAGGAAAAAACTCCTGGTTGTCATACCAAAGTAATGGAAGGAGCTTACCTTTCCCCTCCTGCAGAGAAAGACATTCAGAGACAAACAATGCCAATATGAAGGAAACACACAGAATAACATCCCTCCCTTATAACAGACCCCTCAGCTGGAGGCATGACTCTGTTAAATCAGATAACACCTTCAAAATCCACAAGTGCCTTGCAAATTGCCCTTGGGGACAACACCCAACCTTCCATCTGGCTTGTCATCACAATGCACACTACCTTCAGCCCGCAGACTCAGATGTATGGCATGCTCATATACTTGGAGTCCTGGAACAAAACTCCTGCCCAAAGACATCCCAGATGACAATGAATACAACACCCTGCTCAGCAGCACAGGTTAGAAGCAAGAAGGTAGGAATGGCTCTTCCTTTGGGGGTGCTGGACTGTCCCCACATCTTTATTTACACAGCCAAAATCTTTCCTTGGCATTTTTCCTTAAGAGTGAAATTTAGCACGGCCAAAATGCCACAGAGCTTAACTTCCGTGGTACAAACATCGTAGCAATGTCCTAAGAGGCAAGTGCAGACCTTGTGCAAATCTGTTACAACAGGTAGTAAGTTACAAGATGTAGCAACTTGCTACAAGAAATAACAAGTTCTCCTAGGGACTTGTTTTCCCAAGTGCTGAAATACCTTTCGCAGTTCTCAAATTTGTGAAACCTCTACAACAATCCTTGCTGGGGATGTCACTGGGTGTCCCCAGGTTCACAAAGACAACCATGGGGCATCCTGGGCTGCACACAGAAGCAGCACTCAGGAAAACCATACATCCTCTCCACAATGGTGGTATTCTTTGGTTTCCAATATACATATCTAAAACCTTTCATCTCCTCAATAGTATCTTGATAATGAATAATACCTGCTGTTCTTGTTTTGCATGCTATTGTTTTCCTGAATTTCCATTGTAGTATATGCACGTGAGAACACAAACAGGTTTGCTATGGTTTTTTGTTGCCCACCAGTTCACCAATGTTGGCATTGTTGTTGCTCAGAGGTCCGTCTTGATGCACTGCACTCTGCTCCTGGCCCACTTCAAGTTCCCTTTCCTGATTTTCAAAGCCTCCCTGTCTACCTCGGCCTACCACAGTGACAAATGATTTGTCCTTCCCAGGATACCAAAACAAAATAAAACAATAAGCCCCACATTAATTTGTTGACCGACAGCAGCAAAGTTGTGACCAGAAAAGGCTGAACCTTCAGAGAAGTTAAAACAAGTCCCAAACAAAGCAATAAGAGACTCTAACTGCGCTAAATCCAAACAAGATGTAAAGCCCACATCTATTCTGTCACTGCTGGAGCTGGGTCCTGGACCATGTCCCATTACTGCTTGCCAACATGAGTCTGGTTCTTGTGCCTGGGTGGATGCAGATCTCTTGTTTTTAAAAGCTTTTGAGTAGTGTGAAACAGCACTATAGTGGATGTAGATACTAGCTGCAATCCACAAGTTTTCTTCTGAGATGTGTGTGTCTGGCCTGCAGTATTTTCAAAATTAAGCATTTACTCTGTGGTTGAATGGTATATTTAGGATTTTGGACTTGCTGTGTGTCCCCAGAACAGATGCTGCCCCTTCTGGAACTCTAGACCATCATTTCTGAAGCCATAAACCTCTCTGCAACACAACCATGATTTCTCATAGGATGAAGGTGTTGTTCTTGGAAAGACCTCCTGCTTGCAGACCAGAGTGAGAATAAAGGGCAAAGAAAAGGATGGAGGATTGGTTTAGGCAAAGATAGTTTGAAGGCTTGACTAGAATTAAGAGTTGCAGGGCTGAGTCATAACCCTCAGCATTTTGTATAAAGACTGGTTGGTTTAGATGTGCCTCTCTTTGTGCCCTTTTAGTAAGCATTAGATCTTTGGAAAATAAATATCCTGCCATAGACCTGACCTATCTGGAAAAGAAAAGTGCTGTAGTTGATGATGACTCAGGCTGGCAGCAAACTGGCTGGACTTTCCCACATCCAGTTGACTGCTCTGCCTGCAATGTGGACAGTCTGACCACTGTAGGGGTACAGATGTGTGTCTGATCTGCTGGAAAGGACAAGGAATGCCCTGGTGTTCTCCTCAAAGCCCTCCCACTCTGAGAAAGGTGGGTAAATATATATTCACTAGCAAAATGTGAGAAAAGGCATAGGAAAATAAGGTTCATGGCTGACAATCTTCTCTCTTCTTTTTCTATTTTCTTTTTTTTTTCTTTTTCCTGTTTCAAAGAGATAGAATAAGCAGGCATTTACCACCTTTATTTTCTTAAAAGGGGAATGTCTGTTCCTACAGTGCCACCTTCAGTTCTTTTTTGCTTATAGTCTGTTTTACCTAGACTGTTCCATTTTCTTAACTTCTATTATTTTTGTTAGTGAAGGCCCAAACAAAAGCATTTCTGCGCATTTCTCTTTGGTAGTAGCTCATATCACTATAACACAACACTCTTCACATCCAGGAGGTAATAGCTGAATGTTTCTGAATAGTGTTAATTGTCTGTCTTGAACTGAACACTTTCTGGACTGACAAAGCAATCTGTTGTTTGCTGAGAAGGTAACGGCTAAGTAGGAGTAGGGAGGAGTACATTGAGCTATTGTATTGCTATTAAGGTGGGGTTTTACCCAAACAAATCTGGTAGGTTTGGTGTTTATTCTATATAACATTTGGACCTGTGATTCTGAGTGATAACACAAATTAACATAAGCAATAACAAATACAGGTGCTTCTGTCCGAGGATCAAGCAATTGAGTTTTCAAACAATGATGACAAACATACAGTCACGTTGGTTACACTGGCAAGGTCATGTGCAGCTCGACAGTTCACTGAATATGATTATCCTCTGAATTAATAAATTTTATACCCAGATGATTCAGTGCAACTATAGCATCTGTTTTGTTAAAAAATGCATAATAGAATCTATGGGGACTGTGAAATATAGTATTATTAATTTTTGTAGTTGGAGGTGGTTTTTATATGGGGATATCTAGTCAATAGCTAAATTTATATCAAAGAAGAACTGTGTTATCACTTCTAGGATATAAATCTAATGTCACTTTCTTCTCTACATCACACACTGACAGCAGTATCTGTAGCTCTGCAAGTCTCATCTTGATGCCTAAGGTAACCTTGGGCATCTCAGAATTACCACTTACCACTATTAGGAAGAAGGCAGCTGAATGGAACTTCTTGGTATCTTCCTCACTGTGGGTAGACTCAGGCTCCACACCCCACCATCTCTGCTGAATATGTCTCCCCTGAGATTTCTGGACTGGATCTCCACCATCAATAATGGGAGCTTAAAAATCTTATCTACATGTACATTAGATGTCATTTCAGCATCCCAGGCTGAGTCCTGTAGAAAGTGTTTATCCCTTGGCAAAGCACATTCTCTCTCATGACTCAGTTCCATGAGGAAGCTGCAAAAACCCAGTTGCAGCATGCACAGGGGAAGGGTCTTGGCTTCCCAGTCTCCCAAGAGATCTATGCTCTCAAGTATGGGTGCTGGGGACCTCTGATGTAAGTAAGGCCCAGAGAGAGACTGAGACTGTGTCTGCAGTAAGCACAGTGAGAGGGAAGGCACGGGTTGCTGCCTGTCCCTACTTCAGGCAACCTGCTTGGGGCTCAGCCGGCAGAACTTTGCTTGCTTCAAACTTAGGCAAGCTCCAGGGAAGCACTGGGACCAGCCGAGAATCCAGAGGTCCAGGCAAATGAAAAAAAGGGTTCTTCACTTGCTTTTTCTACTGGCAATCATGAACAGAGGCAAGCAAACCAGTTAAGAAGAGGTAGATGGTAGTCACATAGAAAGCTCTTGCTGATAGTGCCAAAAGCAGTGTAGGATAGGAGATCCCAAGGACACTCAGTGTTCCTTCGTGTGGGTACATCTGAGGCATGTGGGAAGTATGGTAAAGGCCTGAAAAGTGCAAGGGAACTCCAGCTTTGGATGCCTTTCTGGGTCTGTCCCTGGAAGCAATCTGATAAAGCATTACACACATGGCCAGTGAGACTGTGGCATCAAACCTCATGCTTCTGGGGGGTTTTCTAGCTAATAAATTAATGCCTTACTTGTCTCCTGCCTTGAAGCTAACATAACTATGTGCATGTAAAAATGAATGTGACATATTGTGATTTCTATTTACTAGCACTTTATGCCTACACTACCCAGCATGAGTGGTTGAAAAAGGTTTCTGGCACTGTTAGTTCAGACCTTAATGCAACGGCATCAAAGCCAATTTCTTCTAATGGACTGAAACACTGAAGTATTTATTTTAATTTGAATAATTTAAAAACTGAATCTAGAAAGCACTTCACTCCAATGCAACACATATTGCCAGAAGAGCTGGCAAAGCTCAGTTGTTTCCTCCCAGCAGCAAGAGCCATTGCACCAAGTGACATGGCCCCAACGTGTGTGTCCACAAGCCCTGGATTTGAGTCCTTGTCACGTCTTCTGAAGTGCACTGTTTTATCCCACTGTGTTTTAAAGAAATTACTTCACAGGGATTCTACCAACAATTGCATGAAAAAGTTAAGATTTTTTGCCTGCCAATAGAAAGGGACTTTCCCACAGTATATTGTTACCAATGTTCCACACTCAGGGTGGGGCTCCTAAAAAGTGCATTTAACTATGATCAACTTCCAGAGGAATGAACTTTCTCTTTGCCTCTCTCTATCATAAAGTAGAACAGATTTCTGCTTGTTTCTATCTCCAAAGTATGTCATTAAAATATCCACATATTTGCTATGAAAGTGCAGTTCTGTTCTAATATTTTTATCTAAAACATGAGTATAACAAACTGTCATTCATTGATGGCATCTGGTGTAAGCTATTTTAAGATCATATTTAGAAAAAAGACTAAAATGTCTGTATCTACTGCTTTAAGGCTCTCTCATTGATAAAAGGTTTATTTGCATTTCTTCTACCAAGTACATTCTCAGCTCCACAGTACAAAACCCCTTCCTGTAAAATGACATGGTATTTGAGCTTCAAATTAATATCCACCCAGTTGTTCTCCTGACAGAACTCTAATGAATCAAACGGAGCTGCTTTGCCTGGGAGGAAACTCATAAAACATGAATTGAAGAGCCAGTCCATAAATAGAAGTAGCTCAGATTGTATACCCAGTCCATCACAGTTTTAATGAAGTTCTCATCCAGGAAAAATGAGTGCACCCATTTCCTGCTGGAGACATTAATCCACCTTCAGCTCAGCCCACTTGCTTCTTGGAACTGACATTAGCTCTAAACCAAACTAATGATCTGAAGCAGGGTGATTGCTTGCGTTTCATTTGGTTTGGGGTGTTTTTGCAGGGGGGAGTAAGGATCTGGTGGGAGAACAGAAGCCAAATTTTATCTCCTTAATTTCTCAGTAAAAAGCAAAATGAGTAAACTGAACACAAGAAAATCCATTTAAGCACAAAAGCAAGGCATCCCAGGAGAGCAGGAATGAGAACTTATGTAAGAGACATTACACACCTCATTATGGAATTCAAAATATTTGACAAGGCAAAGCCTGTTGAGATGACTATGAATGTTGAGGCTCAGAGGCAAAAAACAAGAACAAGCAGATACCAAAAGATACAAACATGAGTTTAAGATCCTCCATCTGAAGTCTCTTAAAACACTCTGAAGCTTCCCAAGTTTTTCAGTGACACCCTGTTCACTCAGTATACCAAAATTCTGGGCAAGTGAGAAGTACAGGGCAAACCTGATTGCTCACAGCACAGAAACACTGCAGTAAAACAATTACCTTGGTATGTTAAGTGTCACTGTAGAACATAAAGCTATCTGGGTGGTGCTTAAATGAATGCAAGAGGAATTTATTATAATTTTTATGAAGAATAAATACATTATTTCTCAGAATTTAGCAGCAAGGTAATATTGATAAAGGTCTAAGGGATGGTAGTGTCTCATCACTGAATCTTCTTTGTGCAGGGCTGCTAAAATAGGCTGGGCGGTCCTTACTCCTGCAAGCAGATGAGCTCACTTTGGTGGGATAGCAAAGGTCTGCATCCCCTTCTGCTTTTATACACATTCAAAGCTCAGAAAATCCAGCAAGGACAGACAGCAGCACACTCAAGAATAGCATACTAAGACCCTTGCTACAGCCTGGTGGTGTCATTCCCAAAGACATCACAAACAGCTCCTAATCTCTCAAAATGTAAACAAAGCTGAGTTTCAACAGAGATTATCTGAAAGCTCAGTTCAAGGGAACTTTCTGAAGATGAAGGGCTTAACAGAAGTCCCTGGCTTGCAAAATTCACACTTGCTGCAATGTAATATGAGAGACAATTTTAAAGTACTGACAAAGGACAAATGAAACTGCCTGCCTTGTTCTTGGTAGAAACAAATAGGCCATATCCTTACTTGTAATAGTTTCTGCTTTTCAGTTTTAAAAGGTACATTTCTCTAGCAGAACATAACTCCACGTTCTGTTTCTATACCCATCATAGTATCAGACAACAGAGCATTAATGATGAAACAGCACTTATCAGATTCCATAGAGATTTACCTTTATGTAACAATTTTCATTACATTCACATAGCTAATCCATTTGGACTATTAGCAATCTAATATTTCTCAATTTATGATGCCTTTACAAGGTTACTACTGATACTAATGCAAAAATTAAGCACACTCATAACCCTCAAGATAAAGACAAATAATTTAGACAAACTGAAAAAACCCTCTAGTATTATTGTAAATATACAGCACAGATATATACTGTAAACAGTTCAGTTGAATATTGATCACATTCCTCCTTTGATGTTTTTGAAATAGATTTTAGAGCAGCTTTCACACGTGTGTACTAGGTCCCCCTCTAAATACCCTCTGGCCTACTTTACTGCCATGTGACACTCAACATGTTACAGTTTCTGATCTTTTCTATCTTCCTTGTTCAGGTAAGACTTCCACCTTTTAAAAGATCATAGAATCAGAGAATCGATTGGGTTGGAAAAGACCTCCAAGATCATCGAGTCCAACCCTTGGTCCAACTCTAGTCCATTTACTAGATCATGGCGCTCAGCGCCACGTCCAATCTGCGTTTAAAAATCTCTAGGGATGGTGAATCCACCACCTCTCTGGGCAGCCCATTCCAATGCCTGATTACTCTCTCTGGAAAGAATTTTTTTCTGATATCCAACTTAAATTTCCCCTGGCAGAGCTTAAGCCCATGCCCCCTTGCCCTGTTGCTGAGTGCCTGGGAGAAGAGACCAGCCCCTACCTGGCTATAACTTCCCTTCAGGTAGTTCTAGACAGTGATGAGGTCACCTCTGAGCCTCCTCTTCTCCAGGCTAAACAACCCCAGCTCCCTCAGCCTCTCCCCACAGGGCTTATGCTCCAGTCCCTTCACCAGCCTTGTTGCTCTTCTTTGGACTCGCTCCAGCACCTCAATATCCTTTCTGAACTCAGGGGCCCAGAACTGAACACAGTACTCAAGGTGTGGCCTCACCAAGGCAGAGTACAGGGGAAGGATCACTTCCCTGGTCCTGCTGGCCACGCTATTTTTGATACAGGACAGGATCCCATTGGCCTTCTTGGCCACCTGGGCACACTGTTGGCTCATGTTGAGCTTCCTGTCAATTAGTACTCCAAGGTCCCTTTCTGCCTGGCTGCTCTCCAGCCACTCTATGCCCAGCCTGTAGCGCTGCAGGGGGTTGTTGTGGCCAAAGTGCAGGACCCAGCACTTGGCCTTATTGAACTTCATCCCATTGGAATCAGCCCATCTCTCAAGTCTATCCAGATCCCTCTGCAGAGCCCTCCTGCCTTCCAGCAGATCGACACCCTCCCAACTTGGTGTCATCAGCAAATTTGCTGATGATGGACTCAATCACCTCATCTAAATCATCAATAAAGATGTTAAACAGGACTGGACCCAATACAGACCCCTGGGGAACACCACTGGTGACTGGCCGCCAGCTGGATGCAGCTCCGTTCACCAGCACTCTCTGGGCCCGACCCTCTGAAAACTGAGGCAAAGTAGGTGCCTTCAATGTCATTTAGCAGTTTCCACTGCCTTGATATTTGATCATGACATTTTGTTTTCCTTTCAGTCCTTCAAAAATTCTTCCTGGTAGGTGGTATACATTTACTCCATGTTTCTAAAACAGTATTCTGAAGCAGTCTCCACACTGTCAAGACACATTTTCCTGGCTTATTTAATCTTCTGGTTTCTTATGTACTATCTGACTGATTTATGATTTATTGCAGTTCTGCTTTCCAAAAATCCTAAGCCTGATGCACATACCATCTCAGATTTTTGTTGTTTATGAATAGAAAAATTACACTAATTTCAAACACTATCTCATGGGAATGACCCCAGCAACATGGGTTCTTATGAGAGGATCCCAGTGAACTCAAAAGACTAGCATGAGACAGGACTTTGTGGACCCTGTACTCTTTTTCGGTAATAAAAAATTAGGATTTATTTCATGTTGCTCTTTTGTGTCTGCCTGCCTTCTGTGTGATTTTGGCTATTTACACATCAGAATAATCATTTGCTTCTGAATGGCATAAATCAGGTACAGCCTTTTTAGTCAACTTTATGGAATATTTATTATTAAGGTATTTTATTAAAAATTTGTTATATAAATTAAAGATGTGTAATTAAGAGTGAAATTTAATCTTCTAAAGAGTAAATCTGTTTTCCATATACTTAGGAAAAGTTGTGTCTAGTACACACAACCTGAATTGCTTCTCTCAAATAACTACTTAAAGAGGTAATTAATTATCGCCTCCTCAGGATTCAAAAGCTTGCTGTGGACTGAAAAGAAAGAAAAGGTTTAATCAGCCCTGTCTTTCACTTCTGTGACTCACTTCATAACCTGCATGAAGGCAGTGGTCATTTGAGCTGTACAAATATAGGGTTGAGACATCCTACAGCAGAATATGAATTGTTGAGGTGTTCAGTTTTGCCTCTCAGGGTTCTGATTTTATGAATAATGCCTGTGAAAGATAAAATATGATTTTTATCTCCTGAGTCTGGAGGGAGTGAGGGACTGAGGCTATGTCTGAACTCCCATGGTCTGCTGTCCCAGGTGGCTCTAGTGGGAAGAAGGTGAATTATAGCTCAGGTCCCCTTTGGCTCATGGGCTCCAGTTGCCTTCCTGCAGAAATCCAGGCCTTGCAGAGGGACAGTGCACACTTGGATCTTCCTTCAGTGGACTGTCGAGACACACTAGGGCGTATAGGTAATCCTAGGTTCTGCCAGACACTCACAGGTACTGTGATTGTCACCTAACCTGAACATAGGGTTGGAGATAGGTTGGGGCTGCTCTACTGCATGTCACACTGTTGCAGCACAGTCTGGGAACATCACCCACCCAGCACACAGAAAAAGGAGACCAAATCTGATCCACCATCCTGCCCCCAGGCATGGGGTACGTGTCCCTGCAGGGACAGCAGAGGTCACACCAGCAGCTCAAGGGCACCCAGGGAGCCTTTGTGGTAAATGTGATCCGGAGCGAGGAGACACACAGGTTTTGTGGCTCTTTCAAGTCAATAAATCACATATGAACCCCGGTCCTGGTTTTCTTACCACTGTACTGTAACTATAAAGTAAGTTGTCTGAAATGAATGAAAACTGAAACAGGCAACCCAGAAGAACTGAAAAATGACTTTGCCTTCATAAGCTTTGATGACCTTTCCTCCTTGCAGATAATGGCTCCCATGGGCTTTGTGGTGTGCTGATGGTTGTCGGTTTTTTCTGAGTTGTCCTTCATGGTGGTCTCTGTTTCCGCCTATGGTATCTGAAATAGCAGCTAATGTCCCATTCTCCACGTGCAACAAACAAATTCCATCTCTTCTTTAAAAATTAATATGGAAACCAGAGCAACCACCACAAAGCAAGCATGTAGGTCCAACTGTATAGAAGAGCTCGGTTTCTTTTTTCCCAGGTGTGTAAAGGCAGCTCACCTTAAGCAGGTGCATGACTCCCATCAGCTGTGACATGGTGTATTTTCAGGTGTCTGAGTCATTTTCCCAAGAATGCCCATGAATCTGGGCTTCAGCTTGTAGTGACACCTGCTCACACAAAGCAGTACAAAGTGTGCCAAAGTGGATTAAAGAAAATGTCACTGCAATCCTTCACATTCCTCAGGTCTCTCTCAAGTAGGCTTTGGTTGTCTCTTTTGAAATTTATCTCAGACTTCTACAGAGATAAAAAAAGGTGACAACATTATTTTCTTCAGTTTAAGATCTAAGTAGAGAGGAAAATAAAAGATGATTTAAGTGTCAGATCAAACTTTACTGCTTAAGTCCTTAATGCAGCACTAAAATGCCTCTATTGGGGAAGAAAAGAACATTACCACAGAATTGAAGAGGTTTCATCTCTCCCAACACAGAAGCAACAGAAGTTTAATCCTGAATGTATTTCAAACAAGAATGAAGAACACAAATAGCCCGAAAAAAAAGCTCTTAAAACAAGGCTAAGTAAAAAGTATAGCAACCGCAACCAATCACTTAACAGGTTTATAATGGAAATTCCTTCAGCAATTTTATACCCTCACTAGTAGAAGGTCCATTAGAGATGCCCTAAGCAGGTACTTTTTAGTTTTAATCACATTTTCATGGTCAAGCTGCAGTTAGATTGTCAGATGGTTTTAAGATTAAGCTGCTTTTGAACTTAAAGTATCTGTGACTACAGGAATGACAAATGCTACAGATTACAACACTGTGGCTCCACCTTTTCCAGAAGAAAATCAGTTGCACAAAAGCTCATATGCTCAAGGATATGTAAGCATTAAGTCTCGGTAAGCAAATCACACAATTCAAGCTTCAGTGGAAAAAAATCACCTTGTTCTCAAAACTTACAGGCATATCCAAATGAGTTAAAATATACCTCTGTTCACAAATTACAGCCAGGTTTTGCTTTCTATGGCCATCCTGTGCCTCACCTGCTCTGGCAGAAGTTTTGAATACAAAATATGAGTAACAAATCTCATCAGAAAAATCAAAAGAGAAAAAGGAAATTATACAGTTCAATCTCTACTCTACAATACATTTCTTCACTATCTACAGTAGCAAAAGCAGTCCTTTAACACCTCATCCAATCATTTGACCATGATGTTGCATAGAGCAGGTTTATGAAAATAATTATTCAGTATTTACATTTCTTTACAGTTTGTCATTTTCTGGAATATTTGCAGTGCTTCTGGAGAATGAGGAAATTTATTTCAAATATGTATCTGATCATGTTTTTTTTAAATTTTATACTGTTCTTCTACATACATCTTTTCTTTCTCATCCAGCTTACTCCCCACTAAATGAATGCAGGAAGAGTTTTATTCTAAAGATATCTTTACAAAGATGATCTTACATATGTTTCCTCAACTAGCTTTTTCTGCTGATGAAAGATCCCTTAATGAACTTCATTCAAATCACCCCAGGTGGGTGATTAAAAGATTGATTAGGGATTTGTCCCCTGCCTTGTCAAGTCTGACTGCAGCTCACTTAGTTTAATACTGTATCTCTCCTTCAGATTGAAATGATAATGCACTGCTTGATTGACTGAAGTGTCCCTGGGTCAAATCAAATAGGACAAACTGATGCCACAGAACATCTCCTTGGCTGACATACAGTATCAGCTACTTTTCAATGCACAATATATTTATCTTCCATTGCCCTACAGCATTCCATGACCACTGAATAAGAGAAAGAAAATCTCTTTGGGGGTGGGGAAATGAGAAGGGAAAAAAGAAAGTAATCAACAAAAAAGATGGGTTTATTAACACTTGCTTCCCCATCAAGCACCAATTTTCCCCTGCAAAGATTTTTCTCTAAACACCCACTGGGTTTCTGCTCTCCTCAAGGAAGTTTGGCATCTTTAACTAGTGGTTTCTGTCAGGACTACATGAAAGGTCATAACCTTGCATGCCCTAGTGTTCATCTAAACCTTTCTAGGAATAAAACATTTGAAACTAATGTTGTTCCTTTATTGCCTAGAATCCAAAACAGGATATTGCAACAGCAGGGAAGGTAGGAGGTTGGTAGGATTAATTTGAACACAGTAAATCAAAGACTTTCTCCCAGGAGGATATTCCCACCTATCTGATACCTGCCTTCTGGGGCGAAACAATATGATGCCAGTTCCCCAAATGAAAAACTAGTAAATTATGGGAAAAGACTTCTATTAAGTGGAGGCAATCAAAAAGCAGAATGAAAATACTCCTCAACAGGAGACATCTCTCAAGTGAGACTTTGATTTCAGTTGGTGAAAAAAGGTCAGTGTCAGCAAGGATTGCTGCAGCAGTCTTTATTGTTGGTTCAGTATCAAAGATGACTGCATAGAGATTTCCATATTTCAGTGAAATGAAGTTCCTAAAAGCTGAAAATATGGATTGAGATCAGGGTGTTCATTTGGAAGAGAAAATTTATGAACAGCATCAGAGCCAACTCAGATTCAATTGTAACCAACTCAAAGCACAGAGAACTCAGATTGCTGGAGGCCAACGGGTAAAGGAGACCTGGGCTGAAGCAGTGATTGCAGAGAGAGAGAGGTGGGTATGAAGGGCCAGTGCTGGTGCTCAAGAGTAGCTGAAGAATGATGAGCATTAGAGAAAATCCAGTCCAGAACTTCAGACTCGGAATAAAGCTGTCTTCTTTTTCTCCACAGACAGCAGGCCTGGCTGACCGGTCTATAGAAAGACACAGTTCATTTTTTTCAGAAATGCTTGTTACAATCTGAGCCATCTTGATCCCCTGGGCAGCTGAACTGACCTCTCTTCTGCTTGGATCATTGCTCATCTGCAGCTCTGTCAAGAGAAAAACTGAGTCCTTTCTCATAGGAATTTCTGAAATATAGCCAGCATCACTGACCTTTCTATTAAAAACAACATTAAACTGTATTCTCAGGCTCAGTACTTCATGAGAAAGAAATGCAAACTGCATATTTCTCAGGGAAGTGGCCACAAATAAAAACATGTATTTTAATATTTGTCATTTGAGGATCCATCTCCCAGAGCGGAAAGGTATTTGAACTGCTGTCTTGATGCCTAAATGCTTAGGCAGAAATTATTGCACAAGTTTTCTAGTATTATCTCATTAGTGAAATACGAAACAAGGCAAAATGACTGCTCTAACAAGTGATATGACAGCTTACCACAGGACATCACAAATTGCCATCCCATGGTGGCAGGCAGTAGAAAGCAGCAGCCATCAGAGGAGCAGGACAAACAGCATCCTGCACTCCTGGATGAGAAAGCCCACTCCAGGACTCACTCCATCATATCCCAGTCCATGCCATCCCACCTTGCTCTGTACCATCCCACTGAGCAGAGCCCACTGCATTCTCGGGGAATACCAATGATTTGGCAGGATGCCAAATCAAGACACTGAAGAACAAATAAACATTAAAGAAGATATTTATTTTCTATCATGCATTTCATGCGTTTCCTATTGAACACTTTGCTCTGCTTTCTACAGCAGTCATTCTCTGCACATAGGTTGGCAAAGGATAGCTCCATGGCTAAGAGAGGCAATAAAAGACAGGACATTGACTGGGGATGGGATTTTTATCCCTGGAACCAGATCCTGGTAACACTTTGGTGTGCATACAGTACTACACACAGCAATTCTTGAAGTCTCAGGAGTTGTGTTGCAAAATCTCAGCTTCCTGAACCTGACTGTGTTACAACCTCTATGTTTTCTACCACCTGCAATGAGCTAAAGCCACTACAGGAGCTTGGAAAGCCTCAAGTAGTTCAGCAGTTGAGAATTTTAGTTGCCTCAAGTATTTCTGCTGCTTTTTTCTTCCTTTTTTTTTTTCCTGCAAGGAGAGCAACTGATTTAGGTTTTTTTAACCTCATAGTATTTTTGCTTTTAATGCCAACTTCTTTGTTTCAAGCAAGTTGTCATTAAATGTCACATAAGTTTAACCCCGGGTGGCAAATAAGTACCACACAGTGGGGAGGAGAATTGATCAGAGGATCATCTGAAAGCCTTAAGAATATTAGCTTTAGAAGGGTCCTTCTAACACAAATTGTCTTAACACCCTGTTACTCTGAGTTCACAAAAGTCCAGGTAAAACATCTCTCTTTCAATGTGAAGCTATAGCTTTATCTCTCTGTTCTAATTAACACATACTTAGTGACCAGTACACTCCTTTTGTGTAAATGCTTTTGTAAAGGCAGATATGAAAAGCAAAATGATTAATGACTCATGATTGACATTTCCCTCTCTTCTCCAAATTAACAATGTTTCTAATCATTTATTCAATTTAGCCTAATGGTAGCAAGACTTAAGTTCATTAAGTAACACAGATGAAAGCAGGAGTCCCAATGTGCAACAGCTTATTAAAGAACATTTTACATTACCCTAAAAGCTCATAACTTTAGTAGGCCTTGAATGTTCCATTTAAAAATTAACTCAAATAGTCAGTTTTTTATTGTCTGAATTTTCTATACAATGCTTAATGACTTATTCAGCTTAAGAATGTCCAGAAATAAGTTTCTATGGTGTTTGAAGAATTCTAGGAGTAGGATTCTAAAACATTATGATAACGTAATGGTAAACAGCTAATAAGGCTGGCAATGTAACAATTTACATTCTTTGAGGATTGAATTGTTTCTTTGTGGAGAAAAAGCTTCATCTTACCTCTTCCTAAATTTGAGCTCTTTATTTACTTATTTATTTTGAATCTCCGTGTTCATGTTGCCTGTTTCTCTTTTGAGGGGGAAGCAACCAGCTGAATCTGAGACTGACCTCTGTTTCCTTAATACTAATCATTATGGAGCACTCCTGTGAGTCCATGGTGGCCTTTTGTTTAAACAGCTAAGGCAGAGAGACCTTTAATATTAGTATGAATTTATTTGTGGTGTTGTGGTAGTGTCTTAAATTATAATGCTATTGCATTAAAAATGACATTTTATAAATCATTTCTATTCTATTTCAATTTTATTTCTCTTTTACCCAGCATTGCCTCCAGGCTGAGAGAGACCTTCAAGCTAAAGGTTAATGCTGACATTTATGGTTCAATATTTTTGTTTATATTTACTGATAACCACATAAAACCAAATGAATCTCATTTCCATATACACTTGGTCGCAAAAACAATTTTCACTAGCACTTTGTATGTAGAAGAAAAATGTTTTATTTTTATTACTCAAAAAATGGTGATGATAATGAGTTGAGCAACCTTTTGAGCAGAAGCTGATTGCAGAGCTCTCACTGCATTATGAAAACTTTGAAAACATAATTGGGTTACCAAAAACCACATTAAGTTGTCATACATTCTATTTCCCCTCACAGTATAGCTGATTATTAAAATATTTTGCAAGGATATGATCTTTTATGAGGAACTTTTTCAATTTCCTCACATACTTATCAACTTTAAACTCCAAACCATAATTTTGGCAGTAAGAAATGCCACAAATGTTAGAATACACTTGCCACATTAAAGAGAACAGCCTGAAACCATTCTCCATCCAATTAAGATTCATACACAATATGCTTTCGGTATTTTCTGTTTCCTGTTCAAAATCCAATAAATACAACCACCTGTTTCTTCACTTTAAATCATACATTATCTTAACCTTTTTCCTTTCTGTAATCAGACCTTTATTATTACTCTTGTGCACACATAAAAATAAGAGACTTTATTACCAGATTAATATTTCATCCTTGTTCAGTCTGAAAATATGAACAAGCTTCAAGTCAGAGTCCTCCAAATTGAACATATATGACAAAACCGCATTTTTCACATCAGGATTTGATGCCTAAAATGGAGGAAAAAAAACTTTCTAGACAATATTAGTTTAGATAAAATAGAGAGGTCTTTAATTAAATTACTTTAAGCTACACTTAATCCATAAGTGCATGATCCAGTATAAGGCTCCTACAAATTTAAAACTAATTAATTATCATATCTAATGGATACATCCAATCTGAGAATTGTCCACCCCCAGAACCTCCCTCAGGTCTGCTCCTTGGCACACCTCCCTAGAACTGAGTTGGAGGTCTCTTCCTTCTTCACCATTATCATCTTCATCATCACATACCTTCTTTGGATCTTCTCCAAGGTTTCCGGGCCTTCTATTGCTAATTTTATGTGGTGGAAACTACACAGCTATATAATTAAAAAATCTATAGGCTACAAATCTTAAAAATCTTAAGGGATCAGATTAGCCTCCCTTCTGCAATCCTAACTGCAATGAAGTAAATAATGAAATTATTAATTTTTTATGGTTAGATTATGTGCAACTTTTTTGGATGGTAAATATGGTTCATAGATCACTTCTTTTAAGAAAAAAACTTTCTAAGAAGCAAGTTTAATTCACAGGTTGGTAACTATTACACTCATTGCACAGTGCCCAGCTGCTGGAGGTGGCTGATCTGCTCAGTCCAACATATGGCTTCAGTCAGTCAAGGATTTCCCAGCGGCAACATCAATCACTGAGGCAGAAAACAGCAGCAAAAGGAGAGAAGAGGCTGTAATATTTCCCCTGATTTTGCTGCTACTCTTTTTTCTTTCATTTCCCTCACCTCAGCTACAGTACTTGTATTGACTGTCTATCTACTGTGCAAGGAGCAGCCAAGCATGGGCATACCATGCCAACCACTCCACCCAACCACATTGCACTGCTCATGGTCACAATAGGATTCAGATAACTGCAATGGGCACTGGACCTACAGAATCCTATTTCTCTTTCCCACTGCCCTGCCTGGACCCACTGTGGTTGGGCTTCTGCAGCTGTTCCAGGCACCACACTTATGGTCTTTGCAGCCCACTGCTTGGAAAATATTAAGCTGACTTTACATTAGGGAAGCATTACAGCTGATGGGTGTCATTTCTCCATTCAGAGAGCTGAAGATTAAAAAAAATGTATTTTGCGAGACAAAAGCATAACAACCCAAACGATTCTGGATTTTGTTGCTGTGTGATGGAAGCAAATCACACACTGATTTGCTCTGTGTGCTTCTTCTGTGTTAGAGAGAAGCATTCCACTGCTTAGAGATTACAAGTCACTGGAAAAAGAGTAATCCAAAGAGTAAAGAAGACTACCATGGTAACACTTTATTTCCATAGTAATATGCAGAAATATCTAGTAAGAAGCAGCATCTGTCCAAGCAATAGCACCAGCTTTCGGTTTATCAATGACCTTACCTCCCTAGAAGTCTCAAATCATCTTGGAAACCTCACGTAGTCTGTTCAGGATGACGACCACACTTCTTACTTTTACATAAAGACTTGACAGCATTAAACACATGTAACTTCATTAAATATTCTTTACCTTTTCCCTTGTAAAGGGAGAAAAAACTTCCTTTAGAAAGTGTTGGGGGTTTTCCTCAACATTTTCCTTAAAACATTTCTTTTCCTCAAAAAGTTCTAAATGGAAGCAAAAGAGAAACTTTCAGTAGAGAAGCCAAAGGCCCCAGTCCCAACTTTTGGAGCAAGGACAGCACAAAGGAGACTGAAGGTCTCCTCAGGAGAAGAGATAAGGAGACCCAAGACCACTCCAACTGTACGTACAATTCAAGTTCATGTTGCAAACTTAGAAGCTCAGTTAGAAACACACCCACCTCTTGCATAACCTCAGATGCAATGGTTAGCTGGGTCAAAAACTTGTCATCTCTGGTCCTTAGTCCTCCCTTCAGGTTTCTACAAGTGAGAGAACACCAGGAGCTCTATTCTACATATGCTCACCTAGACACAAGCCCACCCAGACTCCAATACTAGGATGAGATGGAGTGAAAAGTCCAGCACAATAGACATAAACACTGAAAATAGTAGAAGAAAAGACATTGAAAGAAAGCCAAGAATTACCTTCCACCTGGAATTCTTCAGTGCAGAGCACAGACTGTGTGCAAATATAAATCTATATGCAGTAAACTGCTAACCAGATGATTTTCTTTAATATCTCCTTTTAGTCATGTCAGTTGCAGGTTGTTTCACTTTGAATGTGTTGCTGGTTAAACTTTTCATATATTTTCATTTGATTCATTTCAGTTTTGGACTTTCAGTGCTGATTAATGTCCATTTACTCTGTAATTCAATGTATAATATTCCACTCTACTAACACCAGTTACTTTATCCTTTTTATATCAAACAACAGTGATCCCTCAGCATCACTATCATTTAATTTTAACTTCTATGACTACAACAGTATTTAACAAGGCATTGCTGCCTCTCATATCTTGTCCTAGGAAAATGATCACTGACAAAATATAGAACAGAGAACTCAAGGAGGATAACTTTGGCCATTTATTGCTGCTAATTATCCTAACCTTCTTATCATAATTACTTATTGCCCTACTTACCCAGTTATCCTGACCTCACGGCCCTGACTTCCGCTATCCTCAGGATTCAGTGCTAGTAAATCTTAAGTCTTTGTTACTGACACTAAATGCAACCTAAAAATGAAACACAGCAAGCAGTAATTCAAACAACACCATTCCTTTGATAGCCACTTTATTGGCAGAAATTGTTACCACCATGAATGTCCAAGGGCACAAGAAAGGGACAGTTTGTGGGAAAAGGAAAATCTTTCATAGACCAACTGGTACAGGAGAAAAAAATCTTGCAGGCATTCAAGCCTTTTTCAAACAGGGTAGTGATATTAAAAGCTAAATAGAAGTTGAGGAAATCCCCCTGAGTTTAGTCTGGTATGCTAATCATCTGAGAGAAAAGGTAACCAGAGTCTCCTAAACAGTGTTAGTGAGGCCAGGAGGTGAGATGTTTATCTCCTACAGGGAAGCAGGAGTTCCAGGTCATGACAGCCTGTGGAACTTAAAGGAAATCCTTTTTCTCTATTTACATTTACTCTTGTTCCAATTCTGACAGTTCGGCTTCATCTCTTTAACAGGTTTTCTTGCTCAGGACTGAGAGATCTGATAGGGCAGTGGCTGATGGTGTGAAATGCTGGTAGCAGGCAGCCCCTGCCAGGGCTGCCTGTTCTGACTGCAGAAGTTGCTCTGCTTCACCCGTGCAGTTTCCCTGAGGACATGTGGTGTGTGGGGTGAGATGCAAAGCATTGAAGGGTGCCCTGCACAACCAAAGGAAGCTGTAGATGCAAGGGAACTCATGGGAGACTGCTCATTGCTTGGGGCACACTTTCAAGAGAAAGGGTTACCAAATAGACCAACCCAACAGACAGTCCCCTTAGCTGTGAGCAATCAGGTGTGGGGAAAATTTTAGAGTGAATTATCACATATGCTCAGCCTGTCCTTAGCCCTCCCTTCAGGTTTCTACAGGAGAGAGAATACCAGGAGCTGCTGACCCCTCAACTTGAATCCAGAAAGCTACTCCTATCTTACTCTGCAGAATGCGGATATAGGATCCTGACTTGCTATTTTCTTTGCTGCTGAGGCACAGTCTGGACTCATTCCCTGCAGATACTTCATATTTTCCTAATGGCAAGTTAAGTGACACCAGTTTTTGAAGCTGAAATGGCAATTATTAGAGAGACTGGAAAAAATCCTGGAATTGACTTTTTCTGATGTAGTTTATAAAACTTAAATTACTTTCAGAACAAGTTTCAAGAGTGAAGAATTTTTAGGGGTATAGTTTGGTATTGAATCCGTAGCTCTGAAAAATGCAATCATTTCAGAGGGGTGTTGTTACTGGGTAAAAATGTTTTTACATTGTAGAACTGAATAATGAAAAAGTTCAGTTCAGATACCACTCACCTGGGCCCAAGGGCTCAGCTCTTTGCTGCAAACCGGCTATTTTTCTTTAAAGACATTGCTGTTGTAGGAACTGTTTTGCAGGTACTTCCACATTGACTGCCATTATCCCAACACATTTATCCATCATGAGAGGGATGGTATTGCTTGGTCTTAACTATATAAATAAGAAGTTTAGAAACATTACAAAGTTTTACATTACAATGTAATGTAAAAATGTAAATTTTACAATTCAAACATTACAAGAAGCACACTTTCATGCAGCTTTCAACAGATCCATGACCTTTGAGAGCTGTACAATACATATGTCAATAAAAGCACATTGCTCAGTAAAAGTCCATTGCATTCTTTAGTTAATGTATGATTGAAAATAAATGCAAAAATGTTTTCCTTGTAGATTCCAATTTTTGTTGAAAAAAAAATAGTACCTAAAAATAGTGCACCAATTCAGTGGGGTTTTTTAAGTGTGTTGTAAATCTCATCTTTGACTCTCCCCGCTCTAGCATCCACCGAAGATGCTCTCAATGTGTCTGTAATGCATGTCCTGGGTGTGTTTAGGAATTTTGGCACCAACAATGCTCTCCACATCAGGCAAAACCACATCTACTCATAAGGTTAGAAAGTGCACACCCACATACCTGTATCTTTGCAAATCAAGCAATGTAACACCTTAGACTGCTAGTGCTTTTAGTCATTAAGAGAGGTTTCTAATACTTTAATAATACTCCCCTCCAACTGTAATGTAATCTTTTAATCGCTTTAAGAAGCTACAGAATTCCTCTGTCATAAGCATCTGTTTGCAGTGACATATGTAACAAATTAAGATGGTGTCTCCTTTCAAAATTAGTGAACTTCTGTGGCATACTACCTGAAAGCAATGAAAATGGAAGGTAATGAAGTTTAGCCAAAAGCTCACTTAGCTCACATGGGCTGTTATGATTGAGCTGGAGTTCTGCTTGACTAAAACCTGTGAGGAACTCCAAAGAGTAATGAAACATGAGACACATCATGAACAACATATCTATTATTCACTTTCCCATTATTTAGGTGTCTGATTGATTTATTTACAGGTTCAGTACTGTAAGGAACAAGAGTTCTGAACATCGAAGAAGAAAGCATGAATTATGATTACAATGATAAGCAGACATATGCGTGACAGTTATTTACAGAGGAGCAATTTTTCAGCAGGGTTGAAATGGCACAGTATCACAGTATTTCACTGTACATCTGTATTAAAAGTCAAAGGTAAACAGTACAACTCATTTTTCCCTTTCTATTTTTAAAGGTGTTTATGTTGAAGATTATGCACCTACTGCTTGAGAGAACAACATATGATGTTATTGCTGTTTTCCTGCAAAACTGTTTATCTAGTTATGTGAGATAAAAAAGACTCAATCTCATCTGTCAGTGAAATCTAACATACTGAGGTTTTTAATCTTACATTTTTTAAAGGCACTGAAGATATGCTACAATAAACAACAGTTTAGGGACAAAAAGCTTTGTGAACGTGTTTCTATCCCTAATTATGTTTGGGAGAGAGACAAAATCTTTCACATAGTAAATTAAAACAAATTAGTGATATGACAGAGCCTGAGAGGAGGGAATTTATTTTGCAAATTATTATTAATGAAAAAGCTGGCACACTGTTCTGCCTTGGCCAAAGTACAAAGAGCATTACTGGACCTATCAGAAATGGATAGCAAGTCTCTGTCTTCTTGAAAGTTAAGAATTTCACTGAAACAAATGGGGGCTTAAAGATAATTATATTAATTACTTTTTAATGGAAATTGTGTTAAAGACACAATTCTGTACAAATGCAAGAGTAGTGTTACAGTATTATGCTAATTAAGGAATTTTAACTGTTATGTATTTGACCATAATATACATTTTTGTCTTTTATAAAGTATTTTTAGCATTACAGTTAAGAACTGGATCTATTCTGTATGTTTTCACTTTAATTTGCAAATACTTACAGATGCAGAAGTAAATTCCTCTCCTACTAAAATGCTGAAAATAAATGTTATATTTTAGTATATAAATAGACAAGGCATATGTACTTACTCAAAAACAAATACAAAGCAAGGTTGACAGAAAAGGGTTATAGCCCTAATGGAAAATGGCAAAAGGAATCTAACAGAATGAAAAAACTAGAAATGTCAAATGTTTCATTCGCATCTATCACAAATTAGCAATTTACAAGCACAGAAAAATAAAGGAAAATAAAGTGCATGTATCAAATCTACCATGACTCATAGTAACTCTGTTGTACTTTCTGCTTTTTATAAAGCCTGTTAGTTGTAACTCATAAAATCATAGAGTCATAGAATGGTTTGGATTGGAAGGGACCTTAAAGATCATATAGTTCCAAACCGCTCATCCCCATCCCCTTGGGCAGGGACACCTTCCACTTAGACCAGGCTGCTGAAAACCCCGTCCAGCATGGCCTTGAACACTTCCGGGATGGGGCATCCACAGCTTCTCTGGACAACCTGTTCAGTGCCTCTCCACCCTCACAGTAAAGATTTTCTTTCTAACAGCTACTCTAAACCTATTCTCAGTTTAAAGACATTCCCTCTTATCCTTTCACTACATGCTCTTGTAGAAAGTCCCTCTTTCTGTAGGCCACCTTTAGTTACTGGCAGGCTGCTATATGATCTTCCCCAGAGCCTTTGCTCCAGGTTACACAGCCCCAACCCTCTCAGCCTGCCCTCACATGGGAGCTGTTCCAGCCCTCTGATCACCTCCATCACCCTCCTCTGGACTCAATCCAGCAGGCCCATGTCCTTTGTATGTTGAGGAGCCCAGAGCTGGATGCAGCACTCCAGATGGCATCTCATGGAAGCATAGTAAACGTGCAGAATCACCTCCCTCAAACTGCTGGCCATGATTCTTTTGATGCAGTCCAGGATACTATTGGCTTTCTGAGCTGCAAGTGCACATTGATGGCTCATGTCCAGCCTCTCATTCACCAGCACCCCTAAGTCCTTCTCAGGGTTGCTCTCAATCCATTCTTCACTCAACCTGTATTTGTGCTTGGGATTGCTCCGACCCAGGTGCAGGACCTTGAATGTGGCATTGTTGAACTTCATGAGGGTCTCATGTCAAGCTAATTCTATGAGAAAGTTGTTCCTTGCAACTCTGATACATATAAATCAAGAAAGAGCAGCTGCATGGCTGTCACAGACATGGGCCACTGATGAAGCTGTGGATAAAGCTGTGCTACTCTAGGGATGTCAACTTACAGTTCTCAGGCACAGTGACAGTTTTATAGGGTGCTGTGTAGACTACAGAATGATCCAAATGCAGAAGAATTTTCAGAGTAACACAGCTTTTCAAAACCATAAGTAATAGAAATGTCACCATGTTTCCAAAGGGTGAAGTATCATAGCCTGTCAGACCTCATGTTTCCAGGAAACATTAACCAAGACACAAGCAAGCTCACCAACTGCTCTTCTTACTTGAGTGCCTCATATGCCTCCTTTCAGACCGAGCTGGAGGCTGTGGTCCATCAGGATATCTGGTGGGCTGATTTGTCTGCAGGGTCTACAGCTCTGATCTCTCTCTGGCAATACAGCAAAGCAGAAATGCAATGCTAAAATTGCCTTTGTTACTGCTTTTGGCAGTTACCAGTGACTACATAATGAACTGAAGTAATTAAGAACTACAGAGTTTTAGAAAGAGCAGGTCTTTAAATAATAATTAAAAAGTCATCAGACCTTTCAGCTGCTACCTAAGTTTCCTTGGCCCTGGATTAGGACAAACTGAGCTTTGCTGGGCTTGTGGAGAACCAGCCCTGCCACAGCAGGTCCTCTGCTCTGCCTGCTCTCTGCCTTCCACTACAGCCTTTGTGTCAATAGCGCTGGGATTTGTAGTGCTGTGAAGGTATGTGATTGCATTCACATTTGTAACTTGTTTAATTGCTCCTGAAAACAAGAGGAAGAGAGCCTTGTTCCAAATGGCTACTAGATCCCATCATTAATAAGGAATCTAGTTCCTACCAGGATATCACCAGTAAAAACAAGGCTTGCTTTTAATACGAGCAGTGTTGCTATGCCTTTTTGAAAAACAGCCGACGCTGTGACTCAGGAGCATTAGATCCACCATTGCTAGGATAAATGCTGTGAAAAGTGCTAATCCCCACTGGGAGTGATGCATGCTGTAAGGAAGAGGAAAGAGGCATTGGGATCAGAGGACAACAAAAGGTTAGCAAAAGGACAGGGAGAAGAGGCTGCGAGGGTGGTGTGATTTAACCCCAGCCAGCAACCAAGTATCACACAGCCACTTGCTCACTCCCCTATCAGCAGGATGTGGGAGAGAATTGGAAGAGTGAAAGTGAGAAAACTCGTGGGTTGAGATAAAGACAGTTTATTAGGGAAAGCAAAAGCCACACACACAAGCAAAGCAAAACAAGGAATTAATTCACTGCTTCCCATGAGCAGGCAGGTGTTCGGCCTCTCCAGGAGAGCAGGACCCCATCATACCTTAACAGTGACTTCAGAAGACAAACACCATTACTCCAAACATCCCTCTTCACCCCACTTTATATACTGAGCATTATGTCTGATGGTGTGGAATATCCCTTGGGTTGGTTGGTGTCAACTGTCTCAGCTGTGTCACCTCCCAGCTTCCCAGCCACTCCCAGTCTCCTTGCCAGCATGGCAGTACAAGAAGCAGAAAAGGCCTTGACACTGTGCAAGCACTTCTCTGCAATAACAAACATCAGTATATTATCAACACCGCTTCCAGCACAAACCACATCCCCATATTAGTCACTGTGAAGAAAATTAACACTATCCCAGCCAAAAGCAGCACAGACAGTAAGAACAAAGTAGAAGGTAACACAGCAGAGAGAGATGGGAATACAAGATGCTGGAACAGTGGCAGCCCTGCCTGGAATGATGGAGAATGAAAGCCATATTTCCCAAAGCCAGAGCAAAGAAATTTTTTTTGCATGTGTGTCGGGGCTGCATTTAGACCTTTATAGTTTGCACATGATTTTGGAAACAGTCAAATTCCTCCTAAACCTTCAGAAAAAAGCAAAACCAAACCAAAACAAAAAAGCCCAAACAAAAAAAAAAACAGAACCAAGTTTGTTTCACAGAAATACGAGTGTAGAACATCTCACTATTTTAAACAACCCTTCTGAACTCGCAGCTGTAGTGTAGGTGGGAAGTGGCAATTCAGACCTTTGAGTCTCAAGAACTGGCAAAGTGGTTAAGACATTAGCTGGGGCTGGAAAGGAGCTGTTGTTAGGTAATTCCTTCTCATCTCCTTTAGAACTGTTGAGAAGTGGCTTATGTTATTACAACTGCTATACCATGTTCCTGCTTGTAGTCACCATGGCTTCCTATTAAATGGCAATTTGGTTATATATGAGAATTTTATATGTAATGTAGCATCTTTAACTCTCTCATGGGGCCACATCCTCCTCATACAATTATTGCAGCTTGATATTGCAAGATTGTTGCATGGCAGATCTGCATAAATACCTGAAATCTATCCTATAGCGTTAAATCCCCAAAAACTGACCTATGCTCCCAAGTGTCAACACTGAACCTTGTCAAAGTGCCCAGGACCCTGTGCATGCACTGCAGAGACAGCAAAATAACCCAGTAACTCAGGATCCCACTCATCTCCTTCAGAGACCTGCTTTTTCCTTCTGCCTACCAAGCACCATCTGCCACCCCCATGATGCTTCTGCCCCTGCTGAGCTCAACTGTGTCTCTGCACAGCACCATGTTCTGCAGTGCCAACATACCCCAAAAGACTAGCAGACTAACTTTCTTTCTTCACCTCACTGGGCACCACAGAAGGAAGACATGTCAGAAATTACATTTCAAACATTGTGCAGATGATGATGCTGACCTTCCATTGAGCTGTAGCTATTACAGTCTCCTCTTCAAAGATTTTCTTTCAAGAAATCTGTGTAAACAAACTCTGCATTTAATTCCCCATCTGCAATAACTAGAGGCAAAAGCTGATCTTTCAGGAAGGTGACAAGGTTCAGGGTTTTGCTGGGATGAGCTCACCCAGCAGTACAGCAGCAAAGAGCTCAAATAAGCTCCATTCTCAATTACTTTTTTCCCTGAAGAAATTAAATCTCGAAATTTACAATGAAGTGCATAAGAACAAGAAATGTCATATTTTTATTACATCCTATTCACATATTTCTCATTCAGAATTTCCCTACTGTTTATCAAACTTTACACAGTTGTAAACATTTACTTAAAAGGCCTATAATGGTGAAATTTGTAGTCCCTTACAAACTTCCTTTACACAGTTGTATGCTTGAATTACATGATAAAGTTTGTGAAATTGAAAACAACACATAAATCATATTTTTATCAAAATAAAATTTCTAAAAAATTTCTAAAGCATATTTTGGACTTGACTCCCAAGACCCAACATCTCTGTTCCTATTTAATCTCTGGGTGGGGAAAGGTAATGTTCTGCAAACACATTAAAAGAACTTTTTATGCCAAGGAAACAAAGGCAAAGTCATAAGTGAGATGCAAAACGCACAGGTCAGGCTGCACATGCTGCATGCACTCTGATCTCAGAGACAGACACATCACTTCCACTTTCGTTGGCATATTTTTGTTGGCCTTCTCACCAGCACATTTAGCAAATGCATAAGCATGTATTCAATATGAGAAATATTTAACAAGAATTAGGCTCTCCAAAGAAGGCTTTCAGTCTGAAATTACTCTTTTCAAGCATAAGGCCTTTTAGTAGTGAGAAAACAGAAATCCATTCCTAACCTTTTTAGTGTGTATACAAACACTTTTGTGTATCTATTTTATGGCATTTTTCATTTTCTAATCCACAATTCCTACAGACACCTGCATGTAAAAAGATCTATGCACAAGACCTGACCTCATATTGGAGCTTCACTTAAAATAAAAAAAAAAGAAGACTGAAAGTTAAAATGTCCATGTCAAGACTGAATTTCAGGGAAGGGTTTCTTGGTTTTAAGAAGTCATGGAACACTCCCTACCAAAAGGTGCTACTCTCCTCTCCTCTCTAGCTTTGATAGTATTCACTATAACTGGAAAAAATTCCCAGTGTTTCCTCCCTGTGGTAGGGAAATAAATACTCAAAGTTTAAGATTATGATTAAATACATAATGGTGGTAGTAAATAGACTAAATAAATATTCAAGCAGTAGATAAATCTGAATCTAGAGTTGAATTTGACAGAAAACCTGTTGCATCCCACTGAAGATCTCCATGTGACTAAGCATCTGTAGCCTTTTTAGAGCTGTAAAATGCCTCCAAGGCTAGTTATAAACTCCTTGTGATATATTTTACAGTTCCTAGGGAAAAAAAAATTAAAACATAAGTATAATTGATTGGCACAGATTTGAATATTTTTATACAAGAGGTTTTAAGTAAGCAGAGAGAAAGAACTCATTACATGTTTCAGGGGTGTACAATTTCTTTTTCCTCACACTTCATACTAGACAGGAGCAATACAGACACCATTGGGATATGCTGGAGCACAGATTTCCCTACACAAGAGACAGTACCTGCTTCTTGTCTACCTGCTCTATCAATAT
This sequence comes from Pithys albifrons albifrons, assembly GCF_047495875.1. Lineage (NCBI taxonomy): Eukaryota > Metazoa > Chordata > Aves > Passeriformes > Thamnophilidae > Pithys > Pithys albifrons. Next base: position 18,742,185 of record NC_092464.1, read on the forward strand.
CAAGTAACCGAAAGATATTTGATACAGCTGCTGGCTGGCTACAGCTTAATCCAGAGAGCACTGAGATAAAGCTCAGAGGCTTGAGGAAGCACCAAAAGTCTTAGCAGAGATTAACTCAATCCCTTGACTGAAGTAGAGCATCTCCTATTACCTACTTGGTCTCACAGGGAAGAAACCTAGTTGGCAGAACGATTTCCTGTAGATGTTAGAGTTGAGGCCACTGCCAAGGTTCATGTTATATAACCTGACTCTGCGATGATGGATACCACAGTTCCTGACATCTACAGCCTAGCCAGAGAAGTTTCCCTTGTTTTTGCTGGCTGTAAAAGATGACATTCTTCTGGAATTTTGTTTGCTATTTTTGTTTGTTGGATTTTTTTATTTAGGTTTTGTTTCTTTGACATCAATTTCAGTGTGACAATAAAGTGTTTTGAAGAACATATGTACTAGGTTATCCCAAAAGTTCCCTTAACAATAACATACTTGGTGAAGCTTTCCACAATAACTATTTTCTGCAAAAGATTCTTTACCTTGCAGAGCCCAGTATTGCCCTATTTGTCCATTTTGCAACACGTTTGTCTCTGGCCAGAGCCATACAAGAAAAGGAATTGAGTACACAAATGCTGCAAAAATACTTGTATTTTTTACTTTTTAATATAACTTCTAGCAATTTCAGATGTTACAGAGCCTCTTCAGGGAAACTGCTGTAAAATACTAGCTGAAATGGAAATCTACTAGGAATCACATTCATATGAATGTTTTACATTAATTACTGTGTGTATTTCCAAAAGGAAGCAACCTAATCGACAAAACATCCATAAATATTTACTTCCTGATAAGATAAAGTGCATTAAAAAAAGACAAACAACAAAAAAAATCAAAATCCCAATGAAACAAAAGCAGAGACGATGCTTTCAGACACCTGCAACACATGTGCTGTTGTAATGCTGGTTCCCTTCAAAGTCCCAGTGAAACTGAAGCTTTGTTGTGCAAAATGCTCTACAGTATAAAAGGTAGTCATTTAGCCAACTTCTTATGTACTGCTTTTATGGGTATAAATCTGAAGTAAAAGATCTTATTCTACATGTATTCAACTTACCAGTTCACAAAAGATGCAGTCCATGTGCACATTCTTTACCTAAAGCCACAGCTCTCTTTGACTAGATGCTACACATGGTGGGAGATAAATGAAAAAAGCAATTATATTTCCTGGCTCCTAATAGCAGAATATTCTTTTCATTTTATTCTACCAGTATTAGTCTCTCATGTCTCCATTCTCAGCTTAGTAGTGAGTTGTTGTGAGACATTATAGCTTTAAGAAATAATAAATGAATGCACATTAAAGCTTTTACATCAGCAGTCACAATGCTGATCTATAAGCTGACATAACCCTCTTTCAGAGCAAAACAAGTTCTTTCACAACATCTTCATTTTGGGCACCATCATCCCCTCAACTATACATTAGCAGCAAAACAGTTGTAAACTTCTAAACTCATTCAAATGCCTTATTTAATTAGGCTTCGGTTTACAGCATAACTACTTTCTAAGGTTAAACAGGCAAATAATTGACAACAAATATTAACATAAAACAAAATGAAAGATTGCAGGTAGGGTTTGCAGCAGTTAAAGGAATTGTGTCAGTTATTAATGTGAAAATAATTTTGTCATTGCTCCTACCTTCAGCCACAAAAGGAAAGGGCAGTCCCTCTGAGTAACCTAATCCAGTGGAGCTGAAGTTTGGTAGGAAAGCAAACAAGTCACATAAACACATTAGTTAACTGCTTAATTGCTTAGTCAAATCTCAATCTTTAATTCACATGGAAGACAGAGAATTTAGATATAAAACATACTGTATTATTTATTTACAAAAGGAGTACATTTTGACTCCTCTTCTCTCTAAAAAAACATCAAAAGAAGCTCAGTTGGAGTTCCAAAGATAATGTTATTTCTACAAGCAGACATATAAACTTGAGTACAACAACAGCAACAGGAAGAAGTATTGCACTTAGTAATATTGCGTTGACAGAGCTTAATAAATTCCAAATCCCACCCAGAGATCTAAAGCCATCATTTTCTTGCTCAGAAAGGCTTGTTAGTTAAATAGCTGAAAAATGAAGTTTCATGGTGAGCAAAAAAAGAAGTTTTGTGCAGAAAAAATGCTGGATCCTTGTAACTGTGAAAATAATATGGTTTAGTTAATGTAATTATGAATTAATGGGGCGGGGGGGACTTATTTCAGCATTATTGAAGTCTCAAAAAGCTTCTAATGTTCATTATATGACTTTTGAAATTATCTTGATCTTTGCGAACCATTTTGATATTCAACCACATTGTAACTCTGAAATTCAGCAATGTAAGTTCACAAAGAAAAATGCCATGTCTTCGTCTGTGAAATCCTTTTCATTTTCTTCTGATGAGTGTTGCATCCCTTAATTTGCAGCCCCCAAAAGCTTGGCAGGATAAGAACTTCATAACTAAGCACCAATGAGCAGCAACAGTGAGCCTGATACTCCCTGTCACCAGACCAATGACACAGGCCCACTGTCCACCACAGCAAGTCAGGATCTCTCTGCACTGGGGATGCAGGTGAGCAAGTGAGATGAAAGGATAGGAGGCAACCTGTGCCTCTTCACAACCAGATTCCAATTCCAGCTTTCCTCCTCCAGTAGTCTTCTTCACTGCAGATGGCACTGCACAGCTTACCTCTGCTACGCTGCTGAAGGTTCAACCACTATTAACCATACCTTATAGGAAGGGCACAACAGTTTGTTTTCTACAATTTCTAGTGAAAACTCTATGAAATAAAAATATGATTAAAATCATAATGGCTTAAAAGTACACACAAAAAATGCAGGAAATGCCAATTTTTAAGATCACACAAGAAAGAAGAGTTCTTCATACATACATGCATCATGCCACTACAATTGCACACTCACTTTCTCTCTAGGGAGACCTGATCTTATTCAGTAATTAGGACAAATGTATGAGCACATGGAATAATAACCACTCATGCAACAGAAACCTGGAACTTCACAGTGGCTTAGTTCCACTGATTTGCAGTGCGAATACTATGTATGAGTTTCCTTGTATTAACAGATTTTAGATACTAACTCCGGGGAAAAGTGGCTGAATTACTATATAATGCCGCATTCCTGTATTTTTATCCATTAATACTATAAACTTACTTATAAAGTATTTTAAACTAAAACTGAACAGAAAATACAAAAGCCACTTCTTTTTTCAAATAAAATGCATGTGTATATTATAAGTTGAAGTGCATATTAGTAAAAAGTTGTGATGACTATAGAATTGCATTTGGCAGAGCTGATGTCCTTTCAAATAGTTACTCACAATCTCACCGTATGCTACATGCTTTCACACGACCATGCCACTCAGAAATGGGACAATCTTTTTACACTGAAGCTGAGTAATCTTTTTTCATTTCATATCATTTTGCACCAGCATCCTAGGAACACTTATCAATGCATATCAATAAACTGTTAAATAAGTATGAAAGAGTATAAGCAAAAAACCAGTTAATGCCAGGTACTTGTCTCTGTTGTGAGATATCTGACATCATTTTTTGCTTGGATTCAGAATCCATGCATGTGCAGACTGACAAATCACTAAACCAAAATTAGGAATTTATCCTCAAAAAACTTATGAACTAATTCTAACATAATAAATGCAAAAGCAGACAGAAGAAATATTTGGATTCAGGTGGTTTTGTACACACACATGGAGTACTGAAATACACCTTTATTTACAAGTGACATCAACGTAACAGATTTATCTTGCACACGTGTAATGTACCAGCCAAATACAACAGGACAGATAAAACCCAGTAGCTGGCATTAGACAACTTCCAGGTGTCCTAAGAAAGTTATTAAGCACAGTGTCATGCACTTTCCAAAGAGCAAACCATTTGCTGAGATGGAAAACAATACTTACACAAATCTTCCCTTCCCCAGTTGCCCATCTCGTTTATTTTGGGATGCATTCAATGTAAACTGATTCAGTTCCTTCAAAACTTTCTTTACATAACAAACACACATGAAAACTCTAACATAGCCATTGCGTATTTAGTGACAGAGTGTCATAATCTTGGCCACCTAAGAAACTCCTGAAATGAAGCATCCAGCATGTCAACTAATTCAACTGTGTTACAAAATACAAGGAAAGATGGCATCATGAAAGTTATGCTCCCACAGACTCAACTTCACATTTGCCTTGTTTAGAATTAAAGCATTTTTTACCAAGTGCACATGGAAAATCAAGCTCTACTTTTTGCTTATTGTCAATAATAAAGAGTCTGTTGACCAAAGTCCGCAGACGGGTCTAAGGATTAGCTGGGTTATGCAAGTGATTAGCCAAGGTTAAAATAATCAGGCACTGAAATTATGAGCAAGGACAATATTTGCCCTTCCCTTGTTACTGGAATTGTTTATTCGAACAGACTACAGTAAGGGAAAACTTTCCTTCCACCTCTGCTTTTGCTGCTGGGGGCAAGCAACGTTACAAGCAGTTTTGCAAAGCTCTGTCCATATTCGAACATTGCCTCTATAAAACTACTCCATGAAATTGCCTCTACTCCTTTTCAAGGAAGACAGCGCCAGCTTGCACCTGCACTGAGTGTCTCAGCTGAACTACAAGCTATAAAAAACATTTCACTTTCCATGTGCCTGAAACACCTCAAATGCCATTTTTGTAATTTCCTTTTACAGTATGTAATGCAAGCTGAAAAAAAGTCTTTCTACATGCTTCAGCAACGCACCCTCAACGTCTTTGCAAACTAGATAAATGAGCAACCCCATTTTTTTCAATTCCTTAAAGTTATCTGCATGCCTATGACTCATCCAGTACCAAATACACACACAATCAATCCTGCAGCTCTTTATTGCCTGTGCTCAATTAAGACTGATGCATTTCAGCTATTATTTTTTAATTTTAATTTCAACCCAGTACCCTCCTGTTGTTTAAGGATGAGGCCTTCTAGTATTTTGAGACTGGGGATTGACTTACAGGCACATGCACACACACACTGTTTAACAACTTCGAAGGCATTTCCATCTTGTAAGGGGAGTAAAAAAGCTGGATCTCCTTATGACACTACCGCTGTTCAAGTAACAAGAAGGTGCTGAGGTATCACTGGTGACAGGACAAATCTCAAGTTTGGGACTAGCACAGAGTGGAGATTACCGACTACCGGTGTCCAAGCCCAAGTGTGACTTGTCCCACAGAGAGCTGGGCTCATCACAACTACTGCTATTACCAGCTCAGGTACTATGCTTGAGAACTCTAAGGCATATTAATATAGAAAAATGTTTCCCATTGGCAAAAATACACGAAGATCTCCTGCAGTAAAAATATAATTACAGGTATTCAATGGTCTACAAATACTTGCATTTCTTTCACATATTGACAGACACCAGAATTACCAGTGGTTAACATTTGTAAAGTACTATGCCCTTTCTTCCCACCTGTTCATATGGGAAAATAAGTAAGGGGGTCCTGTGAATCCACACACAATCCTTTACCACAGAGGGTAGAAAAAAAAGGAGCACAAGTAAAATTATATTCTTTATTCATTCCATTTTAGCTGTGAATAGTCCTATTATACAAATACAGTATAAATTCCCAAATCACAATATATTACAAAATAAAAAAGTACAAACTGCATTACTTAATAAATATACCTAACAAGTTAATCAGAAAGTAGAAGAGACAGAATTCAGATTGGAAACATTTAAATGTTTGACCCAGCAAACCATACAAACCTCAGTTTAAATACTTCTTTTAACCATAACATAGAATACCTTTCCTGATTTCTTGATTAGAAAATAACATCAAGTGAATAAAATGTTGTGATCAGATAATGATTTGCTGGAGCAATACCGGTGCCAAAAAAGAAGCAGGGCTTATACAAAAGACACCATAACCCCAGAAACAAGAACACAAACACTGAGGTGCAGCCAAGGCAATTATTGCCAAAGCAGGAGACTATTATCTAGTCACAACATTCTATTGCAAGTTAATGTTCTGTTATTAAAGATAAATAATATAAATGTAGCAGAGGGTGAGCCAACCAGGCAACAAGAGGCCAGTTTACTCAAAACAGTAATTAAATACAGAAGAGTCAATTGCTCCCTGTGCTGTTCACGTGTAGCTGCATTCCAACTGGCTCAAAGGACCTGTTCTGTGCTCCAGGCAGAGAAAGCAACTGTTCCTAAAAGCAGTCTGTTCTTACTTTGATGCACTTTTACAAAAGCCATTATTTTAATTTTGCAAGAAAATACCCACAATATTTTCATCAGTTTGGGGGGGGTCAGTTTTACATCCACTTCATCTGGTAAAAATATAAGGTTTATGGGTAAAAAACACAGCAAAAAATAGCTGTTACATCATAAGCCTTATTTACAAAAACTGTTTACAAATATTTTTGGCTGTACAGCTGAAAGCCAGATACTAATGTACGATGTAGAAGATGGAGGTAACAGTTTAAAAATAGTGTGCAAAAAATACATTCTTATAGAAAATAGTGGGGAGGGGAAACAAAAACATACACAGAGAAATCTGCTTGCAAATAATCCGAGGCTAACTTTTTACAACAGAATATTACAAATACATTTGTATTTATCCCCCACATTCTACAGTCCTCAGTCTGGGGTGCTGCTGCTTCATTAAGGATTAAGGCATCACCATCACAGCCAGCACACCTTCTCTCTCTCTCTCTCAGCCCCTGCAGCAAAGCTCCCAGCCTGTGGCCCAAGTGGTCTCATGAGCAGGCATTCTGCTCAATGTACATCTTGGACAAGGACACTGCCATGGACTTGGCCAGCTCTTCATCCCGTCTGCGCTGTACCTGAGTCTGTCTGCACCACGCCTCGTACTCTGGGTTGGGGCACATGCGGTCCAGCACAGCATCGTAGTGCCCGTTGCTAAGCCAGCTCAGCCAGATACTGGGTCGCGTCGGGTCCTCGGGCCCCAGGTAGTGAACCATAGTAGAAACGGTGGGGCTCTCGGGCCGGCCGCCCGTAGTGAGGTGGATGTTCACGTTCAGCATCTGCCCCATGGCCAGCAGCTCCGGGTAGCCTGCCCAGGCCCCGTCCTGGGCGGCGGCGATGAGGAACTCTCCCACGTCGCCCTCGATGATAGGGTTGAAGTGGTCCAGGTGGTCGGCGATGTAGTGCACGGTCTGCTCGCGGAGCTCGCCGTGCAGCCGCTGGTCCCCGTACACTGCCTTGCAGACGGCGCGGTACAGGCAGTTCCCGTCGGGGATGATGTGGAAGCGGAACCGGCCCTTCTGCCGCAGGTACTTGTCCTGCTTCTCCACCTCGGCCAAGTACAACGCCAGCTTCTCGCTGCGCTCCGCTCTGCCGCCTGACGCCCGCCGCATCTCGGGACCCGCCGCCTCCTGCTCCTCCTCTGCGGGCGCGGGGCCCGCGGGCTGTGCGGGGCCGCCACTGCGCTCTGCGGGGCCGCACCCGGGGACCAGCCCGGGCTGCGCGCCGGCGGCCGCCGCCTGCAGCGCCTGGCAGTGCTCGCTGAGCCGCAGGCTGCGGTTGCTGGGCTCCTCGGCCGCGGCCTCGCCGTCGGCCCCGGCCTGCCGCACGCTCTCCAGGATGCCCTCCAGCCAGGTGCGGCTGCGGGGCGAGCCTGGCACCAGCTCCCCGGCGGCCTCGGCGCGCTGCACGATGCGGATGGGCACGATCCGCTCCAGCGGCCGCCGGCGGCTCACGGTGACCTGCGCGCAGGAGCTGAACTGCGGGCCGCTCGCCGGCCGCCCGGCCGGGCCCGCCGCAGGGCCGCTCGGCATCACCTCCAGGCAGGACGAGAAGGCGGGCATGGCGGCGGCGCTGCTGCTGCCCCCCGCGGGAACGAAGCTGTCCTTGGCGGGGCTCTCGGCGGCCGCGCTGGGGCCCGCGGCGTCGGTGGCGCTCGGTGCCTCCGCGGCGGAGGGTCCCGGCGACAAGGAGACCTTGAAGACGGCGGCGGAGCTCGGCGAGGCCGCGGCAGCTGCGGAGGTGCCGCCCGCCGGGTAGTGGGTGATCACGGAGCTGTAGAGCTGCATCCTTGGCTCCCCGCGGGCGGCGCTTTATAGGCGGCGCCGTCGGAGCCGGGGCGGGGAGCGGCGGTGGGGGCCGCGCTGGGGCTGCCGAGGAGGATGAACCGCCCGGGTAAAAATAAACAAGGGCATCACCGCCGGCCCCGCCCCGCCCGGGCCCCGCGGCCGCGGCAATTCCGACTGCGCCACCAGCCCGGCCCCCCCGCGCGCCACGGCCCTTCTGGAAGCTGCGGGAGCGCGGGAGGGGGCGGGACCGGGAGCGTGACGTCACGGAGCCCCGCCCCCACTCCGGGCACGCGGCCGGGCGGGATAAAGTTCATCACGGTCATTCATTATCCCGGCACGAGTCGCTGCTCGTCCCTTGCAGCCCCTCTGGAAAATGCAGGGCCTCGTATAAACCTCCGCATAACGACAGGAGAGACCTGATCTAAAATACGGGTCTTACCACGATCGTTGATATTTGGTTTATTAGTGCCTGTAGTGTCCTAAAATTAAGCCATGTCTTTAAGCCTCGTCTGTGATATAAATGAAGTCATAGCTAAGCCTCTGTCCATGGACGATGACATGACCTGTGCACACTGGATTTGATTACGTTCTCATAGGCATGCTGATCAAGAAACACCAGCTTACACGATGTTGAAATGTTAACACAGACATTCATTCCTAACAAAAGAGGGAACAAAGGTACTGACATATGTAATTTCAAAGTGATATTTTAAAATATAAAAAAATCTGCATTCCATCCTGCAGTCTCAGCTATCTTTAGAAAAGTGTCAGTAATCCAACTGTAGATTGTAGAACTTAGAAAAAACAAACAACCAGAAACCTCTCTACTTGTATATTCTGAAAAATTTCTCATTCCATTTACACTCATTAAAAAAATAGAACTAAGATGATAATTTGCAACAGACTGCAACATCAAAAGTAATTGTTTCTTTGGAGCCTTGGTTGTATTTTGGAACCATGTTCAGGGATCTATTTCATATTTTCAGTCTCTGCAGTTGATTCTGGGGCTGCCAGCAACACAATATGGAATTTCATTCTCTTTACACAGAAAATATATTCTGACCCACTCAACTGCCTTGCATGTTGAAGGAAAAATGCTGAAATCCTTCATGCAAAAAAAATGGGTATTTATGGGAATAGTTTCCACATCCATCTTGCTTTTTTATTCTGGATAAAACACAGCAGCTAATTCCATGCATTATTGGTAATCTTTTAATAAAAACTTACAGACTCAATATACAACCAATATTTTGCTTTCGAAGATGAAATGTAGGAGGTGTATCGGATATGGGTAAGCCCAAATGTCCTGACTTACCTGCCATGGGCAGCCAGAAAGTTGATATCTATAGAACAAATGGCGATGGGCCTTATCCCAGGAGCATTTCTGGCAGCCTGTTACAGGAGGATAAGATATTACAACTGCTCTGAAATTACAGAGTGACTCTTGTATTTCAGAATGTTCAGAACTCTGTTTTAAATATAGCTAGTGAGCCTATCAGTGAGTCTTTATTTATGGACTAATCATTACTTATAGTGATCAAATAGTAGTAAACAGAAATCTGCCTCTATTGAAATGAGTGCTTGGAGCAAAGGAAAGATTCCTGTCTAGTTTTATTTCTAAGTCAAAACTTGAAAATATGTATTCCAAATTTAGCGTGTTTGAGTATATTGATTCAAGAGTTAATGTAAAACAACTGGAAACAACCCCTTCCTAGGTTGTTTAAAATATGCCAGTAGCTCTTCATTGTGGGTTTGGCAGTTTATAAAGATGTAGATTACTAATGCTCACCAGTTCTTCTTCTGCTTTTTTTTTTCAGAAAAGTTCAGAAAAGGTATTGATAGTTTTCTTTAGTGAATTGTGCTGTCTGCTACTAAATGCCAGAGCTGAATACAGGATGGTGGTTTAAAGTCTCCAGTAGTCTGGTAACAGAGAGAGGGGAAGAGAGAGAGGCAGCTCTTTCTGTTACAGAACAGTAAATGGATGCAGCAGAACAAGAGCACTTCTTTCAGGACTGAGTGCTGCATTTTGAATACTCAGTACTGCAATTTTCTTTCTTCTAGGATATTACTGAAACTCCCACTAATGACTGTTCTGCCTCTCCAAAACCATAGGTTATTTGGGAGAGTGGTACATTAACGGATGGGCAGCTGGTTAATTCTGATTTTTCATTACAATGAGGTACAATGCTTGTGGTTCTTCATTTGAGGAAGCAAACAGATTTTTGTATGCCCAAATTACCATCCTGTTAGTATTCTCATGCTCTACTGTAGCATATTCTGGACAAAAATCTTGTTTATCTCTGAACGAAAATCCAAATAATATCCTGAAATACATGCTAAATATGCCAGCAGATTTTTGTAATGGTAGCAGATAGATTGCTCTATTTTTCTTTTTTCATTTATAAACTGATATAATGCCTTTCCTATATTTTCAGTTAAAATGCACATAATAAGCTTGTAATAAGATTAAAATACAATCAAATCTGTTACTAGGTAACTGAGAGACAAAACAAACATTTAACCACTGTCTTGGTGTTAATAGTATACTACTTTTGATATATTCATTACCTCCCATGTGAAGTAAATGGAAAGAGAAGCTCACCTTGGTGTGTTTTACCTGTGTTGCTATTTAACACTGACAGTGTAATGCAACCAACATTTTTCATAACTGAGCACCCAGAGTTAGTCACATGTACTTGGCCTGAGGCAAATCCAGTCTCTCTGGACGACCAAGGACAAAATTCCCATTGAACTGCTGCCAAACAAGCATCTCATAGCTACCTTTCAATTCTCATACAAGGAGCTACCAGGAATCAGCACTTCCTAAAAGGTCATATTCTTGGATATCTGACATCTGGTTTTAACAATAACATCCTAAAACATGGTCTGCTCCCAAGAGTAATCACAGAATGACCTGCATTGAAAGGGATCTTGTAAATCATCTAGTTTTAAACCCCCTGCCATGGGCAGGGTCACCTTCTACTAGATCAGGTTGCTCAAAACTCCATCCAACCTGGCCTTGAACACTTCCATGTACGGGGGGCATCCACCACACCAGGTGCAGGAACTGGAATAATCAAGTGCTATGAGTAGAATTCTGATGAAACAGAAATTTCAAGGAAATATTTGAGTATCTTTAATGCAATGATATCTATAAAAGGTTCTGCCTTTACTGCCTTTCACTACCAGAACACAGGTCTTTAACTATTCTCTCAGCTGCATATAGAACTGCTGTAAATTCCAGGCAAAAACTAAATTTTGCTTTATTGTGGCCTGGGTAAAACACAACACACGCATCGATTTTTCCAGAATACTCCTGTATTTCTGACTTCAGTCACTTTTGCCTGCATGTTGTGGCCTCACATGCGCTAGAGGGGTTTGGAAAGTGAAGAGAACACAGTATGGAGATGCCTTTCACCATTTTCCACAGAGTAATATGTCTGAGCTCCTGGTTCACTCATCATAGGGTGATGTACAATCCTTTGCTATTGCAGAATAGTTCTCAAAACAATCCTTGTAGTAACAAAGCATAAACATCTCCCGTGGTTAAAGTTTCTCTTGAGATGACTGCTATCACTGGTTACCCTGCACATTCCAGGAATTGTTTACATTCTTTAGAAGGCAAACCACAATCACAAAAACAGCTGCGGAACAACACTGGTATTCACTGACGTAAACCGAGATGCATGAGAGTGGAACTACTTTTAACTCTAACATGTAGTAGATACATGATTGACATAGAAGAAACAAATTAATTACATCATCAGGAACATTTGTTAGTGAGGAAGGGGGGACAAGGTAGCTTAAATGATGTATTGAATGACACTGAATAAGCATTTCCACTGCCTTTTTTTTTTTTTTTTTTTTTTGGCTGGCATAACAGCCCTTCAGCCAAAGATATTTCTGGCTGAGGTATTTAATGAATTAATAACTTGGTACATAACTGCAAAATGAAATGTTGAATTTATACTAATAATCTGAAGTGGTATATACCAAGGACAAAATTTGGAAATTACTAGAAAATAGAAAATATATCAAAGATCTTCCAAAACAGGGAAGAAAAGCATATACACTAGAACTAAAAAGAACTTACCAAGGTAACTTAAGTCACAGTACAGTAAATCTGTAAAGCTCCCATGAGCCAACAGCATTGCCAAAAGAACCAATTCTGCTCTTTCCCACTCCCAGTCTCTTTTTCTTTTTCTCCCGATGACAGTTGTTTTGTGATGGCATAACTGTTGGTATTAACTAGACTACCTACTTTGTTTCATCCTAAATGAACCACTAACGTGAAAAGGAGGGAAAGTGTATCTACACTTACATTGAGGTATGAATATGCTGAATAAAACAATGCCTCACCATTTGTTGTTCAGTTTCTGCTATATTAAAATTTTATTCACTCTATGGATGCACCAGTCATTAGAGATGTAACAGATGCTATGACATCATATGGCAAGAGTTTGTGGAGAAAGGACTGTTAGTGATAAATATAGACATCTGCTCATATCTCAAGGGCTCAGGTGTTATCCCACTTGATAAGTGAGTCTCTAAATGTGAATGATGACGCAGGTCAAGTCTCTCCTTTCTGCTCAGAAGTGTAGACAGCATTTGCAGTGGTCACTGTGCACAGAGCCTTAAGATGCTACCAAAAAAAAAAAGGGATCTGCAATGCTGTTTCCTCTGAAAAAAAAATAACGTGGTAATAATGTGAAGCTTTATAGTGTGTATGATGTCTAAAAGGTTATCTTCTCTATTTTAATAAACTTTACAAGACACAAAAGTGTTCAGAATGTCTGTATTTTTTATCAGTTACAGGAAATTAGCCACCTTCTCTCCCTTTCATGTTGGTTAATGGCAACTTTAGGGTTGAGGAAAGCAGATATTTTGGCTCATACCAAGAGCAGAACAGAGTTCTGACAAGGACAGACTGTGAAGAAGGTAGGGGAAATAGGTAATACAGAAATACCAGAAGCAGGAAATCAACACTCACAATTACAGGAAATATTATTAATAGATTAATCTTGATAAAAACTGTAAACATAAAATAACTGCGGTAGAAAAGAAGGTGGAATATTGCCTAGTCTTGAAGTGAAAAAATACTCCTGTGAGGTGGCAAGCAGCCAACACTTCCACTTTCAGCAGCCTCACAACCAAAAGACTTTGGAAGCAGACACTTCTGTGAGGAGTGTCATCCCTCCTATCCTCCACAACCTTGCAATGCACACCTGAGATTAGCTCAGTTGGTTAAAACTTGGTTGTAATACTGCCAAGGTCATGGGTTCAATCCCCTCTGTGGGCCATTGACTTAAGAGTTGGACTTGATGATCCTTGGTGGGTCCCTTCCAACTCAGAATAGTCTGTGATTCTGTGATAATGGGTGGAATTGGGATAGGAGTTACATTACGTATCTGTCCCTGTTTTTCTGCCATCAATAAGCAGGAAAAGGAGGAATCATCATTTTACAGACAGAGGCAAGTGTCACAGAAAACCACATTTCATCATTCATGCTTTGAGAGTCATGGAATAGCACGTAATTACATTAACCAACTTTGTTGTTCCACTGCCAAGTCCCTCCTGTGGGAAAGGGCTGTGGTTATGTGCTACATAACCAGCTCAGCAAGTCATGTCAAATCCCTGACAAAATGTAGGGAGAGAGCTTACCTCATCACAATTTAAAACCTGCTCTGTTTCCGTATGTGCAGCACAGAGCTCACTGTTACGGCATGGTCAGATCACACCTCTTTAATTCCACTGTCTTAACATGAAAAAATAAAGCAGGTAGAGCCATTAGAAAGGACGGATGACATCAATTCATCCTGACTGATGCCCTACACTGTGTAAATAATTAAAGCTTTCCGAACATACCTAAATGTACAATATGGAATTGAGTTTTTTCTGATCTGAATTTGCGAAGTTCTAATATAACGAGATAATTTTTGAAAAGCATTTATAACAATGAGCCTGAATCTGAAATATTTTTCACTGGAAGAAATCAGGGACAGCTACTCTATAGTTAGTAGATTTATGCTGGTAACTCCAATCAGAATGGAATATTAACCCAATTTCTTTATCCTGAAACATAAAGTAGTATTTTTGAGGCTTCAAGTGAGTATTTATAGACGTTTTAAAATAAGATTTTATCAATTTGAGAGTTTCATTACTTATTTAAATGTAATTGAAAGATTAACACTTTTACAAAGAACCACCAGTTGTAAGAGTTACATTATCCATATATGAAAACATTCTTCAAGTTATGATTGATATGTAAGCACAATTCTTTGAAAATTAAGCATTAATGAATTAGTAATTCAGAGTAAGAATACCAGTCAGGTTCACTATATCAGGCCTGGACACAAGGTTTTGTGCATGTCTATCTCAATTTCATACAAAGTCACTATAGGAAATTTTTTATATCTAATCTTGTTGTATCTAAATAAAGTTTCTGACACTGCATGGTACTAAAACAATGAAGTTAGGGACTAGAACAAGAAACAGAAGATGGTGATGGTCCTGGCTAGAGGAGAGATAAGCGAGGATAATTTAAAGGAATTGTTACACTGAAAGAAACTTGCTAGTAGAGTTCTTCAAAGATCTATCTTGGGACTGATTTTAATATTTTTATTAATTACACCAGCACTTAGTGGGCTACTGACTTCCACTAAAGATCCAGAGCTAAGCAGCATTGTTACAACAAAGATTTTTTTATACATCATATGGGAAACTTCTGAAGGCTAGAGACAGAATTGCTTATTCAGCAGTGCAAAATGAAAGGGTGTTCACCCCTTTTCTGTTATTACACATATTTCTGTTAGTACACATCTGATGTGATGCAGCTTTCCAAAGGACATATAGGATCCTAGAACACAGCAGTTCTGAATGTATTCAAAATAAGTATTTCTTGTAGAAAGGACTTTTGACTGGAATCAGAGCAAAGGGGAATTAGAAAGATCAGGGCATTGGTGGCTGTCTAACAAGAGGAGACAACTGTTCTTGGCTTGCATTATCTAATGAAGGTTGAGAAGGAATCCTATAAATACATCACAGATGAAATACTAGGGAGTAAGAAGAGCTTCCTAAGTTAAAGGTAACACTGGCCAAAAAGAAATGGATATGAACTGGCAACAAATAAATGTAGTCTTGACTCATAGCCTTGGCTTTCAGATATGACATAATTGCAAATAATTTTATCAAAGGATCCTGGTAACAGAATACTAGCAGCAGCATGGTGAAATTAGGATGGCTTATGAATGTGAAGCCCATTATGGTTTAATGATAACAAAGGACAATAGCTGGGGAAAGACTTTGATCTTAACGTGCATTAAAATCTCATCTCACTTCTCTGTTCCATTTACATCTGTTGCCTGAGTTTTTTGGTTCCGTCATTCTCTCCCCCTGCAAATACAGCTCTCTTCTGAAAATGCTGCTAACACCCATTTCTTCCAAATTGTCTGAATTACTGTAAATAGTTTAAACAAAGAGCAACTTGTTCTTATTAAGTTTGCTGTTGCTTTATCAGACTTGCAAAAGGATCTATATGCATAAAGATCTGTGCACTTCTAACAAAGCCAGTGAGAATAAAATATGTGTTTCTCTTAGGTCAACAAACTTGGCTCAGATGATAAGGAATATATGGAGATGTCTATGGGATTGTCATACTTGTATTGTCACCCTCTATAATGTTGAAAATTATTTGTGTCTGAAATACAGGACTAAGATTTTGGGTTCTAAGAAAAAAATATCAAGAACTGTTAGCACACGAACCTGCTTACCTTGGAGACTCAGTCAGAAATGAACGAGCTGCCAATAACTCTTAACATCTTCAGTCAATGGAGACTGAATGTGTAAAATCATCGTAATTAGAATCTGAAGGGAAAACCTGAGGTGGCTGAAAGGGGAGAGGAGGTTTATCATGTGCTGCCAGTTTCATCCTGTTGCGGAAACTTAACATTTCCAGGCTCAAGACACAAACAGACACATGGCAAACAGTCATAGAATCTTTTTTATTCCATTCTAACATAAAGGACCCCAAATACTGTGGTTCAGTTAAGCAAGAAAAGGGTATCTTGTTTTAAAAAGATGTTATGTGCAACTGTAAATGTCAGTTCCTTAGAGGTCAAGTTCCCTAAGCTGAGTGGGAAGCCATGGTAAGAAGCAGATGCAGAAGCCCAGTCTCTCGCTTGTCGTGCCTCAGTGTTCCCTGCACAGAAAGCAGAAGCTCCAGCCAATGAAACAGCAATGCTCCTGGAGAGATGGGACACAAACCAGAGGCAAGTAGGATCTCATTTTCAAAGATTACAACTAAACTCATTTTACAATGTTAAAAGCACTATTTTATTATGCCACAAATACTGTTGCTTTAGATTTGGCACCAGTACCATTCCAAATCCCTTTTGAATAGCTCCCAGCTGGGTTAAAACTAATATAAAATCCATTTTAGGGAAATTGGTGAATGGAAACTATAAACAAATAACTTTTGATTACTATCTCAAAAGAATCAAGAGTTGTCCTTGTCCAGGCTAGACAGCAAAGACATTTCTAAATAAACAAGATTATTATGAGTGCAGTAGGTAATTAGGCTTTGAAGCATTGAGCTACTTAGCATAAAGATAGTAGTTAAAATACTTAAGACCAAACTGTAATCAAAAATTAAACTCTTGAGTTTTCCAGTGTTCATAAATAAATGTGAATCTTCTGATCCGAACTAGTGAATACAACTTTCTCCTTTCATATATATCGAAGCAATATATAAGATAAAGAAATTAGTTTTCTTAAGCTGTAATATGATTCCTATATGTCATAAAAACTTTGATGTAATTTCTGGCAGGTTTTGGCCTCATCATGCTAAGGCCTTAATATTTGAGTGGCTAATTGGACTTTTTCCCCACCCAAAGTGCACTTTTCCATACATTATTAATGTTGACCTAAAAGTAAGACAGACTCTACAGGTCTTGTGAAGCCAAGTAACAATTTCTGCCATTCACTCAATTACTCTTATTTTCCTATTCTGAGAAGAATAGTTGAGTTACAAGTATCCGTTTAAACAATTACTCAGCACATCTGACTTAATAATGAAATCTCCCTCTTCTATGTTCAAGTAACGTTTGTGAATGTACCGATGATTTATCGCCTATATGTAACTTCTTAAATTTCTTATCAACTATATTTTGCTATTATAATAGAGATAGCTGGTTTATCCATTTTTCATCCTGAGCTCAAGAAAGAGAACAAATCTAGCATTTAATTGTAGGTTGGCACTTTGCATCACTTTCCATCTTTCTTCTGTAGATGAAAAGAGATAATGGCCAGAGCTTGCAGAAAAGGTGCAATTAATACAACTATTTTCAGTCTTGGAAATAAAGGTACATCTTTTTCTAAAAGCCATATGAATCCCTGAGAGTTCTGTGGGTTCACAGAATCTGAAATGGTTTTATCCACCTAATCATGGTGATTTATGATCCATAAAAATATGTACAACATTGAATAGGCATAGGTGTTAATCTTGGCAAAATTCTACTGCATTAGAAAAAAATTATCCTGTTTAAAAATCCTTACACAGCATCTATAAGTCATTATTTGCTTCCTTATTTATAGACTTGTGCCATGTTGATATGATGTTTGATATTAAATGTTTGCTATCTCTCTAGGTGAGTTCAAGCAAAGCTTAAGGGATTTTTAATGTAACTGCTAATAGCTATTGAGGTCAAAGAGCACTACAAATCAGACTGTGTGTTTAAACTCAGATTAATAACTGTACAGTTTTTTCAGCTAGCCCATACTCTGGCTGACTTCTATCAAGGGAGAATTATGAGAAAATTACACTCTTTAGTCATCACGCTATCATCGCCTAACCACGTGAAAACTACAATCCCAAAGTCTAAGCTTGTTATCACAATGAAAGGAAACTGGCCTTCATAATGGTTTATACTCATGTTTGGCAATCCCCTTCTTCTACCCTACAGTCATAAACTAAGATTTTTTTCTTCTACCTCCAGCACCGAAAGCCACTATTCTGTATTTCCTCCACATTTTCTTTCTTATGCAGCTTAAAAAATCCATCTGAACTTCTCATCTCTATTTTCAAACAGACTGGAGGAGGGCAGGGTGGATGAAGTTGAGGATGGTCTGGGCAGGGTGGATGAAGTTGAGGATGGTCTGTGTGTGGTGGGACATTATAAGCAATATTGTCTGAAACACACCATCACGCGGGGAAAGTGTTTCTTGACCTAATTTACCTGAAGTGCATGAGCCACATTCTCTCTTGAGGATCCAACCACTGACACTCATAACATGACAGCACTTTTAGCTTAAATAAGCCTTCAGTTGGCAGGATGCTCCAACAGAGAGGAGGTCGGCTCACGATGGGAAGAGGCTAAAGAATGACATTAACACGAGCCAAATGATAAAAATATCCAGAAGGGAGTCAGATTGTATATGGTGGCAAATAGGAGAAACACATGAAACGCGTTCAGCCTCTGGGGGGACGAGGTGCTCCGGCTGGGCCAATCTGCTCCCCTCGGGGAGGTTTTGGAGGCTGAACCAGGCCCGGGGGAGCTCCCGAAGCGGGCAGGCCCCACTCAGCAGCTGACAAGGGCAGCAGCGCCCACGGCGGGGCGAAGGGGCTCCCACGGGCTGCCAGGGCCGGCGGGGCGGGGCGAGGCGGCGTCCCGGAGGGATAACAGCGGGAGAACACGGAAGAACATAGGATATGCGGCCGGCCTGCACCGGCCCCGACACCGCTCCCCGCGCTCGCGTCACTTCCGGCCGCTGCCGGCGCCGGGCAGGGCTGGGCACAGGGGTGGGGACAGGGACACAGACACCGACATCGACATGGGCAGGCCCACGGACACGGGCACGGGCAGGGCAGGGACACGCAGACGGACAGGCACACGGACATGGACGCGCACGGTGGGATTCCAGCCTGTCGTTGCAGCCGCAGAGCTCTCCACTGACACCTGTGATGCTCTTAGCAGACTCAGCCGCCTTTTTTCTGACTCTGGTCCCAGCCCTCTTTCGGGCATCCCCTGCTCCGGCCTGGGCTCCCCCAGAGCCTGCAGGTGGATCTGCTCCCTCAGGGACCTCCAGCTCCTGCAGAGGCACAGCTGCCTCCCCAGGCTCCGCACCACGAGCCGCGGGGGAGCCCCCGCGGCGGCTCCGGAGCATCCCCTGCACCTCCTGCCCCGCCCTGGTGTCTGCGGGGCGGTTCCTCTCGCGCGTTCCAACTCTGCGCACAATTACAGCCGCGGAAGAACTGTGCTTCCTTGTGAAATATGGTATCCCAGAGGCGCTCCAGAGATCTCCGAGTGGCTCGGCCTTGGCCTGGAGCCGGCTGCCATTGGCTCTACAGGACGTGGGAGAAGCCTCTGGCAGCTTCTCGCAGAAGCCACCCCTGTAGCCCCACTGCTGCTTCCAGAACCTGGCACACAAAGCCAATACACCCCTCTAGCTTAGAAAAGTCAGATAACTGAAATGATAAAACAAATATAGGCACTTTGCCTCTGAATTTCCATAATTAACAGGAAATCAACTTTATTAATGCAAGTACTGTAATATTGGAAGTGTTTTTTTCTAATTATTTTTGGTTTTGTAGTCCTTGCATTTCAATGACTTAAAAATAGGATATTACAGCACAGATCATGCTACACAAACAGGTACCAAAGAAATAGCAGAATTAAAGGAGCTAGCAATTGCTACGCAAGCCTTAGTCAAGGTAAATTAGGACAGTATCATAACAGAGTCTCATGCTGCAAAAAAGGTACTTCTGTCATTGTTATCTCTGTTTTATGTAATTCTTAACGAATCTGTTTTGGCTTCTGTTTTCATATACCTCTTTAAATTATATAAATGCCTGTTTTAAAAACAGAAAAGTATACAAGTATTAATAGATGAATTAGAGACTGGCTTACTTGGCTCTCTGAATCAGAAAAAATTACATAGGGATTAACATTGTTTGAGGTACAAAAAAGCTAAGTGAAAATGCTGAAGGTTTAAACCTACCTAATAGTGGCTAGGAGTCTGGAAATAAATGTGTGCCTGTCAGTTCCATGACGCTTGCCTGATGTGAGTTGTGAGTTTGGCTGAGACCTCACATATTTGATTAAGGCCATCTTGTGGTTTTACCCCAGCCAACAGCCAAGTACCAGGAGCTGCTCACCAGCGGGATTGGGGAGAGAATGGGAAGGGTAAAGGTGAGAAAACTCGTGGGTTGAAATAAAGACAGTCTTAGGGAAAGCAAACGCCACACACATGAGCAAAGCAACACAAGTAAGTCACTACTTCCCATGGGCAGGCAGGTGTTCAGCCTTTCCAGGAGAGCAGGACACCATCACCCTTAACTGTGACTTGGGAAGACAAACACCATCACTCCAAACGTCTCTCCCCTTCCTCCATTTTCCCCCTCCACTTTATAGACTGAACATGATGTCATGTGGTCTGGAATATCTCTTTGGTCAGTTGGGGTCACCTGTCCCCATTGTGTCTCCTCCCAACATCCCATGCATCCCCAACTTCCTTGCCAGCAAGAAAGGGCTTTGGCTCTGTGTAAGCACTGGTCAGCAATAACAAAAACATCACTATTTTATCAACCCTGTGTTTAGCACAAATCCAAAACACAGCCCCACACTATCCTCTATGAATACAATTAATTCTACCTCAGCCAGAACCAGTGCAGGAGATTAAATAAAATAGTTCTGTGCTTCTGCAAATCACATACAAATTGGAAGAAGATCTAAATCCCATTGCCTACTGTTGCACAAATATATGCGTGTCTTAAGCTGCATCTCACTGAAATTTAATGCTTAGCCTTGCGAGGGAGGGTGCAACCCAAAAGGAAGCACAGTGCAGGCTGCTTGAGAGAAGTGCCTTAGTAATTTGTGGTGGAAGATGGGTGCCTCTAGAGACCTGCAGAGGGAGATCTGTCCCTCCAAAAGGAAAGTGTTTTTATCTGTCCCGTTACTGTGTAAGAAATTTCAAAGGAAGGTGCTTCAGGTTATAAAATAATCATGTGTGCAAAAAGGTTAATTCCTAAACATTTTTAGTTTTCAGATGGTATGTACAGAGATAGTAACTAAAATTAAATACTTTTGATACTGTTTTTAAAAGCAGTGTCTCATTCTGCCTCTAATCCCTGAAAGACTTCAGAGTATTTTGTTCATCTGAGCCAGTCATAAGCAGAATATATTTCCTTTAATATTTTCTCTGTTACATCTTCCTAAAATGTTGGTATTTTAATTCTTTCAACAAAGATACTTTGTAGAGTGTTGAATTAGGATTTATAAAGAAGCTTTGAGCCCTTACATTTTAATATCTGTATTGATAAATATGTGTGGATCTTCTTTACAGAATCTGACTACTTACCATCTGGCAGATACTTGAGTGTTTCTAACTCAGTTATTTTTTGAGAAAGCTAAATATCCTTCCTACATAAATATTCTCTTCCTGTCAAATAGTGAGTCCAAGTATCTTCCAAATATGCAATACTGAAGGTTTGGAGGGGGAGTTTTTAGTTTAACAGAGAACACTTTGTACATCAGGACACAAAGGATATACATATGGTCGGTTCTCGTTATGCTCTCCTTGCCTGGGTATAATGAGATATGTGCTTATATTTGTGTGTTCATCTCTTCCATTTCTTGAGTTACAGTTTTCTTAATGTCAGTTTTGTATCATCCACAGCAGTTACGCAATGGAATTATGCTTACAGCAAGCATTACAAAGATGTCATTGATACTTCTGACCTGGCAATATATGTTAATTCGGGCACATTTTTATAATTTTTTTAATTATTTTGTTCTGCAAAAGTAAATTATAGTTTTCTTTGTGTAATTACTTTTTAATTTAATCAGACAACATTGTGGTGCAATATTTCTTATTTTCATTATAAAAGACTCCCCAAGACTTTATTTATTTTATTTATTTGTTATTTATTTATCTTTTTTATTTGTTATTATTTATTTGTTATTTTGAACTCATCAGATTAAGAAACCTACATTTAAGTGTCTCATGGGAGTATCTTCCCATATAGTCAGTACAGATCTGTCTTTCTGTTCAATGGAGATGTCTAAAGATATCCTACTTGGCCTCTGCCCAGGGTTCAGAAAAGGACAGGTTTGCTTCAGCCCTGTGTCAGCCAGCTCTGCATGAGATGTCTTTCATACCTCATTTCTTCTGACTCTCAACCATGCATTCATGAACAACTGAGTCAAGTTTCATTTACTTCATTGCCTATATCAGAAACTTACTTAGTTCTTAGGCAGATACTTAAATTTGGGTGTTTTACTCTGCAGATGAAACTCCTGCTGACAGCCTAAGATGTCCAAAGCATGGGTATGAAGCTGTGAGCTTTGACACGTGTAGAAACCCATGCCCAGTTGAACATGGGCATAGAAATATATTAGATGATTGTGTCTGGGTGACTGAATCTAGCCATCAGCACCTTGAACAGAGTAATGGAATAGCCTCGCTTTTCTCTGGACTAACTTACTTTGTATATAAAAAGAAATAATACTAAATTTTTTTTTTAGCTTACTTGCTCCATCTGGCAAGATTGGTTCATCTACAAAATTCTTGTTCAAGCACAATATAAAGAAGATAGTGAACATCAGGCTTCAGATCTTTGTAAATTTATAAATTATCCACTGACAGACATTTCATTTTTCATAAATGAGTAATGAAAAAATTCTTTTTCACTTATGTATTAGTCTTCACTAAATGCCAGTTCTAATTCACATACCCTCTTTGTGCAGATGAATGCAATATTTTACTTAATGAGAAGTAATTCACTGAAGTATTGGCAATAAGGAAGTAAAAAAAAGGACTAATACAGTGACTGTCTAAGGTGTCTTTTGCAAATTTGCAATTAACAGAATGTGGATTACAATGTACTCAGGATATTAACATCCATATCTAGGAAAACATCTTAAATTGTAGCAGGGTTCATTCTGGTAAATTGTTTTATAACAATATTTTAACAGGCAAGACACTTAGCACTCTTCCTGGGTGTATAAGTTATTTACAGTTCTTTCCCCCTGTATTTACTTGAAAAAATATAGTCAGTGGTCTTTAGGTAGTAAATCACAGCCCATGGCAGCATTAACACCCCTAGGCAATCATGTTGCAACCAGTGAGCCTTCACTACAAGGGAAGAAATATATATAAAGCCTCAAATTCAAGCCTCTTATATGAACATTAATTAAAAAAATAAAAAATCAATGCAGGAAAAAAAGTGATAGGAAAGGAACATGACCTTACTATTTATTTTAAGTCAAAAAGCTTGGATTTAACTTTATTAAAAAAAATAAAAGATATTTGGCTCAGTTTTGTAATTGCTCCTGTGCTTTTATTGTACATCAAAAATTCTCAGTAATTTATTACCAATTGAATTGCTGAAAGAGGCCCAAATTCAACAAAGCTACCAGCAACAGCTTTGTGATACACTGGCTGCTCTCATTAATGTGGTAGTAGACTGCTGGTCTGGGTATTAATGTGTCATAAACTAATTACAAAGTATAGCTTTGCACTTCAAAACCTGGAGGAGGCATTTGAATTTTTCATGAGGACTAGACATTAAAACTCTATTTAATAGAAACAAAATAATCATCACAAAAATATACTTGTATTTACGAATACTGTTTTTTTCCCTTCCTTATGCAGTTTAGCGTACTTGAGTATAGTTTGAGGTGAGTAACATCATAGTTGACACAACCTGAATGAGGTATTTTAGTACACCAGTGGAAGAGTGCAAATGCAGTTTTTATTTCTTGACTGGTGATGATTGATCACAAAATACTCAAGCAGTGTAGGATTAGACTCAAATATGCAGTCAGGGCTTGCTCTTCCATGTTATTGTGGATGGTCAAATCATGAAGGGGTGAGCATGCTTTAATTCATAGCAAATTAAGGGCACCTGCTTTAATTGACAGTCTGTGATTGGATCTATTGGGGAAGAAACATAGTAATTACATTAAAAAAAGGAAAAAGAAAAAAGAAAATGTCTTGATAAATTTGGTAGTTGAACTCTTAGGCTACCAAAAATGATGACCAATCTTAGGCACTCCAGGTGGTTTCCTGCTGCCCTCTAGGGCCTGTGCCACAAACCTCCGTGTTAACCGACTTCACCATGTAACTAGAACAGCAAAAATAATCCCTGTTAGAAAGTATGGAATTTAAATTTCATCTCTCTTCCCCTACATGCAAAGGGAGCATGCAAGTTTCTACTTCTGGACAAAACAAAGTCAGTGTTAAAAGAAAAAAATTACCCACGTGGATATTTGGAAAAGGTAAAATTATTCTCCTGTTTATACACAGCACAGTCAAGTGGAGATTTATAGTGGGAAGTATGTCCAGTGTATTAATAGCATCTACTGCATAATACAGTATATAAAAAATCATAGAGAATCCTGGAAGGAGAAAAGAATGTGTTTTTACAGAATGAATGATCTTCTAGGCATGTGCAGGGACAGGCAAACAGGTGCACTTCTGAATGGGTTTAAACCAGCATTAATCATGTGGATGTTTCAGAGAATAGGACAGAGAAATGTGAAGCAAAGGAGAGAAGTTCACAGAAAAGATATGAGGAGCTGTGAGGCTGAGGAATTTTTAAAAGATGTGAAAGGAAATCAGAATGCTGAAAACACTGACAAAGTGACAGAAGACAATATCCACTTCAAGAATACTGCATAGCTTAAAGTGGGTGATTATAAAGCAAAACCTAGACTTTAGTAATGAAGGATAGGGTAAGAAAGAAACTACAGGATTTTTAAAAATGTCATAGAGAGTAAAGGTGTTACTTCTTTATTTTTGTTCTTCTTTCTTCCTGAGTAGTGATCTGTAGCACTGTCATTTGAAGAAAAATTCTGCTCCAAAACCAAGTGTAAAATAGGGGATTTTGTGAGTATTGAGGAATCATCCAGCAATTCCTTTTAATGTTTTAGGCAGAGTTAGTTTAAAAGAGTGGTGTAGACTATACAGACTAAGACTAGCCTATGTTCCATCTTACAGTTAGGTAGTGAAACACTCCTGGGAATTCTAAAATAATTATTTTCTTTTTTTTTATTCAGAATGCTGTTGTTAAATGTGATTTTTGATGAAACAGAAGTAATGGAGTATGACAGCTACTTGGGTACAACCATTAATAGACATGAGAAGCTCTTTTCAATTATGAATCTCTTTCCCCACCCAAATGCAGACATAAATAGCTAGTTATAATGGCAAAGAACTGTCCTGCTTACTCAGTCTGTAGTCTTCAAATGAGAGACATAATTCAGTCTCATATGCCCATACATCACCTTTGTATCCTTCTGCAACATAACTTTGTCCTTCTGCCCAAATTAAGGGTATTCATCTGTAGTTCACTGAAGTGTGAGAAATCTGTAACACCTTTTCAAAACTTCACATGTGCTTTAGGCTGATAAAAAGCAGTCTCAGACTCTAAAGATATTCTCTAGCTAAGCCTGGTACTGTATTGCATTTTCATCCCTGCTCTCTGTGTGTCATTGAGATGTGTAGTACTAATGAGATCTGAAAATGTTATCTAACTGTGTTGGCAGCCACCTAAGGTAGACAGTATGTGGAATTCTAGAGGCACAGAATCATCTCCTCACTATCTTTTAAAAGTTCTGAGTTAGTGGGAGTACTTTTAGAACACCTAGCTGGATCAGAAAGCAACTTGAAGAGACATTAGTAACTTCCACTGGAATTCAGATGTTAAACGTTCCTTTGCTATTAGGGTTCAAAATAGTGTGTCAGCAGTACTTAAACTGTCTGGGAGCTTTTAATGATACAAGAGCAGTCAGTTGTAGATTTTAGCGCTGTAGTGCTGAATTATTTAGTACATCATCAGGGATTTTGATGCAGATTTTGGACTCTGCTTCTTAACCCAAGGGCACATGTACACCTACTGTAATGCCTGTGAAACCCACTGTAAAGACACAGGCTGGGGACATCAACCACCTCTGTAGGAAGGCTCTTCAGGGATGTGACCCCTCTCTCAAAAAAGAAGTGCTTCCTAATGTCCAGTCTAAACCTCCCTGGTGCATCTTTGAACTATTCCCACACGTCCTTTCACTGGATGCAAGGGAGAAGAGATCAGCACCTCCCTCTCCACTTCCCCTCCCTGGGAAACTGTAGAAGTCAATGAGGTCACCCCTCATCCTCCTTTGCTCCAAATTAGAAAAGCCCAAAGTCCTCCCTGCTCCTCACAGGACAATCCTTCCAGCCTTTTCACCAGCTTTGTTGCCCTTCTATGGACACGTTCAAGGGCCTTCACATCCTTCTTAATCTGTGGGGCCAAGAACCCCACACAATGCTTAAGTAGAGGACAAGGTGAATGAGAAGCTAGTAAATTATGTCATAAGTATATAAACATATTTATGTATGCATGTGGGGTTTGGTGCACATACATGCAAAATTTCCAAAGCTTGATTTATATTGGTGAGAGAAACTGACCAACAGTTAAAATCTGAACACAATAATATGAGCAAAAAAGATGAAATTG
This sequence comes from Pithys albifrons albifrons, assembly GCF_047495875.1. NCBI lineage: Eukaryota > Metazoa > Chordata > Aves > Passeriformes > Thamnophilidae > Pithys > Pithys albifrons. Next base: position 18,768,746 of record NC_092464.1, read on the forward strand.
CTAAGAAAAGAGGTATTATGTGGCCAAAAAGGCATAGTCTCATAATCAAAGAAGAGAACAGCTTTTACTAAAGACCTGTCCATAAAATGGACAATGTATCAAAGAAGGAACTAGAAATGGCACCAAGAAGGACAAAACAATTTATTGAAAGCAAAGAAGTGGGTGCAATTATGACCTTAGTCAAGTCAAAATTTTAGAACCATTAATAATGTGAAAATCCTGGAGACAAGCACAACACAAGGTTTGGAAGCTGATTGTCCTGCTCTATTCTGTGCTGGTGCAGCCTCACCTCCAGTTCTGTATGCAGTTTTGGGTACCACAATATAAGAAGGATATGAAGCTATTGGAGAATGTCCAAAGGAGGGCTACAAAAGATAGTAAAGGGTCCGGAGGGGAATCGTCATGAGGAGCAGCTGAGGTCACTGGGCTTTGGCAGCCTAAAAGAGACTAAGGGAGACCTCAAGTGGTGGACAGATTTCTCACGAAGGGAAGAGGAGGGGCAGACACTGCTCTCTTCTGTCTGCTGACCAGTGACAAGGAATGGCATGAAACTGTCGGCGGGGGGGGGGGGGGGGTGTTCGGTTGTATATTAGGAGAAGGTTCTTCCCCCAGAGGTGGTTGGGCACTGGAACAGGCTCCAGGTAAGTGTAAAGAGGTATTTTATCTCTGAAGCCTTTGAGTACTGGTACTGGTCCTAGTCTGCATATTTAAGGAATAAGAACATTTTTAAGAGCTGGAGGAAGTGCCCTAAGTTGAAAAACTCATCTTAAACCTGTTTATCCTATAGTTTGAGATTACGTGATTACAGAATACCTTGGCAAAGAGAAGACTTGGGGATATTTGCCTGTAGTTTGGGATCTCTCTCCTAAGAGAATACTTAATCTCTCTCCAGGTCACAAGAAGTATTCTAGTAACAGTCTACAAAAATTTGCTAATTGATCTTCATCCCAGACAAGTTTCTGAGTGAATGGAAAACAAGAAGGTATGCACAGTTGGTTGCAGTAAACATTTAGTGTCAAACTGGCTGGCCAACCCTTCATCCTTATGCTGCACTGCAAGAATTACTTCAGGCTCTATGCAATTATTTACTAATCCATACAGCAAAAGCTTGTCATTACCAGCTTCTCTGAAAATTCTGCAGTTTTACAAAACAGAAACAAGAAAAGTTCACTGATTTCTTCTGTCAAAGAATTTGCAGTGAAATGCCTGTTTTCCCTCCAAACCTGTGCTATCTCTAATCTTCCCAGCTTTGATATGCTATGAAAAGGTAAATGGAGCTATCTGAGCCAGTAGCAACTTGTTAGTCACTTCCTAGGAGGTGTCTGTTTTGTTACGTTTAAAAGGCCTCATAGATGACAAAACAGAATACAGTGGCTACAAGGTGAAACCACTACAAGAATGATTGCTGATTACAGGATATTGTCAAAGGAATGATGACGTCTTGATCTCGTGAAACCTTCAAGTAAGTCCTAATAGAATATATCCATTAGCTGAACTGAAGGTAGAGGTTTGATGACAGGGTAACTGACTGTAAAGTAAAGGCTTGTATCCAACCAGTGGCCATACTAGAAGTTCCCATGTTAAACCCTGAAGTGTATTTCTGTGAAATATACAAGTATAAACTGTGAAAGATTTAAAAGTATAAACACGGGAATGTAAGATGTTGTGGATAATAACAATAAATGTAAAAATATATTGATATTATCATTTCCCTTGGCTCAGAACTGGTGTGTTTTAACTAGTGTGTTTGTAAATGAGTGTTTTTGATGACACCCTTGGCAATTGCACCCTCTGGTGTGCACACAGCGTGGCCTGTAAATACCTAAAGCAGAACTTGAAACGCAGAGGTACATAATAATTTGGATGACAGATTTTCAAGAATGGATTTGTTTTAAAGGAAAATTACCAATATATCTACAACAGTAACAACTTTAGTTTATAATTTAGTTAGAATATGCTCAAATATTTTATTCTTTCATGTCATAGGAAAAAGTCAGTCATTTGCATCCTATTTCTTTGCAATGAGAGTGCAAAAGTCATAGCTGTTACTCAAAAGGCCAAATTTTAATTTCGAATGTACATTAAATACTGCAGTGCACCAAAACTGAAGTGGGTATTTCTCAATTGCATAGTAAATAACTACATTATCTTACCTTTACCTGTTTGACTAGAATACTGTGAGTATAGGGGAGTGAATCTGGAGAAGTTCATTGTGCTCCAAAACTATGTATGCATATCTGTCTAGTATTATTGGAAAAGATATCCTAAGTCTACCATACAAAACCTTAGCAATTATACAATAGAATTATTAAGCTTAAAATATGCTGCTGCTTTTATTCCCTTTAAAGTAACAAAACCGTTAGAATGAAGGCAATACATCAGAAAAGGTGAGAAATATTGAAGTCTCCTCCATCAGCCATGTTACAATAGCCTTCCAACCCCTAGTCCTTTTTTCTTGCAACTTAAAAGTTCCCCAGTTTAAGCAAGCCAAACGCTACCGCTGTGGGCAGATGGTAGAGAGAACATTGCTACAAAACCTGCCACTCAAAGTGTAACAGATGACTGTAGCTACAGAAAATTGTCCCTTTGTTCATTTTGCTAATGAGTGTCCTCATTGCAGCAGGAGACTGAATAGTTAATGAGCTGCAGTTCCCGGCCGGGGCAGCCGGTGGCGCTCGAGCTAAAGGTTGTCCGGGTGGTGGGCAAGGGGCAAGCTGAGGGAGAAAGTGCCTGTTGTGCTTTTATATCCTTTCCTTAAAGCAGTAAAAGATTATTATTACATTGAGATACCGCTTTAAGTTACTCACAGAGTTACTTAAAATATTTCTTGTTTATTTTATGTAAAGCTTCTTCTTGAGCATCAGCTGTTGATGCTCAAACACAGCCAGAGCAAAGGAATGAATACTTAAGCCTATTAAGAGCTGTAACACTTAAAAGGTCTTTTGAAATTCTAAGGTTGCTTTGCGGTGGTCTAGAGCTGACCACTGCCAGAGCAGAGTGTCAGCTAATTACTTAAATATTGCATGTGCTGTTTTCTTAGCACTACTGCTTTGCCTGCAGTGTGTTCAGCTGTATACAGGACTTGGTAAAAGTTTTCAGTAAATGCAAGCACTTTCACAATTATCTCAGAGGAATAATTTTAAATCTGTTACTGCATAAACACTGTTTAAAATGAAGTATTGATGAAGTATTTTGCTAGAATCTATGAAAAAATTACATTATTAAAAATAACATTCTTATTACTCACACTTGCTCTTTATGTAAGCTTCCACTGTTTCTTCAGTACAGGAAAAACTAATATGAATTACTTTGCAAGGCACTTAGCAATTTTTTAAAAAATTTCTTATAAAATCGGTGAAAACTTTGTGGTCAAAACTTTATGTACAGTGATAATTCCTTCTGGTAAATTGGAGACCAAAAATGGCTTTTTCAAGGAAAACCAAATAGTTATGGACTAAATTTTACCCACCCTTACACTATAGTTTATAGGCCATTTCAAAACCTTCAAATTTAATTTTTTATGGTCTTTAACATTTTTTAAAGAGCTCATATTTTTACCAAACAAAGCAAATAATATGCTTAATTTTCCTTAGCAAGAAAAGCAACTGTTGTTTGAGTCTTCTCTTTTGTGTTAATATTTTAAATAGTTTCACAAGTTAGTTAATATTCTGGTATTACTATAAAGATCTGTGCCAGCTCTGAAAGCTTTTCTGTAATTTTAAAAGAAATATGTGGCAGTAAAATCTAGACAGCCATAAGACAATATATTCAAATGTTTTCAATAGCTTTGAAACCAACAAGAAAAAAAGAGTAGCTGTCCCAATAAGGTTCAGTTGCATAAGAAGTCTTTTCCATAATGGACGTGGCAAGATTTAAACAAAGGACACGCATAATAAAAATGTAAATGAGTTTGCTTTACTAAAACTATAACTTTAAAGTCTTTTGTTGCATGTTATCCTGGAACCTTCTTACAAGGTAATCACTGTTTGCATAGAGATTTAAACCGTAGTCTTCAATAGCATTAAACCCCTGCACGGTCTATGTGTGACAGGCATGCAAAGCCATGTTAATGTTCAGAATATGAATTGCCTCTGGGTGGCTCCGACACCAAGTAGAAAACCAACTGTGTTGATATCAGAAGGCCTGATGGACTCCATGCGGCTTCCAGCCTGAAAACTTCACCGCTTTGACATGTGATGTGCTCCTCATGACACTGGCAGCACTGTCACTGAGGAATGACACAAAGGCAACAAGCCCCCCTCCTTAGCCATGCACTTTGCAACCCCCTGGTGTTGCCTGTCCACAGTCCCTCCTGCCTGCCTAGTTACGGACAGCACTTCATAAACACGAGGGGAAGTGTGGGTGGATAGGCCCCAGCTGCCTTCCTGGACACAGCCTCCATAATAAATTGACCTGAATGATGAGGGCACTCAAACAGTATGATATGCATTATTCCTGTCAATAAAACGTCCCCATGTGTTATGGGCTTTGTATATAATGTACTGCAGCCTTTCTTCTAGCGCGGACCTATTTAGTCTCGATTTTTTTCTATTCATATTATGACTCTGTAATAGAATTCAGAAATTATATGATACTGTGTTGTATAGCATTAAGCCAGTGCAGCATATTTAAATCCCCAATTCCTTACTTATAAATTCAAGACATCACAATTTTTCAGGTTGCCTTTGAAGATGATGATCATGAAAAAAAATGCTTGAAAAAGAGAATAATGTTTTTAAACTGTACAATGAGATTTCTTATCTTGAAAATACTTGAAAATATTTGTTAGGAAAAACTTTAAACTGGTGTTAGATCAAGATGATTAATTTAAATGCAGCATATAAGAAATGTCCCTAAAGTTGGAATTCTTAATGTGCTTCAGAAGGACAGTGACTTGCTTCTGGACTATTGTCTTTTTCTGGTATCAAATTCTTATTTTGTATGTATTTGTAAAGAAATCCATACATACTTATTCTAATTTTAATGCATATATTTACATATTTTGAATTTATGACAAAGGAATATTTGCTGTGGGTTTTGAGAGTTCTAATTTTGGCTAGCAATGTGACTAGACTTCTTATTTTGTGACAGATGCTGTAATGTTACTGAAATACAAAAGTGTCATGTGTAGATCGTTATGGTTTTAAATGATGGTCTACTACTTTATTTAAGGGAACTGTATTAAAACCTACTCTCTCTCTAGTGTAGCTTTGAGTTTCTGCACAATGACTGAATGTGAATTTCTTCATATAATTTCTTCATATAATTAGTTATGTGTTTCTGGGAAAGTTTCGAACAGAATCAGTTTCTGTTAAATAAGCCATTACTACTTTTGATACTTGCACTTTTTTAAGGTTCATAAAGGAAGGGGTTTCTCCTCATAAGTGCAATGTACAGTCTTTACCTGCAGGGTACTTCTCATATATTGCCACAGTGAAATATTTGATGGAGGACTAGAAACTATGGCAGCAGAGTAGAATTTGGCTGTTTAGCTTTGTTATGCCCATATTACACCCAGGACCACCTTTAACAGTGACAAGATTAATTTAATAGAGACAATATTCCTCATTCCTGTTTATCATCTGATTCAAGGGTGCTTCTTATCTTTTCATAGGTTTGTATGAGCTATAAAGAACCACCTGCTAAAACACTTTGTATTGGCTATGGCAAAACCAGTACTAATGAGAAGCTGTGGGCCCTCAGTCACACTTGGCTCTTGAACTTACTTCTTGCTGTCTTATCTGTCCAGCCGGCTGAACAGCGGGAAGGAGGCTGTGAATGTCAAGGGCAATGGTGAAGGTCACAGTTCTGCCAGGACTCTCATCCCTGGTGCATTCCAGTGGGTTTGGAGACTGACCTGAACCAAACTTTTTGAATACATTCATGTAGCCATGTGATTTCATGGGCTTTCTTGTTTTCCCCTCTTGTTTTCAGATAAGCAAATTCAAAGAATACAATCAAAAATGAAAACAGGTGGGCAAATGGTTCAAAAGGTTCAAAGTAATTTTTACTCTGTAAGCTACAGTCTTGGCAGAGCAGTAACGAGCTTGGCGTGTTGGCAGTGTATAGTCCAAATAATGCTAGGAAACTGAGTTTAACTTGACTTACATTACATCCTGAGGTATGGTGGCATAACCCATTATAGAATAATAATGAATGAAAATGGATTTCCTTATCCTGTCATGTTTCATAATTTTGTGCAAACACTGCGAAAATTCTAAACCTCAATAAACTACAGGAAAATGATTGAAGACTTCAATTTTAAAAGTAACATGTTCAGTAAGCATTTGAAGGCAGGGAAGGAAGATTTGTATAAGTAAATAGCTAGAAACTTCAAAATAGAAAATTGATATTTTTTGTAATCTGTGACTTGTTAAATATTCCCAAATATTTCCCAAATAGAGCTGTTAGTACACATGAATTATCATTTATATGGTGTCTGAGCAAAACAGAATCTGAACAAGATATAAAAGTCAACTTTTTAAGAAAGCTTTCCAATACCAATGGTTATTACTTAACAGTTGATCTCAACAAAAGGTTGACAATGCTCAATGTTTTCATGGTACAGCATCTAGCTATCTTTCCAGTCGACTTCCTATCTTGTGATAGTTCTCAAAGCACTTCTTTCTATGGTGTGTAGTTCTGCCTCTGAAAATTAATAAATAGACACAGGACTTCTTCCTATAACAAACATACCCTCTGTGAAACATTTCCAACATGTTTTGTATATAACTCACTTCTTGGGGTGAAATATGAGGGAAATGGTGGCACTTCTACATTCTAATTCCATTATTGCTAAATTTTTATGGAAATTCATATTTTAAATATATATATATTTGGCAGAGGGGGAGGGGAACTGAGGCACTGGATTTATAAAATCATCCCTTTTGTTGCCCTTCCTTGTAACCTTGGATGAATCTCTCTTCTATTACCAAGTTTCCCACTCTTAAAATAGCGATACATATTTATCTTTATAGGAGCATTGAAGGTAAATTCATTGCAGTTTTGTACGCAAAATTCAAAATCAGAATTGGAATATTAATGTCTGTCTAATGCACTAGTGTGTCAAAGGAGGGATGTGTCTTCTGTTACTTTTTCTCTTTTTCCTTCTAGTTGTAGCAGTGCTCAGGAATCCTGGTTAGGTTTGAAGTCTCATGCTCAAAGGAAAAGACCACTCATCTGTTCTTATACTGAAAATTCCTTCTTAGTTCATTTGTAAAGTTCAAAGTCTATGTTTAAAGTACAATTTTTCACCCTTTAACTCACAGGAAATTTTTCCTGAAACTTACTCTGTTTCCGTTCCCTTCATCTCCATACAATGGAGGATGTTGGCTAATACTAATACCTGGTATCTTCCCACAGATGCAGCCTTGGCCTATGGATTTGAGCAGCAGCACAGGTGCTCTTTTCTGTATGCCACTCATGTGATTTGAAAGTTCCATATCTGTGTCAGTTTGGATCACAGACCTTCCTCCCAGACTGCCTCCAATACAGCTGTACCTACACAGGTAGCCCTTCAGAGTCACTGTGCAGCCTGTCAGGTGACAGGGTAAGCTGCAGGGCTGAGGTGCTGTGAGAAACCATTGGGTTAGTCCTCATTATAATTCTGATAATGAAACTAATTATATTTTGATTCCCAAAAGAAACCCCACAATTCTACAAGATTAATTACATTGATTGGAATTTCCGGGGGTTTTTTTCCACCTTCTTTGCATATTCCATTGAAAGATATTCTCTTGATACCTAGAATGTACATAAATTCTTCTTTGGTTAAAAGGCTTTGATCTTTAAAAAGAGGAGTTGAGTGTGAAGACACACACTGCAGTAGTGCCCAGCAGTTGGACATTTCTCTCCAGAAACTGAATTCACAAAGTTGATACAGGCCAGTATCCCAAATAAGCTGTATAAGGAAAAGATAACACTTAAAAATTGATTCACAGCAGACACAGCCCATCATAATTGACAATGAAAACTGTTGGAAGCACCTGGACTAACTAGAAATTGCTGATTGATTTGTTGTAGGTGGCACTTGGAGTCTGAGTCTTCTTCCCATGCCCAGGCAGCCAAGACACGCACTAGCTGTGAGCAATTGCCTCCCTCATTTCTCCCAAAGCATCATAAGAGATGGCAAGGACTAAGTTTTTCATAAGGACTAGATCATTTGCCTGGGACTCTGATCATTGAACTTGATGACCTTTTAACCTGTAGCTCCATATAGCAATGAATTCTCTCTACTTTACACTGTGTTCCTCTTTAAAGCTGTACAAAGGGAGAGCAGGCACAGAAGGGCCATGATCTCTAAGCTACGTTAGAATACTCAACATAGAGAAAAGGGCTGTTCTATAGGTCTGATTTTCTTTCTTTGTACTTTTGCTGAGTGTTTTTCTTGGTTTGGGTTGCGGGGAGAGGGGGGAAAGGGCGTGTTTTGTATATTGTTTTCCTGTAATTCATAGTCTAATGTAAAATGCATAAGTGATCCAGCAAGCCAAAACACAAGGTTGTCCCTTTCTCATGCAGTCACAGCTCTGGTATGTCGTCAGGCTCATGCATGAGTATTCTGTATCTAGTCTCATGAATTTCATATTCTTTGTATCCAATGGCACAGCTTGAACAGAACTGGTGGCTTATTCTCATCATAGAGGGGTAGTTAGGCTGCTTTTCCATGACTTAGGATATTGTAATCAAGCCCCATAAAACTCCCAGCAACATACAATGTCGGCTGCCCTGATTTGTGGCTGAGCATTCTATCTTCTAGGTTGTTATGCTGAAGGGGAGCATTTCTCCATTTTTATGAAAGAAAATGAATGTCAGTGTTGTACTCAACATTGTCTGGTTTTAAATATGTTCAAAATGCAAATTTGGTAAGTAACAAACTCAGCTCCTGGTGACTTGGAGAAATATAGATGTTTAACTTACAAGTCCCAAGTGACAGCACTGCTGACAGACAGCTCCAACCCAGCAGAACCGAGGAAGCTTTGCCATGCAGTGTAACTGTTTAAAGGATTTTGATTCTGGAACTTCTGAAGAATTCATAAAGAATTTTTAAATTGTTCTTTAGGCACAATCCTTTGTCCTGGCTGAGACTAGATATGTAATTTGCCTGACAATGTCTGTCTCACAAGGACAGGTTAGAACTTGCTGCAGATGATACAGACATCTGCTGCTCTTTCTACACATGTACTACGGACAGTGGAATTGTTCCTGCAGTTCCAAACTGCTACTGCTCTTTGACTGTAACTGGTTTCCACAAATACTCACTTTTCTGAGACTTTAGGTCATTGAAGTCTCTGTTTCTGTTGATTTTGTCATATTCCTACCTCCTGTGACATCACACTCCACTCTAATTTATGCATATGACTCTTGTAACATCAAGTATTTTGCTCTAAGTGAAGATGTCTCTCTGTTAGCAGTTACCACACAAAAATATTTATGTGTGTCAAGGTTTAAACCCAGTTGGCAACTAAGTATATGTAGTCTCTTCATCAATCAGACAGAACTTTGAAAGGGTTTTTAGAAAATTATGCCTCTTTGTAACTTGAAAACCAACATTATTTCTCACATATATATCTTTTAGTTGACTGAAATTCAAGAGTGAATGAAGGCAAAGCTCAAAACTGAAAGACCATTAGCTAAAAATCCAGTAAGACACTGATGTATACATAGTTTTTTGTAACAGGCATTTATTATTGCAAGTCTAAAAAAAATATGATAACCCTTTTGATATCCCATAGATTGAGTAAACTTCTTTTTTAAGCAGGAAAGTTATTTTACCTGTGAAAAAGATAGCAAAAATACTTCACAGTTTAATTTTTTTCTTACCAGATTTTAAGAGGAACAGAAATAAACAATGCTACTAGAATTCTTTAAAAAACCCACAACAACACTTTTATTTTGTCTTAGGAGAATTTGGAAAATATTTAATAAATGCAACATTATTTGAAAAGATTTGCTGCTGCTGTTTACAAATGTCATAGGCAATGATACAGAGTTTTGTCTTAAAATATTTTTGTATTCTGCATTAGTCTCATCAGAACACTGCCTTTTATTTTCTTTTTACATGATCCAGGAACTTTCCAGACGGCTGGTCCTTTATTTTGCCATTTGACTTTTTTTCCCCCTAGCCTGATTTCGTACTGGCTTTCACACTGATCGCCGCTAGTATGTCTTTGTTACAGTAAACTGACTGGGTTTATTATAATAAAAAATAAAACACAGCTTGACTTTCAATCTAAATGTGCTGGAAAAGAATATGATACTGTTTAGAGGAGAAAAGGTTGTGAATAGAAAAACAGTACCACTTCAGTTATTTAAACATTTGCTTTTCTGCAGCTTGTCAAACTTTGTGCCAAGTCATAGCTGCTTTACTTTGTTTTGTTAATCCCAGCACCATGTGTCTTGGGCTTTTTTAATAGGGGACCAATCCTGCAGTACTCACTCAATTTTCACTTTCAGTGAGTCTGGATAAGTCCTGTGGGACTACATTTTTTAAAAATTAGGGGGAAAACAACCCCCAAAATATAAAGTTGTAAAGTAGATCTTGGAAATCTGCTTGTGAAGGTTAAAAATGTCCTACAATGTTAAATTGCCTATTAAATAAAATTTAGTAAGCACCTTCTAATGAAAATGGTTTATAATTCTTATCACATTTTAAGAAAATTTCTTTGACCTGAAGGTGTAAGCAGGACTGCATTAAATAGGAAATAATAAATAAAATAATTTAAAATTGATTGTCTAAAGTCAGACTTTGCTCTTTCAGGGAAATTTTTTTGAATAAGAATGTGACAACATAGAATCCTAGTCAGTGCTAAAAATTACAGTTTGATATGTATATTTACCAAAAGCATTTGAATGCGTTATTGTAAGATGCTGTTAAATGATGGTTGTTTTGGCTTCATAATCTGTTTCTGAACTGATATGTGACATGAAAACAGCTCAGACACATTTCTGGATCATCTCTGAGGACTTAGAAAAATTGCCTTAAGTCACACATTGAGTTGTGTTAATTCTGGAAATCCCAGACCTTTATAATCAAAGCTTGAGCAGTCAGGTTTGATGTATCCATCAGGTATATTAAAAACCCTACATATTAGGAAGCTCTTATTAATTCAGGAGAAAAATAATTTTTCAACAGAAATTTGTTTTTTAAAGTAGATATTTATTATTAGAAATGTCTACTTCTATTTTATTAATAATCCAGAGTTAGATCAAATTTTTATCTAGAAATGTTTCCTCTAAGGGGATGTTCTTGGAGGAATTGGACAAACCTTTCTCTGCACGGGGTGTAGTAATAGTCTGAGTTCAAAACAAATGAGTACACAGGGGTCCAGCCTTTGCAAAGGCTATTGAATGAGTTGCTGGTCTCACTCTTTTCTCTCCTCCTAATTCTTAAACACACAGTTGCCAAATATCTAGAATGTACTTGGGAGTCTGCTTCTGAGGTCCCCAAAACAAAGCATGCATTGCAACTGATTGTGAAAAGGGATGAAGATACCTTGAGTGCTCTGCAGCAGCCAATCTTATTTAGCACGTATCTTTTTGTGACCTTATCTCGTCATTGCATGTTATCAAACAAATCGGTACTATGTACAAAAGAAATACAACAGTAATGCAGCTAGCTCAGGTAAGTCAGAGCAGTGATGTGCACAGTGGGTGGGAAATAACATGGAACAGGGAATGCTGCTCCTCTGGATAACAGCAAGAAAGGAGTAGAAGCAGTGACAACTTAAATGCTTTGCTCCCTGAGACTTCTCGTTGGGACTCCGGGTGCATGCAAATGTGGAAATGAAAGATGGACAAGCAAGAGAATAAAAACACTCCAAGGGCACTTAGTGCTTATGAGGGATGCACACTGAATGGAAAAATAATCTCAGTCAGGTTGAATCTGAAAACATAAATCCTATAATGGAGTAAAGCATTTGTGCTCTCAAAAGTTCTCTAAGTTTTAACAACTTCATAAAGCATTTTCATGAAGATTATTACATAAATGTAGTGTTTTCTGTATTTTTTACTTTAATAAATAAAAATGTTAGTGATAGAAAATGACATTTCCTAATGAATTAAATCCTGGAATATGTAACAATGTTAGATGAAAATGAAAAAAATACAAAACAATCAGGAGTAAAGTACTCAATATTGAACAAAGAGTAAAATCATGTAAAAATCTTACAGGGGGAAAAATATCAATTGACTACATGTTCACCCTCTGTCATCTTTAATAATTCTATGAATATTCAGTTTCATTTCATTGCCTATAAACAATTGCTTTTCCATCATCTGAGTAGTACAAATCCTTGAGCAAATCTGAGCAGTAACACAGAACTAACTGGCTTTGTTAACTCAGTACAAGCCCAGAAGCTGCTGTCACTTTCTAATGTTGACAGTCCCAGCTTGTATTCAGCAGCATTTTTGAAGAAAGAGTGCATATTTTCCCTCTAGTTATTATTATGTCCTCAGATGGTTGCCTGAAAAACGGTTTTTCGCTGTCATAGATTAAAGTGCTAATACAAAGAGCTTTAAAACTGAAAAAAAAGTCCTATGCCTTTCGAATATACTATTTTCAGATTATTTCTTTGTTTCTCATTCAAATACAATTTTCCAATAAACCATAGTGCTGGTTAATATTAGACTTAAAACCAGTCTTTTTTTTCCATTTAATTTGAGTTAAATGACATCACTTCTAGTCTAGGTCCTTATCTTTGACCCTCTGCCACTTTGAATTGAAACATGTACTCACTGTTCTTGCTGTTCCTTACCCTTTAATCTAGAGAGAATGACCATGGCAGACCACAGGGCGTCATGGTGCTTGACAGCTATAGTTGTTGGGTAAGTGTAACTCTGGGTTTGTTCAGCTGGACTCAGTTCAGCTCACAAAGTATGAGACTGGTGGTAGACTCATTTACCACTGTACCTCACAGTTAGCTAAGAGTACTGGAAAACATTTAAACACGACACCCCAAACCCTAGTTTTGTCCACAGGCGGCAATACTGTACCAAAAATGCACAATTACATGAATCACAGGGACAGAAAACCGGCAACAGGATGTTGTTGTTTGCTGTTCCACCTGCACATTTCAAGACCAAAAGCAGCACAAATTCTACCCTAAGCACATGCCATAGCATTGCAGAAGACAAACAGCTTACTAAGCTACAATAGTGCCTTCACACAGCAAGTTTTAAGGAAAGGTAGTCCAGGTATTGACAGACTTTTCTTTCGGAAGGTTAAGCTGAGAATCGTGTGTGTCCACGTGTGAAAAATATTTCCTCTACTTCATCAACACTAACTGAGCAGGATGTGATCCCACTGTGGGACTGTGGAAGTAGAAGCAGGATTTAAAATGCTGCTTGGGCTTTTGGGAAGAGCTGGCATCTGAGTCAGTAAATATCAGAAAAAGCCTGTGTGGGTCCTAAGTGGTTCCAGGAGGCTCTTGAGAAATTACTAGGATACCTGTCAAGGAGGTCCCCTAGTTCCTCTAGTTCCTGGTGTGAGTTAGGGGTGCTTGTTCTTGCACTTAACTTGTCCCAGACTTCAGAGAACAATAATATGACAAACAGATAAATATATATAAAGTGATCTTACTGTGTTGTAGCTGTCAGTACTCAGGATATTAATTAATCACTGAATGCTCTTGAAAGTAAAGATGTCATGGGAATATAGAAGTCTGCTAATAAAATGTCCACGAATACACATATATATATGTATAACTAATGTTTAAGGTGGTTTTAAGGCTTAGTGTAATTTTCAAAATCTCATCAGTAGTGGCCTAACTGATTTTATAATAAAATTATATGTCTTTGAGTTAACCTTGATGTCCAGGAATTAACTTTTCACTTATGCTTTCCATTTTGCATGCTGAATAGTCAAAAACAGTTCTTTGATTTATTGAGAGAAAATGTAGTTTGCTTTACAGAAGTCATCCTTCCTCTCCAAACATTTGAACTTGTAAGTCCTGTACACTTCCCAGCTTTGGAATTCTTAAAGTAAAGAACATGTGAGAGTATTAAGGAAAAATCTTATAACATTTAAATAATATTTGAAGGTTTTTCTTTCAAAAATGCCCTTTCCTCCTTTGTGGAGCTATAAAAAATTTCCATTTGTTATTTAACTATTTAAAAACTCACTCTACGATGTGGTTTCTGAATGAGACTATAATCCAAAAAAATGTAGTTTCTCATCTCTCTATACATCCTGTCCTTTACCAAAGATGTGGTGACAAACTGTTTAGATTTCTCTTCTGCTATGAGTTATATTTTAATAATTTTAGAAAGTAATTACCTGGAAAACATGTGTGTGTTTGTGTGTGTATGGACATTTTTTAACTTTTCAGAATATGTTTATTATATCAGAATAAAAGAACTAAACCATTATAAGAGTAACAGATTTTTTAAATTGTTTATATTATCCTTAAATTTAGATCAGATTTAGGTTTCACAATGCCTTAAATTGAGTAAAGGGATATTAATATCCCTGATCTTCCTAAAACGTCAAATAATAGGAAAAAACATGACCAAGTCAATGCTTAGAAGTTGGTATCTGAATCAATGTATTAATCAGCCTCACTTTTTGAAGCTGGATTTCCTTCAACAGTTATTTGACAAATCCTATTAATTAAGTTAGATTTGAAAATCTGTGGCATGTGGTGAGAACAAGCCATATGCTGAGATAAACTGAACTGGAGTACATCTAGGTTAGCTGAAGTATGTGTGATGTTGGAAAGTGGTATTTCATTGAATTAAAACAGCATAGGAGTCAGTAAAAGCTAGTATATTGGTAGTAATTATCTATTTGATACTTAGACTTGTGGGTCATTATAGGCATAGAGAAATACCCTTTATTGAAGAGATTACTTTATGTTCTTAGTTCATGGATTCAGCATCACCTATACACTGCTTTGACACTTACTCAGATCTCTACTTGTCCTAATGCTTTAATCATACAGTAAAATCTCAGCAGCAACAACAAAAAATTTCGATCTCAGTAGCAACAATGCAAAATTTTGACAGAAAATCAGCCTGCACACTACCTCTAAAAACTTTTCCAGTCCTTTTAAGGACTGACCTTCAGATAACCACTTTTATTTTAGTGCAACTTTATGAAATAAGAATTACAGTTTTTCCAGTTTTCTGTTAGGTATCATTTTTGTGGCTGATGCTTTTATTCCTCATGAATTTTCCTCTTGTGTGACAAAAATCCATTATTCATTGACCAAGTCTATACCTGCCTCAATCTACCTGGGGAACAGAAGAAGCCCTTGACATAAAAGTAAATAATAAATTTAAAAAAATTAAAAGCTCTTTAAAATTTCCTGGCCTAGATATTCATGTTAGTAATGTTTTGCAGAGATAAAAAAAGGTTAATTTTTTTTGTCTTCTTTTAATACCTGATTTTTCTACTCAATCTTTCATTATCCTAGGGTGTATACTATTTTTCACCAGTTTACTGCTGCTATTTTTCTGTCTGTTAGTTGAATTTCTAAACATATCCTATCCATAGTAATCATAGTTCTATTATGTTACTAGCACTGATACTGTTGTTTTTCCTAGTGCCTACATCCTTTCATAATTGCTGTTGTGCTCTAACACACGTCAAAGATAATATGATTTTAACCTGGTGAATTAAAAATTAATTTATTAGAGCTCTATGGTTTTATATTGACATTAAACAATACTACAGTGATTCTGCGAGAGAGTAGATGTTTCCTTCTCCTCCACACACCCTTCCAAAAAATGCAAAGCATATTTATTTCCTTCAGCCTCTCAAACAGGAGGAGAAATGCCACACAAGGGGAACGTGGGCATGGCCAGGCCCACAGCCCTGCAGTCCTGGGGGATGGTGCCTCTCACAAACCCTGTAGACTTTGGCACCACCTGAAGGGCTTGCAAGATACAATCTGCTGTTAATGGGTAAAACACTAAATGATATGCTGAGATTCTGCTGTATAATTTGGCTTTTTTAATTTTTGAATGTGGGTTTTTGAAGGAGCACACAGTAGCACATTCAATAAAGTTCAACTACTTTTCAATTACTATTCAATTACTATTAAGTACACATATGGTGTTAGCTGGTCTTTTACAGTGTGTTTGTACTGTTCCAGCTTTGGTTGTGTAATTTTAGTTTGTAGATAGAGCACAGGACACCTGCATTCACCTCTATACATTTTTATGTATCTAGATAGGGATTATATTTACACTAGAAAATCCATTTTGTTACAGATTAAGATTTTGAACATAATAGGATATCTGTTTCTCTGGTGATGGGATACTCTGTTTCAGTGGTAACTGATGACTGCGTAATGCACTGTTGATAGAAATGGAGATATATGCAATAAGAAATAGTGTTTATTACAGAAACAGGAGACAAGAGACGGAAATATATATCAGATCCTTCTAGTTAGCTCCACCAAAGGGAAGGCTTGTCTTATTGGGTAGTTTTCATTCTGTGCTTCATTTAGAGCAATAATTCATATCCAAGTAATGTCATGATAAGAAGGGCGTAAGACCAGAGCATAAATAGTGTCATGGGTAATAGAATTGCTGCAGTTCCCTGAAATCTGTTACAAAGCCTCATGTGTCTTACTTGTAGTTCAGTTTCTTGGTTTCATTCTGTTTTCTGATTTGCTTAAATTCATCCCTTAACTCTTAATATTTAGTACTTACTGAATGGTTTTCTTCCTTAATATTTGTATTCTTCCTGGTCTACTCCTTGTCATCATAAAACCTTATAATAATACCATAATTATTGGTGAATAACATTTATTAGGGTTGAAATCTGTCCTATTAATTCTGTTAAGCCTCATTCAAATTTGCCAGATCTTTCTGAACTTAAATAGACTAAAGGGAGTGAAATTTCTATATGATCTAAACTAACATTTTTGTAATGATTTTGATGCCACTTGTATTGCAAGTAGTGGAAACTATAACTACTTCCAAAAAAGAGTAGAGTAACCTTTTAGGATTTGGAGGGTTTTTGGCAGAGTTGTTTCATTGGTTGTGAGTGTGTTTGGGGGTTTTTTAATGGCTAAAGTAATTGCAATTTCGGCACCTAAGAAAGAGGAAATAATATTCCTGAAATTTCCCAAAGCAGAAGATTCAGAGCCAGGTCACTACACCTGATATTTATGACACTCTTCTGCATGAGGTGTAAAGTGAAAACCTGTCTCTGAGCAAGACTATAAATCCATGGTTTCTTCATCCATCTCCAGGCCTTTGTGTCTGTTCAGTCAATGGTGTTTAATTTCAGAACTTTTTAGTCAATTAGAAGTCTTGTCAAGGGGAAATCTAATATATTTAAAATACAGTAGTAATACTTTTGTAAGGTAACTATAAGTAGCTTTTTGTACTGAGATAAGCAGGATATGTTGTGTTTCAAACTTTCACTTTTTTAGATGAAAATGAGATAGGAAGGAGGGATAGATGTTACTAAAAGGCCAGTTGCAGAACTCTTTCCTACCCAGTAAGTTAGAGCTCCAGTTGCTGCAAGCCGAGTGTGTTTGAACAATGGCTGAAAAGTTTAGTGGACCTTTAGTTATTACATTCTGGCCATGCTTAATTTGTCAAAAATTAATCATATGTTTGATTACATATCGAAATACATGAAAGGTCCTCCCTGTAATGTAACTCTTATAATCACCATGCCAAGACACAACACAGTAACTCATGCTAGAGGAGCTCAACTTCCTTACCAAAGTTAAGTTTTGGGATCCTGTTCAATGGGATTCCTATTTTGATTTTCAGAAAGCAATAGACTGTATTTGCAGGTTTATGTCAGGGTTCTTTTACGTTGCCTGAGGTACTGAGGTGCTGTCACCATGCTGAAACACTAGCTAAGCAATTGCTTCCTCTGCCAAGTATGTGGTTAGTGTTCATCTGTAATAAGAAGTATATCAAGCAAATTTATCTTATGAAATTTGGTATTTCTGCAAACTAGTCATTTGCAAAGAACACGCTCTCATAATCCCTACTACACAAAACCTTATATAAGGAGAAGAATATATAGTTATGTGCTGGGAACCTAATGACACAGAGAAAGGATTTCCTGTGGAACAGATGGCACTTGTAGTATTTGCCAAACTGTTCATCTAAACCAGCATTGTCTGGGCCCTAATGCCCTCAGGCAAGGATCTGTCCCAGTTGTGGAGAGGCACCATGCAATCCTGACAGATGGCCATGTGTTGAGGCAGCCCAAAGACCATGTACATGTACCAAGGGTGGGTGCTGAGAGATGAAGCTCACAGTGGAGAATATTCAGTAGACTTGTGATAATGGGGTGTTCTACTCTGAACAACATCAAATGGAAAGAATGAAGGCACACGAGAACTTAAAGGAAATTTAAGGAAGAAAACAATAGTCTCATAGCCCTTCACCCAGATTCATTCATAGATCAGTAGCTGACAGAAACCTGATTTGTTGACTGCAATCAGCTTAAAGGGGGTCTAAAATTTAGTCCATCGTTCTGCAGTGAGTTGAATGAGTGACAGTAAGAAATACATTTAGAATTATACATTTCCATCTTTTGAAAAGGAAAAATTTGAATAACCTAGTGGTTGTTACATTAGTGTTTAGTGTTTCTTTTCATCGTTATATATAAATCTGAATAAAATCTTAATGAGGCCTGCTTAAGGTTTTAAATCTGAAGGATATGAAATACAGTTCAAATAGCAAGGACTTTTCAGATCAAGAGTTCGATCAAGGCTCTTTCTGTATTAAGAGTGTGGTTCCACGCTTCCATCAGCTGGAGATACCCCTGGAAAGAAGCAGGAGTCTCACTTGACTTCAAAAGCTGAATTTTAATCCAGTTTATGGTTGCTTTGCACAAGAGTTTTGCTCTTCTATTCAGGTGGGAAAACCACATACATTTGATAATAAAGATTTCACAGTTGTAAATAAAAGCACAGAATAAAAGAATATCAAAACACAGAAGTGACAGAAGTGATTTAATAAGAAACATGGTAACGGATTGCAATGAGAAAAAAGAGTGAGATGAAAAACCTAATGGAGGGAATTTATATGTTTAAAATACTTATATGTTTAAATTTGAAGCCTTGAAAGTAGCTGCTCTTAGCATTAGTTTTAAAGTGGGAGGAGCGAGGGGGGTACCATCCCAAGAGCTGAGAATCTTCAAACTGTGGGAAGTCTTTAGACTTGGTCTTATCTACCCTGCCATGTCCCAGCAGTCAGTGAGGATATGAGTAAGGGCTATAGAAGCTTCTATTGCAAGCAGGTAGGAATCACATCAACTGACTTTGGAGCTGCTTTCGACAATTGTCCCATGGTTTGAATTCTAGCCCATTTTGTGTACAGCTGCAATCAGCCCACTTCTGCTTTTAAAAACTCTCCCTTTACCCAGCTGTATTGTCACTGAAATCCAGGGTGTTGCATCAGTGTGAAATCCCTGTGTTGTAAGGAGAATTGATCATGTGATTGGTTTTGCAGTCATTAATTAATAATGAATATTTACAGTGAATTTCATTTGCAGCTGTCATAGTATGTAGATAAAACTATTTTTCTTTATTTAAAAAGCTATGATACTGCAACATATCTGCAATGCTATCTGTTCTTTAACTCTAGTGTTTACACCTCTGAACTAGACACATAGCTACCAGCACGTGTATGTGAGAGAAAGCGGAATGTATCTGCAGCTGAAAAAACAAAATGAGGACTTCATCTGGATAGGGTTAGGGCTTAATACAAAACACTACTGAAAATCTGAAAGTTCTGTTCAAACAGGTGGGTGGATAATGTATTTGATTTACCAGCTTCATGTCCGGTGTGTCTGTATGGAGACCTGTGCAAATGTAACAGGGTTGGAATGTCTCTCTGGGGGAGGGAATGAGTAATTGTGTGAGGTGTGAAGAAGCAGGAGGAGATGGCCGGGGAGAGGACCAAACAAGTATCTCATCTTTGGGTTTTTTGCTCTGTCCTGTGTTTAATTCAAGTTACAGTTGGAAACTTCCTTCTGAACATGAGGAGAAACTTCTTTACCGTGGAGGTGACAGAGCACTGGAACAGGCTGCCTGGAGAAGCTGTGGAATCTCCCTCAAAACCCACCTGGACACAATCCTGTGCAATCTGTCCTGTGTGAACCTGTTGTAGCTCCAGAGGTCCCTTTGAAGTCCAGCTTTTCTGTGATTCCGCTTCAGGATATATTTTATATATGCTTACACACAGACCTTTTTTAAGTCTATGGGTCTCACAGAACTACTGCATCTTTAACATTTTAATCCCAACACAGTAGTAGGCTTTTATGTAGCAGCTTTATCCCAGCACCTTTCAGAAATTCTCATGCCATTTCTCTGAAATAGGACTCAGCTTCCTGGAGAGTGAAGATCTGAAGTCACACAGGCTGTGTCTAAGTTGTATGGCATGAATGCTCCGTAGGCACTTGTCCATCCAACCACAACTGGGAATGTGCCACAGCTCCCTTCTAGTGTATGTACCTGGATTTCCCTAGTTCTCACACCTGACCTGGGACTGATTTGAGTCAGAGCATCCACATAAAATCAAGATTAGGAAGCATTTCTGGACTCCAAGTATAGACATAATTGTGCAAATGCGAGTTAGGTCTGAGTCTAGAGTTCATTTCTTTGTTCTATTCACTTTGCCATATACTTGCCAGAAACTAATGGTTTTGCTATGAGGAATTTGTAATTATAGTCTTCACTTCTCATCCTTTTAAAGCAATGACAAATTTACTATTGATAGAAGTAAGATGAGGATCAGATACATACATATAGGACAAGATTCCATTTAATTATCCACAGCACTCTTTTTATCATACTTGCCAAAATGTTGCCTGATGAAATCCTTAGAAAAAAATACTCAACTTCAAACTACTGACTTAGGTTACAAAACCTTTCAATTTTTAATAGGATACTGGAAAAATCTAACAACTCCAAAAGGGAAAACCTCTGGGTGAATAAAACTTCATATTTGTTTTTGGATAGTTGGCAAAGAAAATAACCAATGTTTTATTTACTTTCGGATAACATACATAGTACCTTACCAGCAAGTACTGAAACAGCCCTGACTGCTGAAAGGTCAGGAAAGTGAAACCACAGAAAGGTAATGGCCAAAATTTTTAAGATGTGCTTCAAAGACTTTTAAGCATCCTTTGTGATGATTTTCCTTCTTTTCTTTGCACTTAATTTTTTTCTATCTTAAAAAGGAAACTAAGCAAAATAATACAATATGAAGAAGAAATTCTAGACTCTATAGAACAGGCTTAGTATTATTGTAATGATTGCATTGATAGACTACTTCAGGCATATAGATTTTGCTAGTTATATTTGTGAAAATTAAGGTAATTACGTGCATTATTCAGTTACCTGGTCATTAGTATTTGCAGGTGTAATATGTAGATTTAGAAGATTGGAATTAAATATTAATAGACTAAATAATGTACCATCAACCTGCTTGTAACATTGATGAGCACTTCAGACAGGTAATTTTGTAGCTTGTGTTAGTAGTACTCAGAGTTCTTAAAAACAAAACTTGTTTGGTGTGCTGTTAGACTACATCTTCTTTTATGTCTTTCATATGTCAGTCTTGAATAAGATTTTAATCTGATTATACTTCTTATAGTTTGTTTCTCTTCGTCTTCTTTCCTAATATCTCTCTTTCACATAATTTTTTTCATCTCCCTTGTTTCATACTTCACCATTTTCTTTCACTACACTTCTCTATCCCAGAATCTCAGTGCTTTCTTCTGTTTTTCCTGTGATGACTGTTCTTTTACGTATACTTTTTACTCAGCCAGTTTTGTCCTCTGCTCTATCTATCCTCTCTAGAGCCTTCATCTTCTCTTGCTATATCCTGAAACATTTTGGCTGAAAATTGCTGATTGGTGAAACCCACAAATTCCCCCTAATCCTCACAGAGACTGGATGAGAATTGTAGTGCTCCTAGGTCACACAGCTCCAGTAGAATTACTTGATCTCTGATTTAAAGACTAAAAGTCTTGTAAAGCTCTGAATTCCCTTAGTCAAAAACTGGTCCAAGTATAAGTTCTGCCTGCTGAAAAAGCTTTTTTTTTAGGCAAGTATCACTTGGACAATCAGGTGTGCACATTTATACTGACAAACAATTTTTAGTGGTTTGTATACTCACATTTGTCCTTGAGTCTTGGTTGTCTATCAGCCTCAGTGTGTCTCTATTGCTTCACTCATATTCTTTTTTGCAACAGATCAGTCAGTTCCTCAAGGCAAAACCCTGGAGCAGTTCTGGTGCTGCTCTGTTCCCCACAGGCAGTACAGATGAGACAGCACACCGTGTAACATCAGGCCATACCTCAGAATATGCAGTGTATGTGCTTGACACCATGCTATAGAAACACCTCTCTCACAGGACATGACATAGCTCACTGCTATCTTAAGTAGACTACAGACTAAGAATATCTAAAATCCACACTTGTGTCCCACGGGCCTCCACTGTCCCAGTAGAAATGCAATCAGTCCACTCTGGACGTCACTGATACTGATCAGTGTGGACACAAGTTGTGCAACACATCTTAGGTCTATTATTTTCTGCCTGCAGCAAAATATTTCAGTGATTCTATGTAATGCACGCAGCATCCTTATGGTCTGAAGTAATGTGCAGGATTTATTAGGACAGAGCCCCACAGCATGCAGATAGGGTGGAAGAGCCCAGTAACCTCTATTCTGAGGGTTGTCAAAGCTTCCAGAGTCCCTGCTATGAACCTGGGACCTAGAATCTGAAAGGTCTGGGACAAGATATGGAAGTTGTGGGGTTTGCAGCCAGAGGCAGTTAACATGAGAGTGTTGTCTGGAATGGCAGAGTAGGAGAGCATGAGTAAATGCCAAGTTACTTCAATATGGTTCTGGTGGTGCCTTTGCCACTGCTACAGGGATGAATAAGACAAATACTAACTTAAAATTTATAGAGTTGAAAAATCTATTGAATCATGTAAACATCACATTTCATTCTTTCCAAGATTTTTTTTTCCAGAATTCCAAGTGTCTTTCAAATTCATCTGGACTGATACCAAATTTTAATGAACAATATTTCCCACCAACTGCACATTCTACTGTATTTCAGACAGTTTTTTTCCTGTAATTTTTCATCTCCACAACACAAATCAAAAATGTGAAAATGCAGCAATTCCTGTCTACAAATGGTGAACTGCAATGAAGTTACATCTCTTGCACAGTAATTCTCTGTATTGTACTTTGTGCTTCTTTAGCTTGATACAATATCTCTAAGGTCAATGGATACTGTCTCAGCGAATTCAGTATTCACTGATGTAGGCCCCAAGTTATCCTCTCACCTGGAAACAGCGAGAATACACTATGTTGTTGAAAATAAAATGGCAATGTTATCAGTGCTTTTAGTAATAATGTGCATCTCTGTAGAAAAATAAATTTCTATTATTCTTGCCAGGTCTGTTTTAATGACTATACACTGTGTTACCTGAATAGGCTGGTGATGGAGGATTTTTTTAACACAGACCATTAAAATTGTTTAATTAAGAGATTAATTTGTCATTTTACACATAGCTAATGCATGATGTAATAAAAAAGATACTTATTTTGATGAGAATCCAATTAATAGACTAATAAATAGACTGTAAGAACATCCTACTTTTTGCTTCATTTTTTTTTCTGATAGTTTATTAAAGAACTAGACGCATTATTTTTTTCATGAAAGTGTGACTATCTGGGCAGCAGATATTCCCCTTGAATTTAGCCTCTATATTGTTCTGATTTTATTATACTATTTTTTAATAACTATAAAATATGTGAGCCCTCTTGTGGCCAAAATCTCTTCTATATATCTTATGAAATCATGAAAATCTGTGTCCTGTTGAAGTAAGTTCCTCAAAATACCTACAGAACACTGAGTGCAATTTGTTAAGTTAGTGCTTCTAATGTCAGTTCTCTTTCATTTTTGATAGCAATTAAATCCATTTAATTTTTCTTCACATATTTCTTAATTTATGTTTGTAGCTAAAATTCCTCTGAAGTTCTGGTTTTGTAATTGCACACAAACACAGCACAGAACTCCAAGATTTTGAATAACTGTAAATCCTGGTTTAATTGCCATGAAAGGGGCTAACTAATGTAAAATCAGTTTTGTGAAGATCTTTTTTCACTTTAAAATCTTCATATATATCAGTTATTTCAGTCATATAGGACCAAATGTGACCATCAGTCAGAGCTGTCTTTTAGTTGTTCATGAACTGGAGCTGAACTCTATGGTGATTTTGAGATGGAAGAAACTGTATCTCATTGCCACTTATCACTCTTCCCTCAGGAATTCAAGGGAGAATATTCCAAATCATCCAAACTACATATTCTTATTTAGGAAAAGTTCTTACCACATGACATATTTTTCATATATTTTTCAATGTTTTTCATATTTTTGAGAGGATTTTTGCTTCCCTTAGTTAAAAAGACCTGTTTGTGAAGTGTAATACCTTTCCCTGCAAAGAAAGAGGAAAAATTTTACAGCTGTTCAAATTAACTCATGAACTGGGCCTTGAGAAATTAGGTAGCAATTTTCATTGATTAGATAAAATATCAGCACTCTGTGGTTAAAGTTATAGTCAATTTACAGCCAGGAAAGGGATGGTATTTTAAAGTCAAAGTGTGTATTCTACTCCTCACAGATTTTTCCACTGTGTAAAGTCTGTTACTCTACTCATATATTTAATGTAATACAATAATGGCATTTTAAGGTATTTATGTCCCATGGATTGCTGAACAGTTAACTGATTATTTGTTCTAATTCTGCTGATCAGTAGTGTTTGCTTAGTCATTTCTCCTGAGGCCCAAAAAGATACCAAAAATGTACATTTTGCTGTAACTATTTTAAAGTTGTGTTGGAGAATATTGGTTGTGATACCTTAATCTTCTTCTGTATCACAGTGTTTGCTGTGCTTGTGTAAAATTAGTTATTTATGGTGCATATATATATATGTTAAAGAAATGCAAGTTCTCAATATATCTATTTGTATTTTTCTGGTTTATTCTGGTAATTTATTTTTGTTTTCTGAAATTTTTATTTGGTTTTGTTTCATGGAATCAGATTAAAACCTGGAGTGTATTTGTTAATTCTTATCCTGTTACCCTGTATCTATTTTTTCTTTAAAAATGTAACATACGTTCATACATCAAAAAAGATGCCACATTCATAAATGTACCTGGTGTGCATCAATATAATGCATTCTAATCATTACATCCTTGTATATATTCTCAGGGAACTCTTCACAAAGAGTCTGTGGAATGAACCGAACTTAAAACTTCTGGTGCCTGATACCCTATAGAAACTATATGCACAGAAGAAATGCAGGAGTCTGTATAAAATATGTCAGAGAAGAGACAAAGATTTGTGAATTTAGTGAGGAGGAGGAAAAGACAAACCTCACACTCACTGATGGTGAAATCAAGTAAGTTTCTCATTTTCAAAAATTGAATGAATGTAAATAGTAATTGGACAGAATAATGCAAAATAATTCATAAGATTATTACACATTGATTTCTTTCAATAACAGAAATTCAGCTGCAAAGGTTTTTGACCAGCCTTCAGTGTTGTTTTAAATGGAAGCATCACCTCAGATTAGCCACTGATGGCAAAAGTGCTCTGAAACTTGAATTCAGCTGATTAACAGTCATATGAGATAGGTTGAGGCCACCCAGAACTAAGATGCTCCATCTGTATTTAAGAGTCTCTTATATTTACAATTCTCAAGAGAATATAATTCAAATATCCATTTCTTTACAGATATTTTGGGAATTCCATTTCAGCATGTTTTTAATTATGTATTGTAATTCTTAAGAATGACATTGGGCTAATGCAGGTTAATTTAATGTGAATCCGCATGTGATAAGGATGAGATGTTTCTTGGGAAAAGCTGCAATGCCAGTTATTAAGCATTTAAATGTATGTCTCTCAGTCAGGCAGCAAGTAAAAACAAAACAACTAGTTTCTTTTATTTAATGTTTCATTTATATCATAAGAAACCTTTCTAATACAACAAGACATAGAAGCCAGCTCATGCCATATGACAGCAAAACTTATGAAATATTAAGTCCAATAAGGGCAGATTGTCAAAGCTGGGTATACTCAGCTGTGTGCAGTACAGTTACGTGTCCTAATTTGTGCATACAAATAACCCAGCAATTGTGCCTTGGCTGGGTAAACATGACATCCTTCTGTGGTGTATGAATGAATCATACTATCATAGAATGGTTTGGGTTGTAAGAGACCTTAAAAACCATCTAGCTCCAACTACCTTGTCATGGGCAGGGACACCTTCCACTACACCAGGTTGCTCAAAGCCCCATCCAACCTGGACTTGAACACTTTCAGGGATGGGACATCCACGGATTCTCCACAGAACCTGTTCGAGTGCCTTACCACCTTCTGAGTAAAGAATTTCTTCCCAATACCTAATCTACATCTCCTCTCTTTTAGTTTAAAACCATTCCTTCCTTTTCCTATCAGTATCTGCCTGTGTTAAAACTTACTCTCCCTCTTTTTTAAAGTTCCCTCTATGTACTTGAAAGGTCACAATGAAGTCTCCTCAGAGCCTTCTCTTCTCCAGGCTGAACAACCCCAACTCTCTCAGCCAGTCTTCATAGAAGAGATGTTCCAACTCATTGATCATCTTTGTGGTCTTCCACTAGACCTGCTCTAACAAGTCCACATTTTTCTCATGCTGAGGACTCCAGACCTGGATGCAGAACTCCAGGCTGGGCTTCACAATGAGACATAATGATAACTCTTTTGTCCAGTTTGTTAATTCAGACCCGAACTGTAGGTTGCCACCTGATAGAAGGTGGAGAGATCAGGAACTATGAGGTTTGGCATGTTGCTTGCTCTGTCAGCTACTCACATTTCAATCCTAGCACAGTAGAGTTAGAGATTTGCACAACGGAAGATTATTTTAAAAGGGGAGTTTCTTAATGACTCATTGCAAACATAAATGGAATTTCCCATTTCTCTACAATATGAATCATTACCTGCATGTATTCTATGTTATTGTTTATTTCTTAAATATTTAACATATTCAAACTTTCTGAGGTTTTTTTTTCAAATGTATGCAGTAACAAGTATTTGTGAAAAACATGCCAGCTTCTGGTTTAGAAAAAGTAGCTGTAATTGTATAACCATCTTTAAATTATTGAATTGAATACAATTAGGTTCTGAAGCAAGATGATAGAAATGTGCCTTAGTCATGTAATAAAAATTACCAGTCAGAAATATAGGTACATGTAGGTATAGATTTAGATTATATAGATATAGATATAGATAGAATTAATTCCTTTTCTAATTCTAATATTTCTAATTCTAATACCACAATGAAAACATGTATTTGAAGAACATTATGAAAACATTTTAACCTCTATGTAACATCTCTTCAGTATCTCTCTCTTTTGAAAATGTAAGGCACAACAACCCTTAAGCACAACACTTACTACATCTCTCAGAATGCTAGTTAGGATTTTTGTTTTGACATACAGTGCCACAGTTTCTCTACTCAAGCTTTATGATTCCTTCTCCAACAAGATGTTTAAAAACATTTGCTTAATATCAAGCATGTGAGTAACACACACCTTTAGTCCAGTGTCTATTCTTATAACTAAAACCAAATATGCACTTTTAAGTGTTTTGTTTTAATTCTTTGCATGTGCATTTCTCACTGACATTATAAATGTAGAGAACTTCTACCTATTCTACATTTGTATCTCTAAGTGCGTAAATATATTTTAAACGTTTCTCTTTTGTTTTGTTATACACTTTAACCAGTCTAAGGCTTTTCTTTGGGCATTGGTCTACTCCTTGTGTTCTGTTTCTGTAACTCTTCTTCAGTCCTTTTTTCTGATTCTATATGTAAATGCCATGGCATAGTTATGGTGGTTTTTAAAGAGAACAGGGGGAGTTACATTCAAAAGGACTTGAATATATTGCATTTGGTGGCATTCATGCTGTTGGTGACTACTTTATCTAGAATCTTTACACAGAATCTAAGCAAAGGGAAGACCTTGGGGAGCAATGAAGAGTACTTTGATTATACATTTTAAAATGAAGAATGGTTGTCTAAGAGACACGAATTTGTTATTCGGGACATGGGATCAGAAGGCTTGCAGGCAGGCTTTAAGAGAACATTTTATTTTGACTAGCTAATAATGGATGAGTGTTTATGACTCATTGTGTATGAGGTGGTTTCTGTTCATGATACACAAATCAAAGTCTGATTGCTTTGGAGACTGGAGGTTTCACACTATTTTCCTTTACTATGCAAACACTATCTAACAAATGCATAAGCCTTGCAAATGTCTACTAAGCAGGAACTTGTCCATTTAGACACTATTACTAACATATCCTGGTCATTGCTAATGTTTCTAGGAATTTGAGCCAAAGGTTGCACCATTTCTTTCTCTCAACTGTGTGAAAGAACTTCTTCCTTTTCTCCTTTCTTCAAGCTCTAATACATTCAGCAATCTACTAGTCTTTTGTGACTGATCTGGAGAGAGAGAGGTTCTTGACTGGCCATTACCTTCTTTCTACCACCATAACCACAGTCATTTCCACCTGAGTTTTTCACAGATGATGAACAGAAGAAAACCAGGCATAACACAGCCTGTGATTCTTTGGTTTCCCAAGTGCAATTTGTGATTCCATCCCATATACAGGTGCCAGCTGTCATTTCGCAGTCTTCACAGTCTTTTACTTACGAAAATATGAGGGGAAGAGGGAAGCTACAGGGCTTCAAACAAGCACATAGAAACATAAAATGCAAATGCATTTCAATATGATCAAAAATGCATGGAAAATGTTCTCCATTCTGTCTTAGCTAGCCGGAACCATATTTCAGATTACAGAATGGTAATATGGTCTTGTTTCAATTCTTCAAACCTATCACTCTGACTGAATATTAGATGAACTAAGAAAAATGTTTGGATTTGGTTGTGGGGTTTTTGTTTTGGTTTTGGTTTTGATCATTTTTCAATACTGAAAGGTGATCAGCTAAATTGTGACTGTTAAAGTAAAAGGAAACTACACTTTTAACAACAAGGTTGTCAGGTTTTGCTAGTGGTTTGAAAGAATTGTTGCTACCTTCACTGAGGCAACATGGAGCACAAAGGAAAAAAAAAGATGATTGAGAATACTCTTTATTTCTGAAATGCTTCAGCAGTTGTTTCCTTAACAAGCTTGCCTGGTACATAGTTGTATTATATTTTGTTTACAGCACTTTTGAAAGGAAAAAGAAGAGGTATTAGTTAGCCAAAGAAGAATATTCACTGCATCATCAGTTTAACTGAAAGGAAAATATTCCCTGAACTACAGAAAATTATTAGAAACAAATTAATTATTATCTTCATTTAAAGCAATCCTAACCCTGATATTTATAAATGATTGAAAAATAGTTACAGTAAATTCACTGGGTCATGTATGTGAAGGGCTGTGTAACTGTGACTCAACCAAAGACTCCTCCAACACATAGTAATGTTCTGGCTTCTGCACAGGTTTGATATCATTCTCATGAGCAGTTGATTAGGTTGTGGAGTGCAATGTCTGTATGCATGATTGAAACTATTCAGAAATAATTGATCTAATTACCAGTGCTATATAATATCACTCCAGTTATAGACCTGTACCACTGGCTCATGTCTGCCCTACAGTTTCCCCTCAAAGAGGATATGGGATATTCTGAAGGAATCCTTGATATTTTCAGTGACTCTTCTGGCCCACAAAGTCTTTTCTTAGCTGCTGACAAACTGTGTTGAACTTTCTGTAGTAACCAAGCTCATATCCAAGCAGATTATTGGAAGGCATCCAATCTATTTGAACATGTGGATTTTCTGGTTTGTACCCCTACACCTTCTCATCATGGGTGGTGGAATGAAAAAGACACAAAAGCTACTGAGAAAATTAACCATTTTTAAAGAAGAAAAAACTCTATCTTTCACCAATCTCTCCTGTCTTCCCATGTTTGAGTATTGGCTTATCTAGCACTTATCACAAGACAGACTTCAAAATGCTTTGCCTTTCCTCTCTCATGGGATTATTGCCACAGGTTTTTTGTGAAGACTTTGAACATTTGGCTATCATGGTATGTATGGGCAGAATTCAAGTGCTCCAAGTGGTTTCTTTGCAATATGCCTCCTTTCTGTCTATGCTGGTATCTTCATACATGAAGCTGCCAGACTCCTTTTTCAATATTGATTGCACGAGCTTTCTCTGAGTATACAGAATTTTAGGTGGTGCACTGCTGGGAGTCACAAACCAGATGAATGTATACATAAGCACAGACCAAAAGAAGGAAGTTATCAGGAACTGTTTGTCTTCAGATTAATTTTTTTTTGTTTCTGTGTGCAGGTCTCTATGGTTCCATCTGCCCTCCTACCTCACCTCCTCTATCCTCTGAAGACTTTTCAACTATAAAAGTCCAAGCAGAATATTCTTTTCCAGAGCTTACAGAAAGAGTGAACCAAGGATGAGGAAAAGGCTTCCTACATTCCCAGTCTCAAATTCATGGTTTTGTATAACCTACTGTAACAAACAGCAGCAATAAATAAGTACCAGATGGAAAAGAGAGGTTATTGAAATAAGATTTTTAAACTATTAAGCTCAGTAGGTAGTCCAAAACCTGGCAAAGATTTACTCTTCCAATAATAGAAGATGTAGGAACTCCAATAATTTGATTCAAATCATCTTCGGCTGACGAATGTATGATAATCTAAATCAAGCACATTTTAGACAGTGAACTCTTTCTTTTATCTGCTCTTGAAGTTTCTGAATTTACAGTTCAAATCATCACTTCGCCAGTTGTCTACATCTGCATACAAGTTTATTAATACAATAGAATTTATAGTAAAGATAATTGTCACTTTATCAGCTTCAATATAGATTCTTTGTTTCCATACAAATATATTCTTGTTTAAAGTGCTGGATGTTAAATCTTTTTAAATGCAATAGAGAAAATCATATTCTAGTTTAACATCCTGCAAAACAAAATATTTCATAAATGCTTAGGAAACATATTAAACCTCTTTAACCTAGATCAGTTCCAGCTCAAGCACCTGCCCTCACCTTACCTATATCCTTTTATTTTTTCAAATAGAACTTTTTTAGTTCTTTGCTATTTTTAAAGTGTTTTCAAGTATAAGCTGTAAGCACAGCCTTGCTGGCCACCCATACCCACATGGAAAGCTGTGCTGCAGAGGAGGCTCTTTTGGTACTCCATGGGGTGACTGCTTGGTGTTGTGCATGAAGAGAAAAAGTGCTGTATGCCTGCATGGGTAGGGAATGACAGTAATATACAATATAGGCAGGGAAAGTTAATTCAGGAGAATTAAATGAAGTTTCAACTGTAAAGCATCAGACATAGGCAGTTGCACAGACTGTCCTGAAGTTTCCTACCTCCCTGCCTTCCCAAAGAGAACTTTGAGCTGGCAGAGGCATAAGGGCTACCCCGCTCCTGGGAATAACCGAACGTGTTGATTCCACTTAAACTTAATTTCCACTGAAACTGAATTGCTTTTTTAACATAAAACGGTGAGTTGGTGTGAAGGTATCATGGGAGCCATGGACAGCAGGAAGGAGACATCCGTGCCTGCAACCTGCCTTCAATCCCTCTTCCAGTCCCCGACTCCAAATTCCGGGCCACAGCCCCTGTGTGCCCCTCGCTGCTCAGCACTGCGGTCTCATTCTGTGCCCTCTCGCCCCCTGCCCGTGGTGACACCGCAGCGACAGTGCCAGGAGGGGCAGCAGTTCCTCTTGAGCAGTGCCCCACCACAGACCTGTTGGTACTCACAGGGCGCTTGGAAAATCACTTTTCTTTTTGCCAGCTTCTAAGGGAAAATCACTTTTCTTTTTGCCAGCTTCTAAATATGGCCCTAAACACCACTTGCTGATATTTAATAGAGTGTTACTAAAAGTAATATTTGATTTGTAAATGCTTGGCCACATCCATCCAGCTGTGCACTTCAGCTTCCTCATACCTAGTGCCCTCTCATGTGTATTGGGTTGAAGCTGAGAGTTTTGTCTGGGATTTTTTGCATTCTTTTTTTTTTTTACTTCAGTCTTATTTTAACATTCGAACAGATGAATATTGGGAATGCACACATTGCAGCATTAAAAAAATATGCATGTAGTAACTTGGACTCAATAGTGTAGGAAATACTAAAAGTCTGCACCTCGAGGCACCTCTCAACAACTGAAGGAACCTGCCCAGGGCCAAGGATCTTTCAGTCTTCTAAAGATGTGAAAGAGGTCTACTGGGTCAGTCATGCCTTTACAGGATAATCCATCAGAGCAGCTGTAAAGTCACCCTCTCCAGGTCCATTGCTTGGTAGTCAGGCTTTTAATTAGCACTGTAGTTGTGAATAGAAAATTCAAAACATTTGTGAACTATATTTTACTTAAACTTAAGTCTGCCATTACAAAATGATTCTACATAGAAATCTGCCTTTAGGGATGGCAAAAGGAAGTGTGCAGCGCTGGAAGGTGAAGTTTTGCCACAATATTTGCTCTTTCCCTTGTTTAAAGATGATAAAACTGAACACCTACAAACATCTATGCTTTCCATTGTATGATATCCACTGCTGTTGATTTTTATGTACTCAGGGAGAGTTTTCTCACAGTCCGGTATTTGCATCTATTGACTTTGTAATCTGTAGACAGACTCTTAATGAGCAGAAAAGACAAGAATCTCAGAGATAAAGCCTTGGAAATAACAGTGAGCCTTTACAGCTTGTCAGTAAGAGAAAGCTCAAACATAAATATCTGATTTACAGAAGTAACACAACTTATTTTGATAGATTACATTGTTTCTGTTTCAAATTACTCTGTCAATCGAGGAGGAAGAGGTTAAGAGGTCATATTTGAAGAAAAAAATGCTTGAAAGGGCTCTTTCAAGGGATTTTTCATAAATTTATCCCCATATTTAATTCTTATTTGTGATGGTACGTAAGCTTCACTTTGTCAAATATGCTGATTTTGTGAAATGTTGCTTTACAAATCCCTCATATAGACAGAAACAGGATCAACTCCCCTACACGTGGACTGAAGTGTAGTGATTTGCCCCACAAAGTAGTTTCTGATAGGTCTCCGTCACGTCTTCATTTCAAGTTTGATCTTTTTTCCCCTGTTGAGTGAGGGTTTGTTGTTGTTTTGAGCTGTTTTACTTGAGAATAGAGGATGAAGAAAACGACGTGGGCTATTTAAGCAGAGGTGAGGTCCAGGCTGAGAGTAGCCTACTGAAAACTTTTAAAACGGTGGCTACCCAGTCAGAGACGGGGAAGGAGGAAGCTTAGGGTGCAAAATGTTGAGGCAAAAATCCCCTTGGGCACAGTAGTGCTTAACTTCGCTCTTGAGCGTCAACACAATCCCCTGAGCGAAGACGAAGCCTTTTGTCTCTGCCATGCCCTTTCCGTGTAAGCTCCCCCACGGAGCCGGCGGGAGGCACTCCGCACCCGCGGGCATCCCGCCGCCCTCCCTGCCGCCACCGGGGCTGAGCTGCGTCCTGTGGGGATGCGGAAAGCTGCCGGGGAGTCTCCGGGCGCCCACACGTGCCATACCACGGTTCTGAGAGCTTGAGCCCAGGTGGGGCGCAGGGAGGATACTTGCGGCGTGGGGAATGCCGGGTCGCCATTCCTCACACCTCCTGCTTCAGGCAGAGGCATTCGTGGGCCCGTGGGAGGTTTTGCCCGGAGCGGAGGGGCTGGAAGCCATGGCGGGTCCCTCGTCCGCCCCGTCGAGTGCAGCGTCGAGGGGTGGGGGCGGCTCTGGTGACATCTCGCCACGGCCCGACGGCGATGTGTTTTACCAGCAGCGTGTGACACGCGGGGTGGTGGAGCATCCTCGCCACGCGTGGGACATCCGAGGCCTGCGAGGAGCGGTTGCTTGGCCCTGGCGCACGGTGCTGCCGGTCTTGCCCGCCGCGCCTCCGCTTTTCCAAGACCTCGATTCACCGGCAGCCGGCAACAGGAATAAATTACAAAGCAGCACTTAATGTTAGTGACTCTTTAAATGGAATTTTTCATTCAAACTTTGTCATTAAAATAGAAAGGCCTTTTGGCTGTGACCATACAGGCATAATAAATTGTATATGTTTGCGATACTGAATGAATCTTGCCCATATGCTTCACTGCAAGGCTACATGAATGAAGCATTTACCAAATCAGGCCCACCACATTAAACAGAAAAACAATCTTTATTCATGGTAACTTATCAGTTTCAATTAATCAACCTCAACAATAGAAATTCTGATGTGTTCAAGCAACTTGAAAGCAATAGGTCATCTCCAGGGCAGCCATGTTGTGTCTTTGTGCCTATGGCTTCAAACAAAGCAACATCTCGAGTAAATGTACATCCCCAAACACAGATGTGTGACTATATCTGTATAAACATCCAGGCGCGCTGAAGCCCCTGGTGTACACGTAAGACTGTACGTAGAAGTGTTTAGCTTTTTGTCATACGAAAAGTAATTGTTTTCCAGTATTTTTTCAAGAGCTCCACAAGTTTAAACAAAAGAAAAGAAATTTCCATTGGATGACCATCCTTTCAGTTTCTCTGCTGCTATGTGAATAGCATTGTGCAAACCATTCCAATGGTATTGAAAAGGGGTAACCATTGGTTTGATTTGGTTACACGGTTTCGTAAAGAGCTCCCTCCCACTGCCTTAGGGTCTGTGAAAGGTCCGTGACCTGTTTAGAACTGCCAAGTGAAATGTCATGTCGCCCCTCCCAAATGGGAGTATCTGCATTCATTTGATCAGTATAAAAAATGATTGGGGATGGCGAGATCAGGGCTTTTGAATTGCAATTTATAGCAGTTTACAAAAATGCACATTGTTGGAAAAGAAAACATGGAAGTGTTTCTTTCTAAATTGCATTACCTGTGAAATGTCATTAGTCTTTTTAGGATATTGCATCCTATTTTTTATGATCTCAGAGAGAGACTTAAATGAAGAAGCTGAGTGTTTGCTTGAGATACGAAGGCATAGTGCACTACCTACAGCACCTGCAAAGTTTTGCTGCTGGAGGAAATGTTTCCCCGTTCCTCTCCAGTTTGTGTCCATAGTTCTGCTGTAATCACTTGGTGGTACCGTGTGTTTCATGATATCTTGCCATTTTAGTGCAATGACACGAGGCTGCTGCTTTCTGGGAGGGTGATTTGTTCATGTCCAGGGCTCAGCATCTTCCTATCTCCTGCCGAGCGCTTTGACCACCGCCGCCTTGCCCGGAGACGGCTCCGCCAAGCGCTTTGTTTCTCTTGCGATTGCCCTTCGTCGCTGCGCACCTGAATAAAACAAAACCAAAAAAAACAACAACGAAACACGACCATCCTCTCTTGCAAGCGTGGTCTCTTATGTACCCCGGGGTCTCTTATGTACGCCATGTACCCCGCGGGGTTGAGTCCTTCATCCGCCCAGCCCGGTTGTTGGGGGTGATGGGGGACGCAAGTTCGGAGGCGAGCACCGTTGCCCAGGGCTAGGCACCGGGCCTTCCCTTTCCCGCTCCGTGCCTGCCATAGGTCTCACACCCTCAGCACTGCTTTGGCAATGTCTGAGCTGCAAATCACGAGTGGCACAGACAGGACAAGACGGAGGGCAGCGGTCCCTCGCCTTCGGCCGCGAAGGGGCTGCTCTGCGAGTGGTGCGGGACAGAGAGACGCAATGGGGACGGAATAGCGGCGGGACATGGGTGTGAGAGAGGCAAAAGCAAAGTGTGAAGGTTCCCTGCGTCTACCCGGGATGGAGAGCGCCCTCGACTGGGTTCGAGTCAGGCCCCAAGGACAGGGGCAGGCAGGGATGCTGGCGGCGGGGTCGGCAGACAGGGCGGGCAGCCGGGGGTCTGTTCCGCCTTCTGCGGATGCTGGGTCGAAGAGCGAAGCTCTCCCTCATCACCTCTCCCTCACCTAACAGGTACCCTGCTGCCAGCAGTCTGGTGGCTTGCTCTGAAAAAGACACCTTGCTCTCCGGGCCAGCTCGCCGCGGCCTGGGCCAGCGGACGTGTCCTCCCAGGTCTTGCCTCCCTCTCGTGAACCGTGTGTTTAGGAGCTAAATGTTGCTTACCTAAAGATGAAACCTCAGTAAAATATGACCCCGTCTCATTGAGAGCCTCTGGAGCGGCACCGCCGGGACCCCATGTTGCCGTGAGAAGCCCGGGCAGGTCCTCGCAGGCACGGAATACCGAGAGGGCAGTGTGTCCCCGTGTCTTCTTGGGCCCCGGGAAGACGGGAGCTGAGGTGTCGTCGCCAGCGCCGAGCAAAATTTGACGTCAGGTTTCACAGCCAAGGAAGTGGTCATGGCACCAAGCTTGCCAAAGTCAAAGAAGCGTTTGGACTGTGCTTTCAAGGCACATGGCGTGATTTTTGGGGTTGCCCTGTCCAGAGACAGGAGTTGGACTTTTATGATCCATGTGGGTCCCTTCCAACTCAGAATTTTCTACGATTCTATGACCGTGTTCACTGGCTTCGGCAGAGATGCTCTTTGTAGCTGTTGCCCGAGGCTGAAACGTTAAAATGGGGCAGATAAATTATTAGGAGTAAAAGCCTTGAACGGCTTAATTGGGAAAAGCAATCCTGGTTCTAACCAATGTCCGTACAATTGCACACTGCAGTCCACCATTATTCGAGCTTCATCTACTATGCACTATATACCACCGTCTCCAAAGGATTGTTGCCCTAGAAACTTGTTTTAAATCTCCAGCTATATATCAACACCTTGTTTTAGCAGTCCTTGGCTGAATTACAGTTACACAGTTTGGCGCTTCTTTCAAATTTCCTCCCATCACTTTGGCCAAAGAAAGGAATTTTTCTCCTTTAGAAATGAATTGGCTTAATTAGTAAGTAGATTAATGGCAATTGCTGGTGAGTTGGTTTCCAGCAGAGTTTCACCAGAGAGGGTTAATCGGAGTCAGGTCTGGAATCTTTCCCAGAACTGGCTGCCAGCCATTTCCGTCAACCAATCAACCCTGTAAACAAACGCGCCATCCGCTGAAATAGAGTTTATTTCTTTCTGTCGTCCCTCTGGAGTAATTTCCCCAAACAGTCGCCACCTCGCCGTGGATTTGAAATGGATCGCCCTGGACTCTC
Organism: Pithys albifrons albifrons; assembly: GCF_047495875.1. Classification (NCBI taxonomy): domain Eukaryota; kingdom Metazoa; phylum Chordata; class Aves; order Passeriformes; family Thamnophilidae; genus Pithys; species Pithys albifrons. The sequence goes on from NC_092464.1 coordinate 18,805,805, forward strand.
GTCTACTAATTTCCAGCTATTTCCCCAAATACTTTGAAATGTTTCCCTGGTGAGAAAAAGATTGTTGGGCGCATCGGCATTCAATAAACATGTAACCTGCTCTCAGCAGCCTCCGACTGAGATTTTTCCCTTCTAGGAAGCTTATAATTCGAAGCAAAACCGATTAACGTAACAGGGTGATCGAAAACACTTTTCCAAAGCCACTGCCCCAAACATGAGGCAAGCAAGAAAAAACATCAGCATAGACTTTGACATCTTTTTCAGCCTTTCCACTTATCTTTTTTCTATACCGATACAACGCATTCATACTTCGACTTGCAGCTGCATTAGTCTTGCAAAAAAAAAAATCCCTGCTGAGAAATGCATATAATAGGAAAAACAGATCGGCTGGACAGCAGCGTAATTAATGCCAGAAAGGGCTGAGGCCGGTTTCATAGTTTGTCTTTTGAGGATATCAAGACGAGACCTGGTGAAAAATGACGCATGCTTTAACATTTCAGAAAGCTGGCAACTAGCAGCGCTCCCCCTCTCCACCCCTCCTTTTTTTTAACTTTATGCCTCTGAACAAAGGGGTCGGCAGAACTAGCTAGGTTGTAATGAGTTCTGTGTCCCTAGCACATTAAGTGCATCATGGAAACATATTGTATCGAAATAGTTTGGAGGAGAATACTGGGGATGAAAGAGAAAGGGTGCTTTGATCAGCTCCCTGGGGTCCTGAGTGCGCGCAGACCGACTTGCAAGGACTTATTCAGCTCCAGCGAGACACACTTACAACGCCATTCAAAGAAATTTGCATATCTGTAATTTATCACATTTGTCCTCAACATTTTTGCAAGGTAAATAAAAGTTGGCTGAATAAAAAATATCAATCATCAGAGAGCGAGGGAGAGCGGGAGCGGGAGCAGGGCTATGTGTTTGTTTAACCAGACTCCGTTTGGAAAACTTTTGCTGAACACGGGCTAAAACCCATCCCAGAGCGTTTAGCAGTTTATTTCAACTCGGCAGCAGTGCTCGTGTCCGCGGCCGGAGCTCTGCACCCCGGCTCAGCCCAGCACGGCGCGGCTCAGCTAGAACCAGACCCGCAGGGCCCGGAGCTCCAGCATTCCGTGCCCCACCCCGTGCAGCACCGCGTAGCGCTCCGGTCCCTCGGACGGCGCCCTGGCCCCACAGGTCTCCGCAAAAAGGGCTGTCAAAGCCCAAGGGGAGAAGGGAAGCGGGGTAGGAAGAAATATAACGTCGGAGAAGGCCCCCGCAAGTGCCGCGTTCAGCCTCAACTGGCGGCGACCGCACCGCCGCTGGCATCTTCAACTTGACCTTGGCGAGAGCTCCGCGCCTTAGCCTCATCTGTCACCCGCGCCTGGTGACAGTGATGCATTTCGTGCATTGTCAGGGCAGACCACGGGAAAGCCGTCCGGGACGGGACGGGACGGGCTGGCGGCAGAGCGGGTGCGGTGTGTCCGGGTGGTGGCGAGGAACAAAAGTTATAGCGAGACGCCTGTGCGGCTAATTCGGTGAAAGAGGCGTCCCGGTCCCCCCGCGGGAAGGTCAGTGTGGCGGGCTGCGCTCCGCCAAGGGAGGGCCGCAGTGCTCCGCGCATCGCCGGCCCCGCCGACCGCGCTCCCCACAGTTGGTCCAGACACGTCCCAAAGGCTCCGTGTTTTACCCCCTTTCCCAAAACTGCCATCAAGACCACTGGCAGCGGTCAGGCACCAGAGAGGCTCTGGGAGTCACGCTGAGACCGCAGGGACGTTCCCCACTCGCCCCAGCGCGCCTTGGGCCACTTCTCACTTCAGCGGGGAGGGACAGTTCCCCGTGGTCTCGCTCGAGTAGGGGTCGGCGGCGTCGTAGGTGCCCATCCCGACCCGGGGGCGAGCCGCTGGGGAGCCGTCCCTCCCGGTCTGAGCCGTGGGTCTCGCCCGGGCCATCGTTTTCCGTGGGGCAGGAACACAGGCTATTGGGCCGATGAACGGCCGCCCTGAATCAGCCACGGCCCCCCGTGAACTTGGAGGACAGGGCAGCCGTCGGGGCTCTCCGCGGATACATTTCCCAGAACGGAAAGCCCCTTTCGTTCTCCTGATGGATGCGAAACTCCTGCGCCGAGGAATCCCCTCCGCCCGGCCCTCTCATCGTGCTCCGCCGCGGCAGAGGGCTCGGGGCCCCGTCGGGGCGCCGGGCGGTGGCGGCGGCACGGTCCCGCCCGAGCGACCCCGCCGCGCTGCCTGTGCTTGGGGAGCGAACAGCCTCTGCACGGCAGAGTCGGAGGCCCAGGCCGCGCCGTTCCAATTGGGAATACAGGGGCGGCGAAGATCGGGGGGAACCAGGGCGACCGTGGTCCTCCCGGGTGGGGCAGGGCAGGGCCAGGCAGAGCCACCCGAACCTCTCGGCACCCCGATGCCGCCCCGCGGGGTGCCCAAAGCGGGACTGGCACGGCGCGCCCGGGCCTCCTCTACCTTCTCCAATTCGCTCGGCGTCAAAGGTTGCGCGGAGCAGGTGCACGGGGAAAGCGGGGGCTGCGCGGGGCTGGGGCGGTAGGCGGAGACTAGGGGTGCGAGGACCGAGGCAGGCAGGGGGCGGGCGCTCCCGCGGGGTCCCCCGGGGACCGGCTCCGAGCCGCTCGGTCGGGCACTGCGCCCGCAGACGGAGAGCCGAGCGCTGCCTCCTGAGCCGGCGGCGCTGTCCCAGGGACCGCCCGGGGGGAGCCCTGGTCCTCTCGGTGTGGCCGCCTCCAGACAGGGCCCCGCGACGCGACGCTACGGCTCCTCGTGGGGCCCCCTCCGGGGCCACCCCCGGCGCTGTCACCGCTCAGGGGCGGCACCGCCCTCGCCCGGGGGGACGCCCAACAGCCGGGCCCCCTCTTGGAGACCTCCATGCGCAACGCGGACCGGCAGGCGGGAGAGCCCCGCCGCCGCCGCCCGCTGTCGCTCACCGGGGCCCCGACGGCGGCGGGTCTTCACCGGGGACTGCGGCTGGGAGCCGCCCCCGGCCCGGAGCTGCCCCGCCCGCCCCCTCCCGTGTGCGGCGGCGGCGCGGGGAGCGGCGGGGAGCGGAGGGGCGCACGTGCGCCCGCGCGGGGTCCGTCCCCGCGTCGAGGCGCGCGGCGGTGCGGGGCGCGGGGGCGGCGAGGGGCCAAGGCACTCTGCGGGAGAGGGGAGGCGCGGGGGGGCGGTGGCGGCGCGGGAGGCACGGACACACCCCCGCGCCGGCCGGGACGGGCCCCGGGCGCGGCGGCGAAGGCGGCGCGCTCGTCCCCGCCGGGAGGTCTCCGGAGAGGCCAGCAGCGGCCGAGCGCGCCTCGCCTGCAGCCGGAGCCATTCATCCCCCGCCCCTTTGTTCGCCCTGAGAGTAACGCTGTGAATTAAAAGAAATGACAATATTTCGTATCTGCTCGCCCGGCCAGGAGAAGGGCCCTTGAGCCTGGCAAAAATCAGGCGGATCATTCATCGTGCCACCCCGCACCTGTGGGCTTGGCATTGAAAACCCCGCGGACCTCTTCCTATTCAACTTAATTATTCTCCCAAGGCGCACAATGGTTGAAATGGAGCAGGTTGGAGTCTGTTTATTGGTCGTAAATGTTTTTCTGAAGATCTTCTGAATCTCATTGTTAGCTCGTTGTTTGAGGCTGCCCTCTTTCTTTCAGACGAGAGTAGCCTTGGACTTTTCAATTTTCAATCGTAACATCTGCTTAATCGTACGGATCAAAATATGGAGACACAAAACATATGTAATGGTTGATTTGTTAAATCCTGGTAATGAGTTATTAACAAGGGAAAACAATAGGGCAGGATGGTGAGAGCCTTATGGTAACAGAGTCACTTTATGTAACGCCTGACGTTTCCCTTCTTGATAAATGGAACTAAGGTCTGAGCGCCAGGTGATAGCAAGAAAATCAATGTCTTTAGGGGCCGGCACCGAGACTTTTTTCTATGTGAAAAATTAGGAGACATAAAATTTAATTGGCTGATCAGGGGAAAGCAGTGGTCTTAAGTTTAATTGCCAGTAGGCTTAGCGAGGGAGACAAAACAAGATTTGGGCCTGTTTGTTTGCTTGCATCCCAGCGCCTAGTCCAAGTGTATCGTTGAAAATGTGTTTTATTATAACACATGTCATGCTTTACAGTTCCCATATTGTGTAAAGACAATAGTTAATGGTACATTAAAGACAAGCAAACCATGCCAACACGTCTTGGACACATTGTAAGGGCCTCTCTCTTTGCTCGCTTTAGGCAGCTGCAGTCCAGGACCCAGAAGCACAAAAAGAACAAGTTTGAAATACCAGGTGCATCCGAGAGAACCACGACAGGGATTGATATGTTATAGCCCAGGACATGAACCTAGCAATAAAGATATCATTGCGATTGTTTGCGGCTTCCACGCCATGTAAAGCCGGAGGCGCCGGAGCAGGCTGCTTTCTGGCAGTGGAGGCTCTGCCTCCCCGGGCTCCCCCGGCGCCCTCCGCCAAACCCGAGCACCTGTTGGCCAGACCCCGGCCCCGTCGTGGGAATCGGCTCCCGCCCACGCTTCCAGGTCTCAGCAGCGAGGTTTGTTGTGGAGTTATTTAGGACCATTCCCACCGGCTGCGGGATGCTTTGGAAAGCGGGAGGTTTACCAGGGGACACTCAACTGGTGTTTGTTCGACCTCGCAGCTGGTATTCGGTGCCAGCGAGAGATGCGTGAATGAAAGAGGGATGAGATCCCGGGCTGGGGAGGCTTCACGCCCCGCGCCTCGCGGGGCGCTCACCCGACTGCCGGCAGATGAGAGGCCCTGGGAACCGCGGCGGGACGGGTTCACAGTGCCCACGGCAGCCCCTGCCTGCGCACAGCGCTGTCGAGGAGTCACGCACGCCTTCCCATCCCCTTGCTGGCTGTGCAGGCCAGCGGCTTGACGCTTTTCATCTTTTGGGTTTAGGTGGAGGGTTTGGGTTTTTTTGCGCTTTGTCTGTTGTTGTTTGGTTTGGTGGGTTTTTTTTATGGGGTATTGTCCATTTAGGACAACGAAATAGTCTTTTCACCTGGAGCATCACGAGTGATGCTGGTCACGGAAGGACAGCATCAGCCCGCACAACTAAAGCCCTCACCTCGGTCTTGGGAGCCTGCGGGAAGCGAAACACCTGCAGGTGCCTCTTACGCCCCCGCCCACCCCAAGCAGGGCTGGGGATTTTCCCCCATTTTGTTCTCTTCTACCCCGCTTTGCAGCCCCCGCGGGGATGCGGCGGTGATGGGGGGAGGCTGGGGGAGGGAGGCGGGACAGTCCCGGGGCCCGGGTGGGCCTACCCCGCCCCCCTCCCCCCCCTCCCAGCGCCGTCGGGGCAGTGCGGGCCGCGGAGGGGCGGCCCCCGGGGGAGCCGGTATGAGGTTTCAGGCGGGCGGCGGGGTCTCCGGGAGCGGGGCAGGGAGGCGGGGAGCCGCTGGCCGCGGAGCCTCAGGAGGCAGCGCTGGGAGGTGCAGCTTACGACCGAAGGGAGGAGCGGGGGCAGGCGGCTGGGAACCGGGGTTTCGTGGCTGTCAGTCACGCCTTCCCCACGCTGGTCCGTAGCGCTCCGAGCCGTGCTCCCCACCAGCAAGCCCCCCAAAGCTACCGCAAAAACTGCGAGCCGGGGTTGCATGAGCCGCCGGACCCTGTCGTGTCCCGCCGGGTCCCTCAGGACCACGGGACCTGCACAGGCAGTTTCCTTCTGCCCTGTGCAGCGGATTTTGTCGCAGAAGTGCGGTGCTGGGGTGAATGGATGATGAGTCAGTCAAAAGGAGCTGTCAGTCTCTTTGAAGATTGAGTTTAAAGGAACTTGCCAAGTCAAGACGGGAGAGTGACAAGATAGAGACCCTGGTGCTTTACATGCGAAGGCCGGCTCTTCCGCTTCATCTGCACCATACTAAAGGATGTGTTGAAGCATTGAATCACAAAAAAAGTGGCACGCCAAAGAAAAGGTGCCACATAACAATGATTGTAGTGTTTTAATTGTGGGGGACCGCATCACCAAAGCCAATTGAGACGGACGAGGCTATACACAGAAGGAAACGGTACAACACTTCCATAACTTATAATTAAGCTGAAGTCCGACTAACATTTGACTTTCTAATGAGTGTAATGAGATTACATGCCTGATGGAAGCATTTGTGAAAAAGCGACTTTCTGTGTTTAATGAGGTCCTAATACAGGACAAGATCGAATTATAGGTCGGCTGTTTTTCTCTCTCAAAGAGCCCCGTTTAAGTTCAATGACACCGGTGCCGCCCGCCTCCCACCCGCCGCCGGACGGGGCGAGGCTTGCAGCCCGCCGCAGCCCGAGATCGCAGGCAAGTGAGCAAATAAAAAAAGCAATGAACCCCTTCACAACCCCCGCCCCGGCCCAGCCTGGGCGGGTTTGTGTGGGTAAGTAGCTCCTCTAATTGCTATTGGAATAGATCCATGCCATCCGCTCGAGGGAACTAAATGTGTCTAACTAGGTTAATGCAATTAGCATGCATGCAACATATTGCTCCCACTTTGCGGCAGCTTTGAAAAAAAAAAAGGGAGGGAGAGGGAGAGATGTACTGTATATGATGAGTTATAATTATATCTTGGCTCACCCGGGCCGTTCCCATCCGCCTGGGCAGGGAGTGGGGACAGCTCTGCTCCGGCCGTGGGCCCGGCCGGGCATCTGGGACTCTGCCGGGGGCCGAGCCGTCGAGGCTGAGCCGCGGGTGCCACGGGAAAATTAGCACCTGCGGCGCCAGGCCGAGCCCCCCGCCCCAGCCCCGGGCTGCCCCCCTCTCCACCCCTGCCGGGAGCACTTGCAGCCCCCGGCCCGCCCGGCCCCTGCCGCCCCCACCCCTCATCCCCGGGCAGGTGCAGCACAGCCGTCACCTCCGCAGCCGGGCACGATGAGCTAGGGCTACCAGAGCGATTCTGCCACCAGTTGCACGATGGATTTGCCATTCCCCTGCCCCTTCCTTCCCCGGTCCCAGCGGCATCCCCAGGGCGAGAAGTGCGGGGGCTGTTTCCCTGGTGCGGCCGGTGCAAGAACCGCGGAAGGCTGGGGACAACAGGATGCCGGCGCGGGGACACATAGCGGCAGGGACCAAGCCTGCCCGACCCCCAGCCTAGTTCTTCCCTCCCCGGAACTTTTGGGAACAGCTTTGCGGGGCTCCAGACAGCGCGCCCATTCCCATGGCGGGGGAATCGGGGGTACATGGCGGCGGCGGGGGACACACACCCTCGCAAGGTGGTGTTGGGGGCTCGGGTCTTTCAGCTGGAAACCACAAGCAGTGCAGCGGCACTGAAAGGCAGGGACCTCCTAGAGATAGACAAAGACATCAGTTGGAAGCACTTCAGGAGAGGACGTCAAAGGGGTGGAGAGAAGGGGAAAGTATGCCCCCTCCCGTCCCTGTACCCCCGGCTCTATAAGAGCAGCCCGAGCCGGCGACAGGGTAGAGTACGACCAGGATCTGAGCCGAGGGTAACACTGGGTCCCGGGGCTCACGCCGCCGGGTAGGGCGTTCACTGCAGGGCTTCCTTGGGATATGGGGGGGCTCTCGGCAGCCGCTTCCCACAAATATACTGCTCCGCAAGGTACAATTCGGGTTTATTATTAACAAACACAGGAAGAGTCCACGTGCGGCAATAAATTATTTTCACAGGTTCTGGCATATTTCCCTTTCCCTCAATGTCCCCCTCCCCCCAAAAAACCCCAAACCCCAGAAACAAACAAACAAACAAAAACAACAAAAAAGGTGCTGGTAGAATAAACCTATTGCATATCTTTAAAAAATCAAGATAAATTATATAAATTATATATTCAAACCAGACGATTCTACCTCATTATCACTACTCCGTAATAAATAGATAAATAAAGTTGATTGCCCTTAGAGTCTGAATCTTAAATTACATTTACAATACAGGTCTCTACATACAGCATGTACAGAGCGGGCAGGGGCGGGGACCACCCGCGCGGTGCCTCACGCCACGAAGTCAAAGGGGGGCTCGTTCTCGATGTTGTTGACGGAGGGTTTGTTGTTCACCTTCCGCGGGTCCTCGGGGGTCCACACTTTGGCTGTCCGGATGATGTTTTGTTCCTTGAGCTGCTTTTCATCAGTCCACGACAGCGAGTGACCGGCCAGAGGGGGGAGTCCGTAGTCGGGGTCGCTCGGGGAGGGAGATCCTGGGAGACAGGGAGGGAGAAAGGAAGGCAGGGGTTTATTGCTGGGACCGACATTCCTGCAGATCGCGGATTCGGGCCGCGACGGGCCGTACCGGGCCGTGCCGGTTCGCCACTTACTTGTGCCGCGGTGGCAGATGATGATTTTCTTGGGCTGGCTGGAGCTCTCGCTGCTGGCGCTGCGCAGAGGCAGGTCGGACTGTACCAGGTCGCTGAGGAAGTTGATATAGCCGATGGCCAGGCGCAGCGTGTCCACCTTGGAGAGGCGCTTCTCGTAGGGCAGGGTGGGGATGTGCGAGCGCAGCCCCTCGAAGGCGTCGTTGATGGACTGCATCCGCCGCCGCTCTCGCACATTGGCGGCCTGGCGGAGCTGCTGCAGCTCCGCCTCGGAGCGCACCCGCCGCCGCCGCTTGGCCGAGCCCAGCGCCTGGAGCCGCCCCCCGGGGGACAGCAGCGCCGCTCCCGCCGCCCCGCAGCACTCGTAGGCGAAACCGGGCGAGGCAGGCGACGGCGGGAAGGCGGCGGCCGGAGCTGAGCAGCGGTAGCCGCCCTCAGGGTCGCCACCGTCGCGGTAGTATTCCTGCAGCTGTCGGCTGAGGAAGTCCACGTCCGGCTCCAGCAGCCCATCGGCGGCCAGAGCATCCTTCGGGGGCGGCTCGGAGAAGAAGTCCTCCTCGTCGAAGTATGGGGGCGAGGAGAAGGAGTCCAGCCCCCCAGGGAAGTGCTCCAGCAGCACAGCCTCCATGCTACGCCCGGCCCCGGGCGCGGACGGGACGGGGCGGGACGGGGCAGGGGGTCAGCCCCGAGGGGACGCGCCCGCTGCCGCTGTCGCCGGCCCGCTCTCCGAGCCTCCCAGGCAGTGGCGGGGCCCCCGCCCCTGCCCTGCCCTGCCCGCCCGTGGGTGGCGGGAGGCCGGGCCGCTCAGCCGCTGTCCCGGGAGGAGGCCGGAGCCGCCGGAGCCGCTGGCGCCGCGGGCCGGCACGCGAGTGGTCTTATAACGACATCCCCGGGCGCGTGCCGCCGGCCGCCGCCGCCAGCCAATCAGTGCGCGCCTGGGGGGGCCGCGCCCCCCGTCGGGGGGACACCGCGGTGCTCCCGAGGGCCGGGGGGCGGCGCCGGGACCAGGCGCGGGGGGAGCAGGCGGGCCCCGACGGTGCCCCCGGCCGGGCCCGACGCCGCCGCTCGGACCGGGGCTCCCCGCACGTCGAGCGAGAGCAGCCGCGGTCCGCCTCGGCACCTCTCCTCGGGAGCCGCCTAGCATAAACGCGCGCCTTGGCGGTGACGGGCACGGCCTCTCTTCCCGGCACCGGAAGGCGCCACCCCCCCGCATCTCGCCCCTAGCGCTTTCCCCGCTTCCCCGGGACTGCCAGTCCCTACCGCCAGCAGAGCCGCAGTCGGAGCAGGCGAATCGATGGCGCGAGGTTTTTCGCGGCATTCGAACTGAAGTCAATTCTATCGTAACACCAAAGCACATCACGGCAGCTCTTGCGCCCGGCCATGCATCGATTTTGATCTCATCGGACCCTGTTGCGTTTTTCCTTTTCCCACTCCCATTGCCCTCTTTGGACAAGCTTGCTCGGTGGAGGCTTGTTAATAATTCCCTAACTGACTCTCACTGATTAAAGCCTTAAAAATTCTCACTGGGGTGAAATGGATTACTCGACAGATTAGGAGAGGATTATCTCTGCCATTAGCGCTGCAATAGTTTGTCCGTCAGAGTCTGTCGAGGTTTATCGAAAGTGACTTTCCAGTGTGCCATCAGCGCGGGCAGAGATCAAACTCCGAGTGGAAACGGACCAGGCTCTATCAGCAGAGCAAGACAGGGCCAGGTCCAGGAAAGTAATAAATGACTCGACTTCAAAGCCGCTGACATCGCCGTGATAACGGCAGGAAAACGCGTAAGTCACGGGATGGAACAAAGAGCTTTGCAAGCACATCTTGGGAAGTCCCGCTTGCAGACGAACCTCGCGAAAAAACGAGAAGGGAAGGCGGAGACTTCTGTGCGAAGCCAGGAACGCGCCCACGCGTGGCCGGGGGATCGCCGTCACTCGTCCCAGAACCGAGAAACTGAGGCAGTCTCCCCACAGGGGAACGATGCAACAGAGATGCTGCTCCCAGCCACATCACGTCCAGCCGGCGAGTGGGAGCAGGTGCTTCGGCAGAGGTTGGGATGAGTGCATTCGGCCTCCTGTTTCCGTACACCGCGCCCGCCGTCCTTTAACCTCGCACCATGCACCTCTGTTCTGGCTCCCCGTAGTGCTGCGGCGGGCCTCTGACAATGCCTCTGCCCCAGGCTCAGCCAATCCCTCTCCTGCAGCCTTCCCGCCCTGGGCAGCTTCTCCAGCTTCTTCTGCCTCGTTGGCCCTTCATCCCTCACGGCCGTTTGCTGCACTGGCTGTCTCAAAACTGCCCTCAATTCTTAGATACGGTCTCAAGACCGTCGAGCGAGGAGAATAGTTCCTTCCCTTGGTCTCCTGTGATGGTTTTCATGTCGTCCAGAGCTGCTGCTGACATGTTGTACGGCCAAGAGCACACAGCTGGCTCATGCCCAGCTTGCTGCCCACCGGCGCTTGGTGGGGACCGCTCCGAGTGCCACTGATCCCGGCGCCCAGAAGGCCCCTAAAAGTCTCCAGAGGTGGCTTGGCAGAGGCATCGCTCGTGCTCGGATCGCCCCTCTCTGGCAGCCCTGTCCCGCAGAGGTGAAAGACCCATACTGGAGAGCAAACAGAGCTTCAGCACTGGATGGAGCAGCGATTCTTTTCCTTTCCTGTCCCGGGTTTCCCGGGAGGCCGCGCTATCCCCTTATACCGCCAGCATCTCTGTCCCTCCTTTACGCTTCCAGCGCTGGGAGAGTAAATGCTTGGCTACCCCACGGCAGCCGGGCGTGAGGAGCTGCTGGAGGTTGGAGGGGCCGGATAGTCTTGGGCAGCCCATGATGACCGCTGCATTCCCATAGTCCGCAGGAGCCTCCAGCCCACCCACAGCCGGTCCCACAGTTGTGCTGCGCACCGAAATGCGGTCCCCGCGCCCCTGTCTCATGTCACCACCAGCAGCCCGGGCCCCAGGCCTGTGCAGACTCGAGGGACAGCGGCTCTGCACGCTGTACCTCTTGTCCCGCTGGGACACAACGGAACGCGAGCCCGGTCCTTCTCCACCGTGGCCTCGCGCATCGCGGGTGAGCCGGGTCGGGCCGCGTCAGCGACTGGAGAATCTCCTTTTCTAAAAGCAAATGGGCCGGCTCCTTCCCTCCCTGCCTGGCATGACTGCAGCCGGAGAGTGAACGCTACGGGTGGGGCACCACAGCTAGAAGCTCGAGTATAAATCTCATATATACCGTGCATCCCTGTCGAATCCATGTCACTTCTACAGTGAAACACATGGAAAGAGAAGAAAGCAAAACCCTAGCAACACTGAGGGGATTTCGGGGGATTTTCCTGGGCACAGAGCTGGCTTTTTTTCCCTCTCTTTCATGTTCAAGGAGTTACTCCCCATTGGGTGGCAAGTCCTTGCTCTTGCCACACTCTGGCTGGAGCCGAGCAGTTGAAAGGTGATGAGCAAACCATGTCGAGTGACCCCTGACACCACTACACCCACTCGAGACACACAGACTTACATACACACACTCCTGCGCTGACTCATAGCCCGTTTTCCAGCATTTCCCCCGGGTCAGACAGGCTAAGTGCGTCAGATCCTGAGAAGGAGCAAAACTCCAAAACAAGTTCTTTCCCCCAAACCCCCTGCCACCAGCCTTCTCGCACCGCAGCGTTTTGACCATAGTTTGGCCCTGTCCCCGAGAGCGTGATAGGAGCCAGGGCTCCTCTCGTTAACGTGGTGGTGAAGCATCTTCCCGATGGCCATAACTGAAGGCTTTAGAGAGCAAGAAAGGGGAGAAGATCTCTCCTGTTGATCCAAGCACTATAGATGCCCAGAGAGGCTGGGGGAGCCCAGATCATTTACTACGCCACTGGTTTTCCCCCTTCCCCAAGGTTGGCGGTGTCCATTGTGCTCTGGCGTACGACGGTACCACACAGCCGGGGCGAGCTCTCCAGCACTGGGTTCTGCCAATGTCACACTGTGGAGGTGGCACGACACCACTGGGCCACAAAATCCAGGCAGGTGATCTGGGAAGTCAGTCTGTGAGGTCTGTCCGTCCCTGCGACCCAGATCCGACAGGACCGACGGGACTTTGGCAGCGCCGTTGGGGCAGCGAGTCCCTCCCGCCGGCCTTGCAGCTCTCGGCGATGGGGGAGCGCTGCAAAGAGAAGCTGGGGAATATTTTGGGAACCCTCTGTTTCCAAGCTGCTTGGAACTCGGAGTTTGTCTCGAAAGCGGTCAGACCTAGCAGATCGCTGGAAAAATTGCGACCAGTGCCCCATGGGAGATAAGCGATGCGTGGGACTGGTCTTGTTCAGGGAGAACCCAGCTACGGACACGGCTGGTGCTCTGACTGTGAGCCGGGGTGCGCAGGCAATGAAACATTGCTCCGCGGCTCCTCGGCGCTTGGTGTGACGCCCAGCAGAAGAGATTCCCGATCTGTGCCGAACTCAGACCTCGTTCCTGCGGCAGTTACTACTTTAAAGACGAAGGATTCCAGTTTGGTACATCTGCCTTTGAGACATGAGTACCGACCGCCCCCGAAGGAACGGCCTGAGGTGCGGGAAAGGCTCTTCTGGAGTTGCCTAAGACGTTACAAAAGGAAATTCGCTAAAACAAGGAACCGGTAGCAGCGGAGCCTGGGCCACAGCATCGCACGTTGGCCGGCACCGCCTGTGGCGCAAACGCCCTTCTTTCAATATCTGTCAGGCACGGATGTCTCACCTGGCCCCCTCTTGCTCGCTGGAAGCGATAGCAGTGTGCTTTCGGGAATGACAACACCTTGCACCACTGTCCAGCAAAGAAAATGTATGAACAGCGCATGACTCTTCGTCATTTCAATTCACGGAGGGCAGAAACAAGTATGGATGTGAAGGTGTGGGGAACGAATGACACGTCAAGAGGCACGTTGCCATCCCTTCAGAGTCAATGACTACCGGACAATGCCAGTTGGCAGGCACCTTCACGGGAATCAAGAGTTGCTAAACGTCCAGAGATGGGGAGGGACATGGGGCCAGAGCAGAGCGGCATGCAGAGTTTGGCCCACTAGCAGGCACTCCCGACACTCTGCGGGACCACGCAATGCCCCTTGTCAAGGGAATAAGGAGAGGGCGTGCACCCTGCATCGAAGGGACCCGGAGCACGCCTGGCCCTGCCTCTGCTGGAGTGCTCGGCGCTGTACACGCCGCTGTCCAGTAAACTGAACCTTTCTCGAGGGATGGGGCCCGACCCTGCTGGCTCTGGAAGGCGACAGAGACCTCCTCTGTGGGTGTGGGGTGCCTCCAGCACAACTGAGAATCCACAGAGGTTCTGCTTCTCCAGGACAAGAAGAGCACCTGGCCCACCGGCGCCCATCCCTTCCCATTGATAGGTTTCCCCTCGAGGACTCTCGGGCCCGGAGCAGAGAAGGGAACCGGGACCAATTTCTCTCCCCGTCAGGGATGTAAAATTCTGCAAAGACCCCCAGCAATGCTCTGCACCTAGCGGATGGACTGGCAGGATGCCAGTCCCGGCCCGCCGACTGCCCCAGCGCCCGCCGCGCTGAGCACAGCGGGCCATGCTCGAGGGTTCGGGCCCTTGAGGGCTTTGCCGCTCCCGAGGGTCTCTCCCGTGCTCCACAAACGCCTTCGCACATTCATGTGCCTGGCTGTCTTAGCGGCGGGCGCGGCGGCGAGTGCCTCCCTCCGGGCACCCACGCAGGAACACGGCACCAGCCGCTCCTCAGACACTTTGCCCTGCGGTGAGCCCTACGGTGAGACGCGGCAGCGCTCGTCTTCGTTGCCTTTCCGCGCAAGCGGAGCCCTCCGGGTGGTGCTGCGTGAGGACCGCGGCCCCACACTGGCTCGTGGAGCGAAGAGGCTGCCACGGTGCCCGCTGCCCCCAAGCTCCCCTCCGCCATCTCCAGCGCCCCCGCTTCTACTTTCTGCTACGTTTTACCCTTGACAGTTAGATCATGTAAAATGGTGGCATTAAGGGAGCAACAGTGAGGCCCGCGGTGAAGACTAGCCACAGGTAAGGGGCGAGGTCCACAACGCGCACCCTGCCTTTCAGTCTCGAGTCTGGTGAAGTAGCTCCAAACTCACGTGATACTCCAGAATAACGAATCCTGTTAGCTAAAGTTTAGGCAAACCCCCATGTCCTCTGAGATCACCAGGTGTGTTTGGTTTCTCATCCAAATCTTAATCTTGTATTATCTGCACATTTGCTGATTCAGTGCCTTGAAACCACAGGCATGGGAAGACAAGCCAGGAGAATTCCACCTTCCTCCATGCAGGCGCTTCCCAATACTCCTCTCAGATCCTCATCCCCACTCTTCAGTGTTTGGTTAAACAAGAGGTTTCGGGTCCACAAAATTATAAAACTCACCATCTCACCTATTGAGATTCTTTGGCGCACTGCACTCTTTCAGAGATGCAATGTTTGATGCAGAAAGGAAGCAGGGGTAATTTAAAAGACTGGATCAGAGTTTTCCCCGTATCTGTGAGAATGATATTTTACCAAGATTTAAAAAAAAAAGGCAAAAAATGCTCAATTGGAATTCCCGATACAAAATGGCACTTCAACTGAGAAGCTCCTAGGAATTTTTACCACTGGAAGCATAATTAAAATTAAACTTTGTTTAGTGCAACCTTGGGGGATTACATGATTCATGCTAATAAACTTTTACACAACTTTCCTGCTCTGTAGACGAGGGAAGGAGATGCTCACGCCAGACACCAGGAAGGTCTGCACTGCCATACACTGGAGGCCCAAACCCACTTCACAGAGACGTTTGCGGGAGCTGTTTTGTTTTGGGCCATCAAAGCCCCACCAGTCCACAGCATCCCTCGGCCATGTAGCCCAACCATCCCCGGAGGCAGGTGTCCGGGACCCGGGCAGCTCCCCCGGAGCAGGGACTGGCTCAGGGGTTGCGGAGGGAGCAGAGCCGGCCGCGGCGATGCTGCCCCTTCTCCCGCCGCCACGTGAGGCCCATAAATAAGGCGGGGAGAAGCGCTCCCCCCTCGGCGACGCTACCGGGACGAGTGCGGCTCGGCGGGGCGGCGGCCCCACAAAAGCGGCGGGGCGGCCCCGGGCTCTCGCCCGCCCGGCGGAGGAGGCGGCACCTGCAGCCGGGGTCGGCCCGGCTGCGCGCCCTCCCCTCCGAGCTGGTACCTGGGCGCTGGGCTGGTAATGCACCATAGCGGGCCGCCTTTCAGGCTCTTTCAAACCGAGATCGCGGAGGTCACCGTGTCTGCAAACCCCCCTCCTTCGGCCGTTCGGGCCGGGGTGCCAGCGCGGCAAGCTGGAGAGCAGGCACAGCCCATGGGAATCCCAACACTTGTGCCGTCGGCTCCCCCGGCCCGCCCTTCTCCCCCTCCTCGTCCCGAGGAGCCGTTGAATGTAACAAATGAGCTGCAATCGATCTGCGGGCACGGGGGAAAATCAAATTATATGGTGCGGCTGGGCGGCCGGCAAAAGGTGCGGGCGGGCGGCGGGCGGGATGCCGGCTTCCCTCCGCCGGAGAGGCTGCCAGTCCCAGCCCCACTCCCACCGTGCCCAGCTCGGCTTCGCCTCTCGCTCCACGCAGGAGATTGAACTGCGCCGGCCCTGACAAGGCGGGGGGTCGCCGGCTGCGAGGGGCTCGCGGTGATCCCGCTAAACGCCGTTTCGCCGACCAGTGATCCCCTGCCCCAAGAGGCGCGACGGCGTCTCAGTCTCGTTGCCGACCTGCGCGCAGGTTGCTCGGAGTGCGGAGGCGCGACAGGCTCCGACAAAGCAGCTGCGGGGGAATGGGATGGGGGAACCGCAGCAAGGTCGTGTATCAAAAGTCTTTCTTCCCCTTCTAGTGCCGCTTTCATGTCTCCTCTCCGAGCTCCTCTGCGAGGCCTGAGGTTGGCAAAGGGAATCAGCCCCTCCCGGCATCGGTGCAGTCGGGCCCGTTCCGCACCTGCGGAGCCCGGGTCTCGCCGCCCGTAGGACGCACTGCCCTGGCGAGAGGCGAGTCGGGCACCCGGTAGTCTGGACGGGCAGCACCTGCCGAAGCCGAGGGCTGTGAGCAGAAGCGGTTCAGCGAGCTCGTACCTGAGCCCTTTTCTGGCTCCCCAAACGTGTGTGTGGGGACGGCTCCGCTTGGGAACAACCCCGCGCAGGGCCGGCGGTTGTGGCAGGTCCATGGGAATCTGGCCACTTGTGCCGGCCGCAGCCGGGAGGGGGCTGTGCTTCCTTTACAAAAAGAGACACAATTAAGCAAAATGCTCAATGAACATTATAAATGATGTGCAATCGCCTCGCAGATTGCTTAGCAAATCAAATTATATGGTTGCTCACGGATGATTTCCATGTCCTTTAAAGCGCAAACAGGTACTTTATGATTCGGGAGGCGGGGAGGGGGGTAGTGTTGGTAGGTTTTTTCCTAAACAAAACAAAACAAAACAAAACAAAAAAAAAAGCGCGCAGCGCTTTAAACATTGCGGAGCAATGCCACACGCTGAAAGGCGGCTGTGTGAATATTCACGTTCTCCTTTGTTTGCCCCTGAATTTCACAGTAGCCCGGGGAGGGCACGTTCACTGCGCTCTTGTAAATTTACCAATCCTTGACTAAAACCGCCAGGCACCTGCTTGGCAAAGCACAAAGCTGCCTACGTTCCACCAACAGTTTACTGTTTCATCAGCTTCTAAACTGACCCGTCAAAAAGAAGGGCTGAAAGCTAATATTTATGTCAAGGGAGACGACCGGGTTCGAAGCTTCCCGACTGTGGGCGGCTGGTGTCGCCCGACTTCTACGGGAGTGGTTCAGGTGCGATCGGTGCCCAGCCGGGGTGTCCTGCCAGGCCCGGGACGCGAGGAGGCCGGAGGAAAAGTCAGCCACGGTGCAGGGTGGGTAATACCGGGCGGGTGCTGGTTTTGCTGGACGGGAACGGCGCAGTGACTCCTTTAGTGCACCGCAGCGGAATGACACGGCGGCAACAAATCCAGCGGGCCCCGCAGAGAACAAGCTCCTACAAGGGGCCGTGACCGCCCCAGAAGGTGCGGGTAGCCTGGCAGCAGGGGCTGGCTCTCCAGCCTGCTCGGACCCCCGGCAGCACAGCCCTTCCCAGTGCTGCCCCCTCGTCTGCCACCATACAGGCCATGGGGCATCTCTCCTATTCATCCGTGGGGAATTTATAGACGGGCCCACTGGAGGAAAGCCTCATGTAAAAACTACATCTTATAAGAAGTCACTTATCTTCCAAGAAACAACACCACTCATGAGGAGGAGTAATGGTTTGTTGAGATCAGGTCCTAACAATGCTCTGCTCTGACCCAGAGGATCGCTAATTTGAAAAACTACACAAGACAGTCCCCATAACTGCAGAAGGGTTAGCTGAAACACAGCAAAGCAGTGTACAGCTGATGGATCCCCAGTGCATGGCATAACAAAGGCAGTGAAGCTCCTCAAGACCAGCTGGTAGGAGGTGCTGAGACTTGCATTTTTTATTCCTGACAACTTCCAGCAACTAAGAGTCTTATCACAATGGACAACAGGGAACTTCCTCATTCAGTTAAACATCTGTTTTACATCATCTCTTCCATAAATAAAACTATCTCTAGATTAAATAGAAACAAGGTTTTCCAGTCCTTGCTCACTTTTGCTGGTTAGGGACTCCATTCCCTTTCTATCCTCTTCCTTTGAATTCTTCTTCACTGGTTTATGCCCATCTGTTGTGAGTGTTGGTTCCTATGAAAGATCTCAATCTCCATGGGGTTTTCTCTTAGGTCTGTACACAGCCACCATGTTCCTTCCCAGTACTCATTTTGCCAGGGCAAACAAGGCAAGCTTGGGATTAGACTTCCCCTTTCTTTGTCACCTTTCCCTGTCCTTTTCACCATATGAGTTAGTCTGCTGGGACAACAAGAACCGTAATGATACACAGCCATCCAGGAGTTCTCACAGCTCCTTGGAGAATGCTGTCAGCATTTGTCTTTCTGCCAAAATCCCTCACTTTGTGCTGCAAGGGTTGTATTTACTTTTTTCATGGCCATGTTCCTTCAATGGCTCATGATCACTTTGCCATTAACCAGTGCCCCAAGGTTTTTGCCTCCCTTTATCTGGCAAGGACTATCAAGACCACAGCCATAGCACACATTCTTACCACGAGTCCCTAATATGTGACTTCTTATCAATGGATTTCATTCCTTATTTGCCACTCTGGTACTCACAGTCCTAGGCTTCCTTTGGTTATTTTTAAAGCTCCCTCCATGCTGGGGTGCCTTTTCTGTTCCGTGACTCACAAATGTTGTTAGCAGAGTCCTCTTTTTGCTCTATAGCTCTTCATGAAAAAAAATCAGTTGTGTCCATAAGACCAATGAGATGACTATCCTGGGTCATGGCATAGATTCATATGTATAAGAGCTCTTGATACATTTCTTTCTCTCTCCCTTCCATGAATTTGTCTAATGGCTTCTAGATCTCAGGCAGCAAGTAGTTTTACTAAAATTATTAGATACTATTTAATAGAGCTGAGTTTTAAATTAATGATTCTTGTCTTGGAAAGAGGTAAGACTTAGAGATGGCAGGAAAATACAAGGACTTAAAACCACCTTTGGGGTCCACATTCCTGAGAAATGTCCCATCAGCTACCACCTAGCCCCACAAGTGTCTCTTGCAAGGAGACACTCTACATTGTTGGTGTTTTGTTGAATAGTCTTGGCTGTAGTATGATGTTAAAATGATGATTTTTAACATGAATGGCTGACCTGCCATGGTTGTTCAGTTCCAGGAAAGGATTTTCAGAGTAGATCTCTCAAACCCCACTTCTAAGTGCAGTTAACATCTTTCTCCAGCCCAGAGTTAGACATTTGTTGGCCCCTTACTGAGACCACTGGGTCACTCCTTCATTCTTTGTTGATCACCTGCCTTTCACTTTACCTGGAGCCTTGGGGCTGCATGCCCAGCACCTACAATTTAGGCATTGCAAAACCACATCTCTGCATCCATTTAGCCCTGAGGCTTTTATCTTTGTGGTAAATTATTAACCAAGTCAGGGACATGAAAAATATCTACACGAGGAGATGCTGCATTCTCTTTGGCAGTTGTCCACACATGAAAAGTACTGTTTTACCTAGCCTGGTAGCTCTTCTCCTATGCTCACCTTTCAACAGGCATGGGAGAACATTGTTCATTCCACTCTAATAGGAAACTTTCTCACAAAGAGGATTGTTTTCATGTCTTCTCTCAATGACCTCTTTCTGAGACTAAACAAATTTGTATCTCTTCAGTGTGCACTTTAAAAACATCTTAACATTTTAATGCTGTTAGCTACTGATTTCTCTGTAGCATTTCTTGAAGTGTAGTGTCCAAAACTGACCCCTGTACTTAGGCTAAGCCTCACCAGTGCCAAGTAGAGCAGAATAATTACCTCAGTGCTTTACTCAAAACACTGCTGTTAATATATTCCCAAATTACATCTGTTTTTCTGCATCTCCCATTTTACCTAGTGCATGGTTCACAACAACCGGTGGGTCCATTCCTCTACTGCTGCCTTATTAGTTATTCTTCATTTCACAAATCACACATTTGATCCGTCTTTTGTCCCAAGACTGCATTTTGTACTTGTCTTATTACAGTGATTTCAGGCAAGCTCTCCAATCTGTAAAGATCAATGTGAGTCCTGATCCTGTTCTCCAAATCAAACTCTCCCAGTCTCTCCCAGCAGTGCACTCCAGAGCCGAATTCAGCATTCTCTTTTCCAGTAGCCTTTTTATTATTGAAAACATTGGGGTTGGAGCAGACTCCTGTAGAACCCCACTTGGCACATTCATCTTTGACAACGAACTGTGGATGAGCACTTTTGTATGATTCAAACATCATGTGCTCATTCTAGTCTCTATTTTATTTACGTTTCATTACATGGTTTTGTGTATAAGAAGAGTAAAGGCTTTTGACACTAACAGGGTTGACATATATCACATCTCTTTGTACACTTGGCTAGTTAGTCCTTCAAATAAGGACACGGAATTAATTTGAAGTGATACATTCTTGATTAATCATATTGATATGTTCTACTGCCTTCTTATCACTTATGTGCTTACAAATTGATTAATAATTTACTCTCATTATCATGGTTACACTGATGGATTTATACTTCCCAGGCTCCTCTTTGCCCTTTTTTTGGCTCGTAAACACACACCTCTGGCATCAATATCCTCAAGCAAGTCACTTAGAGAGTGAGTCATCATTAGCTTTATTTTCATCAACTCAAGAGCTGGACACTAATTAGGTGAGAGATTTAGATACTTATACACAGCAATATGACACATATGCTCTAGTACCCTGTGACTACATAGTATCCAGGACTATAGAGTACTTGGGGCTTGCCGATATGACATAGGACCAACAGAAGACCTGCACTTTTCTGGATGCTCAGCTGAAACTTCCATTCAGGCTATCCACGCAGGATACATGAGAGCATCTAAAACAGGATAGGGCATCCATAACTATGTTAAAGTAACTGCACACCTAAGTATAAGATGTTCATTAATAATTAAGAGGAAAAGATGGGTACAACAAAACATGCTCAGGAGGGAACTCCTTTAAGATGGAGTCTGGTGGCCTTTGAAACTGCCACTCTTGTTTCACTGCCAACAGAAGGGGAAAAATCCCCAGAAAGATAAAAAAATCCAGAAGTATATTTAAAAAAAACATCTTCAAGTTAAAGGACTAATATTTAGGCAGCTACATGTTTTTCCAAGTATTGTGATATTTAAATGATTCAAATATCTACCAAGAGTTTGGAAGTACTTAGGTGCCTTGCACCCAGTCTGGCCCATGCTTCATCTAGTTGATTTTTCAGCACCACAGAAGATCTCTCTTGTAGGAAGCTAATTTCTTCAAATTACTGCTAGAGAATTTTTACATGCTTGCAGCTGTCTAACAATTGCCACGAGAACCTGCACTGATTAAACTTTAGTTTGGGTGTTTTTGTTGATTCCAAGGAATCCAGGGTTTTATAACTTAGCCCTGCAGAAAAAAGCCTTTCCCCTCACTCTCAGTATAACCACATGAAAGCTTGAGGGTCATTCTAATCTGTAGTAGCAGAGCCACATGCACCAGGCAGTATAAATTGTGAAACTGGAAATTTACATGAGCTGCTTATAGTCCTGAGCCATGTTAAGATCTTCCTTCAAATCTACAGACAGGACACAGGTGGCAGGACACAGTGAACACAACAACAAATGCAGTACATTTAGCAAACAGCAAATATCACATCAGATGACAATTGCTTTTTTGCTTGTTTGTTTGGTTACCAAAATGCTCAACACCTCTTCTGGACACAGCAAGTCCCAAAGGTGCATGAGCATTGTACATCCTCTGCATGCATATACTCAGGCTCATCTAACGTACAAGACCTTTATGATCAATTATAGCTGAATGAATGAATGAATGAATGAATGACACAGGGTATGGGTGAGAAAGGGGTAGCTTGAGAAAGCAGCTTCTCCCTCATCTGTGCCTTTATTTGCAAGCTGTCAAAAATCTGTAGGAATAGTTCCACTGCCAGTAGCTTACAGGCTGTTTGATTTAATCTGTGCCTCCATCGGTTTCCCAATCAACAGAGCCAACAAGGAGCCATCAGATCCAAATGAGCTGCTGCAGTTTCCCACCCCAGCATGGGGACTGAACCTGAATTACCCTAGGCCACCTGTCCCTGCTCACCACTGCAATGTACAGTAGAGGGATTTAGGCCTTATTTGTAATCTTTTGTCTGCAGCCTTGTTGTTTGGGTGGGGCTGCACCTGTTCATGGCAAGTGGGAATCCCTTAATTACGGCTGTGGGGCTGGGCAGCGAGAGCTGGCCCTGTGAGCTGGCACACAAAGGCTTAGGGCAATGCATGTGAATTCAGTGCCCTCTTTTTGCCATGCCAGCATTCATTGCAAATCCTTCACAGGTCTTCACGTCTTGGCTCCTGCATTCCCAGGGTTTCTACCTAGTGTTTCACACATTAAATTGTCCTTTTTTTTACAGGATCTCCCTATATTTTGAATTCTTGGGGTCTGCAGTTGTTTAGGAATATTAGCTGAATGACAATAACACATTTTAAAGTGTATTTCTGGTTATAGCATCAACAGTTCTTTCCTATTATCAGATGAAAATTGAGTTAACCTGGTGTGAATACAACCCTATTGCTTTGAAGTGTCGTGTTACTGACGACAGTGTGGGCCACAGAGAAAGCCAGGTTATACACTCTACCAAATCCTCAGAGATGATACCCACAGTATTAATAGGCTAGGGGAGCAGCCCTGCAGAGAAGGATGCATGGGTGCTAGTGGGTGAGAGGCTGGACATGAGCCAGCAATGTGCACTTGCAGCCCAAAAAAACAACCCTATGCTGGGCTGCTTCAAAAGCAGTGTGGGCAGCAGGTTGAGGGATGTGATTCTGTCCCTCTGCATCCAGCTCTGAAGTCCCCAGCAAAGGAAGGACATGGACCTGTTGGGGAGAGTCCATAGGAGGGCCATGAAGATGATTAGAAGGACAGAACACCTCTCCTACAAGGAAAGGATAAGAGAACTGGGATTGTTCAGCCTGGAAGAGCTAAGAGATCAGGGTGACCTAATTGTGGCCTTCCAGTACTTGAAGGGAACCTACAAGAAAGGTGGAGAGAGACTGTTCACAAGGGCATGTCATGATAGGATGAGGTGCAATCACTTCAAACTGGAAGAGGGCAAGTTTAGACTAGATGTTAGGAAGAAATTCCTTACTGTGAGGATGGTGAGGTACTGGAACAGGTTGCCCAGGGAAGTTGTGGATATCCCATTCACTGGAAGAGTTTAAGGCCAGGCTGGATTGGTCTCTGAGCAACCTGGTCTAGTGGGAGGTGTCCCTGCCCACAGCAGCAAGGTTGGAACTAAATGATACTTACAAACCCTTCCAACCTGGACCATTCTATGATTCTATGATGTAACCCCAATCTCTTCCCTCACTAATCCCCACTACCTGCGGAAGCCCCTGTCCATGCCAACTCACTTCTGTGGGTATCTCATTCCGTCCCTCCCCTGCCTTATACTCCCCTGGGCCTGGAGCCTTCACCTTTTGCTCCCTCTTCTCCCTTCCTACCCAAGCTTTGCCCCACTTCATTTTGAATGTTAGTCTCCCACCGAATTCCAGCAGAGAAGATGCTGCCCACCAGGCTCCACCCTTTAACTCCAGAGGCCAATGCAACACAGACCTCTCACGACTACAAGTAAGCTGGTGCCTGGACTTGCACTTTGGGGCGGAAACGTGACCTGTTCACAAGGAAACACGCGTATACCTGACTGCCAAAATCGACCAGGCTTCCAAGAAGCGTGAACACAGACATCCCCAAAACTCACAACGCAGCAGTTTAGTCCACCTTTTTCCAGGCCAGCTCCCCACATTCCCCACGGGAGAGCCCGGCCAGGGGCGGGATGAGTGAGGGCTCCGTCTCGGGGCTCTGCCGCCACCTCGTGACGCCGCTCGGAGCGGCGCCTGGAACATCGTGGTACCACCGAAACAGCCCCAAAACCGGCAGAAATTTGCTTTCTCGCTAATTCTCCCTAAGAACCGCGCTTTCATTTGCTGCGCTGCCGCCCCAGCGCGTTGCGTGTCTCCGGTTGCAGCCCAGGCTGGGGATGCTGCTCAGCCTGCTCCGAGGCAGGGTGAAGGCTAGAGTGGTACCAGGCATTGGGTACCAAGCCCTGCTGCGAACAATTCCTGTGAAGGGAATGAAGAAGGGGCTTAACTGTTACCCCCTCCATCTCGTCACAGCACCTGTACATCCCTCTGCTGCCCTTGCTCCTTGGCAGCGTGCAGATGAGGACCATCCCTCTGTACCTTCTTTGAACTTGTTGTATGAGGGTAACCAGGGCTGAGAGCCAGCTGTTGTTCAGTTTATATGACAAATGAGAGGTTCCGATGTAAGATTGATAGCAATTAGATTGCCACCTGCTATCACTTTAATCCTTATCCTGGATTTTTAATTGTTGAAGCTGGTGAGGGGGGTGGGGGGATGGAATCTGTTGGCACATGAATACACAAGGACTATCTTAAAAGGCACAAAGCATTAGGATTGTAGCCCAGTCATCACAATTAGGGCACCTTGTTTTTTGGTTTTACCCTCTACTGTGATTTTTGGCCTAATTTTTGAACAGTTTTCTCCTGAGTTTTCTAGGACTTACGTACTCATGTCCTTTCACCCGTATTTCTTTCTAATTAATTAATTAATTAGTTAGTTAGTTTTTAGCAAATGCAGACAATTTCATTTAGGCTTGGCCAGCACTTTCCAGTTTGGCTTCCTGACAGCCTTCTGCTGTCAAGTGGCCTGTATTCATTTGCATTGTGTCTGATTTTCAGCAGGTTCCTCTCTGAGGCCTATTCCTCCTGGCTGTTACCCATGTGAGCAGCTCTGCTGCAGTCAGAGTGGTAATAGCTGTCAGTAATTGCTGCTTAAACAGGTTTGTAAGGTCGGGGTTTGCTTCTTCCCCCCTGCTTTGGGTAGTGCTAATCTGCTTTCAAGTCACACTTCATCAGGAAAAGAGAACACCAAGAACTTTGAAAGGTTTGCCATCAGATTCCACAAAGGGATAGCTTGGGAGGAACACATTGGTTTTGTTGAAGAGACACACAAAATAGACTATGATTTGCATAACGAGCTGAGAGAGGACAACTGAATGAGAGACTGAGAGAAGGGGTTTCATTGACTTCAAAGAGTATTGGACCAGGTCCATGTGGACCATCTGCAACTTCCTTTGATGCATCAGCAAACTGGAGATAACAAGCCTCTCTTCTCCCATACATGCCCTATGTAAGGCATTATGTGGAGAAGGACTTTGAGCCTGGCAGTGGCACAAGCTGTTCTTAGAAGAAAAAGTAGGTCCATATAATCTGTTTGGAAGAAGCTGGTTTTCCTGTGATCGAAGGTTGCAGTGGGTTTGAAAGCAAACGTACCCTAGAGGTCACTGCAGAGCAGCCATTTAAGCTGCAATGCATTCCAACGGAAAATTGAGAAAATATTCTGGAATATTAGATAATTTTTTAAATGTATTTTGATGTCACCTGAGTGTTCATAGTCTATCCCTTCCAAAAACCACCCAACCACATGCCATACCTCCGCAGTGTAGGATCCCAAAACTCTACCCTATTGCCTTTCTCAGACAGAATGTCACTTCCTTCATGCTACACCCTCCACCTGATATTCCCACGTACTCTATATACCACACCTCACCTTGTGAGGTCTTCCTGCTGTGAAGTCGCCCAATCACATCATCCTGTCTGCATCGCAGCTCCCCAGTAGCCACTGGCCCCTCCCCTCGCTACAGTCCCAATAAATAGCCTTGTTTGCCTTTTTCCATCCAGAAGAACAGTTCAGATGGGAGATAGGAATAGGTCCCTACAGCCACTGCTGTGATTGTCACAGGCTGGGAATTCATCACAAGAAAAGCTGAACACCTCTGATAAGATATAGTCATCTGTGGAGAGGTGCTTAATGGACTTAGTTAAATAACATGGTATGGGCAGAGTGGAGGAGTGTTACTGTGTCCCTTTGTAGAAGTTCATCTGGTTCCTTCCACGTAAGCAATGTTTTTTAATTGGCAACTTCTGCCTATTCTTGAGGCAGGTGTAGAGCAAGAAGGTGAAATCTTGCAGAAAAGATAAATTGGCACAGGGGTAATACAAATAAGAATAGCAATAGGACCAAAATAATCAGCCATCATAAGCATTTCTACAGCCCTTTTCATCTGTGCATGTCAAACAATATGCAAGAGCTAAAAAAATTAAGCCTCTCAGCAGTGCTCATACGTCAGAAATACGCAGTTTCTTCCACCTATTGCTTAACTGCTGTCACCCCTGAATTAGGACAGAGAATCTGTTCATTGCTCAAGGCAACGCCGCCTTGCAATTTAGGGTGTGAGAGGCTAACTCAAACTGTAAGACAAGGCAGCATTTAGAGTCTAGAATTGGCCAGGCCACTGCCTTACAAAACGAGCCATGGATCTTTAACACCAAGTGGTCAGGCCCTCAGTTTGACGTCTCAGCTGATAAAACAGGAAAGGTGAAAGCAGGGGCAGAACCAATCTTTTAACAGCTGGCTATAGGAGAAGACAAATTTGTAAACTGAAAGAGGGACAATGGAAAAACATTTACCCCCTGCTTTTAATGGAGATTCATTCATAAAACTAAAGTTAGAAAACTAAAGGCTACAAGGTCATAGAAAGTTACATGTGATCCGGTTTTGGAAAATGCCCTTCTTACAGACCAAACCCAGAGGCACAGGCGATTTGTGCTGTTGGCAAGGAAGTGTCATGGAGGCCCCTTTTTTTCCTTCTCTGGGGGCCTAAGGAAACTCCAGCTATACATATTGTACATGACAAGGTTTAACAATTATTGTTCGTAATGAACCCAAGCATGAATAACCAAGTGCATTCAGGAGAGGCCCAGGACTAAGAGGTAATGTAAAGCCTAAAATAGGGAGGGAACACTTTCTGGATTGGGATAAGGTCATTCTTAGGGCAGTGAATGTATGTGGGTTCATTTTGCACCTGGTATTCTGATTAACAGTGAGGTCAATCTCCTGAACTTCCCAAGTGTGAACACCTGCTAGAAGACTCTGCTCAGATCCTGGCCCTTCACAAGGCTTTCTCCTTCAGTAATCCAAGAAAATGCATAGGCATCCCATGTCTCTGTCAGCACGGTCCCCAAGAGATTTTCACATCAGAAGAATTAATCTCAGCTCTCCCATTCCTGAGAGCTCACAGTCAGCTCTTTAGCTGACATCCACCAGCTGTGTAGTCATCATTTAGTGCTGATGCCTCTGAAAAGGAAAGCATGAACTCTCGTTGTCTCTGTTTGACTCCAGCACCTTCCTCTGTGATGCCTTTGCCTCTTTCTTAGCAGTTGGGCAACAGTTGCTATTCTTTCCTGTTCCTTCCTGCTATTACAAGATGTCTGGATCCATCTTTTGATCTTCCAAAAATGACACCTGAGCAAAGATGGCTGTGGCCCACATTTCTACCTCCCACGCATCAGTAATATGGCAGGGTAGCACAGCCTTTGTTTCCAGAACTAAGCAGCCTACTTGAGCATCCCCTTTGACTTTTTTATTGCCTTTTGCCTGATTTCTGTGGCAGCTCCTCTGTCCTTGATGTATTTTTCTGGAAGTCACTTTGTCGATGTCAAACTGTGTGTGCCAAGCAGGCGAGCAGGATAAGCACAGACAGTGTCTGTTCTACCAACCTGGCTGGAGCCTGCAGGCCAGACCCCACAATCACCTCCAGCATGGGCAGGGAGCTGCTGACTCACACCTGGGTGCAGGACTGCATGCTTTTTCATCTCTCTGGCACCAAGGGGAGAGAACTGCTTGTGGAACTAGGAGGGTGTGGAACAAGGTGAGAGTCGGTCATTCAAGAAAGCCAGAGACCAGAAGTTATTACAAAGGGATTTCTGAGGAGAGGGGAAGGATACCACAGAGTAACACAGGAAAAAAACAACCAAATAAACCCCCCTAAAAAAACTCAACAAACACACAACAAAAGAGAAGATAGTAAAAGTGAGTGCAATAATGGGCATGAATTTCTCTTTTTTCTGCCCTGTGGCAAACTGCCAGTCTCTTCCATGCAAATTCCTCGGTGCTATTAAAACCAGTCCTTGTGGACACACCTGCCTTGAGACAAATTCTTTTAGTCTTGAAAAAATCTGGGCACTTCTTCAACAAACATTTTGCTTTTAAACTACTTTTCCTTTGTGAATTTTGGCAGCAGCTCACACTTGGAGAGCTACTGAGAACCTTTTCTGTAACCAGATTGCCCTGCCCCAGGGGACTGTGGGCAAGTGACTTCCCACAGCTGTCCCTCAGCTTCCTATTCTGTTAAATGTGGCTCATGACCACCTCAAAGGGCTGGGGCTAGGCATCATTTTTGTGTGAAAAGCTGTGAAATTCATGAGAGTGACTGAGTAGTACATGACATGCTGTGAGGGTAGTGGTACCATCAGTTCAACACTTCGATATAGCAGGAGATGGGACAGGCACAGGAGTATAGTTTAAAACACTTCACTGCCCAATGCACCATGTCATTAAGTGAATGGAAGAAGAGACAGCTGAGTTGTGTGGTGACAGGACTTTTTTCTTCTACACAGCAGGGCCAAGGTTGAAGACCAGAAAATAGAAACATACTTAGGAGTAGTAGCTAAATAGTCATGAAAAAAAGCAAAACCCAAGCTGAGACTTTCCCAGTTCCTTCTCATGTAGGCTGCCTTCTGAATCACCTAGTTCTGGAGATGTTAAAGGGTGGTAAAAATTGTATTTTTGCTCTGAGAAAAGTCTCCCTTCTTCTCTTGTTCTGATCAAAATCAGACTAGGGTGGTAGCTTAGAAGTGAATCCAAATGATTTGCAGCATGGTGCAACAGAAAAGAGCATCACTACAGTTCTGTGGATACTTGGCTAAAATAATGGGCATTATGATTTCTGGCAGAAGGGGAGTGAAGTTTCTAGTAATATAAGAGCAAACCACTCATTCTCTCCTATTTTCTCTCTTTTCTCTAATTTCTAACCAAGTCCTTGCCATCTTCACCCTGAAAAGGAGGTCAAGTATTGCTCTTTATGGGCAAAGCTGTTCAAGTTGGCTTAGCTTTGGTCTTCATAGCACAGACAGAAAAACATAGGTTAAGTTTACCTCCTCTCCTCTGAGAGGATCCCACCCCTGAAATCGATCAAGTACCAAAATAAGTTTTAGAAAAAGCAGGGTCTGGAGATAGGGATGCTGTTATGAGCCTCACAAAGTCTAATTCTGGCTTGACCACAAACATAATTTGAAGTCTTGAGCAAGTCAAATAAATTTTTCTCATCAAGTCTTCCCTCAGTAAAATCAAGAATAGTTACTTGCCTTGTAGAGATGCTGTAAAGACTAAGAAAGTCTTTATATAGTTTATTTAAGATGTAAAAATCTCTTAAGAATTATGTAGAAACCTCAATTAGGATTTACAAAAAGGTTATTTAAAACCACAAAGGGATAAAAAGTATCATCATTGTAACTAATTAATGAAATAATCATATGGCAGAGTATATTCATCTCAGAGAAGCAATTGCTTTTTATTCAATATGGTGGAACAAAGTCATCGCAGATACGAAAGGAAATTCTTGTAGCCTATGATACTCTTTAACAGTGTCTTCCATTATTATTGGTCTTTATTATTCATGACCTTAAAACACTTTAGGCCTTTAGCTGGGATCTGTTGCAGTGTGGTTGGTACTGCAGAAGATAATGAAGCACACTGCCGCAAGGAGCTCATGGTCAGAGGTCCCTCAAGTCCAGCAGTTTGCATCCCACTGAAAGGTGATGTGCCATTACTCTGATTTTACACACATGGTCAAAGTCAAAGTTTCTTCTTTTTCCCTGTTTCATTTGAAGCAGAACAAGGTTGCTTGGCTCAAGAGTCTGGTTTCCTGCGGGCTTTACAGTGTTATTGGTGACATACCAGTGTAGTGCAGGTTAAGTGCTTTTCTTGAAGACATGGATCTGTTCATATGATTATGTACCTGTAACACTGAGCAAGCTAAACTGGAGTCTTACAGGACTCTTTCCTCAGGTCATTCTGCCATATGAGGGAGGAGGCACCAGCTGCTGCTTATCTCGAACATCCAGTTGCATACAATTATGTTTGCAGGTGTAAAATAGATGTGTTGTACAGTTGGGAACACCTTCCTCCTTTCTGAGAGAATCCTCTCCTACCGGGAAAGGCAAGGATAGGGCTGCCTGACTAAAAAATGCCTTTAAGAAAGGTGAAATACCCTTTCAAATAGCTGTGCAATGATTTTAAGAAAAACAAATAGTGGATGAAACTATATCAGGATAGGGGGGACATGAATTCAGAGTATGCAAAGATGCTGATTTCTGTACCACCTGTGAAGACTCTTGAAGAGCAGAGACCTGAGCAGGCTGGGCATGTACAGTCTGGTCAGAGCAGGAGGTGATGCAAGGACATCTGTGCATGGCAGAGAGTGGTGCAGACACACAGCAAGCAGCAGCACAGACACAGCAGGCACCATGCTGCTGCTGTTTACAGACAGCTCTGATGACAATGTGACTTTCACCATCTATGACACTACATCCAGCAGCAGCAAGTGTCTGCTTCATGCCTCTGGTGGCCTTTACAGATTCTGGTTTAGACTGGCTGTAGCAATCACTGTCTCTATGATGTTTTTGAAAGTTACGAATTGTAGAGTTCTCCTGTAGAAAGTATAGGAGAATGGAAAACTGCAGAGCTTCAAGACAGAGACCTGAAAGTAAATCAGTGCAACAGAGGTTCATTTAAACAGTTTTAACACTGCACTAGTAAATGAACACATCCTTATTATTACTCAGGCAAGCAAAGTGGGGAGAATGGAAACAGTCTGTTACAGGTAAAGCCAAATGAGGCGTTGCCTAGTAACTCTCAGCAGGGAAGCATTTAAACC
Organism: Pithys albifrons albifrons; assembly: GCF_047495875.1. Classification (NCBI taxonomy): domain Eukaryota; kingdom Metazoa; phylum Chordata; class Aves; order Passeriformes; family Thamnophilidae; genus Pithys; species Pithys albifrons. The sequence goes on from NC_092464.1 coordinate 18,836,458, forward strand.
CAGCCAGTTTAGTGAAGCTGATGTTCTGACTCGGAGATTATTTTCTCTGAAAAAAAATCTGAAAGCACGAAAGTTCAATTTAACGAACATAGGATTTATTCTTCTGTTAGAGCAAACCATAATGACAGTGCTTGGGAGAATACGGAAGTATTTACAAACTTGTACAAGGAAGAACAGACAAGGCATGTTTTCAATAAAAGAATCATTTTACTCAACCCGTTTTTTGATGCTGATTTATTTGCCCCAAATGCAGTAAATTTCACATTTGTGTGGTTTTTTTGGTTTTTTTTTTTGTTTTTTTTTTTTAATTCTGAAATACACAAGTGATACCAGAAGCCTGGAAATACTACCTATATCATTGTATTATCTTACTGCTGTAAGACAAAGTTCCTGGAGTAAACCCTATTTCAGCTCTACTACTGGACACAGAATCAAAATAACTGATTTAAAAGAAGAAAGACTCCATGTATCCACTGGTACCATTGCCTGGAATAGTTTTAATTAGGCCCGCCTTCAGGACTTTGTTTTTATAGATTCACAGAAAAATCACTTGTCTTGGCTAAAGGTTTCTCACATCAGGGCCCTCCTCTCCCCGCCCCCCCCCCCTCCCCCAAACCTTATTTGAAGATTCATGTTATGTTTGCTTCCCTTTAGAAGGATTTGATTTTAGAGAAGTATAAGCTCTGGCATGATCAGCCATGTATATGTGTTTCTGGGTGCCTCAGCTATTGCTCAGAATAGGCAGTCAAGTTTAGAAGAGCACCTCATTTCGTCAGCCTCAATACAGTTAATGATGGTAGTTATGAATGTGAACCATTGACCAGATTTTTTTTTATTAAAAAATACAATTAGCAGATCAACACATCACACTAACCATGAAAAGACAGACTGCAAAAGAGTTATGACAAAAGTATGTATTTTATCAACAATGACAATAGCTGGAAAACAAAGCTACTATGGCATAAATACTAAAATTTGAGTTATATATTAAAAGCATGGGTTTTTTTCACAAGCATGCTGTATGAGCAGAGAAAGGACATTTTGTAAGCCACAGAGATCCACTTCTCACTGACCAGAGCTCGGCTTGAAGTTTAATGAAACACTGTTGATGCAGAACCTTTGCCCAGAGGGTGCGGGACCATCATCAAATACATGACCTAGATGGGCATCACACTGCAACAGAAATTATTACCATTTTATTATTGCATTATTACAGAATCACAGAACCATTTAGGTTGGAAAAGATCTCTCAGATCATAGAGTACAACCCATGACTCATCACTACACCTTGTCAACTAGATCATGGCACTAAATGTCATGTTCATCATTACTTGAACATCTCCAAGAATGGTGACTACCACCTCCCTGAGCAGTCCATTCCAATGCTTAACAACTCTTTCCATGAAGAAATTCCCCGATGTCCAGCCTGAACCTCCCCTGTTGCAGCTTGAGGCTATGTCCTCTTGTCCTGTCACTGGTTGCCTGGGAGAAGAGGCCAACCCCCAGTTCACTACAACCTCTTTTCATGCAGTTGTGTATGTATGGCTCAGCTTTGCGAATGAACATTTGGGAAGGGCTCTCCCCACATGGGTGTGCCCTTTGAGCCTGCGCAGTGAATTTTTTAGGCGAGGCACAGCGTGTGCAGAACTGGCCCCACCCTTTAACTCCTAAGGTTCATTTGCCATGGCTGAGCAATCTTGGACAGTGACAGTGAAGTCCTGAGGACTAGAACTTACAGCCCCCAGGATTATCAGGAGGTCTCCCATCCAAGTACTAACCAGGGCTGACCCTGCTGAGCTTCCGAGATCTGACTGGATTGGATTGTAGACAGTGATAAAGTCAGTCTTGAGTCCCCTTTCCTCCAGGCTGAACAGCTCCAGCTCCCTCAGCTGTTGCTCATAGGACTTACCCACTAGACCCTCCACCAACTTCATTGCCCTTCTCTGGACTTGCCTCAGTGCCTCAATATCCCTCCTGAACTAAGGGGCCCAAAACTGAAAAAGGCAATTGAGATGTGGCCTCACCAGTGCTGAGCACAGGGGGAAAACTCACTTCCCTGGTCCTGCTGGCCACACTGTTGCTGACACAGGTCAGGTTGCCATTGGCCTTCTTGGCCACCTGGGCACATGCTGGCTCATGTTCAGTTGCTGTTGACCGACACTCCCAAGTCCTTTTCTGCTGGGCAGCTTTCCAGCCACTGTTCTCCCAGCCTGTAGTGCTGCCTGGGGTTGTTGTGACCCAAGGGCAGGACCTGGCACTTCCCCTTGTTGAACCTCATACCTACTGTGCTATCCTGAATTAAGAAACTTTTATGATTAATTCACTATTGAGTTGTATGTTGGGAGGAGTGTTAGAGAGTGACTAATAATACATCCCGGAGTAATCACGTCTGGCCAGGACGCAAATATCTGCCCCCAAACAACCAGATCCCAGAAGAGGAATAAAAAAGGTATTAGTGCCAAAAAGTATAGGAAATAAATGGGAGGATCCAGACACCTAAGTACACTATGAAAATGTCAAGTTAATTAAGACGGTCACTGTAGGTCCTTCTTACAGATTAACTTGAGGATTCTCCCTCCTCCAAATTGCTCTTGTGAAAAAAATGAGACTCAGTATAGCTATCAGTGGCTGATTATAAAATGGAAGGTTGTCTTCAGCTGAGGTTCTTGAAAGGTGCTTGCTGCATATTGCTGCAAACATGAACTCCACCAGGAAAATGAACTGCAGCGAATGCTTGTTATATTTGCAGAAATACATAATCCTGCTAGAAGGGGCTGCAAGCAGACTGAAGGACAGCATTAACAATCTTAACAGTTTAGAAAAATAGACACACACATACAATACAAAAACAAACCCAAGATGCAATTCATCAATCTTAACTGCATACTTTTATACCTTAACAAAAGTAATAAACAGGTTTGGGATAGGGAAGAAATGGTTAGGGGTGACACTTCTTTAGAATGGGACCTGAGTATTGCAGCACATCCTAAAACAGGTATGTGTCATGGGCTGGGGAAAGGTCAAGGTGTAAGGACAGGAACATGATTTACAACACACCTGAACAGCCCCTAACCTGTGCTGCAGGCTGGGCCCAGTTGCAGTGCCGTGTCCAGCTTTGCCCTGTACTTGGAGGAGGGAAAGAGCCAATTCAAAAGAATTCAAAATAGAGCAACAGGACAAGCAGCACACTAAACATTGCGTAAAAAGAAACAGTTGAAGGAACTGGACCTTTCTAGTCTAGAAAACAGATGATTGAGGGAGTCAAAATAGCTATCAAAAATAGAAGGGTGGCTTCTGTGAAACAAGAGAATCCATAGAAAATAGCTGTGGAGATGGAAGGCACAGCCACCACTATGCAGGGCACACAGTAATAAGCTTCAATGGCTGCAAAGCAAACTGTTTTCCCCAGTGTCGAACCAACAGTAGGAAGATGTGTAGGTTACAACTCATTACCTAGTAAGGTCATGGTGTTTCCATCTCTGCATATTTTAAAAACATCTTTAGCAAATATTTAGCAGGGCTGAACTAGGAGTAACTGTCCCTGTGATGGGCCAAATGCACGGACCCTATCTCAGAGTCCCTTCTACTGTCTCTTGTCACAGCCTACCGTGCACCTGAGGTCCTTTGAGTAAATTTTCTGTCTAAACTCCAGCCCTTGGCTATACTTACACAACTGCTTTCCCTAGTCACATATTTTATTTCCCAACAAACTGACTGTCTATATTTGATACTCATGTGTTTCATACCAAGAAGTGAGACAGAATGGATCCAGTGATACTGTAATTCTCACTGCTGCATTCAGGCAGATTCGTAGATAGAAAACATCTCTGTTAATAGTTGTGTCTTTGGGTATCATCTCCAAAATAAACATACCTGTTTGCAGAGGACTTCAGTTCTAGTTAATCCCAATGAGTTATCTGGTCGTCTCACGATATTGGTATTACTTTCATCTCTGCCACAAGTGCCATAAGCCTCAGAAAATGATGGCCATCCAGTCCCAGAATTATACTTCTTTTCTGAGCTACAGTGGAAATCAGATTTTCTTGTTAATTATTGAGATGTTACAAAAAAGTCTGCTTCTATTAAGAACATTGGTTTTTTTCCTTATTCCTGTCTTGTACCACTATTAATAATATTTGGCATAGTAGAAGTTTTCTCACTGACATCAGATCATGCTGGAAACTCTTTTCCAAAGGGAATTCTTGATCAGCCCACAGCAGGAGAGTTTGCCTCACTGTTTCTATTTCAATGACAGGGTGGCATTTCATAAAGCTTGGAAAAGGGTTTTCCCAACAATTGAGCATAGTGTTTAGCTGAATTACACCTACAAAGTTCGAAGCCTGGCCCAATACAGCACAATCTCTGAGAGTTTATAAGAAGAAATAATGGACAAAGGCTGGGCTGTCCCATCAGTCCAGGCTCACACCTGATGATAACGCCTTTGTCTTGCCTTCAGCCATCAAGCCAGTTTAGAAAATCAAATAGAGCATTGCTCAAACGATCAAGGAACCAACGAGAAATCCTCACAGCACAAAGACCAGTTTTTTACCCCAATAGATAATCGAAGCCATCAGAAACAGTACTACAGACTGTCAACTTGTGAGTGCCTCCTGTTAACATCTAGGATGACCAACACTGTTTTAGCTGCATAATAAAACCTAGAGCACACTGGAAAATATGATCAGAAAATAATTTGGAGATTTGGTATAGAAATAAAATAACCCCTGCTATATAAAGCTGTGCAAACTTTGATAGCAATATGGACTTTCTCCTATCAACGAGGGACTTAGTGTGAGTTAGAACTAGAAATGAAGACAGATTCTCATACTTCTCAGATAAGTGGTCTGGAGACACATCTGAACCATTTCCCCTCAATTTCTCACGTTTTTCCATTTCACAAACTGAATGCTCTTACTGGCATCTAGTGGTGGATGGAGACATCAACACCAGTAGCAGCTCTTGGTCAAGGGGATTAGTCCATTACTTAAGACAGAATTTAGAACAAAGTATGTAGCATATATCATGTATATTTTTGTGGGAAATTAACACAGTGAAGAAAAATCTGAAAATCTTAATTGCAGTGCCTTTCAGAAAGACAATACAAACATGCTAGGCAAAAAGCTTAAAAAGTCCAACCCAAAGAACAGTCTGTGTGTCAGTGTGTGTGTTATAATTGTCTGTACAGGGCTGTCTTTGAGTAATGCAACCCCAGAAACAAAAGAGGATTTGCAAGCACAGAATGACCAAAGGCTAGTTTTTGTGTGGGCTATTGCTTAGTCCGTTACATCAACACACAAATATCCATAAGAAATGCTCTCTTTCCTCTTCCTTTCCACAAAACTGGAGAGAAACAGGACACAGTACAGAAGCAGCCTGCACTGAAGCAAATGCAGTTTGTGGACTGATTGTGAAGGTCCTTAGGGCTCCAGGACTATTTCTTTCCAGCCAAGGAGGGCTCCCTGCTTTCCCTTCTACAAAACCACATTAACACTGTGCCTACCAGCCGCTGACATGCCAAAAATAACCTGGGGAACACATACATGACTTCTGAGTTTCCCTGACATATCTGTATGGTTTCCTTTTTATCAGAACTCTTTTTTTGACACAGGGGTTCTTGTGTTTATTCGTATATAGATAAAAAGATCCTCCCTGAAACTCTGCAGAGTCAAGGAAAGTCTTTAATGCTATGTGGGTTTTGCATCTGACCCTGACTGACTCTGTGCCTTACATGCCACTCACAATACTTAAGTGTATTTTAGATGTTTTCCACTGCTAAAATAACAATCCTTTGAGCTGTTAAATTAGCTCTCAAGAGAAATGGCCTCTGTGTTGTTTTACTAACAGTAATATCACTTAAGATTCCCTAAGAGAAACATTTTAGTACTTGAAAATATTGCTGTTCAAGATCATATTTGTCCTTTGAAGTATCTCACCACTTAATATATGGATAAATGAACTTTCCCTAAACATATGCATTAGATTAGCCTTCGACACACCACTCCTCCAGCACATGTCATTTACTTTGATCCTTATTTCAGTCATCCTGGATGGAATCCAGATAATTCTAAAAAGTGCTTTTTGCTGTATGAATCTCAGCTGTAGGTTTATGGTTTGATGAAGGTTTCACATTTAATTAAAGCACCACAATTTGCCATCTATAAAGGTTAGGGGTTTGTTCCATGTATTTCCAACTCCTTCAAATGAATATTTGGTAGCAGAAGGTAATAAATTCTGGTATAAGTATATACACACATGTTTCAAAGAAAGGAAGAAATACTTCCATGTTTACCTGTAGCTAATGTTCTAATGCATTTGAAAAAGAAAGGACATTTTTAATGGACAGGAAATAAATATGATGAATGAACCTCTTATCCAAAACCATTTCTCCCCCTCATTGTGTTCTCCGCAACATAATACATGCATGGAAAATAAATTTTCAGACCATTTTGCACATTTAATAGTTTCCAATTTTCTTGCAAGACTTTTTTTTCCAAAAGTTTGAGGGTTCTTTGTTTGTGAGGCTCAGCATTATCTTGTGATCTAAACAAAATTACTGATAATCTCTGAGAGCTGGATAGTGCAAAAAGCAGCCTGACTATTTGGTTATATTCTTGTTTTGTTACTAGTTTAGCAGCAGAAGCAATTCCCTCCAGTGTTTCTCTCTCTTTGTGTTGGTCTGTCAATATATGTTGTCTAATATAAAAGATGCCTAAATTGAAGGAAAATTTGAAGGAATTGAAGGAACTCTTCCACAGCTTTGTCATTTAAAATTTCTCTAATTTATCTGAATTTTCTAGAGGTATTACTAGGTTTTGTACTTGTCTTCAGAATATTTTGTAATGTTGAGCTAACTTTGAAATAAATCTATTAAGAAATGTTTACTAGCAAACCTCTATAGAAAAAGATACATTTAAGCAAACACATATTTGCATAACAATAGTTTTCTGTACTTGGCCAAAGAAAAACTAACCATTCACAATGATCAGCCTCCATTTTTAACATTTAATTACTTCGTTTAGGTTTATTTTTAATATAGTCATTACATTTTCCCCTCCTTTCTTACTACCCAGATCTCTTGTTCCTCAGCTTCCCATCTGAAGTTCTGATCTGTGATGCATCCTTTAGTCTTCATAAAGATGGGCCTTTCATTGAGTTCTCCATTGGGAATAATGATAAATAAGGGCTACTTTCTAGACCAAAAATAAAAGAAACTGTCTTTTCTGGTTCAGTTACAGAGAACAGAACACCCTCTGCACATCCTATTCCAAGGCACTCTATTTCCTTCTACTTAGATGTTAATGAAGTTGCAAAGTCCAAGCATATAGTATTGTAAAGAGCACAGGGACTAACAGCACGGTCATTTGCAGTCAGGTTTTAAAAAGTAGATATAACAAAAAGGTAAGAATAGTGGAATTTAATTTACAGAACGAGGAGGGGGTGGAGGTGAAGAGGTGGTCTCAGCTCCAGTGTGAGGGACCCAGCAATAAGAACATCACCAACAGCGAGCCAAAGGCAGATCAAAGGTCGCTCTAGCCCAGCAGCATGAGTGGCAGAAGATGACTATGGAGGAGCACAAGAACAGAGCAACACATAGTGATACTCATGCATAAATACATGTATTTTCTGGCAGCTTGTGGCTTAAGGATTTCTTAAACAGAGAATTATTATCAACCAAAAAGTACAGTGTGTTGCAGGAGAAACAGACAGACCCTAATGCAGCAACTGTCTGATGGCCACTGGAGACCCTCACATGCTTGAGGACAGGCATACCATGTGTCTGTATCACCACAGGTATTCTGGAGGTCATACATAGGGATTGTCCTTCCATCCATTCCTCTTTCTTTTCCATTCAGCTCATGAAAAGACACTGCCCGTCCTGCCACAATTAGGACATGTTAAAGACACTGTGAAATCCTAAGGATGTTACCTGAAGAGTGGGGCATTGCAGCACACGCAGTGGTATATTCCTGATTCTGTGTTATTCAGATAGATCCCACTAAATGGCTTTTTTAAAAGAAAGGAACAAAAGAGAAGTTAATAATGCAGGTCTTTAAAAGATCGCCATCTGGAACAAGCATGTAGGAATCAGATTCAAAACAAGAGAAAAACCATAAAAAGAAGGCTTCACAGGGGGGCTTTGAAGAACAAACATTAGCAGCCCAAAGAAATGAAGGGGAGGATGCCTTTGGATTAATAGTGAAGAAAGACTACCCCGTACCCCTGGAAACTTTTGAGGCCAGTCAGGTTCATAAATCATCCAGGTACCAGGGCTGGAGTTGGGACCTCTGAGGAACTGGTGAAACACGCAGGATCCCAAGGACCAGGGCTCTGCCATGGAGCACCACAACTTTAAAGTGGCTCTACAAAGGGACTTTTCTCCTTCCTGCATGGTCTGGAACTCATATCCTTATTTTACAGGTATGAATTTGGGCACAGTTCACATGACTTAATCCCATGGTACATGCTCCATGCACTCAGAAGTCGTGGCTCTGGGCTATGGATGCCAGTGCTCCACCCATAACACTATGTGGCCTCTATCACAGAAGGAAGCAAAGTGTGGGGACAAAGTGGGTGGGTGATCAGGCACATGAGGGACAACCCATCTCTTGAATGGAGTGCTAAGCATAATCCTTCCATGGTGAATCTACATATGGTCAAAAAAGGGAGACAAAAATATGATTTCTCTCCCCTCTGCAGAGGCCTCCACTACTGCCACACAGATGGCTGAGCTGGCAGCAGAGTATCCCAGAAAAAACCCAACAAAGTATGAAAAGAATGCAGAATGTTTTGTCATCTGCAAACCAGCCTGTGCCAGAACAAAATACACCCCATTCAGTATGCTGAGTCCAACTTTCATCAACAGCAAGGCAGGGGAAATCCTGTGAAGCAACTGAGTGGTGACAGCTCCCCACAGCAGGATTTTCTCTGCCCAGCAGGCAGAGGAGGTGCCTTACCCTTGGACAGCATTAGCACCTTCGCTTACCGGTTCAGTTCCTCTTTCTCTTGTAACACAGAATTGCTCCGGAGTCAATTTTTTTTTCCAGTCTGTAGCAGCACTTGCTTCAGCTTGTTTAGTCAGAGACCCTCTGTCTACAATTAGATACAGAAAGATAATTTGTATTATTTTTAACACCATTTAAAGTCAGACTGTATTGATGCTTTCCATCATCATAGTTCTCCCAAAGTTTTTACAGGTACAGATAGAGGACAACAAGGCAGTTCAGGGTCATGAGAATGGGTGAATGCAGGACTCTGCATCAGCTTTCCATCCAGCGTGCTACAATTAGAGAGCAGCTCCAGCAAACCCCTTGGGAAGGCTTATAATGAAAACAGGCACCTATGACCACAGGTACCACCCACCCTCCCAGCGCTGCCCACTGTCCTGGCTTGGGATAACTGCTGGTGCTCCTTCCTCATCCCTGGGGGTGTCACTGAAAGGTCTGGCAGTTTGTCTCTTGGAAACCCTAGGAAACCAGAACAGATGTTCATCTATGGGCTGCTGAAGACTAGAACTTCCACAGGATCCAGTGAAAAGCGGTGCTGAGAAGGAGCACTGGAAGAAACAAACACCTAGACCAAGAGAAATGGGGCCATAGTCAAGTGAGTGACAAACAATGGGAGAGCGTGAGTAATCCATCATAGCGCAAAACTCCAACAACGCCTCCAGTGAGTCCGTACACACCACACAGAGCACTTATGGTGGTATGGGATTAGCAAAGAATTAATAAGTTGAAAACAGTGAGTAAAATGGTTTAATACCTTGCTAATCAGAAAGTCTGAGGTGGGGGGGAACTACTTCCCTGCCTACCTCCCCCATCAGCACTTCAAGACCTTGGAAAAACAATCAGCTCCTGAGTGATGCTTGCCTGCACTCATCTCTTGCAATGCAGAGGTGAGATCTGCAGGGTGGGCGGGGCGGTTCATGAAAACGATAGTTTAACCAGCAGTTAACTAACGATAGTTAACCTACAGTTTTGCCTGCCAGTGCGAGAGAAAAACCTACGCCGGGTTAACTTAGCCCTTACTAACCGGCTAGGGGACACCGAGGGCAGGGTTGCCCTCCTCTTGCAGGGCAGCTCCTGCTCTTTCCCCGCTCCCCAAGCTCCAGGCGGGGGGGGGGGGGGGGGGTCCCCGGGCCCCCGTGGGTACCTGAGCCCCCGTGGCTCCAAGAGCCCCTGTAGGTCCCAGAGGCCCTTTTAATATCACAGAATCACAGACTATTCTGAACTGGAAGGGACCCACAAGGATCATCGAGTCCAACTCTTAAGTCAATGGCCCATATAGGGGATTGAACCCATGATCTTGGCATCATTACAACCAAGTTTTAACCAACTGAGCTGTGGGTCCCCGAGCCCGTGAGTCCCCGAGCCCCCGTGGGTACCTGTGCCACGGTGGGTCCCTGAGCCCCTCTGGGTCCCGGAGCCCCCGTGTGCACTGCGGGCGCTCCGCGAGCAGCTCAGCAGGGGCAGAAGGAGCCGGCGGCCCCCCAGTGCCCGCCCGCACAGCGTGGCCGCCATTGCCGGGGGCGGGCCCGGGGCCGCCCGGTCCCTGCGCGCAGCCGGAACGGGCCTTACAAACAGACATTATAAAAAGCGAAGGGCAAAGCGCCCGCAAAAATGGCAATGCAGCATTTGCAGGCGAGGGTTTCAGTCGCTTCTTACCGAGAGGCAAAGTAATCAGCTTAAAAAATGAACAGTCGCTGCAGCCATAAATATGACACAGTCCTGCTGGGGCATTTGCTTGCAGCCGGTTTAGGTTGTTTTTAAGGGGAACGGGTCTGGTGCTCGCACGCACCGGAGCCCCTGCCGGAATGCCGGTGATGGAGCGCTGGGGAAGGTGATGGAGCGCTGGGGGAGGTGATGGAGCGCTGCGGAAGGTGATGGAGCGCCGGGGAAGCTGATGGAGCGCTGCGGGAGGCGCTGCGCTGCCTGCGGGTCACACCGCGTGATTCTCTGGCTTAGTCTAAAAATACACCTGTAATAGGACACGCGTTCTCGTTTGGCTTCTGTCCTCCCAACGCAGACCAAAACACAAGTTAGTTTTCCAGGTTAAGCCTCAGTGCCACTGCCTGCTTTTCCCCCCAGTGGTTCCATTTCTGATTTGGAATTAGTTCATCTTTCCTGAAGGATGTAGAAGGAAGTGTTTAGATTGCATTGGATTGCAAAGTGGAAGGAAATTTTTTGATTGAATTAGATACCCAAGCTAATAATTGCGTCTAATACAAAATTACTTTCTTTTTAGTCTAATTCTTCTAGTCTAATTCTAAAATTAAAGCTAAAAAATAGTGCTGTGTCATCAGACTGGTATATACATGTGTTTATTGAACTCTCCTCACGTGTAAGAGAGTGAGTTCAATGGCAGGTAAGGACATTCAGCACAGCATGTGATCAATACTATGGCTCTAATCACTCCCTATGCTTGGGTCTACAAAGTATTGCACTAAATGACGGGCATCAGCAGGACTTGTAGATAGTTGCATTCTGTATCTGCCAGCACAGGGGAGAGTGGGGGGCACACATTTGATTTATAGGTTTGTCCTGTGTAATAGGACACAGCGCAGTGAAGCCAGAGTACCTTGAGAATAATCCTGGAGATACGATGTCTGTGAGTCCTCAGGATGTTCAGAGTGCTGCTGGGCAGGGAGGAGAGGGCTTTGCTGGGGGTGGCAGAGGGCAGCGTTCGTGCTATAGGTAGAGGAACAACATTTTTCCATGTTTGAAACAAAGATAAAATAATATGGCTTCAAAGTTTTAACTATGTTATTAGCTTTAAATTTACTGAGACTTTGCAAAATGTGTTTGCAAGTAGGACTAGCCCAAGCAGTGGGCAATTAAGATAAAAAGAGAACTAGAGCTGGCTTGAGTATGTGCAACTAAGATAAGGGAACTTGCTTGAATGGAGAAGCTTGAAGACATGAGAAGTGCTTTCTAACACAGAAGGGGGAGAAGAGAGCAGAACCTGGATGGGGGTGTGTGTGTGTGTGTGTGAAGAATTGTAAACAACATAAGACATAAACAACAGAATGTATAATTCATGACATAAATCTACAGACTGCCTGTAATAGATAATATTTAGCGCTAACTGCATAAAAGGACTGGAGTTTTGTAGTACCTGGTGGACACATACTTGGAAGCCTGGGCCCCCTGTGTGACCCCAGCTGTGACCAGGCCGTAATAAAATTGTGCTTTACTAGATTGTCTTTAAATCATGTTCAGCCATTTTGGGAAGTGACAACAAAGGTCTTTCCAAACCACTTCTTGTTCACCCCTGTGGCATCTTTTATCAGTCATTGAGCCATGGTTTAGGAGGGAACTGGAACATGTTAGGGAGCGTTTGGAGAGGAGAGACGCAGTCTGATACCCCCAGTTTTGGCAAATGGCTTAGGGCTGGAGAGTGGTGGCAGGTGATGGTGTCACTCCTGGGGCTCAGTGCCCCTGCCTCTGGTTCACCTTTGGAAAAGAGGCATTTCCCTCACTTTCCTGGTCTTGATCTCAGGCAGTGTTTGCTGTTGAGGAGGATAGGTAATCAATGGAGCTCTCCTTGAAGTATCTAGGAAATGAAGGAGAGTGAGAGAACGAGGTTAGTCCCGAACTTGAATGTTTTCACATAATTGACATTGATTTAACTGGTGCTTTTTTAAAATACAAGTTAAATCAAAAATGAACCGTCGATATCTTCCTTGCAGCTGTTATGGGTACCATCCCAAAATGCAGCAGTTTTGAGGCAGAGGGAACTGAACCAACACAGGTCTGTTGCTGTGCTATTTTTCTCAGGCTCTGGAGGAGAGGAGCAGGTGCCTGTGCTGTGCATCTTAGGGAGCTGTGGGAGCAGAAGGCACAAAGGCATCAGGATCATCAGCCCAAGCCTCATCATCCTCTCAGTTACCCAGTTCATTGCAAGTCATGCCTTGATTAAAATGAGGGGAGTTGTGGAAGACGCAGATCTCATTCACCCCAACAGCCGTAATCCACATTTGAGGTGATACACTGGCAAAGCAGATCCTCCATTTTCCCCTCCAACACAAGCCTGACCGGCAGTCATCCAAACCAGCATGACAGGCCTTCCTTAAGTGGAAAACAACTCCCCTGGCTGGAGGTATGTAATTTTTCAGATCTTTGGTGCTGAAAAACCAAATAATTGTCTTGTCATGCCTGTAATATTGCCTCCCATAGTTACAGCACATACCAAGCTGCGTAGCTAGGCAGATATCCGGCCTGCATTTCTCCCCATAGACTGTTATAAAAGCCAATTAGGCTGTTACTTAATTTTCCTCCTTTTTTTTCCTCTCCCTTATGCACAAGGGGAAGCAGTTAAAAGTCTCCCCTAGCTACATTATGTAAATTTTCAAGTAAATTCTCCCTGGATTGTAATTCAGCAGGTTTATTGTTAAAAATGTCACCTGACTCCAGCACGTACACAAGCTGCATCCAGGGAAGGGTCGCTGATGGAAAGCACAGTGTCCTATTAGATATGTGTAAGTGGGGGAGAAGCTCCTCAGCTCCTCCTGTAGTGTTCCTCCGTGCTGAGGCAGCAGCAGCAGCAGCATGTGTGTGGGCAGGTGAAGGGAAGACTGGGAGGGAAGCAGTCACAGTTCAGACTATATTGATAATATTTACTTGGACTCTAACCATTTCCCACCCTAGGTTCTGTCTTGACTGATGGCTTTGGGGACAAGCAGAGCATCACATAATGCCTATGCTGGCAGGTACTGAGGAGTCAGCCAGGAAGCAGTGAGGTGAAGAAGTCAAATGAATCCTGTTCAAATTCAAACCTCTGCTTATGCAGCTTTTGTTAATAAAGCCCCTTGACATTACTAGGTATGGTGGAAAACACTAAAATTGTGGTATTTTTATTTTGTACCCATTTGTATGCAATCAGTTTCCCTCTGCTCACTTTGTCATACCTCATGTATGACCTCTCCCATGAGAAGTTCCCATTGAAACACGTGAGAGCTCACCATGCAAAAATTTGTCTTGGACCTGTCATATGTATTGGCACTGTGTGCCAGGGTCCCTGGGGAATGAAGAACAGGGGACTGGCATGAGCCCTTCAGTGGTAGGTTGTATCTGTGGTGGGCTCTGTTTTCCCCTGCAGAAATGTCAGTGCTTTTATAGGAGATACTGCAGGAACTCCACATCCTTCCTCAGCAGAGTCTTCCCTCTCCTCTGATAGACTTGATGCAACTCCATAGCCAGTTTCTAGCTACTCAGGTGTGATCAAACTCTGACCTCTTGGTACACAGAGGTACTGTTTCCCCATGAAAATGCCATCCAAAGATATATGGTAGTGCTCTGGTGCTGAATTCCAATGATGGAAAGGGATTTCAGCACAATTTGCTAGAAGCAGACATCTCAAAGCACCTTGGAATAAGGTATTGCTGGTTTCCAGAGGCAGAGAGAAACTGAACACAGCTTTCAAATTCCCTGAAGCTGACCCATGGATTCTACTTATATTCATTTACAGAGTAGTCTGATGTGATTCAGGTCAAAGACATATTAAGAAATAATGAACACACGACTTCTTGCTTTGTTTGCTTCATAGTTTAATCTACCTTTTTTCTAATCATAAGCTGTAGGATACAGCTTTTTTTTTTTTTTTAATAGATCATATTTGTGGACTAGCTTAAGCAGGAACCCTCTGCTGGTGTGGAATTTGAACAGAACAGAATAGAATAGTTAAAGTTGGAAGGGACTTACAGGTTTGGTCCACTGTGACAAACACTTTGAGTTGGATTGGACCCTCCCTAGGTCCTGTCCAGCATAAATTATTCTAGGATTCTCAATGCTTTAAGAAGTTTACTGCAAAACTAACAAAGTGAATTGGGTATTTTGCAGTCAATCCTTGAAAGAGAACTCTACTCTGCAATTGGGCCATTGGTTCAGCTAAAAGTAGACACACAGTCCTGTATGTGAAGGGACAGCTATTGGGAAGCAACAGCTCCAGGCTATTTTCCCTGACTGCCCTGTCCATCCCCTATATCACACCTTCAAATTTCTTGAGCCACATAGACATTAATAATACATTCCACAATTTTGTGTGTGATTTCTTATCCCTTGTACCTCAAGGTAGTGAAGAACTGGGATGGGTCTTCTACCCAGTACCCAAAGCCTGAAGAGAGCACTGAATGGTTATTTGGCAGCGTCTGCCACAGCAGCAGCTTTCTGTAGGTTATCTTAATGAATTTATCACCCTGAACTAAGCCCTGACCATCTGTTCTGTCCTCTCATTACAAATGCAGAAAAAGCTAACTCATGATTGCATCATAAAAAAGTAAAATATAAATGATTTAAGAGTAGGGTATGTCATGCTTCACACTGATTGAGGAAGTGACTCACTTCAGTAGACTGCTTTCCCTGATAATAGAATTTGCCTCTTTCCCAGCAAATGGGAATTCCTGAGGAAGAGGGCTCACCAGAACAGGTTTTATTCCCACTCATTCATCTTAGATGTATTTTTTAAATTTGGGAATCACATAAATGAAGCTATGAATCTTCTTTCATTTGTTTTAGGTGAGCCCCTGAGATTTATTTTTAATGAATTTTCTCATGAGGGAAAGGACAAAATCACACTCCTTAAAAATGCCCCCAAAGTCTGCGTTTCCTGCATCTCACCCTTGCTGAGAGGCAGGCACATGTGGAAGAGTCACCCACTGGTTTTGTGCTGGTGACTCACCTTCACTGCAGTGCTCTTGGTTAGAAGGTAAGCAGAAAGCAGGAGGCTGAGTGTGCATTCCCTGCTTCTTTATAATGATGTTCAGTTCATTTGTACTGCCACTGTCCCAGCCACCAGCAGCAGAAATGGTTTAGCTGGGAGTTCAAGTTCTGGTTGACTTGTGTTGTGTGAGTAAGACCTCTTGGCAGTGTCTGTCTTCTGGAAATGTTCTGCTAAAAATGGATGCATTTGAACAAGTTAAGAGGTGAAGAAGTAATACCTTCGTCCTGTATTTTTTCATGTGGTACATCCTCTGCCACCAGCACCTCTTGTCAGTGTGAAGTGTTGTGCCCTGGGTCTGCAGCAGCTTCAGCAGAGCTTTCAGCACCCCTAAAGGCTGTGACCCAAGTTGTGGGGGATTTTGATGGGGCACTTGAACACACTGCAAGAGACACCTGCCTTGTGGCGAGACAGGAAGGCTGAACTTGCCTCTTGATTTCATTAGGGAAGGAATTATGGAGTAATGAACAGGACTGTTGATAAAGTACATGGATAGTGGAGGGGATGAAATGTCTCAAAATTAACGTGGTATCTGTGTTTTGGAGGCTTTTTTTTGGTTGTTTTTTTTTCCCCCCCAGTTATATAAAACCATATTACGGTTTTATCACATGGATGTGTGATTTGAAAAACAAGAAACATGTATTAAGGTAGAAGCAGAGCAAGAAACTCTCATTCAAAAAACTGCCTGAGGGATGTGCAGGTGCACAGTGTGCAGTTCTGCACTGCCTGTGTCCTCTGCCTGCCTTAAACTCATTCTTTTAGCAAGAATAACTTCAAGAGTCAGTTATAATCCTTGGTCTCCAGCATGCTCACCAATTATCTATTGGAAAAACTAGCATTCTGTTCTCAAGGCATGAGCTGGTTTTCCATTTCAAGAAAATGGAGTCCCCGGTGGCAGTGTGGGGCAGCACATCCTGCTCCCACAAGGAACAGGAGTTGGGTTTCCTTTCCGGGATCTATCTGAGCAACTCTGAGCTGAGCAAAAACTTCTCCAGGTTCGTGTGGTAGAAAGACTGTCCAGATCTGCAGGGACAACAACTTCTGTGGGAACTTTACGTGAGGAGCCTTTTAAAGAAAGAGTGTAGTGAGTCAATGCTGCTGTGATATTTTGGTCCATATTTCCTATATAGGAAGAAGGTAGAAAGGATCGGAGCAGGCTTTAGGTTTCACATGGACCCCTTATTTCCACACCATACTGCCATTCATCTAGCAAGGGAAAATACTGGTAGGTCAGGCATTGCTAGCACATTTGTTAGCACATTGCCTTAATTTTTGAGTGGTAAGCAAAGATACCTCCCCAGCATACCTGATGTTCAGCAGCATTTTAGTATCAAATATGAGGACAGTCCTGACTGAAACCTGTGCTGCTGTTGACTACTGAATTTCTGTGGTCAGCAAATACACAACAAGTGCCAACCATACATTAAATTGGTGGCGGCCCCATGGTGAGTCTCTGGCACAGGTTGTCCAGAGAAGTTGTGGATGCCCCATCCCTGGAAGTGTTAGGGTCAGGTTGAATGGGGCTTGGAGCAACTTGGTTTAGTAGAAGGTGTCCCTGCCAACAGCAGGGGAGTTGGAATGACATGATCTTTAAGGTTCTTCACAAATCAAACTATTCAATGATTCTGTGACTTCCATCCCTCCTCTGTACCATAGTAACAAAAGCTACAGACTAATCCCTGCAGATTTCTGACCAGAGGTTTTGCTCTGAAGGGGGTGCCCTGACCACTGGACTGGTGTGAGCCTTGGCACGTGTAACACTGCATCCTGAACTCACCCTGCACTGTATGTTATTTGTGTCTTAGAACTGCACCACATGCCACACAGCACTTGGTTTGTGTTAACTGCTGTGAAAGACTTAGACCCAACATGAAATTTGGCCCAGTGCTGCAAAGCCCCAGTCCCTGTCAATTCCTGATACTTAGCTGTCTTGTCATTGGGCATTCCTGAATAAATTTAATACCTGAATAGCCCAGTGTTTGGGCTTAGTCTCTGGCTTTTTGCATATATTTATACCTAAGGGCCCTGCTTTAATCACCTGGTTCTCTCTTTGGTACTGCATCTCCTATTAATATCAAGTGGATCTATGACTAAACCCACTTACATTAGAAGTCTGCAGCAAAGATAGTGTAATGAAAAGAAACTGGCACTCACAGCACATGCTTCATCTCTATGACCTACTATGGATAAACTGTGTCTTAAGAGTGCCCATTTGTCAGAGAATTTTCCAACTTTGGAAATTAGATATCATTACCAACATGTGTTACATCTTGGGACACTGAGTAGACCTCTAGTCTTTCATAATTTTTTCCCTAATGCCAATTAAAACTAATGACTTGACATTCTGAAAAGCCTTTTGACTCTTTAATATCTTTTTGACACCTGGCCTTTAAGGAATATTCTTTCAAACTCTGTTGCTAAAAGCATGAGTTCCTATTAAAAGGAATTGAAAGCATGCTATGGTGTGGGGGGTTTTGTTCAAATCCTTATAACTAGGAAGCATTGCTGATCTATAGAAGAATGTGTGCTGATTTTGAATGGGATAGAGTTAATTTACTTCACAGTAGCTGGTAAGGAGCTGCGTTCTGGATTTGTGCTGGGAAGTGTTGAAAACACAGGGACGTTTTCGCTATTGCAGAGCAACACTTGCATAGAGCCAAGGCCTTTTCTTCTCACCCCAGCAGCAAGTGGGCTGCGGGTGCACAAGAACCTGGGAGGGGTCACAGCCTGGACAACTGACCCCAAGTGACCAGAGAGGTATTCCACAGCATATGCCATCATGCTCCATATATAAATCTGGGGGAGAAGAAAGAAGGGGCAGGACGTTTGGAGAGATGGTGTTTATGGTGGTGGTGGAGCAGTGGTGGAATCACCATCCCTGGAGTTGTTTAAGCACATAGCACTTAGAACCATAGTCTACTTGACATGATGAGGTCCAGTCAAAGGGTGGATGTGATGATCTGAGAGGACTTTTCTAACCTAATTAACTCAGTGATTCTGTTTGTTTTTCCAAATCACTGTTAAGCGTGCTGGAGCCCTGCTCTCCTGGGGATTGCTGAACACCTGTCTGCCTGTGCAAAGTGGTGAATGAATTCCTTTGCTTGTGTGTGCAGCTTTTGCTTTACCTATTTAATGGAATTTTCTCTCTTTTCCTCTTTTGATTCTCTCCCCCATCTTACAGGAGGGGGAGTGCACAAGGGGCTGTGTGGAGCTGAGCTGACAGCTGGTGTTAAACCTCAGCAGGATGTAGATTAGAAAACACAAGAGATGAGTATCAGAAACAGTAAGACAAACCAGGCATATCTTCTGGAAACAGCAAGAGAAAGCAGTAACAAAGAAATGGGGAACAGTGAGACTACAAGCTGTAGGACCAGCATGCACTGAAGTCTCTGGTTGGGTAGTTAGCTCAACTGTTCTTGCAACAGAAGGATGAGGTGATTTTGGAGCAGTTTCTGCTTCAAAAGAACTTACTACTGTGTTTTAAAGTAAACTTGTGCAATATTGGCACCACAGAAAGATTTTACACACTATGGAGCCCATGGAAGGGTTTGTTCCTTTTGGCAGTTTTATGCAGCATGGATGAGGGAGTGAGAACAGCAGTGGACAGCTCTAAAGATTTACACAGACTGAAGAGTTTTGCTCACAGGGAGACCTCCACACAAACCTAATGGCACTGAACTTTCTAGTAGAGTCTTTTGCTGAAGAGCCTGTTTTGTCCTTTATTCTAAAATAGGCAAAGAGATCTTGCATAACACAAGCATTTGGACCGCTGGATGACAGGGTCAGAGAAACTCTCTGCTGTGCTCACTTGCAAGGCAGGACTACCTTGTGAACAGCATTTGAGTAGGTGGGTATAGCCTGGGCAAAGGGCTGCCTGACCGGCAGGTCTGCTGCCTACTTTGGTATGATTGCTCTTCTCATCTTGCTGTATTTCCCCCAACATTTATCCAACTTCAAGCAAGAACTGGCTTCAGTTATGCTTTGTACATGCATCTTAGAATGTCAATAAAACATCAACAAGCTGGAAAAACAAGCTGGTTCATTAGCATGCAAATAAGCTCACCCCTTAATGAGAGAAAAGCTTTTACTAACTCACTGTGTGTCCAACACACTAATTTCTTCCATGTCCTGCAAACAACATTTTTACAGGTCAAAGACATATGCATGTACGTCTCTCCTTTTGTGTGTCTATCATTCTTGTGCATACTCTACCTGTATATGAATTCTGAATTCTGCCTGGGTGATAGTGGACAAAGAAGGCTAGATAAAGTTATTCCACTATTCCTTTCAGTGTCAGAGCCAGTGTTTTAATAATAGGAAAATAATTATCTCATTAAGAGGGCTAAAGAGCTGTTAATTTATTTTCAAAGTTCTGCTATAATAGCTGTACTGAGAAAATGAAAAAATCATGTCTCATATATGTAGTTGTATTGCAAAGACCACAGCAAGTGCTAGAGTGGAGTCCTTTGGTTGTTCCCCTCTGTGCCATTTGGGAAGAGGTGCAGCTGCTTGGGAGGAGAGGGGATACCTTGGCAGAGCTGTAGTGGTAGAGGGTTTGTGTTCTGAATGTGCCAGGGGGTGGTTGTACATGCATATCTGTGCTGTATTATGTGTTTTCATCTCTGTGTAGATGTGCTGTTAAATACCTAGACACATAGAAAGGCCCTCAGCTGCAAATTGCTGAACTCTGGTTGCAAAGTACTCTGGAATTGTATAAATGCTCTTTACGTTTTCTACACTGACCATTGCTGGAGGTGGGTTACTTGCTTGGATAGACACTTGGCTTGAGCCTCTATGTCCATTCTTAGGCTTTCTTCTTCTCCTGTGCTGTGATGGCATATGCTGTCTTTGGGCTTTTAATTATATGGGGATTATTTTTTGCTTATTTTCAGTGTTCTGAAGGAAAGCAGGTACTGCCAATGAATTGTTGGGGAGGAGACACTTGCATAAACCAGCAGGAGAGGTATGAATGTAATAAATGTTTTAGTACACTTTTCTATCTTAACTAAGCTGACACACTGGCCAGTAAATGTCTCCTGCCCTCTGCACAGTCTCCATTCTGACACCTTGCATTGAAAATGAGCTGGATTTACAGGGAAATGAATCATGTAGTAGAAGAGGTGCAGATTCATGCAAAGAAGCTATGGGTGAATATTATAGTTTGAGCTGGCAAAATGCCAACTGCCTGGTACCCAGTCAAAAAGTCCACTCCCAGAGCAGGAGAGTGAGGGAAAACAGCAGAAATGAGGCTTTAGACACAGTGAGGTTTTTATATTTATACAGAGAAGAGGAGAGCTTAACACAGAATATGAAATAGCACGTAGTGATAGAAAACAACAACAGGCTCATCGAGGTCGCCCCAGCTAACAGGTGAAACTCCAAACCAACCATTCAAACCTCATGTTTACTAAAAAAGTCTTGTTTTTCCCTGAAGACAAGTTTGGTGAGAAAAGTAACAGAATAAAAGTTCCACTTGGATCTGAAAAGAAACACTTGTTTTGTTCTGAGAATGGTGGATTCTCCTCAGGATCTAGAGTTAATCAGCACCAGAGACTTACTGGAGGAAGAGTTAATTTCAATTTCTACCATGCATGGGCGTGCAGCATTTGAGGGAGTGATGTTCCACCCTTGCTGTAGTTTAGCAGTGTATAGATAGAAACTACTTGAAATTGCCCAATTTTATAAATTACACAACAGTTTTCCCCTGCTAGCATAAAGATAAGACAAGTATAAGTTAACCTCAGTGTTCCTTACTCAGGGATGAAGGGCAGCAGGAAGGAAGCATGGAAGTGCTGGCACTGCTGCTACCAGTAGTCCGAACTGCCTTGGCATCTGCTTGGGGAAGAACAAAAGAATCCACTTCTGCAGCAAGGCGTGTGCCAGAATCACCCCTCAGAAACAGGTCTCAGCCAAAGACTGCTCTGAAGAGCCTAGAACGATCCACTTAGGATCACCTTAGCCACAATGGCCTCAGCACACAGAACAAGCAAAAGCAGAGATGTGCAGAGTCCAAGCATTAGACTCTGCCATAGCAAAACCTCTGCTGCAACTTGCAGTCACATTGACACCACTGCCAGTTTGGTCTGCTGCTTTATTGGTTCATCAGAAAGGTAGAAACCATGCCTGACCTTTCATCAACACAGTCCAGATTTGTACTTCTTGATGTGTACATGTGGTGTATATTAAGTATTGTGGTTTCAATGCCAAATCAAAACAAAAAATTTTCATGAAAATGAATAGTGGGGGCAGCAGAGTGTGTGTATGTAGTATGTGTGTGCATGTGTGGTGTGTCACTTCCAGATGCCTTGGAAGAGGCCCTGCATGAAGCAGCAAGCTGAGCAAGGGCACTACATCATGTCCACACAGTCAATATTAAATTGGGGAGTTTCTGTGAACAGGAGGAACTTGTCTTCATGCTTCTCTCAGGAGCACAGACACCACACTAAGGATGACTTCGAGGTGGCTTGTTCAAATCAGGATCTACAGACCACATCACTGTCCTGGGATAATCATGTGCATGGCTTCCCTTTCAAGACACAGAGCATGTCTCATTTGGTTTTCATCCTGCACAGCTGTTGGCCTTGATACCCACTTGTGTGTCACTGCCCAGGGGTTATAGCTATGGAGGAATGAACCTCATTTTGATTCCTACCTTTGCTTAAGACAGCTTTTGACCTTGCAGGAGAGCACCTAACTAGGGAGTTGTTGTTCTAGGTAGGGTGGTTTCTACATTTGACAGTAGAAATTTATGTGTCTCCACAGTTAAGGGTAGGAACATTTCTGGCAGTGGGCACTGGAGGCCCAGATTCTTTTTTCCCCCCAAGGAAAAATAGAATTGCTACCTCTAAATATTAGGCTGCAGAGGTTGCTTGACTTTTCTGTTTCTGTAGTTTATTAATCCTGCATTCTTTTCTACATGACAGCAGATCTTCAAAAAAGAATGAAGAGTGCTTAGTGGCCAGAATAGATAATGCAATGAGTACCTCCAGACTGTTTTGTTCATGCTTAGGGAGGCATCAAGCTTGACTCCTTCTGTGTGACTGATCCGCCCAGTGAACTATTTTGTAAAAGGAAACATGAGGCCCTTCCCCATCTGCTCCTTAAAAGGAGGAAGGTGGTCAATTCCCTCAAGCGTAGTATAGGCCAAATGGTGTATGCTGGGAATACCCACCCAGCTGAGCCCTGCAGACACAGTGAAACATTTTCAGATTCAGTTCTGGAATGAGTGAGAGATGGACTGCACTTCTCAAGGCTAGGGGAATTCTTCACCAGGGCATGGGCACAGCTAGTCCATGGCTAACATCAAATAAAAAAGTGTGGCATCTTTTGACTTACTTAACAACTGAAGTGCAGTTTTCAAAGTGACAATTTGAGATAGAAGTAGTCTATATTCTACCTAGATCTTATTTATGACACCCAATTGCATTACTATTTTGAAGTGACAAAACTCAGATAGTATGAAACTCAACATTTTCAGTGACATGAAACAACCCTCATCCAACATTTTTGGATCATCAAATTCTTCACTATCCAATGCAGGGTACAGCATCTGGTTTTAATTTGTTTAGATAATTATTTTATATAAGTGAGCTTATATGTCTACAAATTTCCCAATTTTTATTTTGCAAAACTGCATTTTGTCTTTTTTTTCCATATTGATTTCTATTAGAAACAACAGAAATTGCTTTCTTTTCAAGACCTTCTCAAACACAGTAATTCACACTTTAACATTATGGTTCCAATACAAAGTAATGAAATTCCAGTGTAAGAAAACGGTACAAAATGATAGCTAGCAGGAAATTAATTCTTCTTTTACTTCAATTTACTGCACTTTCAAAGTTGTGGGTGTCTATACCAATTCATACCTGTCAGTGAGAGCATATGACTTTCCATGAGCCCCCTACCTGATACATAGCAATAAGAAACACATCTTCACCTTCCTCTCCGTTCTGCCAGCATAGCATGGATTTTGTTTCCAGAATTCCTTTTCATTTTGAATGTCTAGAGTACTGCTGAACATGCAGCCATATAAGTGAATTTACAACAGAAAGATAAAATGTTCCCCAGGGACTACCAGGAAATCATGCTGCATGTCAGAGGAAGAAGGAGGGGGAGTGCTGGGATCATGCTCATAAGCAGTAATGAATGCAACAGATAGAAACCTCCTCAACCCAAAGCGGTCAATGCAAGTGTCTCTGCTTCTACAAACATTAAAAAAAAAATTCACATTTTTGGTGGGCAGGAAGTAAAGGCCTTGTTTGTGTTCTGGTTTTCTGAAATTCAGTTCTGCACAACATTGTCTGCATTGGCCTAACTGCTGTACAGCACATTTTCTGAGTTTTCCACAGTAAACTCAATTGACAGTGGTGCTCCCTGAAATACTCCAGTACATTCCTGACAGTTTCACCAGGAAGTGTTTACTGATGTTACTGGCTCTAGACTGTATTTTACCTTTCTTAGATGCACCCACCACACTTCAGCAACACCACATTACCCAAGGCTGCAAGAAATAAAAATTCCCTGTCTAATAGTGCTGCCTTCTCAGAGTCCATTTTATCGTCAAGTGAAAAATAAAGAATTTAAACAAAGATCACAAATATTAACTTATCAGTTGTCTGTTTTCCCTATGCCAGGACAAACAGTATTTACTTTCATCCAGAATACCTTATTATCTGTAAATATTAACTCTGCCAAGTTCTAAAAAATATAAATGGGATGTTTTCTACAGAGGCTGAAACTATACTGTTATCTTAGTTCGAATTATCAGTTCTTGGGTTATTCCACAGAAAAATTGTCCAGTTGTTTTTAGGTGCCTTTTTATTTCACCAGAGGTCACATTTTCTTGCTTCATGGACAATTAATTCCTATAAATGTGCATGGGAGTAGAAGGAAAATAAGAAAAAAAAGATACTGTATTAGAAATAATCTAAACAGATTTAATAAGTGTTTTAATGTTAGCATATAACAAATAGTAACTACCAAATTTTAATCTGCAGTTTTACAGTTTAGTCTTAAAATAGTACAAAAAAATCAACAAAATTTCTAAGCATTGAAGCTGGATACTAAAAATATATTTAATTAAATCTTTGAGACAACATACCAGATATGCTTCTTTTTGATAGTTGGTGAAATTTGTCAAGTTGATTAAATACATTTGTATCGATCCGCCTTTGCACTTCCCTGTTTTATCAAAAAGCCTGGCTCAAACATGAGATCTACAATGTACTCTTGAGGAGGAAGCAAAAGCCCAGCTCTCTTGGGAGAGTCATCAACCAATTTAACTTCATTCCAAGCTCTGTTATACTTGCCACGAACTAAAGTACAGCCAATGCCAATTCTGTCTGCTATCACCTAAAAATGAAAGAAGAATTATTTAATCACAGTTCATACATGTAGCTTCTGTGATAGACAGCCAGGCCCAGAGATGCTCAAAAGAGGAAACAAATACTAAAAGGTGAAGAGTTTCAGAGTTTCCTTATAACTCTCAAGTGCTCCAAACTACAAACCTTTACTGTTGGTTCTGCTTTTAAATGTTATTTCTGGCTTATTCAATGCACAACATGAAATTTACTCATTTTAACTCTTTTCAGACAATATCCAGCAATGTTTTTCTCCAGATGGAAGATTTACTTCTGAATAATATTTTGAAGTCTATTCAAGCAATGAGGTGTAGGCACACTGCACACATATAGCTAGTATGAAATATTAAGTGTAAAAATGTAACATTTTTATCAGTGTAAGTTTAGTACTCTTACTTCACTCCAAAGCACACTCCTTGCTTTTCAGCCCTGGGAATGTGGGAGGTAATGAAATGCAAGGCAGGTGCCTGGTAGATGAAACACCTGCCTTTCCTCTGTGCTGCACTACCACAGACAGACTGATAATGGTTTCCAGCTACAAAACTGCTTTCTCATCACGTATCTGCTGCGGAGGAATGAAATACTGGAAGATTTTTGTTACAAATGGACAAGGATGTCCATTGCTTAGAGTGCTGTGGCTTTAAGAGATATGATCTGTCCCTACAAAGGTTTCTTGGGACAGTGGAGGATAATTAATTCATACCCTCAGACCATTCATAAAATAAGCTGGGAACTTTCTCCCCCCAGGGATACCATAATTTTAGGGTTGTGCTCTTTCGCCTGTGTATTCTTTCCTAGGTCCTTCCTGCTTAATGTGCTAGGTCCTTGCTTCTCTTTTCCTTTTTATCCAAGAAAGAGAAAAATCCAGCTAAGGAAAAAAAATGGGACAAATAACCAGGCTATTCACACAAAGAAAGAAGAAATGAAACTTCCCAGTCTAAGAATATAAAAGCTGTTATATAATATCATAGAATACTGGATAGATACCAAATAAAAATTGTCCCAACAAGTTTACATTTGCAGCAAAGAAAAAGAAGGAAGCTGCATAATTCAACATTTTACAGTTTACAGAAAATGTAAAATGTTTTGACTCTAAAGCAAATATTTTGGCTTTTTGCCATTTATCAAGTATTCTGCTGATATCACTTAAGACAATTTAATGACAACAAGAATGCCTACAGAAACAAGCAATGCTGGCTCTCATTCACTGGGAAATCAACTTTGCTGGTGAAAAATTACTAAAGTGTATACAAAAGATTTTATATGAAAAAAATAGGGTATTATACTGATGCAAATACAGTTTTGAATATCCACTTAAAACTCATGTGTTACAAAATAAATGTTAATATACCTTGAAAAGTAAAGCTCTGTGATAGAATGTCCCTTTTTTGATTTTCCCGATAGGCACAATGTTGCATTTCAGTTCAAATTCTATTTCACTTATGTGAAGTTCCCAGCTGAAGTCGTGTAGTTTGTCTCTTTCAATAGAGCCACCCATCCTGTCTGCAACAAACCTGTTCCAAAAGCATACCAGGATCAATTACATCTACAGTTTATCTTGTATTTATCACAAAAATGTAGCAAAATGAAATGTATACAAGCAATAAGTGAAGGAAATATCAGACTATATTACTCTTTTATGTTTGCTTCATCAATTTTTTTAATCCAGTAATTGGTATTTTAAATATGCTTACTGATAAGTACAGGTAACCATAACTTAGGTAATTCACATTTGTCACAGATCTAAACCAAGGTGCAAAAACTGCCAGCAGAGATCCTGGAGGGGTCTAGTATAGGCACAAAATCCTCAGAGAAGATCCCTAATGCTAACCCTAACCCTCCCCCCGCTTCAAACACGTTCTACTTAAATTTTCTGTGCTTGTTTCACTAGGTTGTGTGTCTGCAAGTATTTGGTTAGAAGAGCAGATGATCTGAAAGAGCATTTTATGTATTCCACCTTGAGGAAGGCAGCATGATTTATACACAGCTGGATAGTTAAGGATGAATATCTGTCACGTGAAAGGGAGGAGGGAGACAGAAATGTAAAGATTTCTAGTCTTAACCATATTAATAAGAAATTATTAGCAATAAGCACCTCCAGACAATCAGATCCTTATGTTCCCAACACTACCTATCGACTATGGACAGCACACAGGTTGGAAGGGTTTCTGACCTCTGATATGAAGCCACACTTAAGCCAGGGAGAACTCATCAGCTAAATAAGTGCTTCCAGAAAATTAGAGCCTTATGAACCCAGCACTGCCTGCCAAACTGCTGGACAGAACACAGGCTGGAAGGATTTCCAACCTCTGCTTTGAAGCCAAACTTAATAGCTAGAAAAGAACTTTTCCCACAACAGCTCCCAAAATAACATTTATTAATACAAGTATGTGACAGTTATTGTGAGTTCCGCTTTGCCAGTGATAACGTTTAGCTGCAAGATTGTATTTAATTGATAATAAAAGACCCCAAAAGAAACCAGCACAAAACACATTTTACAGAGACAAACACACCAAACTCAAGTTACAATACAGCAATGTATCCCATTTTCACAACAGACAGAAACTAGCAACAAAGAACTACCAACTAAAAACACAGCCACCTAAAACTCTTATCTAGACTCTCTCAATAACATAGGACAATAAAATAGCTTGCAAACCACTCTCTCTGTAACAGAAAACAAAAAGAAAGAACAGAGCTGCTCCTCATCAACACGCATGTTGAAAAAGAAACTGCACACTGAAAGTAGCAAAGTGTAAAGCAAGTTACTGTTATTAGTATTAAGGTAGCAAAACACAGTTAGTAAAGAAGGTGCTTATAAAGTAAGAATCAAAGTAGCTGTTAGCATAAGATGTAAGATAGAATGTATAAAGGAATAAGCTTTGTAAGACAGTAAAGGTAAGAAAGTAAAGTATAGAAAGCACATGGAGTTATATTACCAATTCAACCTTTGGAAACATAATTTGATACTCACTGTGCAAGGGCCACAACCTGTTCCCTGGTAGTAGTTAGTGGCAGAATTGTTTTGGAAGCATCTTTAATGTAATCCATTAAAATGAAGTCCAATGGTGGTAACCAAACTTCTTTTTCTAAATTTATTTCTTCTTGGACTTCTTTTGTTTTGTCCTCTTCTTTTTTCCCCTTCCCTTTTCTTACATAGAAAAAAATATACACTTATTTAGAGTACTGTAATCTCTAAAGTTGAAATTCAAATACAATAGTTCTCCAACAGGCCATTTAGCCAAATTGATTGGGGAGGGGTGGAAAGTAGGAGAAATCTTTCCTCTTGATAATGAATGTCCGAAATCTACAAAGCTGTAGACAACACTTGTGGAACATTCTCGCGGGAGATGGTCAGGAACCAAGTGTCACTATCTCCGTATTAACATTGTTGAACATTCTCATTTTATTTTTGTCAATGGCTCTGATATGCCTTTCCCATATATGGATTATCTAGGGGAGGAGACACTCACCTACTACATAGATAGAGGAAAGATCTTCAGACAGTTATGGTTTGGTTTCATATGGAGATGAACTACAAATCATGAACTCCAGTGAGTTTGTACTTGACTGAAATCTGAACTTCAAATAAAGGAATAAATGATTTCAAAAGCACGGCTGAAATCTTGACAGGACATTCCAAAAGACAATCTCTGTACTTGCAAGTCCAGGTTCATCAAGCATCATGTAAACTACAACATGGCTTGTCAGAGGAAGATCTTACAAGAACTCTGTGTTCTTGTTGACTTTTTTCATTGCACATGCTTCATTTTTACTAATGCTCAGGATCTGAAAAATGACTGTGATCCTGAACAGGCATCATAAACACCCAACAGAAGTATAAATGAAATTACTGTTCTACTTATATGGAATACTGTGCATTCCACAAGTTATGCAGCAACTATAAAACCAGTATCTTACTAGAGGTATAATTAAGGTCTATACAATCAGACAGTTTAGGATTTTTCATTTGTAGGAACATATGAAAGTAGTGTTTTGTAAGCATTATTCAGCATAAATCCTGAATAATTCTACTCTGAAATATGACATTTCTTTCCTTCATTTAACAGTTCTGGCTTATTTTTTAAAATCTGTGGCATTTCTGGTGTTCTTGGAAGGAAAAAGAAAAAATAGAAATAGAGGACCACTGGAGTACATGGCTTCAGGACACACTATCATTACTGTATGCTCTTCAAATTATTCTTAAAATTATTCTTTAAGATGGAAAGCACTGGACAAAGCAGAAGGATATACACCATGATAAGTGGTTGAATTCAAGCAATTTGTCTTCAGAATACTTTGCAAACTTTTCTATAACCTATTGAGATTTACCATATTCACAAAAAGCTCTTTTCATAGGTATTATAAAGCACATTATTTTAGAGGGATAACCAATTAAGATTTAATCTTAAAATTATAGAAAATTTACCACCCTCTTAAATACACTGTTCTGGTTATTAATTACACTTACACTGGAAAAAAGCAGACAGGTTTCTTTATCTCATTTTATTCTACCTAACTATAGTCAGGGAACCTTATAATGCTGTATTAAACAGCTGCCTATTTATCCATTCATACACTTATGCACTATGGTTAAAAATACCCTGTTTAAAAAGAGAAAAAAAATTATTCCAAACTCTCTGTTGTCCAGTTTAGCAGGTTTTCAAAAGAACAACTTCTACAAATGCTATAATTCTTATTTCTTGACTGTTTTCTCTCTTTTCCCCACTTCTCCCCTTCTATCATCCCAGTACTTTCTTTCCCTATGAGAACTGCACCATTAAATTACAGCGCTACAGCAGGAGAATTTGTTCCTTATTCCTATCTATTCAAATGACTCTCCAATCACTCTTATTCTTCTTCTTCCTGCCCAAGAGAGATGGGTTTGAACAGTGATTTGTTTGGGTTCTTTTGCTGCTGTTTATTTTTGCCAGGTATGACTGTTCTGTTTCTTGGTGGAATAGCTGCTTCAAGGTTGTCTTCCACACTTGTCTCTCTACCTTACTCCTCAACTCAGTCCATCATATCTGTATAATACTTATCTCATAAGGAACTGTGGAGTTCTTGTCTTACAGGTCAGTGCTATAAAATATCCAGTAACCATTACAGTAGACTCCTACTTTCTTTTTTCCTGCTCTCTTTTACTTATCCCCATTTTCTTACCAATGGGAATTGTGACATCAGAAAAAAAAATCACTCTCATTTCCCAAACCTGTTTTGCTACTTGTGAGACTTCTTGCTGTGAATGCAGAGGAATATTACAAAGGAGGGCTCATGGCACTTTAATAGTTTCCAAGCTGTTTCTGATTCCTGTTGCAACTTCAGTACAACAGTCCAACAGGTCACCAGAGCATCAGTGTGTGGAGGAAGGCAGCCAATACAATATCAGCCAATACAATATCCTACCATCTAAAGACAACAATGACATACCTATTTTCTTTCCCATTTTACATAGCTTAATACCCTGGTTCTCTTTAGAAAAGAATTAAATGAGTATTGGGAAGTATTTCTTAAATGCTGTACTGGAACAAAGCATGGAATAAATACACATTTATTAGCCTACATTAAATACAGTCATTTAGCCCAGTCAATATCTATGTCAGATATGCAACTGTTTGATTAAAAATGCTATCTGTCCATGCAAATACATGTCAAACTATCAACTAGCCACTTCCTCTACATCTAATATAAACACTGCCAGCAGACAATTACAACTGCCCTTTCTCTTAGCTTTTAGCTATGGTTTATATAAAGTAGTATCATTTTTTCAAAACAATCGCTTTAAACAATGTTCAGCAGTGCTTTGAAAAATAATGCTGAACAGAAACATATGATAAAAGGAAAAAATACGTAGAAAAACATCTAAGTGTGTTTGAGACTTGGATCAGCTACTGACCTTCAAGTCACTTCCATATATCTCACAAATTAATAATAATAATGATGTATGAATTATGGATTCAAAATGAATGACAATGGGGTTATAAATCATACAACTTGATCATGACATTCAAAGGCAATTATTTCATACTTGAAGAAAGAAGTCTTTGTATCCCTGCAAGGTTTACTGTGGGACATTGAGCCAGGTATTTGTTCCTTCCTAAAGAAAATTTTTCTGAAAGAGTTATGGTTGCTAACAGAGCACTCATTTACTCTGTAATTGACATAAATTACATTTAAAAAGCAACTATCCAAGTGTATCCTCATCTCAGACTGTAATAAACAAACATCTTGTCAAAACAGGTCTCTCAGCTCCTGAGACTATGCAAAATGGCCTATGACCCTCGAGCGTGTTCTGAGATTAAAGAACCCACTACTGGTGCAGAGCAAATACAACTGGGGCTCCGTATCTCCCCTTGCCTCTCTTCATTACATCTCACTGTCAGTGAGCAGCAATGGCAAACCAGACAGAGACTGCTGGTCAGCTATCTGCAGGTACGAGGGACAGACTCAAATCCTCTTTCTCTAAAAGAAGAAAACGAATTTTCCACTACAAGGGTAGAGGTTCCAACCTATTTGGTATGAACGGACTGCAGCACTGTACCTGGTTATTGTATGGATGAGGACAAGCCCTGCAAAAGCAAAGCATTTTTAGGCTAGTTGCCATCAAAATCAGGAAGTTCTGAGCACACCCATCTAAGCTTCTAGTCACCTATGGAATTTCAGTGGAAGAAATTTAATATAGAAATAAGAATGCATGTAGGCACTGCAGGAACATTTCATGGGTCTAGGTTCTAAACTGAGAAAGAAATTCTACCCTAGTTTCCCTGTGTCTTGGTTGTCAAGTTGCAAAATAACAGCATTTCCCTGCCTCCCAGGGATAATGAAAGGAAAAAGAGCAAATAAATGCAAGCTGTTCAAATACAGCATGAGAAGGGAGGACAAATGATCGCTAATAGACAAAAGAATATTACTGGAAATAGGAGGTGAAAGGAAGACTCCAAAAACATATTTAACATTGTACTTAAGCATTTGTACTCTGTTCAGAAACTCTATCACTATTTTCAGTCAGAATTCTATTTCTAATGTTAGAGCAATAACAGAATATTGACAACTAGTAAATCTGAAAACCCTACCTTGCCTTTTCTTTACTACCTATTTTTGAAGCAGGTGGTGAATCATATGCCTTCTCTCCTGCAAGACTGAAACAGAACAAGATATTTTTGCATGTTATTTGCATATGAAGCTATGAAAATGGAGTTCTGATTTTAAAGGACAGTAAATATATTAATAGGTGCTATGTAAGTGGAAATAACCACTAATAAACCAGGTATTGATCGAGGGATCAAAAATGGAGTATGGAATACCAAATTATGAACACAAAAGTAATTGGGGAATAAAACTGCTGCCAAAGTGCAAAAGCAAGAAGCTGTATCAAAGCCAAAGAAAGAAAACCTGATAGTTAAAGACAACTCTAGGGATCAACAAAGAGCCTGGAAGTCTAATTTGTCATAGATATTCCTAGACATCTTTATGGTGTCATATACAAGCTTAAAAGGGAGGCTAATGATATTGCAAACCAAATATGTGATGTGCTGACGGAGAAGAAGGTTTTGGAGTTGCAAAATATTGGTAGAGCAATCTTTGATCTGTGAGACTGTTTACAGGAAATGGCTCCCAGTTAAACAAGCCCCATACCAACTTCCTGCATTCAAATCTAAGATTTGTGAGGCTGGCTTCAACATAAACAGAGAAGCAACGGACATAGGTTCTTTATCAAGTCTGAGAGCTTGATACTTGGTTTTGTCCTGCCTCTTGGGATGATGAGCTTAAAATGCCATGCATTTGTCTGTACAAGAAAATCATCAAATCATAGGTTTCATTGTTGCATGTTGACATTCAGCTTAGATGACATAATGATTATGGCAGATGACAAGCTTTGCTGTAACTAATAAAACACTGGGTCTCCCACCATCAGGAACCAAAGAGCGAAGGGAATGAGTCTTAATGGCTAAAATAAAAAAGCAACAAAACTGAATAAATATTTTCTCTCTAGAGGGAAAAAAGTTATTTTCCAAATACTTATTTTATAAAATACAAATCTTTTGCCTTTTAGGACATAAAGCACTGTGCTGGGATTAAAATAGATGTCTCTATTTTATATATGTGCGGATGGATGGATGGAGGGATGGATGGATGGATGGATAGACAGAGATAGATAGATAGATAGATAGATAGATAGATAGATAGATAGATTAAATGAAGTCTGTACCAGAAACAGTGAAAATGATGAAAAAGGTGAGCTATTGCAATAAATGCTAGTAGATCTAACATGACTCACTCTTCTCGGGGTTTAGCATTAATGAAGATTATTGCCCGACGGTCAGTAAGCTCTTGCATGCTTAGTTCTTCCAAAGATAAAAATTTGACTCCAGGTTTCAACTACAAGAAAATTAGCATAAAATACAATTAGTTTTGTTCAGTTAAAGGTGCAGAGAAAAAATATATTTAAGAGAGTAATTTAAAATTCCTAAAATTTTAAACCAAAGACTACATAAAAAATTCCAAAGCTATTCAAAATATGTGAAATTTTTTCTATATGCATTTTTTCATCAATTTTTTCTTAGAAAAGATTGTTTATAAATAATTTAACATGTAGTTGTTGTTATTATGGCATTCCAAACAGTTCCAGAATTAACAAATGTTCCTGCCTCTGAAGGCTTTACAATATAGGATGGAATGTTCAAACACAACCAAGTACTTTAGGAGCAGATATTTTACTGATTGTCAGTAAGACTGGTATTTCTAATTCATTTGGGTATTTTAAAAAGTCTTTCTGTGATTTAAACTGAACATAGCACTAACAAGTGATACGGGACTCAGTCTTTATATATAAACACTTCTTTGTTAGAGAAAGGGTCATGACTGAGATGAAAAAATGAACTCTTTACTTCTTTATGTAAAAATAAACAAACAAAATGTCCACAGCTCATTCAGTGTCAAGTTAGTATTAAGTATCCTGCAGGGAAAGAGACCAGAAGAACTAAAGTTTGAGAAAAGACCTGGAAAGAAACTAGGTCTACACAGCTCATATAGAATAGGGAAAAAGATCACAACTAGGGGATAGCATGAAGATGATGAGATTTCATCCATGAGGAAAGGTAATCAAAAGAGATTTGTGTAACAGCTGTGAAATGTCAGGACACACAAAAAAAGTATTTGCTGTTGCCAGATTCTGGCTTTTGCTATAGCACTCTTTCTAAATTAAGAGGAAAATTTTACTCTTTCTAAATAGAGTGATTTATTTCTATTAGCTTACCTGACCACAATCATAGAATCCATTAGTAATGATATTACTTGATGATAAATATCCCAACCGGCTGTACTTTTGGGAAAGATTGTTATCAAGTAGCTTTTCCAAAGCAGCTTCACTAAACCTATTTTTACGCTTTGTTGACAGATTAATTTCTTCTAGGATGTCTAAAGCACTGATAAATAAAATACAAAAAACCTGATGAACAAAATACAAAGGCTACCTCATTGTTAAATACTAATTAACTGTTACTATATAGTTCAGAGTTAGTTTTCAGCATTACCAAGGCCAAGACAAATTCACTTCCAAGTGTTAGCCCTGTGCTCTCTGGGCCAGCAAGGAGGTGGCTGTGCGGCACAGAATTTCTTCTCTAGGGGACAAAAATACCTTGCAATGCTCAAAAGCAAAACCAATTTCTTTATGTAGTTAAATGCTACATAAGGAAACGCCGGACAGGATGCCACAGCCTTTTGTTGTTGGATGTTGGCATCCACAGAGGACTTAAGGGAAAAAAAAAGTAAAAGGAATAATGTTCAGAGATGACCACATGGTACAGTTCAGGCAACCTCCAGCTGCAAAGCAATTTGCAGATTCCAGCTGTGCATTATGCAGTGGGTGAATCTTTTTCGTGTAGGACTGTTACTGTGCTCAGGGGAGGCACAGCTGGCAGATATTTGCTAAACACGAATGAGAGTGGAAACAAGTGGTTGTTTCAGCATCACCAGAATGGCAGAATTTTTGCAGCATGGAGATAGAAACAAAAAGTGAGGATATGGGAGGACAGGAATGAATTTCTTAAGCTGTTTCTGATGCTGAAACCCACATACTGATAACTTCTGACCTGAAAAACTTAGGAAAGGTCACCAAGAAGATAAAAGAAACTCAATCAGGAGAACACAGCAAACTGCAGTTTTGGAACTGTTTAGAAATGAATAAAAAAAAGGAAAATGGTGATATATTTGTGTGTGTCTGTGTTTGTATTTAAAGTTATATCTGTGTGTGTTTATGCACACATGCGGGTATTCTTCGCGTCTCAAGGAATAAACTTTATATATTTATACATATATATGCATGTGTGTGTATATATATGTATATGTATATGCATGTCTATGTGTATCATGATCTCCATGTTTAGATTGCCCATTTCTGTGAACTACATGGGGAGCCTCAGGTGTGGACATTTACAATATAGACTCTGATCAGATGAATTCCAGAGAACAACTTTTTCAGGCAAGGCACATGACAGCCTTCTCTTCTTTTATAGAGGGAAAAGGTAGTGGAAGAGCAGTTCAGGCCTTTTGTCTATAGCATATTGCAGATAACCAGCAAATAATGCAGAGAAGAATTTTAGAGGGGAAAATGAATAAAAGAAAGGCTGATGTGCACAGCAGTGTCTAAACCAGATAACACTACAGGCACAGTGACACATTACCCTCATATGGAGAAAAAACAAGCCAAAACTGGAAAATACAGCTGCACCAAAAGCTCTGTGAAGAGCCAAAAACAAAAAAAAAACACCCCAAAACCTGATTCAAGCAGAAATGGAAACACTGACACTCTCAACAGAATA
Source organism: Pithys albifrons albifrons (assembly GCF_047495875.1). Taxonomy (NCBI): domain Eukaryota; kingdom Metazoa; phylum Chordata; class Aves; order Passeriformes; family Thamnophilidae; genus Pithys; species Pithys albifrons. The sequence goes on from NC_092464.1 coordinate 18,872,348, forward strand.
GAAGAAGTAAGGGACAAACTCAAAAGGTGCACAGGCACAGTGAGACACAACTAGTCAGGGACCAAAATGAAAATAAATGGTTCATGTGCTACAAGTCAGAGAGGAAAATTCAGGCCTATTACTCAATTTGGGAAGAAAACTCCTAACAGCGAAGGAAAGACTGAAGTGTCTGATGCCTTTTTTTCTTCAGTTTTCATAAAAAGGTTTCAGGCAGATGCCTGGCAGTAATATTAACAAGGAGGTAGAAACAGTAGTCTTAACATGCCTAGAGTAAGTTTGAGGAGACAAAGTTAGCAATCCTTGAGGACATTTACCTCAAACCACTCTATGAATTTGCAAAAGTGACATCATAACTATTTATAATTGTATTTGAAAATTCTAGGCTAGATGCCTAGAGAGTGGAGAAAGGCAAAGATACTATCTAGATTTGAAAAACTAAACCCAAGGAAATTATAATAGATACCATGCTGCCAAATTTCAGTGTCCAACAGCACCATATCAAATTGTTAGACAAACAGTTTGCAAAAAACAAGATATGAGAAATAACCATTATGTATTTGTCAAGAATAAATAATGTAAAATGAAGCTAATCCTTGCTGCGACAGGGTAAAGAACTTGATGTATAGGCAGAAGAAGTAGATGTGAGATATGAGTTAACTTTGATATATGTTTTGACTTTAATAATTCTTTTCACATATTCCTGCTTGAATACTCATGAGCAAGTCAGGAAAATATGAACTAAGTGAAAATAACATGAAGTAGTGCCTGATGACTAGAAAAACTATGCTTACTGTATTATTATCAGTTATATCCTGTCAAACTGGAAGGACACATAAATTAGACTCCTACTTTTGTACTGTCACAAAGAAGGGATTAAATAAGAACAGTGCCATATGCAAGATAAAGAAAATAATTACTGAGCTTTATTTGATGGTGGTATGACCTCATCTGAAGTTCCTCATCCAGGCTGGGAGATGGCATAAATAAAGGACAGAAATTCAGAGATGCTTGGCAAAATGATACAAGATTTCAAAACAAAATTAGTTAACATTTTTATTTTGTCATGAAAAGGAAACTGAGAGAGGGACATGGAAAATGAGAAAATTCAGTAAGTTAAACTCAAATTGCTATAAAAAAGTGGTTATTCAATCCCAATGCAAGTAGGACAATGTATAGTTGTATAGATTTGCTTTAAGGGGTATTTAAAACTCAGAAACCCGTTCTACTGGTAAGGATACTCCAGCACTGGAACAGCTTACCTCAGAAAGTTGTGAAATCCCATCAGAGCCAGTATTTACACCAAACAAGTCAAAACATGTCAGTGTACCTTAATCAAACTTACAGCAGATAGGTGAAAACATTATCTTTGAGATCCCCTCCTGATCTAAATTTTTGAGAGTCTCACTTTGCAGAATTCCCTCATAGAGGGATTTTAAGTATCACTGCAGTCACCAGAGAAGTGCCCAGCAGAGGGAGCAGGGCAATTACATATATTTTAATTTAACAGTAACTATAAGTCACCCTGTCTGAGGAGTCCTATGTCATAATTCTTATAACCTAAACCAGCTTTTGTAATTCAGATATTAATATATGGATCTGGGAGTTTCTAAGAAGGAATAAAAGAGAGTCACTTTTACATGACACTTCAGCACCTGCAGTTAACCAGAGACTGTAAACCAAATCTAGCCTCTGTGTAATAAGTACAATTTACTGTATATTAAACTTAGTCTGAAACCTTTATTTCAGTTTCAAATGTATGGGGCACTGTAGTCCCTAATTTTGACTGATATAAACAATCTTCAGTATGAAGCCTAATTCAGTCACATCTTATAATTACAGACAGTTCTCTCTACAGGCTTATATTTTGTCTGAAGACTTATGTTCCTAAAAATCAATACCATTTCATCTGTAACATATGTAGTGCAAAAGGAGTTTCTTCTTACCAAAAAGCTTTGTTATTCTGCTATGAATATGTAAAGATTGATTTAAACTGAATTTTCTCATAAAAAGTTTCCCTCTACCTTTTGATACTGTTTCTACTCACCCTAGGCTGCATAATTCAACAGAAGTTAATTCATCACTTGCACAGACCGTAACAGCCCAACATGCATTTCTTCTGACTTCGTCATTCCTAGAGTGCAGCAATTCAACAAGTGGTCCCAGTCCACCTGCATTTCTTAACTATAAAAAAGTGAAGACATTGCCACTTACATCTTTCATCTACCCCAGCAAGAGCAGCCTGTGAAATTCACCTTCCAAATAATTTCAAGCCCTGTAGAGAAGCTACACTGGGCAGGTAGAAAGGTCATTTATGGGTATTCTGAGTTTCTGTGAGCTCTGCATAGGCCAGAGCTGAAGGGAGCTCCAGAGTGGCACAAGGCAGACACACATCCCTTCTGGCTCGGCCTTACTCTTCAGTTATTAGGCTGTGGTGTGGAACCTGAAGAGACTACGCAACCCAAAACTGCCACTGAGAGTTTCACAGCTTTTTCTGTGTTCTGTTGCCTCCTAGCAACTAATTTACATCACAATACATCTGACTTCGTATTGTATGCATGACAATCTTATTAACATCCTGTTCTCTTCTGTGCTACAGTATCTTTCCTATACATGGAAGAGTAAAGAGGACTGAACTTCTCATCTTCAAAGTTCAGCTGACAGTTCCAGCTGAAAGAAACCTTTACTGCTCCTAAACATGGGGATCAAGATATGGCCCTGGTTAACACTCACTGAAGCCAATGAAAATCTGCAAAGCATTTATTTGGTGCAAGCAAACACAGTAGCAAAAATACAAATTAAACTCTTCCCAAAATCTCATGAAAAACTGAGCTAAACTCAGCAGAACAAGCCTAAGACAAAAGTAAAACTAAGTCACTATCTAGAAAGCTCAGGACTTCTAGGACAGACACAAAATATTCCCAGGTAAATTTAACTCCGACCTCAGGATCTAGAAACGTTACCAATGATCACAAACTCAGAGTGTCTTACCTCAGTCCTTGCAACAGCATCACAACCAAATGCAGCCACAGCAAATGCTGCTTTGCTCTGCACTTGGCTGTTGGAGGACTGCAGTGGTTCTGCAAGAGTACTCATGATACCCTGGCTCTGGATACTGATGCGGAATGACTCTTGCGTGGCCAGATTTGTCAGCACTGTAACAGCACTGGCGATGGCTCCGTCTCTCTGAGTGCTCAAGGTATGCACTAATGGCTCAATTCCTTCAGCCTCAATGACAGCACTAGCAAAATGAAGGAGGGGAAGAATATTTGTTATTTTAGGACCATTTTTCTTTCTTAGTATGCAGTATATTTACCAACTAAATTAGTATTACATTTCAAGATTTATGCATGTGTATATATGTACAAATATGTGTGGTGTGATTTATATGACTCATGACATGAAATTCAAGAGGCACAACTTACGCAGAAAAACTAAGTCACAAATGTCTGGATTCTTTAACTTACTAGGGGATTCTTTCTGAGGTGTCAAACAAGTCAATTAAATCCTGCATCTTCTTAAATATGCAGGATTTACATATCTTTAATTCCAGGTAAATGCTTCTGAAGACTCTTATCACCTTGCCCCATAAACATTCTAGCACAACTTCTAGTGAGGAATGGAGTATCACATTTTTCTTTGTTCTGTCTCCATGAATTTCTATTATCAGATACCTAGGTGATACAAATATAGTAGACCAAGTTTCTGTCCTTCTTACAATGTAACTGTACATGGTGCACATCAGTGCAATGTCAGAATTACTGAGCTGGCTTTATACAAGTTCAGTTAGATGGCAGGGCTGGCTATGACTATGATTCTACATCAACAGGTCTATCAACAGCTGATCCAGTTTAAATATTCCCTCTGCTCCCAGAAGATGCTGCATCCATGACTGAAGGGTGCTGCCACTCAGCAGTGCAGGGTCAAACACCGGTGTGGCCACGTTCTAGGCTAGATATGCAAAGCTACCTGTTTCCAAATAAAATTGAGGAAGACTGTTGGTATTTTTTCTAAGGATCATTTCATAAATTTAAAGAGAACATCCAAGGGAAAAGAAACCAGCTGAAGAAGCACTACTAAGGAGCATGAGACAGCAGAAGGTGCAGGACAGGAGACAGCAGAAGGTGCAGGGAGCTGCACTATTAGAGGATATGTAATTTTACTTTGGGCTCATCTGTTTGTTAAACAAAAGTTGGCAATATTATTAGCAATGGGAATGTGCAGACAGCAATTTGAATTTTTCTTGTAATTGCTTTTTATACCTTCCTTTATTACATTTTATCTACAACAAAAACATAAAAAAACTCAACAAAAAAGTGTACACTTATAGGCTTTGCTAAATTTCTGTAAACACATTAAATAAAAAGAGAAATCTGCATGTGAACATCTTTTACTGTAAAAGCCTCTCACCAAAATCTAACTAACCTTTTGATAACTTTCACAGTTACAAGATAAACACAAGCTTAGAAGTACCACATGTAAAAGAAACCTGTATACCATCAAAGACTGTCAAGGCATTGATGAAAACAAAAAAAAAATCAGGAATGCTGATAGTCACACTCTTATGCAAAACAGGACAGAAAGCAGAACACATGCCAGCCTGTGCCATGTAATCCCAGTACATGGGCAACATGATGTTGATCTCACTGTGAGCTCATCTTAGTGCAAACATCTCCAGACTGTCAGAGAGGGAGATGCAGATGCTCCTGAGCATACCTGGAATGAATCAGCAGAGGCTAATGGGGTTTGTTGCTCTGATTTCTGCCTCAGGTACAGGGCAATGACAGCTCACAAGGAGTGCTGGTGCATGGATCTAAGGAAGGCTGGCATGAAAGGCTGTAGTTTCCACTTTGGAAAACCAGGGAAAAGGCAGCAATCCAGGGACGGAGGGTGACTGGGCTTATTAGCTTGGATGTGGTGTTAAGATATAGGGCCAGCTTGGTGTTGGCTAATTAATCCTCTTGAAGCATCAACAGCTTTAATGCAAGCACTTCAATCACTGTTCAGAGGTGAACTGCATGTTTTCAGATGTCCCACACTGCACTCCAATGACTATCTTCAAGTAGCTGGATTTTCCTTTACCTTTGTGTCCTCTTTCCCCTTCCCTCCTTGACCAGATGAAGAAGAGCTGAAAATATTTTGTTTGGAAGGTTGCTTTTTTATTGTTGTTAGTTTGTTTGGGTTTTGGTTTTTTGTTTTTGGTTTTTTGTTGTTGTTTGTTTGGGGTTTTTTTGGGTTTTTTTTGTTTTTTTTTTTTTTTTTTTACTTAGGTAAGGTCACTGGGTTCTTTGGTTAATACTATCTTCTCTTGCCCCTGAAAACTTTATCCAAATTTTCAGCTTCAGGACTGTTGTAGCTCTATCCAGGCTGCTGTATATGAAAAATCCACATTGACTGCACATGCAAGAATCAGCTATACACCACATGTATCACAGGTTAGCTGGAAAACATCACATTCACAGCATGTGTAACAATGTCATGACATACCTGCTGGAAAAATGTGGGAGAGACTCACGTACGTGCACACAGCCATACACAGTAAGGCATGTCCATAAGCTATTGGGTTCACAGCATTACACAGTACATACTTATCCGGGAAGGACAAGAAACACAAAATACAAAATCAAACAGTTTCTCCTTTACAACAGATACACAGAAATTCCAGGATTTATGGCACAGATTCACTGCTCATGAAATAAATCACTGCATCTCACAAGGGTAGTATATCCAATAATTTTGCAGTAAGTAGAGGACTTACTATTCCTATACTACACCCAAGAACACATGCATTCTGTCACAGGAAATCCCATATAGTCCCTCACTGACTGGTTACAGAATGATACACAGCACTGAATAACGTAGCCAATCACATTATAAGCAGATTTACTGTAATTTCCATAAAGCCAGCAAATACACAAGCACTTAACAAAAGAGTAAGGTGACAGCTCCTCATGTGTTCAGAGCTGACCTCCGCGAGGTACAGAGCACAGCCAATTTTCTCAAGTGCCACTCAACTTTAAAAAGGTTGAGAACCACTGATTTAGAAGATCATACATATTTATTTCAAATCTGAGTTCTACTTCTGTGCAGATTCATTTTGAATCGCAGTTTCACAAGTATAGTTTAATCAAGTACAACAAGGGATCACAAGACAAGAAGAATTTATTAGAAGTGACAACAGCAGGTAACAGGAGCTGAAGGTAACCAATACCTTTGAGAATAAGGTTTTAAGAGGCTGTGAACATCTGAGGCCAGAGGTTTGTCCTGGTAACAGAGATGCATACAGAAGAGATTCTGAGGGAAGAAGGAAGAATGGGGAATCCATAGTTCAACTCAATCCTACCCCACAGCCCTCTGAAGAACACAGAAACAGCACGGTCACCCTGGGTAGCGAAGCTCGACCTAAAAAGGGAGCTGAAAGAACGAACATACTTAAGTTTTTAAGGTGCTGAAATACTACAATATTAAGACCTAAGTATGGAGGTCCTTGTTCCTCTCTATCCTGGGCAGAGGGATGCACTGTGTAATTCTTTAATTATAAGGCAACACAAGTCAGACAGTTTTTACCAGCACTGTCTTTGCCTAATGTAGGTGAGCAGCAGCCTCTCTGCCTGCCTCCAGAAGACTCTCCTTCAGACACATGCTGCTGAGATGGTGCCCTTCCTCAGTGCTCCCACTACACGACTACATCCTCAAGGAAGAGGTGAGCCTTGGTTTAGCTGGAAATAAGTATACACTTTCCGATGTGGAAAAGGAGTAAATTACATAAATCCGTGGGTTTTTCTCTCCATGTTGGAATTGCAGAGCTTAAATTAAAATTAAAATAAATCAAATTTTATGAATTATAAGCATATATTATGATCATTAGATTGCCTAACCTAGCAGGATTAGGCATTTACCTTAACTAGGGTATACATGGTTCAGGTACCCTAAGGACCTTAACCATGCTCTTTAGTGAAACAGTAGAATTCTGATTATAATTGGATTCAAATTACTGTATTCAAGAATTGCTAAAATATTTTTCCCAAGTGTCATTGGAAAGACAAATATTAAAAGGTCAGGTACTAAATATTTAATTTATTTATTTCAAATCTACATTGTAGTAAGTTATTAAGAGATGTTCTTGAAAATTCTCTGAAAGATAATTCAAGACTAAAAGAATAAATGCTGAGAAATTTAAAAACACGAACATTTTCTTTACCGCTTTTACAGCAAAAATAAGTTCAACATTGTCAATTAAATCATTACTAGAAGTTTCACAATAAAAACTATTTTTTTAACAGATCTTTGGAGATGTATAAGAATGTGACTGAACTGAGTATTTTGTTGCTTTAGTTTTCTGGGGTGCAATAGGATAGCTCAGACATTGTTAGAGAGTTGTTAATCAGTAAATATTTGACCAAAACTCTGTGGGTTTTTTTACTTTATTTTTAGGACTGTAAGCACTCTGGGACAAGAACCACCTCTTTGTTGGCATTATAGAAAGCTTAATAGCTCTGATCTGTGACCAAGCCTTGTAGCCATGGCAAGAAAAATAATGGATTATTTACTTAATGCATAGGGAATGGTTCAACTGCTTTTCCTCCTGAAGAGAAGGTCTAGCATAAGGGAGAAAGAAACTAAGAGTGCTCAGAGAGCTGCCAGAAACCACTGAGACTGCCCCCCAAACCCTCAACCTAAACAACCTCCCAGGGAGGGGAGATAGAGGGGAAGAGCAGTGTTGCAGCTTGACACCACTGTTTACTCTGGATTGTACTAAATTTACACTAGTGAGATGGACACTTCATAAAAATGATAAAGTATGTTTGGTTCTGCTTCTACCACAACCAAACATAAACTGGTTTATATTAAATTACATTTTTATTCACTTCTATGCTGTTTACTCCCCCCCTCTAACACAATTTCTGCTCAGAAAAAATTCAAATTTTTCCTCCTCACAAAAGCCATTGGACTCCTTATGGACTTAATTTTTTCAAACGTGTTTGCAACTGCATGTTTAATTTCTGTGCAAAATTACTGTGATTGTGTGTGAGGTGCTTAGCTAGCCATTTATGCCTGTGCATATCTCATTTTCATACATAATTGCATGTAAATTATGCATAAGAATTATGCATCTAATTACATACACAGTTTTTAAAATCAACTCTATCTGTTGTTAAATCGCATGACTTCTTTTTTCACACAATGTATTTTTGATCCAGCTCTCTTATGCAATTTCTGACTGAGAAAGAATATCATAATCAGAAGTTTGAAAAAACCACAAGAAATAGCTTCCTTTGTATCTCTTAAATGTATTAGTATTCTTCATTTGCCTTGTTATGCCATCAAATAATCACAACCAATAAATGTCTTTTGCATTTATCAAAAATTTCACTTTGTGATTTAATTATTTTCAAAAGCAATTGACTGTTGTATACAGACACCCATATTTTATTTAAAAACCAATATTACTTCCGTTTTCTTCACTATACAAGGGAAATTAATGTCAGTATGTTTATTCTGAGTACAAGAATCCAGCATAAGAGGCTCTGATCTACAATTTGGGGCCCCATTGTGCTCCAATAAAAATATTGATGATATCAACAAACTATATTAATTTTTAATTTCAGGAACAGAACCCTCCCCTCTATTCCTATTTTATAATGACAAGTAGCTTGTTAAAACATCAACAACCCCAAAACTCAATAAACCTCACAGTCTGGAAGCAATAAAACCTTACACTGTCTGTGTTAGCAGGGACTTAATACCTGACTCTCATTTAGCAATTCACAGAGATCTTCTAATGTCTGTCATTGAATTCATCTGACAACAAAGATCTCAATTCTAAACTGTAGTGTACCTAATTTAAAATATTACAGACACATTGGTAATGAGCTATCTGTTCATGATACCTGAAACTTTCAATTTTAATATTATTTGCATCTTTGTTAAGATTTCTGACACTCCCACTATTATGTAAAAGGCTTGAAATTCAGCAATACTCTTTTGCTCCTGAAAGATCCTATACACCTTCAGCCAGAATAAGCTCATGAAAAAGGCACCATCCTCCCCTCTCTTTTTTCTGATCCAAGAAGTACTGCATGCAAAAATGCAGTACAATGCAAAAACTCAGCACAAATACTGTGCATCTGGAATTCACACTGTTACAAAAGGAAAATAACAGAGAACATGCAGGTGTTGCCACAGCAACCTTCATGGAGGTGTAAGAGAAGGAAAGAAAATGCCAAGTCAGGGTCCTCACAACTCTTCTGAACAAGGGAGTGAGAATGTGGTGGCTCTTCTTCATCTTTGGAAGCACCAGCTGAGGAAGCACAAAAAAAGCTGTGCCAAGTCAGTCTCTAAACACAGTACTTTGGACTGTGAAACTTGACCTCATCTTTCACTTCTGGATAACTCTTTTCTGGCCATTGTGAACTTATCTCAAATTGCAGCGGTTTGTTTTGCATTGCTAAAACTAAAATTCTTACAATGATTCAGAGTGGAGAAATTTATGTTTTTTGTTTTCTGTCTTAAAATTACATTTTTAAGAAAATACACATATACTATTATGTTAAGATAAAATTACTGAGGTTGCATGTCAAGTTATTTGTGAAAGCTTATTTTTACCCACTTTTTTACATGACAGTCCAAGTAGACGTGTCACAGTCAGTTCACAGGTAAAATTCACAGCATGGCTCTTTACAGACACTTAAACGAATTCACAATACACTGAAATTAAAACATACACTTAAATAATTTGCATTTAATTTAGAAATATACCATAAAGAAAACATGCATAAAAAAGCACCAATACATTTATCTGAAATTTACTCATACGTAAAATAACCCTTGCCACTTTAAATTCATAAGAAGTATAATTTATCTCAGTGCACATCACTAAATGTCACTGCAGGGATACACACTCAAGAGTAATCACTGTACTTGTGCCACTACTCAAAAGAATGTTTTCTCCCCCAGGCTTAGGAGTCTCCATCTAGGAAGGAAAATGTTTCACCTGATCACACAGAAATCTACCACAGGAAGTTACAGGAGACAACACACGTGATCTGAGTGAAATTCCAGCCTTCCACAGCTGAAATAAACAGTGATCATACAGCAAGGCTTTGAAGGTCGGGAAGGACAAACAGCCCAGAATACTTTGCTATATCAATAAGGAGTATAATTTCTACATAGTTATCATTATCCCAATTTAGAAGTGTTTTCTGATTGAACCTATGTTAGATATACTTTGGTTCCCGTGCACTTTGAAATGCGGGACATGACATCTGTGTTAGACAGAGAGGAATGCTCTGCATTGGTCTTTGTCTTCATCATAACCCCTGGTAGGCAACAAAGTTAAAAACAACACAAACAGAGCCCCCCCCCAAACTCAGGAAAATGCATAACAATCTTCTTTTTTTTTTTTTTTTGTGAAAGAACTGTATGGGGAACAAAACACAGTTACAGTGTCTGAGTGTACAGAGGGACTTTTCCATGCAGCCACACCTTCACAAATCTGAGAGAAAAATACAACAGCTGGCTGTATGGAACATTTTTCACCTATCAGCATGGCATGATTTAGAGTACTGTCAATGGGTTGTGTATCAGTCATGTGATGTGATGATAAAATCTTAGTGAAAACCCATTTCTCAGTGACATCCCAACATTGGGACAATTCAGTTTTTCTGTCAAGGGAGAAATTTACCATAAAACATTTTGCAGCTTTCAATGGAAGTCAATATATAAATAACTGTGCTTTTTATTTTTCTTAAAGCATCCCCCCCCGCTGTGGACATACAGGAAGAGAAAGGAATCTGTTCATGGCATGAGATGACTCTTTGTATTTTACAGGCTGAAGCAGAATGGATGCTAATGTGAAAAATAACAGCACAAATCACAAATCCCCCCAAATCCCTTTACCTTGCAGCACATTAGCTCAAAAGTATAATTCTGACACTAGGGGTCAGTATTAAAACATATTCCATCTAAACAATACCGCCAGCGGCATTCTATTGTTGATTTCCTCCTTCAGAAATACAAACTTACATTATAAAGAACTATAAAACCATAAAAAAGACAAACCCTACAGTGAATTGTCACCTGTTTATGCTATTAAATGTAGCTTTTGTGCTAGAAATTTGTGTTCCTGTTCTCATAAATTAACACATATATTTATGCAAATGTATTATCTTAAGTAATATTGGTGCTTAAATATTTATATGAATTAGGTTCCATCTACAGTCTTGAAAGAGAAAAGCTATTATTAAGTTTTCCATTTTCTATTAGGGAAGATTACTACCTAGTGATATTACTACCCAATGGTAGTAATCACTACTTCCTAATAATAGCAATATTTGGAATATAAGAAAACTAGTGTTCTTTAAATTTTTCCTTGACAGCCATACCCATCTTACAAAAAATAAAAAGTCTGTTGCGAATACTGAAAATCTCAGTTTAAAAAGGTGAGAGACTCTCATTACAGGTGAGCATTATCCACATGGCACAGACTGAGGAAGCATTTTGAGTCATTAGATCAGTGCAAGAATTTCTGTTTGGAATAGATACAACAGCCACTGAAGTCAAGGGAACAGCAATCTGCTTGCTGAGCACTGTCCATAACCAAAGAGTTCCCAACCTATCTTCCTATCCCAGGCTACACCCAAACCTTGACAATCCTGGTACATTTGACAAAGCACACATTCAGATGCTGTGCTAATGCCTGGAACTGAGAGTCTAAATAGATTCACTGATTCCTGTGAAGAATGTAAGAATTAGAAAATTAAATAACACAAAATTTGCTGACTGACTAACTAACTAATCTTGCTAAATTTTGGGATGATGCTTTACTATCTTGAATCCATATATAATACAGAAATATGTCAAATGACAGTAATAACAAACTCCAGGAGAAATATTCTGCCATATCCCAAGTCTGTCATGTATCACAACTTCCTGCAGCACTTTATACAGATGAAGAAAAACCATACCTTTCCGTCTTCCCCCAGACCAAACTCTAACCAAATGCTATAAATTTTGCACTTAAAATAAACAATTTAGGACAAATATTTTTGAGGCTGTTAATTAGTTTTCATGTCCAATACATAGTTCTAAATTCCAGAACATATGTTTTTGTTTAGTGGCAAATCCATTAGGTACCCAGAATTCAGATATTGCCAGATTTATGAAGGCAGCTATTAGAAATGGCATCTATGCTACAACAATACTGAAGAGCTGGTCAAATTAATGTCTGACTAACTCATATGCTTGAGATCTTATTTCTATGTGCTACTTCTAATACCATATTCATATTTAACACAATTAGCTTATTCTAAACACACGAAAAGTGAAAATAATTGATTATACTTTAAATGGGAAAAATAGGCAGAGGCCGAGGTAAGACATTTGTACCATGTGTGGCACAGAATCACTTATTTTCCTGCCCAATAGATGACGCTGCTGTTTCTTTGTTCCCCTGCAATTGTTGGATTTGTGCATCACATCCTTAGTGAGGTGACTGCACCCGAAGCTTGAACACAGCAGAAACAGAAAGGTTTCATAGATTCTTTAAATGGCATTTTGCTGTCCAAATAACAGTATACAGTTTTGAACAGAGCAAGTCAGTGTTCTGGATTACAAGATGTGATGGAAAAATGGATGCAAATACCCAGCTAAATACAATTCTCTTTTTCTCCAGAAGCAGACCACAGAAACAAATTCTGGCATACATATCAAGGATGACTGTGGAGCTGTACAGACATAGTAACATAACATGTTAGAATAAGTACATGGGATTTTAAACTGCAGTATACTTTGCAAAATTATTTAGCCTAATTATTAACAACTTTACAAAGAAGTTATTATCAATATAGAGCAGCATTTAAACTCTGTCCTTATGTTATGATAAAATTCTTAGAGAAGGGGGAGTCAATCTGTAAACTAGTGAGGTATTTGACCACTGTAGTTTTTTTCTCTGTGGTACGGAAGTATGACACAACCACAGCTCTGCAGCAAAAATTGAAATGCTGAAATATTTTAGAAGTTATTTATAGGAATTGTTACGTGTTCTGGTAGAGATCATATTGAAAATCCGTGTTTTCCAGTAAACCAAAAAACCTAAACCACTTGTATGGAACTCATGTTCTCTTCTGGTCTAGATCTTTGGTTAAAATACTCTGGGAGGCAAAGCAATTCATTCATTTATTTATTTTTGCCAAATTGTGGTTGCTTGGGGACTTGTGTGAAATGACAAGCTGGTCTCTGTCCCATTCATTGTGAACAGGTGTTCTAATTACCAAACCTCCACCATATTTGACACCTTTATTAGCTGTCTCAGTTGAGAAACAAAGGATTGATTGGGTAGGGGTATAGAACTAGCCTTTCATTGCTGTGGGGAAGCGCCTAAAGGTCAAGGTTAATATACATTAGTGGGGGGTAGTATTGCCCATTGCCTATGCTGTTCTTGTACTATTAATCAATGGAAGACTTTATCTTTATGAGCTCGGTATTGTGGGAGCCTTAATTACACACAATTTGTTTCAAATTGTATTTTTTTCCATATTATATGAAAAGCAGGCACACTGCTTGAGCAAATATCCCTAACAAGAACAACAAATCTCCAGCAAAAATAGCAATGTCTTGTATTCAGTTAATATTCTGAAATATGTACTGTACAATATGAAAGGGCAAGGTACACATCCTTCAATCAATACAAGACATACAAAAATGCTCATGAAATGAAATATGGCAGAATGCATGCATATGAGTTCAACAAGATTGAATTTCTGACTAGCCAGTAAAAAGTGAAATAATTTATAATAAACAGTCTTCCCCATTTCTGCAGTCATTTTGTTCTTGCCACATAACATCTACCTGCTGCTACTACCTTCATAATTTAATATTCTTGGAGGGTTTATAACAAGAATCCAATACATAACCAATAAAAGGGTGCTATTCTCATTAGTCTCATTTGGGATCAGAATATCTTCACTATATATATATATATATCCTTATTTTCAGTGGTTTACAAGACATGCACACATATTCTAGAATGAAATATTCTAGAATGAAATATGACTACAGCAACTCAATCTGGAATGAATTTTCTCCAAACTACTTTTTTTCCCCTATTATGTGTATGTAAAATAAATATGGGCCAGATAGTCATTCAGTGAGTTGGAACTATACCAGTTTGTATCAGCTAAGGGTTCAACACAATATATTCATTTATAGATCCCAGTCACACTTGGACCGGTCTATGACTTATTAATCGTTTTGATTTAGAAATGAAGCTTTGAAGTAATTATATAATCACATGGCATTCACCCAATATACATATTTATTGTAAATTATTGCTTCCTGATTTTCACAGATGACTTGTGATTAGATTATCTGGTGCTTCCATATTGTGCTTGAAGCTGGATTGCAAAGAGAGAGAAGTATATGTGAGCCACCTTTACAATTTCCTGACTCTGCCCAGCAAGAAACAAATACGGACTTCATTATAATGCAGAGGAACAGAGACAGCTATTTCCCTGCCTGAGGTCTCAGAGAATTGTTCCAGTAGTTGAGCTAAACAATGTCCTGACTATCTCCTCGGCAAAAGAAAAGGAATGAGTTGGCATAAGCTGCTATACCAACTCAGAACTCCCTTTTCACAATGTGCAACCTCAAAGGGCTGCACTACGAAAAAACAGCTGTAGCAGAGCTGCAAGTTTAACCCTAGACTGAGTACTGTGCTCATTTTATGTGTGTATGACTCCCACTGACACCAACTGAAGAGTCCAGCACATAAGGAGAGCAGAATATCAGACAAAAAAAATCAACTATGCAAATCTGAGAACAGAGTATTGTTCTTTTGCATCAAATTATGGCTCCATCTGGTAACATTAAGTGAATACTGGTGACTATTAGAGCTGAATCAATAAATTGAAACAAATAATTTATTTTGTGAGTTATTTTCCTTTTTCACTTCAAAGAATGCCTGTGAATTGATTACAACTTCCTTAAGTATATTCCAGGAAACTTTTAAAGAATTTTATTTTATGGTTTGTCAGTTACATGTGATTGCACATACACATCACACACTGCTGTTTCTTTTCCCTGAACAGGACTTAATAGAGTTGGGATAACAGAACTCTCCAACTGACAGCAGAATTTAGTTGATACAATTGTTTTGGAACATATAGTCACCTAAACATCCTCTGTTACTTTGGATACTGAAGTTACACTCTTTTTCTTTCAGAAATGCACTTATTATAAGCATTCTTCATTACCTGGGAAACAACACCACCACCACGAAAAAAACCCACAAAAACCAAACAAATGGCAAAAAGAAAGATCAGGACAATGCCAACATTCAGAAGATGTGAGAGCTATCTCCCCCAAAGACTAGATTTAGATCAGTCAGAAGAGTTGTACGAACCATAAAATTTTATATCTTAATGATTTTGGATTCTAAAAAAAAATTCAAATCAAATGCTTTAGATTACAAGGCATATTTTGCTCATATTTCTCTTCAAAACATGATTTATATCTCTGCTGTCATTACATCTGCTTCATACCTTTCCTTGATGAAGCAAACGTTAGTAGAGACAACATAACTCTTGTAACACCAACCTACTCCAGATGACTCATAAACACCAAAAAGCGCATTACAGTCAAATTCAAACAGACCCATCTTGCAGGATAAGGACAAGATGAAGCATTTTTTAGAATCAAAATATTATCAATTTTGTTCAGATTAGCACTTTAAATAATAACTTAATTATTGCAAACTCACCTTGCATTACTATAACTGGCTGCTGTCAAACTTGCTAATGCTGTCACTGCAGCTTCTTTTACTTCTTCATTATCACTGCTTAGCAACTTTATCAGCTGGGGAATCCCTTTGAAAAAAATAATTATATATATGAATCTTTAAATAAACCATGGCAGTCTCCTAATTAAACAAAAAACAAAAATTCTCAGCTCATCCTTCTCCACTTTACTTACCCTGGAGTCCAAGTTCACGTTTGCTCTTTACATTTTCACACATGGCAGAAATTGCTTGGGAAGCTGCAATTTTAACTTCATCATTGTCAGTTTCCAAGAGATTTAGGAGACATTTCTCAACCTCTTCCTCATTTAAGATTTTTCTGATTTCAGCTTTAAATGAGAAATAACAATAGCATTAATTAGCATTTGTTTTCCAAATCAGTGAAAGGGCATGAATTTGATTTTCATGTAGTTGTTGGAAATATTTTGTTAACAGAGGCAGCAGCCGTTTAGAAAAGTGCACAAAGGACCTGAGCCAAATCCTATTATAGAATATCCTCAGCTGGAAGGGACCCACAAGGATCACTGAAGTCCAACTCGTGGCTTGGACTTCAGTGAACTCTTAATCAAGTCCAAATGTTGACTATTAAATACAGCTTTAAACATACATAGCACAACAGAAGGCAAAGTTTGTTCTCTAAAAGACTTGAAAACTGCAGAATGCATACAGGCTTGATGGAAACAGCTTTTCCAATTCAACAGATCATACTTACTCAGGATGAAGCTTAACTTCAGTTTATGCTAACCAAGTCCAAATGCATACAATTGAAGAACATACAATGTACAACTGAACTTGAGGGAGTTCCAGTTAACATACTGCAATAGCCAAAAAAAGGCAAGGGCTGTTACAAAGAAAATTTTTAATTCTGCACAACTTGTAGTTCTTCATTAATGTGCAATGTGAAGAGAATTTCAGTTTTGTAGTTTTGCCTGGGGACACAGAGTTCACTGCTGACCTACAAGGCAATGATTAGCAGCAGATGGGGAAGGACTAAGATGTTCCCGTCCTCTACACAAGTGAGAACTCACAGCTTCTACAAAGTATCTGCAGACATCTGTATGTAGATACTAATAAACTAATAAACTCCCTCTTCCCAAAATGGATGAGATCAGAAATGCAGGTGGTTTGTTAGAAAGAGCCCTGAGTAAAACTTTCTAATGCAGAAAGGCACTGCACAGCACAGAAGCTCTGTAACGAACAATTAATCATATGCATAATGTAAAGCAGATTAATTACATGCTGGAAGTTCTATCTAAATGATAGATTTTTTTGAATGCATTAAAGAAATTCAGCCACTGAGAAGTCAGTGTGACTTCAACACATTTAGAAATTTTACCAGTGCTTACTACTGTTCTGAGGGATCACTTCCTTGTCTGGACTGTCATCCTCCAAATAAAAAAATTTAAAAAGCAAAGAAAGGTATAATACAGATTATTTTACATAAATCTGACACTGTAGTGAATAAAAACAAGCAAATACACGTCCACAAAGTCAATGAAAAGAGCTTGATTAAAAAAGGTATCTACAGCTGAAATGACTCAATGCACACAGACAGGTATAGTTGCTTTCCCCACTCTAGCTCAATTTCAAACATTTTTAGAATCATCAGAGATGCACATGAAATCACAAAGCAAAGATAGAACAAGTAAAACAGAGAGGATTTTAAGTATCAGCAGAATCTTGGCCACAACCTTGATACATACTGGTCAGCTCTCAAGAGAAGGCCTTAATGGGGATTAGAGACCATTTTGAAAAGCCATCAAGGCTGCCGCTGGCCTGTTGCTTAACAAAGTAGTTCATAATCCCTAACGGGGATCTCTAGAGGTTCTTCATGCCTCAGGAACTTGGGTTTTGTGCAGCAACTTACTTATCGCTATTCAAATTTTCTTTAAAATTATTCTTGCTTTTAAAGGGAGATACGATGATGTTTGATTTTAAATGTAATTTATGGCTATATGAAATTTCAATAATATGAATAATTAATTTGAATGAGTTAAAATAGTGATTTCAAATATTTTAAACAGAAAATTTATTTTTAATAATGGGGCAAAACAGTTTTTGAATTTGAACTTATGGTAAAGAGTATACACATACATTTACACTGATGAAAATTATTAAGATTTTAAGATCCAAGCACCAATTCTATTTAAGGGATGAAGATTTTCTATTGATCCTCTCTGTTTGTATGAGTTGTTTCCTTTGTTTTCTTTACTACAGAAAAGAATGCACAACTGAAAAAGCATCCTTTGTACTGAAGTACTTCTCATGTGAGTGCCAATTCCATTTTTACAGTGATGACTTTCTTGACTCCTACATAATTTGAATACATTGATTTAACATAAAGCAAAATCCTCAAGCCTACACAACTAAAAGAGCCTGGAGTACTAACAGTTCTGTCCAGTTTTTCATGCATTGACCCCACTGTGAGGCAACCTTTGTTTTTCAATATTTTCCTATTTGGCCTTATTATCCCAAAATCATGATCAGAATTCTACTTATCAGGTTACTAATTATTCAGGTTACTGCCACCACCTTATGGAATTATTTATACCAATTTCAAAGGAAAAAAAAAAGTTAATATTAAATAGTACCATGAGCTCTCACTGATCTTGAGATAACCTAAATAAACGAAAATCTGTATTAAGAAATGCCTATGTTAATCAAGCTACAGAGCATGTTTAGTATACTGCCTTTTGAAAGGATTTACACTGAGATACAGAGAAAGAACGGGGAGAGCTTCAAGCGAGAAGTTTGGCAGAGTGAGGACAAACTCGAGTGAGCACGAACGTCACTTTCACCATAACACTCCATGGCATTTTGTTGTTGCTGCTGTGTCTGGCACTGACAGGGGTAAAGCAGGCCCTCCTTAATCAACAGTCCAGATAATCCACTCACAGACATTCAATAATTTATGGCATTAAATTATATTTTGCATTCCGAAATTACTGCATTATTTGCTGGGCAAGGAAGGAATCATAGTATAATTCACCACTAGAATTCTGAGCATACAAAATAAAATCATCAATAAATTAGTATATTAAAATCAAAATTATGTTACAGAACAAAAAAAATTTCAGGGGCAAAGGCAGACTGATTATGTATAGAAGTGTGATCAATTTTAATGTACGTTAAAAAAGCAGCATCCTAAAGATGCTATTTAAAATTGAATATCATGTTTGTACCATGTAATTTATTCTGATAATGAGAATAGCTCTTAAGGGATAAATCTGTCCACTAAGCTACAGAAGTCCCTTTGCAAAGGGCTGAAAGGGACATAAAACAAAATTGCTTGCTATGATCACATCTATCAGTATAAAAAACAAAAAGAAACAAAAACCTCAAACTAAATTCCATCTATCAACAACAATAATTTCAAAACCAGACACTGTTGTATACTCAGCTGCCAGGATTAAAAAGCAGCTAGATATCTGTTCTGTCATAGCAGAAGTAAGATTTTCATTCCAAAGAAAAGCAGTATTTTTTTTCCCACATATGCAGGAAATATTGGCAAACTGCAGCCACAATTATCAAAGCTGAAGAATGTGGGCTACTGTATGGCTATTGCAAATTTAATGGAAAAATCACTACAGAACTGAAGAGTTGTGTTGTATTATATCGGAGTCACATCAAGGCAAGCATTAGTATTGTATACATTAGTGCTGCAGTTTGGGTAGGCTGCTTAGGATGTTTACAACCAGAATCCAATCAGACAAACAAGAACTGCAAATATTTCTGTTTTCTTTTTGCACTTGGGCTATTTCTTATAATGGCCTCAATGTCACTTTTCTTCTCCCTGAAAGGCTGACAGTAGCTCTATGTGTATGAGAAATTCACTGCTTCTGGGGGCCACACTGAGCAGGAATTTTACTGGACTGTGTTTTCTACTGCACCAGGACAAGAAGTTTCCCTTTGTCTAACTGGTTGTCACCAAAATTCTACCACTTGAAAGCAAATATTGTAAATCTTCTTTCGATCTATTCTCCCAGCTTGCTGTATCCATACCAACTGTCACAGGCTGAAGAAGAGAGCAAACCTTTATAATGAAACCACATTGACTCCATTTGTAAAGAGGCATGACAAGAAGATGCATCTTCACTGACGGTAACATCCCATGATATAAGATCATAGGCAGTACTATAATATATTATGTGTAGTTCTTGCCACTGTGCTTTAAAAATGTGTTCAGACATGCTTCTACTAACAGCTGCTAAAATATAAGGCCACGAAAACTGAAAAAAGTGTGAAAGAGGAAAAGAAGGCTATGCTTATTTGAAAATAAATATGATAAAGGAGTAAGAAGCAGTAGAAAGCAGTAGCAGCAAATATAAATCTGTTTAGCATACACCTTACAAGCCTGTCACAGGACTATAAAAATGATACTGACAGTCCTAAGTAGAATAATAAAATAACAGTAGAGGAAAATACACAAAGAAAATACTGGGATAAGAAGGTTCCTTCCTATCTTTGATACCTGAACATTAATGAAAATATTTTTCAGTGACTTGCAAAGCTTCCAGTAGATAATGATGAAAATATACAGAAACCTACAGAAAACTAAGAAAAGTAGATTTCACTTTTTGTGTTATCATTCGCAATCAATAATTACAAATATTCAGGATGTCAAACTAAGCAAGGTGAGAAAAGAATTGGAAAGACAGCATGGGGAAAGAAGAAAAGAGGTCTGAGATATGGTAGAAAGAAGATATTATTTTAACCACACATTAAATTAAATAACATATTTTTAAAATACACATAAATTAAAGCCATGATTCAACCAGAAAGTGCCAGAAATAGGAATGAAATATTTAAGCCATATTGTCATAGTTACTATCATAAAAATCCCTTGCAGAATTAAAATCTTCTATAGACAGAAGTATCTTATTAGTTACATTGTATTTTGTTACACATCACTACTTGGCACATGTTGTAAGTCAGAAGCCAATGTATGGAAGGAATTCCAAAAGTAGCTTGATTAAAAGTGCACCCTTGTGGGCAAAAATGAGGAGTACATTCTGCGTAATTCACAATTCCTTGGTGAATTAAAGTATGTAAAAAAGAACTATTGGATGAATAATTATAAAAAGATTACAATGAAACTATTTAATTCCCCTGGGAATATTAATCTGCAAGCCATTTGAAAGGTTTTCTTTCACAGCCCTGTTAAAGAAATTTGTATTTGAAATTGTCTGACATTTAGACGAGCAGTTGAATGCAAAAGAAAGTCACTTGAGATGAAGTCTGAACTGATAGTGGTGAGAAACAGTGCCAGCAAAGGCAGCTTAAGGTGGCAGATACCTGGCATCACTAAACATGGCAAAGATCATATTCTCAGAGTTCCATTTTATTTTGAGGACAGCATTTTGTGAGAATATATAACATTTAAAAATAAATTGAGGCAAAATCTTAACATTTTCAGATATATTTATCTCCTAGCATCCAACTGCAGCTCTGATTGGCAAGACCCATCATAGTAATTAAATCCTGCCAGTGTTTCCCTCAGCACAAGTACTACCCTCAGCCAGGTACGACAAAAGACAACCTCATTCATGAGCAAATTCATGTACATGGATTATTGAAAAGTCACATACAGTCATAAGCTGCTTTGGTAATTGCCTTTGCTGCATTCTTCTGAATGTTGGGAACAGTAGAGACTCCTAAAAGTGAAAGCAGTTTTTTAAGGCCTCCTGTCTGCTGAATCAGTTGCAGAGTGTGCACATCTCCAAGACAATTTTCCAACACAGCAAGAGTTTTGACATGTAGATCACTGAGTTCCTAATAAAGAAAAAAACCCAAACAAATAACCTCCAAATCAGCATTAAAATATCTTTGGCTTTTAAGTTTGCAGGATAATTGTCATAAATTTATTTTGGACAGTTTATTGATACTGCAAAGTACATATTTTCATATTCATATTTTCATCTAATTTATTTGATGATGCCTTAGGATGCAACACAATTTATCAAAAACAGTACATCAAAGGAGGTTAGACAGGCACTCAGAATTGAACTGTCATCTTAAAATTTGAAAAACTTCACAAATTTCTCTATGCAGTATGTCCCATGATGACACCTAAACTAAAGAAGCACTAAACTGAGTATCATAATAACATAAACAAGGATATTTCCAAGGCAGGAAATTATGTCTAAGGCCATTGATATCAAAGTAAATCCAGAAAGAAAGAATCAGTGTTCAAACTAGGAACCAACACCAGAGGACTACTTAACAAAAAATTTTGAGAAAACATCATATAAATAGCTATATGGTGAATTTTCCTGATATTTACAACAGGTTGAGAAATGGACAGTAAATGCAAAACAGCATTACTAAGAGCAATAAACCAAATATAAATACTTTGGTGAATCCCTTTGCTTCCTTTCTTAGTAAGCTAGGAGGTATCCTAACTTATCCTATTTCTATCATAGTTTACTCCAAGTAAGGAACTTTTGTCTTATCTCACTCTTCCATAACATAAGTAACATTTCTCATTACTCATACAAACATTAGTAGCAAGAACAAAGGCTTTTGAGGCAAAAAAACTGTACATTGGTTTCCAGTATCTTCAGAAGGCGGTTTAATCCGTTGTTTTCTCCCAGTATTATCCTGGTTTCTCTGTCTTTGCTAATTACTTCTAAGGTTTGAAGGGCTAACAACTGAATAACTGGGTATTCAGATTCCAGCAGTTCTAGCAAGGGCGGAATTACATTGAGCTCACAAACTGCAGCACAGTTTTGAAAATCCTGTAGTAAAATATTCAACAAAGAATGTTAGTGACAGAGAATATAATAATAAATCAATTCCTGACTTTACAGAAAGAACACTAAAGATCTGATTTCAGACACAAAATATTAGTCAGTACTCCAGAGCTTTCAGTTCTGAACATTTCTTACTTCTGAGCTAAAAATCAAACTGAATATAATCAAGCTCTATGAACCTTAAATTCTAGAGGTTTGCTTCAACACTGAAGTACACGGTACAGCATTAGTTCCATCTAAGAAAGACTATTTACTCTTGGTTTCACCATGTTTGTCTCAACATAAATGTATCTTTGAGAAAGTTTTTTAAATTTAGTTGCACCATTTTTTTGCCTCAGTTGGTAGAAAATAGTTTTTTGCATTCAATTGTGGTTGCCTGGTTATATCCTCTTTTGTTTTAGTAATTATATTTAATTTAAAATTTCAACTTTAAACAGTGAATGTGCTGCTTAATGAAAACACAGTAGTTGATTATATTAAAATAGAAAATAAATAAATAAATTACAATTTGCTTTTAAATAGCTTATTGCACATGTGCAGCATGCAATTATCCTTATCAATATAAGCAAGCACCAGGTGCAGTTATCCAGATATACCCTGCAACAAAGACAGCGAGATAGTCAAAGAGGAGAAGGAGTAAAATGTGATTCTGAATAGACATGCTCTGATGCCCCAAAAGAGATAGAGTTATAAACTGAATTCATTATTGAATTGATTCGCTTAAGCCCTGGAAGAGAACTGCCATACAAATGCACCATTCTTTTGCTAAGCAGCATATGGATGACATTAGTGCTGAGTGTGAAAGTAGCCAATACCAAATCCATTCCCCAGTATGGAAAGTAGCCGTTGACAGAATTCTCCTATCATTAAATAGATGTTCAAAACTGTACAATGGACTTACTGGTCAAAACAAGACACAATGCACTTGGTAGTTCTTTAATTTACAGAATTATTCCAACCTTTTGGAATAGACAGATTATGACACTCCTTACCACAAGTAACATTTTCCAACTAAGAAAACAAATAATTATTTAATTTTAAAAATCTAAATCTCATTCTAATTATGCTTCTATTGCAGTACACCACAGATAATTGCTTTAAGTTCAACAGAATTAGAGTCAAATCAGCTACATTTATAACTAATTTAACATTCAAGGACTTGGGTGTGATGTTTCAAATACATTGATGGATATTGAGGAGTAAAGGAAACAATTACTTTATAATTATTGACCCCATAGAAGATGCCAGGGGTTGGCAGGGAAGTGCTTATCTGCCTCTGTAATTTAAAGCAACAAACAACAGGGAACTTCACCTGTACCAGAAAGTAGATACATTCAAGTGAATTCTTCTGAACGTCAGGATCAGGGCTACCTAGCAGTCTGATAAGTGGTTCTAATCCACCTTGCTCAAATATTTTTACTTTAGTAGTATATTCCACAGCCATATGTGCCAGACAGAGAGTAGCAAACTCATGGATAACTACATCTCCTACGAGGAAAAAAATAATCAAGTTTTATTCAACACAGAATATATTCATTAATCCAGTGATTTCAATTATTTGAAGTCAATAAATAATAGCTGTTAATCATACCTGATGTCTCCATAAACATGTTGCTCCATCTGTACATCATAAAACACTACTCAGTGAATAACAGACCTACTCCTATAAAAGCATTTACCTCTTTGGCATGTAGTAGGACAAATCATAAGCTACAGGGAAGATTTTATTAAATTGTCTGTTCAAATGGTAATCATAAATTATTTCTGACTGTACTTTTGCACAAGAAATGAATACTGCAAGGTACCTTCTGGCGCCAGCTGTGATATAAGTGGATTTGTGACATCCAGTTCCCTCAGTAACTTCTTGACATCATCTACAATGAAATAAATACAAATATGTAAGTCTTTCATTTGGCAATGCTGGTTGAGTAAAGAACAGGATCTGATCCAGAGGTATTTATGGTTACTCCCTGAGTAACAAACAGATCTGAGTGGGAAAGACACACAACTGAAGTTATAGCAAGATCATAATGGGCACAGAGAAATACTTGCATCTAGCAGACTATGATTAAATATTGCACAGTTTCAGTTGCCAAAGGAGTCATATCCCAATAGTTAAAATTATTTGTTCTTAAAATTATCAAACTAAAAGTAATCTTTCTGTTATTTAGTTTTCAAGCCATAATTTTGCAATTTTATGCTAATGCCAGCCCACATTGCAAATGGAAAACATGAATTACACAGGTCTTAGTAAAATCACAGAGAGGACTTTCACAATGCATTTTTATTGCTGTCAATGATGAACTAGCAAAACCACAACTACTGGATAGAAAACTCAAATAATACTCATTGGAACAGACTTCATGCGATCTTATATCAACTCATTACAGTGTTGAAATGTAAGAAGAAAGGTCTGACTTTAATTTACTTTCAAATAAAAAAAACAATTAAGATGTGAATATAAATGGCAGATCTTTGGTTATTCAAATCCATGTTTGTGTCCCAACATGGACTATATGCAAATGCTAGGCTGAAAGGACGGTAAAGAGGATAAGGTCCAGTGCAGCAAGAAAAGCAGGTTGCAGCTGATGAAAAGAGAATGGCTGGGACACCACAGTGGAAGACAATTGGGTAGAACATCTATCAAAATAAGACCTGATTAATAACCAATTGATATAGGTCTGTAAAAATAAAAGCCACTGCAACTCGACCTTACATCACTTACTCTTTACTCTGGGCCATTAATATAAGATTTTTTCACATGGATCAACCCTTTGTTTTGATGACAACACACTGAGAAATATTTAAAATCGAGACTCTTACGGTTAGAAGCCATGATGCCAAACACCATGATGGCATTTCTGCGTACAATGGGATCTTCATGTGAGATGAGTTTATGCAGATGTTCCAAGGCTCCAAGACCAAGAAGTGTCACTTTGTTTTCATCACCTGAAGAGGAATTGGGTTAAAAGCCCAAGGAAATTGCAACAACTTCACAGTTCTAATGTATCAAAGTAAACCAGCTACTTTTATTGGAAAGTAGAATCAAAAACCAAAGGCCTGACAGGACCTTGGAAGATCATCTAATCTATACCCCAAATAAATATGTGTCAAATACTTACAATACAAGGATTAATAGTATCTAAGATTAATTTACATTTGTAAAGCAAAGGATACTTCTATCTATTGGACACAACTAATTTGTTAGAGACTGCAGGGGTAATAATACAAAGGACAGCTTTCTATTCAGTGAAGGACGGGTGAACAGTATCATTAAGAATCTAATTTTATTCAGTATCATTAAGAACTTCATTTTATCTTCCTCTTTTCTTGCCTCACAATTCTATTTTCTTCAAAATAACTGTTAATTAATTCAGTGGATCTTGACTATCCCTCAATGGAACCAACTACCAGGATTTGGATCACTAAATCCTAACTGAGATTTCCACCACCTGAGAATGGAGCCCTTTGTAGCTCAGTAGGTGCTGGACATGCAAAGAACAGAGGTGTTTTTTGTGATTACAGCCTCCCATTCCTGCTCACTCAAAACATACACAAAACCCAAGAATCAAAATCCTACTTCTATTCTCAGTTCCCACAACAGCTTTATAATTCATTTTCTAATGAACCAGGCCTGTTCTTTCTGGCTACAAGTGAGCAATGTAACAGGAAACTGAAGAACCATGCTCCGGCCAAGACATGATGAAAATTCAAGGTATGTTTTTGTTGAGGGATGGCACTTAATTTACTAGCAACACTCAAAAAAATGGATTAACTGCAATTAATTAACTGAAAACAACTCCTTGTGCCCCACTGCAAAGTTACAGTGTGGAAGACTCCAGGAATATCTACATTAATGATTTAAAGGATTATTCATATAGTAGATACATAAAAAAATAAGTATCTGTCCTCCCTCTTGCAGTGTGACATATTTTACTGTGTACAGCAGGGAAGGAGCCAGCAGCAGTTTATGGTTTACAGCTGTCTCCCGAGAGTTCACATTTTCTCTTCACATATTCTAAATGTGATCGCGTGCCCTCAGCCAAGCTTGCCATACTAAGCTGAACCCAAACATCTTTCAGAACTCAGAGACCCCCAGCCAGCTGTCAAAGCCTTCAGCATTTCTCTCAGAACTTCAGCAGTCTTGGTAACTGCCATCAGGGTAACAATCAGAATAAAACCCCATAATTTTTAAAAGAAAATGGAAATTAAATGGAAATTAGAATTAAACCAGATTAATCAGAGCAGGAATACTACCAACATATACCAGTTTGAGTGACTGACATGGAGTAAGTAGAAGACAACTTAGGAAATTATGTGCTACATAAAATTAAGCTTTTGTTATACAGTAGTTTGTCTCCTTGGTTCCTTTCACATGATCTTTAGCTATTAATTATGCAGAGACCTTTGGAAGATTTGGAATGTTGGAGACATTAGATTCCCAACATACGCAGGAATAAGCTCGATAAAGGAGGCTGAGCAGTCTCCAATAAATCATCTGTCACAGAAATACTGACACAACAACTTAATGCAAAAATAACAGAAACAAGCTAAAAAGTTATTTCCATCAAAAACTGAACCTCAAAATAACTACATTGGTAGAGAAGTTTCAAACTGTAACATAAAAAAAGAGAATTCTTTCCCAGTTGCCGGTTTGTTGCTCATAAAAAAACAGATCTACATTTTATTTAAAATAAGCTCTATTCAACAGTGAGTATAAAGTTACACAACAAAAATACAAAAATTTCCTTCATGCAAACTACTTTATAACTGCAAATATGGGTTGCATAGATATTTCAGAAACCCCCCAAAACCTTGACAGCGACCTTTGAGAAGAAATTATGATTCCAGTGGTAGGAAACTAAAAAATTGTGAACTACTATCAAAATCTAAGCAGTGGTAAACAAAGCTCATTGCAAAAATACTAACCTTTTGATGCAAATTTATATAGAGCATCACATGCTTTGGCCAAAACTTCTGCTTCAGGAGAGCTAAGCATTAGCACAACTGTTGCTGGTGTTTTGCTTTCAATCAATAAGGGATCAAACTACAAAAAAATGAACAAAACAAAAAAAAAAGGAAGGAAAATTTTGATTTATACTGAGTCTTACTGGGTGCTGTAGTAGACACACACATTTCATTAAAAAAACTTGTTTGATATCTATATTGAATTAGAAATACTAACGAGATGCTATTTATTTGGAGAAATCCATTTTTTACCAGTTAGAGACATTGTTAGAAAATAAGAAAGAATAATTGACCTCCAAATAAATATCATCAAGATTTCATCTCATATGGGGAGTGTTTGGGAATACTGTGACCCTTCCCTGTAAATCTAGAAAGTCTTGAAGGTAACAAACTAAGTAATTCTCACACATGTAAGAGAATTCTGCAGCTTTGGAACCAGACATTAGAAGTTTCTTTTGAGAAGCTGTACACAGAGACCACGAACTCAGGTGTGTAGGAGGAAGAGGATTTGGTTACTCTGTGGCAATACCACTCCGTGGTTGCTTAAAAAAAAGAAAGACCCAACACTTCCTGTGCCTTTGTCAACTCAGTTCACCAGCTCACCATGATCTCACACTAGCTGAGGTATTTCAATGATATAATCCCTGTTCACCCAGTCAGAAATGATACAGAGCATTCATTTTCATTTCTGAGTTCTCTCATACAGAAAGAAATCTTCCAACAAATCAGACAGTTTAGACTCCTTAGACGCCTTAGGACTAACATTACTTGAGCAAGGGAATCTTCTAAGAACACCTTTCATTCCTCAACAAGACTCAAGGATTTCTGAAAATTGTACCCATTAAAAAGTTTTAAGCTTTGGATTTAAAGCAATTTTCTAGTATGGAAAAACTGTCTTCTGTTCTTACACTTCAGGCCTATAGAGTATCTGTTTAACATACAGAAACTGTTACATATTAGTCATGCAGTCTATCAAAATTATTGTCGTTAAAATATAGCAGATTAAAGATAGCAATGCAAATTATTTAAAAATGTTATTACAATGTGTATTTATACCGCATATAATTACAAAAGTTAATTATTTCTTTTCCTTCATTAAGAAAGCCTAATGACTATATCAGAGGCACATGTTGCTTGTCAAGCAAGTAAATTATATGGAGCGAATCTTAAAGAAAAAAAAAAGTTAAAAGGAGGCCTTTTTTCTTCTTCCTCCTCTGACTTGCTCTAAAATAAGGCAAAATATGATAGTGGTACAAAAACTTCCAAATGCATATTTTTGGTAGGATTTTAAATCTAATTAATTTCATTACCTTTGATGATTCATCAACCAATTTAGCAGGCATCAAGCTCAACATACAAATTTCATTAAGAAGTTACCTGCCTAATGTGCTTAACTGGTCTACCTGGCTTCAACCAGGTCTGAAAATCTGAGGACACTGTCCAACTTCATGCTTGATGTGACAAGCTGGAGCCATGGGCCAAGTCATGGAACAAAGCTCCTTTCTGAAGAAAATGTAATCAGCTTACTGTACTGTAAGTAATTTTGCTTAATAATGACTCACTAACAAGAATTAAACCAAGTAGGAGCAAAGTGGTGCAAGTTACGTCTTAATGATGAGCCTAAAATGACAGAATCCTTTATAGCAATTTTGCTTTGGGATTGTAAGGAGGCAAAAAAAAAATCAGCTTATCACAGCAACATTCATGCATTCTACCCAAATGAGAGGAACACAGGAGAATTAAGCAGTGACTGAAAGTCCCTTTAGTCACCTTCATACTTCTCTACTTCTGCACATCTGGGTCTTTGCATAGACCAAACATGATCCTCCAGATAAGTCCTATTGTTTAAGCACAGACATGTTTCTGCTGGCCAAATACTTGGTGATGGGATAAAACTCCAACTTTTAATAAAAACTGCTAGTCCTCCAGATAAAAATAAACACAATATTTGGTTTCAGATGAAGTTCAATAAGAAATGAAAGATGAAATAGGAGTTTTAAATCTCAGCTATTTATTTACATTGATAAATTGCCAAAGTCACTACTACGTTGCTCCATTTTCACTGTGTCTCATGTTCACAATTAATTGTGGAAATCACAATTCAATGATAATTCCTGGGATTTAATGACAGGTTGGTACATGAGCAGAGTGAAATTAGTCTAATACCTATCCAATTGGATAGACATTAGATTCACTACTACTGGCTGAAATACTCAATAAGTACTTTCCTCTTAGAAGCAGTTCTGTGCTGAAAACACAGTAAAAATAGTCACTAAATCAATGTATGCTTAAGCAGTTAGAGGCCTAAGCGGGTCAGTGATTAAGATAAAACTTCTTTATTGTAGAGGTGATGGTGCACTGGAACAGATTACCCAGAGAGGTTGTGGAGTCTCCCTCTCCAGAGATAATTGAGAACCATCTGGACACATCCTGTGCTCTAGGATGGCCCTGTTTGATCAGGGAGGCCGGGCCCCATGATGCCACTGTTGTCCCTTCCAACCTTACCCAATCTGTGATTCTGTGATTGCTGGGAGGTAACATTGTTCCTCAAAACTATCATAGAACTAGTTATGACTTCTGCTGATCATAATGCCCGCATAGATAGTGTTCCCCCTTTTTTTTTTTTTAATCAAAGCTTGCCTCTAAATCTTCATACATCATTGCAGATTCATCCTGTAATGGCACATACAGGACAGATTATGGGCTAAAACAATATGCCTGAAGATACAAACAACCCTGAATTAAACACAGAAATTTAACTAGTTTATAACCAACAACATTTCAAACATTCAGTTTGTATTAAGAAAAGAGCAAGTCAAACGAAAAAGAAAGCTATAATTCAAAAACTTCTACATGTCTTTGATCTTGATTTTTGTGTACATTTGACTTCAAAGCCATTAGAAACTGCAGAGCATTTGGGGTTTGCTTTTAGGGTTTTTTTTTTTGCTTCCATCAACTTAATTTAGTTGAAACTGAATGTAATACAAAATATGTTTCCAGTCAGACCAAAGAGTCATCTAGCCCAGCATCCTGTCTCCAACAAAAGGCTGGTAACAGGTGTGGGCAAGCAGACTATTAAACTTGGCTTATGTTCCCTCTCAGACTCCAGCACTATGTAGGGAACTGGAGAGCCTATTGAATTTAACCCTGTGTTCAAAAATTCCAAGAAAAATACGGTACATAATTTGTTAAGCAATCTGTATTTTTTAACCACCCTTAATATTCTGAGACACAAGTACCACAATTTAGCAGTCATATAAATAGCTCTGCTTATTTGTTTCAAAATTACCACCTGATAATTTTATTTGTTCTCCACAGTTCATTCACCATAAGAAACAGTGAAATAAATGGCACCCACTTGCCTTCCCTGTATATTCATCATTTTCTGTTTCTATCATACCCCTCTTCACAGCCATTCTTTCTGGGGATGAAGAAAGCTACTCCCTTTGATCTTTTCTAATACGGAAGCCACTTTGTCTGTTCCTGTTGTCTTTCTTAGTTCATTCTTAGTTCATTCTGTTGTCTTTCTATAGTTCAGCTGTACCGTTTTGAGATGGAAGCATCGGAACTGTTAATGGCATTCAGCACGCACATGTATAATGCATTTGCTGCTGACATGGTGTTTTGCCTTTTATTTCTGAAATTTGAAATGTTGTATTTATTCACTTTTTCCTTCTTAGGAACTGGCTACCATTTTCATGAGAATATCCACATTAATTCTGATAGACAGGATGACACGGTTTGCAGAATAAAACCCCACGACATTCCACTGGCAAGCTCTCTCTGTTAGGAGACCTGAACAGTAACTTATTTTCTCATCTTTACATTCTCTTTTATAACTAGACATTATTGCTAGGAGAGAAAATTCCTTTTTTACCTCCTTGTGTTTATGTGAGTAAAAAGCCTGGTCTAAAAACTTTTGAAAATTCTAAGTAACTGTATCAATCTGAACACCATTATCCACTTGCTCACTGACTCTTCCAAAGGACTCAAGTAGGTTTCAGAGATCAAGCTTTACACAAGCAGTATTGATTCTTCCCCATTATT
The DNA here is from genome assembly GCF_047495875.1 of Pithys albifrons albifrons. Lineage (NCBI taxonomy): Eukaryota > Metazoa > Chordata > Aves > Passeriformes > Thamnophilidae > Pithys > Pithys albifrons. Next base: position 18,903,905 of record NC_092464.1, read on the forward strand.
ATCATATTTATCCATGGGTTTGGTTTTTTTTTTTTCAGGCCTATCTCTACCAATTAGCGCAGCACGGAAGATAAACTTCCTGTAATTATTGATCTATTTCCTTCTGCAAATGAAATTTTCTACTCTCCATTTTTCTAGTACATTTAATACCACATGTAACAGTACCATGGGAGTTCAAGGATTTTTTTGCTTTCCAATTTGGATGCAAATCTCACCTTCTGAAGGATGCATTTACTTGCTATTATTCTATTGTTTAATCATGCTGCACTTGTTTCTTTAAAAATCCTTTTAATTTGATTTAAGATCAGATTTAACACTGAACCTTTCATAAAATCTTGAGAAACACTACTGATATCATTGATATTCTTAACCTCTTTCCTTTACCTAGCAAAAAAGAGTTACAGATACAGTTCTGTGACTGTCTGATCTCCTGTAGTACCAATATAAACCCAAGATATTCCACTGAATCACAAACAGCTGATATTAGAAGGCTCCTCTGGAGATGATCTGGTCCAACTGCCCTGTTCAGAGCAGGGACATCTGGAGCTCAGGGCTGGTACAGTCTGATTTTGAGTATCTCCAAGGATGGAGACTCCACAACCTCTCTGGACAACTTGTGCCATATTCCATCATTCTTACAGTAAAAGAGGGTGAGTTTTTCTCTTATGCTTAAATGGAACCTTCTGCATTCACATTTGTGTCTATTGCCTCTCACCTTTTCACTGGGCACCCCTGAGAAGAGCCTGGCTTAATTTTTTTACTTCCTCCTGTCAGGTGACACTGACAAGACCCCTCCAAGCCTTCTCCAAGACTGAACAGTCCTGACTGTCACTCTCTTCTCCTATGACAAATGCTCCAAGACTTTTTTGCAGATTGCTTCCAGTAAGGCCTCGTCTCTCTTGTACCACAGAACCCAGAACAGAACCACCATGTCTTTTCCTGTAAAGCTGCTTTCCAGCTGGTCATCCCCCAGTCTGTACCGGATATTCTTCCCCCAGGTGCAAGACTTGGCATTTCCCTTCATTGAACTTAATTAATTTCCCCATTTCCCATTTCTCTTGTTTGTGGAGGTCCCTCTGAATGGCTGTATAACCATCTGGTCTGTCTATCACTTTGTATCTGCAAACTTGCTGAGGGTGCATTCTGTCCCATCGTTCAGGTCACTAATGAAGAGGTAAACAGTATCAGCCCTAGCATCAACCCCTGGAGCACAAGAAGAGTGCCTGACCTCCAATGGCACCTCATGCTGCAGCCCTTTGAGCCTGTCTGTTCAGCTGGTTTTAAATTCATTTACACTGTTTATCTTGTCTGTACTTCACCAGCTTGACTATGAGAATGTTATGAGAGACAGTATTGAAAGCCTTATTAAAATCAAGTCAAAGTAATATTTAGGCATTAATCAAAAGAAGCAGTTTCTGTAGAGACAATTTCAGGAGCTGACTGTGCCACTTCATTAGATTCCACCTTTTTTTTAACATCAGTGTTGTGAATGAAGCTGTTTTCAAAAATACTCAGGTATCTATAGCTTTCTTTAAGTAGTAACACCTCAGTATGTTCTCTAGTGGCAATCTTAGGTCCCCTTTTAATGTCTATGCCCCAGCTGATGATCAAATAGTAGACCAAACTAGACCAAACTGTCTAGACCAAACTTAATGTAGAAATCAGATGAAAAGTTCCTATCAATCTGTGTCAAAGCTAGCATATTTTTTCTGCCTGAATTACTGTCTTAGGTCGTTCATACAGAGACAGAGGTACAAAGCAATATTTTTCCTGAAGGAGCCAAATTCTCAGAATAGAGAACAGTAAAAGACAAATTATGAAAGTCAGCGTAAACAGAGTCTTCAGGAATACTTTCTAAAAAATACAAGCCATGGCCAGGCTAAGAGATGTGTTTCCCACCTGTTCCTAGAAATCTATAAAAAATTAGTAGTCATCTGCAGTACCATGTATTCTCAGAGCATTCCACATGCACAAAGGCCCTCTTTTATAAGCCTGTCTACATTATCTCAAGGCTTCATTTCTTGGACTTGATGTTTTCATAAGCAGATTATCAATCAGAAGATAATAGCTAATCCATGTTTTATTTTGCCTGCATCTCATTTCCTGCCACCTGAAACATCCAGGTGAAATTTAAAGTTTTGAGATTGGATTTTACACAATTGTTATGAACAAGATTCTCATAGCTATAAGGTTTTCTTGGTTGATAGTTACAAATAATCAATTATCTATTCTCATGTTTAATACTGTTTAGCTATGCAACATTCAGGGTATTTTCTCCTGCTAGGACTACTAGAACAGGTATCTAGCCTGAAGTATAATAAGGGTAAAAACTAAGCCAAAAGGTGTCAACTGGAATTCTCTTTCCAATTCTTTAGTTTTTGATAGTTTTACCGACTTTTTCTATAAGTTTGATTTTTTCACTCACTGAGTATCTTTTCTAACATTATTCACAGCTTATTGTAGTACCTACTAGGCTGCACCACACCTTTCTCCAGAAAAATCTAATCATGTATTTTGGATATAGAAACTGTAATGCTGCATCTACTGATTTTCTAGCTATTTACTGAAAAAGTAAACTTTTATTACTTTAGCTCATCTCTGTGACTTAAATGTATTGTTATGGCTTTCAAACCTTTTTCTTAGACGACAAAGATACTTAGTTTCAGTTCTTCAGGTCTGTTTTAATCAGTCTTATCCACATCCACCATCTCTGTGACTCCTCCTGGTTATTTTATACACACTCAAGTTATGTGGAAGTTTTATGTTGTCTCTTTTCATAAGAATTTATTATTGATTGGGGCTTATAAATTACATTTGTAATATTTGCCTTTACACAGAACAGTTGGGCTACACCTGCTATCAATTGCTCTGCCTCAGTGATATCATGGCTATTGAATATTACTTAGTCAAAATTATTTATGCTTATTTAATTTTGAAATTGTAATGTAGTTTTTGCTGATCAACTTTTCTATGACCTTTGAAAAAGCTCTTGCAGTTCTACAACTATATGCAGACAAACCCATTGTTTTTTTAGAACAGTGTGCTGAACTTTGCATTTTAGTTTCGTGTTCCTCTCTGGGACTTGTTGAGGTCCCTATTTTCATTAACTTGGTTATTATCTGGCACAGAATTTATCTTACACTCTTTCAGTGTTTCTGTATTTCCTCCACTTCTTTCCGAATAAAACAATTAAACTTTAAAATTACCTGTATTTTGAACATCTCTTTTTTGTGGGGTGTCTTCATACCTTGTGAATTTATAGAAACCCTTGAAAAGTGTGCTAGTGTCAGAATCTTAACTTCCACCTTTTGAACAAATCACACTGCCACCAGGATTCTATATTTAGCTTCAGCTCTTGTACTTCTCACTGTGGCACTTCCAATGATACCAGAAAAACATAAACAGCTCCTAAAGACTGTGTGTCTTTGCAAAAGATCCAGAATATGTAGTACTAACACTCAAAATATCTGTCAAAATTTTTATTTGTATTAAACTGCAGATCCATCTAGGCTCTTAACTTTTTCATCCCTAAAGAAAGAGAATGTCTTCACAGTTGAAAAGACCAGCAGATTTCAGGTGACTCTACTCCTTTCTCCTTTGATTTTTACAAAGAGAAAGCTAACACTGTTCTTAAATAAAAAGTAGCCTGGATTGTTTCATACATTACTGTTTGCAAAGCCTGCCAAAAACAACAATCTCTACAAAGAACTACACATGCCCAGTTACTCTGTTTTATATGCTGTCCAAGAAAAGCAGAAACAGAGTCATCTCTAAAAGCCATTTTTAGAATGAAGTGGGTAAGTTAGGAGAATAAGGAACTATGTATGGACGATAGAGTTGGGCCTGTAATTGTGTACTGTTTATTTTATAGCACATAACAGTTAAACTTACCACATCCTGGGGTGGAGGCTCTGCTTCCTTCTTTACTTTTTTACCCATTCTAAAAAGAAACAAACAAAAAAAATAAAAGCATACAAACAAATTCCCTTCTGTGTTTTAGGAACCAGTTTATCACTGATTTAGAAAAGCTTCTCAGAGAGACTTTCTCATTCATTTGACCCACCTAATCAGTCTGAAGATTTCTTTGACACAATAGTTTCTATAAAGCTGTCTCTTTTCCTAACACTTGAACACATTTGGTAAAATACATCTATCAACAAAATACATAGCTGAAAAGAAGGGTTTGATACATCACAGGCTCAAGTTGTAATGTGGCACAAATACATAGAACATCCTTTTCTGTAAGTTAGTTTTATCTGCATCTATAAATCATATATGAAAGTCCTTTTAGGGTATTTCCTCATGTTTGTCTATACATTCTGTGTTGGCAAACATTCTATACAACTGCAGAATGTACAAGTAAGTTCCACCTGAAAACATGGTTCAAATACAATTTGAATTCTCTTCATATTTTATAAAAGACAAAAATCAGGCCTGCAGGTATTAAGAAACAGTTCTGTACAGTACAAATTTCACTGACTTAAAAAAGCTACATCTATTTTCACCAAGTCCAGCTTCTGCCTTCTGCTTTTTCTTTTCTTTGTGCTTTTTTTTCACATTAGCACATGTGCACATGACCCAGAAGACCTCCTCAGCTGCATCAAATAGTAGCTTCTGAAGCATATGAATGTAATACTTCATGTGGACCTGATTTCACGTGGCTTGAAACACTACAGCAGAGCCTTCCAGCTAAAGTTCAGGCAAAAGTAAAGGGCAACATGATCCACTAGCACGAGATATGCATAGAACATAAGTTATGCCAAACTTGAGTTTGTTTTAAAATGAAATGTGCATTGTTAGTACCCCTTGTTAACTCCTCGGTTGGTTCTCAAAGTGAAACCACAGTCACACTCAGCCAGGACTACCCTGACAGCCTCTCTGTGGTATAAGAGATTATTTTCTAGTGCAGTATGAGCTGTAGCCTGGCTGGTTACAAAAATCAAGGCTATTGTTTGTTGTGTTCAACAAAAACTTGGAACTCTTCTGGACTCCTCTGATTTTTTCCCAGGTATTGTTCCTCTTCTGGCCTCTACAAATAAATTGTAACACAGCAGTAGTGAAACCAGTTCATAATCACATCCAAAAAATGGATCTGAAATTTAAAACTTCATAGGCAGGTCACTAATTATAGTTTTGAGAGGAAGACACATACAATTAAAGATTCTTCAGCTCCAATCTGCTTTACCCTTGTGCATCATACACACATATAAATACACACACACACACACACAAATTCAGTGTTTCAGAAGTGCAGCTTTGGCTAGAGACAACTTATAGAAGAAAAAGCATAAGGACAAATTACTGACAGTCTATTCAACAAACATGATGGACCTACTACCTTCTGATTTATGCAGTCACTGTACAAAGTAAGAATCCTGCACATATACAATAATCAGATTTACAAGGACATTCAGGAAATGTGGGTTATTTAAATTGTGCTAAATCCTGATTTGCAGATATGGACACTTATTTAGAATAATTCAGTTCAGTGAACACCATTTAAGATACAAATTAAGCTAAAATCATAAGAAGCAATTTTAATTCTGAATGAGTTTAATTAGGTTTAAACCAAAATTTTGAAAGTTAAATAATGTTAAAATATTTGTAATGTTGTATAATTATTGTTCTCAGATTCAAATAATAAATATTTCAAGACAAAGAATAACTAAATCTTTTAACTGCAAGTAGTTCACTCTGGATGTATTTAATCCAACTTCTAAGCATATTTCTAAGAAACTTTTACATTTTCTTAGTTCAGAAATATTTAGTTCCCTTAACTTTAAAAAAGTAGTAGATCTGTAGCAATAAGCAGAAAGACCATGACAATTATTTCAGTGTGGACTATGTCCCTCAGTCTGTTTCTTTGCTGCAGTTACTAGTCTGGATTTCAGTGCATTCTGCCATCAAATGTTGGTATGAACTTTCTTCCCATAAACCTCTCAGTATTCAGTCGTCACTCTTTGACTTCAGGGAATGATGTACCTGGAATTCTTTGGCTTACTGATAATTAAAGTATGTCTTCTGCACAAAATTTTCATTGTCACAGACAATCAACATGTACAGGTCTTGAAAGGCTACAGAACTATAAAAGAGCTTTTTTTTTGAATCCCTTTCTGTCCATGATAACTTCATGTTGTCTTTTTCTCAGTAGGGTTACAGTATGCATGTCTTTGATTCTCAGTTTACTAATCTAACTATTTAGAATTTGGAAAAAAATTGTAGTAGGGTTTAGATTTTTAAACATGATTAAGTACTGCCTCTATGTCACCTGGAAAACATGTTTTAAAAATGAAAACTCTATTCAGTAGTAATTACGTGTAATTAAATTAAATAATTCCTGGAAAAACTGACGGCTCATGGTTTGGATGGGTTTCCACTTTGCTGGGTAAAAATCTGTCTGGGTGGCTGAGCCCAGAGAGTGTTGGTGAATGGATTTTCACCCAGCTGGCAGCCGGTCACCAGTGGTGTTCCCCAGTGATCAGGGCTGGGGCCAGTCCTGTTTAGTATCTTTATCAGTGATCTGGACAAGGTGATCGAGGGCACCCTCAGTCAGTTTACAGACACACCAAGTTGGGTGGAAATGTTGATCTGCTGGAAGGTAGGGAAGCTCTGCAGAGGGATCTGGACAGGCTGGATCAGTGGGAAGAGGTCAATGGTAAGAGACTCAGCAAGGCCAAGTACTGGATCCTGCCCTTGGGTCACAACAACCCTGTGAAGCACCCAAGGCTGGGGGCAGAGTGGCTGGAAACCTGCCCAGCAGAAAAGGCCCTGGGAGTGCTGGTTGAGAGCATCTGATCATGAACCAGCATGTGCCCAGCTGGCCAAGAAGGCCAATGGCTTCCTGGCCTGTGTCACCAACAGTGTGGCCAGCAGGACCAGGGCAGTGACTGTCTCCATGTACTCAGCACTCCTGAGGCTGCACCTCAGTTCCTGTGCTGAGTTTTGGGTCCCTCAGTACAGGGAGGACACTGAGGTGCTGGAGCGTGTCCTGAGAAGGGAAACGGAGCTGGTGAAGGGTCTGGAGCACAAGTCTGATGAGGAGTGGCTGAGGGAGCTGGGGGTGTTCAGCCTGGAGAAAAGAAGGCTGAGGGGAGACCTTATTGTTCTGTACAACTACCTGAGGGAAGAGGTTGTGGTGAGGTGGGGTCAGCCTCTTCTCCCAGATAACAAGCAATAGAACAAGACAAAATTATCTCAAGCTAGCCAAGAATTGTTTAGATTGGGTATTAGGAAAAAAAATCTTCACTGAAAGGGTTGTCAAACATTGGAACAGGCTGCCCAGGAAAGTGCTTGAGTCACCAGCCCTGGAGGTATTTAAAAGATATGTAGACAGGATGCTCAGGGACATGGTTTAGTGGTGGGCATGACAGTGTTGGGTAAACAGTTGGATTCAATTATCTTAAAGATCTTTTCCTATCTAAATCTTTAAGATAAAACAAGGAATATTCTCATTTGTGTAATATCCTCTATTTCATGTCTTGCATATTTCTAGAATCATAGGAGCATACTTATTCCACATATGTTTTTTGAGATTAAAGGGTTCATTGTTTTAATCATGTAGAGCTAGATGAAATAAAGTACTTTGACCTAACAGATGTAGCCAATGCACAGTCAAGTAATCTGTGAAGTTATCATTCTATGCTACTTCCTGTCCTTCACCTGGAATTTATTGCCATTAGTGATGGACAAACCAGTCTACTTTCCTTTCCTCCGCCCCAGTGTCAGTGCAGTGGGTCTAATCAGGCTTTTTCTCTCAACAAGCAGGACAGTCATTACGTCTACCTAAATCCTCATTCCAAACCCACAATCCTCGACCCCCTCCCTCTGGCTATTCTTAATGCCCAAGCTACGCGGGCACTTCCCTGTTTCACTCTGAACTTCATTAGGACCTCCAGCTTTCCCACAGGACCAAAACTACTCCAGTGTGAGGCTCTTAAGTTGAACCAGAATCCATAAACTATGGGTAGTGTCCAGTAAGCTAAATGAGGCATCAGCACTAACGTTAGTCACTGTCCTTGAAAACTGATGGAGATCTAGTGAACATATTCAACAGCTCTTACAGCAGATTCCTCCTGAAGTGGGCATCTAAAATGGAATTGCACCTTAAAAATAACTACTTTTTTCTCAGACCAAAAGCAGGGTCTAGAGTTGTCAGCTTATATATTGACATTATTGACATTCACACTGACATCTAAAGTTTGTGAGCTAAACTTACTACCTCGTTTCTCTACACAAATCCACATGCCAGGCTAGGTCTGGCAGATACTTATGCAGCAGACTGAACATTAGCAGAGCTGGCCATATGACAAAACACAATCACCTTGTCTATTTTTAAGTGGTTGAAGGAACAGGCTCATCTCCAGTAACATCTCTGTGACCAGAACATTCTGCCTTGTAAGTGGAAAATGATTTTGAGGAAGTTCACAAATATGGATTTTTACTTCAGAAGTGGAACCCTCTAACCTCTTAACTATTCTATCAGGAACTGGCACCTCTCTAATGTCAAATAAAATAAGGAAAATTGATTTAGTTTTTGAAAGAGCTGCTGCAGCTTCCTGCTCAGAGGACCAGATTCCAAGCAGCAGATCGTAAGATAACAATGGCCATGATCCCTGTACTTTCTTCATTTTACTGTCTTGCTCTAGGAACCTCTCTGCTAAGTGAGACTAGTTTCTTAGATTGCATATCTGAGATATCCACTTACTTGTAGCCACTACACTTTTTCGTTTTTAAACACCAGATAATGGCTATCAAGTGAGCGTTAGCAAAAAAGGAACCTATAACCCATACTTTGAAATATGAGGAAAATCTTCTGGTTTTTTTCTGTTTGAAATACTGAAATCTTATAAATACTTCCTGTACAGTATGGAATATATACCTATATATACTATCACAGTCCTGTTGCATACACTTCAATATCATAATATTTCATGGTTTTAAGTCAGACAATGCATTTAGAAAACAGTATTTTTTCTACGTACATCTTCTGTTTTCTAAAACCTTAAGTAACAGACACAACAAGCCAGGACCCTGCACATACTGTGAGACCTCAGAAAAAGAACACGACTAGGTCAAAGGCACAGCCAGCTGTGGAACTTACCTCTTAGACAACGAATCAAAGGTCTCTTCTGAGAGCAACTACCCCTGTGGAAAAGCAGTGCAAAGAGAAGGATTTAGAAATAGTTTCTAGTAAGTTACTTATTAAGTGATCCACTTTTCGCATTAACTGTCCTGCACTTTAAGACAGTCTCAAGCTGTGTTACTACAACCTGGCCATGATTTTCAGGCTCTTCACAAAAATGCTGCATGAGTTCTTTTTGCCTTCCGAGTGATAAGTACATATCAATTTAGTTGAGCTAGTTTAATTAAGTCTGGCTTTTTATTTTGGTCTCACAGAAACTTTTTTTTTTGTGATAACAATGAAAATTGCGTTATAAACTTGTCATTGTAATTGATTGTTTCAATTGATTTCTGTATGGACACTCTAGTTCTGGTGCCTTCCAATGTAATCAAAAGACAATTGTATCATCAGCAGACTTTCTTGAGTCCATAAACCAGAATGTCTTTTCTATGTCAGCTTAAATATTCTCATCATCATTCTCAGATAGCTTTGTCTTAACTAAGAGAACAACGTCAAATAATCTTGAAACTCCTTTCTTTCTCCCAAATTTTCCTCCCATCATTTTACTGTCCAACTCCTTAAATATGGATCAACATGTAATTAAAAAACTTGACTTCAGAGAAGAAGAGAGTTAAGAAGAGGTAGCAGCTCCAATTTAATATTCAGTTCCTGAATATATATATATGTGTATGTGTGTGTATATATATATTCACACACACATATACATATATATATGCACACATGTATATATATATGTGCCATCTGAAACTAATACATTACATGAGCAACTTATTAAGTCCAGACCTTTGAATTTGCCCACTGTTTTATCTGTGCCCATGTGTGTTATTAGGCAAAAAATGATCAGGAAGTTCCACGTGAACATGAGGAAGAACTTTACTGTGCAGGTGACCACACACCGGAACACACTGCCCAGAGAGGTTGTGGACTCTCCCTCACTGGAGACACTCAAGAACCATCTGGACACAATCCCGTGCCATGTGCTTAGGGATGATCCTGACTGAGCAGGGAGGTTGGACCAGATGACCTACTGTGGTCCCTTTCAACCTCATCCAATCTGTGATGCTCTGAGGATTAAGTCAAGGTGTAGCTCCCATGCAACAGATATTAACCAATCAAACCTAAATGGCATTTGTTCCCAGATACAAGGTAACATTTTCTATTTTGATTCAACTGGACAAAGTTCATCCCATTTCAGAAAAAAAAAAAATTAAATGTACTCTGATGATTGTTCTTTTAGATTCAATTGGGTTTTAATGGTTTATGCATTTATACATTAAACATAGACAAAATGAAAGAATCATTAAAAATACTGCGATATGTAGAGTGGAGTACCCTGCAGACAAATTCTTAAATTAAATTTGTAGTTAAATGCCAGGTTGAGAAAATAGCTATAAGGGACGAAAGGTGGCGATTTTAAGCAAGCTAAAAAATAATACAATTATTTATTTAAAATCTCAGAACTTTTAAGATACAATTACACTTTTTATTTGCATTCTGATATCACATTAACATTCAGCTGAGTGCTCCTTTCAAAAGCCCAAGGGTAGATGCTAAGATTTTTAACAAAAGCCAAGCTTCTCAGATATTTGTTTCCACAGCCTGATGCTGTGAAAATATCCAAAATTGGCATAAAAAATTTGACTCATGTACAGCCTCAGATTGATAGACAGGTTTTTTATACTGCCCAAGGACCACAGTTCATTGTTTTCTGAAACTGAACAGTGTGGTTCACCTACCAAGAGGTGCACTAAATCAGGAGCATTTCAGTTGTGTTGATTGAAGGCTGTAGGGGCAGAATATATCTCCCAATTTGTGGAGTGTAAGACATGATGATGTATGAATGTTAAAAATGGAATTAATGGGAATTAAAGGACATGATTGCATTCTTTCCAAATCACAGAATAACAAATCAGTCTCGGCACAAGGAATCTCCTTCAATGAATAAGAACAGTCTTCCATGGCTGATCAGTATCCAGCCTCCAGAATAACAGCAGACAAATGCTTCTGATAATTGCATGAAATTAATCCCAAAAGTCAGATTTCCTCCATCTGTTGTAGGGTTTCTATTTCCCTAAAGTACTATGGTTTAGATCTCCTAAACTTTTAATGTTCTTCCTAACAATAGTAGCTATTTTTACTGTCTATATAAACACTTAATCCTTTTACTTTTTGTTCTTACTCTGACATCCAATTGTCAAGCACACCATACAAGGAACTACTCTTTAGATTTTAAAAATATATAAAGGGTTTAAATGTGTTATTCAATCCAACACAATAACCCCTCATTCTTATACTACAACTTAGGTAAGAGATGCCCTGATTTGATATTTTTTATTTCTTTTATAACTCACTGTACATTCTGATTTATCACCTTTTTAAGCTGACTTAATTATTTTTCCATATAGCTTTTCCAGACATTTATGTTTCTTGTCTCAGAGTCCCTCTGTGACTGTTAAATCCTTCTCAGATATGATGTACCCAACCTGAAATACCACAACGAATTCTAGAACACTACTGACTTACTCGAGTGACATTATAACTTTTGGGTTATTTATTTTGACCCAATTTCCTCAGTGAAGATTTTAACTAAGCCATCCACATATGGTAAACAGGTTATTTTCCCAGGTGATCACAATTCCTTTAGGTTCACTACTGAAGAGAACATAATGCTCTAAGTATTCCTGACATTCTAAATTACACTGCTTTCATCAATAATTAATTTTACCTGTCATGGTGTTACCAGTTCACCTAACTGCAGAAGAGCTTTCAGAAGTTTCTGGCAGTTTTCTTTAATCATAACAAAATTATTTTATTTCACCAGAAAATTTTGATTTCACTATGTTATTGATCATTTCCAAACTCCAAGGAACCTATTAAATAACATGGGACCTAAGATCTATCCTTGGAAAATTCAAGCTGTTACAACCTGAAAGAAGGTGATTTTTAGAACTCATGTCTGTGATTTTAAATGTCTTACTGAAACACATTGTGAAATTAAAGAAAATTTGACTTAATTGAAAACAAATGAGATATAGTAGTTACACAACCACTGTCTGAACAAGAATAGCAGGACGCTTTTCATACAGGAGGCAAGATGGTCTGGCTTAGGAAGAAAGACTAGCAAAAAAATTAAAGACACTCCTAAGTTTTTGGCTGGCTGTGCCAACCTACATGTCTTAAAATGAATACCTGGTCCTGGCAGTTTCACAGGCACATCGAAACGGACACTCTGAATTATCAGATTCATCCCACTCACCAATCACAGCCACTACATCACTTTAATCCCACCAGATACCCATCACGCTGTACCTTAAAAATAGCTCAATATTTTGTTCCCACCTCTCCTGTTAAAAAGTCATTCCACAAGTCCATTAATGGCTCAAGGTCAGGGACCTTTTTTAATTTTTAGTCTACAGTTTACTGTGTATGTGTCATGTCTGAACATTTGTCAATTACTTTCTTTGTGGCATGTATGAAAATACTACTTATACTAAATATTTATACTATACATTTACTGTATTCTAGTCATACTACATAGTATGTTATATAAATTCCATATATATTTACATATGGAGAATCAGAATACATTTAGAATCATAGAACAGTTTGGGTTGGAAGTGGCCTCAAAGATTAAGTGGTTCCAAGCCCCCTGCCATGGGCAGGGATGCCTTCCACTAGACCAGGTTGCTCAAAGCTCCATCCAACCTGGCCTTGAACACTTCCAGGGATGGATCCACAACTTCTCTGGGCTATCTGTTCCAGCACCTCACCACTCTCTGAGTACTCTCAGTTTAAAGCCATTCCCCCTTGTCCTGTCTGTCTGTATCCTTGTAAACAGTCCCTCTCAAGCTTTCATGTGGGACCCTTCTAGGTACTAAAGGTGCTATAATGTCTCCCCAGAGCTGCCTCTTTTCTGGTCTGAAAAATATCACCTACCTCTCTCAGCCTGTCCGCACAGACAGGTGCTCCAGACCTCTGATCATGCCCCTCCTCTATCTGAAGAAAACAAGTATGTTCCCACTCAGTTTTCATTTTGTGAGCTTAAAGAATTCTTCTGATTTCCTCCAAAAAATGATTTGTCATTTCCCACATCATCCTCGTAAGTTTTTTTTTAGTCAACCTCTTGAAAACATGGATGACTTCAGCTGAACACAGCACCCCTGAGGAAGCTTCTTCTGTCTTGTACAAAACTGTACTTACTTCTTTGTCAACACTGCATATACCTCAGCTGTGTTACTATCACATTCATGATTTTTAGGCTTACATCTGCAAGGGTAGTCCTTTTGTTTAATTTTAACTGCTCATTTACCAGGTTTTATTAGGTTAAGAGTTAAAAAAGGCAAAAAAAAGAAGACACATGTTACAATGTGGGCCAAAAATACAGGTAGCAGGTTTGCAAACAGAAGTGGTGCTATAGGCTATATAAGCCCACCTTGGCATTCACTGTGTCAGAGGAATATTAGGTAAGCAGAAAATGGCAACATGATAAAAATCACAAAAGGAAATTAATAAAAGGAATTGTTGCTTCCAACAACAAATGCGAATAATATGTTTATTTTGCATACAAGATATCAGATTATCTCATATAGATGATAATTTCGGATTAGCATTCCATTCTATAGACAATGCTTCTCTACCAGCAAATCCATACTTTGTTTTAAAATTCCTGTCTACAGACATCCCCAAACCTTTGAAATATCAATAGATGAGGTGAGATTTTTCTCCCTAATAGCCTAATCACATTTTGAGAAAACTTCTGTATTCAATTTTTTTTTCCTTCTCATTTATCATCCATACAATTTTAGGTTCTATACCTTTCATGTTCCTGTCTAACAAAAATTCTATGTGTCTCACCTGAAATGAATTATTCTTACCTATCCACATTTTAAAATATTTTTTTTCTTTCTACCATCTATGTTTCCTTAGGGCAGGTCCACTGCAGTTTCTTGCTTCCCAGTTCACACCTAAAAATACTGGTGACAGTTATCCTCTGCTGAACATGTCCCCCCATGTCTTTCCCTATTTTTGCTTCTACCAATTCCTAAACTTCCCGTTTCTAGTAGAAAATAGTGTCAGGAGCCCCCCAGTTTAGCATTTGTGCCATCTGGTTTTAAATTCTATTTATGTTTATACTGATATTCTTCAGTTGTTATCAAACCTCACAATTTTAATATAAATCTTGTAATTGTCACTACTTTCCTCAAAGGTGTATGTGCCCTTACCAAGCAGACTTTTAAGTTTTTAGGGGGTTTTTGTTGTGGTTGGAGGAGGTTTCAATGTATGTCTTTAAAAATCATACTCATGGAATGGTTTGTGTTGGAAGGGACCTGGAATATCATAGAATCAACCAGGCTGGAAAAGACCTCTGAGATCATCGAGTCCACCCTTTGACCCAACACCACTTTATCTACTAGACCATGGCACTGAGTGCCATATCCAGTCTCTTCTTAAATACCTCCAGGGACGGTGACTCCACTACCTCCCTGGACAGTCCATTCCAATGCCCAATCACTCCTTCCATGAAGAACTTCTTTCTAATGTCTAATCCAACCTCCCCAGCAGCAGCTTAAGTCTGTGCCCTCTTGTCCTACTGCTCGTTGCCTGGAAAAGGAGACCAATACCCACTCTGCTACGGCTTGGAGAGAGCGGTAAGGTCTCCCCAGAGCCTCCTTTCCTCCAGGCTGAACACCCCCAGCTCCCTCAGCCGCTCCTCACAGCACTTGTGCTCCAGTCCCTTCACCAGCCTCGTTGCCCTTCCTTGAACATACTCCAGCACCTTAATACACTTCCCAATCACCCAGATCATCTCATTCCAAGCCCCTGCCGAGGGCAGGGACACCTTCCATTAGACCAGGGGCTCATAGCCCCATCCAGCCTGACTTCGAACACTTCCAGGGATGGGGCATCCACAACTTCTCTGGGCAACCTGTTCCAGTGCCTCACCACCGTCACATTGATGATTTTTTTCCTAATATCCAGTCTAAACCGCCTCTCTTTCAATTTGAACCGATTCCCTCTTGTCCTGTCCCTACATGCTCTTTTAAAGAGTCTTAACCCACCTTTCCTGTAAGTTCCTTTCAGGTACTGGAAAGATGCTACTAACAGAAAAATAATTATTCTCTCTAAGCTTTAACTTACTATCCTTGAAGGTCTACAGGCGCGTGGCCCTCAGTTCCGTGCCAAGCGCCGCAAGCACACGCACCTCCGGCCCGACACGCACCTCCCGCCCGACGCGCTCCGGCAGCGCCGCGCCCCGGGGCCGCTCCGGATGAGTTCAGCGCCGCAGCCCTTCGCCCAACTCCCCTCGGCGGCCCCGCTGCTCCCCGGCACTGGCTCACCACGGAGACTCCCCGAGCTCCGCACGCGGAGGGGCCGCAGTGCCCGCTGTTTCCGCAGCGCCCGCAACTCCCGCTGTGCCCGCAGCGCCCACAGTGCCCGCAGCTCCCTTAGCGCCCGCAACTCCCTCTGTGCCTGCAACGCCTGCAGCGCCCACAGTGCCCGCAACTCCCGCCGTGCCCACAGCGCCCGCTGTGCCCGCAGCTCCCACCGTGCCTGCAGCGCTCGCCGTGCCCGCAGCACCCGCTGTGCCTGACGAGCCCGCAGCACCCGCTGTGCCCGAGCACCCGCTGTGCCCGCAGCTCCTGCAGTGCCCGCAGCTCCCGCAGCCCCCGCTCCCCGCGGCCCCCGGGGGCGGTCGCGCCCGCCACCCAGGCCGCTGTTCCGCTGTTGCCGGGAGACGGCGCGGACTGGGCCGGGCCGAGCAGGACCCACCACCCCCGCGCCGCTTGCCTCCCCTTTCCCGGTTGTTCCTGGGCAACGGCTTCGAGCGCCGGTCGTTCAGGGTGAATTCCCAGAAGTCCTCGGAGAATGATCGCACCGTGTCACAGGCACATAACTCATTTCTTCTCAGTTTACCCCGCTCCGAAGTGGTGGTGACGCCTCTTTGAGGGAAACTTTGAAGTCGTTAATGCTGATGGGCCCGGGGTAGTGATGGAAAAAGGAATCAGTAATTTCTCCAGACTAAAGGGAAAGGCTAAAGGGAAAAGCTACTTTCTCACCCAAACACTATTTCTGAAAACTAATAAACGTTTACAGTCTGTCTAAAATCACAAGTTGCGATGTTCACACCTTCCTTTTTTTTGATTTTTGGGTTTTTTTCCTCTTGAACCTGTGCCACTGTCTATCTTCAGTGCATTCATGGCGGGAAAAAAATTTTAAAAAAATTTAAAAAAAGAAAAGGTTTGAAAAAGCTATTGGTTTTGGGGCGAACTGGATAAAACCCCAACATAAGGCACAGGCCAACCTCAGCTAAGACCATGGGCAGAACCATCAGACACTGCTGATCCTGCTGATCTGCTGCTGCCAGCTCGGGATGCTGATGGAGCGCTGTGCTGTACCGAGAATGTGCTGTTCTCAGAACAAGAACGCATTCTATCTAGTGATCTCTTTTGCTAGTCAGCTGTTTTGGAAGGGATCCTAAGTTGAATTCTGAAATCAAAGAACATTTTCTGCTTGAAATGCAGCTGAATTGCTATCAGCAACTGCAGAAGTGACAGAAAATGGGCCTCAAAGTCAGGCAATAACAGGTAAAGAAATTACAGCTGCTATCATCTCTTGCCTGTGATTCCTTTTAATCACAAATCTTGTTGCTTCCTCCCCAGATTTCCACCAACACTGCACTGCAAGTGTAAATTTAGTTCCATTTTCATAAGTCATGTCAATATATTGAGATCACAGCACAAACAGGTCCTGGCCTCACACTGTGACAAACATGTACCATCATAACAGAAGAACTGGTGGGTCATTTTCAGACGTAGGCAAGACACATGAGAAAATCTCTCATCCCACTTTTGAGATCACCACTCCTGTAGAAAATTTATGGAGAATTATAATCACTTTTCCTGGAAAGCAACTGCACTGACAAGTCAAGAACCATTTATACTGACTGGTGTATTCACAGAAGAAATCACACGGAACTTCGTGACTGACTGACACCTCATAAAGTCTGATCAATGGATGTCTCAGGCCTACAGTGGTCAGTAGAGGCTCACACTGACAGAAAAGGAAGGGGAAAAATTTGGTACAGGCAAATCACCTGCTTTCCAAACTTTTTCATGGACCTTTACTTCTCTAAACAGTCAGGCACCACAGTGCTGGGCAGGTGCTATAAATGTAAGAGATGAATGTGTATAGTAAAGGCAAAGATTTATTTTTATCTCTGTGCTGGGTCTGGCTGGACTGCAGATGGTTTTCTTCCTAGCATCTTGTATGTTGCCATGTTGTAGATTTGTGTCCAAAATAGCATTAGTAATGCTATTGCTAAGTAGTGCTTGCACAATGTCAAGGTTGTTTCTTATTCTGCCCTGCCAGAGAGTGGACCTGGGGGTGAGCAGGAGGCTGGGAAGGGGACACAGCTGGGAGAACTGGCCCCAAATGACCAAAGGGGTATTTTATGCCATATAACATCAGGCTCAGCAATAAAGTTGGTGGGTGATCTTCCCAAGGTAGCTGTTTCCTGAGGACAGGCTAGGCACTGGCCTGCTGGTGGGAGGTGCTTTTGCATCACTTAGAGTTTTTCTAACTTTTTCTTCCTCCATTTATTAAGCAGTCTTTATCTTGAGCCACTTGTTGTTTTCTCACTCCTGTTTTTCTAATTATTTCCCCCATCCTTCCTGCTGTGGGTGTGGGGGTATAGTAACCAAGCAGCTCAACAGTGCTTATTTGCTGCTTGAGATCTGCTCATCCCAAAAGCAAAGATCTTTATGACTAGGAAAACTTTTCTTTTCCTTGTCTTCAGTAATGGTAATTCTTATGGCTGTTTCAAACATAATTCTGGCCAAATGTTACTTGGTTAGATATTCTCTTTATTTCATATGAATGGTCACATAAAAAACATGTGATGATGCAGAGTCCATGTGAAAGAAGAGGGACATGGTAATTCAGTGCATCATCTCCCTGTGTTTCAAGACACTCATGGACCAATGGACTCAGTTGTCCTTGAAGACTACAGTGACCCAAGCAGTTAAGAAATGCACAAGGCAGTCTCAAACTCACAGCCAACACCTTCTCATGAATGTTGTGAAGATTATGCATGTGTTTTATGAGACAGGCAGAAATGAAGACAGGCAACAGCAGATGACCAGGAGAAAGTCAAGCATGCTGTTCCATCCCCAGCTCTGTTACTCATGCCATGTTTACGTGTCTAACCTTCAGGATCCGGAAGCACTTCCAGGTGTGTGCTTTTGTGGCATTTTGACTCTGCTACAGGTAAGTTTCTGTTCCTTCTGTGTTCCTCAGGCCAGTGTTAGTTTCTATTCAGTTGTGTGTCTGGAACTTAAGGACCATGAGAACCTTGTGGACACCTGCCTCCTCCTCCTCTGTAGTCTGAATAAATGTGGTCTTATCATTCCATGGAAATGAATTCTGAGTAGATAGAATAAAGACTGTCTTTATTTTTATCTGTGTCTGCCATGAGAAAAGACAATCAAGCACTGTGTGACAGCCATATAATTGCAGAATTTTTATCTGTGTTTTGGCAAAATTATGCAAATATAAAATGCAAAATTTTTTTAATTTAATTTTGTGAAAATATTCTGAGGATATCATGAGGAGAACAGTTACAAAATGTTGTGAAAATACACGCTGACAAATAGTCACAAATTATGGAAATCACAAAATATTCTGAGTTGGAAGGGACCCTCAAGGATAATTGAACGGACTACCCTAAGAATCACAGCATGTGCCTGAGAGCATTGTCCAAATGCTTCTTGAAGTCTATATTTTATTGAAATAAAATTTATCCTAACATTAAAGAATACACAAACCAGAATAACAGAAATTGTATTAAAGATAGAAGATTATAAATTAAAGAGCTTTCTAGAGACGGAATACCTAATAAAGTGAATAAGGTCTTCATTAGCTACAAGGACTTTATTAACTACATATTTTAATGAAGTTTTGTGACTTAGCTTTTGTAGAATTTGTGTGCTGTCCTATGAAGGAACAGGGCCAAATAACCTATCAATGTGATTATATTAAGGCTTCTGCAAAAATAAATCAAGCATGGATTAGAAACATATTTCAAAGGATATTGGGGAACAACATTTTGAATATTTAGTTTCAAAATGAATTTAAATGCATAAGCTACTGCAAATTTAAAATATTTGTTGAATTTAAGTGTTGGAAATTTGCATGTTGAGGTGTTTGAAATTATCTTTCTACTTTTACTGGAAGTACCACTGGGGGAGTAATTTCTCATTTCCTGAAACATCACAAGTAGACTTACTGTTTGCTGAATTGTTTGTCAGAAATAATTCTTTTTTCCATTTAAAAAAAGTCATAATTTATGCTTTAAGAAATACCTGATGACATACAGTACAAACAATCTTGTCATGTAACTTGTTTTAAATCAGTCTCAAAAGACACTTAAAAGGAGCTTTCCTTTTCTGACAAGAAGAAGCTGGCTTAGGGAGTGATGAATTTACAGCACATCTTGGTATTTCAGTTTGCTGTATAACTTCACACACTAAGATACCCAATATCAATGTAAATGGGCCTCTTTCTCTGGGGCAGGGTGGGGGGAAAGGAAATCAAAACAAAGGACAACTGTTCCCTTCTTTTGACTTGCAATTGAGATTTGTAAGTCTTCATTTTTCACAGGCACCCTGCTTGAACCAAGTGTGTGGTGTGGGAGTATTGAAAAATGTCCCCCCAGTACAGGTGCATTTAATTGATTACTTTTAGCAAAGGTATTAATCATAATTTGCAAGTGACAAATTGCATAGCACTGTCATTTAGAAACTGATGGCTTGCAGCCAGAGCTTGTACCTGGACCTCTCACTGCTGGTAGTGGTAGGTCACATCAGTGCATGTCTGTGGATGTACTAAATAGCTTCAGAGACTCTCAGAAGAGGAACAGGTGGTTCAGCAGTGAAGAGTAAACGAGGAGTTGAGACCATAGAACTTCCTGTATAATCCTGAATAAGCTGCATAAAATGAAACCCATTTGGTTGTTTAACAGGAGTGACCAAATGCTGTAGTTGAATTTCTGCCTATGAAAATGGGCACTTCTGAAGTCCTCATCATACACAGTGTTTTGAGATGAAGTTCATTAAGGTTCTCAAAAATTGTTGCCGGAGCATGTAAGCATTACAGAGTCAGGAAGGCTGTGCTTAGGTGGGATCTGGTACATCAATAGGTGGCACACTTGTTTTATAGGGCATGTATATCCCAAGAAAATGAGACTGCTTTTCAAGTCACCATGGTTATCACATTTTGTGCTTTTAGAAAAAGACTAGGCTAGGAGTGATCACCATCACCTAACATAAATGAACATACACAGTTGTGGTTTTTATCTAAAGTGGTATTTAAAAACTGTAGATGGCATCACAGATGTTAATAGATGACTATAAGGAATGACTGGAGGAATGGAAGGAACTGAAAACGTCGCCTTGTTGACCTTACATCTAACACAGATCAGATAATTTTGCCTAAATATTTTCACAGTCTCTTAGCAAATACATTTTAAAATATCACTTGTTTTCCCAAGACATAGATTTAAGGGCTAAGCTGAATAAGTTCTCCAGGATACTGTTAAGTATCATCCTGGACAGATTGTTTGATATCAAGTATTCTCAGATGCCACAATCTCCTGTGCTGTTGAAGGAATTCACAGATTGTGCTTAAAAACCCCAAGACTTTTCTTGCCCAAATTTCAAATTACAACTTCATTCTTCAAAGACGAAACACTCTGTAGTGTCCTCAGGACAAATTGTGCTGTATTGTTTCCATTCTTGTAACAGCAGCAATCCTCTGAAGCCTTGCCAAAGGCTGTGTTTCAACAAGGAATGACAACTCTGTTCTTATCTGGGATTTGAAGGCTGTAGTCGCAAAATACAGAGGACAGTTTAATGAATAATTTTAGGTTGATTCAATACTGTAGCATTCAAAATGGAAATTTGTCTTTATCAAAGTCTTTGCTCTTTTAATTACAGATTTACAATTCTCAGAATTTAAGGGTTTGGTCCCTTTTATTTTCTCCCTGT
This sequence comes from Pithys albifrons albifrons, assembly GCF_047495875.1. Classification (NCBI taxonomy): domain Eukaryota; kingdom Metazoa; phylum Chordata; class Aves; order Passeriformes; family Thamnophilidae; genus Pithys; species Pithys albifrons. The sequence continues at coordinate 18,925,091 of NC_092464.1, forward strand.
TTCTTTCTGGTTCATAGGGGAAATTGAGCAATTTTTTCACTTTTCTTCAGTTCCTCTTCATTAATCTACTCTGTAATTTACATAACTTTCCCAACTCTGAAAACAGTGCAGAGCACAGAATTACAGTTACATTTTCCTTTTTCTTCCTGTATAACTTTTTAAAACTTGAGGCGAAATATGTTTGCAGCTGAGAGAGAAGAAATCCTCTATGTAGGGATTTTTAAAATTTGGAAATCAGTAAGAAACAAACATTTGGAAGCTTGAAGTTATGTACATGAGTCATTAAAAATTTCCTGAGAATGGCACTAGTAAAGTTTTAAGTCAGATACATGTTTTTAGGGATACCTAAGTACCTTCAAGCTGGTTTTTTCCCTTTCCCTTATTACAGTCATTTAGGGGAATTTTTGTAAAATTCAGACCATCTATTTGTTACCTCACTTTACTAATTTTTAAAGGAATGCTTGTTTTGGGGTGCCAGAGTCACACCAAATATAAGAATCCAGCATCTTTCTGGCCAACTGCTTAGTGAGCCCATGGGTAACTTGAAAGGAGCCTGCACTGCAGTCTCTGAAGCCTGGTTGCAGTGCCAGGCCCTATTGTTAGGATAGTGCAATTCACAGCTTGAATCAGCCAAGCTCTTCTTATATTTTTGCTCCTATAAATGCTAGACAAAGTGAACAAGGAGCACAGAAAGCAAGATAAGCTGTGCTTTATGTCATTAACCTTGAAACTGCATGGAAATGGATGAGGGTCTTGCTTTCACTTGAAATTATTTTGAATTTTCATGCATTTCCTAGTTTGGTTACTATCCAATTCTTGTTTTGGCATTAAATTGTGCTGAAAATTACCTTGACAAATTGTCAGTCTACCAAATTGTTACCTATTTCTTGATGTTAGGAAATTGGTCATCAGCCCAGTCACTTTAGGTGTTTGTCAGAGTGCATTTAGGAGTTTTTGGTAGGGCTTCTGCACAGAATTTTTTCAGAGTTGTGTTTAGTTTAGGATGCTGAATAAGATGTTAACTAATATTTTCTGCAATACAGCCCTCCTTTGTCTTCTGCTTTTCCTGTGTTCAGTTAGGGGTTGTTGGATCTTGCACTCTGTTTGACTCTAGAATTGTGGGGTTTGTACTTGCTCACTCCTGATTTTTGAGTACATACTAATGCACCTTTTGCTATGCTTGAATCAGAATAAGACTAAATGTTGTGTGGTTTTGCCAAATCACTGTTGTCCAGTGCGGTTCAGTTGCCTTACATGGTTCATTTAGAGAGCACAGCAGAAACTTTTCAAAGAGCTTGGAAAGTCCAGACCTGAGGGTAAGGTTTCCAGTGCGGAGGGTAATGGTATTGAAAAAGGCTTTTAAAGTATATAACTGTGTTTTGTTACCTTCCTTGTAATTAGCGAGACACACAAATGACTGTACATAGATGGAACAAGAGCTGTCTTTGTGGTACCTCGGGTTCTTGTTCTTTTCACCATTCAGATTCAGGAACTGTCCTGCAGAAACCGAAGCAGGGGTGAGAAGGGGCAGGATTTAAGCTGGAGAGTTTGTGAGTTTTGGTTCCTGACACAAGACACATGAAACTGAGCGCACTCAAACCAGGGTGCTGAGGAGCATTCCTGGGCCCCTGGTTTAAGCTAGTGTGATTTGGTTCTGTACCAATTCCAGGGAATTCTGTTCTTGGGAGCCTGGTTTTGGGCAGCATTCTTTTATTGTAGCACAGAGCAGGATCTGAAAAGTTATTCACTGACTGTATATGTCTGTGTTTTGGGGATCATTTAGGATAGTTTCTTGTCGTGACATGTCCTCTTAATAGATCAACTTTTGCAGAAATTTGTTGGAGCACCCAATACAACATCAGGACAACCAAAGGATCAGACTCAGCCACCATGGGTTTGGGAAGGGGAGATCCTGCCTGACCAATTTGATCTCCTTTCATGATCAGGTGACCCACCTAGTGGATGAGGGGCAGGTTGTGGATGTGGTCTATCTGGACTTCAGCAAAGCCTTTGACACTGTCTGCCATAGTATCCTCTTGGAAAAGCTGCCACCCATGGCTTGGGCAGGGGCACTCTCTGGCTGGTTAAGAGCTGGAGAGCAGGGCCCAGAGAGCGGTGGTGGATGGTGCTGTATCCCGTTGGGGGGCAGTCGCTAATGGTGTTCCCAAGGGATCAGTGTTGGGATCAGTCCCGTTTAACATCTTTACTGACAATCTAGATGAGGGAATGGAGTATACCATTATCAAATTCACAGATGACACCAAGTTGGGTGGGAGTGTTGATCTGCTGGAGAGTAGGAAGGCTCTGCAGAGGGACCTGGATAGGCTGAATTAATGGACCATGACCAACAGCATGAGGTTCAACAAGGCCACAACAGCCCCATGGAAGGCTACAGGCTGGGGGCAGAGTGGCTGGAAAGCTGCACAGCAGAAAAGGCCTGGGGGTGCTGGTTGAGAGCATCTGAATGTGGACCAGCGTGTGCCCAGGTGGCCAAGAAGGCCAATGGCATCCTGGCCTGTGTCAGCAAGTGTGGCCAGCAGGAGCAGGGAAGTGATTCTTCCTCTATACTTGGCACTGGTGAGGCCACATCTCGAGTAGTGTATCCAATTCAGGAAGGTCATTGAGGTGTCCAGAGAAGGGCAATAAAACTGGTGAAGTGTATGGAGCACATGTCCGATGAGGGAGCTGGGCTTGTTCAGCCTGGACAAGAGACCTTACCGCTCTCTACAAGTACCTGAAAGGAGCAAGGGGACTCAGTGCAATTTGACCACACTCAGCACCCATCATGCAGCTTGCTGTTCTGTGTAGTCACAGCGATCTCTCTACAGACTGTATCTGCATCAGCCTTGATGATATGGAGTCTTTTAAATCAGAGTATTTACTTGATGATCTGCACAGCAGTTTAGTGTTGCACTGGCATTCCATTGTAGTTGTGATCTGCTGCAAGCCCTATGAAACACCAGATAAGAGAAACAGGATAACCTGGGGGTTTTACAGCAGTTACTGGTAGGCTCTTCTAACCTAGCTCAATGAATGAGCCAGTACTGAATCTGAAAGAAATATTTGTATTTATTACCGCAATTATTGTTAATGTCTCTCTAAATGACATTGTTCTATTTTTAATATGCACTGCTACCTCCAAAAGCTTTGCCTGTATGTAATTTTACTGTTGAAAATCAGGCTAGTGTGATGTGTGTAGCAGACATATCTTACAGCTCTATCTAATTTGCCCTTACAGGAAGTCATTTTGGTGATCGCTTGGGTTTTGGTTTTATTCCATTCACCAGGATGAAATTGCCAGGAATGAAAGTGTGGCAGATAGACATACACTTCTTGTCCTGAGCCGTCTTTATAAAAATGTCTGATTTGAAGATGTGCTGGATTTGTTATTGTTTACTTCCTAAATATTTAAACCCATATGCTAGCACTGCTTTTTGTTGCTTGCTGGTTGACTGTGATAGTGTGTTAAACCTGAGCAGGGCAGAGAGAAACTTTCTTTCCTGCAAAGGGAAATCAGATTTTAAAAGCATTTAGAAAATGATGGCTGGAGTTGGCTAGCAGACCTTCCAGCATATTTTAAATTTTGCCTGCATCAGATTCTATTAGATGTCTTCTAGTTTACCAATACCAAGTGTGTATTTAATAGCTTCTCACATAAAATTAGGCAAATATGAATGTGGTCATTTTTTTTTCTTGTTCAGCCCAATTTTTGAGACTTGCATTTTTGTTGTAATAGCTGGTCATGCAGCCCATGCAGTTAAGCAATAGGTTAACTGTTTCCTTGTGACAATTCCTCAGTTGCTATAGATTAGTGGAGCTGACTTCAGCAGAACCAGATCTATTTCCAGCAGCTCAGGATATGGTCTCTTGAGCTATATTACAACTAAACAAACTTGTTCAATTAGCAACAATTACTTTTGACAGTGAAAGGATAATAGTGGATTTTGCTCACAGGTGTCCGTCTTTGATCTTAGTCCATTGAACCATTTAATGATTCTGTTTGGTTTGGGGCTGCAAGCTATCAACTAGACAAAAAAATCTTTTTAAATATTAGTTCTATAATTTTCAAAGGCTTTTACCATTAAATGTTCATGCCTAAATCCATTTGTGTGTGACTCTGAAGGCAGTAGCAGCAAGAAGAGCTGCAGTAAAAACCAGCAAAATGAAAAGAGATGGGAGGTGCACAGAGGAGGCTGAAATGGATTGCTTGGTGACAAAGCTGAAGCATGAAGATTCAGGGAAATAAATCAAAGAATGGTATGGCTTATTCTGTTGGGTTTTCCTATATTTGTGCAGGAGGCAGGGACATGTGCTTAGGATTACAGCTAATGTGCCTTTCAAACAAAAAAATCATTCTCATGTTCTCTGTTTTCAGAATTCATGAATTCAATGTTGAAGTCATTAGCAATTACATGTGAGAAGAAAAATCTCCCTTCAGGTCTCCCTGACTGGACCTAAATAATCTAGATGCAACATTTCCCCAAATGACAGCTTGATGCCAATTCATATCTCTAGCTACCTCAGCCTGACTGCATACTATACAAAAAAAAAAAAGGCTCAGAGTAACATAGTTACTGAAGACCAACACAGACATATTGCCATTCTTCAGAACAAGTATTATTTTATATTTGGCAGACCTATAGATAGCTAGAACTCTTTTTTTTGTTCCAGGAATACTCCGTGCCTGTGCCTGTTTCTTACTTCACTGTCATGAACAGTAAATCTGTGCACAGTAAGCCGTAATGAGTCATGTTTATTAGCAATTAGTATCTGATAAAATTTCAAGATTACTAGAAAATTGAAACCACTGGTAAGGATTTATTTATTCATATAAAATACATTTATTGTTATTCCTAATATTCAGTTCTATCTTTCTCAAAATAATATGGAAACCCTATCACAATTATTAACTCTATGTATTTTGGATATTATTCTGGCAGGTTTATCAGAACAGCAGATTTCATATTTCTGTAAATTATAATATGATATGACAGGCAGGCTAGATAAGAAAGGATAAACATCCTCATGAGGAAAAATTGGAAGAGTTATATGTAATGTATACTTGTAAAATGGATCTCATTGGAAAAAAGATGAGGAAAAAATTATAACAATTTCAAGGCCATAGACAATTTTAACTACAGATTCTACTTATTTTCCACTTGGCAATGGTTATATTAGCTATAGCATAGGGAAATCAAATGGAAATAGAAAACAGAGAGCTCTTTCACTTTGCAGGCGACTGTAAGGGGTATTGCAAACAAAACCTAGTCATTTTTATTTGTCCCTTTCATTGTGCTAATGAGACTCTCTTGGCTTCACTTGGCTATTGAGCTTTCTGCCAGTTTAGAAATTGGCCAGCACTATATAGTTGTATTGTATGTTTTAGCACCTGTTGTTATGGTCATTACTCAGGGATAGTGACAATTGCCCTTTGGTCTTTTGTACATGTTGTTCTTTCCAGCCTCTCTATGGCTTATTGTTTTTCCTGCTCTGAACCTGTCATCTTCCCAGCCTGAATAATTTTCTCGCTGTAGGACAGTTAGTGTCTCATCAGTCAAATACTTCACTCTGGAAGTGATTTATTCAAAGCTGTGGGGTTTTACAAAACTATCCAGATCACTTTCCTGAATGACACAAATGATACCATTACTAAATATAATACAGAGGGATTTATTGCACTGTGTGCTTCATAATAAACTGCAAGTTATACTGCATTGTATGGTATCAGGTATCGGTGCTTTCAGATCCCATTTATTTCAGTACCTGTGAGAATGCCACACGAGGCTAGGGGACAGAGGGAGCACTGAGTGATGGGCTAATATGCAGTTGGGAAACTGGGCTGCATCCAGACAGCACATCCCCTAGCAGGACCTCTGTGAGCTGAAGGCTCCATTAAGATGGGATGGGCTTGCAACAGCTTCGTTCCTGCTTCATGATCTCATGTACCAAATCAAAGGATCTATGTAAATGCTGAATGCATGTGTGTGTTGGATCCCCAGCTGCAAGAGAATGCCAGGCATGAGCCAACTGTGTGAGCCCTGCAAGCAGTGTGAAATATTTGGCAGGTCTGAAATCTAAATTCAGTTATGCAGTGGATGCGATTGCCACAGACTAACATCTTGTACATTCACTCACATCTTTTGAATAAAAAAGATAGAAGGCTACAACCACATTGTGCTTATTGTGCCAGAAACAACATACACCACAAAAGTGAACGTCGCTCGATATTTTCCAATTCTCTGCTAAAGAAGGAGAGAATATGGTAATAATATTGAAAAAAAACCCATAAAGACTGTTATAACAAGTGATCTAAATCCAGGAAAGAATCCTTTACTATGAAAAAAATGAGGGGTTAAGCTTAATATCAGAATGCTTTTATGAAGCTGGTCATAGCTGTCAGGTTAAATCTGTAATTAATATATTTTCTTGAATAATGATTACGTGAATGCATTTGGGGTAATTTTGGTGAGTTCAATATGCAGCTATTTTGACCAATGGACATGGTATTATTTAAGATTTTGCCAGTGGTTATATTCACAGAGCTACACAGTTATTCGTGGTCCAGCTCCTCATAGTCATCTGATAGACAAGGCTTTCTATAATTTTGATGAACACTACATTCATTTTTTTTGAAACATTAAGTTTGTATTCCTCCTCCTTGAGCTTATTTTGAACTTTCCAGTGAAGAGTTTCAAGCACAAAAATGATTAAAAATATAGGAAGTTAGCATTGCTCCATTCCTTTGAAAAGAGAATCAAATCCACATTTCAGTTCCAGTCAATGGGTTTGAGTTCTGTTGACTGTGTAGTTTGAGGTCCAGTCACAAATGTTTCTAAGTTCCTGTTATGCAAAGAGCCCAGTGAAAAGCTAATTGATTAGTTGTGTTACTAATCTTCCTTTACCAAAGCTGTTGTTTGTCAGTCCACTTTGAAAATGAGGATTTTATTTTTCTGTGTTGATATATCCGTCCTGAATTTCTTTCTTCTCTTTTTCTATGGAATAACATAAACCAAATGTCAGGTTTTAGATGGCTGATTGTTAGTCCAAAATGGACAGAGGCAATACAAAAGGAGATGTCATTATTTTCAGGTTTTATCCTAAAGACATGAAAAATACAGAGTTGTCTAGTAAGTGCTTCCATTTTCTCTAACAACATTGTAGCCAGATAGCTGGAGACTGTAACATGCAGCTTGATTTCCAGCTTGATTGGTATAATTCTTTAAAATCATGGCCTCAACACACTCCAAAAGAACAGAAAGAGTGTGAGAAACATTAAAAATTTAGATTTTTCCACGGAAATATAACCCATATGCGTATCACATGGGTTATAACTGATCACCATATTTGGCTGTTAGTTGAAAGAGCAGTAGGTGGTAAGTGCTCAAGGACAAAACTTGTGGGTTTGGAGAGGATTATAGGTTGTAGTGCCAATGACAGCAGGGACTGGACTCACCAACAGTGCAAGCCCTTTCCACTACAGTGTGCCAAGTACTGATATACCCAACATTTGAAACTGAATATCTGATTATGACTTCTTTTGATCATCTGGATTTCTTACAATATTCTTCTAATAATTTCGGTGTATTTCTTTTGTTATTGCATTATTTTACAAGTTACGTACAAACTAGGGACTAGGGTCTTCATTGCAGCTGCCTGTATGTAAAGGTACTGTGTATCTTTTCAGACAACCCAGAGAATCTCAGACATCCTCTGGTAGCTGCCAAATGTAGTGCATGATTAGTTCTCTTTCTGTAGTGGCTGGAGAGAGGCCATGGGGAGTGTGCAAGAAGCTGGGACATCTCAAATAGCATCACCAGCTGCCTATGTGCAAGTCTATGAATCAAACCTTTGTGATGGACTTTATTTTGCAAATTTACGTATCTGCATAGAGCACAACATCCTACAGTCCTCTCCAAAAACACAGTCATCAAAACACCTAAAGCACACTGGACTGAAAATCAATTTAGATTTTTTAAGATCCTTTGCAGGTTTTTTGTTGTTGTTATCTAGAGTCTTCACCAAGCATGTCCCATAGTATCCGTGGGAACTCGTACACTTCGAGAAACTGCTGTAATTATTTAATTGAAGGTAAGTAATTCCTGACATACCAGATTATAATATTAGGGAATATGCAGAATATATAATTATTTCTAAGAAAGAGACTGACAAACACCATGACCCTTCTAGTTACGCATCATCTGGCAGCTTCTTCAAAAAATCACAGTAATTGAACTCTGTGCAGAAGACTGTGGAAGGCTGGAAGGCATTTCTGCACCAGTTCAGAAGGACTGGTCACGGTGCATGATTTGCCACGCAGATCTGCCATCACAGGCCGATTCCAGTGGCAGAATCTGACAAATGGGCAAGCAAATCCGCTGTGCTGTGGGGGGAGATAAGCAATGCTGTGATGAGGCACAGAAATGCAGTAACGTCAGAATTGTGGTCAAGGAATATCATACCCACTGTATCTTGTATATACTGAATTGGGGGGGGGGGGGAGGGGGGAGGAATATGTATAACAGATGGCCTGAAAGCAGCAGTTTTGAATTAATCAGGATGCAAGATTATGAGGATCTAGATGACAAATTTAGTGTATAGATGCAGAAAAGCTAGGTATGAGTAGTATTGCTGTGTTAGGAGTAGCAACTCATGCACACAGGCTTAGAATTTAGTTGGAAAGGACTATTGGAGGTCACCAAATACAGGCTCTTGCTTAAAGAAGGATCAGCTTTCAAGTTGCACTGGGCAGTTCCCCTGAATTCTGAGTATCTTCAAGGATGGATTCCTGCCCTTTCTGGGCAACCAGTTTCTGTCCTTAAGTACTCTCATAGAGGAATTTTTTTGTGTATCTGCTAAGAGTTTCCTTTATTGCAACTTGTCTTTTCCTTGTGCAGCTCAGAGAAGAGTCTGGCTTCATCTTTTCTGTAAACCCAGTCAAAGCAGAAACTGGATTCCCACTTAGTCCTCTCTCCTGCAGACTGAACAAACCCAGTTACCTCAGCTTCTTATATGTTGTGTTTCTTGTTCCTTAAACATGCTGGTGGCTGCCTGCAGGACTTGGTCCAGTATGCCCCTGTCAATCTTGTACTGGAGTTGCCAAAACTGGATGTGAGTGTCAAATAGAGGGGTCCACTCCCTTCTGTCAGCCAGGCTGTGCTGCTGCTAGCACAGTCCATCGTGGCATTAGCACTGCTGCTGCACTGACTTTCAGAGCCAGAAAACAGGGAATCTGCAGAGAAGTTGTCTTTGTAACTCTAGTTTCTGAGAACCATTAAAAAATGCAGATCCCATTGGGGCCCTTTTGTATCTATCATGATATTGGATAACTCATTTAAACAGACAACTGAGCATTCTCCTAGCATGGGTAAGTAGCCCAAATTGTACAAAGAAAACTGCAACTGCAGTGCTCATGGATAATATGTGGTTCATAAAATTTATTTCTTTTGCTAACAAAACCCAAAATTATTGAATTCACTGAGGCATACAATGCAAGGATATTGTGAAATCTGAATAACAACAGAAAAGTTATACAAGCCCAACAAGAAAAGTGCATGAATTTCATATACAGAGCATAAATAAAAAGCTCTATGTATTTTAAATCCAGTTTATCCGAAGTCTAGTATGTGAAAATTCAGTAAGTCCATCCATGGCTAAAAAGAAACAAAAGGAAATACTTCATTTTTATAAAGTTTTCCACAACATTTTGTAACAGAATTTTATCAGTAAATATTATGACTGAAGTTTATTCTTGGTAATTTACAGGACATGCATGTAAAATGTGTGAGGAGCACAGTATAAATAATGGTGTTTATTTTTACAGGATGCAGGCAAGAATCATATACATTAGGCTTGTTTTCCATTTACAGTGCTATCATGAAATTGTCGAATGTCTCTTAAAAGATACTGAGGACCCTCAGTTTCAAACACTGTTGGACTTTGTCTTTAATTTTAGTATATATTTTTAAGGAGTATATGAGCTCTTAAGTTTCTTAGTATATTGTAATAAACGTGCCATAAAATATTATTCTTTTTCAATACAAAACAGATGGTACAGATCCATGATGTATACAGAGAACTTAATCTAAAGCAGCCTTGGTCTGTGTCTGTAGTTCTGTAATAATTTATTTTCTTTTGTAGGCTGATTGTATTGCAGACTGAAACCACAAGGCAGAAGTCAGAGGTATGTGGAAACTTTCATTTCCACTTTCTAAATTCTGACCATTAATACTTGGTCAAGTCTTTCGTGTTCCTTAGTTTAGCAAAGACCACAGAGGCTCTCTTGGGCTTTGCATCAGATTAATGTTAGGCTCCATCACAATTTCTTCTTTAGTTTAGTATTTGCAATCTGCAACATCAGAAGTTGCTGCGCTGCTAGAGGATGACCTTCTGATACTATGAGGTACACCAGAACAAACTCTGGAAGTGTATGGCTCTGATTTTTTTTCTGTTGTTTTAGTTCTGATTAATGCTAGCATGAAATCAGAATCAGACCAGCAGAATTATGGAGGATTTGAGTTCACTTATGTATTTATTTATATTTCAGTGACTCAACTTTTAATGCTAGATGATATACAGAGATAAAAAAGCCACAAAATTTAATCTGATACATTAATAAAACAAAACTACATTTGCAGGATTTAAATAAACCGTCAGTAAAAGCTGTATGATGGAATTTTAGTCTTAACTAAGCAGAGCTATGAAAACCAACAGTCCTTCTCAACCCATCTCAGCATCTCCATGGTGGCAGGTCTCCTAACTCCCACTACTTCCAACCTTACCCAATAATGCCATAGAGTTAAAGCAACAGAGAGATGAACATAAGTATTCAAGTGTAAAAATTGACATGAAACTGCATGCATTTTTTCACCGGTCTAAAATATTGTCCCTGGATTGGTATGACTAAGCATCAGAGGCTACTATTTACTGGCAAAGAGCACTCTGCTATGTCCACACTATCAAGTAATTTGGTGCAATAAAAGGAACAGTTAGTGAAGTGAACAGTACTGAGGCCTGTATATCTACATTATGTGCAGTTCAGGTGTTTTACTTTTGAGCAGTTTTGAGTTGGTCCCCACAATCATCATCACCACACATGCAGTCTGAAATTATGTGAGGCTGTGTTTAAGTTTGCAGATAGTGTCCTGCAAGAAAAGCTGGCCTGCAGAGTGAAGCAGTTGGTGCTGAGGACCACATTCTCTGTGTTTCAGAGGGTGTATTTCAAATCAGATCTCATTTGGTCCTATGCACTGAATGTTCATTAGTGGCTGTGGTGCCCTGGGAGAAAATCCTGAGGTACATTTTCTAGTTTAGTTTCACCTACAAGGAATCCAGTTTAGGGTCTCTGACACCTCTGGAGTGCGAATTAAGGAGCAAGCGGGACAGCTGGGAGCTCTACTCCAGATACACACTTGTGGTCAGAACTGACAAGCTGCAGTGCAGACATGCTCTGGAGCACTGCTACAGGAGCTGAAGTGCAATTGGTGGCCATATGGAGGACCACCATCAGATTAGATATCCCTGAAAGGAATCCCAGTTAGTGTAAACACTGTTCTATAGACTGCACCAATGTGCAGTAAATAAGGACTGTCGAGATTTGCATTGCCTCAGAACACAACACTAATACAGATGCAGTTGTAGCCTGGATTTTGTGGCAGAACTTTTAGTTCTTCTTGGCATCTAGAATGGATCTGAAGCAGACCAAGCCTCTGTGCTGGGACCTGGGAGGTGAAGATGAGAAGGATTTCTGGAGATGGGTTTGAAAATTAATCTGTATGCAGATGTGACAATCCAGTGCCCTCACACAGCCCCAGGCACTTAATGAGATTGCACACCATCCAAATTTTCCCTCTGTAGAGTAACACTGGTGGAGGAACTTCCTGGGTTTCTGAACCAGTGGTCGCCCATCCCTTTTCTTCCTGGAAAAATAAGGGCAGTGACCCCTGGAAGGGGGCCAGTGCTTCACTCCAGAGTTTTGAGATTGGGTATAGGGGTTTTTTGCTTGCTTAGTTGCTTGCTTTTCTTGTTACTGTTGTTTTCTGCTTTGGAGTTGTTTTCTTTTTACTAAACAGTTGCCATTAGATAAAGATTCAATTTCAAAGATCTTCAGCTGCTGGTGGGAGAAGGTCACAGGTGTTTAATGGCCTACAGCTGTAGTCTAAACATATGGCTTTAAGAAAGGCTATTACAGTTGTTCTTAGGAAGACAAAAGTCTTTAACTATAAATTCTGTTTCTTAGATACCCTGAAAAAGTCTTATTATAAACAAAACTCACTTGGGCTATTTTTCAAATATTCATCTATCGTTCTTTACACATTATAGTTTGTTCTAACAAAATATAACTAGACCTGAGAACAATTATAAGTTAATAAGAGGAGTATTCACCTCACAAGCAAAATAAAGACTTTTTAATGTATCTAGAGCAAATATTAAAATTTAAATTTAAAATTTAACTTTTTATTTAAGGAATACCACAGGGAAATTGCAGTGTGTTCATGTTCTAGACCTTGTAAAAGACATCAGGACTATCCAGTAGGAAATTATGTACAATTAGAGAAAGCAATAGGCAGAGACAACTGATTTGTTAGTTGCTCTATTTTTATCTAATTGCATTTTCTTGATTTCCAGATTGTTTTTTTAAGCTTCAGTCTTCAAGTACTAATAAAATCCTTCCTCAGATCATATTCTCAGTGATTCCACTGAAACCAATCCAAACATATTGTTATTTAACTCTGAGAAATTCTGAAGGCTAGTTCCACACTGAATTAGCAGTCATTAAGGACTATTTTAAAAATACTATTTTTTATCCATGCTGCTGTTTAGAAACTCTCTATTTTACAAACCTGCATAACAAAAATTAAGAATGGTATTTAACAATGCAGTAGCTCAAACAAGAGTTTTTGAAATGCTAATGCCACCTTTTGAAGCCTTTTGGTTTGGTTTGTACGAATCTATGCACCTGCCCTAATGTTTACTACAATAATTCTGTTTTCTTCTGTAGCATGGATCTGCCCTGTTCAACTAAAGTCCTGAGACCTCATTCACTCTGTTAGAAATGGAGCAAATAATTTGTGTACAAGTGTTAAGTGGAGACGAGAGTATGCAGAGAAATGCTAAAGCCAGGAACTAAAGTTGCTTCAAAACCTTAGTCCTATAGCGACCTGATTGCTCACATACAGTGGTTTATTAAATGTTTTTCATAGAGATCCTGGTGTTTTTCCTGTAGAAATTAATGGCAATATATATGTTGATATACAGAATTTCAGGATTAAATCTAAGTACTACAGTAATTATAGCAGACACAGGTAGGCTTAAGGTAAAGCAAAGAAAATTCTAATCTGTTGATTGATACACTGTGGAAAGTGTTTAACTGTCTTATTAATGACTGTCAGCTAATAAACATCCCTTTAATTAATTTAATTAAGTACCTTATTCAGGGTGGTGATAGCTGAAATTGTGAAGTCCAGTGCAAGGTGAGTATGCCAGAGCTCTCCTAGATATCCAGAGCGTGAGTCAGGTCAGGCCAAGCAAATCTCAGAAGTATAAGGTATATTGTTATTTATTTATTTATTACGCCTCCCTCCCCATCCTTTCAGAGAGTTAAGCATTGCACAACTTACTTTTGAACTTGCTCTCTAACTTCTCAATAAAAAAGTATCCTACATCCGTATGGAGACAGGTCTCTTTGGAGAGGCAGACTTGTGCTTCATGTACTGAGAGTGCTCAGGAGCAGCTTTTGTACTCCCTGCAATGGAATCACAAAACAGTGTGTGGTATGTAGGTAGGGCAGATATTTGCAGGAGGGCTACAGGAGAGATGTGAGTGCGTGGCCTAATGTTGCAGGAAGCAAGGAAGGATGACTAATCTGCACTTAAAACAATGTGACAGAGACAAAAGACAACAATGTGTGGGATCACCAGCATAGGATGAGTTTCAGAAGCTTTTATCTTTGATGAAATGTTGCTTTAATTGTTTCTCTTTGAAATGTGTCTCATTTCTCCTGGCTGTTTGTGTGGAAAAGTAGCAATGTTCAGTGTTTAATACATTGGATGGAGATCTGGGATTTATCTGCCTCTGATTCTCTGTGTGACCTCCAGCTAATCGTTTCCTCTCCCTGTCTCAGTTTCCTTATCTGTAAAGTGGAGTTAATAATCCTTTCTATCTCCCAGTGCGTAGTGAAGTTAGACAATTCAATTAATAGTTGTAAAACTAATTTAGCTTCTGAGACAGAAAGTGATAAAAAACTGTAAGGAATTATTCATAAATGTGGTACCCCATCACTGTCCAAATCTGAGGAACAAATGTTCGGCTTTGTATTTTTCTTAACTTCAGCTAACTTACTTTCAAAACCATTTCTCTTTCTCTTCACCCAACATATTTGTATTAATGTAAGGGAGATCCTTTCATATGGAATATTATATTAGATAACTGCTAATATCAAACAAAACTAAAGATGTGGGCCATAATCTCCCTCAGCAAAACGTCATTGATTGTAAGTTTGAGGTTGAGACTCACTGAGTTGTTGGATGAATTTGGCTTTGTCTTTGGTGTGGTTTTATTTGTTTTTTTAACTAAATAATATATTATCAAACCATGGACTGTAAATTGTTTCACACTGGTAGTAATTTAATATACTTTGATTTTCCATTGTAATAAACATACAACCTGAAGACTGTCAGAGATATTAATATAGCTGAAAGATTTTAGTTTACTGTCTAGCTGTAGAAGTAGACAAAAATCCATTGTCTTTAAATTATTGCTTCTCTACTTGCAATTGTACGTATGGGAGGAAAGCTAAAAGCACGTGCAGTATTCTGGTAGCTGCATGGCTTTGATATGCAGGTTGCAATAAAGAGTAATATGGGTTATACTTGTTGAACTTTCTTTATGATGAGCTACACTTTGGAAGAGGTGAGGTTGAACTTGAAGCTGATCCTATCCTGTGTGAAATACATTGATACCCAATAAATAACAAACCACGTGGAATTCTGCGCTAAATACTGAGCTATGAGTATTTTACTAGGGAACTTGTAGGGTGACTGCAAGCTTGTCCTGTGCTCATATGGTTTCCCAGGCATGTATCCCATCAGTGGACAAAGATAACAAGCCAGAAAAGCAGAGTGGAATAGGAAAGATTGAACCAAAAAACCCCAACAAAGTAACTAACAGGCAAGTGGGAGACTGTCAGTCTAAACCATTGCAAAAGTGGTGCAAATGTGCATGCAAATGTTTTTTTTCCCTTAATTAAATAAATATTCATGGCAAATCAGTAGATTCAGAAAATCCTCACTCAGCCCTATAAATAACATTCCAAGTCCTGAGGACTTCTGAACATCTTCTCTTTACTCAAGGATTTCTTTCTCTCAGGTTACATATGGTTAGATGAGACAGACTTTGGTACAAGAGGAATGAGGGTGGCTACATAAAAGCAGCTGCATTCCAGTATGATCATGCAAATTGGGTTGGGGGTGATGCCCTAAAAGTTCTGTCTCAATACAGACTATTTCATAGAATGACAATATGAACCCAAATACCAACTCAACTTTGAGTTTTCCAAAATGCTATAAGGGTTGGGGGTTCCTCCCTCCTTGGAAAAGCACTCTAGATAACATTCAGGTTGCCAGTCTAGATAGGCACCTGATCATCCACTGGAGTATAAAAGTAAAGTGCATATTTTCAAATTCATAAAATGGAAGTATTTGAAACAGAAGTAATTAAAAAAACAGCCAGTACACTTCCTGTGAGGAAATTAATTTCTCTTGGTTGTAGCATTAACCCGTCCTTACTGTTCCCTATAATAGGAACCAAATGCCAGATACCCAATAGTGTTACTCTGTCTAGGTTGCCTCATCAGAAACATCTTTCCCCATGTGTTGCTTTGTTTTGGTTTTTTAAGCAGGCTGATCTTTCTTCGTATCCAGAGCTGACAGTTTCCAGTGGCTCTTTTACAGCTGATATACAGGTAGGGCTTTGAGAGAGCTTTATCTCTAATTTTGGATGGCAACAGCATGAGGTCTCTGTCAGACCAAGTCATCCTAACCTCCTTTCATATTCCACTGACAGGAAGCAGAAACTTTCCAGGCATGGTCCAACTGTCTTGCTATAGGATGTGATCATTGGACCTTCAGTGCTTAGAAAGGAGTGCAGATGACTAGTTGAGATGAAGAAGCCTTCTGAGTTTAAAAAAAACAATAACAAAAAAACCCAAACAAACAAACAAGGAAAGAGAGCACAACCAAAAAACCTCTTCTGAGATTGAAATCTCTCTGTTATTTGCTATTCTACAGATTTTCGAATCAATGTACTTTTAAGCACAAAAGCAAAGCTTTTAGGGAAGGGAAGGCAAGGGAAGGCGACAGGGGGGAAGGCAAGGCAAGGCAAGATAAGGAAAGGGAAGGAAAGGGAAGGAAAAAGGAGGGGAGGGAAGGCAAGGCAAGGGAAGGGAAGCTTGAGGGAACCAATGAAGAAATAATGTTTCTTTGACATATTAAAAGCAACAGCATTTCTTTAGAAATAAGGGATATATTTATCTTCCAACACTTGCACATGAAAAAAGAAAACAGATATATCTGAATAAACATATTTAGGAGAATAGATGTAATGTCTCGCAATGTTGATATTAGCCATGCCATAGTAAGAGAAAGAATGAGTGACAACAAGTCATTGCAGTGACATGCTTTAGTTTTGCAGATCCAGACATCCTTAAAATAATACTTACAGAATAAATACTAGAGGAACTCAGAACACTAACAGAAAATATAAATGAAATTATGCGTTTCAGTATATGAAATATAAAGTATTATATGTTTTTCTGAGCATTTATTTTCTATATCCAATGAAAGGTACTAATACAGAATAATTGGCATAATTTTCTGAATATAATGGGAAACTCTGGAATTGATTAAAAATTGCATTAAATGAGAACTTAAATGATTGATTTGAGAATTCAAATAAAAAAGTAAAACTTACTTTTTTGGTATTTTTCTTTGGTACAGTTTCAAAATAGTTACCTTTTCCATTTCAGCCAGTCTCTTGAAAATCACAGTTCACTTCAATAGTCTAACCTCAAGAAAGCACAATTTAATCTGTGTGCAGAAAAACTTCTGAGCTTTATTAGAAGCTATTAAAAATGTCTGTGATGTGAAGAATAAGATACCCTATTCTGTAAGAAGTAAACAGTGAGCCCAGGTGCACAAATTCTATCAATGATTTGATATGCATTTTCCTTTCTATTTTTTGCCTTTTTGATATTCATGGTTCAACCAAGATTTAAATGGACCACAAAAATATTTAGAATTATCAAAATTTCATAGCAATTTGTGACATAAATGTAAGTTGAAGTTGCGCTTCAGATGCTTGGGTTTGAGCTCAGCTATCATCACTTGATTATTCAGGTTCATTAGTTAGTCAAATTACAGAAATGTCATTGAAGTCACCTTGTAAATGCCAAACTGAATGTCAGCTGACAGGTGAAATGGTGACATTACTAAAATGCTTCATATGAGGGTATTTTTTGTCACAATAAAAATGTTTTCTGTCCACTGAGACAGCTGTGACTCAATAGTACCTAATTTTACATGTACAGAAGAATAAAAAGGATGGTTTCTGCTTTCAAAGACTGCAGGGCAAACAGTTTCATGACTCTCAGTATGAAAATGTAATGTAGAACCTCTTCTATATTTCAAGTTGTACACTTAAAACCAATTACTTCATATGTTACTTAATATTATGGTGGTGACTCTTGATGAAATTACATCAGTAGGTTTATGTTTCAACTTCAATGTTTCTTTTTATTTATTAGTACAACCCCTAATTTGGGGATGAAGGGGTTAATTCCATCTTATTTACCTAATTGTTTTCCCATGCTGAAACAAGCAGAGCAACAGCACTGCACTTGAGTGTAAAGTGGTAGAGTTTTTGATTCTGCTGGCACACTGAAAGGCATTTGGACCATTGTGCAAATTACAGTATAATTCAATACCCTAGAAGAAATAATTATACCCAGCCGTGTAAGCCAGGAATCGCACACAAAAACTTGGGCCTTTTAATTTGGTCACGTATAATGTATGAAATGCAGTTCTTCCAAAGCTAATGGAACCAGAGGGAGCATTATGATTATGACTCTCTTAATATATTTTTCCATTTAAAAACTGGGGTCAGATCCGAGCAGAACAAAAGGATGAAGTATAACTTGAGTGCTGCGGTGTGCAGGATGATATGAAGGGAAAAACACAGTTAGCATATGAGTTACTCCTCAGTGCCACTGCATGTCTGAGTAGCTGCTCTGGAAGGTACCCTTTCAATGGTAATATACACATCATGGGTATGACAGGTAATACTGAATCATTCCCTGAGGAGTTTTTTTGCAAATCTTCAGAGAAGTTAAACTGTGATATTATTCTGTGTGTGATGGAGGGCGGGGGAGGTCTTTGTGACTCTTTTTACCATTTCTTTAAAATAAAACAGAAGGAGCTACTTCGCTTTGTTGTGGCTAAGGTGGATTATGATTAGTAATGTATCAGTATGGATTTTTTGAGCATCTTTTCTCTTGACATGTTTGTAGCCAGCACTGTAGCAGGTTCCTGTATTGCCAGAGGTGGAGGATATGTTCTCATTGATGTAGTAATGTTGGGTTGTACCTTATTTAGCCATTAGCACTTTCTGAATTTTATAGCTTTATTTGGAGAATGAGGCATCCAAGTTTGGCCCTTTGCAAGGGAGGGATACATCCAAGCCTCTGAAAGTGCCAAAAAGCAGCAAGGTTTCAAAGAGTACAAATGGGAGGCAGAGGCAGTGTGCCATGCCGGCCTCTGAAAATAAAACTGCAGTATCACCATGGCATGCATGATATGTGTAAGATGCCAGTAACCTCAAAAGGCTGAAATTTCCACAAAGTAAGAACATTTTAATGATGTGATTCTCAAAACCAGTGAAATTACAGTGTAATATGTCGAAATTTCTATTTCTAAGACAAAAGAGGGGAAGAAACAGAACTCTGCACTTCACAGGAAGGGCAATCTCAGGCAACTTTCAGGTTATTCCATTTTATTCTCACAGATGCTGAGTAATTAATTCACGCCATTAATCGCAGTAGAATTAAAGAGATCCAGATATAGAGAAACAATGTTCCTAGTGAAACAGAGGGGTCTCAGAAATTTTTTTGACTCTCTGCACATCCAGTGGCAACCAAATAACCTCCAAGTTGAATATACATTTACTGAAAGGGAACACGCTCCTAAAGATGGTGTTTTAGAGGACTAGTGCTGCTGAGATGGCTCCTGGCTGTTGTGGCCAACAGATGCCTCAGAGCATGCCTAAGGCTGTGATTCCCTGATAAATTAGCCCTGCGTGCCTCCTCGTCTCTCTCTTACGCTGGTGTTGGTGCTCATCTGATCCACAGCATACCAGCTCAGGGACTTAAACAAGCAGAAAAAATGTCGGGTTTGTTAACTGGATGTCTCCAGGTTGAGCCATTAAGCAGTAGTAGCATAGGAGAGAGAAAGGGGAAGGGAGGGGTAAAGGGTGAAGGGTTGCTAAATTGTGATGTAACTGCAGTATACGTGAAAGTTAAGACACAAGATTGGTACTTACACTTGCAGTTACAGAATCACAGAATGGTTGAGATTGGAAGGGTCATCTGAAGGTCCTCTGGTCCAACGCCTCTGCTCATGCAGGGCCACTTATAGCCAATTGCCCAGGAACATGTCCAGAAGGCTACTGAATATTTCCAGCGAGGCTTTTCTTCTCTAATTACATCAAGAACAAATTTTTTTATTTCCATATCAAGCTTTCTAAGAGTAAAGTGAACCCATGTGAAGCTGACAGATAGATGGTATGTTGCCCCCCTGAAAGGAATGAGTATGGCAAACCAGTCTTACAAGAAATGTTTTGAATGTTTGTAGAAATGTTCAGATTTGGGACTCATAGAAGTTGCACTTCTTCTCACATGGGAAAAGTGCTGACAACTGAGTAATCCAATTTCAGTTAAAGAAAACCATTCCCAAAGATCCAGATTTTAATCCAGACAATGATGCTCTGGAACCCCAAATCAGTCTTTGTCTAACACTGTCAGTTGTCCCTGTAGGTACGATTAGACCTGCTGGTTGGGCAGAAATCAAGCCCAAGGGACTGACCTTGCAGAATCACCCCCCTCCTTGTAGGCAGGGTAAGTGTTGGCGTTGACTTCTGCAGATGGCAATGAAATGAGCCTCCTCTACAGAGAAGAAGGGCGCATCATAGACGTTTTTTTTAAACTGTCTTTAAAGCTTGTGTGTCATCCAGAGACTCATGCAAAATGGATTGTCTGATTCCAGTCTGAAAAGGGAAAAGTCAACAGATTTTAACACAGTGATGGGAGATCAAGTCATAGACTGTTTCAGATGATTGTATTGAACAGTTGTCCATCATACCTGAAATGTCTTGGCTGAAATTCAGACATCTCAAAAGATTAAGAATTTGAATCATGTGAATCATCTCATAAACTAGATGACTTTTTAAAAAATTACTGAAAGTGTTGATGATTAAAATGCATTAGTAAATCTGATTGCTGTGGATCAGGTCTGTAAGGCTTTTAACAAAGATGTGAAGAAAGAGGCTTGAATTTAAGTATTGAAAAGTCAACAGTGAAGACTTCTTTGTACATGAAAAATAAAGTCCTTCGCTAGGCAAAGAGGACTAGGGTAGGGGAGTGACAATGGCCAGACCATCCCACATGCCATGATGAGGGCCCTCCCAGCAAGCATAAAGCAGCGCCTCTTGGCAGGAGGCAAACATGGAGAGAGTGAGCACATGATACCAGATTAGCCCATATTGTCACAGTGGCACAACTGGCAGAGACTTTTGCCCTGTTTGCCAGAAGATACTGGTTCATGTTCCTGACTGCCATTAACTTGTGTGGCCAATTTATTCTAACCTCTCAATGTCTGTTTTCCCCATCTGCTGAGAATCAGATAATTAAGAAGTCAATTGTAATTTGTTCCATGCTTTAAAAAGCAAATATGATATCTAAATACCAAATAATACAAAATAAGTAACTTCCTTCGGGATACTTTATAAACTTTCCTAAGTTAACAGCAGGTTCTATGTGTTCTGTTAGCTAAAACTTCAGGTTTGTCTCAGCAGAACAAGGCCCAGCAGGCAAAATGTTCATTCTGGAAAGGGCCCAATGTTGGAAATTTCTCCCTATCAGGAAGCTAAGAATGCCAAAACTGGTATTTTTAGCTCTAGAGGTAGGAGGTGCATGGTTTCATTTAATTTCAGACATTAAGGCTGCCTGTGGCTTGCTCTCTCTTTTCCCTTTGCAGCAGCTTCCCATGCTGTGATCCTCCACTGCGCACTGAGATTCTGCTGTATCTGACTTCATACCAGTCCCAGTGCTGTCTTCCTATTGCACTATGGCCTTTTCTTCAAACCATTCCTTTTCATTTCTAAGGCAAAAATGTT
The DNA here is from genome assembly GCF_047495875.1 of Pithys albifrons albifrons. NCBI lineage: Eukaryota > Metazoa > Chordata > Aves > Passeriformes > Thamnophilidae > Pithys > Pithys albifrons. Next base: position 18,946,529 of record NC_092464.1, read on the forward strand.
TTTGCCAAGGCCAGCGTAAGTAAATCCTGAGCCATCCAATGGATTTTGTGTTTCTTGGGGCAAAATTCTCCTCAAAGTTACTTTCCTGAGTAAAAATCAAAAGAACCAGTCCTCAGATGCTGTTATTCACATTTTCTTCTCCCTTGGTACCAGCTTGAAATAGTTTTACCATAGGATAGCTATTTTTCTGGTAGTTCTTTTTATCTGAATGTTTTTCAAGTGCACTTCTGCTCTGGTGATAAACATGTATTCAATGACACTTTCCTACTCCTCAGAACCCTCCTTTGTGTATGTTTGGTGCAATGACTCCTTACTGAAGTGGTTAAAATATTGTTACAGCAGAGAGCTCATCTTTCTGAAAGGACCTTGTGTGTGACCAGAACTCTTTACTGAGATCTAACCCAGTTGGTTCACCAGGTGAAGTCAATGAGGATATCATTTATACTGCTGAACTTTTAGTGTCAGGGATAAGTGGGGGAAAAAAAGAAAAGGAATCCTCGAATTTGAGTCTGAGTTATGAGATTGATCGTTACTTTCAAACTTGAGAAATTTCACCTGGAAATCTTGTAAAATGTGTCTGCATATTTATGGACAGTTTACAGGATGAGATTTTAAAAATAAACCTTTCTATTCACGTGGAAATCAGTTATGAAACACTCCAGGACAGTGGTGGAGCTTTTAGAAATTGAAGATTTTAACTGGTTCAGCCATCAACCTTAATCCTTTATGCTCATGTTATTTATGTGGCTGTAAATTTTCACATGTATCCTACATTTAATCTTACATTAAATGTATCTATCCACTTTGTTAGACTGTTGCCTAAAGTTGTTAAAGCATTGTTCCTGAAAAACTTGAAACAATCTCAGAGCAGCACTACAGAGAAGTTACTTTTTACTATACATTTAATAGGAGGATCTTTTTATCTTTTCTGTGTTTAATATTGCTATATTAGAAGTTACTACTTAGGTATTACAGTTATTATTGCCTAACAAGTGGTGTGGTATTTTGAAGACTGGTAAGAATTGAGTGTGTAATTTCTTTGTGTACCAGCCGAGATACTTTAACACTGGACAGTGAGTACTGTCAGTGCCTTGGGAATGGTGTGTGTGATACTCCTAAAGCCTAATGAAGAGCTGGTCAGTGTAGCTTTCCATGCATGGGAGAGAGTGGATCGCATTTCCCTCTCCAGCTTCTTAGGGTTAACCATAGCACAGACCACTCCTTTACCATACACTATGCTCACTGACATGCAAATACTATCTGCTTCATAGAAACTAAACTAAGATAGAAAGGACTACATATATTTTTAAATAGTTCCTCATGCTAAAGATACTGTGACCTGGCTTTTTTCCTACTTCTCCTTAGAGACTGTTGGAAGCAAAAATATTTCCGACTTATTGGAATGCCTAGAAAAGTACATGTTTCTCCTTGAGAGATTTGTTTCAAGCTAATACTACTTTCTACCAGTAAACATAATACAGGACAGGGCCAAGACAAACCTGATAATTGATAGAAAACATCCCAGTAATGGATGAGGAAGCAAATTAATAAAACACTGACATGTCATACAAATTGTTTATTTTCTCTGAGCAAAAAGGTAAACATGATTTGCTGTCTGACAGAGTAGGTCACTTTGATGGCATACTTCATGACACCTGTCCCAGCAGAAGCTATGTGATTTCATTTATAAGGTAATGCTTGTTTCTAAAGAACAGTCTCATTCATGGCTTCTCTGCTACTCTTTTCTTCTTTCTTTGGTATTTGTTTGTGGTTTTTTCCTTTAATATCTAATGCCTAAACCTCCAAAGTTATTTTCTTGTCATAAAGAGCATGCAGAACAGGAAAGAAACACCCACTGCTTCCTCCCTCCCTCTTCGTTATATTATGTACTTATCTCTCCTTCATTTCCTTTTCTGTGAGCTCTCTCTTCCAACAGTCCTTCTTTCTGACTCGTGTATTTGTGTGTGTGTCTGCCTACTTGTGCAAGCAATAAACAACAAGGAATAGTATTTTCTTGTAATTTTTAATGGTGCCTTAACACTATTTATCAGTAGTCAGATAATGATCCTGAAAAATAGATTCTGCCTGACAATTAGTGAAAATAGCTGACCTGTTTGCCGTGTGTAAGAATGGCTAAAGTCTCTCCATTGCAATATTCAGCAGCCAAAATAATAGAGAAAAAGACACAAAAATATCAGCTTATATAGTTATATTTACTGGAGTTTTCTCTGCTTTGGAAGTAGAAGAGACCTCACAATCTGCCATAGATTTTCTTTCCTCCTTTTCTTTCCCAGCAGGACCTGAATAGAAACCATGTGGTCTGCAAACCATTAGCAGGATGAAAATAGTTTCTTGCTCCATCACAAATATTTAAGCATGTCGATTTTTTTTTTTTTTACAATTTTCTGTGAGTAAATATTAGTTATCAACTGGCAAGTAGGGTCTGCAACAGTAAGTGTAGTGCTGATGGGTGTCACCAGTACCCTGGCTCTGTATTCAGCTCAGCCTTAAGGCCTTGGAGCCCTTCCCTTCCATGGGGTGGTAGTTTAAGATATTTCTTAAACTTGAGCTCAAACCAAACTATAACTATTCAAGGAACTGAAAAACACAGTGGAATACATGAATATTTCATTTGTAGACAGTCTCTTTATCTTTGCTTCAAAGCAAAAACAAAATCTCTTGGCTTCCTTGTTGTGTTCTTTAACATAGGACGGGAACTCTGCCCTAATCTCTGTAGGACTGTGCAGTACCTAACGTCAGAGCTGATATTTATGTCAATATGAAAACTCCTGCAGTGCTGCACTTATTCTGCAGTTTGCAAGTTTCTCAGCTACCCTTTCTGCCTGTCTTGCAGAGGAAATGCGGCTGCAACTTCATCTGCCAGTGTAGAAACACTGACAGCACAGGAAAGCTGAGGGCCAAATTAGCTGTGGTTTGTGGTACGTCTTTTTCTGCTTCCATTTTCTGCTACTCAATCCTACCCACCTCACACACATAAACTGGGCATATATCAGTTGTTCACCTGTGATTTCAGTCCTTCTCCCCACCCCCACAATGAATCAATCACCAAGTCTACTTTAATCACAGATAAGATGCTGTCCTGGTACTATTCTTTGTAGCACCTTTGATTTTAAAGGAACTGTGCCCTTTTTTTTTCCCCTTGTGAGAAAAGAAACTAGCTGGGGTTAAGATGTGTTCTGTGCTTAGAAAAGGCATTCTTTTTTGTTTATAGTAACTTCCATGGATAATTCTATACCCTGACTTCCTCTGTGTTACATCAATTGTCACTCCATTCTGCTGGATTTTGCTCTCACGCAAAATAAATACAAACTGGATTCTTGAGCAGTACTGAAAAAAACCCAGAAAAGTAGTTAAAACAATATAGAATATAGCAATGTTCCATTATAAATCACGTGACTATATTGTGTCATTTTAAAATAAAACATGACTTTTTGACTATTTTTAACATAGTTTTAGCACTAACAAAAAATATGAGGCAAGTCCACTTTAATTTACTTGTCAAAACACTGTCTGCAATGTAAATGGTGCTGGTCCTAGCCCTGGCCATATCTGCCTTCCCAAGACCTCTACTAAATATTGAATAATTTTTGGTAGTGATGTAACACAATGAATTTGGAGCAAACAAACTGCTCCTGCCTAGAATGGCTCTTTTTTCATCATGGGAGCACTGGCTTCCTCCAAAGCTGAATTTTCCTGGAAATTATCATGCTTCCCTAGTGAAACTGAGAGAACCTAAACCATGTTAGCTCTGATAACAAACCTGGGAGATGTGCTGCTTTCTACGATGCTATATAATGATCAAAGCTTTGTCTGCACATAGGTCACATTGTTTGAACAACACTGATAATCCCTACTAATTAATCTCCCACCAGGACTCTGGTTACTGACACCAAGCCATACATGCAGACGGAGCGGTATCTTATCATCCCCATGATCTCCAGGAAATGCCACCTCCACTGCTAATGCTTACCAAAGAAGAAACCTTGGGCAAAGAAACAGCTTCTCAGCTCTAGAATAGCTGTGATTACTTTGTTTACTGTACTTTTTAAAACCAGAATAGTCAAAGAACTACAATCTCTGAGGCCAGAAGATGTCATACATGTAAAAAGGTGCTCTTAGGCTCTAGCAGCTTCTCCCAACAACAGGAAATAGCCTACCATTTAGTGTAAACAGCTGCAGGCAGTTCTGCACCTGGATAACTATTCACATTAAAAGTTACACTACTCATCTAATGACAAAACATTAATAAAAAAGGAAATGTGTAGGTCAGGCCTCAGACACACATACTTTCAGACATGTACAAGAGGGAAGAGTCTTAGGGAACAGAGAAAACCTTTTGCCACAGCCTCACATAAAGCAGTGATGGCCTTGTGGCTTGCAGCTGCTTATTCCGATCAGAGATGAGTTCGAGCACAGGTTTGCAGCACATTACCATGCACTTAAAAGCCTTTCTCTTTGTTCAAGTCTACAGCATTTTATGCGGTTTCTTGAAGATGTCACTCGAATCTCTTTTGGTCACATGCCTAAGCAGCTCTTGCACCAGTCTTCCTTCTGCTCTCATGAGAAATGAGTTTCATTTTCTCTGAAATCCTTTGAGTTTTATGTAGTAATTACAAAGTAGTTTGATGGACAAGTGTTTCTTTATATCATTTGCTTTCTCTTCTTTCTTATTCTGGTGTTTGCCAAGCTGATTGTTTGCATTTATCTTACATAAAATAATATTTTAAGTATCTACTCGCTTCAGGAAAGGTTTTTGGTAATTAAAGGAATTTAAAGAAATTACTAAGTCTAATTTTCATTTTATTACAGAATATTTCTTGGATAATGTGTATTCATTATGCAAATCAAAAGAATTAGGCAAGATTTTTAGCTAGGGTAATGATTTCTATAGCAGAACCATATCACAATTTATTTAAATATTGCAAGATTTTTACACTAGAATATAAACTTTCCCTAAAAGAGAGACATGATAGATTCTAACCCTCTAATAGCAGGGGAATTTGAGGCAGTACAGGCCACTCAGCTGAACTGCACTCCCTGGGAATGTTGCAGACTGAATCTTCTACAAGCATTTCCAAGCACAGGAAAGATAAGAAATTGATTGGGAACAGCCAGCACAGAATTTTCCAGGGTAAATTATACCTGAACAACCTGATTGCCTTCTGTGATGAGATGACTTGCTCTGGGATGAAGGGAGGAGCACTGAATGTTGTGTACTTTGATTCTAGCAAGGCCTTTGATATGGTCTCCCATTATCTCCTTACAGCCAAATTAGTGGGGTATGGACACTGTAAGTGGATGATCACATGGATAGAAAATCAGCCAGACCACTGTGCTGGAAGAATTGTAATCAACAATATGAAGCAGAACTAGTGAGTGGTTGTACAAGGGGCATCCTTCCAGGATTCATAGTGGGGATAACACTGTTTGATATCTTTATTCATGACCTCAGTGGCAGGATGGATGCACTCCCAGTAAGTTTGTGGTCAGCATGACAGTGGAGTGAGCGCCAGTGGTTCAAAGAATCTGGACAGACTGGAGAATGATCTGACAGAAACTCATGAAGGGCAAATGGGATCTGGGACCTTGCATCTAAGACAGAGTAAATGGGTTACATTAACAACAGTGTAGCCACTGCATTTATTCCCCTCTATTCAGCACTTATGAGGCTGCATCTGGAGTGATGTGTCCAGTTTGGGGATACCTGGGACCAGAAAGGCATTGACATACTGGAGCAAGTGCAGTGGAGAGCCACCAGCATGGCTAAGGGGCTGCATGACCTGCTGTGTGAGAACAGACTGAGAAATTTGGGTGTGTTTAGCAGTGAGAAATGCAGGCAAAGGAAAGGTCTTACTGCTGTTTCCAAACACCTCACGGGAGAGGAGCACAGAGAAGATAGAACCAGGCTCTTTTCAGAGGAACCCAGTGACAGGACAAGCAGCAGCAGACATAAGTTGGAGCATTTGGAATCCTTACTAGATATGTAGAAAAATATTTCCCCGGTGCAGGTGACAAAATACTGGAAAGATTGAAGGATTTCTGTCTTTGAAAACTTCAGAACTGGAATGGATGAAGTCTGGATCAAATTGATGTGTGGTGAAATGGTGACCATGTGATTTCTTTAAATGTAGGTGGGGCTTTTGTTTGGATATGATTGGCTACATTTGAGACCTGGTTTTTCACAAGGTTTGCTAGAGCTTCAATATTCACTTATTGTCAGTGCTCAGGGGCTCGGTATCTGATGTTTTCTGTTCAAAATGGAGGCACTGAAAATAAAAGGATGTTTTTGTGAATCGAGCTTTGAAAACTCTGTATCTTACTTTTCCGTGACTTTCAGGAGATTTCCCAGGGCTAACCTAACTGGCATCAGTGGAGCCTTTCAATGTCTCCAGCAGAATAATGCTAGAGATTCCTAAAGCAACTGAAAGAGGGCACAAGTGTAAACTTCTCTCAAAACAAAACCTGCAGTTCCAGGGGCACCTGTCTAAATTAGAACACGTGGGAATGACTGTAGTTCTCTAGCAGCTCTTCAGCTATTGTAGTTCCTGTAATTAACCACAGTAAGCATGAAATGCTAAAATGGCATATGTAAGGAAACTGTATTTCTGGGCTATGAATTAAAAAGACTTCTGAAATTTTGCAAATAATAAAAATAACAGCTAGAGGAAAATAGAACCTACAGTGTTGTTTTAAAAATGAGATAAGCTCTGCACTAAGCATTTTTTATTAAAGGATGAGAAACTAAAGAATTAAATACTACATCTTATTTCTTAATCTATTATTAGATTTCGTGTCCTTTTATGTTTTAAAGGTTATTAAAAGCAGATAGAGGAAGCTTAAAATCTTTCCAATAAGATAAATAGCATACTTTGGAAAAAAAGCTTTTATACAGGCATGAGTGCAATTAATAGATTATTCAAAATTGTATTTATTACCTGATGTTGAGCAGAACACCTTTCAAGTTGAAGAGTAAACAAGAAGTTGTATATACAGAATGTCCTTATTAAGCTTACATTTTATGTCATTTGTAAAATACCATTATTTTAATAGCAAAATCTATTAACTTTGAGGTATTTGCTGGGAAGAAAAAAGGTTTATATATTATTTTATATACTGCTCTCTGACCCCCCAGCTGGAGTAACAGTGTACAGGAACAGTTCTGCAATTTCCTAGCAGGCTACACCTGATAAAACAGGAGTTGGATCACCAGAGAGACACTGGAAAATCCCAGTTACTCTATAAAGCTGCACACAAACAACTCACAAGGCTGAGCTGTAGGCTCTGTAAGCCTATAAAGGGTTAAAAGCCTTCTCTACAGAGAAAGGAAGAGGTTAGCCCTTAAAGACTATATAAGCTGCAAAACCTGGCAGTTGTGGCTTGTTAAACTGCTGGGAGGTGGAACTGGCAGCTGTGCTGCCAAAGTGGGGAAGTCATAAAAAGGAAGCGGAGGGCCCCAGAGGGAGAGGGACAGTTGGGCTTTTGCGTTTCTCTGCCTGTGGAGAATTGACTTTGTTTGAACTAAAATGGACACCGCTACTGCTGGATGCTGATTGTAGGGAGACTTTTAGTTGGCTTGTTTATGAAGAGCCAAACAAGGTGAAAATAAGCTCTCCTGGCTTCCACTGTTTTTAGGATTGTGATTATAGGAGCTGCACCTGCCTGTACTAATTTCCCAAGCCTGGACTGAAGTGGGGTGCCTATTTTTTCACCTTTAAAAAAACCAACCAAACAGAAAAAGAAAGCATCACTTACATTAGATGCCTGATATCAAACTGGGACTGATAGCCTATTTGAGGGCTTTGGTTTTGTACTGTGCTTCCTGTTCAGGAACAAAAAGAAACTAGCAGTGCTTAAAATGAAATGTCAGAATCCTTTCTGCTTAAGAAATTATTGCATTGATCTTTGTAAATTAGTTTTAATAATTTTGAATTTGTATTTCAAATTTTGTTTCACGACTGAAATCTTCTGTAATAATATGAAATTCTGTGAATCTTGTAGCTCTTGATGGCACATCTGAAATGGGCAGGTGATACTTTCTGCCTGTAAACATATGTAGGCAGCAATCATTCCCATATACAGATTGTATCTGTTTTTCTGAATACAGAGCAATTAAGGAGTCTGCATTTTAAATAGTTGGAAGATGATAGTTTTTTATTTCTCTTTTTCTGTTTTACAAGTGAAGGAAAGTATTTGTCTTCAAAATAGTTGGTCTGGTCTTTATGTATTTCCAAACAAATAGTAATGTTTAATACTTTGAAATCCTTGTATGTTTTGTGCTCTTGTAGAACATTAACTCACTTCAGACATTATTTATTTTCATCATGTCTTTAAGCCATGTTCTTTAGAAAAAGTGGCAGCATTTTAGAACTACAGGGTAGATTTAAAGTAACCCAGCTTGGCTTGAAGTGACATGTGCCCAGACCAATTTATGGAGTAATGGAACAATTTATGAGTCTGCCTTAGCTGAAATTAGTTTCTATGGCAGTTGGCCCAGGGAAACTCTGTGAGCCTTCTGTTCTTTGCAGCTGCAGAAAATAATTGTGAAGGGAAATATCACCTTCCAGTAGCTAGGAAAAGCTTCACTTACAAACTATGTGATATCACTTTCCTTCAAATTAGAGACCCGAACTCACCAGCAGAATGCTTTTGTGGCCAATGAGAGAAAAAGTAAGTTATTCATATACTTTTTCATATTGGAATAAAGTAACAAATTAGTATTATGTTTAAACAATAATGGTAAACAAAACTTTGTGGCAAGCAGTAAAAAGAGCAAATAGATTTTAGAAGCGAGCTTGCTGAGTCATGGTTAATCCCAAGCTTTTCTTAAAATTCAGTGTGAGAACTCACAGTTTAAATTTATTCTAACTGTTGATGAAGTCAGTCAAGGACAGCCATTCTTGCTACATCATTTATGATTCTTCTGTCTCCCTTTTTCACCAGTATCCAGCTGAGAGCATCTTGCACCAGAAGTGGGACAAAGCAGAAATTTTAGTACCAATGGGAGAAAAAATGGAGCAGACTGGGCAACATAAAATAAACAATTTTCCCCAAGCCTACTTTGGTCTTATGAATTCTAGTCCAGAGCTTGTTGTGTTTATTGATACAGCTGTGCAGTGGCTTGGCCTTGCCTGGATGTCAGGTGCCCATCAAGTTATGCTATCACTGCCATCCTCAACTGGACAGGGGGAGAAAAATATGGTGAAAGACTCGTGAGTCAACATAAGGAAGGGGAAAGATCATTCACAAGTTACTGTCATGGGCAAAACAGACTTGACTGTGGGAAATTAATTTAATTTATTGCCAATCAAATTGGAGAAGGATAATGTGATACAAGAACAAATCTAAAAACACCTTTCCCCTACCTCTCCCTTCTTCCCAGGCTCAACTTCACTCCCAATTTTATCTATCTCTTCCACTACAGTGGTGCAGGGACATGGGGAATAAGGGTCTGTAGTCAGTTCATCACATACTGTCTCTGCTGCTTCTTCAGATGGAGGTCACCTCACACACCTCCCCTGCTCCAGTGTGGGGTCCCTCTTACAGGAGACAGTTGCCCACTAACTTCTCTATGGGAAATACCTTTCCATAGGCTGCAGTTCTTCACAAACTGCTTCAGCATGGGCTGCTTCCACAGGGTGTAAATCCTTCAGGAACAGATTGCTCCAGTTTGGGTCCCCCACGGACTGACAGGGCCTGCCAGAAAGCATGTTCTAGCATGGGCTTCTCCTTCCACAGGTCCTGTCAGAAGCCTGTTCCAGTTCAGGCTTCCCACGGAGTCACATTTTCCTTTGGACATTCACCTGCTCTAATGTGGAGTCCTCCAAAGGCTGCAGGTAGATTTTGCTCCACTATGGACGTCCATGGGCTGTAGGGGGACTGCTGCCTCACCATGGTCTTTCCAATGAGCTGCAGGGGAATCTCCTCTCCAGTACCTGGACCATCTCCTCCCCCCCTTTCTCCACTGACCTTGATGGTGGCAGAGTTGCTCCTCTCACATATTCTCACTCCTCTCTTCCAGTGCTGTTTTTTCATAATTTTTTCCCTTTTCAAATGTTTTATCCCAAAGATGCTACCACCATCAGTGATGGGCTCAGCCATGGCCAGTGGTGGCTTCATCTGGGAGCTGCCAGGCATTGGCTCTACTGACATGGGGGGAAGTTTTGGCATCTTCTCACAGAAGCCACTGCTGTAGCCCGCCCTACCTCTAGAGCCCAGGGTTATGTCCAGGGTGAAAAGAGAGCCTAGAGCTGCAGTGAGAGTGGGGTTAAAAAGGAGGTGGGCTGCAAGGAGAACTTGGCTGGGAGAAGGTTTGAAGGTTTTGGTGTGGGCATTAAAAGGGAGACTGCAGCATACAGTTATGTTTACATCAGGATTAAAGTTAGGTCTGGGAGAAAGAGAGAGTCTAGTATTCCAGCAGGAGGAGAGTTAGGGATTTTGAAGGGGAAGTCTAAGTTCAAGGAGAGCTTGGCAGGGCTGCCTGGTCTGAGGCTCAGCCTACTCTTATGGCTGGAGTTACAGCTGGGGTTATTTTTCACATGACAAGGTCTAGTGCTGCAGTTAGAACAGGCCTAGGATGCATGGGGTGAAGGAAAAACTTTGTTGCAGGAATTTTTGGTTGTCAATGCTGCTCAGCAGTCGTGGTCTGAGGCTCACCATGCAGCTAGTTGTGAGGGTTAGGGCCAGTGCTGGGAGTCAGAGAGCCTGGAGCTCCAGCTGGAGGGAAGCTTGAGAGCAGCTGCTAGTGAAAAGGCTGGGCCACAGGGATAGCTTGGCTGCAAAAAGTTGTAGGTGGAGGCACTGGCTGAGGGGCCTGGTCCAAGACTCAACATAACTTCCAGCTGTAGGGTGAGGTTTGAGGTTATGTTTGACAGAAGAAAAGAGGGAACAGCTGCAGCTGGCTTGACACTAGAAAGTGACTGGCCCAGGGAAGTGTAGGCTTCCAGAAGAACTTGGCAAAAAGAACTTCCTGGTGTGGGCACTGGCTGGAGGCCATATCTGAAGCCCAGCATATGGTTTGTTTGAGGCTTAAGGTTAGAGTTGAGTGACACAGTGGACTTGGAGGTGCAGCTGGGATGGAGCTAGAAAGGAGCTTTGAAAACATATGGTGTGGGGCAGAGAAAATGTGGCAGGGACAGGATTTTATTGAGGGCACTGGCTGGGGGTTCTGATCTAAGGATCTCTGTTAATGTTAAGGTGGGCATTCAGAGAGAGAGAGTCTGGAGCTGCAGATGGAGTGGGGCTTAAAAGGGAACATGCCAAAGGAAAGAGTAGACTGTGAAGGGAATGTGGTTTTGAGAATGTTTTGGTGTGGGCAATGGCTGGGAACGCTGCATTATGACTTAGCATAAGATTAGGTTTGCTCTCAGGGTCGGTGTTAGATTGGGGAGAGAGAATCTTGGAGCTCCAGCTGGAGGGGAGTAGAATGGGAATGAAAGGGAAGTCTAGGCTGGAAGAACTAGACTGGGGAAATTTTTACTGTTGGCACTGGCTGGAGGGCCTGGTCCCAGACTCAGCCTCTCTTTTGTTTTATTTTAAGGAGTAGGATTACAGTTGAGAGAAAGAGACTTCCCAAGAGGAATGTGAGCTGCAAGCTTAATCAAGTTTTGCCTCTTCAGGTGACCCCTGTATCCAGTTGCATCTATATCATGGGTTCAGTAGAAAACCTGTGTCCACAGTGGTTTCTACAGGAAAGACAGGTACAGGCAACCATCTTGTTCTTGGTACTTAAAATTGGAGAAGACAAATCTTTGCCTTATTCCTGGTCATGAAGATAGCCCAAGCCCTTGATCTTTTTTATTTCTGCTGTAAATATTATGGTCAACATCTTTTGTTCCTCTGATAAAACAAACTTCCTTAGTGAGAATTCATATTTGCAGGGAAGACCTCTTTAGAATCTAGGCCAATATGACAAGAAAGTCTTCCAGAAAAAGAAGAAACTTCCTTTCTCAGCCTTCCCTACAACAAACCTATGAAAATATTTGTTATTTATTACACACTTATAAAATAAAATGCTTCATTACATGGATTTACTCTGGAAAGATGAAAGACATGTGTGTGACAGACATTAGTCATGTTGCTGTGTGCAGCACTGTATGATGCTCAGATGACATGTTCTAAGCACAATCTAAGGAATAAAAAGGGTACAGAACTCTTCTGAAAGTCTGACTTCAAATCTATATTTAGGCATCCAAATGACCTGCTTTTATTCAAAGGTGCTGACTCCAGCTGCTTCCATTGACTGCAGCAGAAATATAAGGGATTTTTTTGTTGTTGAATCTATTTTCAAGAAGAAAAATTACAGTTTAGAGTCTCTGTAACTCCTCAGTAACTCTGCTCAAAAAAAAAAAGACATCTGTTTTCTCCTGCTCTCCATAAGATGCAGGAAAGGGACCATGTATTAAATTACAGTAACTGTTTCTATGCAGGAAGGACATTAAACAGTACCATTTTGGATTCCAGCATGACAGATAACTTTGCTATTGAGATCACAACAGCAGAAGAGAAATGGAGAGGGGCAACAAGTTTTTAAATTTATGAGCAGTTGTGTAAGTCTGCATTGGGGTCCCAGACTGATGCACTGACCTTAGTTGCCCTGAACAGCCACACCTGGGAACACCTTTTGCCCAGGACCTCCATTTAAGCTCAAGCAGGGTACAATTTAGGTCTTTGTCTGTGCTGTGTTGTATGTATATCCATCACCAGCACTGTATTCCGGATATACCTTGGGCCTATCTTGTAGGTAGTTTGCCTGCACCTGTTTCTGGCCCTGGATGGGCGCTGTGCCTTACGCTGTGCTCCGGCCCTGGATAGACCCTGTGCCTACACTGTGCTCTGGCCCTGGATGGACCCTGTGCCTACACTGTGCTCTGGCCCTGGATGGACCCTGTGTCTACACTGTGCTCTGGCCCTGGATGGACCCTGTGCCTGCACTGTGCTCTGGCCCTGGATGGACCCTGTGCCTGCACTGTGCTCTCCTGAATGGATCTGGCTCATCACCTCAGCATCTCTGGGACTGCTGCTGCCCACTGAGCCTGTGCCTTCTCACTGAGGGCACTGCTTGCGCTGGGATGACCTTCACCTGTGGTTTATCCTCCCTCACCGAGCAGCCCTTGCTTCTCCCTAGGGGTCTGGTCACCTTGATGAAATATCAGCTGATGAATAAAGCAAGGTGTGCAGGAGGCAAGTCAGTCTGTATGATCCAGAAGCTGATGTACGACTTATTGCAAATGCAGAGATGTGTGTTCGGTAGTACCCGTGTACACTGAACACAGCAGTGAGTAGAGCAGCGAAGGCAGAGGTCATTGAGGTTCCTCATTACCCAGTGGAGAAGGTGTACATTGTGTCCCATGTTTCTCAGCTGGGCGGGTGTGCCTTTGCAGGACGTCCTGTCCAACACCTCCGTGAGGCAGTGAGGGAGCACACCTGGCCGGGGATATGGGCAGGACGGCGGGGCCACGGTGCCCCTGCACAGCCCGCTCGCCCCCCGTGGGCCGCGGGCTGAGGGGCCGCGGGAGCAGAGCTGGGGCGGGAGCAGCGGGCACAGCCCCGCAGGGACCCCCTCAGGCCCACAGACGCCTTTGCAGAGAGGGCAGCTGCACACCGGAGTAACTGTTTCACAAACCGCACGAAGTTGCGGTGTGCGCGGTTAGCTGGGTGAAGCCCAGGGCGCTGGTAGGGTTTGTTTCCCAGGGGACCGGAGATGGGTGGGCGGACGGAGCCGCTCCCCGGGCGGCGCTGCCGGTGCCAACCCGTCGCTGCCGCCGCGCGCAGGCGCAGGCGCGGCCCGCGGGGACATGCGCAGTGCGCGGGGGCGCGGGCGCGCGGCGGCTCCCGCGGGGCGGGGCGCGCGCGGTGCGTGGCGGGCGCGCGGGCGGCGGCTCGCGGGGGGGCGGGGCCGCGGCGCCGAGCGGGGCCATTGCAGCGCCCGCGCCGGGATGCGCCCCGAGAGCCGCCGGGCGCCCGCGGGGATGCCGCGCTGACCGCCCCGCATCGCCCGCCCGCCGCGCTGCCCCCAGCACCTCCGCCGCCCGCAGCGCCATGGCGGCCCCCAGCAGCATCGTGCCCGTCATGGCGAGTAAAACCAAGACCAAGAAAAAACACTTCGTGGCGCAAAAAGTGAAGTTGTTCCGGGCTAGCGACCCGTTGCTCAGCGTCCTCATGTGGGGGGTCAACCACTCGGTAAGAGCCCGCGGCTCGACCCGCGCCGCCCGCCCACCCCGCCGGCGCATCGCCCGCGGGGGCTGCGGAGCTCGGGCGGGACCGGGGCAGGCACGCGCTGCCGGGAGCCCCCCAACCCGGCGGGGTTGGGGCCGCGCTGCGGGAGCGGCGAGCGCGGGGGAGCGGCCGCGGTGCCTGCCCGGGCGGGGGGATGCGCGTCCGGCTGCCCGGGCGGCGCGGGGCCGTGCCGGGTGCCCGCGGTACCGGTGTGCGCCCCATCGCCCCGCGGGGCCGTGCTGGGTGTGCGCCCCATCGCCCAGCGGGGCCGTGCCGGGTGCCCGCGGGGTCCGCCCCATCGCCCCGCGGTGCCGGCGGGCGGGTGGTGCCCTGGAGGCGACGGTGCTGCGAGCGGAGCCCGAACCGCTCCGCTCCTGGCGCATGGATGTGCTGCGGTTGGGAAAAATCCGGGTTTTCAGCCCTGACTGGCCAAGTTCGTCCCGTGTCCGTGCAGTTCGCGTCGGCGAGTGTCCGCTGCCGGTGTGCGCGGGGGAGGGAGGAGGAGGGATTGGTGTGGTAAGGCGGCAGAACTGCACCATTTGCGAAGTGCTCCATCACCCTGCGGGGACGGGCGGCCCGGGCTCCGGGAACCCCCGGCTGGGCGCTGCTCTGCGTTAAAATTAGGAGCCTGGCAAAGATGTCACATGGTTTGGGCATTATGAGGCTCAAGTCGCAGCTTTGCATCTTTAAATAGCCACCGTTGCAGGTTAAAAGTGTAGAGCCCAAAGATCGCCAAAAATCGGTATCAGAGCAGTTGAGCCAAAAGCGTATTCCCTTCTCTTGGCGGAACGAAGCGTGTGCGCCCCAGTGTCAGCTCTGCATGGGTTACCGCTGGTGCTGCTGTGTAACCAGCCTGTAAGAATGTCAATGTGCAATTTGAGATCAGACTACAAATTTTGTAACAGCCACACCAAACCAGCGGAGCAGCCTGTAGTATTAACTCGCTATTCCGTTTGTTTCCTAGACATTCACATCTCATGAAGTTTATTTCTTTGTGTACGTTTCAGTAGTTTTTGCCCAAAGCCTGGAGTCTGTGCATCAAGACTGAGCACTGTTACTGTGCCTGAAGTGGTGATCTAGGGGAAATGCTTTGGAGAAGCTCTAGTGAGGTTTAATGGTCTACTTAAGGTAGCCCTGTGAGTCGGTAGGAAATGGTGACAAAGGGTTTCAAGTTTTCTGGACGTCAGTTGTATGCAGTGACATCCTGTCACGAACTGATAAGAAAGTAGTAATCCACTTACATAGCAGAAATACCTCTAATTGTGGAATTGTATGATATGCTGTGTGCCAGAATTTGGCTTAAACACATGCATTTCTTTTGCTTCTTCTTTAGTAGCTAGTGTTATTCGTAGAAAAATTCCCAAACAGGCCTCTTTAATGAAAGAAAGCGACCTGGTAATTACAGGGCGAGAGAATTCTACTGAATGGCAGTGTGTGCTGGCTGGCAGCGATCTCCCTGAGGAGAGAGGGAGAAGATCGCTGACAAAAAGAGATCTTCCTGTTGCAACACAGGCTCATTGCTGCGTGTGTTTGTACTGGAAATACCACTACTTTTAGAGGAAAGACGTCTTCAGTATATAAATAATAACAAAATCAATAGTGACAAACACACCACCGTAGTCAACATCAGCGACCTGTGATCAATGTGCTGTGGCATAAGTAGCTGTTCCCACTAGAAAAGGTAATAAAGTGTATTGATTCATGCACGTGAAATTCAAAATTGCAAACTAAAATCCTTTCATTGGAGGGCTCAGAGAGCAACCTTGGCAACAGAGCAGGCTTGGACAAATGCAGCTTCGTGTTCACATAAAGGTGATAGTTCTAGGTGCCAGTATCTGTTGTGTGTTCTGCAGATGGTATTCTATTTCTTTACCCTGCTGCAAGGTGTAATAATGATTAGTGTTTGGGGGCCCTGTGGGAGCCAAATCCTTCTAAGAGACCACGGGGAAAGAAAAGTCAATTTGATGTGTCCAAATTTAGGCATCTCTTCTTGGCCAAGAATGCAGCATTGAAGTGTTGCAGGCTCCTCTGTTACATGCTTTTCCTGTTGTTTTATAATGCTTGATGTGGCACTGTCCAAGGAATGAAAATAAATATGCAGTGTGGTTGAACTCTGTTATCACAAGTAAGAATTTCTTGTGGGATAAATACAAACCATGTGTAAATTAATTAAGAATAGGAATTAAGGATCCTTAGGTTTCTTAGAAAAATAAACAGAAATCCGTAGTTAGGAACTGAGCATAAATCATAGTTCCTGATGGTAGTAATTAAACTTAGAACAGAGTAATCACTTGAAAAATTATATTTAAGACTGCTTGCAGTGTATCTCAATTAAGAGACAATAGAAGTCCCTGAGTCCTACTGACTGTCTTGGGGAATAAGAATATATTGAAATAGTGAAGCTGAGATTAAGTTCCCATGTTTCTCATGGTGTTGTGTATATTGGAAGAAAGCACTTGAAAGTAAAAAGGAAAAAGATTTTTCTTTTTGCAGGTGTATTAACTTTTTAATCTTAGGGCTATACTTGATAGTTGAATTTTGGAGTATCTTCAGAGTTTCAAAATTGCATGTGTGAAGAAGCTAAGGAAAAAGTTATAAAAACTGCTCCTGTAACTCTCCTGTCCTAGGAGGAAACATAACTCTAAACAGAAAAGTTGAGCATTGGTGTCACAAAGCTGAGGCCTTACGGAAAAGGTGTGAATTCTTAACAGAGCAAAAAAAAAAATCTGCAGAGAGGTTCTTATCACTTACCCCCCATTCAAGAAACTGTAAGCAACCTGCTATGGTGGTCTCAGTCATTGATAGGTAAAAGGAGAGAGAAACCTAATGCAAAATCCTGCTTGGTAATGCAGTCAAATTCAGCAATAACTTTGAAGGGCATGTGAGGGGAAAACATGTGAACATTACCCAAATGTCTTATGAAGTCAGAAAAAATGTGTTCACATTCAGAGATGTAAATTAATTTCTCGTTGTTCTGACATATGCTGTGGAATGAAACTTGCTGCTAAGTGAAAGGGAAAGCAACTGTGTCCCATTTTGTAGATCTGATTATAATACTGATGACTTGTAACAGCAAAGACTAATTGTCAGTGCTTGGATCTTGCAGGCATCTGCATCATTAACATTTGATTTTATCATGGTCTTTTACCTCATGTCAAAGATGATCTGGCTCTGCTACTGAAGTGAATACTTACTTAAACTCAGTGGTTAGTATGACTTAAAACTATATTTTTAACTAGTTAACATAATTGTAATATTTGATTTACAACTGATGAGGTAAATAACGCCCTTATTCTTCCTTTTGTATTGTCACTGCTGCTTGATTTCCAGTAACTATGGGAAGGAGGAGAGGAAAGGAAGGTAATATGTAACTTTTTGTGTAGTGCTTTTGAAAGTAATTCTTCCATCCCTGCTTTCTCTGCTGAAAAATGAAAAACATGGCTTGTTTGGTTTTGGCATCCTATGATGATGGTCCCAAGAACCGGGTGAGCCCGGTATCACTTGGGTTGGTTACCTGCTTCTGTTCACAGCTTGTTAGAAAAGCTGCAAATTTGTAGGTCCTTCAAAACATCAATTTCAAAGATGGAAGAAAACTAATATAACAGGGTTTTTTTGTAACTAATTTTGAGGTAAAGAAGAGGCTGCTGGAGACCTTGCCTACTGTGTCAACCATTAAATTAAATATATTTAGAAGAAGAGAATGAATGCCTGATGAAGTTATTAAGCATACTGTACAAGTTAAAAAAGAAGAAAAAGCTGAAAACAAAAAACACGACCAAAACTGAACAGCCCCCCCAGCTCCTGGAATCTGTAATCGCCATCTGTTTCTTGGATGATTACAAGCTGATCTAAAAATCTTAACAGTGCCTGACTTCTCAATGGCACTTGCTGCCTAATGAGCAAGTGGAACAAGAATACATGGATAAACTTCCACCCCCATCATCCTATGGAGTACATCAGGAAGAGCACAGTTTCTGTGGGTGAAGAATTCAGCACTTAATAAACTCTATGACCTTCTTCAGTTGCTCACATGGGGCACTGTGAGGCTGATGCTACTGTTGCACTCTAGGTTATAATCTTGCTTGATCTTTGTAACAGAAATGGAATGAGAACAGGACAGAATAATAAAAGGAGGGTTGTGGAACTCCTACCTACCAGTGTACACCCTGAATTCCTTCACCTTTTGAGTCAGAAGGTGGGAGGGAAAAGAAAAGCATGACAAGTAAATGTGTCTTTCCCCCCTCACATGCACTAGGATATGTTTGATCCCATTAAGAAAGCTTCTGTATCTCCAGAAAAAGCAATAAAATGTTTGTGTTCTAGCCAGTTTTCAGTTAGGGTATTTTCTCAGTATACTTGTCTTTTGTGTTACAAACTTTTATCCAGGCAAATGAGATTAGCTCAGTTGGTTAGAGCCTGATGTTAATAACCCCAAGGTTGTGGATTCGATCCCTGTATGAGCCATTCACTTCAGAGTTGGACTTGATGATCCCTGGAGGTCCCTTCCAACTCAGAGTATTCTCCAATTTGTTCTGTGAAATATACATACAGATCACTTATTCATGCCTGTCCTTATGTTTTAACATGTCACTGAAGAGTGGAACCTCTTGGTTGTGGCATAAATCACATTTCTTAGTTCTGACTTACCTAATCTCTCTCCTAAGAACTTCCTATCCTGAAACACTGTATATGTAGGGAAATGACACTGAGAAGAGATTACTGAATAGTTTCTTAGAAACAAGCAGCCTAAATAATTAAAAGCTATGTTATGTCCTCTGAAATAAAACAATACATTTTTGATTGGTTTCCTTGAAAGAATAGATGGGGTCAATTGACAAAAACAAGGCCACAGCATTTACTACTACTGTGATGTCTTCAAAAGTTACGGGAGGTGATAACTTCTGGATCCATATTTTTAATGTACTCTTAAGTGGTGATGAAACTGGTGACAGCCTGGGGATGTGGAACCATAATGTTGACTGGTGGCACTGGCTGTCAGCACAACAGGGTGATTGGAAGCTGTTGAGAAGGGAGGGGGCTGCTCATCACTTGCATTGTCAGCTGTGTTGCTACTGGTTGTATTCCATGCAGAACATCACTGCTGCAACTGTGCTTTAAGTGGCTTTTTAAAGGCCAAGTAAAACTAAAGTTACTGATCTTAAGTTCACTCAAGATTTCAAACAGTGAGCTTGGAAAAAATCCCCCACCTTATAAACTGGTTAATGGAGGTAGTGTTAGACTACATGTGAGAAGGCTCTTTCTAAGAAGCAAGAAGAAACAATGTATTAAAAAGAATTGATTACATCAGAGCAGATAATAAAGCAATTAAAACTATTTTAAAGCCAGCTGGGCACTCAGCCCAGATGTTTGTATATAGAAGGAAGTAGAACAGGAAGAGCTATTTATTGAAAACTTGGTTCTTTTTTGGGTGTCAGGTGCTGTCTACTGTACAAATTAATTTGATTTTCCAACTGCATGGATGGACTAGTAAAAATACAAATTGTAAATATTTACTATGGTTAGGTTAAGGCTGGTAAACATGCCTGCATGAAATACAAATGACAATGATATTTCGTGTCCTCCTCTGAACTATTGAAAGGGACACATACAATAGTTCCTGTTACGTGTGAGAGGGGAAGAGCTATGAAAGAGCTCTGACAGTAGTTTCAAAACGGCTTTCTGTAATTTCTTTCATTCTGCAGGGTGCTGCAAAGGCTTGGGTGGGTTTTTTGCCTATAGGTTTTTGAAACTGAGTTTCATTAACCCCAGTGAGAGAGAGCAGGACAATATTCAGTGAAAGAAGTAAGTGCCATAGATTTGTTTTGTTGCCTCAACTTAGTTGTCTTATTTGAGTATCTTGCACCAGATGCCTTAAGAAGGAATCTCTAGGGGATTATTTTTTAACTCCTTGCTTATTAAAGCAGGCACTTGCATTATGCCCATTGGCCAGAGCCCGGTAGATGTTTATGTTCTTCCTGCAGTTTCAGGGTGGCAAACTTTGTTTAACACAACTGACTCACCCCGTTATGCAGTTCCTGCTGTGCAGTCTTGTTCTCTGCTCTTCCTTGAAAACAGCTGGTGCCGTAGGGATTGGTAGGCTAGCTGTATGTTTTATGACCTTGTGACAACTTTAGAGTAAGATGAAACTACCTATTATTTACAGCTTTTCAGTGCAATCATGCCAGAGCTGAGCACTCAGAGTTGTAGCAGTGTTGGCTTATGGATATCTTGACTTGTTAAGAGCTTAGTCATCTTGGTTGTTAACTATGAGGTTTTAAAGGCTCCAAGGAAGTACACATTTATCTTCATACTCTAACATGAATTCATTGTTTTATGTTTACTTCCAAGGCATATTTACATGTTTTTCCCCTTCTTGTACTCTATACTTACTATATAAATGTCTAACACAAGTCCTGATTTCTCCTCCTCATGTTCACTGTTGGTAGGGCATGTGTTTGCCCTCAGTGAAATAATTTTAGCAGTGTCAGAAGTTGCTGCCTCGGCTATGGGACAGTAATGACAAACCTTGTTAGTTTTCATGGTCTGCATCGTTGCACGTGGTGAAATGGGTTAGCTTTGAATTGTTGAGATGGTGACTTCTTGCATGTGGTTTGCAATGTGATCATCTGTCTTATGATGTTCCTGTAAAGCCTGGGCTGTTCTATAATAAGTTAATGAGTTTTGTGTTGAGAGATTGCTTAATAAGGGTGTTGTGAAAATTGTTTGAAGTAGCTGAATGCTGCAGTGATGGATCTCAAACTGGAAAGAAAACATTAGCTTTATCTTCAAAGAGTGGGGTTGAATAGTTTGCAGTAGAAATACTTAATGGCCATACACCTTTTAGAGTACTCATTTTTCATTAGACTTGGTGAACAGCTACCTTGTGTACTGAGGCAAGGTAATTAGTCTAATCCAGCTTTTTTGTGTGTATTTTAAGTTCCCAAGGCAACCATAATGTTCTTAGCACAGCTGTGAATATATGCACAATTCTTTTTAGATTGTAAGACAAAAATGAAAAAAATCACATTCCCTTATGTGCCATTACTAGAAAGCCTATGGATTTCCTTGATGAGGCTAAGACTTAAAGAACCACCTTGCAGCTGCTCGAGTTAACTGGCTGAGTCTTTCACATTTCCCCGTCTCCCTCCTGATGTCTTAGTCATGTGCTGTCTCACAACTCTGCTATGGCTGTGTTTGCATTTTTCAATCAACTCTCTACTGTTGCAGTCTTCCTGGTTAACAAGTTCAGCCATACCTGTTTTTCTTATCAGTAATCACCCAGCTCCAAAGTAATAATCCAGCAAAAATAGTACATTTTGAAGAGTCTTTTAGATGGACCATAATTCTCTGAAGTCTGTGGTCCAGCTGTGCAGACAGCTGGGCCAGCACAAAGTATGTGGAGTTGGTGCAAAACCAGAAGAGATTAGGGCGAATAACTTCTTTGTAAGGAGGTGCCAGTTTAAGTTTGCATCAGGTTAGACAAACCACAGTCTCCACGGTACTGAGGCCTGCTAAAGCTGGGACTGCTGGACTTGCTTCCATGCTCTCTGGTACTGATCTGATCCTGTGGCAAGTTCATTTGGGGAGATAGGCTAAAGGATAACTAATGCAGGTGGCCACAAAAGGCCATTTCCGTGTCAGTCCCCCCCCATTTTCGTAAGCGTCAGTCAGGAGCTGCAAACACTGCAGGGAGCACGGAGGGAAGAGTCTAATTTATGTGTGCTTTAAGGTGAGTTTTCACAGTAGTGAGGGACAGTTGGAGGTGGATGTGTAGCTCTAGTATAGGCTCTTTGACTGGTGATCTGTCTACAGCTCAGTTTCTTGTGTGATAACCTTGAGTTACACTGTTGTCCATAGTAAAAAAAGCCCACTTGAGCAGAGAACTCTCACTGTGGATTCTGCACTTTAAGCAGGGAGACTTTTCTCAGCTATTTTAAATTTTTGAAATAGTCATGTATTTTGAAAGAGACGGAACTGTCTGTATTGTACCTGTTGGTTCCTGGTCATCTCTTCAGTCTTATTTTTTAGAACGTGCTGCACCATCTAACTTCGTAATTGGTGTATCCAGAGACTAAATGTTTTCAGGAAAGTTGTAAAGGCTTCCTAGGGGCTGAAGTCTTCGATGTTGCTTTTAGAGGTAAATACCAGCATTTGGAAGACCTTCTAAACAATAGCAATTTTTGAGAATCCTACCTTAAATATTCTCTTGCTGGCTATCCAACATGTGGCTGTAGCAGTCACTGACTTTTTCTTCTCTTTTCCCTCCAGGAAAATACCAAACTTTGTTAGCACAAGCCTAGTTAAAAGAAAGCACCCTATTTTACTGTGCTGAACTGAAATTGAGAAATACCTGATTAGTTTGTGCTGCCAAGCCTCAATAATTCGGTTATTAACTACCAGTTCTGTTATAATGCCCTTAATCTATGGCATGCCCTGTTGCAAGAGTTTAGTTCTGATCATGTTGCCTGGTGTTTTGTTGGCCCTTGTTAGATCATGTGGGTACCAAAAGCTTTTCTGGTACAGCAGGTTCTGATGTTAGTGTTGCTAACTGTGTTTATCTGTTTCGTGTGCTTGTTTTCTCTCTCGGACATATCTGTAGTTAGTGTTTACTGGTGTTATGATGTGGTGTGACCCTCATCATGGGTTGGGCTCTGGGTGTTTATAACAAAACTTCACAGAGGAGCTCAGAGAGAAATGCTCTTTAAGTAAGTGTATGATTGTTGGGCCCTTTACAGCCTGCTAATCTCATGCGTTATGGTTTTCTGGAGCTGAGCAAAAATCAGATTGACATAACAAAAGTAAGGTTGCTAATCTCTGAGCTTCCCACTTCTGTCTTTCTGGCTTTCTGTACTTTGAGCTGAATCTCAAGCCAGTTTTGGGAGACCAAATTGCAAAATACCAGAAATTGAGAAAGCAGTTGAGTTGACGAATGGTATATCTATTTTTACTTCTTGAAGAGGAAGGACTTATCAGCATATGCTGTCTCAGCTGGCTATTCAAAAGAGCTGGTTGTGTCCCTGGGAAAGATAGCAGTCTCTGATGAGCTGACTTTACTGGAAACCCATAGCCAACCTCATTCTCAGTCACTGCAGACTTGCAGTTGGAGGACTTGCTGTCACAGAAACGTGGTGGGATGACTCACATGACTGGAGTGCTGCTATGGGGGTCTACAAGCTCTTCAGAAAGGACAGGGAGGGAAGGAGAGGTGGAGGGGTGGCTTTATATGTTAGAGAGTATCTTGACTCTGTTGAAGTTGAGGTCAGCAGTGACAAGGTTGAGTGTCTGTGGGCCAGAATGAGGGGCAAGGCCAACAAGGCTGACACCCTTGTGGGAGTCTGTTACAGACCACCCAACCAGGATGATGAAGGGGATGAATTATTCTACAAGCAGCTGGCGGATGTCTCAAAATCTCCAGCCCTTGTTCTTGTGGGTGACTTTAACCTGCCAGATATCTGCTGGGAGCTTCATACTGCAGAGAAGAGGCAGTCAAGGAGGTTCCTGGAGTGTATAGAGAACAATTTCCTTCATCAACTGGTAAATGAGCCTACCAGGGGTAAGGCCCCGCTAGACCTACTGTTTACAAACAGAGAGGGGCTGGTAGATGATGTAGTGGTTGGAGGCTGCCTGGGGCACAGTGACCATGAAATAATGGAATTTTCAGTCCTCAGGGTTGTAAGGAAAGCCACCATTAAAACCTCTACTTTGGACTTCCGGAGAGCAGATTTTGGCCTATTCAAAAAACTGATTCAGAGCATACCCTGGGAAACAACCCTTAAAGGCAAGGGGGTCCAGGAGGGATGGACATGTTTTAAGAGGGAGATTCTGAATGCACAGCAACAGGCTGTCCCAGTGTGCCGAAAGGCCAGCCGGAGGGGAAGACGGCCAGCTTGGTTAAATAGGGAGATTCTGAAAGAAATCAGGGATAAAAGAAAGTTTACAGACTATGGAAAAAAGGGCTGGCTACTTACGAAGAATTTACAGATAGAGCTAGGTCATGCAGGAAAAAATTAGGGAAAGAAAAGTGGAATTTGAAGTAAATTTTCAGTTAGGGATAACAAAACGTCCTTTTATAAATACATTAATAACAAAAGGAGGGGCAAGGAAAACCTCCATTCTCTGTTGGACTTGAAGGGAAATATAGTTAAAGAAGATGAGGAGAAGGCTGAGGTACTTAACACCTACTTTGCCTCAGTTTTCACCAGTAAGACAGGTGGCCCTCAAGACAACTGGCCTCTGGAGCTGGTAGACAGGGAGAGGGAGCTGAATAGCCCTCCTGTATTCCAGGAGGAAATAGTTACCGACTTACTGAGCCAGCTGGATCCTAACAAGTCTATGGGACCAGATGGGATCCATCCCAGGGTGATGAGGGAGCTGGCAGAAGAGCTTGCCAAACCGCTCTCCATCATCTTCCAACAGTCCTGGCTCTCTGGGGAGGTCCCAGATGATTGGAGGTTGGCCAATGTCACCCCAATCCACAAAAAGGGCTGCAAGCAGGACCCTGGCAACTACAGGCCTGTCAGCCTGACCTCCATGCCTGGCAGGGTTATGGAGCAGTTCATCCTGAGTGCAATCACACAGCACCTTCAGGGTGGACAAGGGATTAGACCCAGCCAGCATGGGTTTAGGAGGGGCAGGTCCTGTCTGACCAACCTGATCTCTTTTTATGATCAGGTGACCCACCTGGTGGATGAGGGGAAGGCTGTGGATGTGGTCTATCTGGACTTCAGCAAGGCCTTTGACACTGTCTCCCATAATATACTCCTGGAAAAGCTGGTAGCCCATGGCTTGGACAAGTGTACCCTCTCCTGGATTAAGAGCTGGCTGGAGGGTCGGGCCCAGAGAGTGCTGGTGAACGGAGCTGCATCCAGCTGGCGGCCAGTCACCAGTGGTGTTCCCCAGGGGTCTGTATTGGGTCCAGTCCTGTTTAACATCTTTATTGATGATTTAGATGAGGGGATTGAGTCCATCATCAGCAAATTTGCTGATGACACCAAGCTGGGAGGGAGTGTCGATCTGCTGGAAGGCAGGAGGGCTCTGCAGAGGGATCTGGATAGACTTGAGAGATGGGCTGATTCCAATGGGATGAAGTTCAATAAGGCCAAGTGCCGGGTCCTGCACTTTGGCCACAACAACCCCCTGCAGCGCTACAGGCTGGGTACAGAGTGGCTGGAGAGCAGCCAGGCAGAAAGGGACCTTGGAGTACTAATTGACAGGAAGCTCAACATGAGCCAACAGTGTGCCCAGGTGGCCAAGAAGGCCAATGGGATCCTGTCCTGTATCAAAAATAGCGTGGCCAGCAGGACCAGGGAAGTGATCCTTCCCCTGTACTTTGCGTTGGTGAGGCCACACCTTGAGTACTGTGTTCAGTTCTGGGCCCCTGAGTTCAGAAAGGATATTGAGGTGCTGGAGCGAGTCCAGAGAAGAGCAACAAGGCTGGTGAAGGGACTGGAGCACAAGCCCTGTGGGGAGAGGCTGAGGGAGCTGGGGTTGTTTAGCCTGGAGAAGAGGAGGCTCAGAGGTGACCTCATCACTGTCTATAACTACCTGAGGGGAAGTTCTAGCCAGGTGGGGGCTGGTCTCTTCTCCCAAGCACTCAGCAATAGGACAAGGGGGCACGGGCTCAAGCTCTGCCAGGGGAAATTTAAGTTGGATATCAGAAAAAAATTCTTTCCAGAGAGAGTAATCAGGCATTGGAATGGGCTGCCCAGAGAGGTGGTGGATTCACCATCCCTAGAGATTTTTAAACACAGATTGGACGTGGTGCTGAGTGCCATGATCTAGTAAATGGACTAGAGTTGGACCAAGGGACTCGATGATCTTGGAGGTCTTTTCCAACCCAATCGATTCTATAATTCTATGATTCTATGACTTGGAAGTGACTCACTCAAACTGAAATGCAGTGTCAGATGCTTGGTGAGGTGCTGCAGCCCAGCACCACCCTCCTGTGCAGTGGCTTGGGATTGATGCAAACTAGGGGTCTCCCTGATGCTCTCAGTGTTTTCCCTGCTCTGTTAGCCGAGAAGAATTGAAAATAAATTTTCTAGTATAGTTATTTCCCATCTGACTTATGATTCACTTTGCAGTCTGTGGTATGTTAACCAGCCTTCTCCTGTGCTTGCACAATGGACAGGACCAAACACAAAAAGCTTTCTGGATGTTCCCTGGGCTCACAGAAGACAAGTCATAAAAGTAATTTACAGAAAAAAACCCTTAGTGCTTGTCAACAAACCTGTGTACCTGCTTGCAGTTAAAAAGCACTGCAACCACTGATTTTTTGGAACCTCTTGCCCATTCTGTTCCTGATATAGCAGTTTCTCCAGCTGTTATTTTGGGCTTCAGCTGATTCAACAATGCTGCTTTCTCTTTCCTACCTACAGCTGCAGGCAGTTGTGGCTGGTTATTTCATTTGACTGAGCAATGTCCTTTGGGCTGTGTTGGCTCAGGTATGTTAATAGGGTTCAGATGTCTCTGGGCTCACAGAATTCTGCGCTCCTTGTCCGTCCTCCACTCTTTGTGTTGCTGTACATCAAAGCAAAACAGTATGAAATACTGAGCATGTTGAATTGTGGTAGTGCCCTGTGCCTTTTTCTTGGTGGGAGTGGGATGGATTTCTTTTCCTTCTCCCCAAAATCTCCCACGTTTTGGGTTTTTTCCCCCCATGTACAGCAGTTACCTGTGGTTGGTATTGGTGTTTTTAGTTCACTTTCCTAGCAAATTACTCTTCAGACATTATTTTTCTACTGTCTGAACCTTTCATTGAAGGTATATTGCAAGTTTCTCCTTGGAAGCTGTTACTTCATAGGATATTTGTAATATTCCTGTCTTGTTCAGGAAATCTCCCAGACTTTTGTATTTAAGTTAAGGTTTTAATTTTCCTATGAATGACTTCCTAAGGTTCCTGGATGAACATGATTTGCCTCACAATTAAAGGCTGAGCTCCTAGAAGTTACTGGAAGAGCCTTGAAGTAGTTCTTCCTGCATGGTGTGTTGGTCACCTAAAGGATGAGGATTCCTTGGGGTGGGAAGGGTAATGACTGTTTTACAATGGGCTTGTTCTTGCTAACTAATTTGGAGTGACATGCCTGAGGTCTTGTTCATGCCATTATAAATGCCCTTTAAAATGTAGAAACTCTTGGAAAGACATGTTTCTAACTGTTTTACAGTAAAATGTATGTAATGATGGGTAGTTTAGAGGGTGTCTTTGTATTGCTGAAGTTGCTAAGCTATTCTTGAGTTATTTGGCATGTAAAAATGCTTGTTTGTCCATGTGTCTTAGGAGTTATTAGAGTCATGAAAATATTCCTCTTGTTTGAGTATTTCACAAGATACCATACTATTCTTGTGGTAGCACAATGCTGTAAAGTTCATTAATTAAAAACGGGGAGATAAGGGATATAGAAATATGTCCAGCTGGCAGACTGTAGTTCAGTCACTGAAATAAATGTTGCTATATGCATATTATTATCTCAATAGCAAGGCTAAAATTCACTTCAAAACTGCAGTCACAGCTTAAAGGATCCTGCATTTCTTTATTTGCAAGGTGAAATTGATTTAAACCATCACATTTTAACTTGTGTTCCTTTGTGTGAGTTGGCCACGGTGTCAGCTGAAACCCAGACACAAGGGCATAGACATCCTTGTGCTTGCTCAGGTGGTGGAAAGTAACACCTGAAGTAACCTGCTTGCTTTCATTTGTGTGCCTTGGGACTCCTCTTGAATGGAACAGATCTGCTGGGAGATCTGTGTCACAAATAAACACAACTGAGATTTCAGAATTGTTTGTTCTTCAGTCACACTTGCATTTCTGACCGGTAGTGGCCTCTGGATAAGCAAAATTGAAAGGAACCCAAATCATCTGTGTCTTGCTAGTAGACTCTTGAAATATATATAGCCTGTTCCTCAAATAATAAAAAGTGGGGGAAATTGTAATGTTCTGTGAACATTGAACTTGGCTGGTTAAAGGCTTTGAAAAGAGTTAACTTGGGACACACTCGTTTGTGACATGGGGATCACTGTATTTAAACAATAAAAAACCTAGGCCATTCACTAAAGGAAGAACATAGATTTGGTTGCCTGGAGTTCTCAAGACAACTATGTGTATCTGCTTATAAAGGTACGTATTTCTACTGCAAAGGCTTCCCTGATTTTCTTTACCTGCTACTGAAACTGGACTCAAATAGTGGTGCAAGCTGTCATGGATCATTTGGATGATGAAATTTAATACTATGGCTTCAAGTAAGTGGAAGAAGCAATAGAGAGCTGAGATAGTAAAGCATGATCCTTGAGCCCCATTTTCTCTGCTACTTAGCATTGCTTCCCTAGCTGACAGCTTTGAGCTCAGAGTTGGCTTGTCAGGTTCTTGCTAGCTATGCTTTGTGCCATTTTCCTGTTATTTGGTGGATTCAAGAGTTGAACCCCCTAAGTTTTCTACTTCAAATACTTCAAATATAATTCTGTGGGCTGTACCCACATAGGGTGCTTATTTAGTCCAGGAATGCTAAACCTTGTTACAGCACAGTTGTTGATGTAGTTGTGCCATACAGCAATCTCTCTACAACTTGTGCTAGGTTTCTTAACCACTCTTTGACAAACATGCAGTTAGTTTTGTTTAAGGTGTCAGATATATTTGTTATCTTGGAGCTTGAGGTAGCGTGGACAAAAGGGACCAGACAAACCAGAAGTGGAAATGCTCAGCTTTTAGGCTTGAACATAAAATAAACAGAGTCATAGCACTGCCACTGCATAACTGAGGAGAACTTGCAGTTTTTTAATATTTATTTTAATTTTTTTTTGTAAATGGACTACTCAAAAGATTGATATTGTTGAATTTTACTGTATAGTCCAGGACAGAACAGCTGCTTTCCTGCCTAATTAACCTTTTCCTTTGTGAAGTGTTTCCTAAAGCTTCAGATCCTATGCATTTACATATATTTGCATAAGTAATTCACAGAGGAAAGTGCTGTGGAGAATCTGACTGCGACTTCTGGTGGAATTGGCAGTATCCACTGTTGCACTGGGAACCTGTTTCACAGCTCCCCCAGTGAGCAGACAGCTTTGCAGCTCCCTTGGAGGGGCGTGTTAAATGGAACAGTGATCGAAGCACAGTCAAACAAATCCAGCCCGCAGCTCTGCCCCAAGGCTAGTCATGCTGGCACAGGTCATGGACACTAAAATCCGCTCTTAAAAGCATACAAGGTGACTGATCACAGGGAGGGGCTTATGCTGTGGATGTCTAAAGTTTTGGAAAGGTAATTGCCACCAAAAATTTGAATGAAACAAAAAATAATGTAATGTTTACTTCAAAGCTGAGGTAAGCTAACCAACATTGGAAACTCTACAATACTCCTAATCATCTTCAGCTGTCCAGGCTTTGACTGTAGAATTGTTGTGTGACTTCTGGAAATGTAAAATATTTCCTTTGTGAATATAAACATCTTTTACAGGAGTGACACTCTCCTTGTCACTTAGCTCCAACACTATGAAACCTAGGGCACTTAGTCCTGGTAATTTTTCCATGGTGATTTACTAATGAACTATTTAAATTATTTATTAGCTCTTTTTTCTTTTTTTTTTCCCCTTACAAGGTGTACTTAAGGTCAGGAAGCATGAAATAACTAACCCAATACTAGCAGTGCTGCACTGTAGCAGCTTCACTCCTTAAGATTTCCAGGACCTAAGGCTGGCATTGCACTTTCCTGTCTCCATCTGCAAGGGGAAGAGTGTTTCACAGGACAGGTGGAATTTTGGTTGGGGGTTTATGTGTTTTCAGACTGTTGTGTTTCTCTTATTTCTGGCCAGGTTTTTTAAATAAAGGCATGGCTTCATCATGAGCATGGGCCTTGCTAAAACCTGTCCTTCCCACAAGTGAGCCTGGCTGCCAGCGGGGTGTGTGTCTGCTCAGCCAGGCCAGCTGCTTGTCCTGCTGAAAAGTGACCCTGTCTGGAGGCAGACAGGCAGGGAGAGGCAGAAAGGACAGGAGTGGGATGCAAGTTGCTTTTCAAACTAATGAGCAAAATTACTTTTTGAGCACCACTGGGAACAGTGGGCAAGAGAGCACACTGAGAGTTGGGCTGTGTGGTGCTTTGCTGCAGAGCTGAGTCTGTCTTGGTCTGTGCCAGCTGAGAGCCAGATCCTTTTCTGGACTGTGTTAGCTTCCCTGCAAGGAGGGTAGTGGTCTTGAAACTTGGGAAATGTTAATGGTGATCCTCAAGGGGAGGAGCAGTTGAAGAAAGTGAAATCAGCTGCTGCTTGAAGTTTCTGTTCCTGTAGGTTTTACCAACAGCCTTATCCTAACAAGCCCCTTTATTCTTGAACTTGTCCTCTAGCAGCAGACACCAAGTCTCTTTAACACTTAACCAGTATTGTGCTTTCTGTGTCATGAAAAAAGCAAAATCTGATTACTCTGACTTTAAATATGTCTCTTAGGGGAAATGTTTAGATGTATTTGCAGCAAATGCTGGGGAACTAAAATGTGAAGGAAATCAGGGTGTAGTCTCTGTATGGGATTTTGTAAAAATCACTTTGGAATACAGGTAGTCCATATCCATGGTAACTTTTGGGGATCTTGAAAATGCTTCTGTTTGTCCCAATGGGAGACACTGACATCAGTTTTAGTCTATTGCTGAACCTAAAAATGAATGTGTTGGAATTAATCCATCTTAGCATTCTTTAATGTTGTGGGGTTTACCGTAAGTGATAAGGAAACCTGAGCAAACTGTTCCCCCACCTCTTTGTCAAGAAATGAGAAAATTATTCTACTTCTTTCAGTTAGTACTCTGATGAGGCTCCTTCCTGGCATTATGTGAGACTATGGAAAATCTTCTTTACAGAAAAGAAATCATATCCTTTTTTCCATGCCCAGAGTCTCTTCACTTCCATTTTTGAATGTGTATCACACCTCAGTGGCCGTGTCCCTTTCCAGTCTAGGGTTGTGTCTTAGTAAATCTTTCCCCTGAGGGACAATTTATGCTTACTCTGAATAACAATTTGCTGGATAGATAAGGCAGTATTAGCCAGCTTGCATCTACATTTCTGTGAAATTTGACTATATGTGTCTACATGTATCTGAGAAATTTGACTATATGCTCCTAGTAGGAGTCTTGGAAGGGATAACTTGATCATTTTTAGATGTTACTTCACTTTCAGCAGAAGTTGTTGTTGGTCTTAGTCCTATTCTTTCCTCTTTTTTTTTTCTTCTCAGTATTGTACCTTTGGCTAAGCTGTTTAGCTTGCCAGTTCAGCAGGAAAAGTATCTTTCTAGGGAGGAGGAGATATTTTTACTCTAGTTTCTGGTAGGATCTGACAGAGCTGCCTGGCAGAGTGCAGGGGGCAGCTGGTCAATGTGTCCATCCCCCTGTGATGGGAGCAAGCTGCTGACTTTAGTGTCTTGTATCTCCTAAGTCTCATTCTTCCCAGTTTTAACTTCACTCGTACTGGGTACACTTGCACACCCTCATAGCAGTGCTGTTCTACAGCTGTCTTGAGCAAGGAGGTGTAATATTTACATGGGCAAGAAAGTAAGAAAGCTCTATTTGAAATTACAGACATTTGTGCAGCCATGATGCACTGCAGTGTGTTTTGTGTGATACATCTCGTAGTTAAAGATCTTCAGCATTGACTGCTGGTCCAACACACTGTTTTAATTTGTCTTTGTTCAGAGACTGACGTCTCCTCTCTGCCACATCGAGACATGTTTCGAATTCAAGTGGTTTCTCTCCTGAGTGACCTATTTGTATTTTCTTTTGCAGTCTTTCTATTAGACTGTGTCCCATTGGTATGAACAGCAGATCAGCAGTGCTACCTGTTGCTTAAGGTACAGGGATAAATAACTCTGATCAAGCCCTTCTCAGCTGTGTCCATGGATTTTATAAAAGGAGGCAGAGTTCCTACTGCTTAGTTTATGGTGGTTCTAATATTTTTTTGGTCATCCAGTAAATCAATTCAGCTTTCTCAAACACCAGAGACTAATCTGGCAAAAAGTCGGTGTTTTGGGCTTTGTTTTGTTCTCATTTTGCTGGGTTCATAGGCTGAATGAACTCACTTTCTTATCGAAGGGGTTGGTAGAGAGGGGAAAAAGGCAAGACTGTTCCCACTTGCCAAGTGGCAAATCATGTAATTCACCTTGGCTGGGAAGCAGAAAGCTGGAAATCCACAGCCCGAGCTGATCTCGCTGCTGGCTCCTGGCTGGGTGGGTCACCAGCTGAGCTCAACAAAAGGCACGTTGAATGCCAGCGGGGTCAGGGGCTGGATCTGGCTGACAAGCTGCTTACTGTGCCCCAGAGCTGCAGTTGGAGAAGGCCATGAGCAAAGTTAACACTGTGGAGATGCATTGTATTGTACAATAGCCTTCCAAGCTTGAAGGAATTGCTCTGACAATGAGTATTCTGACTTTCTTATGGTGTTAGACTTCCCTGTGTCAGACCTGATACCCAACAGTACTTGGGTACCAGTGTGTTTTCAAGGGAAGCTTCTAGTCTGTGTGAGTTATGATGCATCCGCTTTGTGAAAGTCTGCTAGCTCTTCCTGTTCTTTAGTGATGGCAGATCTTGGTGTGGGCTTGGGGAAATCAAAGTTGAGGTGACTTCACATAGGATATGTGCATAAAATACTTCCAGAATATCTCGACCTGTTACCAAACCAGTATTGTACTTTGGGGGGTGTTTTCTGCTTCCATTTCTATCATTGTTTCTTCAAGAGTTCTTAGTCATTACTGTCTACTTTGATTTTTATTTTTTTTTCTTCCTGAACATTCTCTGATACCTTATATAAATAAAGTACTATCATATGAAGGTCTCCAGAGGAGACTGTGGCTGCATGGATCTGCAGATGTTCTTGAGAGATGTTACACTCCCCACATTTCTCAGTATGTGGCCAAACTAACTTACCTCATTTTCATGTTGTATCATAAAGACTTTCAGCTATTGTGATTAGTTTTAACACTTCCTCCTTCTTTCAGCTTTTTCTGTCTTGCTATTGTAAGAACTATGTATTAGTGCATGCCATGACTCTAATGAGCAGTAGACTTGAATGGAGCTTTTGGACAATAATTTTGTTGCTTGGCTCTAACATATCAGTGTTAAATGCTTGAAAACTTTAATTTTTGTGTCAACAGATGTAATTCCATACTTAAATCCAAGTCTTAGATGCTAGTTATAGTTCATATTAGGTGTCACTAGTAACTTTACTGTGGTTCATTTGCAAAACGTACCAAACATATTTGCAGTTTAGGTGGCTTTAAGTATGTCTGACTGTATGTCCATAACGTGGAAGTGTAGACAGCTAGTTTTTATTTGTGCAACAAAATTGTAAATGCTGTACCAAGAGCAGAGAATGCCATATTTGAGTAAATCCTTGTAATTTCAGGGGACTTAAAACACAATCAATGGTCTTGGCAGATGGCCAAGGGCACAGGCGGCTTCTGGAACTCTTCCAGCTGCTAATGGAGTGTGGATTCTGATTAAATTCAGACCACAGAGTCTTGGTCTGCTTGTTTCTGTATGTGCTAATGTATGCTTTCCTAAAAATATTTAAATTAAAAATCTGTTTTAATATTCAAAGGCAGCGCATGACATGGATCTCTCCTATATGTTAAACATAGTAAAGATTGAAACACCAGCACCGTGGGAGTGAGAAGCAGCAGTTCACTGCATCATGCTTTCTAGGGCTCTCCTACAAAAACTAGCTGTTGTAAAAACTTTGAAATATTTGTGCTGGCAGCCTTGCAGCCTCCCAAGAAACTCTGCTGCATCAGTTGTGTGAAGTCTCTTCTACTGTTGACACAATTAACTGGTTCCAGAAAGTAAAATCTAATATAGCAGAATTGTGGTGTGGTCGATGGGGCCCTTGACAAGATTTCAGGCTGGTAGTTTGGATGCCAGCCCTCTGGATCAATTACATATCCATTTTGCTACAGCTGAAATTGTTGCAAAGGAGTGGAATGAAAGGGCAATCCCTTATACTTCAGATTTATCAGTGAAGGGAGGAACATGTTAAAGCAAGATGATGGGATGAAGTTATTTTTTTAATTTAATTTTGAAGAAATGGTGAATTCCCTGAACTTCAGACCCCAAAGAATAAATATATAAGAATCGCTAGGGTAATGTCAAAGGCAAGTCTAGTTCTGCTGGGGCACTCCTGTTAAAAGGTTACAAATGCTTTTTACATTGATACCACAAATAGTTTGGGAGAAGGGGAAAGTAGATTACTGTAGCATTTGTGTGAGTGCTGGTAAGGTCCTACGGAGTAGGTGGCTATATATTGGATTACTTGAGCTCTCTACATAGAGTACATTAGGGTTGGAGGAGGGGGGCTGTGTGTGGTGTGTGGTGGTTTGGGGTGTTTTTTTTGTTTTTTTGTTTTGTTGGGGGTTTTGTTTGTTTTTGCTTTTTGTTGGTTTGGTTTTTTTTTTCATTACGAGTTTGTCAGGTCAAGGAATCTAATGGAATCTAACTAATGGAATTCAGCAATAAAAGGTGAGGTAATACTTTTCATGGAAAATACCTTAGACAGTTAATGCAGTAGACAGTAACTGCATAAGTGTCTACAGAAACAAGTGGCTATGCCTCAGTAAACTTCTTTTAAAGAGTTGTTGATGAGAAACTTTCAAATGAGGCAATATCTGTAAGAGAAATAGAAGTCACCCATCTGAATGATCTGAGAAACTCTTCAGATTCTCATTTACATGGGGTTTTGTTCCCAGTTATTAATATGTAATTTTACAATACAGCGATGTAACTCCAGTGATGTCATGAAGATAGGTTTGTGTCTTTGAAATGCCTTTTCATACCTTTATTTTTGTTAAATTCTGCAATATTTGCAATGTTTGAGCATGCTCTTACGTGTGATATGTTATAGAAGTCTATGATTTTTAAATAATTTGTTTATGAAGAAAATAAGGATCTGGTTCATTGCTGCATTTCTCTCTCCAGTCTTACTTCTGTTTCTTACACTGGTTACCTTGCAAATTGTTGGAAATGAATAGACAGAAGTCTGTTTGTGTAGCGAGTCATAAAAGTACCTGCTAAACTTCATGGAGTTTCTGATGAGACTCCAGCAATATTTACAGCATTATATCTTTAAGCAAGAGTGAAGGGATGAACCAAGACTATAGTGATGGGAGGCTCTTGTGTACAGAACAGTACCTTGACTCTAAAAAAAAAATGAGAAAGTTTGTTGTGCAGAGGAGATAGAAAAATGAAATTATTTTGAGATTAGGGCTAAATCTAAGGGAGGTGACACTAGAGAGCTATGTTCTGACCCTCACTAAAAAATGTAAAGGTAAGTGACTTGTTAGTTACTAAGATGTGGTGATCATTAGATATGCCTATTTCCATGTGTTTTAAAGCCAGTGTTCTACTCTGAAGAAGTATTGAATATTTGGAAGTAAAGTGTGAATGTCAGCTGGATGTTAAATATGCCAAGTACTAAGAGCTTATGTTAAACATGGAGGTTTTGGGGGAAGATTAAAGAAATAAAAATCAAATTTATTTTTAACGTTTCTGAACCTCCATTCTGTCTTGTGGGTAGATCAAGATCCTGCCTTCACACTCCTGAGCTACAAGACCTGTTTTGAAACGCATTAGGCTCCTTCTAAGCACCATTATTGTAGAAACCGATGAGAAATCTGATTCTATAGCTAATGCAAATTTAATGTTGTGGTGTAAATTGTAGCTATTCATATCTCTTTTGTATAAGAAGTGATGCACAGTCTGCAGTCTGTGGGTGGGAAAATGAACAATTTGTAGTTCTTGTAGACTTTAACTGTTGTTTTGTTTTACAATTTCAATGTAATGTTACAGTTACATATGAATTACTTATGTGGAAACTGGATTTATTCCAGTGCTGATATCTTGGAATGAGAGAATGAGTTGGTGAATAAATAACATTAAACTACCACTTTATTTTAAACAGAACAAAACCCAATCTGGCAGAGATATAGGAGAGCCATAAATCTAACTTTATCAAATCCATTCTTCTGTGTCTTTGGATTTTTTGTGTTATCTTCCCTGCCCCTGTTTTTTGGGGTTTTTTTAGGGTATTGAACCCTAACTTGAGTCAGTGGAAGTGTCTGCTTGTGTAACACATACTGGGGTGTGGACCAGCTGTGCTTATTACACACTTATCACCACACAGCATGGCTCAAAGAAATGGTAGGTGAGAACAGACTATTTTGCATTCTTTAAAGGACGATTTAAACAATTTTAGTCTTTTTTATATCATCAAGTACATGTTTCAAAGTCTATCCCGTTCAAAAGATGGTATAAAAATAGGAGGGAAAAAACTTCTGAAAAAGAAAGTAACCAGACAGCTCTTAAGACTGAAACTCTCAAGGTGACCTGGAGCAGAGCAAAGGAGGTGGAGATGTGACACAGAGATCGATTGTGAAGCAGAGTGCCAGTGTCTGCCATCCAGCAGAATTACAAGAGAGCAGAAGAAACCTGGGTAGTATGAAGGAGACAACTGGAAGCAAGACAACTGCCTTCAAAACAAACCAAATAGAGCAGAAAGAATGTTCAAATGTGTTAAAATCATGAGTCTAGTAGTGTAAATGTAGAAACACTGAAAAGTTTGTGGTTAACAAAAGGCACCAAAACTGATAATACTGCTTTCCTTCTACAGATCAGAAGGGTTCCAACACTTCCTGTAGGAATTGGTGATGTTCAGGATGTAAATGGAGCACGTATAGTAGATACAGCCTTTGCAGGGAAATTAAATTATTTGTGTCTTTGTTCAGTGTTTGAGTTTCTGAACTCTTCTTTGTGAGTGATTCCTCAACTGGTGGATCTAACACAGTAGAGGCAGGAGATTAGCAGCAAAGTATGAGGACAGGGTGGTATTGATTCTGGTTCAAAAAACTCAGAGATGAAATAGCAGAATTACTGATGTCATGGACATTCTTGTGTAAATCTACTGCGGTGCCAGGGGTGTAGAGAATGACAGATACGATGCCAAAATGTAGGTAAGGGAGACTGAAGCTCTTGAAAATGCTGGAAACTGTTCAGTTAGTAGAGTTTTTTGTGCAGCTGTCCACTACTTCTGTTCTTAGTCTCTGCTTGGAAAAAGTCAGTGTGACTTTCATAAGGAGACCTGTCCTGGAAGGTTGTGAAGGCTGTTGGATGTGTGGATAAGAGTGATTTAGGTGTGTCTAATTTCCATGTGAATTTTGAGAGGGTCCCTTGCTCGCTTTAAAGGGAGTTGGTAACCCATGGCATAAGACAGGAAGGCATTTGTGCCAATAAATAATTTCTTAAATTATAGAGAGCTTGGGGTAGAAGTAAATGCTTGGCTGTATCAGTACAGAAAGTCACTTCTAGGCAGGACAAATTACTGTGGGAATCTAACACTTTACCAAAAACCCGGTTACCAGTGGGGAAGAAAGCTTGCTGCTGATATTAAATTATTTGGGATATTAACAGTGAGGTACAGCTGCAAAGAGTCACACAAGAACTCATGTGACTGAATTTCCCGTGTTGCTTTTGTCAGGGTAGCTACCTGAGGAGAACAGCCCCAGCTTTCCATGAAGTGGTGGGTGCTGAACTGGACATAATCATGCAGGACCAAGTTCTTAATATTTTGTCATCATTCAGGAGTCAAACAAGCAATTGTTTTCAGGTACTAGAAGAGGAATCAAGTAAACTAGAAAAGGTAGGTGTGCTACTGTGTCAATCCAGCTTTTACCCACATTTTAAATGCTCTGTATGGTCCTCTCCTGCTAAAATGTATAGTAGAGCTTAAAGCTCAGTTGAGAGCAAGAGGGATGATCCAAGATATGGAACAGCTTTGGAGCAGATACTTGTTCAAGTGTCAAGAATTGTCAGGATGGAAAAAAGATGCTTGAAGGAGAGGAGGAGTCTCAAAGTCATGAGGACTAAGAAGTGATTTCTGCCTTTTTCCATAAAATGATGTAGAAGCCAAGTTCAAAACCACCAAGCAGTTCTTCACGCAGTGAATTTGAGGCTTTCAAAGATTAGGCTAACAATCTTTATTTAATCTTTGATCACAAATCATTGTGATGTACAGACTTGCTGGCTACATTGCAAGAGGAGGACTGAATTTTAAACTATTAAGATGATAGACATCTAATTTGTCAATGACAAGTTATTGCTGCTACTCCAGTTCAAAACTAATGCATATTGTCTATTTCTTAAACATATTACAGCACAGTAGAAACTTAATTGAATTCTAATGATTTTGCTGTGGTGAATTTAAAACGAATCCAAAGATAAAGCTACTTTCGTTTTTAATGTTTTTCCTTGCTTCCCTTAAAGGCTTTCTGAGCTAACTAGATTAAGTTGGGTTATGTGTTTCATATTTAAAAAATAATCTAAATAAAAATACTACTGATTGAGAAGTGTTGCCATTTGTAGTTACTTGTACAAGTTCACACAGAGGATGCTTCTTTGATAAAGTTTAATGTTCTCTTCATCAGTTTAAGCTCTGAGACTTCAGTTTTATGTCAGACACTGTACAAAAGGTTCATCACTCTGAGGGAGGTAACTGATAAGACCTGTGTTTATTCTTTGCTTTACCATCTAATCTTGGCACTTTCAGTTGTCCATCTGAATAATTGAAGTGATGACCCTTCTAAAGGGTCAAATGGATGGAAAGCTCTGTTGAAGATTTTATTGTAAGAAGTAAATCTTGATCTTGTCCTCAATGCACCACCTCAGCTAAAATTAAAGATTGCTCCCTTGATTCAATTCATGTGAGCAGCAGCTTGGTTAATTAGCTCTTTTCAAACACAGGGTTTTTACAGTTGGTGTGTTTCAAAACTTCCCCTCAAGTGCTCCATCACTGAGGAGTGGCAGTGCCTGCTTCCATGGACCACTGGCTGCCCTTGGCATACATATATTTGTGATGCTGTTTTAGTTTCATCTCATTCTGGTTTTTGAAAATGTAAGTAAAATCTGGTCTTGCATGGAGTAATATCATCACATACTTTGTGTGTTGAGCTATATCAGAATGAGCTGCAATTTTAATTTTTTCCTTCACCTTTTAGGAGATGAATAAAGTAGAAAATTACGAGAAGTGACCTTTTATCAAAGGCTGAAGCTGCCACTTGTTCTGTTTTCAGTCTTAATGAAAAAAATGTAGTGATGAAGTGAAATAAAAGAATTACAATGAGTGGTCAGAGGTGAAAACTACATAGTCTTTTCACAGTATCTAACAAAACCAGTAAAACCGCTTTGATGCTTTTACTTAGGCTTTAATGGGATCTGAGCAGTTACTAGCACGACTTTATGACATAAAACATCAAAGTATTAAAGGAAATCAATTAATGACTACTTACCTACTTCTCTATAATATGTGATATGTAGTTAAGACTTTCTGTTCGATGTACTCTTGTTATTTATGTGAAAGGTTTTTTTAATTATTTAGAATAATATTTTGATTTAAAAAAGGCTTTCATATGACAGCATGATGTTTAAACGCCTTGCATTCATTATTACGTGGTGGATTTGAGCTCTTGGATAGTTTGTGATCAGATTCTCTTCCCTCATCATAAAGCAGATCTTACATGCTCTGTAAGACTATAATTTAAATTGCTTAGACTGAGCTTACAGGAAAAGATGACTTGAAAAACTATTAATTGATATTACTGGAAGTTAGACATACTTCTTGATATAAAACCTCTTAAATCTCATGGATTTGACCATATGCAGTCTCAGTTATAAATAAACTTCCATGGGTTCTTAGCAGTCTGTCATTGTAGTTGCTGTGCCTGAGAGAGGATGAAAATGTGCCTGTTTCCCTTTATGTGATAACTTCTCCATATTTTCTGCGTTTCTTACTTATTATTTCATTTGAGAGTCAAGCAAGTTGTTTGCACACTGAGGCGCTATAATCTGAACAGACTCTGTCATCCTTGGTTTGCCCTGTAATTTTGCTTTTTAGGATCTGTTTCTGTGAGTGTTTTATGTCAAAGTTGTACTGTTGGCTCTAAAAACAGAAATTGAGACAAATTTTTATTTTTCATTAGTCAACTGGAATCATCTAAGTGTACAAAAGGAAAATTTGACTTTAATCTTCCTTGACTACCTGTCAGTGAAGGGAGTTGTTTCTGACACATTAGGGCCATCAAAACCACCGGTTGAATCTGTGAACTCCTCAGCATCAGAGCTCATGGGTGTGGACAGCATTGGTTTTGTTTCTTGATGAAGCGGCATCACAACGTGTTATTGAAATGTGCAAAACTGTTCTATTCCGTGGCCCTGTAAAATTACTGTCTGCATTGTTAGACTTCTAATCTCTAGTTTGATTTGAGGATATTTAGGATGTGTTTTAGGGTCATTCTTTTGCCACTTAATGCACACAGGCCTGCTCTGGTGTATGCTGGTAGTTAGCTGACCATGTTTCTGCTCTTTGTTGTAAATTGTTTTAAGGATTCAAAATATATATAAGAACTTGGGCTACAGTTCAAACTGCAGGAGTTTACTCATAGGCCGATGTATCTTGTTAGGTCCTGTAACATTAAGTGTTTATAATCATTTAGGTATAGGTTTCCACACATAAAAGGCTTTGTTTTAGTCTTCTTGCCTCTACCTGTCTCTTGCATTTGTGCAGGGAACAAGAAAGTAGAATCTTCTTTAAAGGCAGATGTCTGGTCTCAGATTTTAGCAACACCTTCAGAAGGTGCTGAACTCTTGAAAATCCAGAAGATTAACAACATCTGGTAGAGGAAATACTAGCTCTGTTTTTCTGGTTAGGGAATCCTATCTGTGCAAAATTGGTCCAATCATTAACTATCATCCCTGAAAACTGTGTTGAACTCCTATGTTTTACTTAATTCTGCTGCTTTGAAAGAAAAACATCTAGTGTAGGTATGTTTATCATAGGAAAAGGTGATAGGAAGTAACTTGCATGTATGGTCTTTTCTGATGACTTCTCTAGAAGGAACACAAGCTTAATTTTATTTAATAGTGTTGGATTGGATAGAATACACTCACTGGGTGGTGGCTAAGGGACATGAGAGAAGATATTGCAAGACTGACTCCAGCAGAACTGACCTCAGTAAGGAACAAGTATTTTTGGACTTCAGGGAAATTCTGAGGAACTTAAAAGTATAAATGTGTGTGAATTTAAGGGAAAAAAAAGCTATTCTTGCATTCTTCAAGAATCCAAGTATATCCTCACCTATTAGTTAATTTCCTGATACTAAAGCTGGTTATGTTCCTATCTTTTGTGTCCCTGACACATGAACAAAGACATGTGCAGTTATAAGGTTTAGACCTGATTTTATGTCTACAACTACTTTTACTTAATATTTTGTTGAATTAGTATTTCCCCTTTGTTTTACAGCCTAAATACAGCAGTAAACAGCTGTCAGCGCCCCCCAAAATTAAAAATACCTCTACCTTATTTAGAGGGAAAATCAAACAACAGAAGCATTAGAAATAAAAATTAAGAGCTTTGTAATTCCTTGAAACTTTCTTAAGATGCATAAAGGCAGATGTAAGAGCCAGGTGAGCTGAGGTGCTGATGTAAAGACAAACCTCTCTTCTCTAAGAGTGGCATCTGCCCTTCGTGCCACCGACCTCAGCAATGCCCATCCAGTTTTACAGATGGATAAAGCATTTAGGTGGTTTCTTTCAGTTTTTGAGGAGTGCATTAAATACCTTTATGAAACATGTAGATACCCGTGTTCATAGTGTAGGGACTTTAAACATATGCCATGAGAAAATACATAACAAGGTCTCACCTATTCTGTCCTACTTCTGGCCACACAGCAGCGGCCCAGCAGAATGGTTTGGCTGCTGATTTTAAAGGAGACCAGCAACAAAACGCCCCTTGCTGCCCTTCTTCTGTCCTTCGTTTCCTCCTCCTCCCACTTACAAAAAAAAAAACAACTGTCTCAACGACTGTGTTTCTGAAGGGTGATTTGAAGAAATCTGAGTGATTTTACAGGAAGCTGAGTGGGAGAGGGGGGAGTTTTTTCCTCTTCCATCCGTCCTTTTCTCCACAACAGCAAAAAAGTAGGCCCTAGTACCTACTTGTGTTGTTTTGAGGGTCAGAATTAATCCTGCTATATACGGCTAATTACTGAATGCACGAGGCAAATGTGGCCAGAAGCTCAGGCTTTTTTCCTAGTGCAGAGACAGAGTTACGAAAGACAAAACAGGCTGTTTGAACATTAACAGACCAGTTTTTATATAAGTGCCTTCTTTAAAACCTGGAAGAAAATTTTCCCTTGGTTTAAATTCACTTCATGTCCCTACTACCTACAAAGCATCATCAAGTGGTTACTTCCATCTGAAAAAATGTGAAAGACTAAATAAACAATAGAGCAACTACTGTCCTTTCCCAGGTACATGAAAGTATTTAATTCAGAGATTGTTTTTAATTTCAAACTTCTGCAAGCATGGGGACTAGACACTGTAGCTTTGCTCTTATATACAGATACCAACAGTGATCCTACAAATTGGAACTTTGCAATAAAGCTTATTTGTAAGTTAGCAAGAGCTACTCAGACCAATGTTGCTGCACCTTAAAATTCAGTAGTAACAGATTTTTATATGTCATTGGAGCAAGTAAGAATTTTATGTGTAGTATATGTAGCTATTGTGGGCTTTGTATCTTAGGAATAGTGGAAACAAGTTGTTTTCTTGGGAAAGTGAAAAAGTGTTCATCTTGGTTTTTAAAGGGGGTAACCCTCTTACCCTCTTGCAGCTATACCATTTTAGATACCTATCAAGAGAATAGTTCACAAAACAGATGGTAGGAGTAAGTGCCAACAGTGAAATAAACAACAGTGAAATAAACTGCAGCAAGCAATGGTTGGTTGGTTGTCCAGGACTTGCCATGGGTGTCCTGTGGCAGAAGGTGTGTGTTCACTTGATTCCAGCACTGCCTGGTCTTTCTGGCAACAGTTGTTATCAGCTTTAACTGTAGCAGTAGAGTCCAAGCTTTTAATATTAACCACACCTTCTTGAACATATAAATAATCTCACCTTCACTTTCAAGTAGGAGAATGAAGAGTGTGCTAGGAACATAGATGTGGCTTATTTTGCCTAATGAATTTATACTCCTATTTAACGTGCATTGACCATTTATTGGTGTAAATACGGTAAGAACTGAAATAACAGAAAAACAGTGATTCTTATGAGAAGGTATATCATGGCTTCCCTATGGAACAGGCCATGGTTTGACCGAAGCACAGCAGAAAGCATTGTTATAGAATCAGATATCTAAGGCTTTATCTAGTTTCCAGTTAAATCAATAAGACTAACTGATCCTAATGGAGTTCTGATTCTCACTCTGTCCATTTGCCGATGGCTCTGGGAACACAAGGGACTTGATTTTTCTCCTAACTCAATGTAAAAATTATTTCTGGCACTCCACTGTCATCCCAGATCTGACTCTGCTGCCAAACAGACTATTAGCAGCTTTGTCTGGACCCAGAGCTTGGACTGCAAAAGCAAAGCGTGGCTTGGATGTGTGTTTGCTTTATTTAAAGCAGAGATGTGAAGGTGCATCCCTGCTGCACATCCCCCAGTGGCTGCCACCAGCCTCATTGGACCCGATGCTCCTTGGATCTCCCTCCCTAGGCACAGCAATTTGTCCTTGTCCTTCAGGAGGTGAAATGTATGGTTGAAGGATAAAAGTAATAAAAATATTTTTCCTAGGGTTTTAAAAATAATGATTTTTGGAGAAGACAAACATCTCTTTAGAAGGCGAGGCCAATGAAGGCATCACCTAATGCCTTTGTGCCAGTAAGTTACTCAGGCAAACGGTCATCTCTTACACAATATGGTTGAAAAACCATTTTAAACTGTGTGGTTCTGAGGTTATTTTTGGCATTTAATTGCCATAATAGGCAACACTGTCACAGTCTTTTTCTAAAGTTGGAAGTTAGTGCCAATAGCTAGTTGAAATGTTAAAGTATTGTATGCTTATTTTGTCAGATTTTAAAGATCAGAATACTGAACTGAAACAAAAGCTTATTTGCAGTAAGTACCTTGATTCAACCTTTACACTGTTAAAATTAGCTTTGCCTGACAGAGGCCTGTTTGTAGGTTTTGAGAGGTTTTTGGTGTGGGGGTTTTTTTGAGCTTAGTTAGCTCAGTAATGTAAAATAATGACAGTTATCCTTTCTTGATCCACATGTGAATAAAACTGAGGTATGAAAGTGAAATATGCTACCTCCAAAATCTTGAAAGATAGCAATTGAAAGTGACCAGGTTGGGTAGCAAAGCACAGATATCAAAAATGCAGTTTTCCTAGAGTCATTAATCAAGACTGTTTAAGCAGTTATCTTTAGCTGGTTTCCATGTTAAAACTATTTTCCAGTAAGCTATACAAATTCTGAATTAAAAATGTGATCTAAAAAGCCAAGGAAATCCTTAGTTCCTCTGTGTTCTCCAGGTTTATATGTGTACGTGCATGTACCCTATTACACAGCAAAACATAAAATGAATATAGGAGAAAGTATATTCAGTCAGTGCTAAATGAAAGTAATAGTTAAAGCTCAAGCATTAAGATTAATATATATTATGTAA
This sequence comes from Pithys albifrons albifrons, assembly GCF_047495875.1. Taxonomy (NCBI): domain Eukaryota; kingdom Metazoa; phylum Chordata; class Aves; order Passeriformes; family Thamnophilidae; genus Pithys; species Pithys albifrons. The sequence goes on from NC_092464.1 coordinate 18,991,258, forward strand.
ATCAAGGGATTTTTGACATAGGTGATGCTGCCCTTCATGTTATACCCCTTCTGTTTTATGCAGTGGTAGTCTTCTGTTCTGAAAATGGGTCTTCCTCTGACCTCCTACTGCTTTATTACTCAGCAAGTGGTTAGCTGATTATTTGTGAGACCATAAATATGATTTTCAGCTTGAAAAAGTGCATATATACTATCAGGGATTTAGATGCAGAGGCAAAAGGAGAGAAAGAAAGATGTGTTGCTTTCTGTCTCCTTTTTGTAACAAAACTAGACCACAGAAAAGCTTGAAGATATCTTAGACTTCAACCTTTAAGTGTATGTGGGCATGAACTCTGTGGTGTTTTGAAAAGTCGTAGTACTGTGGTTTTGTAAAAGAAACATAAAGAGCAATCCAAATGCAATATGAATAGAAGTGTGCATAGTAAGGGTCTTAGAAAACTGCAGATTAAAGGGTTAAAAATGTGGTCTATGTTGATAACCAAGGATACCATTCTGAGCTTTAACATGTGAGGAATGTGCTGTTTATGTCAAGACCAAAAGGCTTAAAGGAAGGCCCTGAGATGCTGCATCCCAGCACCAGGAAAAGAGTCATGAAGGAGCTGCATGCCCCATGTGCTTCCTCCTGTTCCTCTTAGGTGGGGAGGAAAGCCCAATAATGGGTCAGCCTGACCAAGTGCTTTCCAGGACTGAGGCTGGGGATTTTGAGACAAAGGACCACCCAGTATTAATCAGTGACTCCTCAAGGATATAACAAAAATAAGCCTGGAGGAAAAAAAAAAAGAGAAAGCCTGAAATTCATATTTTATCACCTCTTGGGGACCCCACAAATTTCAGGAGGATAAGACAAATTGGTGTCTGTCTATGTCAAAACTTGTGGTGGACACAACATTTTGGTAGTTGGGATTATGTGAGAGGGAGAGCGAGTGGCGAGTGCAATCTGAAAGTGGGAAGGTGTTTTGGGGGTTTTTTTGGGTTTTTTTAAGTGTTATCCTTCCTGGTCTCCTACTGGACTATGTGGTGCCAGTTTCCTCACTGCAGCTTTCTGGCTGACAGTGAATATACAGCTTGCTTCTATTTTATTTATTTTACTATTTTAAGCAGCTGAAAGTGTCGGAGAAATTTAAGTGTGTTAAAAATGTGTTGTGATCCGCACAGTTGTGAAGGGCAGTACAGTATCAAGTATTTTCACATACAATCCAACTTTCTGCAGGCAGGGAGGTAGATATACAGGAGGAGATCTGAAAACTCTGTGGTATTTATTACACAAAAAAGGACATCACCTTACATTTTGGGTTCTTTGTCATGCTGATAGTAATTACTATAAGTAAGTATGTGTCCTATGGAGAGAGTCTGAGATCTTCTCTGGAAATTAAGTGTTCCTGACCCTCATTCTTCATGATGCATCTTCTCTGCCATGCTCCCCTAGGAATGGGCTATCTTAATGCTCCTGGTGAATGTTCTTGAATTTCAAACATTTGTCTGGGCACTTATATTGAAGAACTGAGGACAGGACTGAGGTTAAGAGCATCTAAACTGTTGCCTGAGTATGTTACCTAATTTCCAAGACGTGAGAGGTGGTTCTCAATGGATCAGTGACCAAACATTGTCTTTGGATCTGCATTTGGAAGACACTATATGGCCAAATATAAGGACAGGGAGAAAGGAAAGCTGCACCTCATTCTAAGAAATAACCCTTTTCTTCTCTCTGAAAGCAAAGGCTCAATAGTATTTAATACTTCTGTCGAACCAAAAATACTCATATTACTATGTAGGTATGTAAAGGTGGTTTATGAGCATAGTTAATTATTTATGGTTGATGAAAATATCTAATTCTTATTCATTTGTCATTACCATGACTGAGAAATAGTTAGAAAATAGTAATCAAAAATTCTCTTAACAAAACTATGAGACATTGTTCTGTACAACCCTGTGGAAATTTTACTTTTCATTTCCTCATATTAATGAAGCATTTTTGTTAAAAAACCTGAAATACCATAGAGCTGCTTTATCAAACAACCTGCACTAGGCTCAAGAGTTGCTACCTCTGTTCAAAGAGACTTCATATTCTTGCAGTGGTTATTCAGTGCAGGTGTTTGGTCTGGAGGTAATGTCTGACTTGTGCTGACCACTGCAGGTCAGGTCCATGTGCTGCTGCACAAGCCAGAATTTACCCACCTAATCCAGGGGAAGGAGCTGGTGCAAGCTGGTTAATGGTGGTGGAGTTTAATATCTTCAGTTCCCATCAGCTGTACATTTTTATCCACATCCATTAGAACCTAAAAAGCAGAAGTTTTGAGTTGTTTTGGCAGTGTTTGTTGACCACAGGTGTTTCTGCATGGAAATCTTGCATCTTATAACCAGCATCATAGTCTGTTTTATTTTCTTAGCTGAGTTTTACTGCAAAATTCTTGTTCATGCAGGGTAGTTGTTCTGACTCAAGGTTTGGAATGGGGGATGTTTCCTGTAAGTAGAGAAGTCAGACTGTACTGTGGCTCTCTTTAGGATTATAATCATTTTACACTGCAATTTGCCATTTTGTAGGATTACAGTTCTGTGTGGTTGCCCTTAAAACATTTCAATCTCATTTTATTACTGCCCGTTCATAGTGCGTGCCTTTGAGCTTTAAAAGGAATTTGATCTTCACATTTTTCTTACAATTTCAATTAAAATACTATTGCTGGACTTTTAAATGGATCATAAATAACAGCTATAACAACTTTATCATGCCTCGCTTTTTAAATAGTTTTTGCAAATGATGAATGTTTAGAAAAACATCCTTATGTGACAGGAAAATCAGAAGAAATCTAGCTTAGAGACCAGCACTTAAATATTTTAACACGTAAATTAGTCTAGATCCTGCAATTGCCTCTGTAGTGATGGAGAAAGAGCAGAAACTGGACAAGCCTGGGGTGTTTATGCAGCCTCAGAGCACTGTGTGGGACAGTTAATGACACCATGTTCCTCCCGAGATGGGAATGGCTAGTACAGATTCTGCAACAATAAAAAACATCCTTGTGTCAGGAGGCAATTGAAGATTTCATGAAAGAAATCAAACTGACAATAATTTCCATTGAAATCTCATTTTAAACCCTGACTATTGAGGCCCCAGAAGAAACAATAGTGAGCCAGCTGTAGCATAACCTTTACTTGTTTTTTAGAATACAGTGCCTTGTGTACAAGTTACTGTGAAAGCTTAAAAACGTAGGGAATACAAAATTCAAGAGTTAAATAGCTTGTAGAAATGGAATAGAACATCAGTTACTGCTTGCTCAGAGAATGAATACTGTCCTTCAGGACAATACGTATCTGAAGTAAATAGCAAGTAACACAGGTTCCTGCAGTGGGAATGGTGTAGCTATGACAGCGTGCATGGGATTTCAGTGAGAGGTTCCAGATTTGTCCAACAGGCAATCACAACCCGCCTTGCTCCTTCAAGCATCTCCAGAAGGAAAAGAAGGAGCTGTTACCAGCTGAGGAACTTGCTGCCCAAACTTTCCTAAGTCAAATAGTCTTTACTCATATGATATACCCCAGTGAGCAGGTCAGTTTGCAATCCTAGTAATGGATTTATGCTCTCTACCCTAAACATGTGTTATAATTTAAAAAAAAAAGAATGCTAATTATTGTTCTTGATACCTGGTTGTGGCTACTTCTGAATTAGGTGAATAATAAGCTTTTTTTTCATTATTTTTTAATCATCTTTGAGATAGAAAAATTTTCTGTGCAGCTCTTTTGCTGCTGGAAACATCAGTCATTTCCCATTTTTACTGTTCCTTATGGGTTAGAAATGTTAGTTAAGCAAGTAGTATATCTCAGTAATGTTACCTGTGCTACTTTCTCCTTCCTTATGAAGCTTTATCAGTGTAATAGTTTTTCTTTTTTGTGAAGTCTGGGAAAACAAAAATCAGTATGTTAATCTGTCTGAAGTTTTTCTACTGGAAAATAATGCATGTTGATTAAAAGGATGCAAATGACAAAAGATGTTGTTCCCAATACCAGCAGTAGATGTTTTAGGAGTTAATTTGCTTTCCCAAGAAGGACCTCACCCAGTAGTGAGTTTGTGTTGTAGCAGGAGGTGTTCCATTGCTTGAGAGTTGAATCCTTACTTGTACCTTCACCCAATTAATCCTTCCTTAGGTTTTCCCCTCTTTATACTCTATGATACATTTGCCATAATGTGGTGTTACAATTCCTTGCAGGTAGATCTCAGATGTTTCAAGCCTCTTGGCTTCTTGGTGCCGATTGCTAGTCTTCCATACATTTTTATCACAGTCTGGTTTTTTATACGAGACAATAACCAGTAAAGAGATTTCTTTTGTCATCTGGTTGCAAAGCATAAGTGGAGCCTGCAGAGACAAAATGTGGAATGCTGGAGCATGTTAATAGTACTGTAAGTTGCTAATGAGCTGTAAACTTTAAAAGAGAAGCAGTCGAGGCTCCTTAAAATGGTAATCTCCTGCATTTTTTCTGTAGAAGCGTTTGGAAAGTGTGATGATTTGCTCAAGCACTGGAAAAAACAAAATACATATACAAAATCTCTTTTTATGGGTTTCAGGTTGTAACAAAAATAACAAATTTAGTTGTATCAATGAAAAAATCTTACACAAGTGCCATCAACTTGCTAAGAAATATCAAATTGTTCCTGTTGTGGTATATTTCTCTTTTAAATTACACACATCTGTGTCAGAGCAGCATCTACAGCTGCTCTGACAACAAGTGGTTACCTATTAAATGTATCCTCTGATTTCTGCCATTTTGTCAGCTGATGATAGTTGGCATGAAACAGAACAGGGATTTTTGTGGTATTGTGTGATCTCTACAGCTTAGGATTGTGCAGAGGGGATGAAAAATGCTCCTTTTCATTCTAGCATTGTGCAGTTTCTCATCAGGGCAGCATAGTCTGCTTCAGTTAGCCTACACTCATCTCTGATGCTTTAAAAAAAAAAGTTGCTGCATCTTTCTAAGGTAATTTCTGAATATTGTCATTGTCCCTGTCATGATTCACTTTCTTGCTGTACCAGGACTAGCAGCAAGAGAGTGGCAGTGCAGGTGGCAGTGGTCCTGACTGTTCCAAAATGCTCCCAACAGCTTGCAGTGCTTGGTAGTGTGGGAGTTAATCTCCCAAAACTGCCCTCATCCAGCAGCCTCACGCAAGCTGCACAAGCCACCACATTTTCCTTGTCATCAATACTGTAGGAGGAACAGCAGTCTTATTTGTAGTCAGCTTAAAGGTTTGGAAAATGGTGCTTTCTCCTCTAAAATAAAAAAATCCCCATTAGCCCAGTGGCCCACAGGCACAGTAACTGCTGCTGTGTAGAGCTGTGCTTGCTGATAACTCACCCAAAGAGGGGGGACTGGGATGAGCTCTGAAAAGCCTGTGATACCAAACTGCAGTGGTGATGGGGCTTCAGGAGGAAATAGAGGAATTTCCTCCATGTGGAAGAAATTATTAATGTAATGAACAGTCAGCTTAGATTTGATGTGCCTAGTTTCCTTATCAAACAGAAATTGTGTGAGGGAGTTACAGAAGCTGTATTTATTATGTTTAACAGTTACATGGTAGGATAAAAACCAAGTCTATAGTATTTTGTTATATTTCGTGCTCTAAATCTCATAAACTGCACTTCAGTTTCAATATATTAAAATTTGTGAAATACAGATTTTCTAGATACTCAGTTTCTTATTTATTGGGCATTGGTTTTAAAGTGTGTATTGAGTGAAATACAGTCAAACTCTACAGTCCTGTACTACATCTTGTCTAGTCCTAATCAGTACACAGGAAGAATATTTCATGATGTGACTTTACTATTCATATTTTTAGCTATATCCTTATTACTTTGAAATCTTTGGGATAATTAGTAAAGCTTGGCACTTTTTCCTTTTTAAGAAAAAGTCCCTAAACCTGCAATTCAATGATAGTATGTGTCTTGCTGCAGCACCCTGTAGTTCTCAAAACATGCAGGAGAGATACATAAAAGTCAGGAGTTGGCAGAGTGTGTGCCAATATGCTCCAATAGATTTGCACAAATGAGCTCGTTATCTTCTCTAGCAATTCTGGGGAGAAAATGCTGGTCTTGAATTCATGCTAGCTTTTTCACAGATCTCGAAGAAATTTAATGTGGTTTCTATACATGAGAAACTCCTATTGAAAAGACAAAATAAGATTGAATTGAAGGAGAATAAAAGGACTTGTTAGAAAAGTCCATTCCAAGGTTCTTGCATCTGCTTGCAGTGATAAATATTTATCATGAGAACAAAACTGTTGTGTAGTTTCAAGTTCTTGAACTGGAAGGAGTGTTACTGGTTTTTTAATGTGCCAAAATAATTAAATAACAGTAATTGAAGGCAGACTCAACCCTTCTATTTTTATTCTCATTCATTTTGCTTTGAGATTAAGCCATTGGTGGAAGATAACATCCAGTCAAAGGTTTGTCCTTGGTGGGTTAGGGATTTCTAATGCCCTTACAAACACTGACAGTGTTCTGACAGTGGTGTTGGTTACTTGGACTGATCTGTTGCTGCTGCTGGTGGTGTCAGTGCAAGAGCAACTCACAGTTCTGTGCTTCCTCTGAGCACAAGCTTTCCAGCTGCTGCAGTGGGTTTGCAGCCCGGTGAGGCTCTGAGTGGGCAGGGCTTCACTGTTGTGTGAGTGGGGCCTGATAAACAGACACCTGTGTGAGCTCCTGTTGCTTCTGTCTACACAAAAGGACAATTTCAGGTGTGATAAGGTTGAATTACTTGCACGTATGTTCCCAGCTTTGCTGCTTTCTTCCCTAGTGCTGCTGAAGGGAATTTGAAAAACTTGCCTTGTGTTTCTGTATCTTGTTGAAGATTGATTTAGATCGATTTGTAAGATCTGGGCCAGTTGAGAGGCTTTTAATGCATTTTGTGTTTTCAGTTTGGGGGCAGGTACTTTTAAACTAATTTTTAAGCTTTCAGGAAGATTAATGCTATAATTAAATACAGGATGTCTCCTGTGAATCCCTGATTTCATGGTATTTTTGAGGGAAATAGGGGTAGCTTACCACTCAGGAGTCTGCAGTTTCACAGTTTGGTGTTAATGCTGCTTTTAAACAGGCAGTGAGACATAACTGTGATTTTCCTAATACTAATCATGGTTGTATGTAGGTAGTACAGTGGGAGTTACTGCATGAGTTACTATCAACCAATGAATGTTGTGGTTCATAAAACTTTTTATTTTACATCTTTCAAATAAGCAGAAACTATCTAAAGAGGTAAAGGAAAAAATTTAATAAAGTCCATGTAGAGCACTAAATACCCCTGTTTAAGCAGGTTATAGAGTGATTTACTGCAAACATTTATTTTTGATGGTGGTTTGTCTGAGGTTTTTGTTTGGTTTTTTTTTTTAGTGTTGAAGAAGAGCATCACTGCATTTGCTGGTTAACTGAAGATACCCCAGAATAATCAGATACTAGAACCTACTGCTAGCATGGCAATACCAGATAATATAAGAAGGATTGATTTTATTAATCCAGTCTTTGAAAGCTATAGGTAGATCTCAGCAAACTTCTGGAGCTTCAGAAAATTATGTGGCATGTGCTATGTCATTTACTTACTTATAACTGTGGTGGAACAATTTAGACTGTCACAGCCATGTCCCATTGGTCTCCTGAAAAGGTCCCCTTCAATTTGAGGCAAGGCACCAGTTGCTTAGATCCAATTGATAATTTGGCATGAATGAATCAATGAATAGAAAGCCTCGATATGGACAGGACTGTTGTGGGGTTGTGCTGCAGACTGGTCAGAATGAAATACTGTACAATAGTGTAATATTCTGCTTAATTCACTGCTTGCCATCATGTCACATATCATCGCATCTCGATCTCTAGTGCTGGCTTTGGTACTGCTGTGTCACAGTGGTGAGCCATTTCAGCCAGTTAACCTAGGGAAAGGAGAAGGGGGACTCACTGTAGCTGTTCTGTGGCTCAGAGCACCTGCAGGAGACTGACTGGGGGTCTGGGGAGCAAGTGGAGAGGCGCAGGGGGGGATGCCCTAGGATTGCCTTAGGCTCTTTGCAGCTCCCCACCAAGAAGTTGCTTTGATATTAGGTAGAATGAATTATCTATATGGGAAGTTGCAGGAAGTGGTTTTCAGGAAAAAAGGAAATACCATTTTGAGGGCCTTTTGCCATTTCTTCTTACTAAGGCTTTACAATTTTTGTTGTTCAGATTATAGAAAAGCAGTTTAATTCAGAAAGCAGCTGACTTAGCTCTTCCTTGCAAGAATAAGATTTGGGTCAGAAAAGATTGGAAGAAGAATAACACTGTTGAATTTGCAGTGCTTTACTTACAATGTAGGATTGCCATTTTACCCATATAATTGCTCAGTCATTTGTTTCCCTTCCAAATCACTGCGTATGAAAGGCCAGGTAACCTTCTGTTGGTTTGTTTATTTAGAAGCATGCACAACTACAAAGGTAGTTGGGCAAATGATGTGTCCAGAACAACTCATAATTCCAAAAATAGCTGTTTTAGGTTGAGTGTCATGCTGATACCTTGGGGATTGCCTGGACTTTTACTTCCTTCCTTCCTACCACTAAGTTTCACTCTCCTTTATTTAGTTTCTTTCTGCAGCTCTTGGCTTTGCTTCCTGTTAACCTGTCAGTGTCATTGGGCATTTCCATTAAGTTGTTGTAGTTCAAATTCTGCAGCCTTGCCCTCGTTCTCTTGGATATATGGGAAGACAAACACTGTAGTGTTTGATGCACCCTTCTATTTCCATGTGTTCATGAGGCAGCTCCACAGACATCACTGCAGATATTTTTGATCCAAAGCCTTCGGAATAAAAAGTCAATCAGCAGCTTGTAACATGATGACTGTGTATCCTGTCTGGTGTCAGGTAACACCAGCCTTCTACATTTTGGCTAAGACACTCATGGCTATAGTTATGTCAAACTCAGAAACACTAAGGGACTCTTCAGCACTGAACACCTGAGAATTCAGTCCAAGGGCACCTTTACTTTGAATGTCTTGTCATTAAAGTATCTCTCCTACCTTGAAGGTTCCATACAGTATTAGTTTGTTTTGCAACTGAACATTGACATCAGCATTAATTCTGTTATGCAAACAACAGAGGCTTTTTTCCCTTTCTAGATAAAAGAATTGTTTTGTTCTGTTTTAAAGGCTCTGCCTTGTTTTATCATGAATCCAGTGTCTTGATGTGGCTGATTTCAGGGAAAGGGGAAGGCTGCCCACAAAAAACCTGCTGTGAGACTAGTTTTATCTGTTCTGGTTTCCTTAGTTACCGATGATTCTGCAGAAAACCAAAAGATTATTTTGAAAGAGACCCTGACATGCATTTAAAAAAAGGTACCAACGAGGTGAATCCCCATTTTTGACTGCCAAAAAGCATTTGCAAGGAACATTTCTTGTGACTGTAAACTTACACACTTTCCATAGTAATTGCTTGCTCATCTTGATTATGTCCAGAACCGAGGATTTATATGTCACACCTGGTCCAAGATTTCCTGCCGAGCAGTTTGAGAGGGAGGGGGAGGAGGAAATCAAGATGTTTGGACTTAAATGCTGCTTTACCCAAAGGCAGAGATCTTTCCTGGAGCTGTAACACTGGGAGGTGAGTGACTATGCATTGTGAACGGAGCATGCTCTTGGGATTCCTCTGGTCTTCTCAAAGGGCAAATCCCACCTGTACTCGTTAATTATTTACATTGCACATAGAAACTATATGATTTTTATCAGTTACGTTCTTCCTTTTCTAATAAGGTAGATTGCTGCTTCTGAAAATTGAGCATGTTTTGATTTTTTCAGAAAAAGAAAATAGTGGATATTTTTAGCACAAGCCTCCTTTCCAGGTTGCTGTTCATCACCTCGTTACTAAATGGCTCCTCACCAATGCGGCCGTAGGTTTTTGTCTCTGTACTCTTAGGATATATGTGTGTTGCTTTTTGTAAGAGTTTATCTAAGCCTGTCAAATCCTTCCTAAAGGTGTGGTTAAACGCCGTGGGTTCATTAACCGTTTCTCAGTGCTCTGGCAACAAATAAATTTCATTCAGGCAGTGACAGATAAGAAAAGTATGACTTCTCCTTGAATGGCAGCTGTCTTTCTTTTTAGTAACTAAAATTTCCTAACTAATGAATATAAAAATCTCACTAAATCAAAAGTGATGTGATTATAGGCTAAACAGTGCACCCGTGATTTTACATTTAAAGTAGAAGCCTTTCTAAAATTACAGTGAAAGTAGGAGCAAATTACTGCATGAAATAGAAAGATTTCACATGGAAATTACATATGATAGTAATTATATACTAATGAAAGAATTAGACTCACTCTACATGAGGTGGAAAGTCTTCTGGCATGGTTAAGACTTCAGAAAAAAGTAAATGGTTTTCAGGAGTATAAATATGTTTCCTAGTCGCTTTTTCCAGTTTAGGATTGTTTTGGCTAATGACATTTTTTTCCCCTTTTCCCTACCTGTCCTTTTATTAAAAACCAGTTAACAATCCATGGCTAGTTGTAAAATACTATTTTAAAAACTTAAGAAAATGTTCAGGAGACATAATACACTTACTTAAAAAGAGATCCCGAGCAAGTTACAGTGTAAATGACTGATAATTCAGATGTAGACTTGGGGCCAGGAATAAATTTTTTGTCAATAACACTGCATTTTTCATGTTCAAATGTGGTGACAAGACACATGCTTATGTATAAAAGTCACATCAAATTAAGTTCAAGAAACCAAAACTAAGGCTTTTTACTTTTTCCTCTTCTTCCTTCCTTCTCTTTCCTTAGCCTGCAGTGAGAATTACTATTAGTTCAAAGTGCTTGTACAAGTCTAGTCCTTGCAAAAAGAGCAGCTGCTCACAGGCCTTCTGCGTATTGTGTGTCTGGTTTATTTTTTCTCCTAGCACCTTTGCATGTCCCCTTTACTGTTGCTCGTGTGACGTATTTATATTCTGTGAGGTAAAATGTGTTTTGCAGGAGAGTCAACAATCTTTATCCTTGGTCTCCAAAAATTGTTCATTCATTCTACATGATAGTTCCCGGTCAGTAGGTGCTTTGCAAATATTTAATAGCCGAGTAGCAAAGCAATGATAAGTCAAATTCTCCATGCCTCTACAGCAGCAGATGTCTAGAGCTGAACTAGTCACTCTCAGCTCCACTTGGAATTGAAGCACCCCTTTCTCTGTGCTAAGGACATTATCTCTTATGGCCTGTTCTAATCACTTGACCATGGCAAGATGATTCTGGACTCAGTTTGTTGTTGTCTAGGTCTTCACCATGGTAAATGCAGCTGAGCTTTGTGCCTCATGTTTTTTCCATGGTCAATTGAATTTTGCTCAAGTAAAAGTTGCAAAAATTACATACAACTTTAATGATTGCATTTAATCTTAAGTCAGCCTACAGTTAAATCCTTCAGTCAATGTAATTTCTGTCTGGGGAAGACCAAAGTTTGTGGAAGGAGGATAGAGAAAGGGAAGTGAAGCAAGTGAGAAATTACATTGGTGTTTGCTGTATCTTCTGTAAATCAGGAGTTATTAAAGGCTGATTTTGGAGTGAATGAGGAAAAGAGGATTTTAAGGGCTTGGTCTGAACTGCAGGTGGCCACGGTATAGCTGTGAGCTGGTAACAGTCTCTGGTGGGTTGGATCTTGGGTTTCATTTACACTTGTGAATTGGAATTTTTGATAGCAGCTGAAACAGAGAGGGATAAATTATCTCAGTTCTTTGAGAATACCTTTATATTGGTCCCTCTAGAGCCTGTTTGCACTGCAGGTGATGGTCAGGGCCCTTGTGTTGGAGGAAATGGAGGATGTTTCCTCTTACGCAGTGGAACAAACATGGAACAAAATACTTGTTCTTGCTTCTAGATATTTCAGTCCTGTGTCTGGTACGTGCAATCACTGCTACAATTAGAGAGATCACAGTATGACAGCATCTGTTTATCCATCATTCAGTATTTTAGGAGATTAGTGCAAGACTATTCTTAGCACTGGCAGATAGATGGTATGTTATTTTAGAATGTGTATTTATTTAGTGTTTTCTTTGATGGTATCTGTGTTACTATTTGAGGTCACTTGAACCAGCCAGGGCAGTATGAGTCATCTTTATCCCATTGAGTTTACACATTTTGGTCCAAAACATTTCTTGTTACCTCCTTTTTTTTTTTTTTCCCCAAATATCCTGGATTTTGACCCTAGAAAAACAACATATTCTTGTGTTGTGCCAAGTGCAGCTCTCCTCAAAATTGGCTTTAGTTGATCTATCTCTCCTTCTGGGCTTATCTACTACTAAGCAGTAGAAGTGGGAGGGAGACAATACAGAAATCTGAAGACAAAAAGACTTCCTTGCAGTGCTGGCAGCCTTCCTGTGTTTGAAGCCTGCAAAGATGTTTTCAGTCTAAGGAAAACAGAGATGAGAATTGGAAAGATAATCTTGCTAGCTGAAAGTACAGCAGAGCTGTAGTTTCACTACTGTTTGAATTCAAATTTCAGAGTTCGTGATACAAAGTTTGTTGGCTGATAAAGAGTTCATTGATGGTCCTGAAACTGCAACTGTAGGTCTTGGCAGAGATAGATAGTGTGCTTCACTATTGGTTTGTTGCTTCAAACTTTGAAGTTCTACAAACCTAGTCTTAAGTTTTTGTTTTTATAGTTAAGAGTCACTGCAGCAAATGTACTTTTTTTCCTTATATATGAATGTCCAAGATGGGGTACTTCTGTTTTGCTTTTGATACACATGCAAAATTTGTTATGGGTTTTCTTTTATATTGAGACAGTAAGTTTACTTGGGATGGATGTGTAAATATTGAAAACTTGTCATACAGACTTGAATTAAAGAAGGACAATATTTTGAGACAAAAAGAAATCTAATGCTTTTCTTCTAAATAACATGTACTTTTTCAATCTTGTTGCTGCTTGGCAGTTCTTAGCCAAGTAGTCAGGATTATTCCATTTTCTTGATGACTCCTTAGGAATTGTACATACTCTTGCCATGAATAAATCAAATTCTGTTTGCTTGGGAATTAGAGAAATCTTATTCATTCAAGTTCCAAAAGGTAGCATGAGATTAAAAAGAATGTCAAACAAGGCTCTGCTTAAGTAAACCTGTAGAGCTGAGGCAGAAGACTGGAGTGAATTTTAAGGCAGGAGTTTAAATTTAAATGAACTTAAATCGATAAGTAACTGATTTTTGTTAATAATGTATCTAATTTTAATTCTGTTTTGCATTTGTATTTTTAATGAAGTCAGTACTGTCTTTCTAAGTAGGAAGGTTCACTGTATGCCCATCTCTGAAAATTTTTGACAGTGGGCTGGCAGGCAAGAGTTTGCTTTTTAACACAGAGATCCTTTTTTAAATCCCCTCTGTCAAGCTCCATCTGATAAATTGCAAAACAATGCACTAAACCAACATTCTTTTTCCTAAGTTAAATAAAGCAACCTTAAATATCCTGGATACACAAAGTGGAAAATAAGTTAAGCAAACCGAGTTATATATACTTGACATTGTAATATTTTTTAAAAGCTAAGGAAGTATTATCTGAAGACTATAATCAGTTCAACTCACAAACATGCCTTAAAATTTCCAAACTATATCTCATTTTCTGTAACATTTTTAATTAGGGGGCCAGAAAAGGAAAACAAGTATTTTTTGCTTTTTTGGCTCCCAATTGGTTTCTCAACTCTGAATGACCTGTCTGTTTAACTCTGTTAGCTGAAATTAAGAAAATATTCTGCCTGCACCTGAAAACCAAGTTGGTTACCCAAAGCTGGTTTTGCAGTTCCATAAACTTGGAGGTGTTTTCAAGCACCTAAGTGCTGGCAGCAAAAAGAAAAGTCAGAATCTGTTTGTGTGCAGGAAGTTCACTCATTAGTGATAATTACTGTTATTTCTCATTTTGTGGGATGTTTTACAAGTACTGAAGTAAAACTTCATTTAAATTTCAAAATTGTATTTTTTGATGAATTTTTATTCACTTTGTAATAATCACATCTAAGACTACAGGCAGCACTCCCAACTTGAGGGGCTTTGGCTCATAGTCAAATTCCTCAGCTCACTTTAAGCTGAGGAATTGCAGGAGGAAACTTTCTTTGTTGCCTTCACTTCTCTGCAGCCTTGCAGTGAGCAGATTTGGCAAGTCATCCAAGTGAGCAAAAATCCTTTTGTGGCAGGTTTAGTTTGGGTTTTAGCTCTAGTTTGTCACACAGCTGATCACACACCCATGTACATCAGAAGAGGCAAAATTTTGGTACAAAAGGAGGCAAAAGTGGGGAAACCAGAAGTGTTGCTTCTGGGGGTGATGGTGGCAACACTGCCTTGTTTGAAGTGTGGGCCTTTGTATGTTTTCCTGAAAACACTTGTGGTTTGTTGAACCTGTTTTCCACTTCAAGTCCTTAATTGTAACTAGGTAGAGGTGTTTGTTCTGGATTCCCTGGAAAATACCCCAGTATTAACTGTGCATTTTCAGTCAAATTTGTACAAAATCATAAATGCTTTTGTAAATAATAGGCAGGGGGAGAATCAAATACAAGAAAAAAGCCTGGAGTTTCCCAGCTTGAAGTAGATACTTTTAACCCATCCTGGTTTGTTGTGGTTCCTGGTAAATTAAAGCAATAAGCATGATTCTTAAGTTGCTGCATGGGAGCTTCTCTCTGATGCCTCACGGCATGGAGTGTCACCACCTCACACCTGACCCAGCAGCCACTCTGCCTTTCTGCTGCTGTAGAAATTAACTAAGAGTAGAAATCTATGGCAGTCTTGTCATTAGTGCAAATTACTGTTGCTCCTTGTGCTGTGATGTATTTTAGAAAATACAACAGTTTGTAGTCTCATCTCCTGGAGAAAAATGCCAGTAGCTTTTACTGTGAGTTTATCTTTCAAAAAAAAAATGTTTTCCAATTCTTTATATTCAAATGAAAACTAAGGGCAGTATTTTCTTTTAACATTATTTTTCAGAAAATATTTCTTAGAAAGACTGAAAATGGAAAAATGAGTATGTGTGCACAGAGGAATGTGGAGGGCATGAGGTTGCACATTCCAGATCGCCTGTGCTGGTGCAGTGATGCAAAGCAGCTGTGAGTCAAGCTAACTGGCCCTGGTATTGTGCAGGCAGCCTGCTCCCGTCTCTGGTCCCAAAGATATTGCTTGGCTTGATACCATGTGGCTCTTCAAAAATGCAATGTTATGCTCACTGTGGGTGCATTATTCCGAACTCTTAATTTCTTGTACAGATCTTTTTTTTAATTTGCATTGGACAATCTCCTGTGTTGAAAATGTGTTTTGGTAGCTTAGGGCTTTTTTTTATTAAATTATTTATGTGTTATATGTAAAATATGTATGTATGTATATGAAAATCTTACCTAAGGGATAAGTTAAGTCTATTAAATGTTTCTAATTTGGATTTTCAAGTATGGAAGTAATCAAAAAGCTGGATTTTCTTTCTCATGCTGTTCATCAGCAATACATAACCTGAGTCAAATGTAAGTAATGAGAGTTTCTGTGGGCTGGTTCTGCTCTCTGCGTCTTGGAAATGTGATTCCTGAGTCCTGGACAGGAAATGAATGGCAGCTGATCACACACTGGCACCAACTACCTCATCATGGGAAATGCTTTTTGACTGGATTTTGGAGCAGTGTTACCCTGCATAACACAGTAGGAACTGCTACAGAAAGCTTTTTATCCTTACAGTTTGGGTTTGTCCTTATCTTTACAGTAAAGGTGATGTGTTGTCGCCATGCTTATTGAATCTCAAGGTTTGGTAATTTCTGTTTGATCTCCTTTCAGAGGCTCTGTGACACCAGTGCATGTTCAGATTATCAACACTAAAACCACTGGAGTTGCTTTTTATTTTAGGGCTATAAGAAATAAAAATAGAAAGCGGATTTATCTCATCTTGCCTATTGAATGTGTCCTATTGTCCTCCTAAGCTCATGAAATCCTATGGTAGCAAAATTCTGACCTGTAAACTGAGGAAAAAGGTCATGCAATTACATTATGTTCCTTTTAACAAATTATATTTTATTTGGCATCAAGGGATGAAAAAAGATGTTTACCTTGAGTTGTATAATCATCTCAACTCCCAGTTTAATCAGACTAGGAGGGTGATGGGACTTGGGAGCTTATGAGCTACTGGCAGATCTGCTGCGCCTTCCCCTTCCCCTCCTCTGCCTCTGCTGGGCTGGGAGGGCTCTCTCTGGTCATCAAATACTGTGCAGTAATTTAAATACTTGACCTGCAGCAAAATGAACATTGCAGTTGTTATATCTGGGCAGTTAATATCTCATAAGTAATGATAATAAATTCATGAAATTTTGTATATAGCATTACTGCCAAAATAAATTAGAATTCTGTGAGGAAAAAGGATATCCAGAGCAGAATCAAAACCTGGCTCATTATAGCCACTCAGGATACTGTTCTTTCCTGAACACTGAACAACTGGCATGTAAACTCATTACTTCAGTAGGCAGAAGCTGCAGGGTATATATCTGAATTAATGTGTATTTTAATGTCTATGAGAAGCAGTGATTAATACCTGTTTAGAAACTATATTTAGGGGAACAAGAGCAATCTTTATTTCTGACTCACAGTGACCTGGAGGTGGACAGGAAAGTGCTTAAACAAATCCAAATATGTATTCTGAGCTTGCTACCGAGCTCAGGCTCTTTTTGGTTTCCTTGGGACTTAAGGCCTCTCATGTGCCCCCAGGAGCTGTCACACTGTCCTGACCAGCAACAGCTTCTGCTTTTGCTCTGACGGCATTTTCATAAGCAGAGCCCATATAGTGGCTTCATCCAGCAAAATCTGTCTGGATGGCATCCTGATAAAGCTGGGAAGGCTGGCAACCCTCACAGGTGACTGCAGCCCTGTTAGCCTGACCTCGGGCATTACACTGCTTTGAAGTAAAAAATGATCTGGTAAATGCAAGAGGAATACAGTGAAACCAAGATGCATCAGGGAGGTGAACGGAGGAATTTCTGTAAACGGAGGAAATGCAATTCTTGCCCATTTGGACCACTAGGACAATACTTTGCATGGTGCTGCATGGAAAGTTACTACTGCTCCTGGACAATAGAGGTTGAGGCTAAAAAAAAATTGTTTTTGCTGCAGGCAAACACTTGCTGTCAGAGCAAGTTCTGTCCCTTGTGCTCTCCAGTTACTGTGTTTGGTCCATGTTGCCAAGAAGAACTGCTGCTCCGCTTTATGGAATGGAGAAATACGTGAAGGATGACCTTTGTGTACTTGCTTCCAGTGTCACTCTTGGTCAGTTAATTAACTTTTTAAATTAGATTTATATAATACAAATGGCACTGCAACTGTTTCAGAAAATTTGCCTCCCAGCTTCATCCTTCACCTAAGGCATAGTCAGAAATGACTAGAAGGAATCATGTTTTGATGTCATCTTTTCACAAGTCAACAGTTTCCTAAATAATAACATACTTGTGGGGTTGGAATGTGTGACAGCACATTAAAGCCTGTTCACAAGTTCTTCCTTCTTTTTTAATGCTGCTACTACTACTATTGACACTAGTTATAAAGTGAAATACATTACCTCCATTATACCAGTGAAAAATAACAAAAAAACTTGGCTTCTACATTTTTTATTGCTTTTGAAAAATGATGAAGCCTTAAATTGTTGCTTTATGGCATTTGTTCTACAACCATCCTAGTTTGTTTTTCTTAGGCAGGATGCTCTTGAAACCTTTCTTGTTACTAAGCAGCTGAGTGTTATATGCAAAATGGTTCCTTAAGTTTCTTTTTCCATTATATCTTTGCCTGTCTTTGAAGAGAATGTTTTTTCTATTGATTTTTATTTTTCAGTTACAAGTTTCAGATAAGACTACAGCATATCTCTATTTGTTCAACAGCTTACTGGAATTTTATGTTTAACTCCATGGAACATTTTTCTGAACATTTTTCCTCTTCAGAAGTGTTATACTTGAAAAATATGATCTTAAAAACTGTTATTTAATAGACTTCTTTATGTTTGTTTTCCGGTTAGTTGGTGGGTTTGGTTTTTCTGCAGATCTGAGTAACATGCTTCATGGAATAGAAGTGTAATTTTATTTCATTTTGTTCTTCCATGTTGAACTCTTCCTCCAGAATCCACAAATAGATAATTTAGAAAATCAGCAGAACATTTATCTGTGAGTTGTGTATTACTTTGTATGTAGAATTGAAATTATTTTTGTTAAACTTTTCCCTATGTAATAATACCTGATGCCTCTTAGCATCTTCCTCTTTTTAGTCATTTTCTTGTGAAGCATTCAGGACAAAGCCAAGTGAGCTAAAAGTTTATCTGTTGCCAGATAAGCATTTTGTTCTTTAATTAGAAAAATTTAGGCCAGATGGCTATTGGGCCTGTGACAAGTGTGTGTATTTTAAGTCAGCATTTCAAACAATAGTTGAAGATGCCTATTGCTATGAAAGATTGTGTCAAAGTGCATCAACTTCCCAGCACAAACTGAAGTTTCAAGATGACTTGAGATACTTCTCAAAAAATAAAATGTTCTTTTATCGGTTTTGTGGCAAGTTCACTAGCTAATAGCTTGTAAATTGTTGTCTGAGCTTATGTGCCTTGTTTTCTCCTTAACCATTGCATGAGCAAGCAAAGATGAGCTCATGTGTATTGTGTGCATCACAACTCAAGCAAATCTGAAGGGCTTCCATTGCTTTACAATTTCCTTTTGGGCTGAGAGTGCACTTTATTTTTGTGTGCCATTTGCAACTGAAAGTCTTTAGCTTGTCAGAATTCTCCACTACAAATAAGTCACATTTCTATTATTCTATTTTTCATCTCATTAATGGGCACTAATACACTTGTATATACTGTGGTGTTTGACCCAGCTGTTTAGGAGAATGAGGGATTATGATGGCAGACATTATATCTGAGCTGCTTAATTTATTTTTGGCCTTTGATTATTTGGCACATTATGAAGTGTTAATTTTTGCACTCATTGAAAGGTGTAAGCACATTCACAGGAAGTTTACCCAAATATGTAGAAATGGGACTTTATGCTTGTCTGAGAGTCTGCAGCAGCTGCTCTGGAAATTCTGCACTGTGCAAATGTCCAAGAAACTTGAAAGACTTAAAAACTTGCATCAAAACATTTGTGAAGGGAATGCGATTTGGGTGCTTTTGTTAGAGGTTCTTTAAACCCTCTCCCTCCAAATTCTCTGAACAGGACTGATATCCAACCTGTAAAACCCTGTGTTTGGAATTTGGACCCTGATATTCCAAATTTTAAAAGAAACATGAATGCTCTTTGAAAACCAATTTTTTTCCTCTGTTTTGGGACTATACTTGGTATGTCACAATATCCTGTTCAGAGCTTTCTTGAGTATGTCACAATATCCTGTTTTCCACGTGAATGCATGGACTGCAGACCTTCCCTGCCCAAACATATCCTTTTACTGTGCAAAACAGCAGCTAAGAAGTCTCATGAAAGTATCTGGGGTTTGCTGTGAAATTTTCGTTTTGATTTGGGTTTTTCAATTCAAAGGAAGACCATAACACTTCAGGAAAATCTTGCTACTTTTTTTGATAAAAAGTAAAAGCTGTAATTGATGCGTTCATTTCTCAGAATTTCTAAATCTGTGAAGTGTATTTCATATTTGCAGAGTATTTCAGACATTCGATTGTTAATATTTCAGGAAAAGTATATATTTAGGCAGTTTGAAATATTTTTTGTTTGGTTGAGCCTACTTTTCTAGTATTAGATTATTGAATTTCATTTAAAAACCAAAAATCTAATGACAGGCATCACCTGAACTGTAAAAACAAAACATGAAGCTGGTCCGGTAATTACTGGTAAATCTTCTGAGACATAAAACTTCCAGTGCCTGTTACTCTGGCAGCTAGGTGGGCTTTTAAGTTAGTTTGGGTTTTTTTCTCTTCATACATCTTAAATTGAAATGATCTTAAAGATTCCGAGAGAGTTAAATGCTTTGGCCTCTGTTTTTCTTAGTCATACAATTTCAGGACTTGATTCTGAATATGTAACTGGAAATTACTTATATTCAAGTCTCCTATGCCTTTTAAACTCCTAGCACACTGTGGAGTTAATAAAAAGAAGTCTGGGTAGGTATTTTTTACCTTGGGAGTGGGGGGGAAGGGAGGGGAAAGATGAATTTTTGTGTGATTGAAATGATGAAAACCTCATTTAAAACAAATTAAGGAGTATTTTGCTGAACTGATTTATTTCTCTACAGCAGGACTTAGCTTAACCTTTTATTTCTCTTGCAAGAATGGCTTTGAGTGTAATTTAAACTGTCAAATGACATTTATCAAATGATGGTTTTGCCCTGTAACAGGCAAATGTCTTCCACAAAATTGATTAGCTGCTGACCTCACCCACCCTTTTCAGACCCTTCAAGGTAGATTTCAAAGAGTTGTAAAATAATCACTTCACTTCCAGTTTATACTTCAACACAAGGCATTTACTGTCCTGGTAGCAACACTGCAGTGTGTTCCACATCTGGGAAGGGGAGGATGTAAATGCCTGCCCATAGCTCTGCCTGTCACCACTCGGCCCATGGTGCTTTAACCTAAACCTCTGCTCCTTGCAAAATAGGCACAGCTTTGGAAAAGGCTTTTTGCAGGACAATAGAATGAGTAAGAATAAGAAGCTTTATCTTCTCGGTGATTGTGCTCTACTAATTAAGAAAATGCTCTGTTGGGGAGGACCTGCAGGGTGTTTAGTTACCAAGAAGGTGCCGGAAGAATGAAGGAGAAGAGTCTCCTAAACATGAAATTTTATACCCTAAACAGTTTTCCTCTATTGTATTCTTGTTCTGGAGCCTTGTTTTTTAAGAGCAATCCGTTAGAAGCCCATAGGGTTGCTTTTGTAAGCATTAACCTCCCAGTATTATTAACTATGAATTAACTGTGCCTGAGGAAGTCTGTGGCCCACTCAAAAGGGTAACTGTGTCTGAACGAAAGGTATTGTTTGATATTTTTTCTCTTCAGATTTCTGTGCAAGTTTCTTTGCCAAAGAAGGAACTGTGATGCAGAAAATAAAACCATGAACATAAAAATCTTAGAACTGCTGATGGTGTTAAAAGTTCAATTCTATTTTTAGTCCTCAATAATTTCTTTTTTCTGAAGTCCCTACCACTTCTACTTCTTCCAAAATCTGTGTTTAAAAATATACAAGATACACAAATTTGTTAAAAATGCACTTGACTTTCTCTCAGAGTAACAAAGCAGTTGTAGCTTGTTTTTTCTCAGCAGATCGGACTTCTGTGAATTGACTTTCACTACAGAAAGAGCTGGAGATAAACAGAGCTGAAAAGAAAGTAGCACTTCCCCAACTTCAGCCATGTCCAGCCTCGGGAGCATCAGGGATTTTCCTGTGCATGAAGCCGCCAAGAGCCGTAGCTGTGACTGGGATAAATGTTTTATCAAGCTGTTTGGTGTGAAAACACCTCATCCCTCTGTAGTTTCAGCAAATCTGGCTGGCTGATATGTTAAATTAGAAGGAAATAGTATATGCTGTACATTAAAGCTTCAATATTACATGCAAAAACCCAGTAGAGAATGAAGGCTTTAAATAAGAAGGGAATTTCAAAAGCAACCACTAGGCATTCTTAAGTAGTCTGAAAATTACTTGTGATGTGCTTTGGATGAAATTTTAGACATTGTGCGTGACTTCTTTAATTTTTATTTTATGGTTTGTTCGTTGGTTGTTTGGGTTTTTTAATGAATAATAGCAGCTGTAATGTGTTTCCCAGCTTTCTTGCTGGAGCATTGTAGCAATAGGCATCAGCTTGTGTCTGTGGGAGCACAGGTTCATTGTCCTGACTCTTCTAGCTAAACATACAATATATGCTGTAAATTGCCTTTATTATATGCTGCTTAAATATCTCATTGTCTGCTTTGCATACAAGCAGTTTATTGCTGCTTATGTTCTGACAGAATGAAAACTAATGCTTAATTAAGCATTGGCCTAGTAATGTGGTGTTTAGGGTGAATGCATCTGAATTAAATAAGGGCCATTAATAATGCCTAACAATTTGTGATATATTCATTGCTTGATTTCAAATCATATAAATTAGAGAAGCTTATTTGAAATGTCACCAATATAAGATGTCTTTGTGGGAACACCTCTCTGTGTGCTAATTTCGGAATCATTACCAGCTGAGTCTTACTATTTATTCAATGTCCAGTAGGCTTTTATTATTCCCTTATTTGCAGTTTAATTACAACCTCTGTTTTCCTGACAGTGTGAATTCAATCCTAAACCTGCAGGAGCAAAATGAGTTGCAATCAGTTGGTTTTTGCCTGAAAGCTTCCTTTGGCTTCGGCCCCCTCCCACCTGCCACGATGGAGCCACCGCTCTGGGCAGATCCCTGTCCCTACAGCCACAATTTGTTGTACCGTGTGTTTAAAGGGGCAATACAAGTCTTAAGGCTCTAAAAATTCTTCTGCCTTAAAGCTTGTGAGTTGTTGGAGGATGTTTCCATCTCTCATAACCACCTAGGTTTATACAAGTATCACAGAAGATATTTTAATTAATTACTTAAAGAGAGGTTTCTAAGTGACTTTATTAATAACTTGTGTGCTTGAGTTTACAAATGTTATTAATACACATGAGGTATTTATACATAATATGCATGGTTACTGTGCAACTAAAATCTTATTCATATTTAAAACAATGCATTCTCTAAAGCTGTTATATGGGATTTAAAATCTTCAAAAATACCACAAGTTTTGTCTGTTTCTGATAGCAAGACAAACTTCAGCAAAATTTTTCATTGGCAATAATGATTCGAGGCAGTTAAAAGACATAGGCTGCAGTACTAAAGGAACTTTCCTTCTCGATATGACGTGCATGCTTTTATTACAGAGATGCTGTACATGTGGCTTTGCAGAGAGAATTGTTAAATGAGTATCTGATCCTAAGCCCTCAGCAAGAAGTCAGTCCTCTGTCCAGTGAGCTCTATTTGCTTAATTGATGCTTTGCCGTTATCTCTTGCACGAAATTGTTTCTTGCTTATGATTTTATTACATTCAAAAGCACTCCTTAGAGAAAAATGGGTATTTCTTATGTAATTATTACAGCTATTGTAACACAGTTTCTGTTGTAATTGGATGAACTTTCATCCTCACAGACCCATCTCATTTGCTGCTGCTGAGGGAGCAGCTGTATGTGATGGGTAACGTGTGGAGATGCACACGGTGTTTGTCACAGGTATCAATCACATGCTCCTGAACACATTTTCTGTTGGGCTTGGCTTTCAAACACAGAGGAAAAAGAAGCAAAATTTTCATCTGACATGAACTGAAGGCCCAAAATGTTTTCTGTACATTTCATATTTAGTATGTTTCTGATGTGACTGTTTCTTCACACAGTGATGGCAGAGAATTGATCCCTCTGACCTTTCCCTTTCCTTGTAGCTTTTCAAGACCTGTTTGTGGGGGAGTTTTGGATATTGTTTCTTCTCCTTCCCCCTCAAAATGTGGTTCTGGTTTCCACCAAGATCTAATGACATGGGTATTCCTTTCTGTCTTCTGTGCATATCCCAGTCTGGCCTCATCAAACTTAACTGAAAAATGTACTATTGCACAAAGAACCAGACCTTATACTTGAAGGGTTTAAATTAATTAATAGCCTGTGCCACTGGGACATACCATTACTCAGCTGGTATGCTATACCAAAGGCCAGTTCTGCTGTGTGTTCATCACCTGCTTTTTTATTTTCCTGTTTGGCTAGAGAGGAATTCCCTAAAATATTAGAGAAATTACTTTTATGTACCACAGACTTGGATGAATATCAAAAAATCAAAACAAAATCTCTCAAAAAAACCCCAAACAACAACCAAACTCAAAACACCAGAACAAAACAAAATAATAAGCCACAGAAAATTAGAAAGCAACTCCCCTGAAAAAAAAAACAACAAGCCAAACCAAAAAAACCCCAAACCTTCTGTTAGTCTGCATTTTTCTGCCTGGTGGGGAATGGAGGGAGTGTACAGTCACATCTTGTAGGGAACATCTTATGAGATGTACTTCGGAATTTTTTCTTAAAATAGTCTCTGAAGTGTACACATAAAATCACATTTGGCTTTTGTTATTCTGCTGTGCAATTAATGCTTGTAAGGCCCACAGGTACAGGTAAAACTGTGCCATTATAGTACAGATTTAAATATTCACGGCATGAAAGCAAAGCTATAGATGCCTGCAGAGAAACTTTACATTGGCAGATTAAGAAAGAAAATGCACATGAACATTTGATCAGTGCCATTTTGATAATCTAACATGCAGATTGCAAGCAAACTATCTGTAGGTGATTGAAGATGTTTGAATTCAGCTTTTTGGACAGCATTCAGCAGAAGGTGTTCTTGGAATTGCTTTAGTCTGACATGTATCTGCATGTGGATTTCTGCTAGCCTTTTTTCAGGTGTGGAATTTGTTGTGTGATCTGGCAATCTAAAAGAGAAGGTAATTCTGTATTAAAGTTTCATATCTCTGCATAATCCATCTATCCATCCCTAGTTTTATTTGTGCAGCAGCTAAACCAATTCTGCAGACTCATGAACCACCCTGTGGTTTCAGAGTGAGATTGATGTACAAGGATATCAACTTCAGTAAAGAGCGTGTATGGCAGATGCAGTGATTTGCAATCAGTGTTTTGTTATTTTATGTTGTATTTAATGTCATCCTGATTTATTAGGTTTGTACAGCTGTGTTTTCAAAAAAATTGCATTAATTTCTTCTTTGCCTCCCTTTGGAAGAAGGAAAGAGCATTCTCCCTACAACTCCAGGGAGCAGAGCACATTCAGCTCATCCCAGGCATCTTTCTATTTCCTTTTTCCTCTTTGCTGTGTAACTGCTATGCCTCTATCTAGAGCTTCTAAGGGCTTTCCGAAGAAGCATTTTGTAAAGTAAATTCAACAGATTTCATCAGTTTTCATGTGGGCTGCAAGAATCTGAACCGTAAAAGTGAGACATGATAGGGAACATTTACTGGGACTTTAAAATATTGAAAAGTAATGAGGCCACCTGACCTGCCCGTGTTGGTTTCTTTCCTCTGCTTAACAGCTGCAAGACTCCTCACTGTTTTCCTAGTTTGTTTAACTTAGTTCTGCAAAAGATCATACATTCAGGGAGTGCATTTTTTTCCTCCAGTATTTATAACCTAGAGCTGCTTCTGTGAAGGTTTCTCCAAAGGTCTCTTTAAAACAGAATAGCGTTTACAGCCAACTGACAGCTTCCTAGCTGGAAAACAGTGGTGGAAAAGCAGTGCTAAGATGTGAGTGTCCTGGTGTACATTTGTATTCATATAGAGTGAGGTTTCCCTCTAACTGTGTAGAAAAATGCTGAGGCAGAATGTGCTCTGCATGAGCAAAGAGTCTTGGCTGGGTAAATCAAGATGCATGACCAGGGTGTAGAGAACAGTAAGAACACAGGTAAAATGTATGTTGTGGGTATCTGGTGACTGTTGTTGTAATAGGTATGTCTTTCTGATTTGGAAGTCCTATTGCAAGCTAACAATCCTCTGTCTTTTATTTCTTGTGTTTTAGTGAAATTTTACAAAAGAAAGGGTAGATTAATACAGGCAGTAATAAAAACATGCCCACAAACTAGGTCATGGTATAGCTGTCAATGTTTTATTATAGAAATGTGGTCAGAAGTGGATTTCAAATATATGTGAAAAGTCCTGTCTGGAGAATACTGACTATTAATTTCAAAGCTAGAAAGAGTAGATGAGTCCACATAAATATAAGAAAATAAGGAAAATCTTGGAACTTACATGCCCATCTATTTCTAAGCAAAAATTCAGCTATTTAAATACTTTGGCCAACTTGAACAATCAAAAAAAAATGCTCAAATACTGTGGTCTACAAAAACTTGTCTGAGTTCTGCACTAGTGTAAGAAATAAACCTGGGCTTATTGAGCCCAAACTGTGTACATTCACATGTCTGCAAAATTGCACTTCATTTTCTATAAACAGTTCAAGACACAGACATGTATGACAACTTCGTAAATTACAAGGGTAAATAGTCATTGGAAATACTGAATTTGAATTATCTTTGGAGTGCATCACTCAAGAAACCAGAACAAATGTGTTGGGATAGGAGACTATTTTGCTGGCATCCTCCTTGACCTTCCATAAAAGGTACACTCCTGGTGTGCTTTGAAGCACTTCTTTTTTTTCTGAAGCAAGTCTAAATATGGAATCCTGTTTCTTCTTTTCCAAGGTGTCAGTCTTGCGATTGCATTTAATCTGGAAAGAATAAAACTGCTTTCTCATTTTTCTGATACTCACAATCACTCCTAGGACATATACACAAGAAATAGTAGACCAAATAACATTTTCATAATTAAGAAATATGCAGCGTCTTTGCAAAGACATGAGGAACTAAATATATTCTGTTTTCTCTAGATCAATGAACTGAGCCATGTTCAAATCCCTGTTATGTTGATGCCAGATGATTTCAAAGCGTACTCAAAGATAAAGGTGGACAATCACCTTTTCAACAAGTAAGTACAAGTAACAATTTTGTATAGAAGTGGATAGTGGCAGTGTTATTTTTATGAAGTCCTATGAACTCTGTTATTTTTCAGTGCATGAGACTGAAGTTTTGATGATTAAGTTAATCCTGCGATAAACATAACCATCTGTGCTGTTCTAAAAAGCAACAGCAAGGGATGCTGGGTAGAATTTTTTCTCCATATGGTTTATTATTGCCTTATGAGTATCTTAGATATTGAAGGTGATCCTTTCTTGGTGTGATTATTTATGGCTGATGTAAGCTTTTATTTGGATATTTTTAGAAACATAAATTCATGTGCATGCACTTTTTATTAAATGTAATATTTGAATAAGAATGAGAATCTAATGCGTATATCAAATTTGAATAATGTGTCACACTGATCATATGGAAGCTTCAAAGGTATTAAGGTCATTTCATGTAATATTTGTCTGTTAAAAATAAATGCTCCATAAAGCAGTTTATACAGACATACAAAACTATTAATGCTGGTTTATGTATAACCTGAATTTTGTTCAAGAATACATTTGGAAAATGAAAGAATTCTGCTACTGGGTCTTCTGGTCTGTGACAAAGGTCAAAATAACTTTTCTCTTGTATAAGTCTAAAATTAACACTAAGATATTAAAATTAGTTCTGTATTGAACGAGTTGAATTTTCTTGAAGCGTTAGCACTGTTGGTACTTTTTGGTGTCACAGATGGTATAGTAATTCTTGTATAACCCAGCCTAAGGTTTCGCCTTTGAAGTAAGTTTAGGACAATGGAAAGCATTTTCTTCTACTTTTGAGTCCATGTTTCAAAGTTGTCAAAATACGGTTTGTGTTTATTTCATCCTTAGTGATGTTACTCTTGTAACTTAAATAAATGTGTATATATATATATTTATTAGCTTGTTAACATTATGAAGAAAAAGAACATAACATGATGAGAACCAATCTCATTGAAAAAAAAGAAAACTTTAGAAGAGAGATTGTAAATTTCCTTATCCTCTGCTTTCTGTGAACAGAATTGAGACAAAATTCTTTAGAGATACTTGTTACATATGAACATGTATGAAGTTGATTTGGTTTTATATTCTTTCAGAGAAAACATGCCAAGTCATTTCAAATTTAAAGAATATTGTCCAATGGTTTTCCGTAATCTAAGAGAGAGATTTGGAATTGATGATCAAGACTTTCAGGTAAGTTCACTTTAAAAATGCCTAAACTGGTGATATAGAGACTTTGAAGGTTATTGATGAAGGAGTTGTGAGCAGGTGGCCAATGTGCTGAAATAAAGTTCTCTTATTTTTGTTAGAGGAAAACTAAGAGAAAAGGATTACTTTCTTTCTACATATCCCCCCACCTACAACCAGAACATTTTGGTTTTACCTCTTGGCCTGCCCGAGCTGTCTTCTGGTTCCTACCCTTCTGCCATCTTCAGTCTTTCGTGTTTCCCATCAGGGCACTTCCCAGTCATAAACCATGTTATCGAATCTGCAAGGTAATGACTTCTTGCAGTAGAGAGAAAGTAATGTCTGGACACTACTGACAATATGTGCTGTATTCAGCTGAGCCACTTAGGTAACAGTTGCTCCAGTGGTCTGTCTGTGTGAGATGTGGTTTCTGAAATGACCGTGGCCAGTTCACACCCCACCCCCATCATGCTCTTGGTTAGAAAAGCATGACCTGTGGCCTGCCAGCTTCATCCTGCTTCATGTCTCATTTTCCTGTTGTTAAGAGGATCTGGAAACAAATTGCTTGCATAAAGCAGATACAGCAAACCAAGAAAATGCTCTAGATTTGGCAGGGTTGCTCCATGCAGTCAAAGCTTCTTTCTGTCTTTGCAAAAGAAAGTCCTTGAACTCTGCTTCAGTCTGATTCCCAGTTCTTTCTGACAGTTCCCATTTCCATTAACGGTTCCTAATGGACAGTGTTCAGTCACGGGGGCAATTCCTTCTGCAGTCACATTGCAAGATGTCCAGTCCTGGAGAATACTTGCTGTGAAACCCAGCGCTATTCCTCTCATGCTCTTTTTCTCTTTTACAGTTGTATTTATAACCTGTCACTAAGATATATTTAGGGTATATTTAATAAACGGTTTTAAGTAGCTAAATAAATGGTACAAAATGTATTGTACAATAACACTCCTGTTCTTGCTAAGAGAACAAACTGAATAATGCAGCCGAAATCTACATTTGAGTCCTTCAGAGATGCTCTTAAGCAATTTTCTGCTTTTCACTGTCACGCAATGTGTTAGAAATGCATAGGGGGGTTAAAACATGCTCAAAGGAGAGTAGATAGAGCTTAGTTTACAAATCTCAGTATTCAGCCACTGTAATGTTGGTAAGACATTTTGCCAGCCAGTGGAGGAGAGGATTGGGTTGGTTTATTTTGGTGCAGCTGTCGTGGTCGTATCGCGTGATTTTTCATTATTCTATTTACTTCAAGAGGAAATACCTGAGACTCCAGCCAACAGTTAAAACAGTTATATTCAATTGCCTTTCTTCTTCAATTTTGCTGATGGCCCAAGGAGGGATCCTATTGTTTGGGAAGTTATTTGATCCCTTCATATGAATATTTCCTTTTTCTTGACAAAGGAAAAGGATGAGTGACAAAGGGCATGCGATTGCTCCTAAGCTTAAAATTGTGGTGTCAGCTCATGTTTGCTATTTTTTACAAGATGGGCTTTTGACATTACTAGACAATGAAAGTTAAATTTCATTACATATATATTAGAAGGCTTATGATGTTGTTGTTAATTAAAACTGGCAAACTTTTCATAATCAAAAATGTTGCATTCCCCAGCACTGTGAAATGTTTCTGTCTGCACTGCTGTTCTGCAACAGAAATTCCTGTTTTAGCTATGTTATACTGCTGTTTGGATTTACTAATGATAACAGTGATAAAACAGTGTTAAGGAACTGTCACTGGATAAACTGTCTGTATTTTCAGATTAAAACCAAAAATACTTCTCTTTAGCCATGTGTTTTAGTTTTTTGACAATACAACCAGACAACAATCCAAAATAAGACGAGTAACCACACCCTGGGTTTTGATACAACAAAATTACATATTAGTTAGAAAAAACCCTCACTGCTATTTGGTATTTAAAATATATTTAGTGAAAACAGAAGATAGTTAATTTTAAACCAAGAGAAGACAATGTCTGCCTGTTGGTTTTTTCCTCAGCCCAAGCAATTTATCACTCTGAATTCTTATTCTACTGGACTAGTCTGATTAAAAAGAATAAAACCTATGTGCTCAAAGTATTAATGTATTTTGAACACACATTCAAAGTTGAATTATTCTTATAAAAATACATATAAAGAAAATTCCTGTCACCCAGTGTGTAAGATAGGGATTATCCCTATTAAAAGCAGAAGTTGCTTTCATTTTAATGTTACAGTCTCTGTGATTTAAGAAGGAAAATCTCATTTGACAAAGGGAGATTTACTGAATATACTTTCTTTCAGATAATCTTCATCTTCAAGGAAGTTATTCCAATTAATACTGGTTAAAAATTATTGTCTTATACTCAGAACCGAATGTGAATTTGAAAAATTCTTTGCACTGTTGAATTAAGGGAAAGCTTATGGATGAAAAATCAGGTAACTTTCTCTGGACAGTTTTTCTTACATAATGATTTTCAGGAAGGGAGTCCTAATCAATTGTGAACAATGTCACTCATAGTATTGAGCAAGATAGGATTGGTTTAGATAAATAAACCCAATTAGCATGTTCATTAGTCAGACACATCAATTTAAATCACAGAGAACATTCATTTTAAATTTTTTTGTTTTCAGAACGTTCTACAGATATCTTTGGTGAGTTGTTCCAGAGGGCAGATAGTTTTTCCTTATGAGTAAGCATGAAAAAAAAAAAACAGCCAACCTCATGAAAAAATCTGTGGTGTATGCTCTAATCACTGGGTTATACTAGTTTTAATTCTTTGTATTGTCTTTATCAATTTGCACAGTCATTTTGTGGACTGCTTAACACATAGTTCATACATGGAATGGTTAATATATGGAACTTCTCTTAACAGAGGTCTCCCTTTATCCCTAAAGAGACGTTTTAAGTCTCATGAAGTACATGGTTTTTTCCTCCAAGTAGTCTGACTTCAGAATCAGAGAAATTCCTTAAGATGTATATGGTTCATGCCTTACAGGAAGCCATTTCTAGCGATGGCAATTACAGCTCCTGGAATGGACTTCCTTCCTTCACAATATGAAAACCAACTCCTTTTTTTCTGACGTTTCTGGTAATCTGTCCTGCATCTGTCTCTTTCATAGCTGGCTTGGCATGTCCAAGAGACATTTAGTACTAAACTAGAATTAAAGTTTCATGGAGATACATATGTGTTGCTATTACTGAGTCAAGGGGGTTGGGTGATTAGTTCCTTATTATGGACAGCAGTGTGGAAAATAAAGGATGAAGATATTGAAGCCTTGAGGTTTATTCAAAGATTGCCTATAGAAACTTGTTATGACAATTAAGTCTTCGATGTAGGTTAAGAAACTGTTCATATGTAAAAAAAATTTCTAAAATATTTATTGCATCAAATGAAAAACTGGCCTGGCTGTTTTTTCTTAGAAAGGGGAACTCAAGTGGTGATCAGTCAGTATAAATCCAAATTGCATTTGAATGATGGAAAAACTTTAGAAACGTTTTACCCACTTAAAAAGACTAAATTATGAAAGAGAAAGAGACTTGTTTTGCTTTGTGCTGTTGGAATTTACAAGTACATATGGATCTCAGATTGAAGATAATTTTTTAAAGTGTCAAAATAATTCCACAAGCCAGAGCATTAAGTAATGACCGATTTTGCCTTGATAGGGTAAATTAGGTGTTTTTGTTAGTGTTTTCTTATTTAATTGAGAAAGAATCCTTCTAACATGGACAGGAAAGTACCTTAGAGCCTTTACTATTTCTAGCAGAAAAGAAAACAATTGATTAGAAAACAGATGTTGTAAAGTAAGTCCCTCACTACAGCACTAAATTTGATTTTTAATTTCTGCCTACTCCCTCAGCTTTAGACAGTTCTGTAAAGGTTATTCTGCAGAAGGTTTGGATTTTTTTCCAAAATAAATGGATTTGAACTTTGGTGATTCTTTTCAACTCAGTGGAGATACTTTGTTACCTTAGAAAATCCAAGAGTGCAGTTCTGTTAGAAGACTTTCAGGATCAGCTTCTGTAAACTGCAAAATTGTGAGAGATGAACAGGCAAGCAGCAAGCCTAATGCCCTCTAACACTCTGTAGAAAAAAAGGATCTAATACTGTTACAAATGCCTCCCTTGCTGTTGCTCTGGAAAGAGAAACTTATTTTACTGTGCTCCAACACATCTGTTCTTGCTTAAAGTTATTGCTGAATCCCTCATCTGGATTCTGCTCTGCAGAAGAGGGAGACCAGGTTCTTGCCCAATAAAGTACAATTGCTCATACCAGAGGGCACTGATGTCCTGGTGCACCTAACGAGCCTTCTGCTGGGGATGGGGCAGAGCACAGCCCATTTCCCTTGAAGTTTTAGTACCTGGTAAAATAGGAGACAGGCTTAGATCTGACTTTTCCTGTCTGCAGGAGCAGTTTCTAGAGATGCTTTGTACAGGACAGAATTCATAAGGAACTTCTAGCAGATGGTCTGTAAGTTCTTTTTAATGTAGATATGCTTAATATTTCTCTAAGCGTTTTCCATGTAAAAGATTGAAATCTAAAATGATAATTGAGAATTCTTGGTTTTATTCAATTTCCCTGACAAACCATATGAACTTAGTATCTTTCACTTCTGATACAAGTGTCAAGGAGACTTTTCGGTATCTCTCAGAGCTTTCTATGCAAAAGGATTTGTAGTCTAGCCTCTTAATATAGCATGAGGAAAACAATGGAAATTCTAGGTTAATTTTTCAGATGTCAGTCTTTAATAAATTTTTTTAAGTGTCTATAAACCTCAGATCATCAAAATTCCTGTTGATCTTTAAATATTTTTGCTCATTTTACATGACTTATTCAGCCCTAAGACACCATCTTAAGAGCTTAAAAACTATTTTGCAATCTAAGATCATATGTTTCTTCAGACAAACAAATGTTAATCAGAGCTCTCTGCTTCTGCACAGAAATTATGTTTTCTTTTATTGGTGCTTGTTTTGCGAAAGAACAAGCCACCTCTGGCATCAAACTACAGACAGCAAGGTCAGCAAGAAATACATCAATAATAACTATGTTAGAAGTTTGATCTTATTCCTAAGACATAGTCATTTCAATTAATTTATTAAAATGCATTAAAAATACTGGAAGCAAGACCTGTCTTGAAAAGAAAATCCCTGTGCTGGACTTTTTAGCTTGGTAAAACTGTCAGTGAATGAAAAATTCTTGCGCTCATCTCTTGGATGAAATCCCTGTGGCAGAGTATGCAGTTTGTGGGTTCCAAATGGACGTTGACACCAAGATGTTTAGAACTGCTGACATCTTGTTTGACATGGGAGTAGGCAGTAGTAGCAGTAGTAAGGTTTTGAACCACCTGCAGTATCAAAACCTGTGGTGTTTGTGGTCTTTTCAGCATGTAAAACATGTCTGCAATCTAAATCTTATGTTCTAGGATTTGGTGCTTTAAATGTGAGTCCAAATAAGAATTCAGTGACAGTGGGACTTAATCTTAGTTATGTATGGCAGCAGAAGTCTTAACTTCTGGTCTCTCTTAGTTTTCCCTAGAGAAAACATTTACTTTGCCTTGCTTTTGACTATTCCTTGGCTAAACTAAGTATCATTCGCAACTGAGCATTCAAACGAGAGAAATAGTGATTTAGCATGTGCTGGCAACATCTGAAGAATGAGCTGGTAGGCGCTCCCTGAGTTCTTGCAGACACAGCTATTGAAAGGGAGGCATCACGCCAAGCTTTGCTGGGCTGAAGGGAAAAGGCTCCCACAAAAAGAGCCCTAACTCTTTCCAAAGCAAGTGCATGCCTTAAGCTGACAGCTCCAAATCCAGATCTACAGTCTCAATAGAATAACTTGATTTAGGAAGGAATCTCATGTTTTATTCATTAAACTCTTTCAGCAAAGTCAAGGCACCCATAACCTTTCTTCTGGAAGGATAGCTCAGAGCAAAACAAGAAAAAGTTGGTCTTTCTCCTTTTTCTGTCAAAGTTTTTCACCTCAGTAATCACACCCTGAATGTAATTTGCTTATAAATGTTCATAGGTGTTCAGAGTGTGTGCATCCACATTTTAACAAGGTCATAGAAGGAACTCAGTATTTCAGATGGGTGCACCACAGGATCAGTGGTGTTCTGTTTTCATCGTTTGGAGGTCCCGTGACATTCACCATAGGCCTTTTGGGTACTGTGCTCATGAGCTGACAAGAAATTGTTGTGCAGTGCTGTCCATACGTCTGCCAAAGGCAAGGGGCAGTCATAGCCCTAAATGTGCTTGTATTGTAGCATGTGTTACTGGTCAGGAACGCTTTGCTCCCTGCCAAACTTCTTAAACACCTTTCAGTGTCAGAGGTCATTGTCTCCTGATCATGTTTCCAGATAGGAGCCTGCTTAATAGAAAGAATATACAATGCCAACATGCTAAATAAATCCAAAAGGCTTCCCTACCTATCCCTGTATGACAAACCAGGACACCTCTAGGTTTGGTGCTTTTGTTGTTACATTTAAACACAAGTGCTTTGCCTTTCTTCCCTCTAGAAGTCACTGACAAAACACTGGACTGAACGCCATCCCAGAAGTGTGTTGCTTGTTTCAAATTTCAGCAAAGAACCTTGGATGGAGCATCTCTATGATGCTGTCTCTCTAATACGCTTCTTAATCAATAATCCATGTCTAATATTCATATCCATGGTTCCTGAAGCCTTGTAAAAAGGAAAAAAGGTTGGAGGGAGCTGTAAGCTTGTCTTGTTGGGAAGCTGGGCATGGGCCAGAGACCACCTCAGCTACAGAAGAACAGCCAGACTGTGTGTACATCATTCTGTAACAGCAATGAACCACTGCCAGGCTTTTCCACTGACCTATGATTTCAGTCATCACAGAGCATCATCTGTGCACTTGTTGTTCATGCAAAGCTTGCCCAGAGGCACTCTTAAATAGCCTGGGATGTGATCTGATTTGTCTTTAGGATGTGTTGAGCTTGCGAAGCTCATTCTAGTGTTCCACGACTTTCTGATGAGATCACAGTACCCGAAACTGTTGTTTGCCTTTGTCCAGACATTGTGAAATTGGAAAGGTTTAAATCAATGAGAAGCTGTTAAGCTAGTCAGTTTGAAAGATTACTATTCTTCTAAAGCTCTCCATGCTTTACCACCAGAATTTTCCTGTTGCCCTTTTTCTCTTTTTTAGGAAAAGCTCTGACTCAATGACAATTTTTATTAGGCTCCCTTTTTAGATTAGTTACACAAAGTATTTGTATTACATCCAACACATAGTTCATGTGTTCAAAGTTTTTAAAATACAATCTTGTCTACTAAAGTAGCAGTTAGAAAACAATGACATTTACATTAGACATGCAAGAGATTAGAATGAGCTAATTAAATTGACCTTTAAATCTCTCCACCCTCTTGGAGACTGGGACTAATCCTTGGCCTCCCACTGTGGAGATAAAAATTCATGCTGTGAACATTTTAAGCAAGTGGGCAGAGGAGGAAGAGCCTCACCAGCAGTTTGTCTTTGAAGAGGGGGGCAGTACTTTGCTCTTTATAAATATAGCTTGCAATTACAGTATGAATGGGGGGACAAATTC
The DNA here is from genome assembly GCF_047495875.1 of Pithys albifrons albifrons. NCBI lineage: Eukaryota > Metazoa > Chordata > Aves > Passeriformes > Thamnophilidae > Pithys > Pithys albifrons. Next base: position 19,026,444 of record NC_092464.1, read on the forward strand.
TTCCTGTACTTCAGTGGTGTTGCTCCATGCGTTTTCCTCACAAAAGTGGTTTCAGTTGGAAAAAATAGTTCCAAACAGCTTAACTTAAAACAATTGAAGACTTTCCGGAAATTATCTTAGGTTTTGGATATCTGGTATTGGTATAACTAGAATTATCAGTAATATCATTACTGCTATTAATTACAACAGATAACTATTTTTATTGACCAATGTGCAAGGTAAAAATAGACTTCCAAAGGACAAAGTATTAGGTGGTGTTTTATCTGGCTTCTAAGGACTCTTGATGATGCCTCTTACAAAGTATTTGACTTGATATTTGGTGCCTTGGATTTTTAAAATGCTAATTATTGCAGAGCTTAATTTTTTAAAAAATTAAATTACGTAAATAATAGGTGATTAAGTGATAACAATCAAAATTTAATTCTCAGTGAGCAATTGACATTTCATGTAGTGAAACCTTATAGAAGATGCAAAATCCATCCAAATGTCAAAGCAGAATAAAGACAAGGATTTTGTACAAAACACACTTTGATCACCTGGCATTCTGAGCCAGTCTAAATGAAATGTCTTTTAATACAGCCAAATGAATACTTATATGGATAAAAAGGAGTGCAGAACTGCAGAGGTGAAGTCTGTGTTTGGGGAGGTAGTAGCTCTGAGAAGGAACACGAGGTCAGAAAGGACAAGATCTTCGCACTAGTGTGACCTTCAGACTGGAATAAGTAACTGCACCCTTGGGTGGATAATTTGGAAGGTCTAAAAATATGATCAGAAAGAGCTCTGATTTCTTTTTGACATCTGATTATTCTACACCTGAAGCTAATACTATATATAGTTTTGATCCTAGTCTTCTTTAAAAAGGGATGTTGAAATTTGGATATCGAAAAAATAGTGTCAGAGGAGTTTAAGGATAGAAAATGTCATGTGGTTGGGAGGGAAAGAGTTAGACCTGCTGCACTTGCAAAAATTAGAACAGAGAAGTATAGGTGAGTATCTTTGCAGAAAAAGATTAGTAGGTATTTCAGGAATGACTGGAGAAGGAAATTATTCAAATTCAAAATTAGGCACACCTTTGCAGCAACACATAAGATTAAATACTAGAAAAACTATAGTGGTGAATCTTGGTCTTTTGAAGTTGGAAAAAATCAGGACTGCCTTTCTAGAATTTGTACCTTAACCAAAAGCAGAGATTGCAATTCAGTTTAGGAACTGCTGGGTGAAATGCAATGACTTCTAGTTTATGAAATTTTGTTGAAGGTTTCAGAAGAAACTCCTGTGAACTTCAAAGAATTGTATATCACATCCTAAGAGCACCCATAGAAAAACCTTTTTGCTTATGTGAAATGTATTTACTGTAGGAAATGAAACTCTGCACAGATTGCTGAGAGTCTGGGAAGGAAGTTTTGAGTTTAGAGACAGTGTCTATAGAGAAATTAAACAACCTTTCAGGTAATTTGCTAAAGAATATTCTCTTCTTGGATGAACTGATGACATGTAATTTAGGTGTGCTGATTAACTCTTTTATGAACAATACTTTGGTAAGTAAAGTTCTGGTAAGTGGTGTAGCTTTTAGTCATTTATATTTAAAGCTATACTTTTATTATTGTATCAGAAATTAGTTCTGTGGTATGGGGTAAATTCTTAGTGGATTGTATCCTCTCAGCACTGAAGACCAGGTGAATATTTCTAGTTGCCTGCTAGTTAGTGATAGCTGATATTTTTTATATTCATTTATGTGAGGCTTGTCAGAGGGAAACTATTTTTGAAAGAGAGGGATGTATGTAAAAGAGATACTTATCTAGTAGAGGAATCCGAGCTTGGCATGTTAAATGTGTCTTCAGTTATATAAGTAATTACACAAGTAATTTAGCGTAGTCTTTAAGTGACCTCATGAAAGTATTCAACACTTTAAAAGTACAAAACCTTTTCTTTCTCCTGAGACCAAAAAACCAGCAGGCACAAGATTAAAACTCACAAATGAGAACTGAATGGGGAATTGGCAGAACACGCACACTTGGAGCAAGAGACTTGCAGTGAGTTGCTAAGTGAAGTTGTTCAGTGGAACAGGGTATGCGTGGCTGACAGATGTTTTAATTGTGCTGGACAACCAAGGCACACCATGGCAGAGTTGGAGAAGGCTGGGAAAATCTGAAGAGGACAGGGCAGCCTGACCCTTGTTTCTTTGAGTTTTAAGCTCACTAGCATTATCATTTAAGTAGATGATTTTTATTAACTTAATAAAACTCATGCCTCCAAAGTTGTGTAGCTGGATACATGCTCTACTGGACAATATGGCGTGACAGTAAGGATGGTAAAGGGGTTGTTAGACCATCAAACCTGTATCTCTTGGACGGTAACAGTCGGGCATTTATTTGTCTCTATCTGAAGGATATCCTCCCTGTTCTGGCTTTGTGGCTTATAGATTTGTGCTGAGGAGTGGCTCATTTCCCATCTGTTCATATTCCACTTAGTCTTCCCCTAATTAAGAAGCAGAGCCAGAGGGAATTCAATCTGGTATTTGCCATGATCTGGCTCTCTCTGTTTTTCTTTTCCCTCTCCCTCAACCCTGTTTATATTTTCCTTTTGGAAAAGGGAGATGCTTGCATTTCATTCTGTATTTTCTTATTAATCCACTATAGACACTTCATCTAAGAAGGAGATACTGTTGTCAGGGGTGGCATTGGATCTCCCTTAGATGAGTTGAGTGCTGGACACAAGCAGAGAAAAAGCCCTCTACTGCTTTATTTAGGCAGGTTCAATCAGCTTTGCTTCCAAGGAATTTCTGCATGGATGTTTATCATACAACTTATCTTTTTTTACAAATCATCACTTGAATGTATTTGTGTGTTCTGGTAAAAATTGTCTGGATCACAGGAGTGTTTGACCCTCTACTGTCTCACAAAACTGCATTCAACAGTTAAGAGACAGGTTATGCAGTGTGTCCAATAGCACTCTGAACAACAGGGCAGTACAATTCAAATAAATGCATATTTTTAGTCTGTCTGGTGAGCATCCAGACAAAATTACTACCCATCAAACTATGTAACTTTCTTATTACTGTCTGCATTAAGATAAAGTTGTTTGACTTAAAATCTTGGTCTAGATAATCCCAGAATAAGTTAAACTTTTTTCCTTGTCGAGATAAATCTAAGGTCTTATTTAAAAATAAAATTGGATGTCACATGTGGTGTTATCAGACTGATATTTTTGTCCAATATTTCATAATAGTTATAGGTTTACTAGTGGCTTAAGTGCAGGACCTTCTTGGCCATTTTGTGGCTTAACTTACAAGAGAAACATTTTCCAGTGTAGAATCTCTTAAATTCTAATATTTGTACTATTAACTTATTAGTATTTGGCTCCATGAGGTGCAAAATGCTTTGATTTTCACTGAACAGTGTAACAGGTAAGTTAGCTGCATATATGTCAAAAGGGAAGGATCTTCATGGTTTTAAACAGCCATGCTGTTCCTCTTTGAAGCGCCTAAAATCTTCTAGTTTGATCATTTAAGGGAAGTGGTTTTCTGATCTCTACTTGCTAATGATGATTTGCCAGTGCAGGCCAACTCTCAGCATTCTCTCCTTGAAGGTTCATTGTTATCACCGGGCAACAGTAGATGTATTTTACTGAAGACTGATTTCTATCTGTAAGCAAATATAACTAGTATAGTTGAGAGTTAGGGTATTTTGCATGATACCTGAAAGCTTTACTTTAGAAGGAATTTTAACTTTTCTCTATTTACAGAAGTGAGAGCTAACCCTTACAGATAAAACTATCCACATACAAAACTCAGCCATGCATTTATCAGTACAAACAAATGGCATTTACCAGTTATCTGCACAATATGATGTAATGGAGATTTTTCTTTTCTGTTTTTTAAATCATACTTATTTAACAAACTTCGTAAAGTATCAAAAGAAAACAGAGTAAATAGTACTATTAAGTGTCTTCCATGCTCCACATGCTTTCAAAAGACCACATTATGTATCTGAAAAGTGCATTATATTGACTTATGTCAAGAGTGTGGATTTAGAAAAAATAGTATCAAAGAAGTTGTTTAACAAGAGGTTGTTTTTTATTTAAATATGTTTAATGTTTAAACACCTGATCTTAATTTACTGCCAGAGTCAGAATATTGTAGAGAGGGCACTTGGGTTATCTGTGCATGCATGGAAAGATGCAGCTTAGCATAAAGTTGCTTGGTTTATTCTAACAAATGAATATGCATGTGATACAATGATAGCTGTGTGCATTCCTAATTAATCCTGATATAGATTAATAATAACATAGCCATCTACTGAAAAACAAATGTATCAGTGTTTATAACCCATTAAAGCATTAACAAAAAAGTAAAGTGCAGCTAAATAATTATCTTCAGATGTTTTATATTCTCTGGTTAGCAACATTTTTGGTATGATAGTTGCATTTGCGAATTAACTTGTCGTTATAGTTAGCAATCAGGCAGAATTAATTTCCATTAGGAAAAAAGCTACTGCTGAAAATAACAAGAATCTGTAGAAAGTCAGTGACTTACCAAGATTTTCTCCAGATGATTTAAAATATGACTTTATTAATTTCTATTTGAATCTGACTAGGTTTTTTTTCTGTCTAGTTTGAATTGTAATGAAAGAACCATAGTAAAACTACTACTAGTTCATTCATTCTCTTAGTGTAACAGCTGTTTACATGTTTTTTAAATACCTACAGGGATGGTGACTGAACCACTTCCCTGGGCAGTCTGTTTAATCCTCCACAACCCTTTAGGTGAAGAAACTTTTCCTCATACCCAATCTATACCTCCGCTGGTGCAACTTGAGGCCATTTCCTCTTGTCCTATTGCTTGTTACCTGGGAGAAGAGGCCGACCCCACCTCACCACAAACTCCTCCCTCAGGTAGTTGTAGCGAACAGAAAGGTCTCCCCTCAGCCTCCTTTTCTCCAGGCTGAACACCCCCACCTCCTTCAGCCACTCCTCATCAGACATGTGTTGCAGACCCTTCACCAGCTCCGTTTCCCTTCTCAGGACATGCTCCAGCACCTCAGTGTGTTCCTTGTACTGAGGGACCCAAAACTCAGCACAGGAATTGAGGTGCAGCCTCAGGAGTGCTGAGTACATGGAGACAGTCACTTCCCTGGTCCTGCTGGCCACACTGTTGGTGACAAAGGCCAGGATGCCATTGGCCTTCTTGGCCACCTGGGCACATGTTGGTTCATGATCAGATGCTCTCAACCTGCACTGCCAGGTCCTTTTGTGCTGGGCAGCTTTTCAGCCACTCTACCCCCAGCCTGGAGCCCTGCACAGGGTTATTGTGACCCAAGAACAGGATCCAGTACTTTGCCTTGTTGAACCTTGTACCATTGGCCTCTTCCTATCGATTGAGACTGTCCAGGTCCCTCTGCAGAGCTTTCCTACCTTCCAGCAGGTCAACATTCCCACCCAACTTGGTGTGTCTGTAAACTGACTGAGGGTGCCCTCGATCCCCTTCTCCAGATCACTGATAAAGATACTAAACAGGACTGGCCCCAGCCCTGATCCCTGGGGAACACCACTGGTGACCGGCTGCCAATTGGGTGTAACTTCATTCACCAACACTCTCTGGGCTCAGCCACCCAGACAGTTTGTTACCCAGTAAAGAGCACATCCAGCCAAGCCATGAGCAGCCAGTTTCTGAAGGAAATGCTGTGAGAAAGTGTCGAAGGCTTTACTAAAGTCCAGGTAGACACATCTGCAGCCTTTCCCTCACCCACTGAGCGGGTCACCCTGTCACCAAAGGGAGACCAGGTCAGTCAAGCAGAACCTGCCTTTTGCAAACCCAAGCTGGCTGGGTCTGATCCCCTGGTTATCCTGCACATGCTGTGTGATGGCACTGAAGATGATCTGCTCCACAACCTTCCCTGGCGCCAAGGTCAGACTGACAGGTCTGTAGTTCCCTGGATCTTCCTTTCAGCCCTTTCTTTAGGTGGGTGTCACATTTTTTAACCTCCAGTCAACTGGGACCTCCTGCATACTGAGTACTCCCAGATCTGAATTACACTCAAATCTGAAAATCTCTTGATGAAGGATATTAAAATACACCTTACAAGTATTTTAGATTTTGAGTTCAGGTCCTTCTTTGCATTTTCCTTCTTTTCCTCCTCGTTTAGAGGTTCAGTGGCAGACTAGCAAGCACACTTTTTCCCAGCTTTTATAGGAAAACAACTTAAGTCTCCTGCGAGGTTAATTGCTTTCAAGGTTTATACCATATGGTTTATACCATTACAGTTTGAATAGAAGGGTTCTGTGGGAAAAATGCATTTGGAAAACTGTGGTTACTGCTTTATTGCAATAGTTAACCTCAGAATAATGCACCCTTTTCTGCTGGGAACAATAACAAGTAATTACTCGGTTGCCTTTATTATTATTAACTGAATTACAGCCTAATAACTTAGCAATAGTTTAATTTACTACACACATGAATAATTGCCCATGTTTCTGCTTTTTTCAAAATGAAAAATAATTACTTATGTTACATCATATTTTCAATTTGTGATGAAGGCAACTGAAGTTGCACCTTTTTTTTTTTTGTTTTTAACTATTACCAGTTTTTCGTCTTGAATTATTAAATACAGACCTGGAACCAAAACCAAGATCTGACTGTAGAACAGAAAGGGATTCTACAGAGAATTGTTTCTACCACTAACTGTATGATTCAGTTTGAAAATTAATGGAATACTGGTATCAAGTATAGCAATAAGAAAATTTAATCCATTTATGATACGTGTTCCCTTGAATAGACTTTGTACATAAAAACTTTCTAGTGGTGGAATGGTTGGAAATTAATTAGAATATAAAACATCTGGAAATAGACAACGAAAACAGCTGTAATACTTAAATTCTCTTCCCTACTGTATTCAATACCATGTGAAGTGATGGTGTGTCAGGACTTACATCTCTTAAAATTTTCTGTCCAAAAACCAGTGCAGAGAGGGAACTTCAATATCTGCAGTGGTTGTCCCTAAAGCCCTCTTCTGATTAGTCTAGAAAAAAAATGTTGATTTATAAACATTAGGGAAACACCCACATCCTTTCTTTTCCTGGTGAATAGAGAGGGTAATGGAGAAAGATGTCACTTTTTATCATAGATGTTAGTAATTATTCTAGTTCATTGTACAGGCCTAAAATATAGATGAAGAAGTGCACAAAGATTTATTTCACCTACATGTAATTAAGGTTTTCATTCTAATAAACCGTCCTAAGAGCTGTGTGCTTTTAGGTGATTTACTGTTATTCCTGCTACGCCTGAGTATTCCAGTTGAACCAGGTAACCTCATGGGAAAATAGTTGTATTTCATATGAAATTGATTTCAGAAAGCACCCCACAGTTGGGATAAATTTACCTATGCTGAAGCCCTGTTGAAGTCAATTGATCTCCAAATTACAGAGGCATAATTGTATGTGTTCAAGTGCCTTCTTAAATCAGGGCTGTAGTTGCCCTTATCTCTTGGCTGAGGTTACTACTTTATCCCAGTTACTGACCTTCTGCCACAGAGGTTGAATCTGCCTGTTCAGCTCCTGCTGAAGTCCATAGAGCTTGTGAACAGATTTAACAATGATTAAATAATAAGGCATCGATCTTACAAAAATAATTTTTTTTGGATTTGCTTGGGGTAGATGGAGCATATTGGTAATTGCTATCTGAAAGCATCATCGTTCTTTCAGTGTAAATCTATTTTGTGACTTAGTTCATGGGGCCTTATTAGCCACAAACATCTCATTCTGTAGCTATTGGAGCTGAAAGTTTGCTGTTTAGGAACCTGCAACATGTACTTTTATATAAAAAATCTTATTAAAACTTTCTGTGAAAATAAAATGACTTTTCACTTAACAGGGAGAACATTATGTTTAGTGAGTGTGGAAGGGGAAGAGATGTATTCCAATGTAGCAAGAGCTGTATGTACAGCACGGTACCATGAGGGACCATAGCAGGATCTGGGGTATTCTGCTACCAGTAGGGATATACCAGATGGTTACTGCAAGTTTCTTTCACAAATATAGAAGTATTCCAGCAGTTTGTAGTTAACTTGTTTAGCCTTTTCAGTGTATATCCACATTTATGGAAGTACACAAGGGGTGTAAGAACATTTTCTATGACTGTGTTGCTGCTGTTACTACTTACTAAAAGAAAAAACCGGTGCAGTTCAATTATAAAACAATTACCCTAAGTTCTTCCTGGTAAAGAAAGATGTTTTCAGCCAAAGAAAGTTGTTATACTTTGTCTAATTTTTTTATTGTTTTTATAAATATAATAAAATCTAATGTGAATACTTATTCTGGGGAGGAAAAAGCAAAGGGCCTTTCTTTCTACTGTTGAAGCACAAGTGATCTCAAACTTCAGTGTAAAAATGGTCCTAATCTCTAGCAGTTTTTCTTCTAACTGCTATGCAGTCGTTAAGTAACCTTCCCTTCTTAAGACTCTGTGGAGGTATTGTACAATATTATTCTTTGCTTAACTCTAAATATGCAGTCATTGCAATAGCTCTGGTATTAGAATTCAGAAATCTAACTGTGATCTTGTTTATGTATCAGATCACACTGTCTCAAGAGAAAATCCTGCTGGTTTTAAAGTGATATTGTAACTATGGATGAAGCCTCTGTTTATTATTATTGTGGTGTAGCACAGTGTTCCTTTTGAATTTTTAATTACTGCATCCTTTCTTCCCAAAAGCTGCCAAGGTATATGCAACAAAGTGTGATACAGTCTCATTAAACGCTGAGAAGAGTTTTGAACCACTGATGGGTAATCCTTCCCCCCAAACAGGCTTTTGTTTTTGGAATACTTTTGAAGTGTTTTCTCAAGATAATGTAGCCTGTGAGTATGTGCTTTGCAGAATTTATTTTGTTGCAGGTGTATTGGAAAAGATTTTTAAATAAATGTAAATTTTTCATATTTATTCTAATTAAAAATTACATATTTTTGCCTGACTTGATGCTTTTTTTGTGTAAAATCAATTGGCAGAATTCATTGACAAGAAGTTCACCCCTTGCCAACGATTCCCAAGCCCGCAGTGGCGCCCGCTTTCATACATCTTACGACAAAAGATACATCATCAAAACGATAACAAGTGAAGATGTAGCAGAAATGCACAACATACTGAAGAAATACCATCAGGTAATATATGAACTCTATCAGCATGTGGGATCTCTTCTTATATATTATAATACCAATCTTTATTTCAGAGTCATAAAAAACTTACATTAATAATTATGATTATTATTATAATTAAGAGTCACTTCAGACTTTTTCCCTTTTGCATCAGCAATTTATTGTGTGTCTGCAGTTCACAAGGCTGCGCTTCTCTAAATATCTGTGCTAGCTTTATGTAAAAAGTTATGTCTACACAATACAGAGATACTGACTTGGAGGCCATGAGCTCCATTGCTTTACTAGGAAGGGGGTCTTTCCTTTGGTTAGTTGGCTCCCAGACTGTGAAGCTTCTTTATCCTGGGCTTGCTTGGATGGAGATGTCTGCATACACATGTATGAATGGTGCAGGTCACCTCTTTCTTTCTGGTCTGATCACTGAATGTTCTGTGTTTCACTAACCACAAATCTCAAAGAATTGAAGTTGCATTGTATGAGAAATGAAAAATTGAATATAATAATGTAAAATTCCTACTAATAAAAAAATTGTCTTTAGCAATGTGAATTTTCATATACAACAATAAAGTCAAAAGTGAACAGTGAAGATCCTTCAAATCAGTCTTTGATAGCTGCCATACACTGCCAGTGTATAATTTGTGTAGATGGCACGGCAGGGTGGCAGAACTTGGGAAATAGAAGAAGCCTTAATAAAATCACTGCTAGTGTTCTTAGCCCCAGATGTGTTTGAGTGACTTCTAAATCTGCAGAATTCAGAAAAACCTCTAAAAGTCACCTAACAGAAAAGCTTCTAACAATCACCTAAAATATGCTACCAAATAGGAGGGTGATTTTGTCCTCCTTTCCATCTTTCTTCTCACTTCCATGAGTTCAGACTTCAGATAAAGACTTTAAGATATTTTTGGATTGGACTTTTTTGTTATTGTTTAGGTGATTTATTTTTTGTTTTATAATATTCTTTTTTGTTGCAGGTTTTTTAATACTATTACTTTTGTAAAACTACTTTTAACTTCTGAGGTGCAAGGGAGACAAAAGCATTCTTTCAGGGTGCTTGGGATTGAAGGTATTGCTGGCCATATTTGTGGATCTCAAAGGGAGAGCTCTGAAGGCCCTCCAAGTCAGTAGTAGCTTGGGAAGCCTTCAGGAAGTTGGTTGTGAACTCTTTTCTCTCTCTCTGCTTGTTGTCCTCCTTAAATAACATGTAGGACCACCATGTGTTTGTTTTAGTGTGAATAAATAACATCACTATCAGAAATACTCCTAAGAAATATTTTACTTACAGTTTTACCAAAGAGAAATTTTAAACCATTACCTAATGGTAATTTGGGATTTATTTTTTATGATAGTTTTCAAACTTAAAACTTTAGCTTTGCTCTGATAGGTTTTGATCTGTGAAGTAGTGCAGCAGAATTAGTTTTATTCTGTTTCATATTTGGCATTAGAAGCTGGTATTAGTGAACCAGATTTTGAGCCTTAATCCAGCTGAAAAGTCCTGTTGCTTTTCAAAACAGTAATCTTCTTTCAAGATTGTCAATGAAGACAGTGGTAACATGAATGAACTTAATAATTTGGAATCTTTCATTAGTGCTCTCCAGCATCAGAATTCATAATAGGCTGGGTTACAAGGAACAATGATCTGAGAGTTATCTCTGCCAGGCATCTAATTTCAGTTTATGCTGGAAAAACATTCATATGAAAAAGCTCTTGGTAGTGCCTTCAAGAGATTCATACATATACAATTTGTATTTCTTTTTGTCTCAGAACTTGAAAGCACTTTATAAAAGTGTAAATGCAGAAGTACTCAAGTACAGAGACAGTATAATAATTGGGCTTTTTAATGAAATTAATTCATTTCAGTACTTTCAGCAATGTATTAAACAAAATCTGAATTAAATCCCACTAGCTCTGATGATGGCTGATACACTGTCCTCTGTGTGGCTGCTGGAAATTGAATGCTTGGGATCACTAGCTATGGCAACTTGTCCTTCCATTTCTCTAGGTATCTTTCAGACAAGTGAAGCTTATCTTCACCTGCTTTTCAAAGTCTAGAGAACCCACTGCCCTGGTGGAAAGGTATTAATAATTCCCTTGACCGGGTCATCCCGCACAGACTGACCATAGATTACCTTTCTGCCAGCAGACAGTGCAGTGCCAGACACCATCCACTGGCATTTGCACCCATTAATGGTCCCTACTGTGGTTTTGCTCGCTGTCTCCCTGATAATTCTGGGCAAGGATACAGGTGTTAATTTACATGAGTTAATATTCCTACTTAGGCATCTGAATATGAGCATCCTTTTTGTATGTATGGCCAGACTTCATGAACGAAGATTTGGGAAGGGCTCTCCCCACATGGGTGTGCCCTTCCAGCCTGTGCAGTGGATTTTTTAGATGAGGCACAGTGTGCGCAGAACTGGCCCCACCCTTTAAGTCCTGAGGTCCATCTGCCACGGCCGAGCGAGCTTGGACGGTGACAGTGAAATCCTCGTGACTGTCACAGCACCCGGTACTAACCAGGGCTGACCCTGCTGAGCATTCGAGATCTGACGGCATCGGGTGGCAAGGAGGCATTGAACTGCCAGGCGACGGTCCCCACTGAGACTCGAACTCAGGTCCTTGGGATTCAGAGTCCAGAGTGCTCTCCATTACACCATGGGACTGCTCGAATATCCTTTTTAGAGGAGAGCTTACCAACTTACATGTGAGTTATTCCATACCTACTAGAACTGAATCCAGAAGACAGTCCAAGACCTGTCTAATTCACTGGTATGGATGTAACTTTATGGTTCTGTAGGATGGCATAGTTGCACTGGTACAAGACTTTTCAGATGCTGCACTAGTACTCCTGTAGAAATCCTTGTCAATGAAGCAAGCTCTCTTGAGTTCAGTTTTATTTTGGCATACTCTCCTCTTACTGTAGAGGAAATGTCAAGTTCCCTCTGTTGATTTACATACCTTCCTGTCCAGTATCTTCCTTAATTGTTAATAGTTACACAAGTATCAAATATGGGAATTTTAGGGAAAAGTCTGCTTGTTAGCTTTTCTCCAGTTTCAGTTTGCTGATTGCCAGCAGCACTCACCACATATGTGAAAATTCCTGGCCCAGCTAAGTGTGCTTCATGGCCCAGATGTGATTGGGATTTTTGGTGGTATACCCTGTGCCAGTCTGCTCTGAGAGCAAAGCTGAATTTGAAAGGTTCAGCCTTTCAAGAAGGGGAGCATGCAGACATGTTCAGACCTGATTCCATAGAACAGAGCTCACCTGGGAATAACCTTCTCAGGTGCACAAAGGCTAGGGAGGTGATTCATAGAAATTTTAGAAGAGTGTTTCTTCCCTTGTTAGAGGTCAAGCACCCCCACTGGAACTGAAGTTTGATCATCTGTCCATTAGGAACAATGGACAGATGATCTAACTTCTGTCAACTTGTCAAGTCTTGTCAACTTTTAGTATTGTGCACCCTCTTTCACCTGCCCAAGAAGGCAGTAATTATCTTCTGTTACTTCTGACGTGAATATGAGTGAAGTGCATGCCATTTATGAGAGATCATCTCTTGCAGGTTTTGTTTTTTCCCCTCTTCTAATTCATTCCAGGTTCCTTCACAAGGCTGAAACGCTGAATTTCATTTAAACCATAATATTTACTCAACTGTTTCCTTATTAAGGCTAACAGCTCCAAGCTGATAGAATCATTCTAAGTTTTGGAAGTAGCACTGCCCTTACTTAGGGACCAAACAAGCCTTATCAAATATTTTGCAAGACTACTTGAACTGCTTAGCAATAAACACCAGAGGACACTTATCTTGAAACAAAGAATACTGGGGAGAGGACCATGAAAAATCAGAAGTGTGAGAGACTGAATATGTCCTTCATTCACCAAAATAGTTTTCATCCCTGGCATTTGCAAAAAAAGCTGTCCCTCTTGCCTTTTTGAACTTCAGGGTTACCAGTGAGACATCTGGGATCTTGTGTGGTCAGCAGAGAAATGTAGCATAGGAGCTTTGCCCATGAACCGCCAAAATCTAATTCCACATACCAGTGTTTTTTTGTGAAGTCCCCAAGGGCTTAGAAAGAGACAGGTAGACTGCCACTAGAAAGTAGAAATAAGGGTTATTTGATCAGTAACTGGAGATCGTGGAGATGTCTAGTCCTTCCTCTCTCCATGTGTCAGAAGGTGCAATAACCCACCTGTTCTTTGGAGCTGTGAGAACTGAGGTTATAGTTACACAGTCTGTATACTTCAGTGTTTACAAATGGAGCAGGAACATAGTTCATAGCCTATAGACACAAATACCAAATCTAAATTGGTGTTCTTAAATCATCAAAGGTGACCTGATCAAATTCCAAACTAAGGACTACATACTAGAAATGTGTAAATAACTGTAAGTGGACTGGGCTTAAAGGAGTGTCAGGAGAAGTTACTACTGAATCATCATGTAAGTACATATAGCAATTCCAAATTAAAACTGTTGACTTGTAAATAATAGTCCTGACAATTGTAAATTATACTTGCTGTCCAAAATTATGAGTTGCATTCATCCATTTACCCTGTCTGATGTGATGCCTTGTTTTTTGGTGGCAGTCAGGCCCATGACCTCAGACAGATGGTGAACACTTCAGTCTAAACACTGACACTTTCTGTCAACTGATGAGATGTCTGACACTTTCAGTACTGAGTAGAAACATTACAGATCATTATTTTCTTTCCCAAAGTTAAAAGAAGAAAAAAAACCAAAAAGCACAAGGGAAAGGGGGAATAACGCCTTTCTTCATGTTTAAAGCTGCAAAGAATGTATTTTTTTATGACTAGATTATAAAGTCCATCATGCATGAATCAGCCTTCTATCTATTTGAAAGACACAATGGCCTAGAGCATGAACCAGATAGGTTTCAAAGTATTACGGTAAATACAAGTAGATACATGACTTGTCAGGTTCCTATTCTGTGAATCTATGCTACCCAGTTTCTAACTACAGTAATATTTTCTGATACATGGTGTTGAATACTGCTGTTAGTTACATTTTAATGATAATTTGCAATTGGTTTGTGTTGCATGTATTATGGGTATATTATCAGTTATTAGCCTTACTACTCTTAGGTGTTACTTGGCTGAGCATCATTTACTTACCAAATGCGGTAGAACCATTGATATGCTCAAATGGGTCAGACTTTCAAATATTAGAAAAGCTGTTGCTGTATGGACTCACAGATGGAGTTGGACCGTTTAAAATTGTGAAAGGTAATCAAGCACATTTATCTTAATTACTTAAATAGTATTTGAGAGCAAAATCAAATATTCATTGGCAATACCTCCAAATCTAGTGCAGTTTTGTTTTAAACCTAGGCTCCTGACTCCAAGAGCACGGACCAGGAAAATGGAGTTAAAGCTACTGCTCCCTTTGGTGTTATTAAGGCAGAGTTCAGCAAAGTCATCTGTGATAAGTGCATTGCCAGGGTTTCACCCTGTGTTTAAGGAATGGGTAATACTCTGCTTCCTCCTAAAAGAAAACTTTTTATTTCAGCATATATTCAAGCTGTGTTTATGTATTTCTTTTGGGTATATTGTCCTTTGCAAAAAGTTTAATTTATATAAAATACAGAATATACTATTGTAGATATTACTACATATGTAGATAGTTTTTAAACTGCAAATATGATTTTCATGGGCAGAAATCAGTGACAGTTGAGTAAAATTCTGAAGGCAGGTGTTACAGTATCTGAAATGTCAGAATCAAGACATGCTGCCCTTTCCAATAACTCATAAACTTGCTTTAAATCTTAAATTGGTGTAAAAATGGAGTCTTGTGCTCTTTGAGAACAGATGACAGGCAGGATAGAAATTTTTAAAAATCAATGAAAGCAGTTTGGGTGTCTCAGATAAAGCAACACATTTTGAACACACCCCTCCCTCCCACCAAAAGCTGGCCACAGAAACCCAATACAAGCATACAAACCTTCCAATATAAAGCTACTCATGAGTGCAGGTACCCTTTAGGTTTTCTATGGGCAGTTGTCCCTGTTGACTGCACAGTTCTCTTCCCTACACAGGTAATTGCATGCAGAGCTGACACCTATTGCAGTGCCTGTTTGTTTCCCTGGCAACCAGCAGCAATAGTGGGTAGTGGTAAAGGAGAGGGACTGCCCATCCACCAGAGGCAGCAAACAGTGGAGTGATGGGGAAGTGAATGGTAAGAAAGAAAATAATAGAATGAGCAAAAAAGGGGAAATGACAGCATAAAAGAGAAAAGCATAAAAATATATTACCTTAGCTGCTGGAGAGGAAAAAAACATGAAAGAAACAGAAAAGCAAATGAAAGGGGGAGAAATGTAGGCACTGAGGTGAAAAGGGGGGAATATTGCACCAAGAACAGGATTCAGCACTGTGCAGGAATCCAGGAACAGCACAAATATGTGTGGAAGGTCAGAGAAAAGTTAAAGTCTTAAAAAGATAGATAAAATATTACTGTAGGTCAAACCAGTTTTGTTACAGAATTGGTGACAACATAGGCTGGAGAATATCAGAAAAAATAAAGTGGAGACTAGTGCCTAGGAATTTGCACTGCAATGTGCTGATGTCGAGCTGGTGGGTTGCTAAAGCAGAGCAACATTCATGTTTATGTCAGCCTCCCTCCATGTCATTACTTGCCCAGGTATTCAGCAGCTTGCTTCCTCCCAACCCCCCCATCCATGTGTATCACAAAAAGAAGGGAAAGGGTAGGTAAAATGGCAAAGCAAGGCAGTATAGTGTAATACTAATGAAACACAAATGTGCATGAAGAAGGATGTGTGCCATGTAATGGTGACCCCAACTTTTTGTACGTCCTAAGGTAGTTAAAGGTGACGATTTTTGGGAGGCCTGGAAAGAAATGTAGTTGAGAAAAGACTTAAAGACAATTCCTTGTGAGGAAGGCAGCACAGAACACAGCCCCTGTCGTGTGCAGAGATAACCAACTTGTAAAGCAGCTTTGATCTGAAGAAACAGGAGAAGCAGAAAAGGTAGAGATGAGAATGTATGTATGCATTCTCATCCAAACAGTCTACATTTCACCTGCATTCAACAGGCCACTTCCTCTAGGATAGGTAACTGAAAATGGGAACTCATCAGTGTGGTTGTTAAAAGGAATTGCATAAGGGAGATACCCAAAGGGACCACACAAACTGGGACTGTAAGTGAAAAACACATTGAAAGTCTTCACTGAGAGTTGTGAAATTTCATATGCACAAAATGGCAGAATGGACTTGGCTGCACTGGCTCTGTTGAGGGCTGGGATTCACCAGCAGATGCTTTCTATGTATTTATTGTATTTTATATACGTAAGCTATTGCTGCTGTGCACAGCACTTCACAGAAGAGATCAGTCCATGCAGTGACTCACTTGTAGCAATACCAAGTGTAATGTTCCTGGTAGCAGAACTGTAACCTGGATAATCACCTGTAGTGGTAATACTGAGATTATGCTGCACTTAGAAGTAAAAATAACACTGGTCCAGGTCTGAAGCAGCATGAAATGGAAGGTCCTGTATGAATCACAGCGCTTGTAGGAAAACCTGTGTATTTATTAAATACTTCTTTCAATGAAATTAACTTCTTTACATGGCTTACTAGAATGAGAATGACGTGAAAATCTGTAACTTTCTGTTGTGTGCTGTAGTTCAGCTAATTAATCTTTGCCATCAATCACATAAGTACCCGATGCCTAATTTTCTGTGAAATTATTAGGGTACGATAAAGTGGCAATAAGGGGAATATTTTAACTCTGAACAACTTCTCAATCTCCTTTTTAGGGAGTGTATGTGCACAAAGTACTTTGGTGAAGGATATTTCTGATGGCAGACAAGAGTATTTGAAAGGAAAAGATTTTGAGCACAAAAAGAAATATCAATGTCTTGTGCTTCACAGTGTCCAAAATGTTTTTAAATAATCACTTGCCATTCAATTTCTTTAATGAAAGTGTCCTAATTAACGTGTAGACTTGGCACATTGTGATGTAGACATTGTGAAAATAGTATATAAAGGGGTAACAGAGAATGAGCATGTTGTGTATTTCTGAATTAATGTTTGTAGAATAGGGCTAACTGTGAGAAATAGGAATAATGAGTTTTCACATATAACCAAGATAGATATAATTCAGGATTTAGTCTTCACTGATGTCAAATCATTCCACGGATTATCTCCAAGTGGAAGAGGAGAAATAGCAGAAGCAGGAATTTTACCCTCTGTTTTTTCCAAAAAGAGCCAAAAGCAGCCTAACTGCTTTGCCATTAAATTGTATGCATTGTATTATCTTTTAGTCATCCTGATACCTTACTAGCATTGCCATGGGGAAGCAAGAAGCTAATGAGATAGAAAAAGTTCTGTTCTTATTAAGGAATCTTGAAGCTGTATTTATACAAAAATTAATGAGAGTATGGGATCATAAAGAATGTCTTAGCAATTTTCAGCTTTAAGCATGAGTTTCCAGAGAGCTCAGAATATTAATTATTTGACACCTGTGCTGCACAGCTGATGCAATGTTGATAACTGATGTTACTTTACTTTGTCAGTGGTAATAGTGTCCTTGTGCTGTGCACAAAAATGAAAATTGTCTAAATTAACAAAAAATGATGAGGTGTTTATTACAACACCCATTTTAAAAAAGGATGATTATGTTACTGAATATAAGGACTTGTAAATGCATTAGGTAAGCATTATGGTTTTATTTAGCAAATCTGCTTGGTAGAATTGTTTAATGTTCTTTTTAGAAAAAGTTAACATAAAGGAGTGAAGGTCTTTTCTTTCACTGAAATTTGGCAGTCTTGTTAAGCGTGTGCTGGCTTATTTTCTAGGCTCACTTTTTTTCCAGCTGTGAGTGGGAAACTTCAGGAAATCATTCCTAAAAAGCACCTTGAGGTGACTAAATTCCAACTTCCTTTATATCAAGATGGACAAATTGAAAATCTGCCAACCACAGTCACCAGTGCAAGTCCTGCTGGACTCCCACCCAAACAGATGACACGTTTTGCCTCCTCTGTGATGCAGATATGGGGGATTGATAGTTTCAAAGGTAGGAAGTTCGAGACCAACCTTGTAGATGCTGAAAGCAAGTGGCATTACTCCCTCTTTCCTTTGCCTTCCCATCAGGATAAGAAATGCTGTCATAGGAAACAAATAATTTTAGAGGCTTTTCTTTAAATTGCAATGGCACCAAGTGTCCACAGTCAGCAACAAATGGGAAACACCTGTGCAGTCAATGGTCTGCTTTGAGAGGGTCTCTTAGAAGTCTGGAAGAACATGGCCACATCCCTTTTTATCAAGTGAAGAGCAGTACTAGCAGAGCTTTTCATGTCCTGTGTTGCACACTAGTAACACTGCCCTTTCATAAGGCTTTGTTTGTACCATATTAAAGTGAAACAACAGCATTAGCAAATGGCAAATCCTAACTAGGCAACTCTCATTAATGGCCTTTTTGTCCTTGTTATGTAATACAGAACAGTTTTGGGGGGTTTGTACACTGTTAACCAAAGAATTTATTTTATGATAGAAGTCACTCACGAAATGTTTTTATAGGAACAACCCTTCACACTTTCTATTAAGTTTTAGAAAAGTATTTACCTTTAGGATATATGCCAAGTGCTTGATATTTATAGCAAAATAATCAGTGTAGTTTGATTAGTAAATTAGTACTTTAAACAGGTTTTCTGTAACCTCAGCATTAAAAGTTCTCATTTCACTTTATGATTGGATCTCTAAGAGAAATGACTGATGGTCAAAATGAGCTGTGTATCCTGTAACGTGTTGTAACTGCTTTATGATGTTGGTAACAGCCCTATGACTGAGCATCCTCCAGTTTGAGAACTCCAGTGTAAAACTTCTCTATCTGTTAAATACAGAAATCTCAGATTGATCTTTCTGCACTGCTCACAACTGGCATTGCTTTTGTGGCCTCTTGCTGCCAAACTTTTCATTTACATTTTGGGCCATACAATCATATTTCCTTCCTTCAATTCCGATTTGTGTTCACTGAACCTCTGCAGCACCTTAAGATATTTTGCCCATTTATAAGCAGTTTGAGCTTAAAAATGCTTCGCTGTGAAGTGCCATAACTGCATCATGACTACATATTCTCTGCTTCAGAGCTTGGATCTCCAGTACATCTCTGGGGCAGGCAGAAAGGAGTGTTACAGCCCAAACTGTGCCAGGAAGATTCAACAGGGCTCACATGTTAAGAGTTCTCTGTCAAAACTGGGTTCAATTCACAATCAACAATTTCTGTCTTTCTTGTTCATTCCCTTTGTTTCTTGATGGACAGGATTGTTTTCAGAACTCTTAATGTTTCTATTTTTATTTTCCCAATAAAGTCTGTCTGTGATATGTGCAGATTCCAGTATAAAGTTAGTGAGAGAAATTCTTTAAAATTAGCAGAGCAGCCCAGAATTGCAAAATTTCTAGAATTCCAAGAGCTTTGTTACATTTATATCATTTGTTACCAAATACTGGCTACCTTTGTTAAACAATTCATATGGCTTATTCAGTTAACTTGTTCTAAATTGTTCTAAAGTCTGTATTTCTAATAATGAGGTTGCTTTGGTACAAAACCAACAGCTTCAATGTTCAATCAATATTTAAAAGCTGTTCTGCTTTAAAAGCTGACTGTTGGTTAGATTTCATGTTTCCTATTTGGGGCTTGAACTTCTAAATTTTCTCCAAGTTCCTCTGTTTGACTCTTGGTACTAACAGAAAGAAGAAAGCTGATGAGTCCTTGTCTGGTTTGCCTCATTGTGGTTTAACTTTTCTTCAGTTCCACAAAACATAAAAGTGGATATGTTTGAGTAGGGTTTTGGGATTAATACAGTATGGACATTTTTATTCTGGTAATAAAAAGTCAGTCTTCAATAGTTCTCATCATCAATCTGTCTCTGCTTTTTCTGCTTTCTCCAGTGGTCTTTCCAATAGAACAATTAGTTTTAAGGCAAGTGATTAGAAAAAAAAAGACAGTTTGCAGGTGGCAAATTTTTTTAAGGTTAATAGCCCATTTGTAATGAAATATGGTGACCTTAAGGAAATATACTGAAGAATAGAAGGGACTTGGATTTCACTGCTCAGCTCTATTGACCCTGAAAGGAAACCACTACATAGGAACTAGCAGAAAGTTGGTGATAATAACCCTTGCTGGTGACAACACCACAACATCATAAGGAACAAATATTGATAATGGAGAAACATACAAATTAAATATAATCTAGCACAACAGTGTGCAAATTACAGCAGTGTGATGTTCAACATCAGTACCAAAATGTTACCTTCTTAGGTGTGATTTTTGAACCAAAAACTTTGAAAGGTCTGTCCAATGTCTCTATGAGAAGATAGGAGTTTTAAGTTACGCAGTTCAAGATTTTAATTTTTAAACTCTGGCTGAAAAGCAGAATAACCTCCTCATCAAGGGATTTGGTTTTGCATGACTTTTAAAGGTTTGTCTTCAAACAAATAAATATTTGGCAAATAAACGTGTTATTTCTGGGTATTTTATATCTAAAACCATATAAGCATTTATATAATACATGTTGATCCTCATTTCTGTTTCTTCTTTTTATTCTACAGTTTATTGTGGAGTGTCATGGGAATACACTTCTTCCCCAGTTTTTGGGCATGTACCGGCTTACTGTTGATGGAGTTGAAGTATACATGGTTGTTACAAGAAATGTGTTCAGCCATCGTTTATCTGTTTACAGAAAATATGATTTAAAGGTGAGAAATAATTGCTGTTGAAATAACTGATAAATAATTCAAGTGAAAAGGAGAAGGTTCTTACGAACCAACAAAATACCTGTTGCCTTTATCATAAGATCTGTTTTAGGTTTTTTTCTGAAGCTTTCCCTGCTCATTGTAATTTTGCCAATAGTTAATATACAGTGCTTACAACAAATGCTCAAAACATAGTCTGTCTTTCTACCTAAGTGATTTTATTTTAATTTCCTTCATAAAGTATCCCCTTAGAAACCTGCTTCTTTCTAATACACTTAATTTCTATGTGCTGGACCACTTAGTGCATCTGCAAGCCTGTTTTATGATTCTGTGTTAAGACAATTGTACTGCGACGTATGGCACCCTCCCTTCCTACTGTCAGCTCTCTGCCTAGCAGTTCCTTAGGTAGTTGACTGAACTTGATTTACAAGAACCGATTTCTGAATTGCCAACAATTCACTTTTTGATATTTAGTATTATTGGCGGCAATTGTTACCAGAGCAAGTTATTTTTTTTAATTTGAGAGAACTGTGTTTTAGAGCATCATAATGTCTGGATACATCAAAAAAGGCACAAAAGTATAAGAGGAAGAAACAGTAATTATATACAGTACATTCTTAACATCAGTGTCAACAGCTCTGCTGTTATTTAGCTCTGTGAATGCTTCTGTACTCTATTCAGTTTGTCCTGCTGGACAGCTTTGCTTTAACTTCTCATACAATTGAAATTTACATCAATATCATATTATTCTGCAAAGCAATCTCCTTCACTGAGCAGATTTATAGTGACACTGGATATACATCACTTTTTATTGATATTCTTTGCTATGACATCTGCAGTTGTAGATTCAGAGTCCTTTTCTGTATGTGGATAGTTTTGATCCCAGCTTAGAATTCACTTGTAGCACCTGTGTAGATACCAAGAAAAAAAGACCACAGATCAGCATAGGGTTTCAAAGGGTTAAAATTACTTCAATGTCATTTTTTTGCCAAATGTCAAATTTGGCATTCTCCCTAATTTTTACTATTGTGAATCTTTTTTTCCCCTTCAGTTTCATTTTCAGCTGATCTTTTTTCTGGCCTAATAGTCTGTTGGAGCACAGAATACAATATAAAAGATGTCTCATCAGTAAAGTAAAATGTCAGGCTTTTACCAGGCTTTGTTAGCAGTTAACAGTATAATGCAATGACATCCCTGCTTGCTGGACCATACATAATAACTAAGAGATACTGTCCCATATATCTTTTCTCTCCATCCTTACTAAGTTTTTTTAAGTTTCTTTCTGCAAACAGAATAAAGCATGATGTAAAGGATGTGGTTGGGAATCCTCACATTCTTTGAATTAGTATGACACTGCTCCACCACTTCTTTATACAAGGCACACCTTCCAACAGACAGTAGAGTTAATTTACCCATATTTTAATATCCAATTATTATGTTTATAGTTACCATTTCTTGCAGTGCCATTATGTGATAAACAAATGCTGGATACTTAAAGGTGTGGTCCTACTCCAAGAAATTTTTAAGGAAATAAATACAGCCATTTTTTGTCATCTCCAGCTTGCTTGGAAAGCACCACATTGCCTACTAGTTTTAAACTAAAAAATAAATTTAAAAGAAAATATCCAAAATGTCTGTGGCAAGCACTGTAAATCTTGTGAATCCATAGTTGGTCTCATCTCTTCTTTTTACTCCATGTTGCTGTGAGGTGCATTGTTCTTTTATGTACTTTGATCTCTTAAGTATTTTTATGTTTATATTGTCTGACATCCTTTTCAAATGTGTATTATATGTGTCTAAACAGTTACGTAGAATAGGCTATTCCATAACCATACAGCTAAATTGGCACAAAAAGATGAGAAGTCTGCCCAAACAAACTGAATTTCCAGGATCATAGCCTCAAAATGAGGATGAGAGATGAGGAAGAAGCACCAGGAATCAGAAGGACAACAGATGTAGAGCATTTGAGGATATAATCCATCTTTCTTCTCTCATGATACATCATCTTCAAGTGATTGCAGCAGTTCAGCATTCCTGGGCATTCTACCTACTCCATCACCTTTCTTTAAAACAGCTCTCAAGTTCAGAAGGATACAGTTCATCCACCTTTTGACCTATTATCATAACATTTTCAAATTAGTTTCTGACATATGCACATTTTTAGATCCATTTTTTCTGTTTCAGGGCTCTACTGTGGCTCGAGAAGCCAGTGACAAAGAAAAGGTATGGTGCATTTCTGTTTCTTTTTCAATTAACCCGCTAGCTAGTCCCAGAACAAACATAACCAGTGCTGTTCTGCCCCTTTTCTTTTTTTCTACCATACTCTTCCCTCCTTTATCTTTCCTCTGTTTTCTGCAGACCTTTGAATATTGGTTTGCAATGGTGTTGAAATTTCAGAGGTAAGTGAGCCAATCCTCTACCTCCTCATTTTCCTGTTTTTTTCTTCTCCTAGTTTCTCCAGGGCCTGCCCTGTGGTAGGAAAACATCAGGACTTTGTTCTCTTCCCTCCTGCTTCTTCATCTTCTTTCTCTTGCTCTTTTAATATTGATATTTATGGATATTCATGTCAATTAATAGAATTATGTGACATAACACCACTTCTAAAGTGAATGCAAAGATAAACCAAATCTTGAATTGCGAGAATGTCTGGGTATGTAAAGCTCATACAAACCTGCAAACAACTGACAGACTTAGATATACATGTAGCTAAAATGAGAGACACTCTCCCTCTAATTCTGGGCTGACACTTTGCTCTTAAAGGAAATTGATCATTTTGTTTTTCTGCACCTCCAACTTCAGTTCATTTGGAAAATTTTACGTTCTCAAAGTCAGTTTTTCTTTAAGATTTTATTGAAATAACCTGGTGGCATTTCAGAAGAGATTTGTCTAGAGATTCTATGGATAATTGAAAGTGGAACATTGTCTCCATCATCTAAGATGTCTTAGTTTTGAAATTGGGGTGAAGCCTGACAACCCTGAGATCAGCTCAGTTGTTTGGAGCACAGTGCTAATAATGCTGAGGTGGTGGGTTTGATCCCCGTAAGGGTCATTCACTTACAAGTTGAATTTGATGATCCTTGTGGGTCCCTTCCAATTCTGAATATTCTGTGATTCTGTGAACCCATGACCTTGTTTTCATAATTTTTCCAAGCATGTTCCTTCTGAATTAGCATAAGGTCATTCAACAGGTCACTTAATAGACTTAATTTTATATTGTGCCCAAATTCTATTCAGAGTATTTGTTTTTCTCCTAAGCATGAGTTGCATCATACCTGCCTCTCTTAGTCTTTTACAGATCACACAACTGCACTAAGGAGTAAGGGATATGGCAATAGCTGTCAGTCCTACAGTTCTCACTGTATGAAAAACTCTGCAATGTTTTTCTGTTTTACCCTAAGGCATGACCAAACTCTTAAAATTCTTCTTCCAGCTTTAGGCAACTAACATGTCCCAAGTACCAGCTGCAGTTAGGATTGCCAGTATTACCTCTCTTTTGCTGTACAGGGCCCTCAAGAACATGTCCTGAATAGTCTCTGTTCTTTTCTTGTCATCTGGTTTTGTTCTTGTTTAGTAGTACAACTCTGGAGTTTTTAAAGCAGAGGGATTAACCCTTCAGTGTCTGCTTAATGTCATTGAAAGGCTCCACTGGCAGTACTAAAATAGTCTGACAGAAATGAGGAGGGCAAATTACTTGGATGGGACTACTTCAGGTTGCTACATTAATACTTGGAATATTAATGTAAATTTGAACAGTATTATGCATATTCAGCTCTACAGGAGCTCATACTATACAGATATTTAGTGCAGTAGTTTTGAGCAGTTTTGAGAATATGCCTCATAGTAGTAAAGAGATTAATAATAGTACACACATACTGTAGCTAATACATTAAGTGAGAATCTCAAAGGAACAGTACCTTTATTTTGTTGCCATGGACATTCATGGCAAAATTACTATTGAACTTGCTTGTAGCTAAGTTGAAACAAAATTGTGTGATTTTGTATAACTGTATACAATAGGCATTCTCTAAATTTAATGTGAAATCATAACATCAGTAAGGCAAGTAACAAAAATTCCTATCAACTTCATATCTAGAACCTCCCTTTTTATTTTGAGTACTTCTCTGAACAAAATACGTCAAAACCTTGTCCTCCAAATTCTTTTTTTACTAGTTTGATTTCTTGGAGGTGGAACTGCACAAAGCTTATTGATGTTGCAGGCAGACAGTCTGAGGTTTTCAGAACAGCTTTCTGTGAGTCATCATTCCCCTCAAACACCAGTGCAATGCAGCAAGGGAGCCACAAGCTTGCACTCAGAGCAAACATTTCTGAGAAAGGGAATTACTGGGTAGGCTTCTAAGTTCATGGAGGGAACAACATTTTACACTTCAAGAAAGACTCTAAGGGATTCAAGCAAGGGGAAAATACTATTTTCTTCATTATTTGGCTTTTGTTTAAGTTTTGGAGTCTGCGGTTTGATTTGAAAAAGGCCTGAAGAATATGCTTCACTTCTGGATTGCAGATGTTCAGAACATTCATCATCACTATGATCTGAATCTCCTGCAACAGGCATGAGAACTGCAGTGGTTTACTTACCTAACTACTTAAATGTTTCTAAGGCAGTTTTAAAGCTAAAATAAAAAGGGTGTTGTATATTTATACAAATAGACAAGCAGAGTTTTGTTTTGAAACTCCAAGGAGTTCTATAGAGCTGCTGTCATGAGATGTATCTCTGCCTGTGTGTCACTGATCTCAGGACTTTGAGGACTGTGTTGGACTAAGTGTGTAAATAGTCCATTATTCGTAACTTGCAAGTGCAGCCCTGTAGCATGGTTTTTTCACTTTCATTTTCTCTTAAGCAGATGTCACTGTTTCAAACTTTTTGTTTGTTGTCATCTGTGGGACTCTCAAATCAGTCTTAAAGATTTTAAAACAACTGAAAAATTTTGGCTTGAAAAGGAACGGGGGAAAAAAAGACATTTCAGCAAATTCTCTGAAGAGATTTTGGTGTCTCATCTTTTAGAAGAAATTGCCCTGAGTGATGAAGCAAAACCAGACAATCTGAGAACCTTAGCTGGTGCAGTAACTTATTAGCTAATTTTTAGCCAGAGGCAAGTTAAATCATGAATTTACTATATTATCCTGAAATGACAATATAATTTCAATTAATGGCAGCATTATTTAATTACTTATTATGAAGGTATCTATGACTATTCACATCTGAGAAACAGTAATGAAAGACAGGAGGCTTTTGGTGCTAAAATATATGGCTAAAATGTCCAGCAATGCTCTGGTTTTAAAATGGGCTTTGAAGTAATTCATATTGAATTTCAGATGCCAATATTGAAGTAATCAGGTGATTTTCAGGATGTCAGAAATAATATATGTACTTCCTGTAAAGCTGGAGAAGTCAGAAAACAGAAGAGCAAGTCTTTCATTTACATTGGAATGCAGACTGTAAATTGTAGATAAATTACTTTATAAAGGCAAATTTGGTGAAAATTATGATGTTCTTGAATCTTCTTCCTATCAAACAGAAACTTGTCATTTACTCAGTTAATTAAAGAAGAGACAATTATGCAGAAATATTTAATGGAGTAAAATATAAGAAATCAGGGGAGAAAAACATGTTTCTGCTTTATTTTGGTAGAGTAAAATAGGTACTAGTATTCAAACATTTTTAAAATCAGTTTTTAGGAAGAAAAGTTGTCTGGATTGACTTTTAAGAATGCTGCTTTTCCATCCTGTTTTAAATTTATCTCCTGTTTGTCTTCAGCTGTTTAATGTCCTAACATTGATGAGAAGCTCTGAAACTGTCATTTCACTATTTTGTGATAGTGCAGAGACAAGCTCTGTCCCTTAGATTTCACCTTAACACACAGTTCCTTTCATTTGTATTATAAATTACATTATTAAAAATAAAGCCATTGCTTGCTTGGCAACATGTATCATAACAGGCACTTAAGATGTCTTGAATTTTAAAAGAATAGTGCATTTCAACAGTTGTCAAATTCTGACAGCTGCTCCTTTTTAGGCATTAGTTCTCTTTTTGTTTTTATTATTTTAATAGTGGACATTTTCTATTCATTCCTTGGACAATTTTGCCCTCTTAAGTGAAACAGGGATAATGCAGACCTCCCCTGGTGGTCTGCCTGCTCACAATTATGCCATACTTGCAGTAGGACATCAAATTAATAGTAACAGCTGAGTCTACTTGTACTGATAAAAGAACTTAAGTGTGTTGCTTGTGAGTGAGCAACTCAGAAGGAAATTTGAGGAAGAAAAATAAAACCTAACTGAACTGACGCCCATCACATTTCATCTTTCCTGAGCAATTTCAGAGATTATTACATGCTTTAAAATTGATCTAAAAGACGTTGCATTGCCACCTCTGTGGTATGTGTTGTTTCATAAAACAACATAAATGTGGAAAAATTACAGTAAATACATTTGAACAAAGGATTTTCTTTGCAAGTTTATTTTTGGAAAAAGATTACAGTAGTCGGCAGTTATTTTACATCTTAGTTAAATTGTATGCAAAATACACAGCTGTGATAATTAGATTGGAAGATGCCACTAGATGCTAGCTTTGTGTTTTACTTTATATATTACAACATAGAGTAACTAACTGGTTTCTGAAAGGAAAGTATAACCTAAGGAAGAAGGGGTTTAGTATGGGAGCATAGCAACAAGATCACTTAGTCTTGACTCAGGGGTATTTTTTACTTTTGGTGTCACTGTGTAAAACTTCATTCAAGGTGGATCATTCCAGAATCTGAGCTGGTTTTCCTGCTATTTTAAAATACCTAATTCGAGACCTGCATGTTTTTACTTATCTCTTTTAATGATTTCAGTGTGTTTCATGTGCTGATCTCACACAACAGACTTGGGAAGTGTCTGAGATTTCTCTGGGAAATGAATCTCAAAGTTGCAATGTATAAAGATAATAACTTTCAAAACATCACACTGCAAAGATAGGAATAGACATTCAGAGTTCCAATTCCTGTTTCAGCATTTAGCCTTCACATAACATCAACCCCATAACTGTTTTTCAAAACAAATCACTAGTTTGCTTTTGGGTTTTTTGTTGTTGGGGGATTTTTTTGTTTTGCGTTGGGGTTTTTTTGTTGTTATTGTTCAAAAGTCTGTTTTCCATATGTTAAAAGAATTTTTAAAATTTTGTGTTGCGTTTTATTTGTTGCGTGTTTGTTTTGCAGCAGGAAGACATTAATGCTAGGGATGATTCTGGGGGTGTTTCCCGGAGCATTGAAAAGACAGGTAGTACAACAAAAGTTTGGACCCAGTTCACAGAACTACTGAAGGGAAGAAGCTGCTGTATTCAGCCTTCCATGTTGCAGATCTAGTGACTCCAGACTTTTGATTCAGTTCAAAACCACCTGTTCCAATTTTTTTCCCCCGAATACTGCCTACTATATAATGCTGGTGAGCCCAATATTTAAAGAAATAAACATGTATGTGGGCCATTTGCTGTGAAAGAAGCCCAGGGTGTGGAGCTTCACTCTTGGCAGATGTTTTGTGTCTTTTTCAAAACTTATAATTTGTAAGCCAAATTTTTCCATGATTAGCTGTGTGAGTAATGTGACTTGTGTCTAGTTCCAAATGAAAAAAAAAGCTGATATGCCACATTTCTCCTACAACATAATCTTTGCCTTTCTTAGGTGAGAAATTGTGCCAGGTTGTGAAGACAATTTTTTTTTTCTTTATTCAGTCCAAAACTTATGTGACCTACGGCTGGTTTAGCAAAGTGCATCCAAAATGTTAGCATTGATGTTAGCTATGTCCATTATTTTTGATGTCGTGATGCACAAAAAAATCTTTTTGGGGAAAAAAATTCTAATACTCATTTCAACACATTAGAATAGGATGGTGAATTGAGATGTGTTAAGAAATATACAAAAACTATTTCCATGTTGATATCAAAGTAAAACATCACCTGGTACCTGTATTCTAATGGGGTTTTTTTAACCCCAGACAGTATCAGTGGACTCTTACGATATGATTTTAGGTTTTGAATGAGGCTTTATATATTCTGTCAGTTAGTAAGAAATCTTGATTGATTTTCAGCCTTTTCAAAGGCAGTGAAATCTTCCTGCTATTAAAATTCTGTGTGACCGTGGCAAACTTTGGAATGCAAAGGTGAAGTGTGCAAATAACACACTTTTTTAATAAATAAATATTTCATATTTTTAGAACCTGTTGTGCCTTGCTTGCATCTTTAAGTAGAGGATTAAAAACAGCGGAGGTGGTTCAGAAAGAATATCTATTATTAATTTAGTGGCAGTAGTTAGATGTTCGTCTCCTGAGCAGCTCTTAAAATATTTAGTTATTTAATGACAGTAATATGTTCATTATAATAAATTACATTCTAGGAGAATCTTTTTCCAACAAGGATTTTGCTCCATTGGAAATATTTGAGTCTTCATAAAAAATTAACCATATCAATTACTTCATTAAAGCAGTCTCATTTTTTCATTCAGATAATGTTTTAAACTGCCACAATGTGATTATATGTGTGTTTATTTCAGTGCATAAAAATAAAATTAACATAGTAGGATTTTTCAACATGGGCACATATATTATTAATTCTGCATGACTATAAGAGCCCCTCCTAGTTCCATATTTTATAGATTTTAATTCTTTAATTCACAAATCAGTTTTAAGACTTTTCAGTTAAAATACTACTGCAGTCACTACTAGTGCTGGCTGGCATTAGTACGATATGGGATGCAACAGTATCCTGGAACTATTCGGCTTTAACTAAATAGGAAGAATAATATTGCCTAGTACACAAAAAAAAAATCTTTGTCTAGTAACGCCTAGAAAGGGAAGAGTATAGGCTGGGAGGCATCATGCAAATAGTGTGGTGGGGACAGCCACTGACAAAATAGCATTTTAGCTTCACTGTCTCAGATGGGACCCACTTATTTTGCTTTTCTCTTTTTCTTCACATACGTCTGAACTCGCTTTTAACTTACATGGTTTTACACTTGCTAAGTCTGCAAAGCTATGGGCATTTTGGTGAAGAAAAATTACTTCAGATAAATATCCACAGAGGGATTAACAAGGACTGGGGAGCCTGCACACGAGGCAGTGAGGAGTCTGGCTTTTGGAAGAGCTGACTCACTGCCCTGAACGTCCTTGGGAGCGCCCCTTGGGTCTTGTGATGGCAGGCAAGAAATGCAGCAGTGTCAGCTTTGCTAGCTCACTTCTATTAAAAATAGATCAGAGACAAGGTTAAAGTGGAGTATGGCACCTGCACTACGGGCTTACCTGCCCCAGCATCTTCCAAAAAGGCATTGCTTGTAATTTTGTTTTTACCAATGATAGGACTGGTTCAGCAGTGGAGTGAGGTTCCCCCTCGCACCGCCCCGGTCTGACTGGCTGAAGCCGTGCTCTGCGGGAAGTCTGGCAGAGCCTGGAGACAAACATGCATCTCAGCATCTTAACCACAAGCACATCCTTCCTCTCCGCTCACCCCCCAGCTTTAAACAGCATTAGTAGAGGGTTTTTTCCAGTGTTAATAGGTTTGTTTCACTTTAACCTCTGCCTAATTTGATAAATAACTTGAATAAATAATCTGGGGAATTTTTTTAGTTACTTTGGGCTAGAAATGAAGGGAGCTTGGTTTCCTGCATTCTTTTCATGATTGTTTCATTTTAAATTAATTCATCCAATTCTCCTCTCCATTCTTAAGCATCCCACGCACTGGATTCCATCCTCTGGTGTTGGCAACATCCTTGGATCCACAGTCCTGCTTCTGCAGAATTAGTTCTTATCCATGGGACAGTATGCTCGATTGTGTACGATAATCTCTACTACTGGTAGCCTGGAACACTTACCTGATGTTTCCCCTATTCGTTTGCATCCTAAACCACTTACTGACTGGAGTAAGGAGGCCAGAAAGAAAATCAGTCCATGCTGTGCAGTTGTATTATCGTCAACAATTCATTGTGATCTTCAAAAAGTGTCCAACATGATTTCCAAGTAAAGCAGACGAGCACTGCAGGGTAACTCCTCCACAGAAGTGGAGTCTGGGATAGGTTAATGTTATAGCTCCATCTCAGCTGCCTTGGGTGTTTTTCCCCTTTTATTATAAATTGAAATAGAGGATATCCATTGGAGTGTATTTTATTTTATAAGAATGTGGTAGATGCAACACAGTAATAATACAGAGCAGCCAGATTAGGGTCTTATTTTTTCCAGAGTTTATATGTGTCAGAATGCAATGGATTTAATATGGATTCATAACTATTAAAATGTTACTAATTGCTTAAGTGTTTTTGAGCAGTTATTGGAAGAAAAGAATTGCTTCTCTAAACAAAAGCAACTTTGTGGAATCTTAAGCAATTCACATATTCCAGCTCCAAAAAATAAATTTGGATAGTTGGGGAACTGAGTATTTTGGCCACCTCAATGCACAGCCCAACAGCAAAAATAACTTTCGGCCCTTATGAAGATCTAAAAGCATTTCACAGTCTGCTGTGGTGCTCATACTTTAATGCTGTACTTTCTAATATATACATTTTGGAGCAGAGAAAAGAACCTCTGAGATTCTTTTCCTTACTGTGGCATAGGAAGAAAATAAACTTTATGAAAAATACTATCTCCAGTAAGATTATAAACAATGTCTGACTAGTTAAACTGACAGGAGACATTCCAGTAGACTGACGTTAGCTGCCTTTTATCCCTAGCAGAAGGTCTTTAAGGAGAAATTATTTTATTCAGAGTACTCGTTAGTTCATGGCCGTTGATAATTGCAGCACTCCTGTTTCTGCAACATTTTCTCTGTAAAGAAAACCTGTTCTTCCTTACTATTGATTAAATGTTGGGGGAAGGAAGAGAGGCTGTTTATTGTTCTTAATGGGCCAATTTTCTACAGGCTTTTGATTGCAGGAGCTACTATTACTTCTAGTTTGTTTGACCACATACCCTGAAGGAACTGCTCTTTTGTTTATTGGCTTGCTGTTGTTTTTTTTTTTGAGTAAACTTGAGTCGCTGCCCTTCAAAAACAGAGCCCTTATGAGGTATCTTAGTACTTAATCCAGTGGTTACTCTGATTTTCCTTAACAATGCTGCAAATAACTTCATGGGAGAGTTGAAGATAATCAGCTTATGTTCCAACATCAAAAATACTTGATCACATATTTAAGAGGCAGTGCTCTTCTCTTGCATTTGCCACTCTTAAGCAGAATGTCATAATTCATGTTCATTTGATGCTTTTCAATAATTATTTGGTATTAGGCACTTGTAAACGCTCACAGCAGCCATGTAAAATGCAGTCCAGTCTGAGTTCCTCTGTAAGACCTGATGCAGCCCTTTGTTAAAAGGTGTGGATTGTGTTTGACTTTGCTTGTCAGTCACTTCGGCAAAATCACATCATGGAAGAAGTTTATGCAAATCAGTGTTCAATGCAAATCAAGTATTGAGGTGGAGATTGTGTCCTGTCTACATTTGCTGCATGCCCAGTAAATATATACCTTCAAGGCCATTTACAGGGGGGATAAACTTAAGGAAAGAGCTCCGTGGGTGGAGTTACGGAGAGCTGCATGCCATGAAGGAGAGGCGGCTCGGTGGTGCTCCCTCGGGCACAGGGATGTCTGGCGGTGCTGCTGCCAGTGGCAGCACTGCACTGGGCCAACAGCTTCACCACAGTCCTCTTTGCAACCCCATCTTACAGGAGTTCTGGTTTATTTTAGGCCAAAGAGCTGCCGACGTTCAAAGACAATGATTTTATTAATGATGGCCAAAAGATTCATATTGATGAGAACAACAAAAAGATGTTCCTTGAGAAACTGAAAAAGGATGTTGAGGTAAGAATGTACCTGTTCAGTTCAATGGGATTAAAATGTGTGGCAAATTACAGATATCCTAGGAAATCATACCTGTAAATCATTAATGAAAACTCTTGTTTATAAGATTGTAAGCGCAACTGTTTTAAATGAAACACAATTTAAACTTTCAGGAGTTGATCACTACTTTTGCTGATGTGATAAATGCCTTGCTGCCATAGCTGGTTGCCATACATTGTTCCTGCCTTGATGATGTGATGTTAAAATGATGGTACTGCTTATTACTTAAGCACTTTACAAGCCTAGTGCTTCCAAATGCCCCTGAGAGAGAGGTGAGTATTGTTAGTTGTATTTTACAGCTGGAAGTGCACCAGAGCTGAGCCCACACACAGACTGTTGTCCATAACAGAGGAGGGTCGTCTTCCCCACTCACAGCATGCATGTCCTATTTTTTATGAATAACCCAGTTTTAAATAATTCTTAGTATCACAACACTAGAGTGCTTCAGTAATTTGTTACAGCAATTTGACTCATTATCTTAATGTAGTCATTTATCTTTCCTATAAATTTGTAATTGGCTGAATGTAGTAAATAATAGAAAAGTGTTAATGTAATAATAGAAAAGTGTTAATGTATGAATTTAATATATAACTGATTTAGTTCAGCTAATAAAATAAGTATCAGACTAACTCGTTCAAACAACTTGCCTTTAGTTTACATAATAAATATTTTGTGTATTTTTTTATTAAACACAGTATTTTGCAGCTTTATTCTCAAAGCCTAAAATTTGTTTTCAAGGAAAAGGCAGGGACTTGGAAGAGACTTCATAGCAAAATGTGCCTGTGACTTAATAAGACTTTCAGCTATTTCTATCAAAAGGGCTCTGTGAATTGACTAGTCTAGTTCTTCAGATCTGTCTCTCATTAGCTGCACAAAACAAAGTACTGTTACTTTACAATCTACCCGATAATTTTCTTTTGAGTAAGTCTAATCATGATAACAATGAAAAATTTATGGTGTTGATGATGATGAAAACATAAATCTGTGAAATATCAATGTGTGTTTATATTTAAAATACTGTGCTGGAAAACCGCTGTACAGATGTCACAGCTCTAGAGATAAGTTTCTTTCGGTTAAGATTTTGTGCTCTTCTAGCATGTACTGCTGTTGCTGACAAATGCTTTTACAGTAAGTACATGGCAGATAATATCTTAAGAGTGTACAAGGAATGTGGAAGATACTTTCTTACCGCAGGAACTGGATTGTGTGACACCTTCTACATCTTTTACCAGACCAGAAATATAATGGCAGGTTGCAGATCATGTCTTATAAGGGTTTTTTATGGGTTTGAAATTTATACAGATAATTATTTAATATCCGTATAAACCATTACTGTAAAGTGATCTGGCTCCTGATTTTAACAATGGCAAGCTATTCTTTAATCTTTTTTTGCTTTTATTGGTGGTTCTACCCTTGTTAGATAACTGATATACACACTTTGTACCCAATGTGTAAACATTCACATTTCACTACAATGAAAAGAAATGCACAACACTTAGTACAGGATTAATGGCAATTATAGTTAAACATCTTATGGAGTAGTATTCTGAGCTATATGACTTTATATCTGTTCTTGTTTGTCATTAAGTTTTGTTTCTATTATCCTCTGTATATTGTTTCTATATTTCTCTCATAATCAACTCATGTGTCCCCTTCTTGTGTTCAGACACAAATACCTATTGCTGCTGTTTTGATGCCCCCCTGTCTATTTCCCCACCTCCTGTGTGATGTCTCAGGTGTCCTGAGAAAAAGCACATATTTGTTTCCGTTTTAAATCAGATTATCTTTTCCTTGTGCTGATCTCCCTAAGCCTTTCTAAGCTGTTGTTAGCAGCAACACACTTTTTTTCCAAGAGCCATTCTCTTCTAGTTTGCAGTTCACTCTTTTTTTTCCCCAAGAGTCTGTTCTATTTCATGCTATTCTGTATGATTATTGGTCGAATTTTTTCCTCTATTTACCAAGTACCTGGAGCTCTTCCTTGCCGTTGCCTTTGGTCAGTCTCATCTGTTCATCTTGTACATTGTTGAACATAATCTCTTCAAACTTACATCTCTTCTTGTCTTTTGAAGAGTCTTTTGCTTTATTATATTGAAATCGTTAAAAACCAGTTACTTTGTACAATGTCAGCCTCTCAATATTTCTGCTGGCACTTGAATTTAGTCACTTTGTTATCTCTGATTTGTCTCTTTTCTCACAATCAGGATTTTGACAAACTGTAGTTTCTCATTACCTAGTATTTTGTACTCATCTCTTTCTTCACCATCACTATCACTGTTCCAAAGTTTGGCTTAAATCCCATCTTCCCTGGTCTGCTCTAACTTCCCTTTTATAACCATTTAGAGTGTCTAAAAACTGAAGCAGTTTTTATTTTCAGCCACTTTCTCTGTATACCACAAGCATGGGCTCCACACGTTCAAAATCACAGAATTGCTTTAAGGTTGCAACACAGCTCTGTCCTGGCTACCCTGCACCCCCTTGAGCTGTTTATGCCATCTTCCTGCTTTTATACCTTCCTTATTTCCATCCTCCTTTCTTACCTTTCCAGCTTACCCTATTCCCTTCAACTAAAATAACTCTTTACCTATACATAGAATGTATTCATCTTTTAGTTTTCTAAAATCTCCCATCCTCAGTCTTCCTTCAAAACCAACCTTTCATTCGCATTTGTGTTTTGTTTGTGTGATTTAAATCGTGAGCCTGTCACTGTGAAGAGAATACAATATCATTTTATGTCTTGATGATGTAAAAATTTATGGTTTTCCACTGCAAAAACATTTGAACACTTTTTCAGGACTCTTTAATAAGGCTTAAAAGGGAGTGAGGGGTCGGATTCAGCACCAGATCACAGCACACTGTGTGCCTGATGGCACTGAGGCTGGTCTGGACGTTGAGCAGTGACAAAACAGCCCTCACCTCGAGTGCTGTGTGCGATTTTGGGCACCACAGTATAAGGAAGATGTAAAGCTATTAGAGAGCATCCAAAGGGCAACAGAGATGATGAAGGTTCTGTAGGGGAAGCCACGTGAGGAGCAGCTGAGGTCACTTGGTCTGTTTGGCCTGGAGGAGACTGAAGGGAGACCTCATTGCAGTCACAACTTCATTGTGAGGGGTAGAGGAGGGGCAGGCACTGAGCTCTTCTCTCTGTTGATCAGTGACAGGACCTGAGGGACTGGCCTGTGGCTGTGTCAGGGGAGGTTTAGTTGGGATATTATAATACATCCAAATATCCCAGAGGGTGGCTGAGCACTGGACAGGCTCCCCAGGAAAGTGGTCATAGCAACAAGCCTGGCAGAGTTCAAGAAGTGTTTGGACAGTGCTGCTGGGCACATGGTGTGACTTTTGGGGTGGTCCTGTGCAGGGCCAGGAGTTGGACTCCATAGTCCTTGTGGGTCACTTCCAACCCAAGGTATTTGGTAATTCAAATTGGAACACAAAACGGGAATGACTGTCACCAGCTTGCAAGTGCACTTGTCTTCACTACACAAAAGGCTGCTTCCCTGAGGATTTGGGGAGATTGAGATAGACTGTAAGTCTCACTATGTTATCTGTGTTCTGTTACTACATCTTAAGTGTCTCCTCCCTCACTTTATCCCTTAATCCTCCCTTTTGCTCTCTCTTAAAAGTACCTGTTTTTCTCAACTGATGACACCTTAGTGTAACTTCTAAATGGAGCTTACCTTTTCCAGTGATACTGACAGATTGCTTATTGTCACTTTCTAGTTCCTTGCTCAGTTAAAACTCATGGACTACAGCTTGCTGGTTGGAATTCATGATGTTGAAAGAGCTGAACAGGAAGAAGTAGAGTGTGAAGAGAATGATGGAGAAGAGGAAGGTGAAAGTGATGGGACCCACCCTATTGGAACCCCTCCAGACAGTCCAGGAAACACGCTGAACAGCTCACTGCCTTTGGCTCCAGGGGAATTTGATCCAGCTATTGATGTTTATGGAATAAAATCCCATGAAAGTAAGCAGTAATATTTTTCTGTTAGGATGGTTTGAATCTTGCATCAGAATCCTAAAGTTGTCACAACCATGTACAGGCAAATGCAAACTGCAAAACAGAAGTTCATTCTGCAGAAAAGGAAGTTTTCTCTTTGGTGCAGCAGAAAGCAGAAGATTCCTATAATGCTTAGATGTTCAGGTTCAGCAGTTCATGAGTTTTTCATCCGTTTCAGGAAATCTAGTATCTATAATTGTTCTTTTTCTGACAGATAACACTATTAAATACAGTCTAGAAAGAATGAACAAAAGCAGCATTCCAAGTTATATTTCACTTTTTTGGTTGCTTTGTGAAAATTTGTACACTCATACCCAATTTCTGTGTTCCAACTAAGAAAGTCATCATAAGGACTGTATGAAAAGCCTGACACTGGGTTTGGTGTTAGTGTGTGAAATTAAATAAAACTTGTTACCTGTGGCTGTTCAAGACAGGAAAGATATCTGTTTGGTTGGTTTTTTCATAAGCATTGACATAAATAAATACAAGGTCTTATTCATAAAGAAAATATGATCTTGTTTGTTGACCCATAAGCAATGCCTTTCATATTAAACTTCACCATTTTTACACAAAGGAAGATGAAATCTACATCACTTTAACTGAGCAATAATTCCTATTTCTGTATGCTGGTGTTTTATTTTACACTCATTTGGGGGATTTTGCATTATATATGGGTGCAGTTAAACTTTCAGTTAGGGACAGCTTGAGCCTGTGGTCTTCAAGACCTTGATTCTGGCTGACACCTGTCTTATAAAGTCTCCTTTGTTAGAAGGAGGACTCATTATTAAGATGTTTCTGAAGTCATTCTTACTGCCCTGTGTTTGCCATTTGCAGATGCACCTAGAAAGGAAGTCTACTTTATGGCCATTATTGACATTCTTACTCATTATGATGCAAAAAAGAAAGCTGCCCATGCTGCAAAAACAGTAAAACATGGGGTAAGTATCTGGTTGGTTTTTTACCTCTTACGCATTTATATTCATGCATTTTTATTGTTTGGTGGCCTGACCTAGCACAGTAGATCTTGGGAAAGGGGAAATAGATCAGAATTGTTTTCTTGTTTAACGTGCAATAAAATAGTATAGAGTAACTGCTACACATTCCATACTGAGAGTGAAACCTTTTCAGCCATATGAATAGCTTTCTTAGCCATAAAGAGCTCTAGTGAGATGCCTTTTTAGAACTTGGTCCTAAATTTGTGAGATGCACCTTATCCTTGCAAACAACACTGTTCACCACACTGTGCAAACTGTCATGAACCTAATGTCAGGTGCAGGACTTTTGTGACAGTTTCACTGTTTGGCACAGCCTGTTGAAAGTTAGTTCTTGGACACATAGTGTGGCTCATTCTGCAAGACTTTTTCAGGAACAAAAAAGTACAATTTGCAAAATTTAAGATAAAATGTGCATGTTAAATATGCAGAGACTGTTCAGTGAAGGCTTCTGTTCAACTACCATGGATTAATTTTGACTGAAATTGCTATTGAGCAGCAGACACCAAAAAAACCAGCCCAGTCTTCTGAATTTATGATTCATATTACCATTACCACTCCTGTGGTGATTTGAGGTTCAAATTTCATTAACTTTAAAATCGCTCCCTGTCTATGTATCTAAGGGGTCAGGGCATTGTGAGGAGTTTTAAGCAAAGGGCTCAGGACTTTTAATTTACAGTTGATAATGATGTGACCTGCACAGGCCTGTAGAAGCTATTTTTTGTCTCTAAAACAATGCTCTCATTACTCTCTCTGCTCTCAGGGCAGCTGAAAGTTGATGCAGACCATATGCAGCCATTGTCTGGCAATTATTACTGAACTTTGAATGTGGCAGACTTTAAAAACTCACACTTCTGGCTTAAATAAGGGATAGAAATAGATTGTGAATAACAACTATGGTTATTGAAGCTGATTGTGATTAAAATTTACCACAAAGCACTACTTTCATAGAACCATTTTGTTTATTTCTGTCTCCATCCTGAGCCACCTGACACTGAAGTGCATTCATTAATTGCATGCAAACAATTTACACCTTTTGTAAAATAGGAAAAATATAAATATAAATGTGGCTAAGGCTCTGAAAACCCCAAATAAAAATATTAATGAAATCATTACTTCATTGAAGTAGTAACTGTACAACTTATTCAGTAAGTCGGGGTTTAAAAGCATATTATGTTGAAAAATGTTCATAGCTGTTACCATATATTTCAAACCAGGTTATTTAACATTCTGATAACAATGTATGTTACACTAATATTGGCATATCTGATCTGAGTATGGTAATTCAGTCTTCTCTATATGAAGGCACTGCTGCTCAAGAGACCAGAATCTGTTGTGGTGAGTCAGTGGGTAAAATGGTTAATTGTACAGTAAAAATTCACATAGGAGACTGAAGTACAGTGAAAGTAGAGAGAACTATGGAAAGTAAAAAAAGTGTGTTTCAGAAATGGAAGATGAGTGTTACAGTGGTGAGTACCAAGTAACACTGTATTAATGTGAAACCTGAAAAGGCATCAGTAAGATTCTGCTTGAGCACCATTACAATTGTATTTCTAGTGTCTGGTTCTGAGACTGCACGTGAAATTTACTGAGTAAGAAACACCCTTGGTGACAAAACATTAAATAAAACACTGGTTCTTCCTTCTTTCCTCTCCCCTCCCCATTCTCTGTATAGGCTGGTGCAGAAATTTCAACTGTTAATCCTGAACAGTATTCAAAGCGATTCTTGGACTTTATTGCCAACATCTTGACGTAACCTATCATGTTACATAGGACAGACACAAGACCTGGGAGCAGCAGCAGTGGCTACTAGTGTAGGGAAAAAAAGGAACTCAGAGAAGCGCTCATCTTGCAGGAAGCAACCCCTTTGTTTACATCTGCTGGCAAGGATGACTGAAGTGGGGTGGAGTACTCGCTTTAACAGCTGCCTGATATTCCCAGCATAGTTCTAGCTATTTCTGACTCTTTTGTGTGTGCAAAAAAAAAATTAAAATAATTTAAATAAATAGAACAGCTTGCTCGGAGTGCACTGTGACAGTAATACTCTGATGCTACCAGCTGAAATGGAATAAATGAGCAAAGAGGTGTGGGACGGGGGTGGGGAAGAGTAAATGCATGTTAAATCTACGATATTGATATCAAATTGTAAACTGTGGATCAGTTTATTTTTTGAACTAAAAAGATACATGACAGTATTCTTCATGATGATGATGATGACAATAATAATGAAGATCTTACTGCGAATGTTACACTTACACCCTGTACACTGGCACTCCTTAAAAAAGCAGCTGCAACAGCCCTTGGTGCCAGAGGCTTTTCCCATTTGGTTCCTAGCAGTTGTTTTTTTCCTTTTTTTATCTCCCTCTCCCGTTTTTGTCTTCTTTTCAGCACATTGTGTCAGGAAGATCAGCCTCTCAGATGTCTGAGAGTTGGCATCTCTTATCTTACAAAGAGCTAATGTAATTCATGCTGTGTGCGTTTTTGCTGTAGTAAACTTATGTTAAGGGAAAATTTTGCTTATTTCACTTTGTTACCTGAAGTTTTTGTTTGTTTTATATTCTTGCAATATAGGAACTAATAATGTTACAAGTGTTAAAAAAGCTTATCTGAAGAAGTGCATAGTTTTGGGCAATAGTAGCTCCATCTTTCACCCATCCTGAAAGATGTGCACACTGATTCCATTCCCTTGTAATTTACTGGGAATTTGAAGTTTAAATGCTTATGTTGTACTGTTGAAACAGCGGCATTTTATTATAGATTATCCCTCAAAAAATGAACCCTGAATTTTACTGTTTACATTATTAGGAAAGCAGGGATATTTCTGAATTTCAGAGCCGTGTACAATATATGACTTTTGAGTTTACATGTAAAGTTATTTTGCAGTACAAATGAAGTAATCTTTGTCATCTTCCAAGAGGTAATGTGCAGTAGTGTACTAAAGTGAATGTCTCACTCATCTCTGTGACAGACTCTTCTACAATAAAATGAGAAAGGATATTTCAGAGGGATTTTTCCCAGGGTTGTCTTTCAGCATCAAAATGACCTGTCCTACCATTTACTCAAGTTTGATTGTATAGTACATTGCCTGAAACTGTGCTGATCATGTTTTAAATTTTTAAACAACATTGTATTTCTTCTCCTCTTGTGTTTTTCCCTGAAAGACTCCATGCTTGAAAGAGACAAATTTACATATGCTTATAAGTTTATCTACTTATACACTGTGCTAAAGCTGTGCCTTTAAAATTTCTTTATTGAAATTGTTAGATTTTGTAGGCAATGTAAGAGAAGTCAAACCTCCCCATCATGGTTTATAACTCAGATCAGGAGTGCCAGCATGCCTTCTCCATAACTAATGTCAGTGCTGTTCAGCCTGCAACTGTGCATAACTTATGTAGTGGTTTACTTCAGAGTAGCCTATACAATAGCAACCCTTTACACTCTCTTCAGTGGCCAAAGGCAATACTATCCCTGTTGCTGTGTACTAATGTTTTTTCTCCTTTCCCCAACCTTTCCCACAGAATTTTTTGTTATGTTTTGACTTAGTGATGTCTGCAGCACTGTAATGTATGTGTATACTTTTGTATTGTATGTATTTAAATAAGTTGGTACTGTGGCTTGATTTTTTTGTCCTCTCCCTGTACACCCCAGTTGTCTACGTTCTCACCCCAGTTTCATTTGCTGAAGCATGCTGTGGCTTCTGAAGGTATGAGGCCACAGGGAGACCCTGAAGTGAAAAACAGGTACAAATACTTGGGGTACATATTTAATTGCAGCCAGCAAGTGTACATTTTTAGACCATTTTACACATTTACAGCAAAACATTCTTTTTGTCTGCATAGCATTTTTGTCACTCATTCTTGTTGATAAACTGTTTATTTGGACAGGGCAAGGAAGACTCATAATTGTGTATGTTAGTGCTTAGATTACACTCCAAACATGAGCAAGGCTTTATAAAATAAAGCACTTTGATGACTCACTAGGTAAATCGTTTGTTCTTGTGTTTCACCTATGGTTTTGATTGCTTACAGATGAATTTTGGATGTTAAATGCCTGTATTGCAAAAGGAAAAAATAAGACAAAACTTTAAAAAACTTGAAGTAACTTTGCTAACTGTGATCTTACATTAAACCAATTATTTAAAAAGTACTTGGGAATAAGCCCAAATTTTCATGGGAAGGGGGGAGAGCTTTCTCGAATTTCAAGGCTTTGATTGTCATGACTTTCAGTGTGATAGAGATTGTACTGCATAGTGTGGGTACATGGCAGAAAAGTGTCTTTTTGTCTTTATTCCAACATAACTTTTAATTCTTTTAATAC
Organism: Pithys albifrons albifrons; assembly: GCF_047495875.1. Taxonomy (NCBI): domain Eukaryota; kingdom Metazoa; phylum Chordata; class Aves; order Passeriformes; family Thamnophilidae; genus Pithys; species Pithys albifrons. The sequence goes on from NC_092464.1 coordinate 19,068,474, forward strand.
ATTTATCACTTTTCAGTTTATTGCACACGTACAGCAAAACGGTCTTTTCAGCAGGATTTTTACCTGTAAAATGCACAGGACTGAATTAATGATAAGGTAGAAATACCCCAAAGACAAGGTGGCTGAGGAACTATTCTATTAAAACTAAATTAGGTGATAGAGAGGGGAGATACTCAGCTTCTTAATTACTCACTTAATGATGTTTCTAGTATTAATCTAAGGTTGCACTTCACACAGCTGCTCCAGCTGCCTAGGGTTTAGTGTGAACATGGTGCTCAAGGAATGCTGCTCAAATTACGGAGACCATTAGCCATGGTGGGCAACAAGCAGCAGCTGCAGGACCTTTAGCAGAAGTGTGTATATGGCAATGTGTAAGAAAAGAATATCTTTTCTGATAAAGTATTTCCTCGCAATCTCACCTGAAGAAAACCTGAAGGTAATGATGATATTCAAGGCAGGAGATCCAACTGGCTTATTAATGCAAGGACTATGACAAAAGAAATATTTAAGTTAAAAATTCTTGGAAACAGTAATTTTCTATGTCAACTATATAACCTAAACATGCAATCTGAATTTTCAGCTCCCTTCTTTGTGCCTACTTCATTTACAAAGTAATACCAGTTAGCAATTCGCTGCATTGAGTGGGGCCATTGCATTCTTATGGTCTTATACCCTGTCTTTATCCAATGTATGCTCTGTACATGCTGTCCATTGATTTCTTTCAAACTCATTTATTTAACAGGGGAAAAAATACAAAACCAGATAGTAGTTAACCTAAAAGAGAAATCTGTTTCATCTCTTCCTGTCTATCCTGATTTCTCTATGGCAGGAATTGTTTCTGGATATCCGAATATCCTTTACAATACCGAGTGGCAAAGGCCCTTTATGTAGTACTAAAATCACTAACAATAGCTTTCTTGAAACTGCTAAAAAACAAGTCTGGGAAGGACTTTAAAAGGTAGTTATAGTCTGTCTCAGAGCAGTTCATCTGTGGATAAACACTGATGAAAACTGGATTAATGTTTTCCAGGGAGGGTAGTTACATGACTTCCTTATGCTGTCCTTCCCCATGCCTCGCTAGCTCTATCATTAGGAAGATTTTCTTCTAAAGTCTTACCTGACTACATTACTGTACTTTAAGCCTATTAATATTTGTTCTATCTACAGTGGACCCTGAGAACAGTTTGTTCTCTTCCTCTTTCAGTTTCTCTTAATGTGATCCTACCTCTGTGTACTGAACAATGTAAATATTAGCTTTTGCACATATTAAATTGAATATTCCCTTTTCTTATTTAACAAAATGATCAGAATGGTTTGAGTGAGGCAGAATGGCCTATTCCATCTTTTATAGTGCCTAATTTAAAAAAAAAAGTTAAAATGGTGTTTCTTGAATTTCTGCTTAGAGAATTTCCTAGCCATCCATTTACCATCTAATTAAAAAAAAGTCATAATTGCTGTTTGAACAGAATGAAGTTTCAAAATGAGCATAGCTGCTGCTTGGCTGTAGTCATTGCTATAACTGCAATATTATACTGCTTTTCTCTTTTTCCAAAAGTAAACAACAACATCATGGTCTTAGCTTTTCTAATGACATTCCCTTTTCACAGCTTGTAGTCTCATCTCTGTTAGTTACACAACATAAAATAACTATTAGGTTGTAAGTATTAAGATACAAAAAATACATTTCTGCAAGGTGGTATAAATTCATTCTTACCCTGTGCTCTGAAGGTTTGTAAGCATTTTCGTTATTGCCCAGTATGCTTTGAATTTATAAAAAGCTCCTACTTTGTTCCAACTCAGTCTGATTCATTCATAGTGACTCATTTTATTTAGCAATATGCAGCCTATTGGAATAAATGGCGTTTCTGAGAACCTTGTGTTTTGAAGAGGTTTGGCACTTCCATGCAAGCCTGGAAGATGATTTATATCATTACATTTCTAGTATTTCACCTTGCCTCTGTGTAGTAAGCCCAAGGCCAAAGCACTCTACTTTCTTTTCCGTTTCATGCATTTTTAAGTGGATGCATGAAGCTATTTTGTTACAAGAATACCTCAGTCACTTTAATATCTAGAGCGGATTTGTCATACCAAGGCAGATAGAAGATCTTAGCTGGAGTTGTTGGGCTGACAATTGTAGTTTGCCCTCCACCACCTGAGGACAGCAGGCAGGGTCATGTTTGATTCTGGTTAAGAGAAAGTCCCATGTTCCCAAGATGTGCCTGCTAATCCCAGCAGCTTGGATCTGAGCGATGCATAAGAATCCCTTCTGCCAAATAGGTCTGATTAATTAGTGCCTACTTTAACCAGGCAGATAATGCTAAATTGAACTTTACACTCTGGGTCAGGGCCCTGTCTTCCTTCACACTGTGGAATTGCATAACAAAATATTTTCTGCCTTGAAGAACTTTACTCTTTTCTCTTTGTTCAGCAGTAAGTCTTGGAAATTTATTTGTACATCAGCTGGACCAAAGACTTAGAGGTGTTAAAATATCAAATTGTACTGTGCAATGATGATCATCTCTTTATAGGGTACAATGGAAAGAATCTGCTTTTAGTGAAGTGATATGCATGCTGGCCTGCTTAGTACTGCTGCCCCAGTCAGCAAAGCTGTGTGGAAGGAAGAATTACAGTGTTTGATCTGATTACACTGTAAAATGCTCTGGAGCAAAAGTTTGCATGTTGTGTTTCACATGACACAAGCTGCAGCATCTCTGTGCTGGGCTGCTCCTTAGCTCCAGGATGCAGGAGACTGGCATGGCACTGGGTTGTTTGGAAGCGGAGAAGCTGAGTATGCATTTGTAACCTTGAAACTGAACCCAGCAGTACAGTGATGCTTTTAGAGGTCCTGGAGAGGGAGAAAAACATACTTTCTGTACAACCTAGCAGTACTTCAGAAATTGTGGAGTTTGAAACTGCACCTTGGATTTAAGTAATGCCCTTTAAAAAATTTGTATTACTCCTCGTGGCACTTCCCCTGTCAGCCACTGGCCTGAAGTGCAGTGCAGCTCCTTGCTGAGCTTCCTGCCTACCGTCTGTTTGGCTCCAAGGCAACCAAAGTGTGACAGTGGGGCTGAGGAGGCTCACGGGGTTCCTCACAAGTGCAGCTCGCAGAGCAGTAGAAGGCTGAAGAAAATAGATGGGCTTGCCTTGTTACCTGTTCTAAACATTTTCTCATGTATTGTGTAGCCTGCTGATCTGCCACACCAATCTCCACATCAGACACACTCATCAAAATCAGGCTTTAGGGAAATGTGCATGTGGGTTATTGTCTGTATTTGTATCCCTCTGTTCCTGCCCTTTTCATTGACAGTGGACATGCTTTATTTGCCACCAAATTGCAGGACAAAGTAGATAAAGCCACCTGCTTTTATCCTGCAGTGCCTTAAATTATAGAGAGGAAAAAGAAAAGACACAAGGTAAGTTTGTGTGGGGATGGACACGTGAACACTGCTTCTCCACCCAAAATTGGGAGTTGCGGCAAGCACAGGGCAGTCAGAAGACTGTTCCAACACAGTTACACAGCTGTCTTCCTGCATAAACCCCTCCACAAACCCCTGCACAAACGATGGCATCTGACAGACACCTAATAAGCCATGGAGCAGTGTCCCACCACTGTGCTCCAAGTTCTCACCTTTCCAGGAGGACAAGTGTGGAGCACTTACCTTCCTTGATAGAAAGCTAATCAGATAGGACTAATCTGATAAGAGAAGTTATGAATTTGGTTCTAAGGAGAAAAAACATCACAGATTGCAGCAACAAGGGTTTAGGGTTAAGGGGAGGGCATAAACAAAATAACCTTTTTGAAGCAGCAAAGAAGAGACAGTGCAGATGCCAGTAGAGAGAATAAAGCTGAGAATGAGAAACAAAACACAAAGAAGCTACAGAAAACATACTCCCTGAGTTTGGCTATTTGCATATTTGCGGATGCTCTAGGATCAGGGAGAACAGTCCCATATGGCTTTCTCTTGCAGAGAAAAATCTCAGACCATAAAGATTATGATGCAGAAGGACAGGCATAGAATATTATGTTGACAACACCATAAAAGCATTTCACAATAGTCCTCACCTGAAATAATGGGAAGGGTGCTATGGTGTAAGATTAGAAGTAGAGCAAATCAGAAAGAACTGATCAGCCTCGAGAGCAAACTGATAGCACCCCATAATAAAACCCAGCATCATTAAAAGAAATGCACTAAAAGCTTCGAGGAAATACCCAAGCAAAACATACTGCTGGACTCATGTGTTACGGTCGTATGTTAATGCTGAAGAGACGGAGTAGGCCAAATGGAACATTTTCGTCATCAAAATGAGCTCTTTCTGTGACCCAAACCAAAGTGGGGAAACACTGTTTGGATGGGATTTTCTCCTGACAGAAACATTTTCTTGTGCATGATGTAGCCTGTACCTCCCACCTTTTTGACTCAGTTTTATCAGACAGTCCCCACAAACACACCTTTTGAGTACCATTTTCTCTGGCAGGCAGGCAGATAATTGTTTTCACTGGTCCTCCTTTCGGGCAAGGGGAAGGGAGGGCTGATCAGAAACAGGCTCTTCAGATGAGAAGATGGATGTGAAATGACTGTGTTTCTTTTAAGATCCACTGTGAAGCAGCCTCTTCCTTCTCAAGCATTGGGGGTTAGGCTTGAACCCTCAGTCCAGTCTTTAGGTTATCAAACAAGACTCTAACTTGCCTTCCTGGGGAAAGTGCATCATCTGTCTCACCAATTCATTAGGTGCCACCACTGCTGCAGCAAAAGACCAGATCACAGCTACTATCCTAGAAGTCAGCCAGTCTGATGTATATGTTGCAGTTGCAGGCTCATCCTTTAAATGAGTGGCTCTTCTGAAATATTAGAATGTAGATGTTTCAAATAAAAATGCTTTCCCAAATGGGTTTCTGTACTTAAAATCCTCCAGAAAAGAGCTGCTGTCCCATACATTCCTGTGCTGCTGAATAGGGCTCATTATCCAGACCCATTCTGAGGGCACAGTGCCCTGCATTATCACTGAACAACTTTGGCTACATTACTAGCAAGATCATTACTAAAACAGCATTTGATGGCTTCCTGAAAAACATGGCTTCAGAGAAGGAGGGAAACAAGTTATAGAGCTGTTGTTAAACGTCAAATTCCATTACATACTAAAACTAAAAGCCAAGCTTTTTCGAAAAGGTGAGAAACAAAGCAGTTTGCACCCTAGTAAGGAAGAGAATACATCCCTAATTTAAAGCAAGAGGGTGGGAAACTACACAGTGAACCATGGCCAACCACAGATGCCCAGAAGAGGAAGGCTGAAGATAATCCGCAAACAGCCAAGCTTTATGCTATTAAATGCTTTATAAATCAAAACTACCCGTTTAAAATAATCTGTGCTTTATAGGCACGGACAATGTAAAGGATGCAGCTGGGACATAATAGGATCACAGTAACCCAAGTCAGGGAGTAAATGAGTTGCACAAGCCGTGAGTAAAACCGAAACCCTGCTGAAGCCCTGCTTAGAGAGTTGTGCTCACTGAATCCTCGTGGGCACCAGGGCAGGTGGAGCTCTCCAAGGCAGCCACAGCCCACATAAATACAGGGTCTGTGTCTGGGAGAAAGGAGTGGTTTGAAAGAAAACCAATGTACTTAAACTGTTGTGATGTTTCCAAACATTCTCTCATTACGTGAGGCAAGTAGAGAAGAAAGTTTTCTTAACAAGAGTTACAGGACTTGACAGCTCCTAGAAAATGTAATTTCACAACAAGGCATAACGGGGGGCTGCATTTCACAGCTTATCCTGAAAATAAAGGGTGGAAAATTTCAGATGGTTCAAAGAAACCAGCCAGAGATCACATACAAACATATTTCCAGACATCTTCAAGATTTTTTGACTGATGTTTGCATTTAGGTGTTTCATATGATACAGATACTGCCATGAAATCTCAGTTTTAGATGTTAACAAGCAAACTATTTCTAATTCTAAATGGGTTTTTTGCTAAATAAAGTGATTAAACCGATCTCCTATATATCTTAGTGTTTTTAAGGAACCTCCTCACAGTAAGTGCTGTAGTGCCTTCTTTTTTGTTCACAAATCAAAATATTACCTTTCAAACTAACTCACAGCCCAGAGTGCACTGCTCTGATTTTTAATCACTGTAGTAGAAAATGGTCTTACCTACATCCCTTGCATTGCCCTCCGTACAGTAGCAATCAGGTTTGACTTTCCTATAGAAAAGATTTACAGTGGTAAAAAGTAAGTTGTACTATTCCTGAAGTTTACTCTGTCAAGCACATGTCATTCTTTGAAACCATTATTCACTTTGGAACATATTCAACACATCAAAAGAAATCCAGAGGCATTTGAAATGTCTTCTAACTTACTTGAGTTAGAAATCACAACTTGATCCAAAGTCCAGGAAAGGCTCCATCTAAATTCAATAGTTATTGAATCAGGTTCATCAAGCATAACCTTTTCATCATCAGTGACTCACACAAATTAGTTCCTGTGAAACTTAAAGGTGTTGCTGTTTTAGTAGTGCCAGCATAAATTCATATTTCCAGTCTTTCTTGCCGTGGATCTGGATATATCATGGTAAAAGTACTTGTGCTGTTAGCCCATATCCCATTTAGGGTGCTTATTGAAGTACATTCTGCTTTGTACAGTATGACTGTACCTGTAATAAAAGCTTTACAGCATGATTGCAGCTGTACAAGGAGAGTCAAACTTCTCACCATATATACCAAGTGTAACTGTATTAAGTATAATTATAAGACAGATGTTTGAGCAGACCTTCTCCTGAACAGGATCTTTGGTCCCATTTGTCTAATACTCCTGTAGTACTTAACAGCCAGCTCAAACATCCTTTTAACTGTCAAATGAATTCCCACAGACCAGATGAGAGCAGAACAAATCCAGCTCCAGCACACACACTGAGTATGTGCTAGCTTTCCTACAGTGTAATTAGTACCATACAGCTTCTCTGTGCAACAGGAGAACTCTCTACCCTAACCAAGGGAAGGGGAAGTAAGCTTACACTGTGTGCATTAGACCTTTTTCTCAATTCCAGAAGGAAGAGGCTTAAATACCTAATTTAAAACACAAGCATGACCATTTCAACTGAAATGGTGTAGTAAGATGATGCTCTTCAGCTTGCTACAAAACCTTCCATGAGGAGTAAGACCTGGCAGAAGCCAGGTTGACAGCCAGGCACAAAAGCTTTAATGAAATAAAAACATGGAAGCAGTAATTCTTTCACAAATGTATGATATAAAACCAATTTTGCTCAAAGCCTTTTCAATACTACTCCTTTTTGATTGATAAAGTAATACTACAAAACCGACTTGAAAGAATTTTATTGAAAAAAAAAGTTGGAGAGCAAGCTTCAGTCCTAACGATGTACATGGCAGTTTGCACCACTGAAGAACCTGTTCCTTTGCTTAAGTGTCTTATGGGCAATGCACTGTCAATGCACTCGTACAAGTTCCGATACAGCAAGACATGGAAGAACCTGCCCAGATGTTCTGCTGGCTATTCTGCTGTCTTGCTCTGGTAAAGACAGAAATAGTGCCAGCAGACTAATAGTTATGGTTGCATTGACGAAAATAAGTTGGAACGAGTGTCTCAAAAATTCTAAGCATCAAACTTTTTCACTGACCAAGTTGCATCATGCAAATGGACAAAGTATGTGGGAGGTAAGCAAAAGAGAAATGAAGGGTGACAGCTGTTAATGTACTTGTATGTCACACACCAATGGATGTTGTTAAAGAGCAGAATGGTGTCAATTCTCATTTTTGCAGCTATGGCACACCCCTTTATTCATGCAACACATGATACACAATTATCCTGCAGAGGTCACAGAAGTCAGCTATCCCTTTCATCTCATTCACATCAATTAAAAAAATATGCCAAGGTTCACTGAGATTCTTTTTTTTTCTTCACTTTTTATGGCAGCTAAGGGACTGATTCTGGACTCAGGAAGTTCACAGCCTGCTATCATGTCCTTGGGATGAAGGTGGGGGCTGCAAACAAATATGCAGCTGTTCTTATAAGAAAGTGAAAAAAGAAGAGGTACCTTTGGTGTATGTGCCAAGGAAAGGTTATTACAGATGCCCCTGGTAGTCACAGCTATTTTAAAAAAATTATAAGGGCAAAGAAAAAGGATGTTCATGGTCAGACTGGATTTTAAGGCAGCAATTTCACCACCCACAACCAGCTGCTTACAGGGCAGAAGCACCAGTTGTGCTGCTCCTGAGTCGGTACTGACTATCGTGCCTGAAACATCCATCCACAGCAACAGTATGAGCTGTCAGGGCATATTTCCTAACGTGGTGACATTCCTTCTGCCCTCTTGCTTTGGCTCGGACTTTAACCGTGTACTTGTGCAAATCTATCTACACCAATGCAACAAACAAGAGGAGCCAGAAGCTGTTGTGCAGCAGGAAAACTATGGCATATTTGCCATCACAGAAATGTGGTGGGATGGCTCACACAGCTAGAGAGCTGCAATGGACAGCTACAAAACCTTCAGAATGGATAGGCAAGGAAGGAGAGGAGGTGGAGAAGCCCTGTATGTTAAGGGAGGGTTTTGATTATCTGGGTCTTAGTGATGGTGCCAATAGGATTGTTTATGATTAAGAACCTGTCAGATACCATGGTAGGAGTCTGTTAAAACACCTCCTAACCAGGACGAAGAGGCAGATGAAATAGTCTATAAGCAACTGGCAGAAGTTCCACAATCACTAGTCATAGTTCTCCTGGGGGACTTTGGCTTATCAAATGTGGGAGTCGATCTTTTCTCCCAAGTAAAAAGTGATAGGAAATGGCCTCAAGTTGCACCAGGGGATGTACTGGATATTAAGAAGAAAATCTTCACCAAGAAGGTTATCAAGCATTGAAACTGACTGCCCAGGGAAGTTGTGGAGTCCCCAGCCCTGGAGGTAATTAAAAGAGCTGTAAATGTGGCACTAAGGGACATGGTTTAGTAGTGGGCTTGGCAGTGCTGGGTTAATGGTTGAGCTTAGTGACCTTAAAGGTCTTTTCCAATCTAAACAATTCTATGATTCTCTGATTGTCAGTGTTTTGTTAGGAGTCCATCCTCAAACCCCTTCTGTCCTCTTGCAGGACAGCTTTCCCTAGCTTCTTCTCTGAGGTGTTTTTATGCAATTATGTGTATTTCTACATATACAACAAAATTCTGGGAATATATAACTAGTAGAAGGACTGCATGGGATCCAAGTATTTCTTTGGCATGTAAGTCATAGTGTAATGTTCAAAACCATAAATACATATGTGCATAAAACTGAACATCTTTGTATCTATAAAGTTAACAATTTTTTTTCAAGCTTCCTTTTTCTATTCCTAGGCTTGACTGTAAAACTGAGCCCCTGAATGAAAACATGCCGCATCAGATCCTCGTGTGCCATTTAGGTTATCACCTCATCAAGCGAGAAATCCTCTTAAAATTAAAAATAGCCTCCAGGTTCAAGACAAGGAAGCAAAATTATTCCCAATGAAATAAAGAAAAAAATCCATTCTTCAGCTGATTTACTTAAACAGGCAAAACACATGTACAGTGAGACAACAGCACACTTTGCTTTCAGGAGGAGAACCAGTCTGGACACACACGCTGCCTCTTCAGGAGCTCCACTTTCTCCACTCCATCACTGCCTCATACACAGCTTATGGGAAGACCCTGCAAAGCCATAATGAAAAGAAAAACACCTTTTTTTTTTCCTTGGCCTTACACAGCCCTCTTAATCTCCCAATAGGAGTTGAATACCCTGCAATTTTCACTTTGAGGAACAACAAGCCTAAGATAAAGCCTGAGTCTTTCTGATTGTCAGAAGCCACTGACCTGCTCTGCAACAATCTGCACTGAGCTGCCCTAGCCCGGGTTTCCCCAAACATGTCCTCTTTTCCAGATACTTGTCATTTGGAAATGCAGTGTATTTTCTGAAGTTCTTGTCCATATCAACTGTGATAGGACAAGGGGTGCTGACTTTAAAGACTGGACATTTAGATTAGGCATAAAAAAGAAATTGTTTACAATGAGGGTGGTGAGGCACTGGAGAGGTTGACCAGAGAAATTGTGGGTGGTCCATCCCTGGAAGTGTTCAAGGCCAGGCTGGATGGGCCTCTAGGCAACCTGGGGTAATGAAAGGTTTTGCTGCCCATGATAGCACAGTTGGACTGGATGGTCTTCAAAGGTCCCTTCCAACCCAAACCATTCTAACTGTACATTCCCACACCATAGGTCAGACTCTGCCTGGAAGCTTCAGATTTGCCATTAATAGACTGCACAACTGATTCACACATTCACAGTAAGCCTGAAATACTTCCCGAGTGCCAAATTTATTGCACATTTACAGTAAATCTGACTCTTCCCAGAAGTGTCAGGCTCATTGCACAGGCTAAGCACAGTACAAGTGTAGCAATTTCTGTCTGGGAAATGCCCCACACACGTGGAATACTGTGGCATGACAGCCTTTAAAATGAAACACATCTCGGCAGCTGCATTGCTGATGGTGTTGGGCCTGTGAGACACAAGGAGATTATCCTGTATTCCATAATGTAATATGAAGCAAATCCAGGAAGAACACCTCCCCACCTCTCTAGATGCTGTACAGGAAGGTGTATCAGCTGCAATCCCTTTTCTTTGGCAGTTACAGTTTGACTTTATTCAACAAACAAAGAATCATTGAATATCCTTAGCTGAAAGGGACTCAGAGATCATTTAGTCCAACTCCTGGCTCTGCAGAGCACAGCCCCAAGATTCACACCATGTGCCTGGGAGCATTGCTCAAATGCTTCTGGAACTCTGTCAGGCTTGGTGCTGTGACCATTTGCCTGGGGAGCCTGTTCCAGTGCCCAACCACCCTCAAGGAGAAGAACCTTTTCCTGATATCCAGCTTAGACCTCCCCTGGCACAACTTCATGCCATTAATCCCTGAGTTGGGGTCCACTGACCTACATCCTGCTGCTGTTGGGATTCTGGCTGCCTTCCTAGGGGAAAGGATTCCCACTGACTGGCATCAAACCATTAACATTATATACAGTTTTCAATTATAGGTGTTTCTTTCACTTGTTTACCAAAAATTATATTCTATCATTATAAAAAATTTACCTAAGAACTTTCATATTAATATAGTCACCCTATTGGTATAATGTGTATTGTTGTAACGAGTGGCCATGGGACACAGCAAATTGAGGTTTTGCTCACATCTGTGATTATCCACACAAGAAGGTGACCATACAAGATTAACCTTCTTCAATTACTACAACTACCTCTCAGCTTTTATTTCCACTTCTGCAGTTGCACCAAATCCATTTTAAAAGGTGCATTCTTAAGACTGTCATGATAAGTGAAGCAGCTTACAATGTCAGGTTAAAATATATATATATATATATATAATTAAAGTAAAAAGTTTCTTTGCACAATAGAGAGTGAAATTCCTAACATTTGGAAAATGAAAATCTCTCAAACATTAGACTGCAAAGTCTCAGAAATTACTAAAAATTATCTAGATATTCAATATTGTGACACATTTCTAAAGTTTCAGCGCAGTAGTTAACAAAACATGCTCTTCCCCACTTTGTATATAAAGCAGATAATTCCAGGTAGTATATGCACTGATCACATCTAAATTATTTTTCAAAAGGTACGTTTCAACATAGCTTATCATATGCAATAGTAAGTAGATTTTGAAACTGTCCGGCAATTACTTTTCTTAAAGGCTCAGTTTTGTGAAAATAGATCAAAGCTTGTTTAAAAGCTGAACTGTGACCTAAGAATATACTGATTGTCCTGTAAGGAAATAATTTGCAATCTACTTTATTTAAAGAAAGGCCTTTCGGACTACCATGGTGTTTCTTTTTTTTTTTTCTCAGAATTTCTATTATTGGGGAAAAATAGAATACAGAGACAAAAATATTTTCATTGACTCCCACAAGTCTTTTATTAGACTCAGGAGGCAAAGGAAACATGTAACACCTGGAAAACTGATGGTAAGAGGAAACAGGAATTATTTTTATCTATTTCCCCTCTACACCTCCACTACATTTCTTCAGCCATTTCTTAAGTCATCTTGGGAAGATACTTTTTTTTCCAAACTCCCTCGGACAATGCATTAATTCTCCAGCTCATTTCTACAGCATAGTGTTTTTCTTTCACGTTTAACCTTCTCAGAGAAGGACTTCACCTTTTTGCCCAAAGTAATATGTTAACACACACCCCCCACTTTATTTTTTAATTCGTCATTAAAATGGCATTCTGTGCTTCAACCAGGTTAATCTCAAGTGTGCACCACAGACATTACCTCATCTGTGCAGCACATGCAGCTCAGTACATGCAATCTCCTTTATGTGACAATCTCTTCAAGATTGCAAATTATCATTTCTCTATCAGAAACATGAAAGCATTTTTCACATTATGAAGAGTCCCATGGCACACAAAACCATCATCAAAACTTGCATTATTTTTAAAACACAGTGAATGCAGGTTAAAAAAACCCCACATGTTCACATGGAGTCGGCAATAGTGTCATTTGGTTTTATAAAGAAATTAAGATATTTTTTGTATGCATACAGTTTATTTTTTCTTCTATAAAATGTTAAAGGCTGCAAACTTTTCTCTGTGCCCTAGCTGATAGATACTTCATTATACCAGGTGAGATAACAAGTAAAAAGAAATTAGGCATCCTATGCCCACAGCAGTTGTGCAGTTGTGCAAATTTCACTGCTTTTTCCAATACTAGAACAGACAAACCTGCATTGAAGAAATATTTTTAGTGCTTCTTGTGCATTTTGGCACAAATTATTTATGACCCAGAATAGCTGGAAAATTATTTCCATAAGCAGTTTGCTTTGCTTCTTTCTTTTCATCATTTTTCCTCCAAATACTGAGGCTTGCCATAATCCATATGTACGCTTCTTTACATGTTCTTCTAGTGATACTTTTCTTACCATGTGTAATTTGTGGTCGCTAAATTGCATGTATTTAGCATTACTAATTTTAAGCATTTAAGATTCAATCCTATTCATGTTGGTAGAATTCTACTGGATTTCCAAGAAGAACAGAACAAGTCCCTCAGCAACAACTATTGTGCAACATGGCTAAATCTAAAGTTACTATACTCTCCTGTGTGGTTTATTATTTAAAGGAAGCTACATAAAGGGTATATTTTCTTTTCTGTAAAAACCCCTATACATTTGCAACACTAATACATGATCTTGTTATCTAGAAAACAGACACATACTAAGTAAAAATATCTCCAAACCCACATATATAATACTTCAAAATCTTCTGATCTAACCAAAGAATTTGCATTTAGAGTCCACATCTCCACTAACACCACAGTTGCATCTGGACCATTACATTTAACAGCTCTCAGTGGACCTACCCCTCCCTGAACCCTTTAATACCTTTGGCCTCCACAAGTGTTGCATGTATTCTCATACTTTTCTCTCCCTGCAGTCCTATGAGCCTGAATTGGCTGCATCGGCAGAAACCTCCAGAAGGTTTGAATAGTGGGCTTAGAAGATTAAAATGGTCAATATCCCAGAGCAGAATAATATATTCCTCCAACAAACAAACAAACAAACAAACAAAACACAGAAGAAAGCACTGCCTCAAAAAAAAAATCTGACTTTACAATTTACATTAATAAAGCTTTCTGGTCACTTGAAATATAAATTGGAAAAAGTCTGGGGAAAAAAAAGCTGCACCTTCTCACTGATCCTTCTCCTTCCTTCACACTGTTCCTGGCAAACTCCAAAGACAACAAAGAACTGATCTTGAGGTTGATCTCCATCCAGTGTCTTCTATGGTGCTTTTAAGTTTTACTAGATCTAGACAGTATACAATATACAGCACCAAAGCTCAAGGAAAGAAAGAAATTTCTACATTAAACACAGATAACGTCTATATTACTTATTAGGAGACATAAACTACATCTCTGATAGTAAAAGATAAGTCATGCACTATTTCCAGGACTATACATCAACAAAGTCAATGGAAGGGTACAGAATATAAAAATGTTTATTTAAATAATAAAATGCAGCTGAGAGGAGAGACTGGCTATGTATGTAAGCCTGAGCATTCATTAAATCTCACATTTCACTGGGAACAAAGAGAGGAGAGCAAGTACAAGGCTGTGGGTAAGTTAAGGAAACACCCCTCCCCACAAACACCAGAGAATTATGATAATGTTGTACCACTACATTTCTAGCATAAAACTGCTCCTGAACTCTGCATTTCTCAGCCTGAGAGAAGATGAGTAACACAAGAATCTTCTGACAAGCCTGTTCACATTCACAGATACTGCCTGCACTAACTCAGCAGACACAAGCACCACAGAAACATGTAAGTAATTGTAACCAAGACACAAATTCTGCACAGTATAAAATATTTATCATCGCCACAGGTGGTGTAACAGTTTGTTGTGCAGATGCTTGCAAGCCTGTCTACTAAAACCTGTAAAAGGAGCAGGTTTGCCAGCTTTACCTGGACTCAGAGCAGCGACTGAAACACAGAACAATTAGAAAGAGTCTCCAAGATCCTTCTGTGGGTGATTGTCCTTTGCCAAACTTTTCACAAAACAGACAATGTTTCTGGACACGGTGTTACAAGAAGGTTGATAAGATCTGAACGGGATCTGAAACTCACAGCTGTGAATGTTGCAATTGAAATTGGCATCAAAGTCATTCCACTGTCTGTGCCTCGAATTCACATGGTGTGTAGTCCCCCGCCCAGAACAAAGTCAGGTATGCTGGGGAATACTTTGGGGCACCTACTTAAAAGCAGAAAGGCCAGAGCTGATTGGAAAGACCCCAGAGTACTAAATCAACCAACAACCAGAGCTCCAGCCCAGACTCAAGTTTCCAGATGCTCTTCCTCTTTTCATTTCCTCTCTGAATTGCTCTCTAACATCTGTGTTTCCTTTTAAATATCATGCTATGATCCAAAAGCATTTGTAAAATCTGTTGGTTTATACCAAGGTAGATAGAGTGCTACTAGATAAATACAGGGATTATGTGTAAGTATATACAGAAGATACAGCAGAGCAAATGTCCAGAAGGAAGCATCTCCTGTCCATGGTCCCTTCAGGCAGGATGTCCCAGCCTGTACACACGCTCACCTCTGGAGATTGTTTGCCTCGATTACTGCAGTTTCCTATTTTCCCACCTTCAGCAGTAAGGCAACCTGGAGAGCAAACACGTGCTGAGGAAACAAGATTTCTAAAAGCTTGCCATTCAGTTACATAGATTTTTTTCAAATCAAGTCTCCTCACCTTTAAATTCATTTTAAGAGTCAATGAGTTTTCAATTGTGTGTTTACATAGTGCTGAGCCCTTAGAAAGCAGAATTAACCAGAACAACAACAACAACCAGGAGCTGTCTCAACTACACAACAGTTTTAAAACCCAAGCATAGACTCAAAAAGTCATGGAGGAACAGCACAAAAGCCTACTGTTCCTCCCTGTAGCAATATCTGCTCCTACTCCCACCTCATTAATTGCTAGTTTTCCTGATTATAGAAACAGCTTTTTCTGCTGCTGAAATGTATGGCGCTGTGCCATTTGCATATGCAAACTGACATACGAACAATGAACCAGTTGCACAGTTCCTTAGAGAGCAACAATGTAGAGGATTTACGACATGTATATGGCAACAGGCAGGGAGGGAGTATGGGAAGACGGACACACAAAATGGCTCATGATGTTATTTAAATTGTTTTTCTGATGAATAATCTTTCAGGCAGCCTATTGAAATAAAACATTTAACACATGACTGGATTTCTAACACTGGATTTGGGAAAATAATACAATTAAATATCTATGCAACCTTGATTTTGCCTCCAGATGCATATCTGCTTATCATATTTGAATATATCATCTCTGATCACATGATCACACACTGTTCGGCCACCAGTTCTCTGTTATTGCATGCAGAAAAGACAGAATCAATTTAACAAACAGAAGCCTAGAATTCTGTTTTCTTCCTGTTTTTCAAGGTATAATCCAATACTTTATTTGTACATGCTATTGAAACTCTACTATCTTACCAGAATGACTCATTGCCTTATGGACATTCATCGCTTATCAAATGTATCGCCTCTAATTTTGTATTCTTTTTCTCCTAGGTTAGGTATGAGACACCATTATTAGTCCCATTTTACAAACCATGAACTGAAGAAGAGACAGATCAGGAAAAAAACACAAATAGCAATTCTGAGAGGCCAGTAGCTTATTTTTCAAAGCTTTGGAGGTTATATAGAACTCCACAGATTCAAAGCACAGCTCTCATTATACCAATTCCACATTTGAGTGTCTAACATTCCCACAGGTCTTATTTCAGAAACATGAAAACAGTGATTGTCTATAGAAGATTTGGCTTAAATAATCTGTCTGGGAAAATGTAGTGCCCTTGTAGCAATAGAAAGGATAGGCTGTAGTTCTCCAGGCATCACTCTTCTACCTTAATCACTAAACAATGGTTATACCACCTCTATGACAAATGAAAAAGTGGTACAAAAGGCAAACCCCCCAAAAAACAGAAATTGTATCATATGAATGGATGCTGAACCACATGGCTCACCACTGTGGCTCACATCCTTAGATTCACCACACACATATCTGCCACTTGAGGTAAGAAAGCGACTGGCAGCAGGAGTAGGTTGTTACATCTGTGTGGACCAGCACTGGAGGGTAACACAAGGCACAACTCACCAGAAAGCCTGTCAGCTATTCTGTGGTTGCAAAAGAGGAGCGAGATTTAGAAAGCACAGATTCCATCACTGCTTTAATCAACAACACAAACTTCCAGTCTTTCTCCTCAGGCTTGACCCCTTTCTGCCTCATCCTCCACTGTGTGATTCCAGCCCCCCCACAGCCCTTGGTCCCATGACAAGCTTCTTACCTTTAAACGTTGCCTAGACAGCCCCAGTTCCTTGCAAAATACCAGAAAATACCAAACTGTGCCTCCTTATTTTAAAACACAGAAAAATGTCTTAGGAGGTATGGACCATTTTGCCTGACATCAGTGGGTGGCTGTGCAGAAAGCAGAAGACAGGGTGCCATTATAGTATGGTTGGATCTCTTCCTCGTGTCTGACTTGGAACCACACAACTGGTGAAACTCACTTTATATGAAGATAATAAGGCATATATAGTCAAAAAGCCACATTAATGAAGAATATCAAAATGTAAAGTGTCATTTAATGAGAAAATATCTGAAAGGGACTCTCCTGAAATAATCTTCTGGGAGTAGTTCTCAGTCTTCCCATCTATTCGTCTATTCATTGATGGGCTACTCAATGTCACAAGATCTGGGTCAGTAGAGCTTGTGCGTGGCAGCAAAACCAAGGTGTGCAGAAAGTAGTGAAGGGAATATGTTACTGTGAGCTCTGCTAAATGGACACAGCCCTACATGACATTTCAGAAAAGTCAAATGGAAATCAGAAATGCCGTGGATGCTGGAAGGACAGAAGACTACTTTGAGAATCAGTTCTTCTGAGGGAAGCTGAAAAGTCCGCTCAGAACACAAGCCTGCGGTATAAGGTTCAAATGCAAATATTGAGTGAAAATTGATTTTGCTGCAGTACAATTCACTCCCAAGACCACTACTATGTGCAGTCCTGGTGCCTGCTTTTCCAAATCTCTCATCTTCCTTCAGACAGCTGTATGAAAGTGATAAAAATTTGGAAAACAAGTCATAAAAGGGTGAGACAAGGAACAACTGCACGCCTAGAATGGGCTGGGTAGCTGTTGTCCTTTCTGGCCTTGGAACTGGTTTTCAACCCAGTTCTTTTATGGACACTGGCCAGGCTCATAAGTTTTGGAACCTCCAATGAAGACAGCTATTATTTTTTTCAAGTTTCGTGTTTAAACTTTCTGCTGCTAAGTACGGGAGTCACAAAGGAAGGATTTCCCCATGGACACTCATGTAGTAATTTGGCTTCTGATCACAGGAAAAGATAGATAAGATTTTCTTATCTTTGTTTCCTAAGGAAACCAAGATGCAAAGGCACCTTGTGTCTCTGTATGTGTATGATCCAGTAATCATCCAAATTCTCTGGCCAGCTTTAACCAAATTTGACAGAGGGCTACTGATCACTTTGAGCTACAAAGTTCCTATACATCTTCATAGGAACAGAAGTTCAAGTAGAGAAGGGGGACTTGGAAAGCACCCTGCACAAGGGAAAGGGAAGTACAGGCTCTAAATGAGACCCCATGTGAGTATCTACTCACAACGAAATTCCACTTGGAGCTCAGAATCAATCACAAAACACAAATCTGTAGGAAGTGCTGGAAGGGGTGAAGGCAGATTAGCAGAATTATTTGTTCTGGTTCTTCTCAGAAATGGCAGAGCTTAGTCCCAGATGCAGGAAGGTTGCTGGCAGGTCAGAAGTAGAGGGAGGGGAAGAAAGCCACCCCTCAGGGATCTGCCTGGCATGACTACCCCAGGGCCATCAGGGACAGAGCAGGGCATACCAGGGCATGGTGATGCTGCCAAGTCAGAGGGTAGAAACTGCAGGGAGGGTTAATCTTTCCTGCAGTTGAGCAGTGCTTCATCTGCAGGAATCACCAGCCCCTATCTCCTCTGGTCAGTTCCCTGTCATCACAGCAACCTGCTGAGTTGAAAAACAGATTGTAAGCACCTCCATGTAGGAAAAGCACTCACCAGATTCTTCTACATTTGACTCTTCTACTAGCCCCATCTATGAAAGTCCTTGAGAAAGTCTTCACCATTTGACTGGTTTACTAGCTAAAAATGCAGTCACCTAAATATAGGTGAAATCTCTAACAATTTAAAGGTATTCTTCTGTTGTTAAATATATACAGAAGTACATGGAAAAATCCCCTTTTTTATTGTAAGGTTCAAATCACTCTACTTTTATAAACAGTGTTTCTTGGATAATATTTAATAAACTTCCTTAATTAACCAGCTTCGTAGCAAAGTATCTGATTAAATCCTAGTAATTTATTTGACTAGTAGTCTGCAAATAACACTAGCACGAAATTAAAAAAAAAAAGGTATGGAAATTAACTTCGTATGAATACTTTTGTTGAAATTCTAAGAACTACTACAAAAAAATTCTAATAATCTATTAGCAGTGCTTCCTGGCAGCTCTGAAAACACCATTCCCCCAGTCACTCTCTCTTTTCTTCTTTATTCCTAAAGGTAAAGTTTACATAGGAGTAAGCAATCCTTATATCATATTATATTGATATTCAGATTTATTTGCAGTTTTGTCTGGTTAACTGTCATTTTCACTGACGTAATTTTAAGAAACTGTATTTTCTCTTCTGATCCCTTCACACAAATATTAGAAGTGCAAACTTTACAAAATCTATCACTAGCACAAGTGTATATAAAAAGCAAGTCCTCAAGCAGTATGACACTCCTTATTTACCTGTCTGCACATCACAGAGATAACACACAAGAGAAACAAACATTTCTAGAGTTAATTTATCAGTTCTAAGACCCAAAGCAGTGACTTCACACATATGTATTTAATATCAGAGCATGTTTTTATGTACATTAAAAAATGTTTCTGCTTAGACAATTATAACATTTTCAGCTGGTAAAGGGTTCTTATCTACAGGCAAAACCTTTTGATTTTTACTTGTAGGGAAATAATTACAAAACCTATGAACTTTAGAATTTGTAAAATAGACCTATGTCACAGCAAGTATATATTTCTTTAAATATTTTAAGTAGAAAAATCCTCCAGGGGAAGAAGTAGGACAAACATGTTTATGATTATTCAGCACCGTAGGTTGCTGAACTGGTGATGTCAGCTGTACAAGGCATTTCTGCGGGGAAAAAATAAAACCACAAGACACCATTCAAATGGCCCTACCTATGTCTCCCCAAATGCCTCATCCTCCTGACCCAGGAGAGTGGGGTCTGTGCCTCACAGCTGCATGTAAGAAAAACAGCAAAAGTAACACTGAATGTGTTTGGCTTCCAATCTAACATATTTCAAAGATTATGTATTAGCGGAAAATAGGCCATTAACAGGAATTCTTTTATATTCAGTGCTTTTGAATATTTTTTAAAAGGTGGGGCAAACCTACTCTCTCAAAGTCTCAGTGCTGGCTCTTTAGCACATCCGCCTGCACCGCGTCTCTTTTGCTGAGGGCAGGAGCAAATGTCATGTTACAGGATGACACGGGCTGTGTTCCCAACGTGTCACACGGGGCTCCTTGCCAGGCCTCGCTGCCGCTGTGCAGCCGTGCCACGGAGCTGCCTTTCGGTTCAGCAGCGGCTTCAGCGCTGGGCTGGCTTGCCATCACAAAACAGCACCTGTGTAAGGGTAAGCAATCAAAGTCGGGGTTTGATTTTCTGCCACTAACAGTCCCATCATAGCTTGTCGTTAGGGAGGCAAGTGAACAGCATCTAATTATCCCCTCCCTCTAGTAATGACACTGTGCCCCCTGCAGTTTCCATAGGATACGGTCACTCTCCTGCCTTCCTCTCCCGAGCTGCGCGGCACACGGCTTGCTTACCGAAATTGTATTTTTTCGGCACAAAGAAAATCTGGGTTGCTGGCACAGCTAGCAAGGGCTGGATCCTGGCAAGGAGCACACTGTGAGAGCTTGGGCAAAGAGGAGCCCTGTATCTCATTAACTGCTCTTCATTGCTGTGAAGCTACTTAGCAGAAATTCTCCATCAGCACAAAAATATATTTTTAGGCAAAGTGTCCTCTTCCTTCTGGAAGATCACCCTCACACCTTTCCTCTACTACCAATCAGGTCAGAGACATCTGAGTGCCATTTCCATTCTGTTAGACCAACTCCAGGCACCACAGAGCCAGCACGACTCCTCCAGGATCCCTCCTGCTGCCCATCAGGGTAGGATGCTGCTGCCAGGGCAAAGCTCAAACAGAGGGCAAGGGCAGTTATTCTTGCATAGGGGGCTTCCAGCCAAACCTGCTAATAAATAATAACTGCAAATCCACAGATGGTATGTTACTAGCTGTGTAAGTACTATCCCAAATAATTTTCCTACACACAGTTCTGCACAAGTTCACAGCAATCCTATATTATTAATATTGCAAACAGTGTTATTAACACTATTGCAAATAATGTACAAAGCAAATAAAAAACACAGCAGATGACATCACTGCAGAATTATTGAAAATTAGCAATAGCACAAGCTTCACTGACTATCCCTGTTCCTAATGGAGTAAGATTTAATCTAAAACTTCCCTTCTAACCAAACTATGGTTTCTGTTACATAGCTCAAGCCCAAGCAGCATGTTGACCCATTTACACCATCTTAGTTTCCAGCTCATAGGTGGTAATTATCACATCTGTGTTTGCTTCTAAAATTGGAACTTAGAACACAATTTGGTTTACCTCAAACAGAGATGGTATCTGCAAGCTCAAGAAAAGAGCTTTCTGTAACACTTGGGTCTCACCAAATCTGCACTGACCTTGGCTAAATTCAAGGAGGCAAAGGAATGCAAATTTTTCTTTCCCCATGAGAAATACATTTACGAGTCAGGGGGGAAATTCACATTGACTTTAATAGGGCCAGAACAGGGTCACCTCTGACACTGTAAACCCCTTCAGCAAGTAAAATTTTGGAAGGAAGCAAGTAACAGACCATGGACTAAAAAAGATTAGAGTACAATATTATTTTCAGATCTACTGAACAGCTAACATGTCTGGTGACTTCCAAAGGACCTTTTAGTTTTTAAGTGACTCGGCTGCTCAAGACAACAAAGAGTAAAATAAGGAGCATCCCATTCTTCACTCCCATGTGGTTGCTTTAAGATGGGAGCTGCTGTTGCCATGTTCTAGTAGGGGCTCTCCAGCCTCTCACTTTGCCAGCAATTTCTCTGTGGGGTTTTCTCTGGCCTTCCCACCTTGTTAGCTCATTTCATTAGAAATACTAATTTATTTGCACTTCATCACTGTGAGGCAAGGTGGCATTATTCTCTTAGTTGTATATGCAAGAGTTTGAAAGACAAAATTAAAAAATTGCAGCTGAAATGTTAGATCTCTCAAGCAGTTTTTGTCAGGGACAACAAGGGCTGGTTGATCCCTCGGGTCTGGCAGGGCAGGGGCTACAGTGTCCTACAGCATCACCGGGGCAGGGATTGACAGGCATGGGCTGGGCTGGCATGGGGTCCT
The DNA here is from genome assembly GCF_047495875.1 of Pithys albifrons albifrons. NCBI lineage: Eukaryota > Metazoa > Chordata > Aves > Passeriformes > Thamnophilidae > Pithys > Pithys albifrons. The sequence goes on from NC_092464.1 coordinate 19,090,594, forward strand.
GGGCCATGGGCAGGATCGGGGAGGCCCCAGATGAGACTGGACAGTCACAGTGAGACATGTTAGTGCCCTCAGTTGTGGAACTGGAAGCCCTGGGAGCTGAATCTTGCGGTAACTTCATGTTTTGTAGTACTTCATGGATTCACAGCATAGCTCTCAACAGCTTAAACAGAAGGTTTTCCCAAATCAGATCCTCTTCAGCTCAGGTCTCAGAAGATCTTTGAGAATCAGAATTAAGAATGGCACAGAAAAGTTTGTGGCAGGGGCCAGCCTAGGTGACAAATGGGTTGTCTCATCAGAGAAAAAGCTGCTGCCTGCAGCGTTCCCCTCACACACTGGCAGTTCTGCTGCCCACACAACACCATAGCCAGGGAAGGACAGGCACCAAAAAACAATCCAGACTCATTGTCAGGGCATGAGGCATCTTCTGCATTAAATGAGAGTGTTTTGCAGCAAAGATGATATAAAACCTCAAAATTTAGATAGAGACCAAAAGACCTTTACAGTAAGGCCACATTAACTTGTAGGAAGAAGTTTCATCCTGTCAGTTCCTAATTTCCAAGTGCTCCACTTTATGGCTTTTTTCTTTTGATGGTATTTCATTGTGTGAATTTCTTATTCAGAAAACCAGCCCTCACATCAAGAACACTATGCATCATGAAAAGTAAACTTTTAATTTATTATAATTCCATCTATCACCCACTCCATCACCTGGCTTGGGAAATCAGAAGCTACAGGTGAGTCCTGTGAGACTTGTGATAATGAAGGCACAGGGTAGGAGTGTGCCTAGAGAAAGGAGGTGCACGATTTCCCAGTAGAATTCATAGTTATTAGAATCAGGGAGGGGGGAAGGGGAAATAAAAAGTAGCCATAACAATTCTTCAGTCTTTATGACTCCGGGCCACACAAGGCCGCATATGACTCAAGCCCAGCACAACAGGCAGCACAAGGGCAGGAATGAATAAACTGGAGATAAGAGGGGAAGAGTTCCTTACTCAACCTTGCCACCAAATGTGAGAGCACAACCAGAGCCAGCAGCATCTCTTGTCTGACTAAAGACATGGCGCACTCACAGGGCTCGTGTACCCAGTGCTGTGGTACAGCACTTCCCAAGCACTAATTTGCAAGCTTCTGTTTTTAAGTAGTTTTCTGAAAGCCTGATGCCATGTTTCCATACAAATTATTAGTTATCACCCTTTCAGCTTGGAAGGCAGGTTATAAGACTCGCAAACAGTAGCACTGGCAGACCACATGCAGGCGGACAACTCCAGCATCTGACAAAAGCTACTTACATATTTTGTATGAGCATTACTTCATGAATTGCATAAAGCTCAGTGGGGACAAAGATCCAGGCTCCCTCCATCCTGGCAGAAGGTCCTCAGCACAGACTTTGGGCTCCCTTCTTATTTGCTGTCTTGCTAGCCCAACAAACCTGGTATTCCTCTCAGCACAGCATCCCAGCTTCACCCAAAACGATGCATGTCCTTCGACAGGAATAATATTGTCAGCTACCACCATCGTGGGGAGAAAGACAAAGCCTATCTCATGAGCTTGAAGGAGGACCTAGAGGCCAGCTCCTTGGCAAGGGCTGCAGCACTCTCAGCATTCAGCCCACTGCTCAGAGGCACCTTGAGGAAAGAGGCATGACTACAACAACACTGTATCTGCACACCTCAGCACCGTGCTGTGCACTCCAATAGCCTCAACTCTGGCTCGGTAACGCAGTGCCAGGCCACTTAAGGGATTTCTGATGGATATCGATTCACTTTCTCACTCCCAAAAGGTAGTAGGAACAGACCGGAGCCCGGGCAGCACCTGCAGACGGCAGCCCCAACACCAGCGCTGGAAGCTGGCCCCCGAACAGAGGCTCCAGAGCGGGCAGAGGGAGTGCACTCGTCGGGAGTCCGTTCTCCGAGGGGTATTTCCCGACGGCCGGAGGTACGGGAGGTCGGGGACAGTGCGGAGCGGTCCGGGGGCCGCGGCCCCGCATCGCCCCCGCTGCTGGACGGCGCTGCCCCTGCCGGCAGACCCCGCGGGGCTCCCCGAGGGCTTCCTGCCCCCCTGCCCCGAGACGAGCCCTTCCCCGGCAGCGGGGACGGGAGGCAGCTCCTCCCGGCGCTGGGGTTTCCCAAGCAGCGCGGCACAGCATATGGTTTACATGTTGCACCACTGCATACAAGGACTAACATTCTGCCCAGGGATTCACTTGACGTAAAAAAAAAAGCCCTAATTACAATAATTTAGAGGTGCCTGAATGACAGCAGGCTCAATTTTTGGTTGAATTTGCAATTAAGGGGAGATAATTATGCCTCGCACTAGCGCAGAGTATTAATATTTATGGTAGGAGCCAGAGGCTCCTTTGGCAGGGAGGATGCGGCAGAGCAAAGGTTGAAGCCCCCGCGGTACCGGGAGAGGTAAAGTTCGGAGCCCCATAAACTACGGAGGCGGCGGCTGCCTCCATCGCGCCGATGAAATTCAGACCCCCCCAGAGCAAACAAAGATTTATACACATCCTTTTATATATATTTATGTCGCCTGAGATACATATACTTCCTCTATAAACCTTTTACCATTCAGCAGGCATCTCCTTCACCTACTTCGTTTTTACTCACGACTATCGATCCCGGAGGCTTTCCATGCCTCATTAACAGATTGGTGACTAAATGAGTAGAATTAATTTTTAAAACCCTTTAATTTACTTTATTAATTACACACATGCGCCCTTGCCTACCCTGAGTGTCCAGCTCGCACGGCACGCAGTGTGTCGGGGAAGCAGTCGCGACAGAGTGAGAAGGGGATGAAATGTGAAATGGGGAAAGAAAGGTGTTTGAAAGCTCTCCAAGGCGCCTCTTGTGTCTCAGCGCCGGGCGCGGGCCGCCCCCCGCCGGCGGCTCGCCAGGGACCGGGCATCGCCCGTCTGCGCCTTTTAAAGACCATTTTCCATTCATTTAGCGGCGCCTTCGCCTCTGCCGGGCTCAGCACAACAAAGGCGAGAGCCCTGGCGCGGAGGCGGGGGCGCCTCTCTGGCAATTTCGGCCGCCCGATATCGGGGAAAGGAAAGGGAGAAGGCTGTTAAAATTATCGGGACCGCACGAAGCCCCGCTCCCCTTCCCGCAAGCCGGCGGCCCCGGGCGGGCGGCCCCCGCGGGGACAGCACCCCAGTGCCCGGCGCGGAGCGGCGGCCCCGGGGGCGGCCAGCGCTGGCCCCATGGCAACCGAGCAGCCGAGTACGCACAGCGCCTGCCGGGCCGCCCGGGCAGGAGGGGAGCGCTCCGCGCAGCCCCCGCACCGCTCCCGCCACAGCGCCGGCTCCGGACGCGCAGAGCAACCCCCGGGCCCGCACGGAACCGCCGCGGCAGGGCGGGCTGTGGCTGTCGGTACAGCCGCGTTCAGACGCTCCCGGCCCCGCTTGGCGAGCCGGGGCTCTGAGCCCTGCGGTACCGCGCCCGCCGCCGTGGGCACCGCAGCGGGAGCAGCACCGGCGGGCACAGAGGCCCAGCGCGAACGGCTGGTGCGGATGCGTGAATGATTCAAACACAAATGGTCTTCTGTATTTATAGATGTCAAATTCCTGTTGCCGCCGGGAAAGGCTCATGTATCTTTCTCTAGGACAACCCCCCCCCAATTAAAGTGGAATATTGGGAGTCAGCAGCCATAATTTGTTTCGTTTTCCCTCTCTGAGGACTGCGACTTGCTCGGCGTGTAGCTTTCAAACAGCCACATTGTTCACATGCCAGTAAATTAAACCATCTTTATTGGCTTGTGTTTATTCTATTAAAATTCTTTAAAAATCCTGGCAGATTTGGTAACCATGTTGAGATTCTCTTATGTTTTCATGAACTAGAAATAAGAATGACGGTGTCAAGTACAGCCCTGACTACTTCCATCATTTACGGTCAGAATCAGAGGTGTATTACACCAGTCACTACTGGCTTTATACAACTTGTATCCCTTTGTATGCCGCGTCATTTACTGACTAAGCTGCTGTTTTCAACGGAGGGGAAAAGAGAAACGCAGATCGGGTTTTTGTGGATTGGAAGATGAGTCCATATACTTTAGTACACACACACACAGAGCCATGCAAACACATTGTGTTGCTAGTAGAGCTGGCCGTGCCATTCAGTTTATGCCAATAGGATGATTTATTAATGGAGTTTGCATTTCCCTGCACTGCCTGCAGAAAGGCATCGCAACACCATTGTAAACTCATCAAACCTTCATGGAGAAAAAAAAGAAGATGCTGAAACTGTAACTCGACGGGAGAGAGGAATGTAACTGGAGAGCCTTAAAGCATCTTTCAGTGAGGACAAATCCTGCCCCCGAGATTTCCAGGTTTTGAAACACTCCAGTCCGGAGGACTGACAAGAAACCTTTGCAGCTTTTAAGCCTAATGCTGAGAATCTGTGGGAATTAAGTGATTCAGTGACTTTGTACCTGCCTTTCTACACAGAATTTAGGATGAATTTTATCCATGGCTAATCCCATTGACTTCAAAGGGAATGCCTGCATGAGTAAAGTGGTTGATATTTGAGATCTTAAATATGTTTTTTTTAAAGGAACAGCTTTGCCATTAATTTTCCTATGTTAACGTTGCTTCGGTTTTGCTTCTTGGGAAGGTCAGTTTTTAATTTCTCTATAATGAGTATCTCTAGGCAAGTCCTCAGTTTTTGGAGATCAGACAAGCAGAATGACTTCATATTATTCAGAATCCACTTATAGGTGAAATATAGTATAACCTAGTCCAGACTCAATCAGAGACACCCATGGACAGAACACATGTTGGTTGTTTGGCTTTTAAAAGCTCAACTTAAATATGGAGAAAACAGGATAGTGAGGTTTTAATTAGTGCAATAATGTTTGAAATTATGGAAAGAGAAGATGCATAAATCTGTTCTTGTCTGCTTTTCCTTTTCACTGGTAATTTCAAGGAAATCTCTAATTGTAACTTCACCCTCTACTTATCCAAATGTTCTTCAAGACAACTTCTTTCCCATTCCATGCAGCTAGATTAAGTCAAGTCTTTGATATCTCTTCTTATAAGTTTCTTGTTTTTCCAAGGTCCTCACAGGTTAGTTGATTTGTTTATTGTTGGTGTTTTATTGCATTGCCATTCTCAACACCCTCAGTCATTATCTTTCTCCAAAATAACTATGTATTCCAAAAAGTTAGACCTGTCACCTTGTTGAAGACAAATAGCAACCAGCTCAGTGACCGAGAGGGCTGTTCACTGAGTGAAATAGTTTCCAGACTTGCCCATAGGTAAATAGACTCTGTAGGGATGTAACATCCTTTGGAATAACACCCTGGAAACTCTGGTGATTCCTAAGTGCAAGAAACAAAAGCTGTGCCATTACCTTAAAATGTAAGTAAAATGCACAAAGCTACAGGTTTAAAATAACAACCAACCCCTTCCCCTCCAGAAAGGAACATCTTTCACCATCTATGGATTACCATTTTTTTAAGAAAAGTGGGCAAGAAGATAAATCAAGCTGGAGAGTTTGTTGGATGAATGCTGTCCTCATATGAGGATCTGTTTGGTCTTTATCTCTTCAGCAGAGAATGACTTCAATTGCAGTTAATATAAAGATTTATTAACTTGAGAAGTAAATATTGACCAAGGGGAAGACAAGGTCAATGTTTACCTAGAAGACTAATATATCTTTGCATTAACCTAAATATAGAAGCTGATGGGCCATATTTTGCTCTCAAATCAGTATTTACCCCAAATTAGCCCTACTAAAATACCTTGATATTTGCACAAAATGTGTTCAGTATACAAACTTGTAAAATGCATTCTGTGTGAATTTATCAGAAACAGGAGAATTAGGCTTTTTTTCCACAGGGCAACTGATTATTTCTTCACATCTGAAAATCCAACAAATACATAACAGTAGATCGCTAGAACTAATTTTTACTTGAGGATGAGCAGAGAATATAGGTGCAGGTGAGGGGTTTGTTTTATTTTACACTCTGGTAAATATTATAAATTATCATGGAGATAAAAGGACACTGATTTGACATGACCAACTTCAAGAAATCACAGTTTTTAATCCCTTATAGCAACACTAGCACAGCCTCTTCTTTAGAACATGAGACCTGCCTAGGAAAAACAAGTAAAATATTCATCAAATCTGCCGGCCTGCCTTTCTACAGAGCCTCTTGAAATAATTTCAGTGTAACAGAGGTTAAGTGCTTTTGTCTTTATGATGTTTAATTTCTAAGCCACAAAGCTGTGCTATTTTGTTGACCCTCACAGATTTAGAATTTGAGCTTATTTCATAGGTGTTTCTGGGCCTTTCACTTGTAAAGAAATCATCAATCCTTTGTACCTACCTCAAATATTATTCTATAGCCATCTCTATGGGCCTTAGGAGAATACCACCTTTATAAACCTTTCCAGATGCTTCATGAGTTTTGACAGAATTAGTATAAGTCCTTTTCTCCTTTGTTATCTCTTTAATAGATTTTTTCCCTGGGTTCTCTGTCTCAGTTGTGTAGTTGAAATGCTACTTTTTCTATTCTCAGGAACAAAGAAATGGCTCCTGTTTAACTTAATCAAATACTCTGGTCTCTTTCTGATAGAAAGAATAGTGGCCAATTTACCTCTAGCACTATTAAGTCCCCAACAGTTTTTCTGTGTTTGATTTCTGTATGTGCTTTCAGTACAGCCTTTTTTTCCCCTACCCATTTTCCTTTGTCTCCCTCTCTTTAGGAAGACTGACACAAAAGAATATCTTACCCATAACATATTCTTGTTACAAAATTTAGTACTATTTCATTAATTTATTTTTTGACATTTATTTCCAATTAAATTAATTCTACCTTCTGCATGCACAAGGTCTTCGTAAATAAAAAGCTCCAAGCACCAGATCTTTCTGTCTTTGCTTTGCTTAGCTTTTGTGCAGCAGAAATCCTGTTGGCTGTAATGGAAAAGCAAAGTATTACTGACTTTAACAGTCTTGCCTGTGTGAGAAATGAGTCTCGAGTTTTGTCTGTTAGTAAATGTGTTCTGGATCATATTTCACAATCAGACTTTCATACGCTCTCTGCTAACATTAGGTTTCTAGGCTCAATTTTTTAGTTGCACTTCCCATTCATCACGCAGAATAACTGATCCTAGAAAATGAATCTGTGTGGGATGAAACAATAAAACGAGCATCCAGTCTCTGCTGCTCACTTTTCTCATGCAAGTGGACCCCTTGAAATCAATAGAATCATTCAGGGGTTTCAGACAAGCCAGGGCTAACTCAAAACAGGTACTCCATGCTGTCCAGAAACAAACTGCTTCTGTCCTTTCTGCCTCTATGAAATAAAGGTGTCCCAGGTTGTATCAAAATTATGAAAGGAAGCCAATTTTAAAAAGAATTATAGGGGAAAGTTTAAACCCTGATGGCAGGCTTTTGCATGCAAAGAGCACAGTTTGGCAGACGAGCAAAAATGCTATGGTCAGGAAATGTTAAGGTTTTTTTGGTTTTTTTAGAAACTGTACAACAGTAAATAATGCAGAGTTACATTTTGTCTCACTTGTTTGGAACAGTAAATGTCACCTCTAAATTGTTCTTCTCTGAAATGTTGAATGTTAAAGCAGAAGGCTGAAAATGCCTTAGAATGATGCTACCAAACAGTTCTGCTGTTAAATCATTTTGGTTTCAGTCTGTTTGTATTCCTTTTGTATCCAGTGTTTTCAAATCTGCTTCAGAGCGACAAAATATTGTCCACTTTTGATGAGACTGTCACTGATAGTAATTTTTAACCAAAAGTGAGAAAATATTCACAGAAAGGGAATCTGGAATTTACTGCAGTGCATGGTGGAAATTCAGGTTTCCAGGGCTGTGTTTCATGGAAAGAAGTCCAGTCAATACCTACATGCTTGTCAGAAGAAACTGTACACTAAGATTTACAAGCTTATGTATTTAAAAATAACAAATACATTCAGATCTCTCAATATGCATTCACATTTGAAAGTCAAAGAGGAAAAGAGATTAATTTTGTTTATATAATTGATGGAATTCAAATTATCTTTATGAGATAAATGGAATACAGTTGTACTAAACAACACATTTCTATGGGAATGAAAACCTGGTCAGACTGAGGGTGTTTTATCTCTTAAGACCTGAATCTGCAGTTATTTTCAATATTTTTTAAGTGTGGACTGCTCCCCTAAGTAAAGCTATATGCATGTTGAGGCTGCTCTAGTTTTACTGTATTAATCACACTGATCTAAACATTTACAAATTGCCTTCTAATTTCTACTATATCATGATAATTGGAATCTTTACAAACACTACCATGAAGTCAAAGGCCTGGCTAAAACATCAATTAAAACCTTAAGTTATGTTACTGTCAATAAGTGGTCATTAAGGGCATGTGAGGGCAAGCAGCATTTTTGTAGAATCAGATTCTTAGGGGTCGGTCTCTAAAGCAGATGTTTTTCATTTTTATTTCTTTTTTAAATTACTTAAGAAACCCTGAGACAATTGTAAGAATAGTGAAGATTTTTTTATATATCAACAATGCCTTATGAATGCAGAGATAAGATTTTAAACACTAAACTTTATTATTGATGATGGAGGAATAATCCCTGGTCTGTGAAGAGAGAAGAATTGCAATATTATTGATGATTTAGGAGAATGCTCACTACATTTTAATGGAGAGAAGAGAAGAGAAATTAGTAGCTTTCCCTAGTGAGACTATTTTCCAGCAACACAAGACAGTAATTTCCTCAAATATAATAAAAGAGCAGAATACAATTTCTTCATACATTGAAATTCTTCTTACTTATTGGGAGGGTATTACTCATTTTCAACACATGCTTCGAAAAAGTAGATTTTTTAATCCGTTCAATAGGATTTTTTTCCTTCAGAATCCCATGCATAGACAAAATGAAAGCATTTTCTGACGAGCTTTCTGATGAACTTGTGTTTTTCTCCATGATTTGCAAAGTGTACTGTTTGTCCAAAAAGAAGTATTACTGCTAAAATACAGTCCCAGACCACCACTTCTAAATGAAAACAGTTAATTAAACAAACCTCAGAGTAGGTGAAAACTGTTAATTTCACTTGCCTTCTTATTCCCGTATCACATTGCCACCCTAATTAATTTAATCTTCACTGAAAATGAAGTATAAACTCTTGTTTGGGAAGTAATAATCACAGTATGTAACAGGCTGAAATACCGTTCTTAGTCAACACCAGCTGTTTGGCTTGAGGTAGTTTGTGGTGTTGAAAAAGCATTTAAATTATACAACAGCAGTGGACTTTTAATGGAATATCTGTTTCCACTAAGCAGAAACCTCTCTGTTGAATATAAACATGAAACAGAGAAAAAGACAGACTCTCGCCTCTTTTTATTTTTTTCATCAAATTTCAGCGTGAAGTAGATGAAAGTATAGGGGTTTAGTTAAAAAGCCCAATAATGTAAGGATAAAATAGTGCCCTTCCTGCGCATGCAATGAACAAAATTCTGAACACAATTACTTTGTAAAGTAAACCACATAATAAACAGAAGTCAGTGGTAGGTTAATGCCCAACAAAGTGACTGGGCAATTTAACATGTCTTGTGATATCCTCAGCGTACAGCACAGAATGTTTCCTTTCTCCAAAACCATTTTCATCTCAACTCAAAAACTGCAAAGTTAATGGAATGGAAAATTCAGGCAACCTCATGCTCCTGATTTATGCATGACGAGAGAAACAGTTCATATACATTTCTATGATAAAACATTCTCCTTTTATTACAATGGATTTATTTCCAGTTTGTTTCCTTTTTGTGGGTGTGGATGTTACCCATCACAAATTAGACAGCACACAAGTACTTTTGAGATACTCTAGAGTTCTGCTGGCATAGGCATGTAGGTCATGGTGGCTAATCCCCTAATATAAATGCAGTTTTACTAGCCTAATTTTGCTATTTTTGCAACCTCTGTAGCCTGTGGAAAGCAATCCTGTGAAAGTGTGATGGGCATTCACTGCTGCAGCCTTTTACTGGTAGGTTACACCACTCTCCCCTTTTTGGTAGCATCTTCCTGGAATAGTCATGACAAAATTATCCAGCATAGCACTGCCAATGTAAGTGCAAGCAGCTCAAGTAGGTGTAAGTTAGGCGTCATATAGAACTATTTGTACATGCAAACCCTGACCCACAGTGTGTTATTTGCAGCCCTCCACCAGATACCTACATTTCACCCTTCAATGTCAACAGAAATATCTGACTACCAGAACCTGGTTGTCATCTCCTTTCATTATCACAGGATTTTCTTGGGCCTTTTTCTGTTCTTCATATTCACAGTACTAAGCTTCCATATTAATTAAATGTCAACATTCACTAGTCTGAGACTATGTTATTCAATAAATACCTGCCTGAAGCCAACCACATGAAGGGTAGAACTCGTACGATTTTTAATACAAATTATTTGTTCACAATGTTTGATCAAATTAATCAGTAGCAGAATAAATGGGAGTTGTAACCATGGCTGAAAAGGATGTGGGAAAAGTATTAATGCTGATGTTGTAACTCATCTCTCCACTTTGCCTCTGACTGCCTTCATTTTGTGGGTCTTCACCTTCTTCTGGGCCAGAGCTGGGTTATCACAGTTAAAGATACTGGGAAACCTCACAAAAGTAAGAGTCTTATTTAGATCCTGTGGGGTTCTTTTTCTTTTCCTGATGTTTCGTTTTCAGTTCACTTAACTTTTTATCAATAAAAAGTAGAAAAAAACCTCGAATCTTGATGGGAAGCCTAATAATGTACGTCCCTTTTCTCTCATTTGGTTTGACAACTTTAGCTACTGGCTGTAAGTGATGGAGCTCCTATGGGCACTATTATTATCCTGGTGCCCGAGGTGAGGCAGCTGAGTCAGGGGAGGGAGGGGGTTGCCTGTCTGCCCCAGCCCCATGGAGAGTCCTGCTTCCAAGGGAGCGCCAGCTCGGGCTGGCCTCAATCTGAAGAAATAAGCAGCACTTTTGGGAAGGCCAGAAATAGCGTGTGGTGACACAGCCCTGTCGGGAGCCCCAGGCCCACTCTCCTCAGCACTTTCTCACCAGGCAGTGGCTTGGATTCTGCCCCACTGCTGATCACTCTCCCGCAGCCTGGAATTAATGGCTTCTGTGCAGGAGGAATGATACTTTCCCCATCAGTGCTGCAGATGGAGCTCCAAGCAACAGCCAAGGCACAGGGACTTCCACCTCCTCCTAACTGGAGGGAAATCGAAGCCGGTGTCCCACACACAGCGGGCTGGCAGTGATCTCCCCAGCCTCTGTGCCATCCAGCCGCAGTGCCAGCCCTGGGAATCTCAGAAGTCATCCGGGTGGTCATAGGAATGGTGTGCCCAGGGTGTGCTGCAGGGCTGGAGGCCTTACATCTTTGTCAGGCTCTTTGGGATTTACCACCCTCCACATGCTAGATGCTTTCGTTTTGATGGGTTTTGGTGGGATTCCTGGGAAAAGTAGCCCCAGCCAGCACCTGCTGCCCCCGCAGCCCCACAAAGCACGAGGTGAGAATGGCTTCTACCATGGCGGGACCCTGTGGTGTCCATAGCCCTGAGTCTCCACTGCATCCCAGCTGAGAGAAAAACTCATTTAATTGTTTGTTGTTGCCTTTTCTTCAGAGGCATCTGGGAAGGACAAGGCAGCCCTGAGGCAGAGTTGTATATATAAGTTCAGTGCTGCCCATGAGTCTGGCTGACACGTTTCTTGTCCCTATGCACCATCCCCATCCTGCCTTACTGCTGCCTGCTCCCAGCTTGGTAGAGCTGAAAGCAGGAGGGTGGCAGCATCTCATAAACTGTGCTTCAGAAGCCCTCAGAAAGAACCTGGGATTTCAAAACAAAATGCTGCCACTGCCAGTGCCACAGCATATTAATTACAATTCCACAATATCTGTATCACAAAACCTGGCAATTTTAATGACAAAGTACTGCAATGCCACAAAGTATTTTTAGAACTAATAAAACCTTTTCAGAGTATTTCCCTGGAATGCATTAAGATCCAATTTCTGCATTCATTAGTAATATCAAATAGCATGTGGTGGATGGTTCTTTGGAAAAAATGCATTCAATGTAAATTGATTTTGTACTATCAGGAATAACATGGAGAGGGGCTTTTCCAGCATCTTGAAGCTTCAGCCATTCCACTGCCTGCTGCAGTTTATGCCCTAATCTTGTAAGATTTACATAGCATTTTAATTTTCAGTCTTGCCTGCATTTGCCAGATGAGGGATTCTTATTATACTTTAGATTAATTCCAAATTCACACCACAACAATAGCAAAAAAATTGAGTACTGACAAAGCAAGAGGCCAAATATGACTCAATTAAAATAATACGTATCACTACTAATCACCTCTGCCTGTCCGTCTACATTCCCATCGTGGTGCATCCCTCTGCAGCAGCAGCAGCAATGAGTAAAGCCAGCTCTCATCCCTCGGCTCCTCCCTCCTCCCGCCGCCTTCCTGAGGGATGACGAGGAGCCAGGGAAGTGGGAAGGAGCTCAAAGGGCAATGCTGGGAGAAGCCCGGGCTGCAGAGGGGCCAGACCAGTGCTGAGCCTTGTGCCACTATGTGCTGGGCTGCCCTTACCGACTCCCCTGCTGCCTCATCGAAAGCATCCGCCTGTGCTGGCCGCCAAACCGAGTGCTCCGTGTGCCCGGCCGCCCGCCAGGGCAGCCAGCAGCCTTGTGCCAGCAGCCGTGTTGTCCTCGCGTTTGTGCAGAGCTCAGCTGGTTGCCAAAGCTTAACGCTTCACATTATTATTAACAGTTAATGCACATAAAAATAAGGCAGGACTGATGACAAAGAACAAAAGCAGAGCAATAATAACCACGCTTCGCAAAATAAACCCCCCTGGCTAAGCGAGCCAAACAGGGCAGGGCTCCCGCACAATTTGCCACCAGACAGCCATCAGGTTACTCAGAGACCAGGCAGGGACAGGCAGTGACAAAGGGGACGCTGGAGAGGCTGAGGCAGGAAGACTGGCTCTGGCTGTCACCTCCTCAGCCCCTGCCACCGTCTGTGGTGCAGCAAGTGAGCTGAGGTGCAGAAACAAGGCAAGCCTCAGGGTCCCAGAGGACCTCAGTCCAGGGCAGCTGCTGGCAGCTGGAAAACAGGGCGATGAGCTAGGGGCGGTTCCTCTCAGAAGCAGCCAACAGACTGACAAGCCCCAAATCTGCTCAGTGCCAAAACCTTGCCCAGCTCTGACCATCATGTAGGCCAGGTTTAACACACACGACTTGGATTGGTCTCTCCCCTTTTCTGTGCTTTATGGAATTACTGGCATTTGCTTCAGGTGGGAACATATGACTGCTGGATCTGGCCAACTGTGGCCCTGTGCCTACATGGGCGGTGGAAGCCGTGCTGCAAGGGAAAGCCCCCACAGTGATGGAGAGCAGAGCTGGCACATCTCTGGATGACAGCAAAAATGGAGCCCCACATGCTGCAAACTTGCACAAATGTGACTTTGATGTTCATAATATAAGGAAGGAATTGCAATGAAATTATGAGGCATTAAAACAACAATCTTACTACTCTCCTGTAATGGTCTTGTCAAAGGCAGGTTTTATTGCCCCCAGAGTCATTCAAATATGATCCAGGAAGCTTCTCTTGGAAGGAGCTTTGAGGGGGTCTCAACCTTTGATAGAAATGGCCAGGACTGCGTGTGCAGGAAGTGATGCTGCCTTCTGCTCCCCTCTCTTTTTCCAGATAAGTCCTCTACATGTCAGTGTTAGCTGGAGCCTATAGCATGGAGGCAGCACTCACCAGAAACCACATACAGCTTGGTTCAAAGGACAGCAAGGAAAACCACGCAACGCTTACAGTAAGCATCCGTGTTTGATCCGGCCGTGCTAGCTGCTCACAAAGCGCCCCAGCCCAGTGCCTATGGGCTCCATTTCATTTGAATAAAAACACTTTGGGTAGCCATGGAGGAAAAGAAACAACTCACAAGAAGCACTTGCTAGTTTCACATGAGTAATCACTCATCTGAAACTGGTAACAAAAAAATGTCCCTGTAGCCAAGTACATCAAACTTCAGCTTGACTAATTTGTGACTTGTTATCTCTTTGTGAATAGTATGTTGAATCAAATCTGGGGAAAAGTGGGTAATTAATGAATCAGTCAATTAATCAGCCAGCTCAGTTAGAAAGCTCAGCGTCTCTTTTAGCTGGGACTGTCATTTGTTGAAAATGAACAAACACCCAAAGAACGAACATATTTGCTGAAAAATGTACTGAGCCAGGCAGATCCTGAAGTGTTTGCAACACAGCTGGGCTTGGCTGCTTCCCTGGGCTACTGCTATACCACAGCTTTTCTCTACTGAAACAGAAACATGAGATGACGCATCAGGCAGGTTAGGAGTAAAAAATTATTTTTCTCTCTATTCTCATTGCTGAAACTGCTGGGAGAGGCATTTCCGATTTCCTTCTGCAGTAGCAGCTCTGGCCATCATGTAGTTTATCTGACCTTTGGCTACACCACACCATGAAATCAGACACCACTAGGAGGGGGGCCAGAACAAAGCCTGGAGAGATTAATAAGAGCATTATTTGCGATGTGGCACAGGGCCATGAGTCACCATGCAGCCAGGCTGCTGCACCTTCTGGCTACAGGAACAGCCCAAGTTCTGCATCAAGCTTTCTGCTTAAAAAACCAAACCAAACCAAACCCAACCCAATCAACCAACCAAAGCCAACAAAACCCAAAAACTTCACTTCTGTTCCTTTACACCAAAACCTTATTAAATGAATAAATGGGAAAAGGAGGAAAAAAACCCACTCAGCTGTTGTGGAAGAAAAATATAAAACATAAAGTTAATGTGTGACTTCCATTCAAAAGAGTCTATTCTTTGCATGATTGTTTGGGGCTTTGGGGGATTAACTAATAAAGAAAAAATTCTGCTTGTTCAGCCTGATGTTAATATTGGTGTGGTACTTTCATTAGCAAAAAGATTTGCCCACATGTCCCTCTAATACCTTCCACCTTCACAGCTGTAGCTTGTTAGGGTGCAAATGCACTGCTAAACCCATAACAGGCAAATAGAACTTCATCTTCTGGTGTCATCATGTACAGATGGCTTGACTTGGAGAACACTAAATTCTGGGAAGGTCAGGTTCAAGAAGCTTGAGGGTAAAGAAATATATGTAATTATTATTATTTCAGTTCTATACCAAGCCCAGATAATACTAAAAGGAATTAGATTTCTTATATTTGACTGCGTTTGACTGTAAGGTTAGAGATCAGTGACATCTTGATTAGGAAACAAGGATGATATGAATAAAGAGATTCAAAATTAATAAAGATGACATGAATCACAGTGAATCAAATGTGAACGGTATGAGTTGCGCTCTGTGTTAAGGAGTTCCTTGACTACACCAAGCTCTAGCAGGAAAGCCAAGACTGGGGGCAGTCTGGGTGAGGAGCAGAGGGGATAAATCTGCTGGAAACAGGGCAGCCTCTCACAGTACACTCAGCCAGGGGGAGCCTGTGAACAGGCCTTCCTACAGACAACTGGGAGAAGTGCCCTTCTAACCAGCCCTGATCCTTATGGAGCATTTCAACTGTCCAGGCATCTGCTAGAAGGGCAACACAGCATTGAGCAAGCAGTCCAGGCAATCCTTATACTGCACATGTGATGAGAATCATGTGAATGCTGAAGGGGCAGCTGAGGGTTACAGTTAGCTTCCAGTGCTGAATGTGCTCATGGTATCAAACTGGTTTTACCTTCTGCCAGAATCCAGAAGAAGGCTGGGAAGGTAAGCTACAGAGTTATGACTCTGGATTTCAGAAGCAGAAACTTCAGTTTACTCACAGAGTTGCTAAATAAAATCCCTTAGAATGCAACCATGAAATGCCAATGTGCCCAGAAGATCTGAATTATTTTTAAAGACAACTTACTGAGAGCTCAGCAAAAAACAATCCTGTTGTGCAGGAAGATGGAATTTCAGCAGAATACTTAACTGACTACAGAAGCATCTTCTTGATGAAAACAGATGCAAAAAGTGAGCATACAAGAGATGGACATGAGGAACAGTAGCTATTTCCCAAAAGAACTGGCCAGTGGTATTGTAAGACTGCTGTCTGTGACAGCTGTAGTGACTAGGAAAGTCCCCAGTGGTTGGGAAAAGTCTAACATTTCATCTATCTTTAAAAAGGCAAGAAAGGAAACTGAGAAACTATCTGCTGATCACCATCATCTCAGTCGCTAGAAGGTCAGGGAGTGTGTCCCTCTTGGGGTTCAGTTCTAAGGCTGTAAAGGACAAGAAGATATTTGGGAACAGACAGTATGGATTTTCTGATGGCAAACCAAAATTGACCAACCAGCCAGATTTCTAAAAATGAATTTACTGAATGTGTGAAAATGAAAGTGTTGGGTGTAATGTACCCTGATGTTTGTAACGCTTTGACACCAACCTGCATAACATCATTTGGAAGCCTAGAGGGTGTGGGCTAGAAGGATAGGTTGTCAGAGGGGCTGAAAACTGACTGGTCACATCTGGCAGGTCACCAGCAATCAGAGATGCACCCAAGGAGTCAGTACTGAGATCCATACTGCTCAGTATCTTCATCAGATACCTTGATGGTGACACAGTCAGATTTACTTAAACTGTCTGGACCGACAGATAGCAAAGCTTCAGTGCAGAGGCTCCTTTATATATTTCAGATCTGGGCCAACAGACACCTCATGAGGTTCAACAAGGAAACATGATCTGTTCCAGGCTGGGAAGCTCCTGACTGAGGAGTCATCCTGGTTAAAAGGAGCTGGGGATTAGAGAGGACACAAGGCCAAATGTGTCAAACTGGAAAGGGTCCAGTGAAGCGCTGCTGAGGCCTGAGCAATGTGCGAGGGGCTGAGGGAGCTGTGCCTGTTTAATCTGATCAAGGGGAGACTAAGGACTGCTGGAACAGCTTTTTGAAGGGTGGTTATACAGAGAAGAGTCAAACTTGCCTTCTCAGTGCTAAAGGCTGTAAAAGTGGCCACCTGCTGAGGTCTGGACATGAGAGGACATCTTAACTGGGACGACAGTGTAACCCTGAAACAGGTTGTCCAGAGAGGCTGTCAAACTTCTGCTCCTGGAGGTATTTCAAGATTTAGCTGGAGTGAGGCTGATCTTGTCCACTGTTGGTCACAGCCACATTTCAAGCAGGATGTTGGATTAGATGAACTCCAGAGGTCCCTTGATTCTACAAGTAACTAATTAAAACAATAACTGTATGAAACTATAACAAAGTATGATTATAAATAAGATTAAGTGTGTTTATTTCCAATTTTCAGAAGGTAGCTGAAATACGCATTATTTCATACTTTTGCACTGCACCAGAAGCAACTATGCAGTGATTCCTGAGCAATGTTTTGAAAAGCTTCAAAACCAGGGGAACAGTAAGTAACAAGGAGGAAAGACTGTATCCCAAAGAATCAACTTGATAATTTGTATAGCAACACTGAAACCATAAGCTTTCCAATGCTGCTAAAAGCAAGCTCAGATGTATAGAAGGATGAAAGATTACAGCTGAAGAGAGCCCATGCTGATGAGCAGAGGTTAGGAAAGACTTGGAGAATACAGTAAATGAATTTGAATTTGCAGAGCATATTGCTGTCACAAAAGGAGCTAATATATGAAGATGGGTGCACCCGAACACATACAAAAGGAAATGCCAAGTATGATGCAGTAGGTTACATCACCTCTGACATCGCCCTTCATGGACTGTTCTGCTGGCCACCTCCTGAGTGGAATACAAATGAACAGGACAGAGTCCTAGAGGGTACAAAACACTTTACAGTGAGAGATGGAAACGTTTCAGTGTGGTACCTCTCCAAAGGTGAACATAGTGGAGTTTTCTGCACTGGTTCAGAGACAATTCCACATTTCTCAGCATCACAGAGGCAAAACCAAGTTTTGCTGCTTTCTAGTTGAAAGAAAAAGAGCTTTTACAGGCATTTTGGTATGATTTCTTCCATCTCCTGCACAAATGCAGAGCCCTGCAAGCCTATATCAAGCCCACCAAGCTTGTGCAAAGCCCTGCAAACCCCTATTACTGCCTCTGCCCCAGCACTGGGTGGCAAACTCAAAGAGGGACTGTGGGCATAGGCAGTAGGGACATGGTCTTCCCGCTGCAGAACTGTTTTGCTGCTTCCAGCAATCTGCTTTTCTGGGGCATCTGCCTATTCTACCCTCACCCAACAGAGTTTGGTTTCTACATATTTAGACAAGAAACACAAACTCATCATCTCTTCAAGCTTTCTCAAAGGTTGGAAGTTGAAGCTAGATCAGCTGAGACAGGAAACAAGCCACAGTAATGTACACAACATATATATGAAATAAATAACAGTCGTTAACTTTTGAAATAAATTACTGGTGATTGGTGAGAAAATGCTATTAAATCAAGTGCATGTTTTCCCAAAAACTGCTGTTTTCTGCAGCCATTAGGCTTGAAACATGACTTATCCCTGGATTGGCTAGCTGGGAGGTCAGCTAGATGAGCACGCTGGGTCTTTCCAGCCTTAAATTCTGTGACTCTGTGGAAATTACGTGTCAGAGGGTTTTTCTCATCGTAGCCAGACTGAGAGCTTGAAATCCACATGGTTACTGACAACTCCCAACTGTCAGTAAAGCTGTTTTACAGAAAGTGTTACATGACTGATGTCTTTACAACTGCACTTTTCCAAACAGATGGGGGAAAAAAGGCACTGGTCTCAAATCAAATTAGTCTTGATGGATTACGCAAAAGAAACATAACACATGCTCCACATTTTGAGAAACTTCTAAATATAACATCTTCATTGAAAACACTGTATATGATGTTGCTAAAAATATGTAAATACACATCTATAAAATTATTTTCACATTGCAGAATAAGTATCACTATTAGGGCTGGAAAAATGACATTTTCTTTGTGAAGGAGCCCCATGTCAGGGTTACCACACCTTGTTTAACCTCAGAGATAAGCTCAGTTTTGAAAGCTCACTGTTTGACTTTTAGAGGTTTGTCTCTACGCACAGGGACACAGGGCAAAGATAAAAATGTTCCCATTGTAGCTGATGTCATCATTGCATTTATATACAATAAATTCTTGACATTACGGAAAAAATTAAAACAACCCACCAGAGAAAATATTACATTTAAACTCTGTTGCAGCTAAAAGCACATTGTAATAAAGAATTAACTGGTGAGTCTTGGTCTACACCCTGGTTTTCGATCATTATAATTAGGCAGACTATAATTTTATTTTACCAAAGTAGTTGTAGTGGTAAAACATTTATTGCACATGCAATTTTAAATAAAGGTATGATGCACTATTATATATTAGGCCATCACCATTTCAGGAAAGGGATACAGCAATGTAAGAATAACCCACTAGGATCCCTGCATATCTCCAAGCAATTGTACTGGTTTAAAAGGAGCCGTGTAGTTAAGAGGACACACTGTGTATGTTCAAATAGGTTCTTGGAAAGTTAGAGAGTTATAGTCTGAAGATAAGAAGTCTTTTACAATTATTTGTAGGAATTAATAACAGCAAAAAAGCAGTCAGAGATAGGATTAGTAGACTAAAAATGCAGAATCGAGATTTGTACAAACAAAAAAGGCAGTGGTTTTTTATTAATAATTTCAAATTATCGAGGTAAAACAGGCCCTGAGAAGTACAGAAAAAAGGGTGTGCATAACAGAGGAATGATTTTCTCAAGAAAATTACATTTGGGTTCATTTACAGCCATTTTGGTGCTCCAAGTGATAAAAGCAAATCATATCTCTAGGTTCTTTACTCCATGTAGAACCTGCTATGAAAAAAAGAACAATGACAGCTTCCTAATTGTTATTTTGAAGCCAATTTTTAAAATAAGAAAAATAGTCTCCCATGTAATTATCAAAAAGAATTCATATCCTTTCAGAAACCACAGCAAAAGGATTGTACTGGAGCTTCCTACTTGGTACAGGGCCAGGGAGTTTTCTGTGGCAGGCAGAAGGGGCATAAAAACCACTGGAGCAATGGACATTGAGAACATTAGCACCAGAGACAATTTTGTTCCTCTTGTCACTGAACACATAGAAGATCATCTGACTTGGCTCAGTAAAGACCAGTGTGGCTCTGTGTGAGTGGCAAAAGAGCTTCCATTTCTTCATGAGAAACACACAGAGTACCATTGCAGGGAAAGGCACTTCAAATTCTTGCAACAATAGAATTATAACTGGGGGCACTGAAAAAAATATTAGCTAGTGCCTAAGTAATGCTTTTTTTTGTCTTCAGTATGTTTTACAGACATTAATTTTGATTCAGGGTTGGATTATGCCAGCTTGCAGCAGCAGCCAGATGGGGCTCGCTGCCTCACCAGGCACCTACACGACTTCGCAGGGACATTTATACGGTGGGAGGTGCTGCCTGGGAAAGGACCTTTTTCAGGCATGTGCTGAGTCAATGTATTTCTCTGGCAGCCTGCACTGGCAGAACAATTATAGTGGCCAAAGAGTTATTTATAACTGTCCTCCCACAACAGGATTCTTGAGGGAGGATGTTGGTATGAACACTGCTATTCCATGTACACACACAGCTACACACACCACAGCTGTATCACTGTTTAATGCATGCAGAATACTCCTCTGACATGAGTCCTGGGGTTTATTTTCCAAGGTGGTCACTTATACAGGGGGAAAAAAGTATGCAGCTCCAACCACAGTTGGTCCACACCTCATGCAAAAGTCTGAAGGCCTCCCCACAAATTGCTGTAAATTCTTCATGAACTCATCTAGAACTGACAGCGTGGGTGAGCCTCTAACCATACAAACAAACCTGAATGCTAATGTGGCCTCACTCACTTTGGCTTGCCTCAGTCACACCTCCTCTCAGAAAGCAGCCACCATACAGCTTCTGAAGCCCAATAGGAGTGGGGAAAAGGAAATTTATCCTTGAAAAACTCAAGGCTTCAAACTTGTCACCCTGAAGGAAAGTCACCCCCATGCCATGCAGCCAAGCCTTCCTCCTTGCTGGCTGCAGATTCCCAGCTTGCTCATGTGGAACAACTTACAAAATCAGATCAGTGCTTAACCAGTTGTCCTAGTAACCTACCACAGGAGAAGAATTACTTTCATAGCATTCTTACTTTCTTGTACTCTAGAATATGTATGAACCAGCTAGAAAAATTAAACAATCAGAAAGGCAAATGCCTCATCTGCAAAATGCAGTTGTGTATATGGGGCCTCCACACAGCAGCGCCTTCGTTATTGTCCTGGCTATGAGCAGGTTGGTGAGGAACAAAAACAGTCCTTAGGCACTCCAGAATATGTGCCTGCAAGTTTATTTTCTTTGTTTTGCAGACTCCAATGGGAGTGTGCTGCCTGCTTGTCTGTCTGTGGAGGAGACGCTGCTTCTCGCACTAAGGTTTTGTACATTTTCCTTTCCTGGGAATTCTCTGTGCAGGGGAAAAAGTGAATTTTTGCTCTCTATGCACAAAAAATGTAAAGAAACTGGTAAACAGGACAGGGTTTTTTACTAACTCTCTCCACAAACCAATGCAATGGTAAAGAAAAACCAAAAGCAACATTTCCATGAGAGAGAAAACAAAGCCTGCCTCTCTTCTGTCTTGAATCTCAGAGTCCTGCCAGGCAGGCATCATGCTTTGCACATTTAAAGATGCAAAGCACATAATAGGAGCTATATCAAAGGGGAAATAAATATGTCTACATACATTTCAAAGAAGCCAGGCCAAGCACAACCCTTTTTCTACCACTTTTCTTCAATACACAGATCAATTTTGTTACGAACTACCACAGGAGTTAGGCAGTTAAATGCCACCCTGATGCCTGATCCCATCAGATCTCGGAAGCTCAGCAGGGTCAGCCCCAGTTAGTACTTGGATGGGAGAATTCCTGGGAATACCGGGGGCTGTAGGTTCTAGTCCTGAGGACTTCACTGTAATCATCCAAGCTCACTCGGCCGTGGCAGATGAACCTGAGGAGTTAAAGGTTGGGACCAGTTCTGTGCATGCTGTGCCTTACCTAAAAAATCCACTGTGCAGGCTCAAAGGGCACACCCATGTGGGGACAGCCCTTCCCAAATCTTTATTCACAAAGCTGAGCCATGATGATGATGATGACCACAATGGTTAGAAGGAGTTGCAAAAGAGAAACAGGTGGCTGATTCAAAAATTGAGGTTCAAAACATCTTGCACACAGACTAGAGATGCAATGTTTTGTACTGATGGCTCTGAATTAAGGTTTCATTCATGGTCATTCTATATTTATTCCAGCTACACAAACCCTGGTTCACTTCAGGGGTTCAGAGAAGCTGGAAACATTTTGTAACTCCACTGTGTCAGAATTTGCTGGCTGGTTTTCATTCCAGACAACATAAGGGATGTACAGCAGCTATCAAAGCATCAGTATCAAAGAAACAGTAGAGATGTTGCCCTTCACAATTATTTTTATTCTAAGACTTGTGTGCTTTGTTGTATTTCCTTTAAAAACAAAAAATTAGAACAAAAAACGGAAAAAATCTCTCTCCTCAGTGGGACTAAAATTAGCAATGCCAAGAATAGATACCAAAATTGTCTTCTTCCCCATTTATTTTGCTCAGATGTGAATGACGCTGCGTCAAGCACAGAAAAGGAGTATATTAGTCTCATGGTGCTGAAAAAACAAGCACATTACATTGTTGAAATGTCAAGTTTCCACCATGCATTTGATAATAAACTGTGTGCTCAGTTTCTTGCCTCCGTTGTAGCAGCTCACTGAAGATATGCTCTGCATCCTCCAGCAACCAGGCTGCCCTTTGGACCAAGCCATTTCAGCCAACTGGGGCTTTGCCAGTTGCCCTTTCAGGTGCAGCCTGGCCTGTCAGATGGTTGTGTATTTAAAATATAGTTAATACTTTCTTAACAACAGAATCCTACACCTGACAGATTTTTTTTTATTTTATTATCCCATAGTCTTCCATCATGCATTCTCACTGCAAAGATTTTTGGCTACCGTGACAGGTGAAAGGTCACACCTGGACATCATCCATCACAGCGGCATTTTGTCTGCACTGCAGTTGCACGGGCAGTTGTTTGTTTTGCAGGCTGTGGTAAGCAGGTAGGAACAACTCCAGTGAGAAGGGTTGTATGCTGCCAGTGCAGGTTCCCAGATGACTTCTGTCATAATTTTAAGGCTCTGCATGTCATGAAATGCCCTAACATCAAGTTTCAGTCTGTTTCAAATTATAGCAAATGTACATAAATCTCACTCGAAGCGGTCCTCCTCAGACACAGGCTGTGACCAAGCTCAGGGTGAAGAGAGCTACATAATTTGGGAGGATTGCCATATCCTAGTTATCATTTTGGGGGGGAAAAAAATTACTTATTCCTCAGTTCACTTACCAAAACAGACTGGAAAGTGTCAGTGACCATACCCATCTTCTCTGAAAACCCCAGAGAAGAACTGGCATCTAGAAATACTTTTCCTTAAACTGCAGCCTTGTGAAACCTGCTTGTCTTCAAAACCTTACAGCAGTAGTTGAGCTCACAAGACGTGCTGTCAGCTGCCTGGTTTTAGACACACTGCTGCTGCAGGCTAGGAAATAAACATGGGGTCAGTACCCAAGGGATGGGTGCAGAGAGGGAGCCATAAGAGGGGAGGAGTGAGCCTGTATCTATGAGAAGTGACCCGCTTAAACAGCCCCCAGTCACTGCCTGTTTTTCTCCCCCCACCTTGCCCCCTCCTTGAGCAGTGTGAGATGTCATGTTGTGTGGGAAAGATGAGCTGAAAAGCAGTGAAAGAGGAAGACTAACACACCTCCAGGCACTGGAAAGTAAGTAGTCAGCATCTGCAGGAACAGGAAGGCCTTAAAGTAGCAGCGGGCACAGAGAAGATGCTACCAGCTTGATAAAGGTAAGAAACACTGTAAGAAAACAAAAAAAGAAAATAGAAAAATCATCTGAATAAATTTTCTGGTGAAAACAGCTGGATGAGCATCTCTGGAGACTAAGAAAAAGCAGAAACAGAATGGAGAGATCATCATCATCTGTCCATGCTTATAATGATGACAGATATGACAGTCCATCCAATCCAAGCATTCCCATCCTGCTGTGGCACTTTCTCTTCCCAGAACAAAGATCCTCAGCAGTCTCATTAAGGCCAACAAAAATTGACATTTTACTGCTGCCTCCTCTGTTTTATTTACTGTTTGCTATTTCTTTTTTGCTTTTGTATTTTCCTTTCTTCCCATCTTGGTGATGATCAGTAAAGAGCATTGCCTGCAAAACTGCATTGCCTGTGACCAGGCACAAGAAACATCTTTGCTGTCTTCCAGTGTCCTTCCCGAGCTGGATCCTCTAGGATGCTCCTTAGCAGCCTATGTCCCTCATAAGATGTCATGTAAGAAATATCTTTTTTAATAGTTGAGCCAAAAACTTTTCATTGTGGTGTTTCTCTAGCCTGAAGGGTCTGTATTTAGCTATATTATTCATTTTTGTGCTCATGCCTTCTGCTAAATCCTGATCTATATGATTTCAGAGTATAGTGAGAGTCTCTCTCTTCCCCTTTTACTCCAATAAACTGCCAGCGTAGATATTTCCACCACACTGTAGGAAATATCCCACCAATTAGCAACTATGTATCAGTGGTAGGTATGAGACCTTTGACAGAAATTGTATCATCACCTAATCTGTATACATCTTCTCTGTTTTGCTGATGATTGTATGAGGAGCCATGTAAAATGCCTTGTCCCTTTGGAGGGAAGAGGGGAAAAGAATACCTAAGTATTCACTTCAGAAGTTGAGCAAATGTGTTTTGATATTAAAACAAATGAGCTACTGACATTTCTCTTGATGGTGGTTTCCACTCCTGAGTAAAGTTCCACTCTGTCTCTGACTTTATTCATCCTCCCTCTTCAGCCTCAGGCTGCCTGGATGGGGAGGGTAGCCCAGCATGGCAAACCAGGCTTCCAAGGGGCTGGCAAGCTGCCATTGCAACTCAGAGCCACAAAAAGGACTTTAGAAGGGGCCCTGAGAATTGCGGACCAGGAAGTTTGCCATCCATCCTTGCTAACGGCAGTAGGGTCTAAAAAAATAGTCACTCTAGACAAGGATAAACATGGGCTTTTGGGAACAAGGCAGTGTGGCTTCTCCAGAGAGAAATCCTGCCTCAGCAACCTACCACAGTCCTCAGAGTGCATGAGTAAACACAGAGTGGATGCAGCAGACATAGAATGGTCCAATTTTGAAAAAGCTTTTGATAAGGTTCTGTACCACAGGTTATCAGAGAAACTAACTCAGTACAGGATGATTCTTTGCAGATTGAAAATTGGAGGCAGAACATGAAGCAAAAGATAATGCTTAATAGCCACTTTTCAGGTTGGAGAACAGGCATCAGCACGATGTCCATGCTGTAGGATTGATGGTGGGACTAGCTTTATGCAACATTTTCAGTGAGTACCTGAACAGAGGAGTGTACAGTGAAGTCCTAAAGTCTGTATGTGACCCTAAGGTCTTTCAGGCATGTAACTCTACAAGGACTTGATAAAATTGAATGAGTTGGCAATGGGTCTGTAAGCAGACACTAGAAAGGTTAGGCAGCGATGAACCTCTAACATCCAAATCCACCCACTGGGAACGCTGTGGGAGTACAGAGAGGATGGGCTGCAGAACATGACCAGGCTCACCTGTTCTCTGTAGGTAGCGCTGCCTCCTGTCAGACTCAGGGCTGGATGGATCATTGGTCTGATGCAGTATTTGGTGTCTTATGTTCTTAAATGTCCTTATGCACACCACCCCAAGATAGTTCCCAATTTCAGTGCACACTGTGATGGGGCAATTTCCCAGCCTGGCACTAAGCTTGTGATGTAAAAACCCATATTCCAATTGCTTCAGCCCCAAAACCAGTACTGCCTATTCCCTCCACATTTTCCTAGTAGCTGCCCAGCTGGAGGGTGACCTGCTAGGCACACTAAATATAGACCCCTTCAAGGAGCACGGGACAGTTAGAGAAGGAAACAGCCCTTGCAGATGTGCTGTCGCACACGTGCACTCTCTCACTTCCTCCTTTCTCATTAGCAGCCTTTGCAAAGTAGAGGTCTGCAAAACCGACAAACACTTTACTGGAGATCCTTTTTTTTCACCTCCTCACTCTTCTCTGGATTTCTCTGGGGTTTGGTGAGCATCCTTTTAAGATCCAGGATCACTCAGCTTTCCATTTTCCTCCTCAGTGTGCTGTTGCAGGAATGTCCGTCCCTGGGCTGAGGGAAGGGCCGTCCTTTTTATGGGCAGCGGCTGCAGAAGCTCTGCCCTTTCCTGTACAGGTCGGCCGCAAGGCAGGCGACTGGCAGAAGTCAGTGGCTGCATCAGTTTCACAGCCACATTTTAGGCAGCTAAAACCGGCCAGATTCAATTCCAAAGCCCAGTCTGCCCTCGGTCACGGCAGGGATCCCTGAGCCCGGGCAGCACCAAGGAGAGGAGCGTGGCGGAGCAGCCGCGCTCCCGCTGCGCGCTGAGCTCAGCGCCCGACGCGGAACCGAGCACAGGGAAGGGTGATGCAGCAGCTTGTGTGCTCTGCCAGCACTCCGTGCTGTGTGGCTTCTGCAGTGATAGGAAAAGGTTGAATTCTGTCTCTCTCAGCTCCTCCTGCTTCCGCGTTTGTTTGGGCTGTACCGCGAAGCGTTCCCTGCACTGCGTCCCCTTTTCCAATGCCCAGATGGGCGATCTCGGAGATTCCTGAGCTCACTTTTCCGAGGGAGGACTGATGAGCACAGTCCTAAGAGAGACCTCTGCTACCACTTAGAGGAGCTGCATCCCAGCTCCCCTCCCCCAGTCCCTTCAACACCACCCACACAGCAATCCATCAGCATCATCCTTGGAGCATCTGGGGGCAACATGTAATTAGGAATGATGCTGTCTGCCACTTATAGACATACCACTGCAAGGAAAGGCTGGTGAAAGTAATACCCACCGACAGACACACCTTGGAGCGTGTATTGAACATTAATGGGGAAAAGTAATGGAAAGGTGGAGGAAAGATACAGGGAAAAGGATGAAGGCAGCAGTGTACTCCACACAGCTTTAAACCAAACCTGTCATTAAAATACACTCTCAGTGTGATTGTGACATAGTAGTCTGACAAAATTTCATTTGAAGAAATAAATGAATTTTGGAAAATAAGAACATTCCATCATGGTGGGTAAGCAGAGCTGCATTTGCTCTGTGATCCCTTTACTCGGATACAACCCAGCAGAAACTGTGCAAGCATCCATTTGCTGCATGGACTATGCACAGGACATCATGGTGCCCATGGTGTTTTTCTCTCAGTCTTTTACTGCAAGAGATCTTATTTGAGATTTTCCTCACAGATGATATTGTGTATCTCATGAGAAGCATGCCTGCTCCTGTTTTGGGATGTCTCTTTTCAGTGATTTCCTATTTTGAATCTCCACCTTAATTTTTTTAAAGTATTTAAAAACTTGGTTGTGCTTGTCACAACACTCTAAGTATTTAATATGCAGTCTGTGTGTTTGTTTTGGAGCACAAATCAGCCTATTGTCACAGCAAAAAACAGCTGTTGGCGAGATGCTGTAACAATTCTACCAAGACTCAGTAACTAGCCTTGCAAAAAGCAAAGTCAAACAAAAGGAGTGTGAACTATGACAAGCAATGTGTGGAGTGGTAATTTAGAAGGGCTGAAGGAGATGTGGAGAGTAATTAGCCAAATAAACAAAAGCAGAGGACAAATTCTTAAAGTGCATCACAACCTGGAATCAAGAAACAAGAGGGAGTGCCTAAGGTCTGGAAAAGCATTGGAAGGAGCTAAAGTAGAGCTTCCTGCATTTCTCCAACAGACAAAATCATGTAGGAGATACGTGCATCAGTGAATTTCAGTTAAAAGGAATGGGGGGAAGGGGGGGAGGAACGAGCTAGAGAGAGGGAAGGTGAAGGAAATCCAGAAGACAGTGAGTGAACCACTATTTTGCTCAGCAGGAGAAAGAAAGCAAATGGACCAGCTGCCTGCTTTAGGGCACAGTGATACAGCAACAGAAAACACCAAAGACCTCAGTTCTGTGCTTTTGGGGCTATGGCAAATGCTTTTCTAATGGGGAGATTTTCAATTGCATTACAAAACCAGATCAAATCTCTCCATTGCTTTGTTCTTTCATTTGATTTGCTCATCTGCAGCAGCAGAACTGGTGGCAGTTAAACAGGATGGAATTTAAATCAGGATTAGAAATTGTCCTTGCTGCCTACGGTTTCCCTGCAGAACAGCTTCAAATTACACCACACTTGTGTGAAGTTGCAGAGTTTTGTCATCTAACCATCTCACAGTCCAGAGCACATCATGGGAGCTACACTGTGATCATCTGACTGCCATATGCCCAGGCCCAGAACCTTCCCTCAGTGCACAGTCACCCTCAAATCAACAAAAACTTTTGCATGGCTGAGAGTTTTCAGGACCCACTCCCCAGACAAGTAGCATGGCCTGTCTGCAGCACTAGTTAACTAACAACCATCTTTTATCTGTTCTTCATGTGTCTATCACCACAGGATTCCAACACACTAGCACCACATTTCATTCATCTGCCACAGACTGGAATGAAAATTTAGCTTAAATTTTATTAGTTTACTTGTGGATTTTCACAAATTACCTTTCAGTTTTGTAGATGTTTGCAGTTTCTTCAACAGTCCTTGCTTAGAGGGTTTCACAGTTAGGATCCCAACAGGTGACTTAGCTCTGTATAAAAGGATCTCTAACTCTGTTCCTTTGGACTGCTAGCATTGAGGTGAAGGGAGAGGTATATCCCTCCTTGAAGACTGAAACCATTTTCATTAAGATTACAGAAAATTACTTGTGGTCTCTGTGAAGAGGGAAAGATCCAGATTTTAGATTGCTTTTGTAGTTCTGTGTCCTTCCTTTAGGTGTGCAATGATGTAGCTCTATTTTCAAACAGAAGGAATCCAGCTGAGAGCATGTTTTATTATAACTCCAGATGATGTTCAAGAGGATGAAAAACTCATTTTTCTCAGGTGGTCCGAGAAAATTCCCAGTAAACTGACATACTTTTCTCTCTCATCTGAATTCTGAAGAGGAATTCAAATTGTTTATAAAATAATTTCAAAGACGTTTAAAAAATACGGGCAGTCCTGGACTTTTTCACATTTTCAATTACTTTTCAATCTCTTAAGAACAGTCATTTAGGTCATAGTAGTCAAACTGCTATAAAACAGCTGCTAGAGCAGTCTTCTATTGTAAATTAAACAGCAATTTTACCAAACATTCCCATTGCACAACTACATTAGCATAAACACAAATCAAGGTTTTAAAAAACACTCTGAAGAGGGAGGGCTAGGCCTAACTTTGTGATTCATCACCTCATGATAATTCAAGTTCATGGTAAAAATTTTAACAGATTTTCTTACTAGTAGGTCGTCTGACATAAAAAGGATACCAAAATAAGGGGAGATGGTCTGAACTGGGCCTCCACACCTCAGAGGGAAAGCCAGGTTTCCATCCTTGCTGTCGGTCAGGGTGATATATCACATGCATAGCTATAGCTTCTGAAATGGCAGCATCTTAAAACATTGTCATCAAAACAGTTCATTTTCTTTAGTTAATCAAGAGAATTATCACAGGAAAGTGAGTTATGGTCAGCTACACATTGGTGGGCAATAATAACACTTAGCACTCATAGCAGTTTTCAACTTCAAAGCATTAATGAACATCACCCCTGGGACACCCTGAGGAGGTGGAAGTTCTCACTGTGCCAGAGACAGCTAGGAAAGGTTGGTGCACTGCTGCGAAGTGGACACAGGATGGAGGCAGGGAGAGCAATCTGTACTCTCTCAGCCCTATAGGTATACGCTCTGGGTATGAGCATACTCTGTCTTTTCCAAGTCAGGGTGGGGTCTTAATCCATGCAATTAAGGACAGACTGATTTCAGCTCTACCTCTCTGGCTGTGACAACATACAAGCAGCACAGGCACAAGGCCTGCTCTCCTTCAACCCTGTCCAGCCTCCTACCACCAGATTTCCCCATCTCGTGTGTGTTCCAAGACCTTGCAGCCTTCACAGGTAAACTGGTATAGAATTTTCTTTGGAGTGACCATAAACAAGGAAGTTTTGTGTTGTTAAACAGTTAAATCACTTAAGTTATTCTCCTTTCAATTTCCATAAAATAAAAATGTCTGTAGGAATCATGATCCAGTGCTAGGCTGGCATGTGCTACAGGGCCACTGTGACTCCAGAACAGGAAGCAGAGACAAGCAGCCCCATGACCAAACTCAGAGACACCTACAGCAAGGAGGTGTTACCCATGAAAGGAGATGGAAAACTTGAAGCTTCCTTAATATCAATTTCCCAAAGCAGGTAAGAGCTGCAACACCAGTATGTTATTCTTCTAAACTCCCTTTCTGTCTCATGCCCTGGGGTCTCCAACACAGAACACAATCCATTCCCAAAAACCTCTAGAAAGATTTTCCTACCGTTCCCTCATCAGAAGTGCTGTTGGAGAAGAAAGCAGGGATGTAATTTTATTGCTTCTGCTTTGTTTCCAGCAAGGAGAGCTGTCCAGAGCACAGATGATGGAGATCCAGTGCCTAATTCTCACTGCAATGGATATCAGGTGCATGCTGCTGACCTTGATGGAAATTAGTACCATAAAGCCAGCATTACTGAGCAGAAGAGCTGACAATGACCTGCTCTCCTCCAGCCCCTACCGATGTTTTACAGAGAGAAGTCTTGTGAAAGAAGACTTTTTTGATTACATTTTGGTCGACTCTGCTTGCAAGGGTGTGTATATGCATGTACAGGGAGAAGTTACATAAAGATAGGGCAGACCACAAATGGGAGCTGTTCTTTCCAAATTTTATACATTGCTTGAGTCACAAAAAATTAACTGCACCCAACTCGGTAAACTCCCTTCTCTCTTTGTTCATACTCACTCTAGTATATCCGTCATTTTTGATCCTCTACTGATTTCCATTGTTGGGGCTTATTTTCTGTGGCTTGAGAACCTGAAATTACACTATACATCTTTGTAGTTCATTGAACTAACCAGCATTTATTTTAATTTAGTAAGGAAACATTTGGCTGGGTGTGACCAAATAAATACGGTGTCTAAACCAACACAAATATACTTTGCACAAGGCTATAAACCTGTCTCAGAGCTCTAATGATATTGCAAGTCAATGAAGCTTCAGTGTTCTCATTAACATGATTCCATCAGACCTCTGTGTTGCATATTATTAATTTTTAACAATAGATTGTAATATAATTTATAGGACTGTGGGGCAACAAAGGCTGGATCCTGGTAGCAATCCAACCTTTTAGGTTGATAATGGCTTTAATACTGACATCATACTGAAAGATGAACATGTACAGAGGCCATCAGACCTTATTATGAATAGGACAAAAGGGATAAAACTTATCACTAGTATGTATCAATGAAGACAAAACTTTCCTTGAGAGCAAAGGGCACATATCTTGTCATAAGATTATGGAGAGTTATGCTACTGATTTTGACACAAAAAAGTAATCAAAAACTTTGTTTTAAAGAAATACATTAACACACTATTCTTGGAAAAGGAATAAAATACAGAATAGCTAATAGTTAACCTGTGCATCTACTCTTTAACTCAATTTGGAAATAGGAACAAGCATATTTTTATGAAGAAAATGCAAGCCTTTCAAAATCTCTGTGAAAATAAGCTAAGCTGAAGACATTAGTACAGTACCTTTGTGTTGTTCCTCTCCATAGGTTGCTGATGCATGACAGTGAGCACAACTGGTTTCTGCTACAGACAGTGATCATGGCCCCTCAGCACTTTGCTGAGCACCCAGCGAGCCTCGTGATCAGATCTCCAGGTGGGAGGGAACACATCCAGGAAATGTGTTTAACTCAAGTAAGAGTAACTTTTCATGAAAGGCAGCACAAAACCATTTCCTGGTTTAAACAGCATTCTCATAATCAAAATATGCTTTAGTATTGCTTATACATATTTTCTAATTCAGTCTTTTGTGCCATATCTAGAAATACAGTACAGTGGTAATAATGTAATTAGTATTTTCATGAGCTAAATTATAGAGCTGGCTGCAGAATACAGCATAGCAGCTTCAATATTATCAGTTAAGTATTATACAAAAATGACATCAATAGTTTTAGTATAGTCAGGAGACATAATAATTTTCTCTTCCTCCATGATCCCTTTAAATTGTGTCAGATAAGGAAACTCACAAAATACATTGGCTTTTAGTTCAACTCCAGTTCTAAAAATCAGCATCTCCAAGATTTCTTAGGTAAATTTTTTTAGGTTCTTGAATGATATTCCTTTCTGAATATGGTATTAGTTATAAAGAACTTAAGTTCTGCTGCATCGATCTCTCATATGAATTTAATTTTCCCAGCACTTCTGTAAGTTAACAAAGGAGTGTAACAGATATTTCACAGATGAAGATGATGAATCATAGGGATTTGTAATAATTATCCAAGACCATAAAAGCAGTCCTATGTCAGTGCAAGAAGTGGAACCACTGGCTTTGTAATCCAGTCCTACTCCATATTTCCTTTCTACCCTGGCCACATAGGGAGATCTAAAACATCAACAACCATGATACTGGAAAACAAGCAGCCATTAAGGGACATATTGAGGCAAGCATGCTGTCATAGATTCTTCACCTGGTGAGACAATAGTCTGCCACACCTACATACCCAGAAATCAGAGTCCAATTTTACTAAAGTAAAAGGCTATCCCATGGCATCCTCCATGCCTAAGACTCTCCTTTGGCCAAGCTAATTCACAACCCCTTAGACTAAACTAAGAACACCGAAGACCTACTCACACTCTATCCACTTGCTAATTACAGTAACTTTATGCTTTACTTCACAAAATGAGATTCATTTCTTCCTCTACCAGTTCCATTCAGTTCCTTCAACATTTTGTTCATTTGTTTGTTAAGATGCAGATCTCCAGCAGATTGATCGCTTCAGATGAGACAAAGCAATCCCTTGGTAAATCCCTCTGGAAATGCAGAACATATTATATACACAAGAGTTGAACTCCTTGAATTTCCCCTTTTCAGATCCTCTAGGTTTCCAGTCATTCAGATAAAGAATGGAGCTTTTGTAGGCCAGTTAATCCATCCACTGAATGAAATATGGTAAAAGTTTTACACATCCACATGTTCTTTCAAGCCCCTGGTTTACATCTGTAGATATAATAATAACTGTAGTAATGTAGACAAAAATCATGGCTCATGCTCCCAGAGAAGATCTTTAGAGACTTGGGTTGAAAAGTCCCAATGCTGCAATCAAAGGAACCGGCACAATGATTTAAGGGCCGTCTCTGCTTACATTTATTTCTGCCAAAGCACTGGCTTAATTTTCTTTGTGTGTCTTAACAAGCCATCTCTGTGAGAGGGACTCTTACTTGAAATGCTTGTATGTCCTAAACTCAGAAGTAGGCACCATTGAGTGGTAAAAGCTGAGAAAAACCTCCAAAGGGGGTGTAAGGCCCAAGGTACAAATGAGCCTGTTGTTCATCTTCTCTAGCATCACAGTCACCAAGTAGCATGAAAACAGCATTTGAATGAATTAAAATGCAAATCTAAATTTTATTACATGAAATTGAGACAAATGATACACACACTTGAAGCCTGCCAGAGTAGCTATTACAAATATTAATATAGTTTTAGATTATGACTTAAGCCAAATGAGAGGATGGAATACAAACAGTGCAGAAACACCTTGTGAAACACTACAGAAAAAAAAGGAATTCTTGCCATAGTTACATTAGTAAGCCTAAAATACAAATTAGCAATAACTGTGGCGTAAAGGGCTAGATCTGCCTCGTGCAGATGTGTACCTCCATGGAAGCCTCCAGCCACAAACGTGTGTGTGCAATGCAGGGAAGCACCCTGCCAGCAAAGGACAACTGAGGGGGTCTCCAACTATGTGAGGGAGAACTCCGCACTGCCACAGCATAATGGGATGTGGCATCATCCAGGAGTCCTGCAACAAGAGGCCAAACAGCCACTGGCCTAGGACAGAACTGCCTAGCCGATGTAAAGATGTATTTATGCTAGGTCTGATTTGGATTGTCCTCTACACAATCAGATCGCTTTGAAGGTTTGCCTTGTGCAATCATTTCCTTTGTCAGGAATCAGAAAAAGACTGTGAAAAGACTGTGAACAAATTGTTTAGGCATTGAAATTTAACCCTGTGGAATCCTTACAGTGTAGCACAGTGTGACACAGCAGGAGCACATTTGTCAGGGGACTGAAGCCTCTTTGCTCTCTCAGCAAAAAACATATACATTAGCATTGTGTGGTGTGGGTGTGCTCCTGAGCACACGAGGCAGCCATGGGTACACACAGCTCCTCCACTGCCTCCATCTGCCCTCAGCCAGCCCTCTGCACCATTTCTGCTCTATTAGGGAAAATAAAGGCTTCAGATCCTTCAAGACTGTCTGGAAGCCCCTCCATTACATTTTCTTTCAGAGATTGTACAAGATTTGGCTTTTAAATATCCATAATGCATGTGAGAAACACCAAAACCAAAAAGGCATTTGGCAGAAGTTAGTCAGTTACAAGGCTCTTCACTTGATAGGGGCTAAGGAAAGAACCCACCAAGTGTGGTTTCTATACCAGCATTCATGACACCACCAGTTTCTGTCTGTGAGGCTCCATACAGCAAGTTACTGTGCATGCCCCTGCTCCTTCTGAACAGCAGTCTGGGAGCATCAAGTACCCCACAGCAGGAACACAGACCTCTATAGAAATAAACCTTAAGACAAGATAGCCCACCAATGTTTTTGTGAACTCTTGAAAAATATGCTGACAAGAATAAAATAGTCATTGGGAAACTGGCAAAGAAAAGCCACTCTAAATAATTTTCAACTGCAATAAATCTTTGCTCCTGTTTCACAAGAAGAGATTATCCCTGTTTTATAAACTCATTCACTTATATGTTTAAGAAAGCAGACAAGTTTCTCTCCTGCAGAGGTTTTCAAATATTGTCTTTACCTGTGGCTGCCAGTATTTCAACATCCCATTCCAGAAACACCATTTAGTACTTTTTTGGAAAAAAAAAAAAAAAGACAAAGCACACGCGCAAAACTGCTGCATATAGGGAAAGGAAAAATGGTTAGGACAAAAAATGGTAAATGATAGTAACATATTAGGGAAGACTAGAGTGCTATTTGATGTTCCCTGCTGCTACAATAACACCAGAGGAGTAAGCAGAATGTAAAAGACTTTTCACTCTTTACCAAAGGGAAAAATAGTTTCAGGCTGTTCTACAGACAGGCAAGAGCTCGTACCTCCATGCTGATGTGATCTGTAACTTCAAGGCTAAGTTCTAAATGTGTTTCAACTCAATCCTGCAGCAATTTCAGCTCTCGAAGGATAAATCCTAAGCCACCTTAGTCCCATTACTCAAATCAGTGGAACTCAAGTGTCCTCAGATTTCCTCTGAATGTACTCAGAACTTTGCTAACAGTGTTCCTCCAGCCAAGCAATTCCCTCTTCTGAGCCACACAAATGTGCTGATGACCCACACAGAGCTGAAGCTCCCAGGGTTCTTCCTTTTGTGCCCACTGAAGTTCTAAGTTTATTCTGCCCTTTCTAAGAGGAACACCACCACACACACCAAGCAGTGTATTGCTCCTTCCCTCCACAGTCAATCTTACTAGGGGGATTTCTGCAGAAGATGTATTATCTACCATGCCAGGGGATCACACTATCATATAATGCAGAATTCAGCCCTTGTATCATCATAAGATGTGAATATTCCTTTATTTAGCTGCTACAAATGTGTTTGGAGATGCAAAATCACATCACTTTACTTTCTCAAAAGTAGCAGTAGGAAATTTCTCCGCACAGAAGGAATTCCATAATTAGAAAAAGCACAGGGGCCAGCTTTTTCCCCCTCATCAAGCTTGGGAAGCTTTAAACAATATGCAAAGGCAAAAGGGGAAAATGGTAACAGTGCTGAGAAGACTAAAATTCGAATGAGATAATAACAAACCTTTCTTGTGGAAGGAAAAGGAAATGACTGATTCTAAAAAAGCTTCTGCCATAAATCATCACCCCTGAATGAAATTCCATTCATATATGTGGCGATATCTGGTAATAATGTTAAAGAAAAGCTTTGCAACAAACAAGTTTATAAAGAACAAAATGTAACATGCTGGAATTGTTGAGCACTTTCAGTAGTTCAAACAGTAGAAGGAGATTTTAGAATCAAGCAAGGCTTTCAACAGCTGTATTTGTATTACAGTCATAAAGGCATAAATGTGAAATGCAGCTCTAATAAAACCCTGAAGTTTATAAAACTGGTTGGTAACTTTCCACCCTTTCCAGAAGTATCTCAGAATATCCAGGGGAATAATACCTGAAAGAGAAACATTTTGTTTGTGTGTTAGACTACAAGGCATGTTCTGTGCAAAGTAATGAGACACTATGCATATTCCTACTGATCAGGAAAAAATCCTAGCATTAAACACCGGTCAAGAAATTCTCCAGTTAGTCCCCCACAATGTTTTAAGAGCCTGGTTTTCAATTGACATTACCATTTATACTTGGAAGTCAGGTTTTCAAAAATAAGTTTAGCTTCTTTTAGGGCATCTAGGTAAGTGGCTAGGTTTTATAGGGGTTCAGCTGTCATTAGCATTGTCTTTACTAAGACATATAGATGTTAGGTTCTTTTGAAATTATGGCTTTTAATAAAAAAGCAGGAGTTTACACAGAACTGTAGGCTGCCAGATGACAAAAGTCTGCTGGTGTTCGTCAAACATTAGCACGCACCCCAAAGCTAATGTGAAGTCTACATCCATGTATGTAAGAGACATTGATTCTGGGACAAAAAAATTATCACAATGACCTTCTCTCTATAATGCCAACTCAAGGGTGGAGATTATCCAATAGGTTTTCATTAGAGTAGGACTCTGTGGTGCCATTGTTGTCCTGCTGTCATTCAGCTATTTTTCAACAATGGACCAACTACACGCTTCCAATATGCAAGCATCAAAGCTGCATTTAGTTCTTGTTTTCCAGGTTAAGAGTATCTGAAATGTATTACTGAATTATTCTAAAAATCTACATCTCAGTATATTTCTGGTTTTGCAGCCATGTAAATTGCTGTCTCTGAACCCTAAAAGCTTCAGCTATAAAGATGGACAAACACTCCTCCATGTAATGCATGCCTAGAATATATTCAAGTAAAAATTCCCAGTGTTTTCCATTGAGGGAAGATCCATTTACCTTATTTTCATTTTCTGGATGAGTTCTACATAATTTAACTCTTTTTAAAACTCATATTACTTCTGTGACTGTAAAGCTAACTTTCCAATGCATCACTATATTCAGTCTGCAAACAGCCTAAAATAACAGGGCTCCAGAATGAACCCAGAGCTCCTGTGCCTCAGGCAGCACAACCAGCTTCAGGCAGTAGCACAGACAGGCAAGTAGGAGATGCTCGAAGGGGCCTTTTTCTTAATTACATCCCAGGCTAGATGACTAACCTGTTTTCATTTACAGGGGGGAAAATAGCTGTAACAAAGAAACATTAATTATATCCAGAAAAGCATACGCAAATGTCCTCTTTCTCTCTGAAGTATCTGCTGTAGAATAAAGTTTCCTTACAGTTTTGCTTCTACCCATTTGACAGCCACTGGCTTTTCCTTGTGGAGACAAACAGACCTTCATTTTGTGTGACTTAGTTCGTAGCAACTATTAGCTTAAGAACTCTGCTGCTATAATTAAAATTGATGATGCAGGTTTTCAGATCCTGTAGAGGGAGTGCACGAGTACAACATCCTTTTGATGTGTTGATGGAGTGATCGACGGGTAAATGGATATCTAGAATCTAGGAGGGCATTTCTCTCATTATTACAATTTAGGATGATGACATTTTGACTGTAAGCTATTTAATAGTGTTTCTGTATTCATTAAGGGCAAAGTTCAACTTGGTGCAGACAGCTGGTGTATGGTCCTTTTATATAACACTTAAGCCTCGTGATGAGGCTGGGGGAGGAAGGGCAGCTGTGGGCAGACCAACTGTGCAGGAGAGCTTCTGGACCCCTGTACATCAGAGGCAGTTTCAAAGGAGCCTCTGAATACACTAGTTCAGAGACACTATTAGGAAAGTTAAGGATGTAACCAAAGGTTCACCAATACCTGTATTTCGGACCCTAATTAATCCATAAATAAGTCACCAAAATAAACTTCCCACAGACATTCATTAAAATGAGTGTGCTTGTACTGAAGGATTCAGAGTTCATGGGGGTAGTGCAGGCCTGACTTTTCTTTCCACTTTCCTGAAAGACCCTGCTTATTTGGGCTTTGTTTACAACAAAGAAATTTGATTCCAAATACAATCCAAAACAAGAAAGTGTTCTAATGTAGGTTTCTAGTGGTTGTGTTACCACAGGGGCAATTAACCAAATGTTACGCTGTTTTATCAAAAAAAATTCATACAGAATTTAGATTAGTGTTTTAAATCCTTCGTGTTGTTCCTGTGGAAAAAAATCTAACAATGTTATCAGTATGAATTCTTTAAATTTCATTTTCCTTACCTTACTATTTCCTCTGGATAGCAATTGTTAATAGCATTGATATATTCCTGAAGAAGTGACCCAGGTTCTGCTTTTATTTCTTGAACCTTTTTAAGTCCTCCGGTTGTTACAAAGAGACGACGTGCTTTACTGTCATGTGGCAACACCTACACACAGAACAGTACATTAAAAAAACCCAGAATATTTTCTTTTAAATTAATCTGTATGCTGCTAGGCTCAAATATTGCTAATTTGTAATTCAGAGGACAGATAAAATGGAAAATCAGAGATACAACATCTGTAATGACTACTGTATTATAACACCCAGTTGTACAGCAAAAAAAAACATAAACCAGCCCTTTATGTTTACAACATAATTTAGCATGCACTTTAATACATAACATATATGAAATAATTAATTGAATATTTATCCTTACATAAATAATATTTCTTGAATTAGTCCTATGGAGACAGTAAGATCGTGGAGATGAAATAGATAATAAAAACAGAACACTAACATGGAATAACAACAGCATCTGTTCCACTTAAACCAAGTTATTCAGGTCTTTTATGTCAAT
This sequence comes from Pithys albifrons albifrons, assembly GCF_047495875.1. Classification (NCBI taxonomy): domain Eukaryota; kingdom Metazoa; phylum Chordata; class Aves; order Passeriformes; family Thamnophilidae; genus Pithys; species Pithys albifrons. The sequence goes on from NC_092464.1 coordinate 19,129,651, forward strand.
TCCCACAGTTTAATTGTAGAGCTGAATTTTATATCATTATAATGATCTAGTATAGATTAGTGCATGAAAACAATACTGAGAATTGTTGCAAGTGAACAATGCAGCCTGGAAGCATTACATGCTACTATTAAATTCCTAGATATTAAAATCCTTTAACACACTGTGTAGCCATGGAAGCCTTTTACAAACACACACAAAGCAAAAACGTGAAGTTTCTGCAGCCAAAGGGGATGAGAAGCAGAAATGATCAGACAATAAGATTCTGTGCTCCCTGAGTGATGCCAATATGCAACTCTGTCCAGAGGACTGAAGGGAGGGAGGGAGGGAGGGAGGGAGGAAGGGATAAAGGGAGGGAAGGAGGAAGGTGGGGGCTGGGCAAGGCAAGGGAGAATGACAGCGTGTAGTCCATAGGCCCACGGGGCTGCAATAATATTAAATAAAAAAAAAAGAAAAAAGAAAAAAGACAGAAAGACAGAAAGATAATGCAAGACGGCAGCTGCATTTACAGCAAAACCAGATGGGTTTAAAACCAACTCTTAGAGTTACAGACTATGAGGACAAAAGCATTTGTAAGCTTTCACACCAGTCAGACAAATTAAGCCATAAATTTGACTGTATTTCAAAAGAAAACCAGAGCCTCAAATAAGGAAGGGATTGACTAAAAGGGGGAAGGAAAAGGACAAGATTTCTTCCATGCTTACAGGCAAGCAGCTTTCATTTCTCTGGTCCCTCTAGCCTGTACAAAATCAACAGACAGGTAAAGAAAAAACAGGAGAGCACAGAGACTTCTCCCTGTTATATGCTCCATAGAAGTGTCAGGAACAACTAAGATCTTTTCGTTGTGGCAAATGAACAGACGTCTGTTTTCACATATCTCCCACAACAAGACCTGCCAAGGAGGAACTAACAAGGAGACAGGATATGGCCCTTTCCCTGCCTTCCTCCTCCACACTGTGACTCCCAGGCAGGATAAGACAGCAGAAAACTCTTGGAAGAGGCCCTAAAGACAGACAGCACCTCTGAGACACAGTCCCTTCCCCCAGTTCAAACTGAGGCAGCACAGAATTGCACAGACCCTGAAAACTCTAATGCTAAAATGACACAGTCCAGCACCAAGAATGGATAACATCCCACTCTGAAGTACAGCTTGGAAATAAGGCTTTTACTGTGCTATAAATAAACCCACAGAATACACCACAGCTCTAAGAATAGGAAATCCCCACGCTATGCTACAGGAGAGAAAAATGCTTTTACTACAGAGAACTTCATTTTTAGAGAATACTTCAGAAGAGTAAACACCAGACAAGTACAGTTTGTTTAATACTATAAAGGAAAAGAAGGAAAATAAAACAAAAGAAAACAAAACATTAGCTGATATGAAGGGCACAAAACCACTTCAAAAGCAAGCAACATTCAAATACACACTGGATAACCAATTGCTATGCAATCAGCTCACTAATAGCTCCAGTCAGCATGCAGAAGCAAAAGAGACTGGATTCTGTGCAAATCTCCAGTCCTCGTACAGACTTAACAAGAAGACAGGACAAACAAAACTGTGGCAAGGCAACATAATCAAGAATCTGCACTACCAACAGAAGTGCTTCTAGATCTGTAATAATCGGAACTGAGTATCAAGAATGTTTTACTTGGCCATTTCCAGAAAGAACATCTCACTGAATGAGCTTTGTATTCCCTGGTAACACATTACATTGCAGAGTATTGCACAAAAGATATTCTATCATTGAGCAGGATTCCCAAGAGCTTGTGAGCATGGCAGGCACTGCAAATCTCCTGATTAGTTAGCAATTAAATAATTTTAAATATTTTTATTAAATTGTATCACTTTCCACATGCTGCATTCAGATCAACAATGTAATTACAACTAACTTTCAAACTTTGAGAGGAATGAGAAAAGGTTTGGGATTTTTACATTTATTTGAGACCTAAAATTAAGGAGGATAAAAGTAGTGAAGCTTTTATATTATTGTAAAATACCTGACTTAAGTCACTCCTGTACTGACAGCTTGTACTTTATCTAAAACAGATGTGACTGGGACTTATGTGATACATTGGCTCAGTGAAAATATTTGCACGTGAGTTAATATTCCACTTAATCTCAAGAGGCAAGGAAGAAAAAAACACCTTGCTTATAAGCAACTGTTTTCCCACTCTTAGGATGAATTATGGCAGACTCCAGATGAAACAGTATCCAGCTGTATCAGACAAAAGAACAGGATGCTCCAAACTGCTTTTCAAAGGAATGCTTGAGGATCTTGCGAAAACAACTAAGACCATTAGAGACTTCATCTTTGGAAAGATAGCTTCCTTGCTAAATGGGAAACAATTAACATATTACTCATCAAGCAGAGCCTTTTCTTACCTTACTAAACTGCCCAATAATATGTTTCATAATACTGGGAGGGGCATCATGCAGCAATGCTTCAAGTGCTGGAAGATACGTGCATTTCTGAAGAACATTCTTTAAGGCTTTTTTAGCCTATTGAAATGCAAAATAAAATTTCTCTAGTAAGACATCAATGAAAAAAACAAGAACTCATGTTATATATCACTGAAGTCTGATCAAAAAAGCAAATTGATCAGAACTTTCAATGGGTATTTTCTGAATAAAAACTATTATATCTATCAGGTCATCTAATGAAGAATCAATTTTCTACTTAGATTTATTAAGCCTCAAAACCTACACTGCATCATATTATGTTATCTTCATTCAAGTAATGGCAATTTGACTATAATGAAAGCTGGCATAGACCCTTTAAGTAATTGAAGAAACTGTAATATAACAAGAAAGTTAAATCAAAACACATTTTAAAAGATTGCAATTTAGAAGTGGCTTACTATGAGAGGCTGCTGGTCTGGGATAGCAAGTGTAGTACTGTCCAGGAGGGAGGCAAAGAGAGAGTGAAATAATTGTGCATTGGTGCTTAGTTTCTGAAAACAGGCTCAGTGTTGACTGCTGCAAGCAGTAGTGACCTTCTTGGGCAGAATTACAGATAGAGCTAATTTGGCCTTGATAGTTTTGGGATCACTGAAAATTACTATAGAAAAATTATTTTACATATCTTGAATGTAATATTTCAGTGGATTGTACAGAAGCATAGTGCAACACAAGAGACCATATCCTGACATCTTCATTTGGTTCACTTACTGTTGCTCAAAAATACATATTACTCAACCACAACTCTACTAGCTCCCACACAGGAAGGCCCTAAACACAAACAGTTGCATGTTTTCAAGAGTAGAGCTTTGATTAGCTGTTACAGTTTTATTATAATAATAAAAGTGTAAGAAAAACTACTAGAATTACTATATATTTTCTACAAGAGCTTATACTTGCACAAAAGAAGTAGATAATTAGAAATTATAGCATTTATGGGTGTATGCAACTCTGATCTTAACAGGGAAAAAAGAGACTAGACTGCAGTAGCTGTACCATATGATTTGGTATGATCCAGCCAGACTAAGTGACACACAGCCTTCAGATCCCCTGCACCCAGGAAATCTGGGACTCTGTGAACATCAATAAAGACACACATAACTTAGTAGTTTTTAAGCACTTAAACCTTGATTACAATTGGTATATTATACTGCAAACACTACAAATATACTTGCTTTCATTTTAAGATCGTCTGAACTGCGTGCGTCCATATAGATATCGAGCAGTGTAGGCAGCACGTTTGCTGCTGCCACATGACGCGCATGCTCAGCAGTGTGTCTCCCAATCTGTCCCAGGGCCCAAGCAGCTGCTGCCTTAATATGATCTTCATGTTCCTCTATCAAGCAGGCACACAGTAGTGGTATTCCCTGTAGCATTAATCAAAAGCACAATCTTTACAAATGTAGACCAGGGAAGGACAATGTGAAACCAATACAGATTGTTAGAAAGTGTTTCTTTATTTACACTCTTCTTCTAAAAAAAGCAGTAAGAGAATGCATGCTAGTGGTGTCATATTTTTACATCATCATCATGACTAGCAAGAATTTTTAATAAATCTTTATGAATACAGTTAAAGAAAGAGAAACAGATTCAGTGTTCTAAGTCAGAAGGCAGTTTGAACAAACATGCAAATTTAAGGAATAAAAGGAATACATGACATAATTCAGACTGTACTGAGGAAAGACTGCAGTTTTGTCAGTCAAAATAAAAGAATTTGAGTGCTTATGATTCTATGAAAGCAGTTTAAGACCGTAAGGGCTCAATCATTGAGTCTTTATTTTTTATTATCCACAACTCAACTTATCAACCTCTTCTCGAGTCCAGTAGTACATGTTTGAATCCAATTACTTTCAGAAAGGTTTCAACTCTTATTTGAAGACATCAAAAGATGGAGAATACCATCTCACATCCAGCTGTTCTAAAGTTCTTCTGGTTCAGGGTCATGGTCTTTACCCTTCCACCACAGCTACTTTTTTATGCCAAGATACTTCAATAGGAAATATTTCATGTCACTTTAGGTAAGGCAAGGCTACTAAAACTCTATCCCAAAAACCTTGTTCTCCAGCCCATGAATCTTTTTTAGTCTTTCCTGCACACTTTTCTGGTTTTGGTTTGTTTGGGTTTTTTTGCAAGATCCTTTTCAAATACAGATGGCAGAACTATATGCACTACTACTACTGACAGATTAACTTCTTTTTTTCAATAATGCTTCATGTTCTAGTCTTTAATACCCCAAAGGACTAAATTGTCTTTTTTTTTTCTTTCCACTGCATTACAGCAGAAGACCATGATGACTTGGTTGTTCAGTATGACCCCAAAACTCACTTTTCAAAATTTATCCTTTCCAGGTTAGAGTACCACAGAATGGAGCTATCACTTTACATCACAATATCATTGGTGTGTAACTGCATGTGGTTATGCCACAGTGTATTTCTTTTAAATGGTTACAGTTTACCAAGTCCTGCCCTCAGCACTATGCACCACATTTTTTAATGGCTTTTGGGTTTATTTGGGTTTATTATTATTTATTTTGTGGACCATTCATTAGCATATTTAATTTCATGAAAGTTTGCACAGATCCTTACAAAAGCTCTAACTGTGGTTCCACTCAGTTATGATAGGAATCATTACTACCCTTCAAAAATTTAACACTTAGGGGCTTCCTCCTGAACTTAATCCTAGATTCATCCCACTTAATGTCAAGCACTCAACAGCAGGAGCAAATTTGCTCTAGGCATTCCTGAAAGTGGAGAGACAGACACATCCAGAGAAGGGCCTCCAGAGAGGGCAAGGAAAAAGTGTCTATCCCTTTAGTTTTAAAATACAGGAGAGCATTTTTGATCACTCCTACTCTCCCTGCATACTATGTTACATGTTGTAGCATTTTCCAATTCTTAATTTGCATTTCTACTAGAAGACATTTCTGTTCCTCCACTTACATTGTTTTGTTGTTTCCACTCATACAGTGCATTTTAAATGATCTGACATAGAGTGAAAATCAGCCAAAAAGGTTATTGAAATTATCCCCTTCCTTCTGTCATGAGTTAGCATTATTTACATCAGACTATTACCTCAGGCACTAATTTCACCTATTGTATTGCAAAGCCTCTCCCTTCTGTATCATTGCCCAGCAGAATTTATTTAAACTTGAAAATGTATAGCTTCACTCATTTGAAATGCACAACTGAATCAAACACTAGAAACTGAGGTCTTTTCAAGTCTGAAGATTTCTGTTCCAAGATACTCCAGTGGTACTAGCAGAGTCATGCTAGTGAAATTAAGAACATGCCATTAAACATACTTGCTTCAAAAAAGGTTTTGATGTAGCCACAAATATTCATTTTAAGAGGAAGCAGACTATAGAAATTCACTAACTTATTTTCTGTACCCATGCAATTGCAACACAGAAAAATCATGTACTGTAATACAAACTAATTCAGGATATTTTATAAAAGGTTCAATATCATAAAGACACACTTTGATCAGGTTACCACATAATTTCGGTCATAGTAAGCAGCAATATTAGGAGAAAGTGCATTCGTCAAGAGCAAGTATATAATCCTGTCACAAAATACATTCTCTGCTGACGTTAATTTGTATCTCTACCTGAGAATACCACTGAAGAATTGTATGAAGACAATGAAGTGATAGCTAACCTTGGAGACAATCACTGCCATTGACAGGTTCTCCGAATGAGCCGCTACATAACCAAGCATCATGATGCCAGGCAGTCTGACAGTCCCTCTGCAGCTGCCAATACAATCAATCACAGCAGCAACTCCGCCTGAATTTACTATAAGCTGGGAAAGCTGAAAAGATAGAGAGATTAGATTCTTTGAAATACCAACAGGCATAAAGCACTACATTAGGAAAGTTTCTGAATGTATTGCTCCAAATTTACAAAATAAAGCTGGAATCAGAGCGATGTATCATACAGACTGTCGGCAGCTAAGTGCAGCATGCAGTTTTCAGGAATGAAGCTGATTTGCCACTGTGTTTTTGATTTACTTTACTGCAATGAAATAGGGATTCTGAATTCTTGATGCTGTATAGCATGGGATGACATGTTCTCAGCTCCACTATCCAACTCCAGATACTGTTTTATACCCATTCACAATTTAACATAGGATGTTCTGTGCAGTGACAGAGGGAAAGGCCCATTCATCCTCTCTCCTGCATTCTCTGCAGCATAAAATCCTTTGTGCATGTTCTCACTGAAGCATGAAGCCAAGGACAACTGTTCTGGATGTGCAAAACTGACTTGGGCTGCACCATTCTGCCATGTTAGAGTACCCTGTGGAAAGTGCCTAGGGAACACACTCAATGGGCAGTGGAGTCTGCCCCAGAATGCCAAATTATATAGCCTTGCTTATAAATGATAATCAAGCTATGCAACTTGTTTTTTTTTCTGAAAGGTGTCACTTCTTACTTTACTTGAGGGACAGCAGTAGAGCATGTATGATATCAACAATGCATAGAAATTATTTCATAATATGATTATTTTCTTCCAAGTTCTTAAGTATATCCCATTTGCCTGACAGATTGCAAAGCAAAATAAACATGTTCTTAAAAGTCAAAATTAAATTAACAAAACTGAGGCATGTGAATTTCCAATCCAGCTGATTTCTATAAACATGAAATCCACCTTTGCCTCAGAGGCTTTAAAAGGGGGTTGTTTTATTCATGAAACAATGAATAAATGAAATCTGCAGTTATGACTTAGGAAAAACTGTTCACATGATTGTGAGCTGCAGCCAGCGGCAGCCAAGTCCTATGTCCAGACACAGCCACATTCACTTGGATGCACAGAGCTGTGCACAGGCACACTCCCCACTGCTCTGTCCTCACTGCAAGTCCCACCAGTGATGACCTTCACATGAATTTTACTGCATATGCAGGTTGAGAGCTGGGAGCCAAAAGCCACGAGTCTCAAATGACACAGCCAAGTCCTTTAGAAACATCATTTGCCAGTCTGTCTCTGCTGCAACATGTTACTTGAACAGAGTTGCTCAGAGATGGACAGTGGTCACTGTCACTCTGCAGTCGTACGCGGATTGTGCCTTCCCACTGGGAGTCACTTCCTACAGCTCCTCTGGAATGCTGCTAGCATGGCCAATTCCCCTTGCATGGAGGATCCGGTGCTAGAAGCCCTTCTGACTTTACCTGCAGTCTTGTGAGTTTGGTCTTTGGCTTCTGACTCCAGTGCTCCTTCTTTAATAATGATAATTTCTTCCCTTTTTTGAGGAAGTGAAGTTGCATTGCCCATGAGGTGCAGAGAGAAAGCTGGAAGCGTGCCAAGATCGTAACCTTTAATCACCAGTTTAAAGAGTGGGAGACTGAAGAAGCAGCACAATGTTCATGTTTAAACACTTCTCAGTTGTTAAGCTAGTATCATGAATTTGAAATGGCTGTGCTCAGCATTAGTGTGTTCTACAAATACATTTCTTGTATTTCATTCCAAAGTCATATTTAGAGTCTTTTAATTATCCCTATGGTCTGAGAAATTAACATAGTTATAATTATTTGGTTTTCCTATTTATTTTGTATTGACTTTGCCGAACATCTCCACCGTCTTGTATCAGCTATTGGCAAAAACACTGCAAATGCTGAGACTCAAATTACAAACTCAAGCTAATAACAGAAACTACCACCAGTTTAATAATGAATGAGAGAATTTTTGACCTTCACTGTCATTGGAAAAATAATTAAAATGTGATCCCAGCACCTCAGAAGATTTTTAAAAAGACACACACCATCTATTATTGTTCCAGGATGATCATGCAATTTATTAGCTGGTAACATGACTTCTGTGCGGCTTTTCTAATGATATTTTTAATATCTAGGACTGACAATACTGTCAGCCTAGAACTCTCTCTCTGTGCAGATATCTCAGAGAATGAAGTAGCTGGTATACATTTTATGATTCCCAATTTCCTAACCCAATTCATATTCAATACACATCTCATAATATCAGCAAGCATTTCCATATTTTCCAATGAACATGCCAAACAGCTATTTGCCCTCCCTTTCCAAAAGCAAATGACAGAATAATCCTGTATTTTATTTAAAGTGTAAAATCTAATGATATGACCTTGTATTTGCATTTTCAAGGTTTTACCTCAGGCGAATGCTTTGCTATCTCTCTAATTAAAGTTGCACCATTTTTCTTGACATATTCATCTGAGTCCTTCAGGCATGTGAGCACAACTGGGAAAATTTCTGCTTCAACCACCAACTCTGAAAGATCCACTGAGTGCTTTGCTATTTGGCTTAGAGCTGACAGCACCTGACGCTAGTAAATAAAAATTGTTATAAAATCAATAGTATACAAACATCCCACAACACACACTCCCCCTGCACACAAAAATCTATTGCATCAAGGAAAACAAAGCAGGATAGGGAAAACAATTACAGCTATTTTACAATTCACTGAGCCAATTCATGCACGAATATAATGGCACAGAACATTCACTGGTTCCTGAATAAAAGTTTCTCTTTTGTTTTATCCAGTTCAAGCTTGCTATGTATTAAAAAAGAAAATACATATATGCCATTCAAAACTGTAATTTAAAATTTATTAAAATCTATAGAAAATATCTTTGTTTGCATAAGTTGGATCTGTCAAATCTTATATTAAGGAATTTTTATCTATTTGTTTGAAGTGGCATTTTTATGTTGTCTTCTGTTTCTTTTAGAGCAAGACAGAAAATTTATATTAAGAAACAATTTTTTGTCAATTAAACTCTAGTGATTAAACCTTTGACAACAACCATTCACATTAGATGGTACATTCTAAAATACAGTAAAACATTTACTACTAACTGGTTCATTGTATAATCTTTAGTATGCAAAAGCTTTTTTGCAACTGAAATGTGCAAGTTTTATCTATTAAAAGTATCTGTTGCATTCTTTATATCTATATGTTTCTTAAAAAAACTCATACTATTCACTTTAAAGGTTAGTTTAGGTGTTCCTCACAGAGCTGCAGTTTTTATCCAGTAGCTAAATTTGTGAATAAGATCAGAACTCTTTGTCACTAACTACGTAGTTACATTTTGTTAACACCCAAACCAAGAGTTTCTAAATAAATATGCACATCAGTGTCTTTGATTCAGTATCAAGTAATGACTGGCATAATGGAGATTAAGAAAAATAATTAAATGTACCTTCAGTTTAGCATCAGGGTTCGGGATCATCTGAGCTAAGTGAGCGATAGCTCCTGCATCCACTACTGTCTGTGCTAACTCTGGAGAATGCTTTGAAATATCACTGAGAGTTGAAGCAGCAATCCTTTTCAAAGCAATTTCTGGCTCCTGGATACAGAGCACTAAAAGAGGAACAGCGCCTGCATCCACCACAGCCTGTGACAGTTCTGTAGGTCCAAGGAAAGTAATTAAGTGAGTATGGGTGACTGACCCTTGTGCAAGCCATTTTTCACCCTGACAGATACAGCAAAGGAAAAAGGGGAGGGTGTAGTTCACTGTCTCGACATCTGCATTTCAAATCAGCCCTCCTGGTTTCATAAACCGTGTGGACCAATCCACAGCTGAAAAGAATGCAGGTCAATAGATGGACCCCCATTTACATGCACACATTTGAGGTAGATTAGGCTGAAATGGTTTGTTATTCTGTTTTCTTTTTCTTTTTTTAAAGTAAGCAGATGTCAGCTGTTTAAACCCTGGCTATTCTACACTGATCAATAGGAAAGCATTTTATGCATGGCTAACAACAACACAGAAAGCCAAAGTACCAAAATTTTACCAACCACCTAATTAGAGAGCATTTTACCCTCTTTAAATGATAAGCAGATATTAGCATAGATCAAATGCCAAAACCAAAAATACAAAAAAACATACATAAAAGATTTATCTTGCATAAAAGACTGGAAAAATGGAACTGGCTGATCAAAACTAGTCTTTGCTACCATACATGGGATGAGACAGAATTTATACTTTAATGACACGAAAATGTTATCAGACACAATTAAACAAATGGGAAATATCATCAGTGAGATATTCTGTGTCTGAGATTAGCACAATATCCTTAACTAACTGCACCTTATATATAAAAAAAGAAAAAATCTGAGCATATGATTAGCTGACATGGACAAAAATTACACTATTAGAAATTCATTAGCTCTCTCTGTGTATGCAGCATTAATCACAGTCCTAAAAGGAGAATTACTGAATATCAGAAACAAAATTTATATTATAACCAAGCTGTGTTGTTTTAAAATAGTGTTGAAAAAGTGGTAAAAATCATAGGGGTTTCAATAATCTATTAGGTTCTTCATTTGGTTTTGCTACACCTTATTATGCATATCCATTATTATCTTTAACATTTATCTTGACTTACAGTACCATGGCAACATATGGCTGTTGTATTTCAAGACTCTAACTTAGCTTTTGATTTATAGTCCATCCATAAAGAGATTTTCATACTAAGAAAAATACAGCATACTTCATTAAATATACATAGACTAATATAGTTTTTCATGAAATCTGTAAGTCATGTCATCATTATGTTAATATCCAAATAATGTTCCAGACCAGATTTGTTTTCAATTAGTGAGTTATAGCCACACACTGCAACACATGTGATAAGTCAAATATTTACACTGTGTGTTATTTTATGATATAATTTTTTAAAGAAAATACCAATATTACATCACAAAATTGTATTCAATAATGCAGTAATTTTTAAACTAATACAAAATTAACCCTGTAAGGTTCACTTTTCAAATAACTATTTGACTGAAAACGTAGCATATGCATCCTCAAAATACACATAAATCATAAGATTTCAACAAAACTCAAATGCTGTACCTTCAGTTTTACAAATTTGAAGCAAAATATACCTGAAATTTATGTAAAAACAAATCTGAAAACTAGCTATTCAATGTAAGTGGTATAAGCTATGGTCAGCTCTTCAGGGAAAAAGCCATACTTTCTTCAGATTGTGTTTTGATGTGTTTTGGTACCCTGACCAAGTGGAATACATTGTGATCTACTGACCAACAGTCCAGATTAATCCATCCAACTGTGCCTCAGAAGCAACTTCAGACCCAGCAACCCCACTGCCTGCAGTCTGCTAGGAGATGCTAATATCAAGAATATGAGGTCAAGAGGGACCCAGTACAAATTAGAAGAATGGGTTTCTTTGATGCCCTATTAGTTAAAATCATGAAGTTCAAGCAGGGAGAGAAAGAACGATACTTAAGGTCACAGCTACACCCAGGCATGCAAAAGTAGCCATTAAAGTTATTCTAAAAGAGTGAACTAAATCTGATTCAGTTTAGATCAGCTCTTGCTGTTAGAAGTCTGATATCATTTAAATACTGATGGTTACTGTTGGTCATGGGTAATTAAATGGCTGTTCTTCCAGTGGTGTTTATAAGGTTCATGGCTAATAACTTACCACATGGAGGGCTGGACCATGTGTCAAAAGACAGACAAGTCATAAATGGACTGTCAGAAAAACAGAAAAGCTAAGGCAGGGAAAAAAGAAAATATAGAAAACTTCCCATTACATTTCCCTGCAAACTAGGCCCAAAATTATATATCTAAGTATTAATGATTCTATTATAAATTGTAATTCCTTTCTTTTCTTCAAGAAAAGGCTCAATTGACCTTCCTACTTGGCAGAATATCTTTAATGCAGACTTTACACCAAAGGATTCATGGAACTTTGCCACCCAATTACAAACACAAGCAGAGGTGGGGAAAAAAGGAAGACTGAGAAAGAGAAGAAAACTAGGAAAGTTGTCAAAAGGAAATTTTAAAAAACAAATATTCAGTCAAAAAAAATAAAATAGCTGGAAAAATTACAAAAAAGGTTTTCCAAATACTATGCCAAGGCTGCTTTATAAGGGCAAAGACAAGACTGATAGTTGAAGAGGAGAAAGGCAGTAGATAAAAACTAATATATGAATCTCATTTAATTCCACAGAAGATTATGAAAAGCCTAGCCTTGGAACTTCACTCTGAGGTACAGTTCAAGGAGTCTGTCCAACTACATGATGATAAAGTCAAACTTTTCCCTCCATGAATGAAAGTAGGAAATCTAATTCTACTTACGCTCAGAAACAAGAGAACCATAACAGGCTCAAACAATAACAGGCTCAAAACCAACCAAAAATTAATTAGTTTTGCCCAGATCAACATGGGGAAGATTTTAGCAAATAGAGATATAGAAGAAAGATGATAAGACAGATTCTGGAGTTTAAGATGTCAACAGTTCAACTAGAAGTTGTACTAGGGTTCCACTTTGTGTCAACACAAAAGTACTCATCAGGGACTAAGAAATTAACTCAAAGTAAGTTGAGGTCTCATCATGAGTTTATGTGATCAAGAAGAGTGGAAAGCTAACAAAGAGGAGTGAAGATCCTAACTACATATGCATGGAAATCAATGGAAATCTTACAGAATTATTCTAAACTGGTTTAAGGTGTTAAAAAAACCCATACTAAAGTAAACATATTGGTAATAATAGTATGGATGAAACATAAAAGAGAAGGGGAAATAGATGAGGGTGAGAAAGTGAATGTGCAGGTAGTCCCCAGAGAAGGAAAATTGTCTCTGAACAGTATCATATTCACATAGTGGAGCAGCAGCAAAACCTTTGGCTGGGAACAAATGCAAGTTTCAGTTCAGATGAGGCTTCTCAAACAGATCCTGCTGTGGGAGCAGGTGTATCCACAGAAAACAACAGGTTTTGACCAAAACAACCACCAATACTGTATTTTTATGAGGACTGTGTGACCATGTAATGGCCACATAGGAAGACTCTGATCCCCACGGGTAGCCCAAAGGCTGCACTTCAAAATCACAGGTTTATGCAGGCCACTACAACCACAGTGCTAAAGATTCCACTGGAACCACTGGGAAGACCTTTCATCAGGAGCAGGATAGGCTTAAATCACTGAAGAGCTGAGCAATGTGATCTAACATTGTAGCAGATACTGCTTTCAGCGGGAAGGTGGACTGGAGACCTCCCAAGGCCCCTTCCAAGCTGAACTATCCTATGATCCAAAGAGTACCACTGTATGACAGAAAATCAGCAAAATTCTGCTCTCAGCAATATGCTTGAGTATAAATAGTGGGGGATTTTTGGTTTCCTACCAATTTACAATACCCTGAAACAAGTAGGAGACAATTAATATATTACACCTTTAATGCAGGCAAAGAAAATGAAAAACCAAATTACTTGTATACTTTAAGCAAAAGAATTTTGCATTTTCAAAGTAACCAAATATGGTATAAGTAAAATTTTACAGTTTTTTTAATGGACCTAGTGGAATTTATAGTATTTGAAACACTTTACACTTCTTTTTAAACACAAATATTAGAAATAACGAATGACAAAATTGCAGCACACTGATCTGTAAACTTTGGAGTAGAGATCAGCATCTGAAATTTATCTCAAAGGGATCTTCAAGAAAGAGGAGAACTGCAAAAGCAGTTCCCAAAGTTTAGAATCTGATCTGGCAAGATTTCTAGTGTCTTGAAATCTTGTGATACATTTGTCTTGAAATCTTCCAGGCCTTTGGCTGGTATCTGTTCACAGAAACTATGAGATTGTTGTATGAAGTCAATACAGAACTTGCTAACCAGAGAATGTTTTCATCAGGACAAAAAAAAAGAAAAGAAGTCTTGATTTCTCAAAATGGAAGTCTTTTCATGGGAACATACACTGCAGTTCTTAGCCAGCAGATTTACTACATCATGGGTGGAATTTCTGATTAAAGCAGAAAGACCCTCACCACTGCAAACAGCTATTCCTGAATGCTGGGAGCCTTTGACTGCACTCAGGAAGACAGAGGTTCACATCCTCCCTAAGACAGATCAAGACTTTAATCTGTCTTCCACATACACCCCAGAGATATGCTGTAATTATTGAATTTTTCTTGCTGGAGCAAATAAATCTCCATACCCCTCAGGCTTTTCAAGAGAGAGAAAAGAAGTCTTGTCTTAGTATTATCCCAGTTTGGAACTGAAATAATTTGTGAAACGGAAAAACCTTTTGTGGATGGGGGAAACCTTTTCCCATGCAGCTCTGTTTTTAAAGTTAAAGCTGCACTATGTGTCAGTCAATGACAGAAAATTATAAGACTCAAATTTTGTCAACACAAGCATGTGAGTCTAATCCAGAGTTTCTTGAATAGTAAACACCAGATGTTGATAAGAACAAGTTCACTTATCACTGTATCCCATCTCCAACAATATCCTGTTGCAAAGGCATGCTTGTAGGAGTGTAAGAAACATACCATGCACACAGTGATCTTTTTTCAGTGTAACTCCTCTACTTTCAACAATAATTTTAGAGACTTCCTGTGACTGTGTTGTAGAGGAAAGTGAATCCCCTAAATTGGCTGAAGAACAATTTTTTCTGGGATCTTTTGTTGGGATTTGCTTGTTGGGTTGTTTTAGTTTTTTTTACTGATTACATCTAGTGATCTGTCTATGTCCTGATGGTTACAGCTTGATAGCACATTTTCAACTTAACTTCTGAAAATGCTCTTCTTGTTGCTGTCGTAAATTGACACAAGGTATGCACCCATTCTCCATCAGTGAATAAATTATTCATAACCATGGAATAAAAATTTGTACAAATAATTTGTTGTCTTCAATACCCCAAATCACCTCCATCTTTGCAAACAATGCTGTCACAGAGTGAACTGGATCAGCCTAAAGATCCATCAGCATTCATGCAGTGAATAGTATGAAGGGCAATTGAAGTGAGTAAATATTGATTTACTGCCATAACAAAAGTGCAGAAATGTTTATGTTAAGAGTAACACACACACACACACACACACACACACACACACACACACACACACACACACTACACCCATTTATACAAATGAATGCCTTTGATATTTAAATAAATATATTTCAGATAGAAGAATAATTATTTTCCACCAAAGCTGGGATTCAATCCTGGTGACCAAAAACCAAAAAGATTTTTATCAGAGAGGTGTCCCAAGAATTACTTTGTTCCCCAGAAAATGCAGTCTGTTAGAAAGGTGCTACCAACTTTGGAGACCGTCCCAGTAAGTTAACCCTCTAAGTGGGAAGGGGGAAGCCCCCATGCCTTTCGCAGTCCAACATTCTGTGTTGATTAAAAAAGAAAGAAAATCGCTTTCGAATTCAGTCTCTCTACATTTTAGAGCCAAAACCAAATATAAATCTATGAGTTAATGTTATGATCCCAGAATTAGTTTAGTATTAAACAAAATGCACACTAGCCATTTCTCCCACCCCTTTCAGCCAGCAGTTTCTTCCCTCAGTTCTTTGATTCATAGCTCTAAACTTTTACTTGAACTACATAAATAGCTGGTAAAGAACTATCAACCACGTGGATCAGCTTTTAAATAGGAACATGACACCACCAGTGAGTTATACAACTATCTGTGAGACAGCAGTTAACTGCTCAGTATTGGATTCCTAGGATCTATTCCTGACTCTCAGAAAGGATTGTGGGCCTACTGGCTAATGATAATACAGTCAGTGCAATGAATTTATCCTGCAAACACTGCTGTAAGCTGAATGCAACTTGCTTCTCCCTAGGCTTCTCCATTCCACTGTGTATGCATGTACAGTAAGAACTAATGACAAGCAAATGAACCTGTTTGCAGTAACAGTCACACAATACATAAAGATTCAGAAATCTCTTCATGAAGAGGAATAGAGCAGAGTGTCTTTTCTTGGCCACAGGCCAAACATGTCTCCTCTTAGAGCACCTCTCATAACCAGGCACTCCTGGTGCCAGGTATGCCAGTTTCTCACAAAAGCTACAGCATTGTTGAAATGGTATGGTTATACTAGGGGTTTATTCCAAATTTAAAGTTTTATAACAGTAGAGAAGAAAAAGCATCTTATTCTACTTCTCAAAATAATGCAATTCATTATAATTATCACATAACATTAAGCTGAAAGATAACATGTGAAACTTGTTACCTGGATTGTGTCGGGCAATGTAATCAAATGCCCAAGATGCACCTTCTTTGACTCCAGGGTCAAAATCTTCCAAGCAAATCACCAGCGCTTCCAGCGCTCCACAATGAACTATTGCCTGAGCTAGCTGTGGAGAATGTTTAGCAACTGCTCTTAGCACAAATGCAGCTGATTTCTTGTAGTACCGCTAGACAAAGCAGAAAAAATAAAACAAACTTTCACTAAGTAGTTCAAAGCATAATATAGTACAGACATACCTAAATTAGACTTTTTTAGTAGCAGCAATATCTCATACCAATCCAAATAAAGACCACTAGACATCATACAAACAACAAACCTACAGTTCTTTGAGACAGCTCATGATCTAAAATCAGTAAGTGCATAAATAAACAGAAAAAATGAGAAAGCTAAGAGGATATGGGGAAAAGATAATAGTCTAGATAAGTCTGTTTGTTTAAGTGAATAGTGAACGACAAGAGCTGCAAAAACAATAGTTGTTAACATATTTAACCAGATTACACAAGTTATGCAGGGCAAGCTCCTAAAATAATTCTCCCATCTGTGACACTTGCAAGGTTTTACAATTTCTAATGGAGATACCCTCACAAAATCTCTACAAGAAAACACTGTTTACATTTACAAATAGGAAACTGAGACAGAGGTAATTAGATGCAATGAAAGGATTTAGGATCTGAATCCTGAAATGCCTAAATACTGCCTAAAGCCCACAGCTAAGATCCTGGAAACTCATCCCTCCAATACCCAGTGGTGAATGACTCCACGTTTTGACCAGGCACCCTGCAATTTTCCTCCTGCATGTGTCCAGAAACTGCTCACTTTGAACAGAACTAAGCACCTTGGCACCTCTGTCAGAAGTGCAAGCAAGTCTAAGCTCTTGTCTCAATTCTATCCATCTTCCTCAGTGCTGGAACAAATACATATTTTGAGAATGCATATGTAATGTATGACACTGCACACACCATGGGGTTCACATGTAAACTGCATCAGTAGTTGTACTTTGCTCTAAAAGCACAGATAAAATCCTCCCCCAAAAGGTCACATTTCAGTCTCCTCCTGCAGTTTTGTAACTGTCATTGGGATATGGAAGCTTAACATTAAGATTCTTCCCTGCCTTACAGTTACAAAATCTAGAGCCTAGTTAAAGTGCTCTTGCCAGAAAAAACTGAGTTGTGAGAAAAACAGTTCCCCTCCCTTGTGAAAGTGCAAGATTCATGGGGACAAAAGTAACCTACTGCTATGCCCATGTGTCCCGAGTGTGCTCTCCATCCTGGCCATAGACAGATCATCCCTATGGACAAGCTCCAGAGGACTCTTCCTCCGTGTGCCACCTGGCTATGATTTTATCAAGATGCTTGATTCTCCCCTGCCCTGCACAGGGAGCCTGGGCACTTTACAGTGCTAGATTCCTACTGTCAAGGGACTCAAAATTTAAACAATGCAAAGCCCCCATCCCTTTTGGGTCAAGTCCAGAAAAACAAAGAACCCTGTGAGTGCTTTTGTGCCTTCTGTAAGGTGGCCAAACACCTTCAAAAGTCTGATCTAAAGCACTAAGGTGTGGCAATGAAGAAGTACCTGCAACTGCCCCACACGAAGCAAAATGGACCCAAGCCCACTCCCTGGCCCTGAAGGAAGGTGACACAGCATATCACATCCATCCACCTAAACTCCTCTTTCCTCCAAGCACAATGGTCTCATCTATGCTACTGGAAACTGTCCCTGCCTTGTGTTATCTTTAAACTATGTCCAGGCATTGTCGAGTAGTTTGATAGCTGGCATTGGCCTAAACCACATCAGAGAGCATGTTAATGATTAACAAGCACAGTCATCATCCACTGCTCAAACACATGCCCTTACCTTCCTTAGTTTACCAGTACTGATATAATTCCTTAGTGCCAAAAATAGTCGTCTAAGTTAAAGCCTACAAGCAGACACATTAAACATAATTTACAAGCAAAGCATTAAACCTCATTCAGGGAGAACAGAAGTTAAGGAAACAGTACAGACAAATAGTCAAATTCTTAGATAATTTGTTACCCTAACTTTTGCTGAACTCAGTGGAGCTATAGTTGTTTACATAAGTCAATGTCTGCACAAATAAGGGTACGTTATTTCTGTTAAGTAATTATACTCCTGGCAAAGAAAAACACTTTTTTGGGTTTATTATTCAAAACACATTATTCAAAAACAGATCATATTCACAGGCACAGTCAGAACACACTGTAAAACTGTATTTTGCTCCATTTAATCAATAAAACATTGATCTGGGATGTGCCTCTGTCACTGTTCTCCATAAATTAGTAGAAATAGTATTCCTTGTGTGCTTAAAGAATCTGATCCTTAAATATAGATATTGATACACTAAGAGTGAGTGGAATGGAAATGGGGTTTTTTGCCTATGGGAAGTAACAAACATTGCTAAACTGCACATGAACTGAAGATGAGTTTCCTCCACCTGCTCTCAGTCACCAGGGCATAATAGGGTTTCCATGACCTCACATGAGTCTTGCTGCTGCCGCAAGTGATTCTAAATTACAGCTATCTCAATGTAACAACAGCATGGGCAGTAACATGGAAGAGGTAAATCAAGGTTCTCCAGCTAATTTAGTGAGGGTTTTGAGCTGTAGCAGGGGGATAGTTTCCAAACCAACACAGAGGGTAGAGTTTTGTTCTGCTTCTTCCCTTAAAAATAGAAATAAGATAACCAAAATGCTTATAAACTTGTCTAATTAAAACCTTAACTTTCTTTCCATTCTATACCAGTATCTTGCCATCAGTTTTTCTTTATCTCTTTTTTCCCTCTAAGATGAATTGTAGAGAGACAATGATTATATATGCACAAAATATATGCAATGAGTATTTATATCTATGTTTCCCTCAAAAGGTTGAAAATGAAAATACACAGTTTTCCAAATTATAGTTCCATTGAAAACCTACTTCTCCTGAATCAAAACTGCAACCTAAGTATGGCTGTGGTATCAGTGCACTTAACTCTCAGCTGTCTCTCTTCAGTTGTTAGGAACCTCACCAAAAACTATTTCTGTTAATCTAGATTAGCATCACTGGGAAATCAAAGTGGGAAGAGACATGGAACTTGAAGAAAAATGGGAAGAAGGGAGTAAAAGAGACCACCAGATTTATTTGCATTGCAATGGTGACTATACTTTGCTTGGTTTCGACAAATATGAAGATGAAAGTCTTTCAGTATATTTTCCTGTGCCAGTGGTTTGATACTTCTTATGCTACAGATTTCCAAAAGCCTATGTTCAGAGATATTTAATATTTCAATACAGAAGTTCAGTCTTTTTATACGCATTTTACAGTTGTCTGGTATTATTAACAAGTCACAGTCCATTATGATCCCAGCTTTCAAATTGTCTCATTTTTAGAGAGGAACCTTTTACAAAGCATAACTCAACATTTTAAAAACAGCGCCGTGGCATGAATGTATTTTCTATAGTGCATTAAATGGTAATACGAAATTTTAAAGTCAAACTTATTTGAAGTCAAACTTAGGGATACAGTACACAGTGATCTCGCAGAGGTGCAGACACATACATGCTACTCTGACTTCAGAACATTTAATGCCATGTTAGAATAACAGCAAATGCTGATACTAAAAGATTTCCCTTTCCCTGTACAATAGTTAGAAAAATATTACTTAAGAAAACAATCATGCCTTACATTCTCCTCAGGCAACGAACACACGAGCTGTGGAAGAATGCCTGCCTTCACAATTGCCTCTGCCAGGTCCATGCTATAATCAGCAAGTCTCCCGAGACTCAAGGCAGCCGTCTGTCGAACACTTGGGACAATGTCCAGCAAAAGAAGTCTCAGCAAAGACACTACACCTGAGTTACAGCAGGAAGAGAAAAAAACATTTGGTAAGCATAAATTTTTCTAAACATTTGCCTTTATTCACAAAAAACTACTAAATTACTCTTCCAGGTAATAAGAACGTGTAGGAAATCCAGGTGTTCCGCTGAAATCAAGTTGGCACTTGGATAGCACTGCTGTTTCTGCCAATTTTTCATAGGTATAAAACAATTCTGAAATATAATAGAAGTCACATGTAGAAATAAGCTGTGTTCAAATACCTGTAAAATATATGTCTTAAAGTTTACACAAGAAAACAAGGTATATTCAAACATATATAAAATGCATGCATTAACATACCTATGGGGAACTCCATCCAGAGGTCGGGGTGAGAAGACATTGGCATGTCACTCACTTATCATGCCAGCAGAACCTCTGCATTGGAATACACAGAATTACATTTCATCTGTTACAAGCAGTGACTGATTTGGAGCCCAATATTCATAGTATATTACACTCCAGATAGAAGACTTGAAGATTTTCTTATTGTTACTATTTATGATGTGTTTTCACTGATGAGTTCACAGTGTATCAGTTAAGCATAAAGAATATGAAAGTACCAGCCAGGGAAACTATAAGGAACTAGAGACTGAACGACTGGGTAACAAAATAGCAAGTGAACAGGAGCTCACACAGGGAATCCAACCCCAACCTTTCATATGCAGTAATGAACCCCAAACAGATTACTACCAAACAGGAGCAAAATCTCAATGTTAGGACAGACAGTTCCATAGAGGTACCAGCTCTTGGTCAGTAGCAGAGAAGAAACTTTACCCACAGAACTACACAGAGTGCTCAGGATTATTTGGAAAGGGAGAAGGGCCAAAGCAGAGACCAACACTATCCTAAATTTAATACCCTCCACTAAAGTAGAACTGAAAAAGGTTCAGCAAAAGGCAACAGAGATGATCCAAGATGACCAATCTGTATCTGGAAGCTCTTTCTACAGGTAAACTAAGACTCTTCCAAAACAAGATTCACATGGGTACATGATTTGTAAGGTCTGGGAAGGGAAAATTACTGGTACTGTGAATCTTCAAGTGTGCTGCCCCTCTACCAGCCAGCTGCCTGAATTAACAACACTTTGGAGCTTTATACCTCAGCCAGAAATCAGAGCTCTCTGAAAATGCAGACGTGCTACAACAGAATACTGAACACACTGAGATACAGACATATCAGTTCTCTCAGTCCTTTCCACTACCTTTTATTTTGGTAACAAAGAGAAAGATTTAGTTGGGTGACTGCGGAAAAAGAGTAAGACTTCCCTTCTCAAGAGCTTGTGTGGTTATTAGCACTGAACGAAGGTCTTTTGGTGTGACAGTCCCAGAATAGATCATTGCCTCAATGGCAAGTAACACCCAGGTGCTCAACAGGCACATCATGACAAGGAAAAGCTGAGGACCTCAGAGCAAGGAATAGTCGAAAGGGATGGAGGCAAATTACATCCACAGAATACTTCTGTATAGAAGAACACTGAAAAGAAAAAAAGAAGTAAGCTGAGCAGTAACAAAATTCTCACCTTTATTGTACATCAAAATCCATTGCTCCAAGCAATAAGAAAAAAACCCTAAAAATCATACATGGCTCTGAAGGAGATGGGAGTGGGGATGCAGAAAAACTAACCATGGAGGCCATACTGCCCACTAATGAATTTATGGGAAGGTCAATACTCCAGACAAAAGCTGCACTGTCATGAGAGGTAGAGCCTCCCAGCATGTCCACAAGCCAAAATAAAACAGGTCTCAGGGGGGCACACAGTAAAAAGAGAAAAGTAAAATGAAATTGTGATGTCTAATAGCATGACAGAAGCACCAAAAATGGCTCTGTAAAACACATTAATTGAACATGTATGTGTAGGACCTATGGAACAGGTCTGTAATACAGCTGGGGCCTGCTCACACTTCTGTCAAAACAACTGGGAGCTGAAAGAGGCCTCCTGTGTACAATGAACAAAAGGTACATCCTCCAGTATTGTAAGACCAATGTGAATTCATTTAGCACTTTGTAGAAGTCACATGGTCATCATATTGACATCTTCTCACAAAGTCTCCCAAATAGCAGGCATGATCTCAGTAGCAAGTTACACATCATATCAAAAACGCACCAAGTACTTCATACGACAAATTAAAAGTAAAAGCCAACATACAAGTTGGGGCCAACACTGTATATCCTCTATTATCTTCTAGCAAGTCATCTGCACCCTCTGTGGGGGGTGTTTCTTGTGCTTCCCTCTAACACCAGTTGGATGGTCAAACTGCTGCCGAAATTCCGAAGGGGACCTCATACTGTTCTGACTCTACCTACATCAAAGGTATTTCAGTTAAGCAGAAACAGTTAGAAGTAGTTCACTTGCATTTAGTGTACAAATGTTACATTTGAGTCCTTAAGATAATATGAAAACAAAATTATTTAACAAATAAAAAAAAGAAAGGAGAAAAAAATTTAGTTTTACCGATACAAAAGAAACTGTTAGAAGTGGTTTAGGGTGAGAGAAAGGAACACTTCAGCGTGCAGCGTCTGACCCCAAAAAAGCCAAGGGCCTGGTGGCTGGGACATTGAATCAGGTTGTGCCCAACTGGTGGATGTCCGTTCTGGGATCGTATTGAAATCAAGTGGAATTTAAACAGATTAGAATTACTTTACCCAGGAGGCAGGTCCAGGTCATGTGACACGTTTCTGGCCTTAACAATGTACCTACACACTGCAAAATGTGAGACTACATTTAAGAAAGTTTACATGCACATATGCTTTGAGTTGTCTCAAATATGAGATTTATATTGTATTTAAAGATAAGATGATACAGATTTCACTTTTAAAATAGGCTCAAAAGCTGTGAGTCTGAAACGCTTCCAAGGAGCCCACTGCCTCAATACCATTCATTTCATGGCAGTATAAACTGTGTAAAGTTTGGTGATGATATTTAAACATCAGCACAAAATGTTCTACTGCAAATTATTTCAGCTGGTGCAGCTTAAAGTGAGAAAAGAGATAAAAAGTGAAATGGAAATTACTGTTTGAAGAAACGGCATAAGATGCTACAACAGGATTAGGGGAAAAAACAGGTTTGGAAACAATAGCAACTGTGCTGATCCTCAAGGAGACTGTATTTTCTTGAAGTGATGTCTAAGTGTGACAAGGGACCATGGACAAATAATTATCATGGCAAGAGCTTTCAAGGAACAAGACAAAGAAAAATCAAATCCTGTTGTATACAAGCCTTATACTGACATCAAATTAACTGAGAATTGCTAGAAGTGTATAGGCCTAGATTATGCCTGTGCTTTGAACATAATCAAAACCTTTTATCTTTACTTTCCATCCTCTCTTAAAATCACTTTCTTTCTGTGTTGAGATACTATCCATCATCCCAGCTACTGCTACTCTGTAAGACCAAATGCTTGAGTAGTTTTCACCATTGTCATAATTTGTACAACTTCAGCAAACCTCATATTTCTTTCTTTACCGCACTTAGAAAAAAAGAATTCTAGGACTGTGAAAACAGCTACACAGAGTCTCCACTAAAACACCTACAGGAAATCCAAGATACTCACCTTTCCTTCTGTGACTTTAGAAGGTAGTGCTGAAAGGGCAGATGTGCCTGGAACAGGAGGCTCTCCTGCACTTGGCCCAACCCAGCTCTTTATCCCAGAGACAGCTGTATTTGGTGAGCATCTCTACTTGACCTCTTCTTTTCAACTATCCTGTCTACAGCAAAGTTTACCCCTCCTCTCCAAAGAGGCCCAAGCCAAGAATCCTATCAGCATCTTAAATTAAATTCAAATGTATCTAATATTGTCTTAGAGGAGGAAAATAGGCAGAAACCTTCTATACATGGCTCCGAAGGAGCTGGAAGTGGGGAGATAGGAAAATAGGAAAGAACCTTCCAACAACTTTTGTTTACTTTGCCATTCACTCAAGTGAACAAGGCCATACAGAACAGGGAGTAGCAATGTCTTGCCTCTGAAACCTTTAGAACTCTAAACTCTTAGAACTTTAGGTCTTCTTCTAAGTAAGTCTGTTGTGACAGAAGTAGGAAATTCATTAACTCTAATTCAAAGGCAACTACACACTAAGCAAACTACAAAATAAGCCATTTAGACTATTGGACTAGATTTGTTTTGGAAGAGTTCCCACTAGCACTCAGAAACTGAATAACACAGAATTACTGCCAAATATTCTCTCTTGCATCACAGAACCTTGACTGACCTTGGGCAAGGAATGATTCCGCTTTCTATCCCACTTAAATTTGTTTTGAAGAATGACACACTTTAGAAGCTGAATCCCTTTTAACACACACTTCTCAAGTGGAGCTGTTACATATAGGCCTGATGTACTTTCTTTTAGCAAGCAAGTGCTGGCTGCTGTCTATTTGGGAAAAAAAATCACTCAGGGAAGCAGCAGGCTGCGAATTTTTTTCAAAGTTTCCATAGCCAAATGAATAGTCACTATTCTGGAGAGAGCAATCTTTGCATGGTCATTTTGATTTCTTGGGGGAAACCACCTGGAATTCATGCAGAATACTTCTACTCTCCTCCCATCCCCATCAAATCCTTGTCAAATCTGACTAGTCACAAATCAGAGAAACATCACTGCACTGGAAATACTTTCCATTTCTGCACCTGAACATGACTATTCCTACCCTATTCTCCTCCTTTAAAAGAAAATTTATTTCTGTTTTAAAATGGGGAAAAAAGTCCTTCTACATTACTGCTGTCTCTGGACACTCTCTTGTCTTGAAGATGCTGTCCTTCTGATTTATGCTTTGGATCAAAGGCAACATCTCATTTTTGTGTGCTACCTCTTACATTTAGAACATCCACCAAGCTAACACTGGTATTCAAACATTTGTCATATCAGCTTCATTTTTCAGAGCTCCTCATGTCAAATTCAGCTGATCTAACATGGAAATGAAATGGAAATTTTTTTCTGCCTCACCCCAACTCCCTGTCTTCAACTACCTTTTGCTAGAAGCAGCACAGCAGTGAGTTCTAAGTCTCCTCCTTAGAACAACTTTCCCATAAGAGCAGTGAAAGAGAATTTTCACACTCACTTGTCCTGACGCAGCCTCTTCCAGAAACAACACAGTATGCACGTCTCAAGTACACACTCCTCAAGTGAGACTCACCATGAGAAAGGACTCCTCACTGCGACAGTTCCATGCACAGCACAACTACAATCCTTCAAAGATCAAAGGGAACACAAATACAGTTTGGTAACAGATCTGGGTAATCAGGTAACTCCCATAGCAATCACCAGATGGTGTGGGATATAATGCAGATCCAATTTGACAGTATGACTGGAGAGTTCTGAAGGATTGAGGAGCAGTAAGTTTCTCCTCCTTAGACACCAGACCCTGTTTCTGCATTACTGCAGCATAACTAATCCTAATCCAAGAGGACAAATTTCTGGAAATACCTTTCAAGGGGCTATTAGTGGCCACCACACAATCCTACACAGACACAACAAAACCAAGGGGGTCACAAGGAGCTGCTTCTTTTTAATGGCCACTTTTTAAGATGAGACTGAAGTTTCTAACAAACTCCAGTTTTGACATTTTACTTGCAAATCTCTGAACATGCCAGGAGGCTGAGAAGAGGAGGATGGAATGGAGCAGTTGAGCTTCCATTTGATTGAGTTACAGAAGAAGTCAGTCCTCCAGCTTCAGCTGCACTTACTTTCTCCTTTCATCTCTCTCATACTTTCCTTAATACACAGCCTCCTTCTCTTCATCAGGTACCACCATGTCATCAAGCCTTGGGGAAAGCCACTCTCCACACATGACCTACTACAACTCCAAAGACAACCTTTTTCCTTTCATGCCACATTGCACTTTCCTCCCACTTCTCCTGCCACTAAAGCTCAGTGAAGCTTCTAACTCAAAGTAAAAATAATTAAAAGAAAAAAAAGTGTTTGCATCCTTCAGAAGGGAGGGCACATAAACCCCAATGTTGAAACTGGATATACGGAGGCACTGGAGTCTGTACATGCATATCCATTTGCAGGGTCTAAATGCTCACAGTGGGCTTTCTATAAAGCACTGTGCTATCAAAGCACAGGCTTCAGCATTATGCAAAATGTGGAATTACATCCTAAAATCACTTCCCAGACTCTGATCCTAATTACACAAGGCCAAGTGTCCAACTGTCACATTCAAAAAGGTAGATTTAAAATATACACCCTAGAAAGAAAAGTTGAAAAATGCATGTGCAAAGACACAGCTGGAGGAGGGAAATAAATTTGAACAGCCTTTTCTCAATAATAAAGACTCCTAAAACCACTCCAAAGATTTGGAAATACAGTTTTTAAAATCTGTCACCAGTTAGTTCTGGAGCCTGGAGAGACTTAGGTCTCACTGATGGCAATCGCCCTTTACTTATATAAAAAGACCACAAAGTAGAGGAGAATCTGCCATGCCACAAGGATTTGTGGAGGAGCCCCAGCCTGACTCAGATAAACCCTCTCCCCAAGCTACAGCCTCTTGCCAACATGGGTTGTGAAGAACAGATACAGGAGAAAATGCCCAGAGGTAAAAGAGGAGAGGGCTCAGTCCTGGAGTATGAGGCCTCAGTGTAGCAGTTTGACACCAGGCATAATGGAAAGGAGACCTGGGCTCAGGATTGTGGGCTGATGGAGTGGAAGGACAGTTGGAAGAGGTTCACTGGGAAAGGATCTTCCTTTACACTGACATTCTGGACTTTCCTGGAACCCTGCAGACTGGCCAGCAAGTACATAAGGCAGAGGAAGAGCAGTCGAAGTTATCTGCCCTAGATGATAAAAACACCCCAGCAGCAAAGAGAAGGGAGCCCAGGTGTGCAGGGCCCCAGCCCGAGGCTGCTGTGCCACACGGCTTCGAGCTCTCTTACCATGTCCCATATTCAGCTTTCCCTATGACTCCCACAGGCATTATGTTAAAGAATGTGATTAGAGCCAAGAAAGGGGTTAAAGAACTGATCTTGTAATATCTTTAAAGTCAAAGGCTAAATTACAAGACTAAACTGTTTCTTAATCGCAATGATGGCCTTAAATAACTTACATATTAAAAGCACAATTCTCGTCACTGTCTGTTCTAATGCAAAATAAAGAAATCAAAAATAATACTTATCAGATCGTTCAAAAATGAATACTCAAAAGTAATTCAAGTCTTATTCTGACACAAGTATTGTATTAATCTTGAATTGTAAATGGCCCTAAAAAAATCAAAACAAAATGCTATTTCACAGGAATTATTTATTTACAGAGCCTGCACTTCACAAGAGGAATGAGACCCTCAGTGATTGTCACTCTAAGAAACATAACAGAACCAGTTCAGACTTTCTCCTGCATCTTTTAAAAGACAGACAGCTGCCTAAATCTCAGTTCAAGAAAGAGAACTCAAGTTTTCTCAAGTTCAGCCATTATAATTGAAAATAGTCTGTTTCCAGGTTTTTAAATTTTGGAAGGATGAGGGAGTGTGGAACTGAATAATGCATTCTAATACCAAACTTCATAAGCAGTAGCTGCCAAATGAATAGATTCATTTTTAAAGAGTATATTTAAAATAGCTACTATCAAACTAGCTTTTCCCATTAGTCAGCAGGCCTCCAGAAACAAGATTGCCTGCTGTTGTGTCATGTATTTACTACATGGAAACGTTTTGGAAGCTTTAGAGGAGATTTTTTTTTCAAATTATTCACTAATTAAATGTTCAAATGACAAATTCTGTAATTATTATTCATGGTAGTACTTAATCATAAGAAACAACTTTATCGGAGCCAACCAGAGAGTTGGAAAACACACAGGAGTTCCAACAAAGGAATTTCTCTGATCATTCCTTGCACTTCCCTGCCACCAGAAAGCTGTTAAGCTCACAGGCACTACCCCCCAGGGCATTCCTGACCAGGACAGAGCCAGTGCCATGTAAGTGTGTCAAAGTCCAAGGACAGATTCCAGTTCCCTAGTTACGACAACCTTGAGGATTTCTGCTCATTGGGAAAAGCAGCTCCAGAACTTGATGAGATACAGAAGCCTCAGAAGAGAGATGTCCTGAGAAAAGGTGGGTTTCCTGTTGGCCCTCTCTGAACTTCTTTCCAGCTTCCCACCAGTTTTCTTTACAGGTCATACATAGGTGTCTCCACAACAATGGTACCTTGAGGTCTCTCAAGTGCCAAGCCAGTGCAAGGCCCTCCTGCCTCTGGCCCTGGCTCCCCTCCAGGCTGCAGTCTCTGAATTTGCGACAATGCCACTGCTTGTACCTGGTCTAATACCACACGAGCAGGGCTTGGAGTGTAGCAGAGAATTACTTTTTCAATACACTTCCATCTTTCATGATGTTAACATAGCATGTCCAGAGACACCTCCATAAAGAATAAAGTCTCAAACTAGTGTTTACTTTCCTCATAAGACATTAAGTATTTATCAGAAGGACTTCTAAAATGTGGTCAGATGCTTTATTCCTTGAGCACTGATATTTTACTTCTGCCAGTCTGATTTCTGGATATTCTAGGAGTATAAACTGAGGTCATTAATACAAGAGAATGCCACAGTACATTTTAATAGCTCAATTTTGTTCCAATTCACATCACTGTAATCTTGACTTCTGCACCAGCCAGCAAAAGACTAAGCCCTGACAACTTCTGAGATCCAACAAAAGAACCCTGCAAGGTGTCCCCGACTCCTACAGCTCATACAAAATGACAGTAGACAAAGCCTTTCCTCATCATCTTAAAACAGTGATCTCCATAAGGGATGGATAGAATTCCTGCTCACCAGAATAAGAAGTAAGCCCTCAGTCCTTTTATGCATTGATTTATACCAATATACATGTATAGACAGATATCTTTCTTAAATTATTGCTCCAGCACTCACTAGATTAAGACCATAAAAGGTACATCAGTGATCTGCTAGACAGCTGTGTCTCAAAATATTTGTATAAGTGTTTTAATAAAAGGACCAAATCACATTTTATTTAGTGGAAGGTTTAAAAAAATGAAACACATTTGATTTAGCAGTAGGTTTTACAATCTGTATCTAGCACATTCAGAAAATATCAAAACTAACAGCTATAATTTTAATTATGTAATTACAAAGTATTTTTAAAGGCACAGGTGCAAAAGATGATAAAGTATTTGTGGGCCATTCAAACAAATTGTAATAGGAAGCACCATTTTTGCAGACATTCCTCTCTTTTCCAATATCTGAAAAACTAAAGCCTATCCAAAAGAAGCTCAGTACCAGAAAGAGCCTAGAAGGATAATCTACACAAATGCACATTTCTACATTACTACCCAGAGCCTGATCCTTGTAAAATTAACCTTCAGACCAACACCAGCTATGTGCAGAAGAAACTTCCAGGCCTCTGAACTGATTATTTGTTCTGCACAAATAAAAAATTAGTTCTGAGGTAATTACTAACCAGATTAACTCAGATAATCATTTTAAGAAGAAATGCACTGCAATGAAAGTTAGTTTGGCACTTGGATTGCTTTCTTAAAATAGCAACTTTCTGTATTTTTAAATAGGCTGAGCTGTAAGAAGCCTGCCTAAATGGGATCTGTCTCTGTGAGATCCTAAAACCAAACTGTAAAGGGACACAGAGGGACCTCTTAGTACAAATAAGACATAAATTATTCCTATAGCAAATATGTCCTTTTGGTAAAGAGAGATCACTTATGTAAACTACAGAAGTGGCACTAACTCACTGAAAAAGGAAAAACAAAACAAAACAAAAAATCAAGAGCCACAACACGGTAATAAAAAAGTCTTGGTGCCAACATGTCACTCTCATAATCAAAGCAAAAAATTTTCTTTAGCAAAAATTAAGGTGACAGATTTTCAATAGAGCAATTTTAATAAACAGTTGTAAATACAGTAACAGAAAGTTGTAAATATTTACACCAGTGACTTTCTCTTTTGTTTGCTTGTTTGGATACCATCGTATTGGAGAAAAGTCTGACAGATATACTAGATCTGAGAAACAAGTATTAAAAACAAAATATAGGCAAACCAAAACACAATCAATTCATCAATACCACATGGTAAACCAACTATTGATCTATACCACATTTTCAGACTGTCATTCAGGTAATCGATTACCAAGCACTTCTTTTTCCTCATTTAAGCTCAGGAACTTCGGCCGAGCAGAGTGGGTCTGCCAGATGCCAGCAGCACAACAGCTGGTAGAAGTGCTCCTGCGGCTCCTCTTCCTAAAAATGTTCCATTTGCTTCACGACATCCCATGACAGCAATGTAACAAAAGTGAATCCCTCCCAAACTAAGCAAATCCGCTGGCAGAAAGCACCGAAGAATTTAGGAACAACTTGTAAAGCCAGTAGAAAAAAAGTTTATTCTGAAGTAGGATTTCCTTGGCAACTTAGCGCTGGCTTCACAGGGAATTGCCATTTCTGCACTTTACATAGAGCTATATTGCAAGCTAGAAGAAGTAAATTAAGAAAAGTGAAATTTCCCATGAAATAAACATGAGATCACAGTCCGAAGACATCCACCTCGGCACAGACACGCGGTGCACCCGCACGTCGCCGATCAGCGCAAGTGACTTTCCCATCGCGCCGCGGGGGACTTGGCAAAATGAAAAAACCCTGGAAAAAAAGTCATCGGGAACTGAGCGGCCAACGGAGGAGGAAGGGAAGGAAAAACCAAGCCCAGGGAAAGGTCCCGCGGACCCCGCGCTGCCCCGCCCGGCCCGGCGACTCCCGCGTACCTGCGCTGTGGAGAGTCTCGATGCTCTGCGGGCGGGTGGCGAGGTCGGCCACCGCCTGCACGAACTGCGTCCGGGCGCGCTGGTACTGCTCGAACACTGCGGGGGCAGCGCCGCGGCGCCGGGTCAGGGGGCGGGCGGGACCCAGCCGGCCCCGACCCCGGCCCCGCGGCCCCACTCCCGACCCCGGTGCCGGCCCTGCGGCCCCGATCGCGGCCCCGGCCTACCTTGGAGGACCTGCCGCTGGCTCATGGCGGCTCCGGGCGAGCTCCGCGCCCGCGGGGATTTCCGCGCGGTGGACGCGTCTCCCCGGCAACCGGGCGGAAGCGGCGCCGCGGGGCGGGGCCTCCCCGTGACGCCACCGCGCCTTCCTCCCGCCCCGCGGGGCAGTGCGGGCCGTGCCGGTGCGGGCGGGACGGGACCGGCGGGATGAGTGCGGAGCTCGGGCCGTGCCCGGCTGGCGGCGTCGCACGCGCGTGTCACACGCCCAGGTGCCGGTACCGGTGTGGGTATCGGCACCTGTAGAGGTGCGCGGGGGCGTGCGGACCGACAGCCCCGCGGAGAGGGGACCGGCACTGTGCTGCACACACACACACACACACACACAGAGCACCTGTGGAGGGTGTGAACACGACGTGACATAAAAACGCGTGCAGCACCTGCGTGCGCTCACCTCTCACCGCCAGCTGCTGCTCGCCGGAGCGCCGGGAAAGGACGAGGACGGGCGGGGAAGGCGCAGCACCCACGGGACGGAGCCGAGCTCCGCGCAGGGACGCGTCCGGGCACAGCCGAGCAGCGGCCCCAAGTCCCGCCCGGCAGCAGCGGCCGGCGCTGGGGTGTCGGCTCCGCCCGCCCGTGCTGACATTCGGGAGCGACGCCGCGGCCGACCCGTCGGTGCGCACCGGTGGCACGCGCTGCTCCGCCGGGGCCGCGTCCCTTGTCCCTCTCCGCAACTTGCCGAGGGCCCAGCGGGCAGGGAGGGAGGGAGGGAGAGCCCTGCCGCTCCAGCAGAGTCGAGCCCATCGCCGGCAGCAACTTGGGGTCCGCCTGCCTGGCTCCCGCTCCCCTCCGCTCCCTAGGGAGGAGAAATAAAAAGAAAAAAAAAAGGGCAGCCCGAAGCTGCTAGGCCCCCGCCGCATCTTTATTCTTCGGGGAGGCGGAGGTCCTCTGATTTTAGTTTTTTCCTTTTCTTCCTCACCACCGATTACTCCTCGGGGATCTCCGCTCTTGCCCAACGCCGCCGCGCCGGCCCATACAGGGGCTTTTTGCGCGGCACGGAAAATTAACTTGTTCCGCGCAGGGCTGAGGAGCCCCCGACCACCCGCGGCCGCGGAGGGTCGTGGCGGCGTGGGCAGCGCGGACGAGCAGGGGCGAGCCCGTCGGCTGCGGGCGCCGCCTCCGCCCAGAGACACGGGGGAAGTACGGCGGAAGAAGAGCCGTCCCCCTCTGGAAGGGAAAGCTTCTTTCAGTCTGTACCCGGCGCATTTAATGATCAGCTCGAGCGCACCCACCCGCGCAGGAGATCCGCACAGCGGCGGCTCTCATCCCCGCTCAGCCGCGGCTGGCTGTGGGCAGCATCCGCTATCTCCTTGCAAGGGGGAGCAGCGCGGAAAGAGGCACGGAAGGGAGGGATGGTTCGGCAGCAGTCCCCTGACTGCCAAGCACAGGTACTGGTTATTCCAGTGCACCTTAACAGTATTTTTTATTTTTTTCCCAACAACGTATCTTGGGTACTGCCTTCCAGATTTCCCCCTCTCGGCTTCCGGCCGTAAGGATTAATTAGAAATAATTCTCTTCATAACCGATCGGCAAAAACATGGTTGCATCTATGAGTACAGACAACTTTGGGGGAGTGTATAGTAACTAATGTAAACGGTGAGACCGGAATATGAAATCAGTGTTACCAGAGTTTGAATAAAAATAAACTCTGCATCACCTCCAGTCTCTTTTGAGAGCGATTCCCAAGACGCGAGGTACTTGTGAATGAAGGTTACAGTTAGCTCTGCTATCGATCAGGCTGCTGCAAGTGAAATTGTGGTCCACAACAGAAAATCAGAGTTAATACTCAATAAAAAATGTTCCTTTCTGTAGTCACTCTCTATTGCACGATGGCTTCAGGATTTCGTAGGCTGGTAATCTGTCCTGCAAAGCTCTACATGCACAAAATGAGACTACTGACACTATACAAACATGTTATTTGATAGATAGTGTAAAGTTTTGTCCCATACTTCAAAGTTGGAACTCTGAGGTTACTTCAGCCGCGTTTTAAAAGTTTGGAAAAGTGTAAGAAAGACGTCAGAATTAAAAAAAAATCATCTACGTGTTTGCTCAGCTGAAAAGAGAGGGGCTAACATACACAATATCGTGGTCTAAAATGAACTATATGTTTTGAGGAGTATTTAGTGAGGGAAAAAAATCTCTTTAAGCAAACAGATTAGACAGGTGATGTGCTATTCTTTACAAATAAAAGAGACAAATATAATCAGATTGGTGAGAAGGTCGTTTGCCACAGAAAATATTTTGGGAAATTATCACCATGTGTACTTGAGAAGGGAACAGCTGTTAAACACATTTCTTTATACTTATTTCTGTTCTTAACTTAAATAAAAAAATAAACAAATGGTGATTAATTACTTCCAGAGGTTTTAAAAAAAAGCAGATGTGTCGATTACAGATAAATTGATTTATCTCTCTAATTAAGTCTAATGTTTGGATAAGGAACAACAAAACGCACCCCGAGTACCACCAAGACTTGTTGTTACACTTCTTTGCTTGATACTGAGAGTCTATTCACAGGGTTAATAATAATAATGAGGAATAAACACCATGCAAATGCGGTCTACGGAAATGTCACCGGTTCTCGCAAAATTAGTGAAGACGGAAAATCATTTATGGAAATGACGTAGTTGTGAGACTTCATTGCATGGGGTGCTCATTAGTAGGAAACCCGTATCCTTAAGCGGGTGGTGTTAGTCATGACTGTGTTACCGCACACGTCACCTTAAAAAATAAACCGGGGGCCAGGGGAATAGGCAATAGTTACACAAATTAATAATGTGCCTTCGCTTTCTGGTGGGTGTTCTTTAATCTCAGCCTTTGATTCACTCGGAAATACGCCCGAAGTGGGGCGGGGAAGCATCGTTTTCCTCAAGACGGGGAAGAGCGAAGTTACTTCTGGAATTTTTTCAGGCGTAAGGCGTGCTGACGGGGTGGGGTTTCCCGGCTTGGTCTCGTCCCCGCGGATGCGAGGCAACAGGTGACTCAGCCTCCGCACGGCAGCAGCCAGGTGCTCCGCAGGACTCCCGGGTGGCAGGTCCAGAGCAGGGCTCTCTGCCCCTCGACGTCTCATGCCCGCGGTGCCTCGACTGGTCAAGCCGTGGATGCTACATTACGGCTTAAAACTGCACGACGCCCATTAGAAGGCGAGATTTTCATGCTGTGGCTACCCGGCTTCGAGACGCCGCAGGGACTGCCCGCCGGGGCTGCGGATCAACCGGACTGGACACGGAGCTGCCCCCGGCCGCCTCCGCGCCTCCGGCAAGGCTCTGAGTCCCCCGATCTGCCTCTGGAGGGTCTCCTCTGCTTGCCACATGCCTGGTAAATTGTTCAAGGCATTAAGAAGATATTTACAGGGTTACAGAAACTGAGGGGTTCAATAGCGTGTTTGAGCGACTGAGCGTTTCCAGTGGGTAGAACAACGCGCAAACTCTTCTGCTCGCTCCTGCGGATCCGAGTTGGAAAGGGTGGTCTTTTGAAAGACAGGAGGCTGCACGTGGAAAGCTTAGCGAGAGTGAATGGGATGGAGGAAACTGAAGTGAACTCTATAAGAGAGTACACTGAGTGAAGAATCTCCAACTCCATTTTTAACCTCTATTGAAATAAATTTGAATCCTTGAATAATTTAATTTTCAAATTTAAGTTGGGCTTTGCCATTACTTGATTCTAGCAAAAACTCTGTCAGAGAGACCTTAGCAGTGGAGACTTCTCTCCTTTTTTTTGCCCTGAGTTTTGTCTCGGGGCTCCAGTGACTCACATCTTTCTGGGGTCTGGATTTTCAGTGGTGAGTTTAGTTTGTGAGACCTTTCTATAGACTACATTAGTTCTGTGAGGCGAAGACAGAAACGTCGAAGCATTTCAGATGCTCTAGAAAGACGACTTCTCCTTTTTCTTCACCTAAGAAGACGACACTGGTACTTGAGTAGATATTTGTAACTGTAAACATGTAAACGGTACATATTTGGCTAGTGGAGATTGGTGCGTCGCCATTACAGTAGGCAAAGTCTGAATAAAAATTTAAAGTGATAAATAAACCGGAAAAGGGCAAAACGTGTCAGGTTGACTTTCAGGATGGGACCAGGAAATATTAGCTGGTAGGGCTGAGCCCTTTTTACCACGTGCAGATGGTTACACCTCTGGTTTCCTGCGGAACCGTCAGCTCTTGTGCAGTGCTATTAAAAAAAAAAAAAAAGAAAGAAAGAAAAAGAAAAGAGAGAGACAAATATTTTTGGGACGTTCCAAAACTGAAAGCCGAAGCTTAATTTATTCTTGGGACTTGAAAGGAACGAGGTCTTCCTTTGTGTCTGATGCTCCGGGGGAGGGTGTGTGTCGGCTTGGCGCTGAACGCTGCCCGCATCTACATATGTAAACCCAGCAGCGCTTCTCCCCCCTTCCCCCGCGCTGGTCGGATTGCGGGCGCAGGCTGCTCGCAACAATGCTGCCACACAATGCGAAATGCGCGGAGCCTGCGCGGCTGCGGCTGAATGCTGGCCATTATTTAGTTCTTGATCTGGAAGGACCAAATCTGCGCGGTGCCCAGCGGAGCCCGCAGCTCGCCCCGCGGCCGTCCCGTCCTCCTGCACCATCATTGTCCCTGGCTGCTGCGGTTAGAGGGGTGTGGACAGGCAGCAGCCTGACTACGATATCCCGGTTTGCAGAAGAAGGTGTAACGAGAGGCGCTGGCAGCAGCAAAGGCTGCAAATCGCTGTCGTGTGGTTGCTATTAGCAACAAATCAGCTGAACAGCCTGCAAACCCTGAGCACCTAGGGCGGAGGTGGCAGGGAGAGCGCTAGGGCTGGGAAGGCTGGAGCTGGTGGGCGCTTTCCCGAGGGGACCTCCCGTGCAGCCCCGAGCTGCCTCCCTGAAGGACGGCCGAGGAGGGGCAGGGCAAGGAGGGACGATGCTGCCACCGCCGCGCACTGCGCTGCAGGAGGGGGGAAAGGCAACCCTCTTAAAAGAGACAAAATGGCAGCTCATGGCTTGTAGGCATCCCTCTCGGCGCTGAGCGCCTGTCGCGCCTCTGCCGGTACCGGCTGCTGCCAGGTCCTCGGTGCCCGGGGGCTTTCCCTGCGCGCCCGCCTGTCCGGCAGCAGAGCCCCAGCCCAGAGAGCAACAGCGCGGTGTACGCCGGGGCTGCAGCCGCAGCCCTTTGCAGCCATCCTATCCCAACCTAGAAATCAAAGTGCCATCCCTCCTGATGAGACATGTCCCGACCCGCTGCACTGGAGCACCCGTTGGCCGGGCGGAGCTGTGGTCGCCGGGAACATGCAGAGGGTGTGCGCCCGCTCCGCACCCCGCGCAGTGAGAGCTGCCTCGCAAGGGCTTCACTCACTCAGTACCACTGTACTCTGGACATACCAACACCTTCCACTCAGTATCCTGTGAGCGTAGCTTTCTGTGTTTCTTCGGTTTGGTTGTGCAGGCATTCTTTTGGGTTTTATTTTGTTGTTTGTTTTGTTGGATTTTTTCTATCATTTCCCCTTTAAACTTTTGGCATTGTGAATGCGAGCTGTTTTAGGGTTCTCTGGTGGAGTGTGGAGTTTTGATGTTATTTTATTGGGAGTTGTTTTCTTCAGTGGGTTTGGGGCTGCTTTTTGTTGTTGGTAGTGGTTAGTTTTAGTGGGCTTAGGGGTTTTTTTCTTCTTTTTTTTTTTTTTAGTAGTGTCAGCCCATTTCAGAGGCCTCCATCAGCTGCAGAGTCTTTGGCTCGATGTCTCTCACAAATGAGAAAGTGCTTCGTCGAGGAGGCAACTCTCAAGCATCCTCAGCACATGGAAGAGGAGGAGTAAGAAATGCCACAGTTGGCAGCAGTGCCTGGGAGCTCTGGGCTCAGCGGAGGCCCCAGGATGCGGGGCGGTGCCTCCCGGCTTCGGCCTTCTCCACCGGGGATGCGACGCGCGAGAGATACCGGCGGCATCCTCGTCAGCGGGTCCGGCGAAGGGCTAGAGGGGGGAAGGGCTCCTGGCTGCCTCTGCTATTGGAAAGTGTCTCCTACCACTGGGAAGATTCCACCCGGCCCCCCCCCCCAGAAAAATTAACCCCACCACACTATTGAGAGCATCGGCGCGGGGAAGGCATCTGCCTGTCCCTGGCGATGAGAGCATACTACCCTTTATCTCTCTAGACGAGGTGCGATATTCAGCTGCGAGCCACGAAAGTAGATGAGCCAAATGGTTACTGTGGCCCCCTTCCTTCTCTGGGGGAGGTCGGGGCGCCCCGGGGCTCCGCCGTGCCCTGGGAAGGGCTGATGCCGGCAGGCCTCGGCGGGAGGCCGTGTGCCTGCGGCAGGGCCGACGGGGACACGGGACTGCGGCGCCCTGCATCTGGGAAGCCCGGAATGCTGCCGTCCCGATGCATACACCCCCAGATGTCCGGGCTGGCTGGAGCACCCGAAGGGCAGGAGGCGGGGGAAGGCAGGCGGGGACGCAGAGCAGTGCGGGGGCTGCGGCCGGGGGTGCTGCCCGCCGGCCGTGTCCGCCGCCCCCTGGCCAGACTCGGCCCGGCCCGAGACAGTGGCAAAGCACGACGGCGCACCCGTTGCGGCCGCCGGCGGAGGCCTTTGGTGCGGTGCTGGAGGGGCGGGCGCGGCAGGCGCGGCTCGGAGCCCCCGTCCCGTCCCACTGCGGGTCCCTCTGCGCGCCCCGCGCAGCCCCGTTCGAACCTGGCGGCGCGGGGGGAACTTCCGCGGGCGCGAGAGGTGCGCAGGCGCAAGATGGCCTCTGCCCGGGCGCGGGGGGCGCGGAGCGGGGCGGCCCGGGGGCCCGGCCGTGCCCGCGGCACCGGCGGCACCCGCCGCCGCCTTCCCACGCCGGGCCGAGAAGCCGCGTTCCACCCGCAGAGGCTACGCGGAGACAAACGCAGCCGAACTGCAGCCTCGGGCTGCGCTCCTGGGGCGGGCAGCAGCCGCCCCGCCGGCGACGGGGGGACCCGCGGGGTCCGCACACCCCCACGCAGCGCCCGCCGCCGCGGCCTTCCTGCGGCCGCCGCTGTCTGCCCGTCGCGGCTGCCTGCCCCGCCCCGGCAGGGAGAAGCCCCCTTGGCCGTGGATGTTACGTGTCCTTCGTGCTGTACCCGTTACCGACACTGCTGAGAGTTTTTTACTTTAGTCCACATCATCACTGTTAAATAAATACAAATATCCCATCCCCGAAGACGGCGAGACCGAGAGTTGCATGGGTCCACAGTGGGCTTTACAAGTTTTTCTGTTGTCCTGGCAGGACTCCTCTGTTGGTCGTGGGGAAAAGGGCTGAGGGAGCCAAAGCTGGAAAAAAATCCTCGCTGTCAGAATCCTTGCCAGAATCCTTGCCATTCTTGAGTTAATAAAACACAAATCAACCATGGGTCGGAGCTCCCGGAGCGGGGCAACGACTTCGAGCTGCGGAAAGCAAAGATCCGCAGACCTTGGGATGGGAGCGCAGGTTCTTTTCCAGGCGTCCTCCGGGTAGGAGACGGGCAGAAAAGATGAAAAAGAAACTGTTTATAGTAAAATAAAGGAAATCCGTTTCAAGTACCCGGAGTAGAAGCAAGAACGTTAAAAATTAACAGCGGAAACAGGAAACACTTATCTGAGTAAACATTGTCTCAGAATTTCACCGTATTAAAGTTGGGAGGATGCGAGGTGCCCTGCGGGGCCGCCGCCACCCGGCTCCGGCTGTAGTACCTGCGGCGGGGGCCGCCACCGCCCGCCCCGCGCCGGGGCCACAAACCAGAGCCCGGCACGGCGAGACAACCCCGATCCTCGTCAGCCGTTTTGGTGGTAAAGATCGGAACTGCAGGAGTTCCTGAGTGGTGAGAGATGAACAGTCCAGAAGCGATGTTTGGAAAGTAGGAGCACAGCTCTCTGCCGCCGGGGAAAAGAGACCGGCGGTCCGGGACCACGGCGAAGAAGAAAAGAGGGGCAAGGCTGGTGGAGGCGAAAGGAAGAAGGATTCGCCCCGGTACTGACCACGGGAAGACTTGCTTTGGCCGCGCTTTGAAAATCCCCAGCGAAAAGATTGACTCCTGGGACAGCGGTGCGGCGGCGGAGGTGACGGCGGTGCGTCCCCGGCGGCCGCGGGGAGAGGACCAAAGGCACCGCCTTGTCGGGCAGGGCGCCTGCCGCTACCTCTGCCGTCGGGTTACCGTGCCCCATCCGAAAATCGGGAAACGTCGTCTTTGCGCAGTGTTTTCTGGGACTCCCCCGGTGCTGCCCGAGCCCCCGGCACCGCGGCCGTGTCGCCCGCCGCTCTTCTCTCCTGCCCGCGGGACGCTGCCGGTGTCGGGAATTTGCCGGCGATGCCCGTGAAGGCAGCGGTGCAGGTTGTTGAGAGGAGTGCTCGGTGCTGAGGGACAACCGTACCGGCTCAGCAAGTTCGTAATGCTCCTTCTCTTTCTTTCCTCGCGTATTTCTGCATTCCTTCTCCCTGTTTTTGCCTGTCTTCTCCAGAAGCCTGTGGAGCGATTCAGGCTTCCTCTCCCTTGCTTTCCCCAGGGCTGGATCCCCATTCCGGCCGGGCATCAAAACGCTGCTTGGAGCTGTATGCGGCTGAACCAGGGCGAAAAATTTGGTCAGACGAAGGCAGAAAAACATCCTTTTCCAGCGGGCACAGACCACT
This sequence comes from Pithys albifrons albifrons, assembly GCF_047495875.1. Lineage (NCBI taxonomy): Eukaryota > Metazoa > Chordata > Aves > Passeriformes > Thamnophilidae > Pithys > Pithys albifrons. Next base: position 19,169,521 of record NC_092464.1, read on the forward strand.
CCTGCCTCTACCCTTGATCATTTTGGTTGCTGAACAAGCTCGCGAAAACGCAGCAGATTTCGGCTTTATCCTTCCATCTATATAAACGCAACGTCGGATAACGAAAAGATTCTTACACGTACCGGTCGAAGATTTCTTTCCAAACAGGAAACGCGGTCGCTATGTATCTGCAAAGGAAAGTATTCTGAACCCGGGAAGGTTGACAGAGCAGCTTCGCTAGTAGAACACCAAGATGCTATCTTTGATCGTCCTCCCAGTTGTGCTTAGCAGTATATACGCATCGTAGTGCCATCTGCGCAGGGCCAGCAGCAAAACAAAAGTTTCACATGGCAGCACAAACATCCTCGGCGGCTTCTGCAGCTCAGCAAGAGAGCTACTGAGAACGTTTGTTCTTGTTCAGACGGGAGATGTCGAATGTGCTGTAAGAGCTTAGTAAACCTCGAAGGGAAATACCCAATTCTTGTTTCATTGCCGAGTGCTTCATGGACGCTCCATCAAGACCGAGAATAGTTTCGTATTCATGCTAGAAGTTGTGATTAACTGCTACTTCCAGTATAAATAAGCAGAATTTGATCAGTGTGCTAAAGTACAAGCCTCTGCTGCATGTTCAGTGCTGGGGTTTGGGTGAAATAGCTCAAGCAGTACAGTGTGATTTACTCATGTTGTTGAGGGACTAGTACCAAGATAGACATTCAGTCGAGTTGAGATATTTCTTTATATTAAAACGTATTTAGTTCCACTGAGACTTTAAAAAGTAATCCAGGGCAGCATATGCAGAACATGGAACACACCATCACAAAAATCAAGTGCTTCCCTTCCCAGGAAGTGCAGTTTAACACGGGCTAAGTTTGTACAGATAGGAGGTTAAACCTGTGGCTGACAGGGATGTGAAAATGCACCATTTGCTTATTTTCAAGAATAAATCGGGGTCAAATAAAGAACAGCAAATGTTTTCAAGACAGGCAACCAAAACAAGTCACTGCAACTTCTAGGCTTTTCCTCCCTTTGTTATTGTAGTACACTATACTGTTCTGTTCACTAAAATCTTTGGTAGACCCAGAAACACTTCCCATGAGACATAGATGCTTGTCCCTTAACACATTATCAACAGAGGTAATTTGCTACTTTTCAATGAATTATCCCTTTTATTTGTTTATTTCTTTGATCAGCTATAAATGAAAGTTATTCGTGTATATAAAACCGAAGTTTTTACTGTTGAAATTGAACTGTACATGTTTACTACAGGAAAAAATATCAACTCTTGTTTAACAAGACATATACATCAATAAGCGATAACGTTGTGGAGGATTTGCAATCACCTGGTCTATAAAAACAAGCAGGACAAATAACAGCAATTTATATGCAAAAGTAATGATTTAATGACTATAAGCAAGACAAAGCAATAAGAATTGTGCTTCTTTTGCAGACTGAAGACAATGAAATGTTTAACTACAATTTTTCCGTACAAACATGAAACAATATCCATATAGAATAAACACCCTCACAAATGTATAACTGATGGGTGATGAGCACACACAAAGTTCGACCAAAGCAAAGCACAAACTGAAAATGTCTGGGCTGTTCATATTTTATGGTGGAAAAGTTCCTTCTACTGAAAAAGCCCCACTCTTAGAAGCCTCTAATAAAATGCACCTACTTGCAGGCCATTAAAGAGAAGGCATTCTCCACAATTTACTGGAAATATTAAAGTACCTGTTAAATTTTAATGAAGTTAGTACTGTACCATATACATATATATTAAAACAAATTTAGATAAAATGCCTTCATCCAGCCACTTGCTGGTTCCTTAAAGTTTATACCAAATAGTTTATGGCTTCTATAATGATTCCATGTGCTTTCAAAAACACAGTCCCACCACACTAAATAATAAAAAAGTTATCAAACAGGTCAAAGACTTCCATGTCCCTTGATTATTTTTTTCACTCTATCACTTCAATATTTGGTAAAGTAAAAATATTTCACTTGGAAAAAAAAAAGAGAAAGTGAGTTAAATCCTTTTAAGATTGCCAATTGCCTCTGACTTATCAGAGACTCGAATGTGCTTTCCCAATACTGTAGCTCTTACACACAAAGTGTTTCTTGCAGTATGAGCAAAGCTCAAACAGGTGGCATCTGCAAGGGTCGAACCAGTTTAGAAATTTAACAACCATATCATGAGTGCATGAAACACAATATTTTCTTTATAGTATTTATAAATATATCATACAATACTGTTTCCTGTTATGTCATATACCAATATGGCATTGTACAATAAGCATAATGCCATCTGATTCTTACAAAAGCGAATCATTTAAACAAGTCAGTAAATAAAACGGTAATACCCGCTTTTAGGCATACAGATTGTAAAACTGAAGTTTACTTTTCTTTTGATCGGTTCTGCGCAGCAACAGAGAAGTAAAAGATGCAACATAAGAATCAAAATGGCTAATACGCAAAAATTGTTATTCACAGTGACATGGCTACATATATGCATTTTCTATGCATATTCTTTCAATTTTGTTGTATTTCAAGATGAAAAAGCACTTGCTTTCTACAGGTTCACAAAACAGCATAAGAACAATAACAATTGAAGAGAATGCAATGAAGGAGTTAGTCTGGATTAACAAACTACTTCCCGGGATTTGTATTGACTTCTGGAGACTCCTGACTCCAGATGATGGGGACAGAAACAACTCCACATCACTCAGAACAGGTGAAGATGTAACTTTTGTTTGCTTCCCAGTCCTCTGAAAACAATTTACATTTCAATCTTGCGTTTCCATTAACGTCCATCCTGAATGTCACCTAGTCCTTTTATAGCCAAGTTCAGTGTTACTACAAAAGAAAGCAATTTGGATGATAGTCACATGGATTAGCATCTATAAAGCTGTAATGGCATGGAGAGATCTATATAAAGGAGGGTCGAGGGCGGTAGCCTGGTTGACACATCAACCAGATGAAGTGGCTGAGGAGCCATTTATTGATGTTTTCCGAGCTCTGTTGGTAAAGGAGGACTGGTGGTTACTGCTGGGGCTGCTGCTGGTGCCATTCATGGTGCTGGAGATATGGGGGAACTGGGGGTGAGGAGACTGGACCGGGGTGCTGGGGCTGGGCAAGCAGGAGGAGGTGGAGGGGATGCCTCCTGCTGGGCTGCTCGCCTTGTCGCTCCCAGAGTCACTTTCCAGCTCCCCACTATTATTCAAGCCTTCCCTCTGGTGACTGATCTTCATCCTCTTGCAAGTAGGTCGGACCCGGTACTTCAGGGGCAGAGGCCCGTTCTGCAAAGCAAAAGGGAGACCCTGATAAGTGCCCTCCCCAGGCCATGACCTGCAGTCCCTCCAGAGAAGACAGACTGAAGAGATGCTCACCCGTCTCCAGGTATAGATGTACGCAATATCCATTAGGGTGTAGTAGTCCTTCAGAGGCTCCTCTTCATACATCACATCGATCTGTTCAAGATATGAATCCCTGCATTAAGGAGCATCCAGGCATTCAATCCCTATCAGATGATTGCTCTGAGGTGAAAGTAGCCCTGATGTCATACACATCACAAAATTTAAAACAAATCAAAAAGCTATACTAAAACTAGCAGAGAGTAAGGAACTTTCGTATCTACTGGATATATTTTAAATGCACCAACGAGCAACTTCTTAATACTTCAGTATTTAGAGCATTAAAAAAAAATTATGGTGTTGCCAAACTCTACAGATAGATATTTTAAAAATAAGCCCAGCAATGTATTGCACACACCAGAAATACTTGGCAGTTAGCACTTGCTGGAACAGGCTGCAATGAGAAAATGAGTCCTTAAAAAAAATTAAAAGAAAAAATCACTCTTTCCCCATTGGTACCTGGAAAGTGTTAGGTATATCCATTTTACTCCGCAGGAACTTTCTTAGATGCATCACTGTCATTGCTGCTGGGCAGCGCAAGTATCTTTTGTCATTCACCTGATAGCATAGGAAAGAAAATCAGTCTACTGAAACACACAATTACTCCCACTTATGTTGTATTCTAACGTTTTATGTTAAAAAAAGCACTTTATTAAATTATGAACTATAATATATCAACGTCTTCTGCCTTAGAAGGCACATCAGAAACAAGTGGTAAATTTCAGTTCTAGAAAAAGTAATTAAAAAATGTGACTAAATTTATACATACATATTTGTATCACATTAAATCTGGGTTTAGGTTATAATAAAATAATAAATCATTAAATATTTCCCCAAAATTTTACAAAATATCAGATTCTGATTTAAAAGTAATACTGCAGCTTTTTTTTAATTTTAAAAGGTTGCTTACATATATATCTGTATGAAAATGTTTTACCTCTCCTGTACCTCGTGCCATAATAGGAGGTGTGCTTCCTTTCTTCTAGATATACATACCTGCTTATTTTTCTCAACTACAGACCTGCCCCAAAGTTGTGTGTGTGTGTGATATGTTTTCTTTGGAGTAAATGAAAGTTATTTACCTCTTCCTTTGATTTTTCTTTGTCCTTATTTCCTTTTCGTTCCAGTCTGTGAGAAGAAGTGACACAATTACAGTAAATAATAGATAGAGCTGCTATCAATCAGGTAGACATAAAATATTGCCATTCTGGAACTTGCCTGTTCTGGTCGAAGAATTCAATGGATAAGCTTATTATCTCGTCGTCTGTTATAATTCTTTTGTCTTCATCAGCCACTTCTCCCCTGTCTTCATTAGAGCCATTGGCAGCTGCGCAGAAATTTCCACAATAATTTACATTTTGAAATTCAAATCAGGAAGAATGGCAATTCTCAGTAACAAGAAAAAAACATTTTCACAGTAAGATAATGAATAAAAGCTACCTAACTGTTAAAACAATAAACTTTTATTATGCTGACTTTACTTCTTGAAATTCTGTGACAGTAATACATCACTAAAGTTAAAAAGGAAACAGTAAAACATCTAGGTCAATGCTACATTTATTAAAGTTGTGAAGGAGAAGATTTTACCATCAGCCGACGGATGAGCAGCATAAAAATCCCTTCTTCTTTTCATTTCATCTAGATGGAAAAGCATATATTTTTCTTTTAGTATTTACTCTGTAACTCCTGATATTGATATAGGATGGCAGCCCTGGTTTTGTTTTTCTGAAGAAAATGCCTGATTTAACTACTTACTTTTGAAAAGGCCTGGTACTAGCTTGTATACAATATCTTGGAGAGTTTTATCTGACCTGGAAAAAAGAACAAACCCAAAACATGAAATTAAGCAAGTGAAGTAATATTTTAATCCTCACTTATAATCTTTCACAACAAGGTATCTTCTATAAAGTAAAGTAGGAGGCCAGTCATAAAAAGTGTAACTTCCAGGACCTTGTAATCAGACTAACACTGTGCTAAATACCACTCTGAACCAAAACTCATCTGTGGTACCTCAACTGAAAAATTATTCTCTCAGACTGAAGGAAGGCCTTAAAATCTACATGTCCTCCCTAGAAAGTAAAGAGAGCAAAATGCAATGCTGACAAAAAAATGTTTCTGAACGGCAAATGATGCCTTAAAGGATTTTGCCTTTTAGCTTGGAAACTTGCAGCAAGAGTTTTCAAGACGAGATGTTGTGGCTGGAGTGATGCATGTCTGGGAGATACAGAGAGCAGAGGCAAGAACCGTCGGGTGTACAAGGTTTAACACAGTGAGAATGGGAGAGAGGGAAGAAGCATTACATCAGTGACTGGCCTATGCTAAAAAAGACCAACAAAAACTTTCTGTCTCCATCCAGAGAAATCTTCAGTTTCAATCAATGAGGAAGCTCGAAAGAGAGGGCATACACACCAGTTAGCTTGTAAATTGACAAGCCCTTTCAGATTTAAATCGCAGACAAAGAGACAACATAGACACAGACTACTGCTGGTCTCCCCATATAAAGCAAAATAAGAGATGGAGGGTGCACTTTGCAACTTTCTCCTACCTTATATTCAAAAGTGGTCGAGTTTTGTGAACTTGGACGTCACAGATAGGACAATACTTGCTGGTCTCCAAGTAACGCACAATACAGGTCTTACAGACTGTAAGTCAAACACGACAGACTTTCAGTGATGTTCGAAGGTGCCACTCAGATATGCATAGATAAAGGTGCGATTTTCTAAACTATGCAAGCTAGGGCAAATCGTCCATTGTCAGCAGCACGCTGCTTAAGCTAAACAAATACCCAAATAAGCTGCAATTACCATGAAAAGGAGACGCTTATAGTACATATATTATTACTTTAACAAAGACCTTAGAGTTGTCCTCAGAAAATCTGCAACGCGGCCGGAACACCTACTTCCCCGCCCGTCGGGGAGGTGGAGGGCGGCGGTCCCGAGTCCCTCGGGGGGTTTGGGAGGATTGGGGTTTTTTGTGTTCTCGGGATGCCGGGAAAGGAGGGAAGCGGCGGGGGAACAACGCGGAGCGCCCGTTCGTACTTACAGGAGTGGAGGCACTCTATGATGGTTGTTGCATCAATGAAGTACCCGCCGCAGAGCACGCACATGAGATGGGGGTTTAGCTCGGTTATTTTGATTCTGGTTGTTCGGTGCATTTTGGCGTGGCGACGAGCGGCTCTGAAAGACACGCAGACGGAGGACCGGTCAGCGGGAACGAGCGCGGTGGCGTCCCAGGTGCCGCGGTCCGGCGCGTCCCCTTCCCCCGTGCATCGCATCGCATCCCCCAGTGCAGGGGAAGCTCAAGCGCGGAAGACGAAGGCGGTGGCGGCGGCGCAGGGCCGGGCGGCGGGAGAGGGCCGGTCCCGAGGCCGACAGGGCGTCCCCGCACGGCACCGCACCGCACCGCTCCGGGCCGGCCTGGGCGCAGCCCCGCGGTCGCTCCGCGGCACCCACCGCGCTGTTCCCCGGCGGGCACGGGCCGTTCCCGCGGCGCGGCGGCCCCGGCCGGCTCGGCGGCGATGCGGCGGGGAGCTCCGGGGGCGACACGGCGGGCACCGGGCTGCCGGCGAGCAGCACAAAGGGGAACCAGCGCCTCCCGGTGCGGCTGCCCTGGCATTTCCGGAGCGCGGGGAGGGGCGGCGGGGGGAGGGACGGGGGGGGACACACGCACCTCGGAGCGGGGCCGGGCACCGGGGCGGCGGGGCCGGCCCACCGGGGGGGTCCGGGCGGCTGCCGCTGCGGCTCGGTGCCGATCCGGATCTGCTCCGCTCTCCGAGGGGGTTGCTATAGCAACTTACACTTACACTTGGCATCCTGCCACCGCTGGGAACACACGAGAGCCGGGCGGGGGGCGGCCGGGGGGGCGGGCTGGGCCGGGCCGGGCCGGGCCAGGGGGTGGGACGCGGGGCCCGGGGGCTGGCGGAGGGAGTGGAAGAGCCAAGGAGCCCGCGGGGGTCTGGGAGCCCGGCTGCGAAGGGAGGGGAGAGGGAGGGCGGGAGCGGCCCGGGCGGGGTCGGGTGGCATTGCCCGGAGGGTGCCCGGGCGCGGCGCGGGGCAGTCCGGGCGGCGGGGGCGGCCCCGGGCTTCGGGGTCTCAGCCTGGCGGAGGCGAGTGCCAGAGGCTCCTCCCGAGCCTCGGCCATTTCGGATCCTCTCAGGGGCCTCTCTCCACGTCGACTCGGTGCGAGGAGCTGGTCTGAGATCGCTCCTCTCCCCCTCCGCTCCTCCCTCCCTCTGCCGAGCCGAACCGCGCCGCGCTCCCGCGGACCGAGCCCCCCGCACCGCCGGCGGGGTGCCGAGCCCCAGCTCTCGCTCCACCGCGCCGGCATCCTCGCTCCGTTCTTCTCCCTTTTCCTTATTTCTCTCCTTCTTTCCTTTCTCTCCCCCCCCCGACTCTTTTTTCTCTCTCTTTATTTCCTTCCCCCCGTTTTGACTCTCGTTTGAAAATCCTCCCGCGGACGAAGCGAGCGCGGTGCAAAGTTTTGCAAAAGGTGGAAAGAGATTTCCAGATTAAGATGCTCGGCTGGGAGAAAACAAGTCTCCGAATCCTTAAGCAAACCCCGTTTTCAGCAATAAAGCACACCGGGAGGGGGGAAAAGCCCAAACCGACTTAAAACGGTACATTAGTGACAACATGCGAAGGACCATGTGACCAGATCATTCCTAAAGCTAAATCAACACCTTGCCAACACAATGCAGCGACAAGAGTGAAAAACAAATGTCATTTTCACAGTCTGAAACCCATAAACCCCCATCGGATGCACTGGCACCAATGCTAGATGCACACATACTGTTTAAAATGAGAGGAAATAGAGATAAAGGGGAAAGTATACACGAGGAAAAAACCCTGTCAGCCACGTCAATTGCAGGGTAAATTATTTTCTATCAACTAGATCCTCAAAAATGTAATGTAACAACGTGGCTCCAATGCGAGCTATTAATTTCCCCAGGTCAGTGCTCCCAACACACCAGGTCCTGTTCTTGGTCTCCACTTCTCTCGAGGCAGAGCTTGCAAGCCACTTCTCACCAAAGCACTGTATTCTTAAGATGCGAGGTTCCCCCCAGCCACTCGCAAACTTCGACGTTAGGCAGCGGGGAATAAAAAACCCAAAACAAACCAAAAAACCAACACACCAAGCTTTCTAAAAGGTCTGAACGTCGGCCAAACTGCCCAGGACAGGGGTACAATATTCCTCAGAAGCGTGCACAGCGCCAGCGAGTGACCCCAGCCAGAAAACTTCTCTGGTTGCTGCAGGAGAACCCTCGAGTGAGCAGCAGATAAAACTTCTCAGCAACAAACCATAGCCGGCCAGCACACAGAAAATCAAAGTGCCAGAAGCGCCAAGCCAGACCAGGTCCCCAAAGCTGTTCCCAGACCCGAAAGGGAAAGCAAGACGGCCGCTGCATTGTACTGTGGTTTAAATGTCGCTTCCAGGGTCCCTGACCCTCTGCTTCTTACTTTTAAACTCATACCGAGGTTTTGCTTTCCCCAGAAAAGGCGGAGACAGGGCTTCTGCACTCCCCTCTGAAGAGTCCAGCGCCCTGAAGCCGGCGGCTCTGAGGTCCCTTTAGGTACTTACACATGGATAGGCTGCTTTCACGGTTCTGTGTTTTATTTGTTCAAGTCACTACCTTATAATTCATAAATATCTGAACCAAAAAAATCCAGCAGTGACCGAGGTCATGCAAGTCGGCTGACCGAGAATTCCTTCCCAGCCCTGACAGACTGGGACAAACCTTTCAAGACATTAACGCGTTTATTTCACGCAGGCGTAGCCCCTTCCTAAATGGAGGGGGATTAAATTCAACCGTGAAACCTGTTTTGTCGAAGCAACCCCTAAACGCGGATTATTTATTGCCCAAAGTTAGCACATTTTCAACGTGCTATGAGTTATCTTGAAAATCAGTGATTTTCTCCAGGGAACTGAGCAAGGAGCCTAATTTCTCCCCAAAAGTCACCCGCACGGGCACAAGCACACGCGTGTCTGTGCCTATGGGGATGTAACACGAACACATCACTTTTTACTACAGCAGCCTAAGCTTAATATTTTGGTACCAGGAAAACCCTTTCAGAACTTTTTTATGCTCCTGCTGATCGCACGGCGAATGCCAACACTTCACACAAATATAAACAGCCTCTTAAGCAGAACAATACATATTTACACATTGACACAGGGAACAACTAAACATAAAATACTTAGATAATACTCGCTAGAAGTGAAAACTGCTAGCCAACAGATTATTTAGAGGCCTTAAACATGTTATGTCAAAATGAAGAAAAACAGAAGTGCATTCTCCTGCTAAGAATCAGCTACATTTATTAAAAATCTACAAAGGCAATAAGCTATCAAACCTTGCTCGACAAGTCCCTAATTGAAAATACATTCATAAAAAATAGAAGCATTGCTCGAGTAGGTTTGTATACTTTGCACTCATCTTCTCTCGGAAAACTCTCTCATCAGAAATAAAGCAGCCGTCATCCTACATTTTCACCCTTTATCAGACAGAGCCACTTGTACTATCGAGCCTGTTATTACTTTTTCACTTAAGAATGGCCACATATGTTTTAAAGGAGAGGACGGCGCTTCTTTCAGAGAAGGCACACGAAGCTCAAATATCTCTGCCCAACTCGCTGCAGTGAGGAAAGACCTGAATATGGGCAACAGAGAGCAAAAGGATCCCAGTTTCCAAAATCGCCTCCCTGGGACTAGGCGTAGGACACAATATGCCTACTTTAAAAATACACTAAAATGTTATTTTTGTACTATCTAAGTGACCAGGTAGGTCAAGACTTCGTGTCTCTGGCAAACTACAACACAAGTCTGTCTCACTTTCCAGGACGAGCTGCACAGAGTCACTCAAAGGAGTTTTACTGGACTGTATTTCCAAATGAATGTCCCTGGTCTTAGGGACAGTCCCATAAAAGAAGCTGTTCTGACCACTACAGACTATGCAAAAAAATCCTTTTAGAGCCAAGCTTGCAAATGGGGACACATGCCCAGGTTTTCTTCGACTTTTCTGGAGAGTTGGAGGAGTGAATGAAAGTTTCTAGAGGCTGAAAAGTTACTATCTCACTTTTATAGAAATGCGATTTTTTCTGCTTATTTTTACCTGATTATTTTGCAAATGTTTATAGCAAACACAGAGAAACATCCCGCATTATATACTGCCAAGGCCATTCAATAATAAAAACACAACACCAGCAACTTTCAAGAGCTGCCCATAAGCAGCACGAGGAGTCCACTCGCGACACCTTTAAGATCTGACAAAGGATTTCATGTAAATTTACCCTTCCCGGGCTCAGGCAAAAAAAAAAAAAAAAAAAACAACCAGAGAAAAGAAATTCACACACACCACCCCCCCTCCGCGTCCCGCAGACACATCACCTTTGCTCCAAAGGCTCCAGCAAACCACACGCCCCAGCTCCCCAAGATCGCAGCCAAACTGCTATCCTTACCCCCCCCAAAAAGTTATTTCTCGGCTTTAGCCACTTCTTGTCTCTCCCAGTAGGCAAGAACCTCTAAAGTTTAGCATTTAGAGCAGAAATGTAAGAGGAGACATTGGAAACAACTGGGAACCGCCATCTTACAACCCATCCAATTTCACAGAAGTACTTGTCCAACTTAAGTTAATAACATTTTCTGCTGGGCGCCCCGGCGCCTAACAACCCCCCCAGGAGAATCGCTACCCCCTGCTGGCTCCGTCTCTATAAAATGGGTGCGTTATCTGACATTTTAACCTCCCCCAGACACATTTCTTTCGGGGAGGACTGAAATCAGTTGACCCAGGCAGCTCCAGATTTCACGAACGTCCCTGTTTAATCAAAATCTGCCTTTAAACAAAGGGCGCTCGGGCTGGGCTGGCAGCAGGGTCGGGAAATATAAATATTCTCCTCGGGGGCCATGTGCACAAAAAGGTTTTAGGGGGCGTCTGGAGAAAGAAAGGAACTAAAATTTGCAAATGTGGGTGCGTAACGCGAGCGAGTGCACAGGCTGCTGCTGCTGCGTGTCTGTATGTGTGTGTGTGGCTGGAGCAGCCTGTCAGCGCTTTTCCCATACGGAGAGCTCGGGGGACACCTAGGCGCCCCTTTGCAGCCCCCAAACCGGCCGAAACCCGCCGCCGAGCCCCCTTCGCCCCCCGCCCTTGGTAAGGCGACAGATCGCTTCATACGTACCCGGAAAACGGAGCCGGTGGGTGATGATCGGAGCGGCCAAAAAAGACAATGAAAGTTAAAAGTCGTTCAGCAGAAAATGAATGTGAGCCAAGCGGCCATCTTGAAATGAACTGCAGACGCTGTCAATTGCAATAAGCTTATTGCCGCCGCCGCCGCTGCGCTCCGCTCATTTTAGTTACAGAACGCCCGGTCTCCTCCGCTCCTCGCGGGCCCTTCTCGCTCGCTCCCTGGCTCTCTCGCTCCCTCCGAGTTGGCCGCCCGGGCGGCTCAGGCGCTGCGAGCGCACAGTCTCCCCGGTCCGGATGGGTCCTCTCTCCACCAGCCCATTGTCTCTCCCTCTGCCCCCCGCTCCGCCTCGCGGCCTCGCTCGCGTTCCTTCTTTTATTATTATTGTTATTATTACGAGTATTATTGTTGTTGTTATTTCATAGTTGGTGGCGGGGACCCGGGGAGGGAAGGAGGGCGGGCGGGCGGGCGGGCGGGAGGAGGGCGGAGGAGGGAAGAATGCAACGCTGAAGGCACACAGTGGAAACTGACACCGTCCCCAAAATGGCTCGGAGTTCGCCCGCCCCGCCAGCGTCACGTGGGGCGCCTCATTCCTTAAGGGCGGCCTGGGAATTAGCGGCGCTGCCGCCGGGGCCCGGCAGCCTCCCCGTGACCCAATCCCGCAACCCGGCCGCCTCCTCCCCCTCCGCCTCCCCCTCCCTCGCTCCCTCCCCTCCCCCGCCACCACCCCCTCCCCTCCCTCCCTCCCTCCTCCCTTTCTCCTTCCCTCCCTCCCTCCCTCCCCTCCCCCCGGCCCTGCACGCGCTCGCCCGCGCGCCGCCGATGCCTCCTTTTCCTCCTTTTCCTGCCCGCCCGGCCCGACCCCCGGCCCCACTCCGCGGCTCCCGCCCGCCTCTCCCGCCCGCCGCAGCCGCGCTGCCTCCCGCCTTCCTTCCCCGCTCTCCCTCCGTCTGCGCCGCCGTCCCCCTTCAGCCCCTCCGCTCCCCACCCTCGCCCCGTGCCCTCGCCGCCTCCGCTCCCGTCCGCGACCCCTGCCCCGACCCCCGCCCGTCCCCCGGGACTCCGCGGGGCGCGCCCCCTGCTCTGTCCGGCGCTGCCCTTTCCATCCGCCCCGCGCCGCTGCCCCCCGCTCGCACACCCGCGGGTCCCACACGCCTCCCATCACGCTGCCCCCGCAGCTCTCGCCTCCCTCCGCGCACTTGTTGCGCGCTCCCGTCCGCGGCGGCTCCGCACGGCCCCGCACGGCCCGTCCTGCCGCGGAGCGACCCCCGGGGGCGGCCACAGCGCAGCCTCGCGCCCCCCGGGCCACCGCGTGCGCGCTGCCGTGCGCCTCCCGCCCGCCCGGGGCCGCCGGCGTCGAGGCGGCCGAGCCCTCGGGGCGCGCGGCCGACGTTCCGCCCCGCGGGGTGGCGGGAGCGGGTGTGGCGGGGGACCCACGGAGTCCCCGCTCCCCGCGGGGGAAGACAGGGCAGCCGGGAGCAGGGAAAGCGGGGAAAGCCTCGCGGGCGGTGGCTGCCGGCGAGGACAAGACGCCGCCCGCAGCTCGGGCGTGAAGAGGAAAAATCCTGGTTCTGCCGCCGCGCATCCTCCGCGGGGCCGGTCGCTCTCGCCGGCAGGTGCAGACGGGGGCGCCGCGGCGCGGTCCTTCCGCACCTGCCGGCGAGGGCGAGTGGCTCCGCGGAGACCACTGATGCCGGGAGCGGCCCAAGGCGATCGGCAGAGCCGGGGAGCATCCCTGCCGTCGAACCGGAGCTGCCACCCGGCTCCGCTCCGTCCCGCGGACTCCCGGCTTTCCGCAAGGCGTCCCGAGTCACCGCGATTAAACTGAATCCTTTCTTGCCACCCGCGCCGGGGTCCAAGCTTTACTCGTAGGGGAGATTTAAGATCGGCTGGAGTGAAATGACAAAGCACGGCGGGCGATTTAACAAACGCGCCGCAACCGCGGCACCGGAGCAAGGGGCTTTCGCCTCACTGAGCCGATCTAACGTTTAGCATCTTACTTTTAGGTACAGCTAATTCACCCATAGAAACTGCAGAACAGGCACGAATCAACTTTTATTAGACTACAGAGAAAAATAAGCAGCGACAAGTGTAAAAATATACAAAATAAGACAGAAGGAATGCTTTGATGACACAACAGGGTTAACAAGCGTTAATAAAAAAAAATTACACAGCAAGGAATACCAAGTGCGGCCCGTAAAAAAACCGGTTCATTTAATTCACATCCAAGGGCTTAAAAAAAGAATAGTTTGCATCAAGAGATGAAAGACATTTGTCATTTAGAAGACACTCTTAAGAATGCGAGTACTTCAGCTCAGCAGGCTGACACTTTCCTTCAATCACATCTGAGTTGCTCTTTCTAGACTTTTTGCAGCATCTTTTAGTTTTCCAACTAAATCCTAAGAGATGAAATATTGTCTTAGAATAAACATATTTTTTAAAAGGTCAGCTAGAGGACTAGAACACTTTTTTACACAGACAGGCAAGGGAAACCAGCATCTTGTACCAGAAATGTTGCTACTGATGAACAATGCCAGCAAGTAAATAAATAGCTCCGTATTTTACAATGTAGTCAGAAAAGTGGAACATCAGGAAATGTGTTTGCCCCTAAAACAGATCACTACTATTAACACGTAGATTTTATCAGTACTGCCACGATGGCTAACACTGACATCCGCTCCAGGCTTTGAAGTACTACGTGCATTTCTAAAACACTGAAAATATTTTGAGTGTAATTTTGTAGGACCATTCTCCAGCCAAAGCATGCCAGATTTTGCTTCATCAGCAAACCGACTAGAAACACGTGAGGAAAGGATGACTTTTGAGACACACATTTAAAAAGAGGAGGTGTAAACCTAAAGTTTTAATATCTTGCTTTTCCTCTTCCCCCAACCCCTCTTCCCAATCCTCCACAGTTTGGTCACTTTCAAGCATTACAATACCTCTATTGTTCAGTTACACATTTAAATCGCTAAACAAAGATTAACGTTTGTTTCAGTACTTTTCTTACATGTCATTAACACCACTGAAGAACCTTCAGTTTGTCCTCTATTTTTAATCATGACATATTTAAATCACTGAACGAGCTTTTTGAATAATTTCTCTAAGGCATGGGAAATCAGAGGTCCAGATAAATCTCTTCCCAAATACACATATAGATTACAGTTAGGAAAATAGACAAAATTTTATGCACTTATGTAAACTACCCCCCACACAACTACAATCAGTTACCTTGCATCTTTATTTGAAAAGTCAGTAAAAATACACTCGGATAATTTTTAAGGAAGATTCCCTCTTATCCTCCCAGTACCAGATTACTTTTTTTTTCAATAATAGTATATGTGACTTCATTTTGATTGGCAAGTTGATAAACATTTACATCCACAATTGGAACTAAGCACAGAATGAAGAAGGAAACAAGTACCTGTAATTGCTCCATCGTACAACTAAAACTAACACCTGGGTGTGATCCTGAATCACTGTTCTGAAGGAAAAAAACAACAAAAACAACAATGTCTGTTTTATTTAAAGCAATCATGAAATGACATTTTTTCCTTTCAGTGTGCTGGGAGTACAGTACCTCTACATTTAAGGTCAGCAAGTAGGAAGGCTGGTAAGTTTTATGAAGTTGATTGTTCTAAATTAAAAACAAAGAACACAAAAAAAATTATGTCTCAGCAATAAATCAGACTAAGGAAACACCTTAATGTATTAAAATTACCTTGATCTGATATTCCAAGCGCCAAGACACATCAGTTATATGGGGAGGAGATCTGCCTATGCTGAAAGATACAACAGTTACAAGTTTCCTATGCTAAAAGGTCATTTTCTCAAGCTGTCCATCAATAAAGAACTTTTTCATGATCCTTATAATGACTCTTGAAATGCTCAAAAAAGCTTTTTTTGGAGTGGAATTCCAAATGAAGAAAAGTTTCAACAGCTGTTTTCTGGAGTTTTTTAAAAGTGTACTTTTTTCTTTAAGGAACAGTACTGCTTATTTAAATCACCTAAAGTCTGCTAAAGTCTTTTCCAGGACAGTTTCAAACTAAGTGTAATAGAAACTGTGTCTCTCTGTGCTGAAGACCTACCTTCCCAACAGGATTTCCAATGCATCCTTGTTTTTCTGGAGAGAAAAAAAAAAAAAAGAAAAAAGAAAAAAATGTACTAGGTTCAATAAACTCCTATGAGAGGAAAAAAATTAATATGTTAAAATTATGTTAAAATTGTTTTTAAAACCTGATATTCGGTGCAAAATTGTTCTATTCTCTCTTTATCCAGTTTACAGTCTTCTAGACATGTGCTATGGGGGAAAAAGAATTTATTAGTTTTCTGTTAACATTAACTCAGCAGTACACTTTTAAGTAACAACCACTAGAAAACTGGTGTAGCTTCCAAGTAATGAATACCTTATAGCAGATATGTCGGCTTTCTGCTTCCCTGCCTCCAGAATACACGTTGCAGCCGCCGCATGGCAATGTTTTAATACTGTAGGGTCAATATCTTTCAGATCTGGATCGTCTAAAATAAATTAATTACGTATGACAGTTACTTGCCAAACTCCACCACACGGTACTGGGGGCCGCTGCTCGCCCTTTGGACGCTATCTTTCCCACAAAACTTCAAAATAAAACACATTTGGTGTTTCAGAGCGCAAGGACGGCGCAAGCAGCAAGGTGTGAGGAGGTGGAGGAGGTGAGAGGCTGAGCACCGGCTGGGGCAGCCGTACCAGGCGGGGCCGTGCGGCGCTGTGCGCCCCGCCGCCTCTGCATCTCCTTCCCAACAACAAAAAAAAAAAAAAAAAAAAAAAAAAGGGGGGGGGGAGGAAAAAAAGGAAAAAAAGCCAAAAAGGAAAGAAGGAAACCCACAATTTCCTCTCCAAGTCCCGTCCGCGGTCCCAGCAGCCTGTTAATAGCGAGGCGCAGAGCTGAAGCCCCCGGCACCGGCCGCGGAGTCATTAGCACCGCAGAGTAATTGCACGGCCGCGCACCCTCACGCGGGGGGTTGCCGTGGGACGGCAGGGCGGCTCTGCCCCTGCCGAGGGCACGAACGCGCGGGTGCCCCGGCCCGGCTCGGGGCTCTGGAGAGGTGGGCGCGCACTGGCGGTGACACCCCGCGCAGCGGCACCCTGGCGCCGTCCCCGGGCGGAGCCGCCCCGTCTGCGTGCGGGGCCGCCGTCCCGCCCCGCGGGGACACGCGTGTCGGCGCGCGGGGACGGGCGGAGCGCGGCGCCCGCCTGCGCGGCCCGCGCCGCCCCCGCGCCTCGCCTTACCCAGCGCGGCCTGCGGGTCATCGAGGAGGCTGCGGAAGGCGGCGCGGAGCAGCGCGGCGAAGGGGCGGCGGGGGAAACGGCGCGGGTCGCCGAGCAGCCGCCACCCGCCCTGCGCGTACGGCGACAGCTCCATTGTGGGCGCCGTGACCTTCGACACGCGCCCACGTGACGCGCGCGCAGCTGATCGCGGCCGCGAGGCGGGGCCGCCGCCGTGGGGCGCGCGCGGCGGGGGGGGGCTTGGGGGGGGGCGCGCGGGGAGGGGGTCGGTGGGGCGCGCGCGGGGAGGGGGGGCGCGCGGGTGGGGAGTGTGCCGGCGCGCGCCCGCAGAGGGGCCCCCCCCCCACCCCTTCCCCCTTCCTTGGTCAGAGTCCCCCCCGCGGTCCGGAGCAGAGGGCGATGCTGTGCGCGGGGGGTTCGCCGCACGGGTGTGTTCTGGGGCGGGGGGATCAGCTCTTCGGTGAATCTAAAAGTGCTCCCATCTCGTGAAATCCGTAATATCCCTAATCCCGTATATATAAATACACCTCTACCGATGTGAAACTTCGCAGTCCAGAAATTCAGGACGCGCTGCCTGCTCATTCAAAATGTCAGGGACGGAGTATTAACCCTTTTGCTGTATAGAATCATTGAGGTTGGAAAAGGCCTCCAGGACCAGCGAGCCCAACCTTGGACCGAAGACCACCATGCCCACACAACCATGTCCCAAAGTACCACAATCCACTCAGGTTTTTGGCATTGCCAGGCTTGGTGGCTCCATCACTTCCCCGGGGAGCCTGTTCTTGTGCCTAACCACTCTGGCAGTGAAGAATGTTATTTTGCTTCTGGAATGTCTGTGTGTATCACCAGACATCCCCTCCCCACCGTGGCTATTGATGTGCATATCAAGCCACATGTTTGTTATCTATGGCTATGGCCTTCTGAAATGGGAACTTAACAATAAAATTAATTTTCTAACCAAGATGGTTGTCATATTTTGGTAAAGGCTTTGCGTGTTTTGACATATAAAGAATATTGACAGACAATACAGCCTTTGCTGGTAATTTAGTAAAAGCACACAACTGCTGTCTGAAAACATCTCCAGGAAAATCAAATTCTTCATGTGAGGGATTAACCTCTTGTGTTACCATTTTATTCTTTATGTACTAAAATACTGCCATAGTCCTTAAAAATCCTAAAGTTAGTAATTTACAAGTAAACAATGAAATGTGGTTATATCTTAGCTAAGGACCAAATCCTGACTGATGTAGTAAAACAAAGGTAAAGGCCTTACTATACCACGTGGATCATGATGTATACAACCTTTGGAGTTCAAGTATGTAAAATGTTTTAGATTTCACTTTTTTCTTTATGTATGTCTATTCTGAATGGACAAAAATGTTACCTGGCCTTCTTTATTGAACAAATATTTCTGCTGAATATTTCTTAAAGCAAAATTCAATGTTGAACACTGCTCAGCTGAAAAAAATATGACTGAATGCTAGGGGCCTCCACCAGATTCATGATTTCAAAATAATGTCGATACAACGTCAAAAAGAACAAACATATTTCATTTTATCTGAACTATTCACAATAATTGATTGATAGATTATTTAATCAAAAAGCTGTTTGGAATTTTGTATCCATCACTCTCACTAATTGCAATCCATCATCCAAGAGCTCAGTCCAGCTTTGGAGGCCAGTGCAAACTTTGTTGCATGAAGAGCACTACGATTAGACTTTATCACACCTTACCACATCACATTTTATGTTTAGAGGAATCACGCTACATTTGACATAATCACTTAACTTTTTTCTTTTTCACTTTTTGTTAATATTTTTGTAGTATTAATTAATTAGTCTTTTATGCAAGCTCAGCCACCCACTTCACAGAGCACAGCTATTGAGTGATTCTGCCTCCAGGTTTCTGGCACTGTGGATTTTCTGGTCACCGTGTTGTAAAAACCCGTGTTTGTATACCCAGATCTTAACTGTGCCCAAGTTAAGGTGAAGAGGAAAATCATACTGGCTGCAGGATCAGGCCCTCAGTTCTAACTCCCTGTGTACAATTTTAGGCCTCATGACACTGTGGAGAAGAAACTGAGAGTTTTGGAGTGTGATCTGAAGTACTGCCACTGGCCTGATACGTTGGCATAAAAATTAATACCACTGAATTGACAAGCTCCAAGCTTCCGAGTTCTGGCTGACAGAGGTCCCAGTCATTTTTATTTTTCCAGAAACAAGAAAGGGATGGCGACAGGGAGGTGGGCTGACAAAATAAGTATTTCTCTCTTTTTTGTTATGGTTGTCAAATATAGACAAAATACCTAAGAAAAGGCAGCATAAAATGGAGAAGAAACGCCATAACCTGGAGGAGAGGATAGAGCTCTGAGCTGTAGAATTACAAAGGTAAAGATACCAAGGCTATAAAAAAGGATAGTCACCCCAAAAATGTTAGAAATATACAGAATATATAGAAATAGGCTATGATCTCATGTTACAGAAATTTCTTCCTCAACATCTCCTTATCATTTATAGCATATTGAAATCTATGAATTAACACAAAGCTTTAAAGGCAAAACAACTGCTAAAGATCCATAGCAAAATTATGAAGTATATGTAAGTTTCATTGCAATTTTCATCACAGAATTTATATAATCTATTCCTCTACCCATCTTCTCAGCCTGACCTTTTCCTCTTTCTCTCTTTTTCTCTCTCTGAAATGGATCCAGACTGTCAGATTACCATCAGATTTTACTACCTGTGCAGAGTATATATATATTTTAAAGCCCTATTAATTAAAATCTCCAAGAGAAATCTAACCTTTATATTGAATAAAGAAAATATTAAGGAAATGCATTAATACTTGTATATTAATTAATCAGGAAAACAAACTTCCTCAGCCCGTGCAGGCTAGTAACTTTTACAGATTTCACTTTGTTAGTCAAAACAAAATAATTCAACTGTTCAAAATTAAGGGAAATCTCTTAGCCTGTCCAGAAGACTAAGTCATAAAATTTAAGCACTGGCATAAGTATTTCCGAAAAGTCTCAGATTAGTAATTTTTGTCCATGTATTGCTCTTTCGCAGAGTTAAGAGACAGTGATATGTTGATATTCTAACAGCCATTTTTTACAAAATCATCACTGAATTCCAAGAGTTTCCTCCACACATTAATGGAATGCCCCCAGAACTTTTCTTTTAATTCAGTATTGAGTGTTCTTTATTATAAAATATATTCTACTAAATAAAATGTTTTAACCAGATAAGAACAGTAAAAAATAAGTAACTATTTTTCACAAAATTAATTTCTTGCTGGATTAGTATCTTAAGAGAAAACATTGTATTCACATGATCATAGAATCAAAGAAAAGGAGTCTGCACTCCGCAGAAAACCCAGGAAAATCTCTCTCATAATCACAGAAAAAGGAGTGCAATACAATAAAATACTGCCTTGAATCAGGCAATTATGTGGATTATTTAATTAGTATGACTATCAGAAACAGTCCTCATATCTGCTGAAAATACAGTACTTATCACATATTCAAAAAATAATATTTACTTTCAGAATTTTTTTGTATGTATTAATTACAATAAATGCATTGTTTGAATAGTGACAAGAACTATTTAATGAAACATGCTCTGTTTGCTTATAAATAGTTCAGATTAACAGTTCAGAAAATTAGAGTTTTGTTTAAATATGTGAAAGCACTTGATTTATTTCAGTAAGGTAAAACCTATAGTAGCTGAATACATTTTTTGCCAGGTATTTAATATTTTTTACTTTGTTTAAGCTGAAAACCATTTTTGCTATCACGTACTATTTTTGAAGTAAAGTTAGATTAATTTATTAAAAAATAAATAGGATTTGTCTATTTACCTTTTGATTTATTTTGTTTATCTAGCTTTATTCAACTTGCTTTTAGCTTCTTTTTTATCAAAACTTAAAGTCTTCTGGTTTTCCCCTCATACGTGAAAAATCCACATATTCTTAGACTGTAAAAAAAAAAAAGGAAAAATTTAGAGCTTTCACATTTTAATTATACACTTTTAAGCTGTTAATATTTTGGTCCTAATTTAAGTACTCTGGAATAGAGACAATCAGAGAAGTACCACTGTTTAAAACATCATAGTTCCTCTGATTTCTAACGATTCAATAAAATTTTACATATTATAAAATTTCCATTACCCTCTTATTTTGCAAAAAAATATATGAGATCAAAACCCTAAAAATTAATTTGAATTTATATTTTATACTTTCTTGTTAAATAAAAAGAAATTACAGGGGAAATTCACATACTTTATGTCTGAGATCACACAAAAATCTGAGTAATAAAAGGATGTAAGGATTTGGGAATGTGAGCTAGGGTCACTCTGATGTATTAGATAGCACATCTTCCAGGATACCAGTTTTGTCAATTTATGTGTTTTAGCTTATTTTAAAGTCCTTCCAATTGAGTGAAAGTTCTGTATTTACTGACTTTTCAGTCACGCTCACTCTTTGTTTTTGTCTCACAGAGAAACAAAGCTATGAAATAAAGCTATGTAGTTCATAACGTTTGCTCTTTCTTAAGATAAAACTCTCATGTCTTTGACTAAATTTGTGGAGGTTTATAACTGAGGCCTACATAAAACATGCTGCTTTCAATGTCAGATGGAGAAATACAAACATTCCTGCTGATTTACTGGAATTACTACTGTAATTCCATGTCTAGTCCTGTGTCACAGATGAACATAGTTTGTCATGCTCACAAAAATGCTAGGAAATACTTTTTAGGTGTTACATTGCTATTCTGTCTTTGCAACCAACATTTATTGGAAGCAGCTCTTAAATGGAAATTTTTGTTGCTTTTCAAATTACCTGCCACAATTTATAGATACTTCAAAGTTCAGTCAGCTCTCAGATGCAGTTGTCACACATCATAGCCAAAGTTTTTTGCATCTAGCTTTATTTTTCAGATTTTTTTTGAGAAAAGTCTAATCTGTATGTGATTTTAAACAGTAACTCAAATACATTTGAAATTTGTCAATGTTTTAAGTAAGGCTCTTTACATGTTTATACACGTGATGGTAAGATGGTAGCCTTGCTAGTGGAAACTTGTAAAAAGGATATTATGCTCTATTGTCAAGAAGAATTCACAGTCTGTCACATTAGTGTTAGAGATGTGTGTAGAACAGTAATTATTATAAGCTGACATCCAGCAAATCTAAGTAAAAATAGATAAACCTTGAAGGAAAGTGAAGCTGTATGGCTTAGGTACTGTTTGTCTCCAGATGTTTAATGTCACCACACTAAAATGTTATTTAGCATAGCACCTAATTTTGCTATGTAAAATAATTTTATATTTATGTAGCAAATAGAAATGTGATTTTCTTAGCTCTGTATTTAGGTTCTAATCAAATTATACAAGAAATACAGAAAATGAGTAATCAGTAATCCAGTATTTAGAGATATATGGTATAATATTCTTAATTCTCTGTGTACAGTTTGTCAGTACCAAGCAACAAAAGTATATAATTCTGCTAATGTAATAAACATTTTTATAAAAAAAAATCGTTGAAACAGATGTTGTAATACCACTGTGAAACGAGCACTGCGTGGCATTTTTTGCTAGAATTAGTCCTGCTGTTTCATGGAAATGCTTGAGCCTGGTCATAAAGCAAGGCTTGCCTGCCAAAATGATAGATGCCTTAAAAGAAGCTTTGATAAATAAAATCCTGCAGACCTTGGCATTCACAGTTCCCTTTTGGCAACAGTGAGAAATGGCTGAGTAATAGTTAGGAAACGGACTTACTTAAGATGGTTTATTGCATCTGAAGATATTAGGGCTAGATCTGCAGCTAGTGTAAATCAGCATATCTGCCTTCAAATTACTTATATTGCTTTGTGTCAGCAGAGAATTTGGCCCATATCCATTATCTAGAGGGAATATCAACTACTACAAAGCATACTTATCTAACCAAAAGCAAACGTAGTGTAGGTAGCTCATTGATGTTTCTTGTAACACTTTTGTTAACCTTTATAATGTGATAAAAATCTGGCACAGTTATGTGTGGTTGCAAAGGATCTTGCTTTGATAATATCAACAATTATAAATTAGCATTTATTGCTTTTAATACTGCTTCAAATTACATTGATAAAAGCTTAACTTGCTATTGATGAGAGAACTAGTAATTTAGGACCTTGCTGTTGCTCTAATTAATTTTACTGGGAGCAGAATTAGGCCTCTCCTCTGAAACAGATCTGCCTATCAAAGTAATATGAAGGGGGTTGTTTTTTTTTCTTTCTTTCTTTTTTTTTTCTTATTTATATAGTGTATTTTTTGTATTTTCCTTTGCTGCATATATTGCTTATCTAGTGACAACCACATTTTACAGAACCACTAAGTTTAGACCTCTGGCTTTTACATATAAACAAACGTGTTATTCAACTCAGTAATATCACCAAGAGTGAATTCAGATGCATCTGCAGAGTCCAAGTTGAAAGTTTTAGTTGAAATGACTGCCCTGTGAGACCCAGAGTAACATAACAAACTCTGGTTCATTCTTCATTTGTTTGGCTCAATTAACAAATGAGAACATTTACTAATTATCAGAATTTTGAGCAGTAAACACTGGGTCTAAGTAATACCTCAATTAGTGGTTATAATGCTGCAGCCATTAAACCTGTTCAGCAGCTGCTTTAGCAATAACTTACAGCAAATTGAAGCATTGAAATACATGTAATTTTACACATGCTAAATTGTCTACATAATTTATATAACATCAAGTTTATTTCAGACTGTAGAAATAGTTTTGGTATTAAAAATACAGTTGTGGTTTCTGTTCATTTTAAACGGCAAAAGACATTATGCTCAATCTGAGAAAACAAAGAGGAATGCTTTGGTGACCCTAAATTTATTATACTGGCAACACCACTGAAAACTACAAGTGTCCATGTGCTGTCTGTTTCATGCAAGATTTATTTGTTGTGAGAGAAAGCCCTGATGGTTGGTTAGTGAATTAGGTCAATAAGCAGTAGGATAGTGATAGGGGAGATTCTATTGCTCTTGGGGATTTAGGCTTCCTAGCACGACATTTAAATCAATAGGAATCATCAGCTACCCTAATCTGTCCATACCAAATAGCAGTGGGCCTAAAGTGGTGAAGAAAAATTGGAAGGGACCCTGCAAAATTGCTTTCTTTTGCTTGAAAAAAATAATGAAATGTCTTGTAGATGCTTCTAAAAATATTTTATACTCTTTCACTGTATCTGCAATTTTATTAAAAATACAATGTAATTTCTAAAGTTAACACTAATTATAATCATAATCACCTCATACTGGCACAGTCATAGAATTCTTCAACTATTTTTGCAAATGCATCACTAACCTGTCAAAACGTAGAGAAGAAAGAGGCACAAATTAACAAAATAAACAGAATGAAAAGATCCTGTCTTGCGACTGCTGGTATTAGCTAATGCAATGCTGATACAGTCAAATCGGTAACAAAAAGACAGAGTTAAAATTACAAAGCTGTGTACAACCAATGTGAAGAAATGTAAGAACCCTCTATTTCATAGGTAAGTGAACCTTTCATCAGTACTAATTCAAATTGCTGAAGGTACAAACCCAGAACTATATAAGTGCGTGAATGAGATCAAAGATCCCATGTTTTCACTGACTACACAGGAATGTGAGGTGAATGTATATGAGCAGAGAGGCCCTTAGTAATCTGGGAAACAATCTTCTTCCAAACACAAATTTATTTTCTTCATCTCTTAGTCACAATCAAATATCATTTAATTTTGGTCAATTTGCTAGGTAAAATCCTGAATAATATTTGTGATATAGATGATAACATTTTTAGATAATTAATTATAAACAATGCATCACTGAAAAAACCTCTTTGCTCCTCCTGCCTTATGCTTATTATAAGATGTAAGTGAACCCGTGCTTTGTTTATTTGGTTATATTTATTAAAAGAATATTTTCAGACAAAAGACTGTATCTTAGATCACCTTTCAAAATAAGCATCAGATACCCCTTTCAACTCCACTGTACGCTCACATAGGAACACATTAACCTTAGAGAACTACATCACTTCGTAACAGATATTCATTGATGGCATCATTCCGATTTTGTCAGCCAGAAAGCCTGTTTGCAGCACCTACATGGGATGTGTGTTTGTTCAGTCAAATGTTGTTGCCATTATACCATTTTTACAGCTATAAAGTACCATAGAGGCCAATTAGGAACTACTAGAGTGAATATAGAGCAACAAATTTCAAAATTTGATCCATCATTTCTTGGCTGTCAAACCCCGTGCCCATCTGCTCACATGGCAAGCAGCCCACTTGCAAGTGAGCTGGACCTTTCCCCTAAGAAATGAGTGACAGGGAAGAGCAGTTTAGTTAGTCTGTGTAGCAATGCAAACCATTTTTTTTCTGCAGGAAATGTGATCCAGTATCTAGGAGAGCTGGACAACATTTGCTGTCTTTCACTTCATTATATTTTATGACATGTACATTGTTAGGAATGGTTGAGCAAAGGAGGAAAGAAAATCAGGGGTTTACTGGTGCTGGTTGCTGCCAAAAAGACAGGTTGTATTGGGACAGGTGCTTTGAAAATCTGTGAAAGCCAGCTGAAAGGTGTCAAAATGTGCATAACATGAACCAACAGTTCACAGACATTTTGTGTGAATTTGGTGTTGTAGAAGGAAAGTTCAGAAGAAACCCTCAGCAGAAAGTATTTGCCCCTCAGGAACAGCCAGCAAGCTTAACAGGCATCTGCTTGATCACAGCGTGTATGATGCTCTCATGCAGGAGGAAAGACAAAGGGGAAAAAAAGGGTTTCCTTCTGTTACATTTATATCCTTCATTATCTTGGAATTGTCAAATCAGGAAAAAAGATATAACAATCTGTTCCTAAAATATGCTAAGCTGATCATGTAGCCTAAAAATAAAAGTAGATCAATTGAAACTCTGTAAGCTGTATGCGGGTGAGTGATTAACTGCAGAGTGTGTGCAGGTAAAAGCAAGTAGAATGCAAGATCCTTTTTATAGTACCGGTCAAACTAATGCCTGTGAGCCACACTTGTCCCTTGACCTTGTTAAATGTGGCCCACGTGTTGGAGAGAGTACAAGAAACTTTTCTGACACATTCCCTTCCCACATGTTTTTCCTGCAGTGTGCTACTGTAGATAATTCTAAAACACATGGGAGTACAAGTGGGTTCGCCATGTGTATTTAAAACCTAACAGAGCTACAATAGTCAAAACCACATGGGGATAGAAAAGGAGCATCAGGAAAAAATGCTTTTCAACTATTTGTGCTCATGTTTTTCATATGCTCAGACAACACATGGGAGAGCAAGAGCAAGACAAAAAAAGACAAGGGAGAGTGAGAGAAGAAAGGAAGAGGAAGAAAGAAGCAGACAGGAGCAAAGAAAAAGGAACAAAGCAAGATGGCATTGAAAAGAAAAGGGAGGAAAGACAAGTGAGAAAGGAGAATGCATTGCAAGGAAATGACAGGAACTGACAGGGAAAAAATCATAGAGAAAATAATTTCACTGCTTGAAAGGATTAAACCAAATAAGCTTGCTTGCGCTTTTCATTTCAGCTTTATAGTTTGTATGCATGTTTAGTTTTAACAAATGTAAGAAGAGGCATCTTGTGCACATTCCCCGATGTCATCTCTCCTTTCATTTTGTCTCCCAATGCTGCGTCTTTGTTTCTGCTTCTGCTTTCTGTCTCGTTCCATATCCTGCCTACCCCTCCCCTTTATTCTCTTCTCTGCCTTTCACAGGCAATGAATGAGATGTAGCATATCACTGTACTAGCAGGGCCAGGTTTTTCCCTAACTTGCCTTAAAAATGGAATATCAGTGAGTATGTTGTTATTCTTTCAGCCTTTCCCCACCCCGTCCCCCCCAAGACTTAGTGGAGACAGCCTGAAGTCATCAGCACAAACCTAAGTGAGTGTGTGAGTGAAATGTGACTTGCTCCATGCCAGTCATGGGATATCGTTATAGTCTTGATTTCAAGGAGCTTTGCAAGATGTCAGTATCAAGAAATTTTTCACTATCCTGGCTGGTGAAGTCAAAGAGGAACAAATAAACTATCTCCCATCTTCCTCTCTCATGCTTGTGGACTCTCCCCTGGACTTCCTGAAGTGCACTGCTCTCTGTGTACTCCAATTATGCTGTAAGGTGTCATTGGGAAGGACTGTGTGTTGCACAGTGAATCTAAGCACAGTCACAGAAATATACAAATACTATGTTATCTAATATTATATACTTGGTTTAATTTAGATTGGAATAAAAAATAGCTCTGAACCCAATTTTTTTTGTATTACCATTTGGTAGTCTTTTGTTCATCTCAGAATTTTTTCTTTGATTTGGGGATAAAAGATGATGCTGCATTTTGGCATTGCGTTTAGATTTATTACTTCTTTCTTTAAAAGCAAAAGTCTTTAAATATGTTACTACTCTGGTTTTACCCCCTCTTTCTTTTGGTTCTAAAACTTACACTCTATTTTCCTATTTCTTATTGTTGACCCTTTTTAGTTGTATGCCAGGATCTCAAGGTTTCCAAACGAAAGCCAGGAGCTCAGGAGGATGAACAGCTTTCAGGAAACGGACAACAGCTCTCAGGGTGCAATTCTAAAGGTCATTGTTATCACATCTGTTCCTGTCAAGGCATCCTCTCTGAGGCAAAGCCCATCTGAGAGGCTGGAAACCCTGGAAGGTTCTAGGGTAGCATTTTCTCTCTCATACTGTATGATGAGACTGAAGAGTTCATTCATCTGTGGAGTTCTCCCAGTGTCAGCGAAAACTGTCGTACACCTTTTCCCTCTGCCCTCTTTCACTGTGACCTTCACTTCCCAGCCACTGGCCTGACTCTAAGTTCCAAAAAAACCCAGTTAATATTAGGATTGGTCTGATTTCCCCTGCATCTCTTGTGACAGAGTAAAACTGGACACCATAATTTGGCTTGAAGTCCAAGATTTGTTGAACGTGGCTATGAAGAATGAGAGTCAGGGAAGGGTAGAAGGGAAGAATGCTGGGATTGAATGACTAAACCAGAATGAATGCTGGCGATAGCTTTGCTAGTGCTGGAACTTCTCAGTGCTGAAAGCTGTTCACACCATGAAGTTATGGCTTAGGCTGGGCAAGTCATGCTGCTCAGGCTTGGAGATGCTTCCGACTATCCACTCACATCACTAGGATCACTGTGCTACACTGTACTGGGAAAATGCCATAAGGATTTTGGATATAGCAATAGTCTTAAGCATGTGTTTTATGGCAGTAATCTAATATAATTATTTGAGATATTGTCATGATATTATAGTCCTTGGAAAAAGAAAAAAAAGAAGCAGAATTTGGAATGCCCTGTACTCAATGCAAAAGACTATTACCTAGTCCAGTTTTTAAATAGTCTGTGAGTATAGTAAAATACCTGATCAACTGAAAAGAAGTTCTTATATCAAGTAGATAATCTTAGTTTTAAAATGTAAGCATATACTGAGCACTTGTCCACTTATTCTACTATGTACAGGACTGTATTAGACTAATGTTATGGGAGAAAGTATCTTCTAGTACAATCTGGTTGGGTTCTGTGTAAGTGTACCAATTACATCAGCAAATAACAGTTTTGTATTTTTCTGTATTTATTGGATAGACTAAATAACTATTCCTTTCCTCTGTTCATATTTTGGAAAATAAATTGTTTCTGTAATTTAAATAAAGTGAAGATATAGTAGCTTAGATTGTAAACAATTTTTAAGCATAAATAAATTCAGACAGATTCTTTACATATTCTAAAATTTCAGTTAATTTTTAATGTCTGTATTGCTCTATGAAGGCAAAAAAAGTTAGGTAAAATTGGTATTTTGTGGAAGTGCCTTTTGTCCTTGTCCACAAAGAGGTGTCCCAGAATTGTTCCACATTGTATTTACATGGCAAACAGAGGACTAAAAATGGTGAATTCTGCATCTGTCACTCAAAGAAAATTCCCCTTTCCTTTTTTGGGAAATTTGCCTAAGGATGATGGGATATGGCTGATAGTAATAATCCATATTTAGGCAACCAGAAGATTGTGACATTTGCTAGAGTAAGGGAATGCAGACTTAAAATCAAAACATCTGTTATGGTAACTTAACTTACCCTATTACTCCTAGTTTTTGCAATGTCATAACTTAGATTTCTACACTGTCTTGCCATAAAAATATACATCTAGCTTTGAAATTCAGCACTAACTTTACATTAATTTCCTTTAAACTTGCTATCATAAAATTAATATTCTGAAACACAGTAGTTCTTCTTTGTGTTGGGTTTGCATAGCCATGTAGTGAGGGGTGTACAGGGGGATTTCTTTCACAAAATGCCAGAAGCTTCCTCCATGTCCAACACAGCCAATACCAGCCAGTTACAAGATGGATCTGCCGCTGGCCAAGGCCAAGTCTACCAGCAATGCTGGCAGCACCTTTGGGATCACATACATAAGAAGGGGGAAAAGAAATCCTGGGCAAGTTCAGCCAGAGGAGTGAGAATATGTGAGAGAACCAGCTCTGAAGACACTAAGGTGAGGTGTTGGAGCAGAGATTCCCTTGGAGTCTGTGGTGACAACAGTGGTGGTTCATGGTGGAGCAGAGTTCCACCTACAGCCAAGGAGGGCAGGTGAGTGCCCGAAGGAGGCTGTGACCATATAGGACCCCCACTCTGGAGCAGGCTCCTGGCAGGACCTGTGACCCTGGGTTGGAGAAGTCCACACTGGAGCAGATTTGCTGTGACCCCACAGAGGATCTACACTGAAGCAGCCTGTGCCTGAAGCACTGCACCTTGCGGAAGGGACCCATGCTCTAGACGCTTGTGAAGAGCTGCAGCTTGTGGGAAGCACTCATGTTAGGGAAGCTGGTGGAGGACAGTCTCCCATGGAAGGGATCCCACGCTGGAGTAGGGGAAGAGTGTGAAGAGTCCTCCCCCAGAGAAGGAAGGAGCAGCATAGAAAACATGTGATGAATTGACTGCAGGCCCATTCCATTCTCTATGCCCCTGAACTGAGGGAGAGGAGGTAAGGAAAATGAGGAGTGAAGTTGAGCCTGGGAAGAAGGGAGGGGTGGGAGGAAGGTGTTTTAAGATTTAGTTCTTACTGTCTCATTACCCTATTTCTGATTTGCTTGGTAATAAATGATACTAATTTGCCCAAGTTGAGTCTGTTTTGCCCGTGACAGTAACTGGTGAGTGATCTCTCCCTGTCCATATCTCAACCCATGAGCCTTTTGTTATACTTCTTCTCTCCTGTTTAGCTGAGGAGGGGAATGATAGAGTGCGTGGGGACCTGGCATCCAGCCAGGGTCAGCCTGTCACAATCTTTAGACACTAATAGTACAAGTAGGTGATCTTCTACTTGATAGATTGCAAGATGTGTTGCATTTTATCCCTGATTATGAGAATAATTTGATTTGCCTCGGCATAGCTATTAAACAGTTACAGAGAGATTGATTGTAGTGGTATGAGGGATTTCACCATTAATAGTTTTATGAGAGAGATTCAGAATATAAAGGGTTTTCATGACTGTTCTTAACTGGATACATACATACATACATACAACACATACAACCCTCTGAATACATACAACCCTCAGCTTCCCATGGTCAGAATAGAGATTTCTGTGATTTTCCAGCACTTCTTATCACAACATGTTGCTGTATTGCCAGCACTGTAACAATGAGGACATGGTTGCATAAACCACTGGAGACAAATGCCCAGAATTATGTACTATAACGAATGAAAAAAAGATGCAGTACGTTATGAGCCTGATCCTGTTATGTGCCAGATCTCAGTCAGAAGATTTAATTCCGTACATTTCAGAGAGGATCAGTCCTTCACATCTGCTAGGACATCTTGATATTAATTGTGATTATGCCTTCTTTGTACCAGTCACTGTTCCAGTTAGGAGTAAGACCTGGTGCTGATAACTTATAGCTGCTGTGTAGGAACATCTGCAGCGTCTGTGCTTGGGCTGCCAAGTCACATTGCATGTCCTGTGCTCATTCACTGTGCCTGCTAGAATAACTTGTTATGATACTGGACTTCCAAAGAATATATTAACTTCCTGACTCTCTATAGTAATACCCTACAGCTGGTTCAAATAAACATTCCAAGCCAGTGCATTTTTCATCTTGAAAAAAATAGCAATCCCAAAGAAGTTTTGTATTTATTCAGTGCTTACTGTCATTGCCTTTGACACCAAGCACAAAATTAATAGTTAAAAAAATTGGAGTTACTCTCTAGGCCTTTGCATTGATTCTCTCTTGTTGTTCTTCATTTATTTTGTTGACCATTGCAGTCAAAGAAAGAGGAAAAACTGCTCATGGCATTAATTTTCTTGAGTTATTGCACTGTTCTGTCTCACTAAAACTTTACTGGGTTTTCTTTTACTTTGAATAAAATGTAACTGTTTTTATCTGAACCAGAATTCATATGAAGAATTCAGGTTGCTCTTGACTCTGCCTACCTATTCTGAAATTTCATTGATGGTGTGGTGATACAGAAACACGACCAGGTAATTAATTCATCCACATTAAACTTTTGCATACTATTAAAAATACGTTAGTTTGTTTCTGTAATGAATCCATTGTCAGTTCATTTATTAATATTGTTTTTATCAAAAAAGCTGCTGAAACATCATGGCTGAGAACTGTAGGAAAAATCATCATGTAAATAATGGATATTTTGGTTGTATAAGGACTGTGGGTTTGGTCATATTTGACAACACAGTTTTTGTAGTTCTATTGTTGTAGATGCACTGACTGTTTGCTTCAGAAAGAGTACACATTATTAAATAAAGAAAGATTTTGCTCCAAATATTTTTCATCCGTAACATACTAATTCCCACCAGAGAAAATGAGATATGTCACAGCCTATAGATCTTCCATTTCTATTTCATACTAACTTTTACTAAGCAATTTCCTTGTGAAAATGGTTAGATGTGCCTGGTTTCTGAGTGGGTTTCTTGTAGACTAAGCTGTAATTATGGAAAAATGTATGGGTAGAATAATGGAAAATGCTGTGTGAGATCATCCTTTTCTGAATTTTATTTTAATTCTTTGAGATAATTTAAAAGAAAAACTTTATATTTCCAGTAAGTTCTGGAACAATCAGAGTTATTCAAATACATATAATACATAGTTTTAAGGAATTTTCAAAAGCTGGACACTAGTTTTGATCTCTCATCCAGAGAGATTGCCAGAGATGTAAATGGGAATATGTTCCTGATTTCAGTGGGAGCAGGAATAGGTGATAGTTTTTCATTGCTATATCTCACATGAAGAAGTCAATTGTGTATGCAAGACTTACAGTGATGTCAGATCTACATTTTTATAGGTTTTGTTACAGTCTGTGAATAACTGGACTGTATGGATATAAATCTGTCTTTGATTAAAGATAGATTATTCTGGTGTCCTGTTATAAGATTATTTTACATTAACAGAGTTATCATTGACAAGTACAGAATCATTCTGATTTATAGTATTTTCTG
Source organism: Pithys albifrons albifrons (assembly GCF_047495875.1). Taxonomy (NCBI): domain Eukaryota; kingdom Metazoa; phylum Chordata; class Aves; order Passeriformes; family Thamnophilidae; genus Pithys; species Pithys albifrons. The sequence continues at coordinate 19,201,853 of NC_092464.1, forward strand.
AAAAATGTACACATCTGTGCAAAATGCCAACTTACGCCTGGAATTAAGAGTTAGATGCAGCTTCTTTTTATTCTGCCTTTGCATTAAGGAAAGCTAGTCACATAGTCATGTAAATTTGTTTTTCTCAGGCATCCATTCAAAATTTACAGATAAGATTTTATGACTGGAAGTGAGGGAGTATTGTAAAACTGCAGTATTAGACAAAGTACATAAGAATATTCTGAACCCCCAAATTCTATATTAAGGTCACACACATTTTAAATTAGGAGCCTCTGTTCTCACTCATAAATGTCTCAAACTTTCAACTTCTGATCTGAAAGTTTTGGTGGTTGAATATTGTAACAGTAGCCACTGGAATTAGTAGATACTGACCCTTGTGCCATATGACAGGGTATATATAACTGGTCATGACCCTGACCAGGTTCATGTGACTGAAGCGAAGAAATTAAGGTTAGTCTGTCACTAGAGCTCCTGCACACTAGACCTTTATTATAAAGGTAAAGGTGGCTGGTTTCTTAATTAGTCCATCAATATAAAATGTAGAGCATAGGATTATATTTACACAGAGCATGAGATTAGATTTAAATAATTTTTTCCTCATTCATGTGATATCTGTTGTATTTGTAAGCATAAGGAAAGCAAAACATAGCTCAGCCTTGCTGCCTTCAAATGTGTGATTGTTACCAGAGAATGTCTGAGCATTTATCTTTTATGTTTTCAGCTTGGATTTTTAAAAACTATTTTTGGTATTGTTTCTTTGTTGTTATTCTTTTGTTCTTACTATCTGCAAGACATGTAACATGACAAGCATTGAGCATCTATTTATGTGGAGCATTCTAGGAAATGGAGAGTTATAAATATGTATGTCTGATGATAATATGGAACTCTGACCAAGATACTCCTGCCTGTTTGTTTGGGAAGTGACCATACAAAGCTATGGATAATTGAAATAATGGTAAAAATAACATTTTAAAAATGTACTAGTTACATAAATATTCAAAAATACAAAAATGGTTTTAGCCCCATGTGGAAAAACTACTCCTTAAAATATTTGGAGGAAAATATCCCTGTGTCTCCCTATCCCCCAAGATCCATTTTCCACAAAGCTCCCTAAATGTGAGAGAGGATAGAATTTCGCAACAGTTTATTGCTAGATTTACAATGCTGGCGACAAAAAATGGGATAGACTTCTCCCAGGAACTGATGTCTGGTTGGCTTAATGGATTATATGGGCCAGACTGTATCTGTGACTAGTTCTTACACAGTAACACTGCTGAAAAGGCGTGTGAGATCCGGTCTCATAGGAAACTGCTGCTGGGAGCTCAGCACCCTGACCCTCTGGGTAACCTCTTCAGCAGAGCAGGAATAAGACCAGGCTGTGCTAATGCCTCCACAGTGACACAAAAGTAGAAAGAACAGCCCATGCCTCCCTAAAGGTATTATAAGCCAACACTGTCCCTGCATCAGTCTGATCATGGAAAGATTGATCCTTTTGCAATTACTCCCAACTTGTATTGTTTGAAACAACCATCATCAAGACTGCTGGTCAGCTCATGGAAGGCTGAGTGTTCAGCTGTAAGTTTTCATATTATCGATTTGATTTTATGATGTTTTCCTTTATTCCTTACATGGAACACTAGCTGAAATTGGCAGGATGTAAAATTAACATTTTTGGAGCTCATAATTGCATATTATTTTAAATAATTTTCAGAAGACCTCTGCCACAGCAAAACAGTGGCTGAAATGGTTTAGAGCATTAAATTGGGTGGCGGTTTTTGTCCCCAGTGAGTACAAGCAGATCACTGTGTCCAGGAGCCATTATGATATGACTTAACTGGTTTTCAGAACATTGTTGCTTCTGCTGCTTGATCTCTATGCTAGTGATGCTGGTGGCAAAATCCCTTTTTTGTTGTCTTTGCCAAAATGAGGATTGGGCTGCCCAGTGCCTGCAGCACAGAAGTTGGGTGGCTCCTCACAGTCACTCTGGGTGCACGCTGATCTTTCGCTTTTCTTTGTCTCAAAGGACTGCATCAAGGGCTGCCCCGCAGCAGTAAAACTAACACAGTGCGGATTATGAGAAAACCACACCAAAACTGTACAAATTCACTTTTGAAATTTAAATCTCTTTAAAAGGTTGTGAGATTGAAGCTATCAGTTTTGATGTGTTTTTTGGGTTGGTAACTGATTTCGAAGTGACCCTGGCCTTCGATCAGGCAAACTTCGTGTTCCTCAGGAACGGCCAGGTGGGATGGGCAGTGCCAATGGTGCCTGTGGAGAAGAGTGGGGAGAAGCCCTGTTGCTGTGGCAGCCATGGAGGTGGCTGAGGGCCGTGGTGAGCTCTGGCTGGCTGAAGGCAGGTTCCTGAGAAGGTGGACAGGGCTGGTGGGTACTGAAGGCTGCCCAGGATGCTGTTCCCCAAGAGGAGTCCTGTGATGGTGACCATCAGGGTGTGCTCCTAGGCGGGACCAACAGCTCCATGTGCAGGGCTTGGCCATGCAGGGTGTTCATCTGTACCATTTTTATTAGCAAAGCACAGAAGACTGTGAAATCTAAACCTTTTGCTGTCCCTTCAGCTTAGTGGTTCTATGGGAAATTGAAAAACAATTCCACAAGATGCCACCTCAGGCAAATCATATAAAATTAGAAGAAAGGGTACAGTGACATATTGTCAAATTTCATGTTGGTAGGAAGTTTTAAAATCCTCAGCCTTCTGGAATTCTTGTGGTTCAGTGCGTGGTTGCAAGGGGAAAATGTATGGTAATCCCACACAGAAATAAATGTGACTGAATCCTGTTTGCTTTCAAATAATTGCATTTATTTACATCAGTTTAACCTCCATTTAAAATGTCATATATATCTCAGCTAGATTAATGCATGTGAAAAAACAAGTCTCTGTGGGAAGTGTTTCAAGTAAGCAATTTGTTTTGCTTGTAATTAATGGATTCCTACCTAAAGTACAAGTTATAAATAAAAATAAACTAACGGTGAGTGGTAGTTTGCTGCTGTCATTCAAACAGTGGACAGTTGGGTAATTACAGACCATCAAAGAACCACTGCACTGCTGATTATTATCTTTTAAGAATTTGCCAGCTTTTTCTCGTTCAAAAGAAACTTGCATTGAAGTCTTTAAATAAATGCTATTAATAAAATAAACCTATTAAGTGGTGTGATGGTTGATATTTACATCTCACACAGGGGAACAAGTCACCTTTCCTTTGTTGCTTTGTTTGATACAGAATACCACATTGTGAAATTGGCAGCCAAATCTCATTTAGCCATGTGTATCTGTGTCTATACTGGGGGCTTAATTCTGCAAATGTGTAAGCTTGACTAAGATGAGGAGCTTTGAAGCTGAGCTGGACTGCACTTCTGGAGAAAGTTACTTGAGTGTTTCTAAGGCCAGATCCTGAAAATGTCAGAAAATCCATGTGCATGAACCTTGTGTGCAAACTTTTGAACTGAAAACAAAATCTATCAGTGGGGAAGATGTTAGCAATAGTTGCATCTGCTCTGAAGTACGAATGTGTATAACTTCTATCACATTTTTATACATGTATTTATTCTATGTGTTGTTAAGATTTGTTAATTAAAAATACTTATGAAGAAAATCTCGATATATATTTACAATATTTACTTTTCAATACTAAATAAGGCACTAGGCACAGAATTATTTTTCACAGTCGTGATTCTCCATTTATTTAATATCAAAATGATCAAAACATTTCCATGGTAATTTTAGTTAAAAACTGGAATTAGGCTGGAAATGATGTTATAGATATCTCTTTTCCTCATAGAAGTAAACCTGTATTTAATACATCCTAGACTATGATCCTCATATTGACTAGGAGTAACATTAGGAGCATAATATTGAAAAATGTGTTTATGCACAGAATGGTGCTGGAAATAGTGAACTTTTTGTCTGGGGGGAGGAGGGCACACACAATGTAGAGCTGAGCGTAATAGGTTTCCATCGGAAGTGGTGCAGATCTCTCGGAGCATGTCAGGATTTAACATTGCTGTGCTCATCTGCCTCTAAGCCCTGTACAGCAGACACATTGGCTCCAGTAAGGAGGCATCCCCCACCTAAGCTGAGCTATAGGGTTTGTCTGCCTGTTTATCTTGTGTTTATAACAGAATGAAAGAGTCATTCCAACACCCTTCATTCAGAATACTTATGCGAGATTGGACTGATCATCTGAGTAAGATTTCCAGGATGGGGATTGTAAACATCTGTAAATAGAGCACTGAAATTATAAATAATGTAAAGCAAATGCTAAATACTGTAGTCTTCAGTTGCTTTCATGGAGCCAAACTCTAATAATCATTAAGACATGTAAAACATATAGAGATATATGGCTTATATGAAAGGTCAGTTGCAGTCCATGGTTATTTTTAAGTCATTGAATTGTTTTCAGCAGGCATATCTCTATATAGCATAATCTCTTGCCCATTTTCAGCAAAACATCCCTAAATTCATCATACATGAAAACAGAGCTGGAGGAAGAGGAAATGAACAATTTTCTAATTTATACAATTGAAGAGAAATATGGGGTGGTCTTTAATGATCATTGACTGATGAAATACAAATTATGTACCTACTAAGCTGCAAAAGCCTGTTGAAGATGGCAGAAATGCTGTTTTTAAAGGCTTCTGTAGTCTTGTGAGGTGACTTTTGTTATAAATCTGCTTGTGTGTCATTGAATTGGATACTGCGATTTGTAAAAGAGCACATACGTAATTTTTGTCATTAATATCATCATTCTTTTTGTGGTGGCTTGAGCATAATATTTTAACAAGCTTTAATAGTAAGTTAAAAACAAATGAAAGAATTATATAAAATTGCCTGTTTTAAGGTTGCTTGAAAATTTAATTGAGAATCACTGACTTTAATATTACAATTGTGTTGATTATTTTAATTGAAAAAAAAAAAGGAAAGTTTCCAGGTGTATTGACAGACTCATGAACACCTGTGGGTTTGGGGCTTTTTGTTTGTTTGGGGTTTGGTTTTTGTTTTGGTTTTGTTGTTGTTGATTTTGTGTGTTTGTTTGTTTTGGGGGTGGGGCAGGTGAGTGTTGTTGGGTGTTTTTTTAAATAAACTGCAAAGAAGGAAAAGGTTAAATATCTGAGAATCTGGAAATACCAATAACATGAATACATAAGGAAAGCAGTTTTTAAAGTGCTCCAAGTGTTAGCAGAATTTTTTAAAGAGAGTTAATGTGGTAATGACAAGATTAGGAAGGGCATTAAGATTTAAATATACACTGTACATGTTAATAGTTTTTATATTTTGTATTTACACTTAGGTAGTGGAAATTGAGCTGATGTGCAGAGTATTAACATATAGTGTGGAAATACAGAAAAATCTAATGGTCCCACAATTACAGCATGGCTGTATGGAAAACTGAAAATTGTATTCTTTCAAAGAATACATAGTTGTAATAAGCTGTAATGCTGAATGGTTAGGAGTCTCTTCAGTGGCAGCCAGGATGTGTTGCAGTGCCTGTTTATTATTATACCAGTTGTTCTTGAAGTAGAATTTTATGTATTTATAATAACGATTTGAAGGTAGTAAATAATGGCAACACAAACTTGAGGAAGTCTAGAAAGGCTTTTATGTAATGAAAGAAAAGTGAGAAAGGAGAAGAAAGAAGAATAGTTTTAGACCTTTCAGGCCTAGAGGATTCCTGGACAGGTGAAATGATGAGATTTTACATGTTGGCTGCATTATTATTGGGGGTTATTATTAGGGCCCTATATCAAGGCCTCAAGGAGAAAGAGGAGGACTTTGGTATTGTCATAATGTGCTGCTGTGTACAGTGTGTATTTCCTTCTCCTGGGAGGATTATGCTGTGTCTGAGTGGCAGTGTTCTGCATAGCAATAGAGATGTCCGAATGGAAGATCCCTTCCCCCAGGGTGGCACATCTCAGTAAATGTTCTAGTCTCTTGAGTCAGGGCCATTTTGACCAAAATTTATTAAACTTTAGAGATGTGACCTCTTCTGTCCCTTTTAGTTAAGGACTGCATGTGATTCTGTATTTAGGGGCAAGTTTTCATTTTGTTCACAGTTAGTGAATTGCGTGGATATGGAAAAGGAGAGAGGTTTAGCTTGTGTATGCCTCTGAAATAATTGATAATATAGTCTAATAATAGTAATAAGGTGCTTCTGAAGTCAGTCATAGCAAGGACAATGGCAAAAGAGGATTGTGGCACCTCATAACACCCTTTTTCTGTCTTACCTTTCATGGACCAGCTTAGCTATATTGAATGTCCAAACAACAGTCTTTGTACAGTGTATTCATACTTTGAGACATGTAATCATGCTTTTATTTTACCTTTAATTTCCTTGGCAGATGATGCTATAGGGAATTAAGATAAAGTGCATCTTTCCAGTTTCCTTCTTATATTATGTATTATAATCTCAGACTCCACAGTGTTCTGCAGGAGATTATCCAAGAAATGATAAATCCTTGGTAGGAGCCATCAAAGCATCATTGCCAGTTTGCAACTGCCAAGAAGACCCTCACATCTCTTTCACTGTCACTGCATTATTGATTAGCTCGCGAAATACTGAAGCTGTATTGATTGCAAATATTTAGGGATGAAAAGGGAAATGCTGTCCTCAAAGGTATTTGCAGTCCTCTCTCCATTAGAGAACTTTCTACCCTTGTATTTCTCCGGCTGTCTTGTACCTGTTATATGCTGCAGGCTGATGTGTGCATCTGAGGGTGCTGGAAAGATGGGCAAAAGAGCTGCCACCCTGCTGGGGCCGGCAGTCATCAAAAACCTGAATGAGGCAAACGAAGGAGAATGCCTACGTGAAGATTACTTGATTGCTTTTGTACACACATGCACTTCGACTGAAATTATTATGAAGCAAACCCCATTTCCTGTTTGCTATGTTTCCATTAATTTTTATTTAAAAATTATCTTAATGATCCAGACTATGGGGTCTGAAGCAGCTCTGCCTCCCTTGCCTATGATACCACATAACTGGCTGATATTCTAGTCCCATCAGACAACACAGCTGCTGAAATGCCAGTGCGTTCTGTCTCGATACTCGCAGGTTCTCCAGTTACAGGAACACTGTGCAGACAGGCTAAAACGCAAGACTCGACAGAAATCTTAACTTGTTGATCCATTCGGGTGATGGCTGAAAAGTGACTTCGCCAATGCAGAACAGTAAATTACACAACAAAACAATTCCCTGCAAATTCAGCAAGTTACTTCTCGCTGTCCCTTCTCCAGGAAGTCCTTGCTTAATCGGGATGTTGGCACATGCAGGTGATTTCTGACTGGTTAGCATACAGTTAGTTCTCTGCCTGGTACTTAAGCTGAAATCATTAACATGTGTCTTGTGTGTTACCTGATTGAAAGGCGAGTTCACGGGTTATTACTGCCCATTTTTTCTCTTTGCTCCTGCACTTCCCTGTTTCGATTACAAATCCCCCTCCAGGCACAAAGCAAGCTGGACACCTACAGTGCAGCTAAAGAGTTATTTGTTCCCTATGTGGACACTAATGAATGACTGCAGTGCTGCCCTGAGTGAGGGGGTCCCCACTATTAAAGTTTAATAGAAAGATCTGAGAAACTGGGGGCCAAGAGGAGGAGGAGGGGACCAGGGAGCTGTGAGTAAGTGCCTTTACTCTGTTCCTTTGCTTTAGTGGAGATTATACCATCCATTAGGACAGGAGCAACAGGAGAGAGGTCAGTTCCCTCTGTGTTCTCCTTTTGCTTCAGTCTAACTGAAGGCAAACTGTTGAAACTGCAAAAATATGTTGGTTCCTTTCCCCTGCAAAATCTCTAGTAAGCCTCAGGAATACAACCTGTCTCAAAAATGAGCTAATTCAGACTTCCTTTCACTTTTCTGATTTTTTTATCCTTTAATTTCCCTCCCACTCCTCTTTGTTCTCCTTTTTTTCTCCCTAGTCTGCCTCTTTTTTCTTTAGTCTCCATATTGTAATCCTCCTCTAACTCATAATTTGCAAGACTTGAAATTAGGATAGATATATTTAATTTGAGGGTTTGAAGGTGGTTGGGTTGGGGTTTTTTAATTATTCTTTAAATATTCCAGCACCCCCATGAATTCCTGTCTGTGCTAAATGATCATAAATTATCATAGAACAGTAGAAGTCCATCGTCCCTTATTTCAACCAAGGTAAGTATAAACCTCCTCAGTTTTTCTCTCTCCCACAGAATTGTAGGAGAGTAATACTGAGTTTTAGGTTTGCTTTTATTTTTTATCTAGGCCCCATTACTGTAACATCTGTCCATGTCTAGACTATTTGAAGAAAAGGGATTGATTATAAGAGAGAGAGAGAGAGAAAAATCCCCTAGTTTCTCTACACTGTGGATTACTGAGAATATTCTGAATATCTCTTACATAATATTTATAAGAAATAAGATGAATCTCTAGTATACCATTCTTTTTATAAGTCCAAGAAGGAGGTTTTTATTGCACATTCAGACCACCAGCATGTTTGGTATCCTGGGGTCCTGCAGGATTCTGCTTGCATTGCAAGGAACAGACAGGGAACAGTAATGGCAAAGGTTCCTTGCACCAGAGGTGTTTGAGAGAGTGCGAATTCTGCTGGGCATAACTGTAAATGTAGGAATTCAAGCTTGTTTTCATGCTGGGATATCAGAACCTACTCAATTTTAGGCAATAGTTACAGTATTAGAAACCCCCGCTAATATTTTGCTGGCTGGTTATACAAATAGCTGGAGAAATGTGATGGCTTCTCCATGGTTCTTTGGAACCCCAGTGCTATCTGTCATACAGAGCTCTTCTAGAAGTCAATACAAGAATACTTTGAGCCTGTAAATGCATCCTAAAAGGAGCACTGATACTCGAATTTTATTTATTATTTTATTATTTGAAACAGTCTGACTAAGAAAAGGCCTTCAGAAGTGGTGTTGCCAATACAACCTGTCAGCACAGGTTTCTTCAGATTTCTGCCTGGACAAACATGTCAGATTCCTGTTTGGAAATACCTGGACTGGATCCACAAAGCTTACTTGAGTTTTCCTTTCTCACTGCCTTTCCTTCAAACATTAGTGTTCTGGTTGAATTGTAGCACTTAGGTATAAACTTGACTAGTGTGATCACCTGCAAAATAACTGAGGCAGAAGTTTTCTGGTGAGACGTTCAAGGAGGTGTGCTTTCTTCAGCATTGCAAGGATACAAAATGTGTGTTCTTCTCATTTTTTAACAAACAGTGGATTTGAGTCTACTCTAAAAATTGTTCTTTTTTTTTCTGAAATTTAACCTACGTAACACTTTTATACCACACTAGTAATCTGATTGTACTTAACACATGCTTTCATATTGCTCTGAGTAGAGCTGCTTTCCTGAACTGAGACCCATGTTCAAAACTTAGATCTGAATCCTGGACTTCAGAAAATGCTAAAATAGTTGCTACTCCCTGAAACACAGCCTGGAAATTCCTGTGCTTTCCTGTGGGTTATGTAGAGACAATATTAAAGTTAAGTTGCATAAGACTCATTCTTATTTTGATAATATTCACTATTATTTTAAGAACTCTTGAGCATTCCTAGTGTGTGCAGTTCAAAAAACCTGCAAAGACAGGAAATCTCTCCCTTTCTTACCATGCTATTAAGAAGTTCTTGAGATAAATAAGTGATATATGAGAATCATCATTATTACTCTTCTCGGTGTTATAGTCTCACTTCTTCAGCCAATAAAATTTTCTTCTTTTTGCTTAAGATTGTGTGATTTTTTATTGGTTGTTTTTCTTCTTTAGTGTTGTGGTTTGGGGGTTTTGTGTGTGTGTGTGTGTGTGTGTCTGTGTCTGTGTGTCTGTGTGTCTGTGTGTGTTGGGAAACTATTGCACTCCTTTTTGTGTGTGTGTGTGTTGGGAAATGATTGCACTCCTTTCAGCAGTCACTTGGAGTGAACAGATTACAGGGAATGGCAATGCAAAATTCCCCTTACAGTATGTCAGGTGAGATCTGAAGGTTAATTCTGAATGTAGATCACCCTGTTTGGTTTGGGTTTTGGTTTTGGGGTTTTTTTTTCCCACAGTTGCAAACTATATTTCAAATTACTGATAATAGCAATGGCTGTTCTCTAGTTTTGTCACAAGTCACACTGAAATGACTTTTTCTCCCTCCTGAACGTGCAACTACATATTTCCTGATTCAGACCCAGGCATCGTATGCCGTTTCCTTTTGGTAAACATGGTTATGGACGTTGGGAATATCGTTGACTTTTAGTTTACCCAACAGTCTGAAATTAGCAATACCCCAAGATTCTTGGATTTTCTTACCTAGCCATCTTTTTTGTGACTTGCATTACAAGAGAAGACAGAGCTAAGTGAACTAAATAGCTCAGTAAAATGCTATTGTTTAGTCTTGTTCTTTACTTGTAAGGGAGGTGATCTTATTTGGTGTGATTTCTTTTCAGTTATAACACTTTTATGATTTTACTTACAGACCCAAGAATAGAAGTGTTTAGTTAATAAAGTCTTTAAAAAAATATGGAAGACACCTTTGTATCTGAAAAGCAGCAAGTCTGTGTACAAATAACTTTAAAAAAACACCACTAAATGCATTTTATTTGAAGAATGAAAGGACAGAAATCTTGCAATTGGTCAAGAAAGAACTGTCAATACCTGCTTCTTCCAACCTTTTCAATCCTTTTTCAGGAATAATGCTTTCCATGGTTTGATGCTTGCAGCTTCATGAAGAAAATCTTTTGTCATGGAAATCTTAGTCTCTGCTTGTAATAATTCTAATAGCAATGTTGAATTATATTAGCCGTCCACTTACCTTAATGTCCTAGTCCTTGTAAGGACTAGAATCATATGTTTCCAAGGAAAACACAAGAAATCTTTGGATTGTAGGCTGTGCATTAAGAGAGTTCTGTTACAAAGTAAGCAATCAGAAATATATTTGAGCAGAAACTGAGTAGCTGTTCCAAAACTTTTAGTGGCTAGGCTATGAATTTTTATAGTTTGGGCTGAGTTGTAATTTGAGAATGGACAAATAGTTGACCAAAAATTACACAGGTGAATAAATAAAGTTGGCACATGTGCTTTTTGAGGGAAAATGGTCCTTTCCTCTGTGAAATTGTAGAAATACAGTAGTTAATGAGTAATTCTGCTATACAAGTGGAAAGGTTCTTTTATTTCTGCTATATCCTGTTGAATTGATTTGAGGAATAGTTCTGGGTGAATAACTGGATTTATTTTTCTAAGCAGTAGATGAATATATGGTATGTTTATAAATCTCATAAACAATACCTGATTCAGCCTCTGCCCTGTAGGAACTTTCTCTGACATTCAAGAAACAAAGCCTATACCTGTACAAGGTCATAGATGTCATAGCAATGTCATAGTTCAGTGATCTAAATAGTACAATAAAATAATAAGACATTAAATATTATAAAATATGAAATAATTCAAATTACATAGTATGATGTTTTCATATATTAATATGTGCCATATTATTATAAATTTATTTTGTATTAAAATATAAAACAAATTCTAACCCATAATTAGTGAATGTAATAATGATATTTAAATTATATACACTAGAGAGTGCAAAAAATTAATCAACTGTAGATATGATCCACAAGAAAATGTGTATCAAGGAACAGAGCTGTCCAGGAATAAAGAACAATACACTAATATGGAGGAGGATTCATCTGAAGTAGCAGCCCTTTCTCATTTCTGAATGCCTTAAACACTACTTGGCCCATTCCTTTCGACCAAAGATACAGTCAGAAACCTTCTCCTAAGGGTAGATAGTGGATCTTTTCTGTTTGCAGAGCAGTGATAATGTTGCTGTCTGGTACAATGGCTCACTGGTTAGTGCTTCGACAGTCAGCCAAAGTCATCCATGCTCAGATCTGTTGCTCATCTGTGGGTTTCAAGTGTGAAGGGGTAACATTCACTTTTGTGTATGTTCTTTTTATTTTTTACCTTGCAAGATTTTAAACAAAAGACTCCAAGATTCAATGTGGAACACTGCTGAGAAGAGAGGTGTGAAGTGATGCTGTAGCCTCACCTGCAGCACTCTTCTCACTGTCCCAGTGCATTGAGTAGGCAGCCTTGGATGCCTAATGCCAGGTCCTTTGCTCCCCTCAAACACCTCAGAGTTAGAGTCTGTGCTCAGTATCAACACGGCAAAGACCTTTTAGAGATCTCGCCTCTAGACACAAAATTTGAAAATAGTCTACACGTTTCTTAAAATTCATGTGAATATTCATGTGTATAAAGCAAAACAATTCAGGACCCAAAATCTACACCCAGACTACTGGTGTATGGGTTAGGCCTTTGGTCAGACTGCAGTCTTGCTACTTCCACTAAATATCAACTTGCTTGTGCATAAAATCACAGGACTGTTTGCTTGTCATCCTATACAGATAAAACAGAAGTGGTCCAGACTGTGAGCTGGTTCTTCAGACTCTGTGAATAGCAGAGGTCTGGGTAGAAAAATATGCAGCAGTGGCCACAATGTTACAAAAATAAATCTTTAAAATAATTATTTTAATTACTATTGATGCCTTGCATATCTTGTCTTTTTCCACCATGTTTTAAAATATGTTGGTCAGTAAGATACCAACAATACGCAATAAAAGAAAATAGAGCGGTACTGAGATAATGTTGGCATTTATGTAGGTCTTTTCAAAGCATGGTCAGCCTAAAATTAATCACTGGACTGAGGAATGATGTCAGACACTGTTTAAGAGCAAAGTATTGTACAAAATATGAGGCTCCCTGGTATCAGGAGTGGACTGGGAGTTAGTACTTGTCCTTTTGACATGGGTGCCGTGTGTCTGCTCGACTCTAAAGGGTTTATAGTGGGCAGAAGAGCCACCAGGCAAATCTTCGGGAGACACAGGGACAACATGAGGCAACTGCTATTGTAAGACTTCAGAGAGATTCAAACAGTATTGGTATGTGAAAGGGGAAACGTTTGCTCAGGTTCGGATGTGAAACTTTGTACCTGCAGAGCTGAAGATATAGATTTACGGTAAGGTAATTTGGGAAGCAGATTTTGATAAAATGATAATAAGAGTGTTAGCTTTTCTGCACGTCTGTTTTCAGTCGCTCAGAGCGGTAAATATACTTTATCCACACATATGCAGAGGGCTGCTGCCTGTTTTAGACAGTCTAACTGCTCCCTGTAGTTGCCTAAAATTACCTTTTAAATATATCGGTAGGGCGATTTTGCCCTGATATTTGGAAATTACATTTTGGCTTGTCTGTGTAACGCATTAATTAGCAGCAGCCAAGAAGAAAGAGTTTTAACTTAGGCTCGCGAATTTATTTCTAAAAAACAAAAAGAGCACTGCTGTGAGCAATGATTTTGGGAATTAGTCTTTAATATTGGCCAGGCGAAGAAAAGTCGCCGTTCCGATTGCTTTCTCAGCCCTCCTCTAGCACGCCGCAAGGCTCCCGGCTTGGGAGCTCGGCTTCCCTGGGTCCGGGGTGGCCGCCGGTCGCCAGGACAGGGGCGAGGACCGGAGAGGGAGCAGTGGTGCAGTACATGGGCAATAGGGCGGAGACACTTGCCGCAACAGTCTCTGTGGCGCAATCGGTTAGCGCGTTCGGCTGTTAACCGAAAGGTTGGTGGTTCGAGCCCACCCAGGGACGGGTTTCCCTTTTGTCCCGGCGCCGCCTCCGGCCGTCGTTTTGTGCGTGCGCGCCCGGGGAGGATGTGCGATTAGCGCCGGGGCCCTGCAGGCGCCGCGTGTTGCCGGGCAGGGGCCCCCGGCGGGGACCGAGGCGGGGCCCCTCCCGCCCGCCCTCAGCCTCGGCACGGAGCTGCTTCCCAGCGCCTGCAGGGCCCGACAGCCGTGCCCCTCCGCTGCCGGCCGAGGGGTGCGGGACAGGCGAGACCCACGGACTCGGCCCCGAGGCTGGCGGGGAGCCGAGTGCCCGGGGGTTTGTGCACCTCGGAGCGGGAGGTGCGAAGGAAGGTCCCGCGTTCGAGCTGCACAGAGATAATTAGCGATGCTGCCGGGCGATGGCGGTTTGCTCGGGGAGGCGTTCACGGTGCTCCAGCACTCGAGCGTTCGCCAGCGGACAGCATGGGTGGGAGCCGAGGCTCGGGGACAAACGCCGCTCGCGAGGAGGATTATTGCGATTACTGCCGAGGACGGCTATCGCCGCTATCTCTGGCGCTCCGTCTTGTTACCAGGCAGCTCGGCGGCCGAGTCTCTCCCCGGCGGACGGAGCCCCCGCAGCTGGGAGGAAGCGGGGCGGGGGTCCGGGACTCCGGCGACAGAGCCGCTGTGAGGCCCCGCCGTGTCCCCGGGGCTCGGCGGGAGGGACCGGGACACCACAGTGCCCCGCGGGTCCCTCTCCGCCCGAGGCGGGACGTGTTCCAGGCCACCTCCCGGCTGGCAGGAGGCGCGGCCGCTCCGGGCTCGCCCTGACCGCACGAAGCTGCTTTGCATAAATGAATGTTAAAAGCAATTACGCTGGGAGCTTCGCCTAAACGTGTCAATTAGAAGTTGGCACCTTCGCCGTATCCCGAGTCCGAGAGCCGATTCCAGCGAGCGCTCCGTCGCGTGAAATCGGCTGCCTTCCAGCCCGACCTTTGCCAACTCTGCAAGGATCTATTTACAGTTTATAGAAAACAGGATCCGTATTAAAAATGTCCCTTCCCCAGCGAAGTTGTATTTCACAGACCTTTCTGTTCAACCCCCCTGGTTTGAATAAGGGATACAGCCCTCTTAAAGGTCAGGCTGTGCCATTGATTTACCATCGATGACAAGATACGGCCCTCGCTAGCCATGATACCGGAAAAAAGACATGTATTTAGAAACATCGAAGAATCTTTTGAAAGTAGTAAACTCTAAATCGTTGATGTGATGGCATTTTTTTCCTCTGCCATCCGTATCTTTCTCATTTCGGTAAAACATTTTGAAAAACTGGCAGCCGTGTGCTGAGCATCAGGGGAGGTGCAGCTCGCTGCAGGACCCACCTATCACTGTTAGCTACACTTAACACGTAAATATTTCTTGCTGATCGGGAGAATTTTATTTTAACTTAAGTGATTCGGTTATATACCCTTTCTCGAGATTTCCACTGTTTGCAATGCAGGATTAATTCAGCCCGGTGGCACTGCATCTGCTGCAGCCAGCAAAGCCTCACAGTGGATGAAATCTAAAAATCTGCAGTTGCCTGTGCTTGGACCGCCGCGCTATCAGGCAAGCATCAAGAGCTTAGAGGAGCCAACACCAACAAAAAATTGATCCTGTCAGTCTGAGCAGCAATCGCTGGAAAAGCAGTAACAATTTAGGCAGTAAAATGTATCCAACTGATAGTTCATGAAGAAGTACAGGCGGTTGTGCATCCATAAAGCAAGTCTTGCTTTCCTTAGCAAGTCACAGATGCGTTTTATAGGGATGGTTATTGCTGGCCAGGAGGTTTGTTAACGCTCCTTGCAGTTGCTGCGCGTCAGTGTTAAAAGTGCACCAACAAAGCTGTTAAAATAGGTGCGGACTGTGAACCTCCGCACCGCGTTCCTGCCACACGTGTGCAAGAGGAGGTTCTTCTAAGGCACATCATGGGCTCGGTAATACAAAGCGACGTTTAGGCAGTGCTTGATAAACTCATTTTGTAGGAGTGGAAAGCTCGTGCATGGGAAGTGCCTCATCCCATCTAGTCACTAATTACAATTAAGGTGGTGGTGAACGGGAAACCTGTTACAATTTTGGGACTAGATAGGGAATCGAAGCTTTCTTTGTATGGAGTAAAATTTTTTAGAGGTCAGTGAAGCTTTCAGTTCTCAGCCATGAAAAAAGATTCTCGTAGCTGTATAATGTACCCAGACAAACCAGCAGGTTCCTGCCTTAATCCATTTATCTATATGCAGTCTAGGACAAACGCTGTTTCAAGTGTAATGGAGGACTGCATCATCTGATGCTTTGGGGAAAAAGACTTGGCATATTCAAAGTGACCTCCTAACAAACACCAAGATACATTCCGGAGTAAGTATTTCCAACCGATATTACAAACGAATTTCTAAGGTAACTGGGGAAGACTCGCCGTCGAGATGTTGGAGAGAACCCAGAACCAGCTGTCCGCCGGTTGTCTCAACGTGGCAACACCAACGCCTGGATGAACCACAGCAGCCCGCAACGCTCCGCGGCTCTTTGTTCACGCAGCGATGGGACGGGGACGCGGGGCTGGGGACAGAGGGTACAGCTCTGCCGCGTCCCACGGCGAGGCAGAGCCCGGGGGCTCCGCCGCCGGCCGCCCGTGGCCCGTCCTCGCAGGACGGGGTTTGTGGGAGCCTGGCGCTCCCCGCGGATGCGGGACCCCTCCCCGCCGCGTCCAGCGGAGCCCTGGGGGATGGGGATGGCCCAGCTGCCCGCACTGCTGGCGCCCCTGGCCCGAGCCGACCCCCGCCGCTGCTCGGGACACTCACGCACACGGGGACAAAAGAATACTCTTCCCCCGCCTCGGAAAGCCCCAGGGAAGAGGTGGGCTGTGCGTGGGAGCCGGGCGGATCCGCGCCGCCCCCTCCCTTCGCTGGGGCTTCCCGCTGTCTCCTGCCAGCGGGCGGGGCCGCGCGGAGCCGGGACCCCCCCGCGGCCCCGCCGCCCCCCGGCCCCGCCCCGCAGCTGCTCAGGGGCCGCCCGGGAGGGGCGCGGGGCCCACGGGGCAGTCTAAGTGCGGGGCGCGGGCCCTGCCGCTCCCGCGGTGCCCTGGCCGAGCCTCCTTCGGGCCGGCCGGCGGCTCCGCGGCTGTCCCGCTGTGCCCGGCTGCGAGCGGCGGTGCGGGAGCCGCGTCCGGCCGGAGCCGGGTCCGGAGCGCTGCGCGGTGTCCGGACTGGGAGCGAGGCGGCTGTGAAGCAACCCTCTTTGAACTTTGTCCAATATTTAATGACTTGGGAGGCAGATAAGATGGGGAATAAAATATTCATGGTCTCAATAAAGACGGGGGCCCGGAGTACTGGAAAGATGAAAAACTGTAGAGCGCGCAGGAAGGGTGCAGAAAACAGCCATCTTGAATATTTTAATCTCTGGCAAGTGTTTCTTTGGAACAAAATGGATGTTGGAGGGAAACAGCATAGTTAACATTACTGTAGCCTTCCGTTTCTAACACCAGCCCTCTCGCAGAATTCAGCTGGCGCGAAGCAGTGAGACTGGAAGGAACGCCACAGCCTTTCATCTACCTACAATGGCAATAAATAATCATAATCTAAATACTGTGGTCTGGAAATTTAGTACCTCTCTAAGTGATGGTGCTTTTTTAACCCAGGATTTATATCGATTATTTTGCATCGACATAAGTCACATGTAATGCTTCAAAAACACTCTTAGAGCTCATGCAACATAAACAATTGGTTTGTGTTCACCCAGAACACATTGGTAGAATTTTTATTTTTAAAGATACTGAACATTGTTACCATCACCAGAGTCAAAGCAGGTATTCCTACCGATTACTCTGGAAATTGGATCAGGCCCTGGGTTCATTGTTTGTTGTGAATTCGTGATATGAACCAATTATTCTAAGGATTCATTGTTTGGCCATAAAAATCACTCTAGGCTGAAATTAGGCTTAGAAAGTCCCCAGGATTTTTTCCACTTCTACTAAAATGGCTTAACAGCTGTCTTTATTTTTTCTTTCCCCCCCTCATTCAAACTGATGGTGAAAACAAATACAACATGCTGATTTCAGATGCTTTTTGTTTTTGTATAACTGCAAAATAGCTTCCCCCCCTGTTTTTTTTCTACCTCCCTCCCCTCCACCCCCCCCCTTCCCAAGAATTCTAAGGCCGTTTATGCTGCTTAGGTTTTCACAATTTTTTTTTTTTCTTTTTTTTTACAGAGGAACAACCGACTAAAGTGGGGGATGTGGTGAGAGCAGAGACAATAAGTCAGTGGTTCAGATACACAGGCTCAGAAAGGCTCCTTCCCCGGGATTATTTATTTATATCTTTCCTCGTTGCTGTTTGCTTACTTTGGACCTTTTCCTTCACAGATAAGCTCAGCAGAAACAACACACTTAAAAACCAAAGACGGATGAAAAAATATAATTCAGGGATGGCTGGAGAGCATTGTCTGAAGATTAAAGAATAGGCTTTCAAGGCAGGACTGCTTGATTTTATTCACTTAGTGATTTCTTTAATGTCAATTTGGGCAGCAGTTCTATCCTAATTGTTACGGATAAGGCTTCTCTTGAGAACTGTATTCTTCTTCTTAAAGTTCATAATTTTTCAAGGAAATTTTGAGATACTGCATATGCAGATGCAGTTCATCATTATTTCAGCACCTTGCTACAGCTTTACTTTCTGTATCTGAACATTTTCCCTTTAATTTCTCAGTGCTATACTCTCCCCCGCGGATTGATACATGAAAATATATTTAGCATCTGTTCCATAGGCATCCTGATGTTTGTACAGCATTTCATGAGACTATTTGGATCAAAAGGCACTATGAAATCAAGCAGCTTCCTGGTTTTTTTTTTACAATTGGAGCACACAGCAATCTTCAAAGAATTTGTGAAGAGGAGGGTGAGCAAAATTACTAAAATGCAAGTGACAAGCTTCATCAAAGGCTAAAGCTACAAACTTGTGTTTGTGAGAAAAAAACGCACAGAGTAGAAACAATAACCTAGAAAAGCAGGCACTGGCTGCTTAAAGGCCAGGTCTTGGTCTAAAAATGAAAGTAACACTCAGCTCAAATTGTTAGTGTTATCTAAGAAAGAAGAAGATTTCAACTAGATTGAAAATTGCTGGAGGCTGCTATGGGGCCCAGAGAGAAAAACTGTGTCACATTTGCTGAAAGGAACTGCATTTAAATGTTATGAAAATCTGATGTATGTGGGAAAGGTATGTAGGGTTTCCGGGAGGAAACGGTGCGAAGGACCAAGGAGTTAGAACACTGTGTTTTGTCCCTTAGATGTGAAAGATGAAGATATTTTGTAGAAATAAATAGAAGAAATTATTTTCAAATTAAAAATCAATAAATTATAAATTAATTAAAATTATTTTTTAGTATGACTCAAAATATTTATTTTGCCCCAAAGAAATGCATTAACATGAAGAGAAATAACAGTATAGTATTTTTCCCATAAAGAATAAAGCTTTGATTCATAGACTCCATGTGCCCTAATGTACTTATAGCATTGTTACATGAGATGGGCTCAGACTATCTGTTAAGTATTACATTCCTTTGTCATCATCACAGCTTTGGTGGCAAAACCTGAGAGATAAATTCATAGTTAAACAGGTAGGGAAAAGTGTCAGAATATTTGTATCTACACCTTCTGGAAGGGCAAGGAGTATCTGGGCATTTCCAAATAACTGAGGCCAAGAGACTGGTGATTTTACAATTTACTCTGAATGGACAGGAAATTCTGGTTATTTTATTATCTTGTTGGGTCACTGGCGCATCACTTTCTGCAAATAACTCTTAAGTACTTTCTAGAGTAGTGCATATATTTGTAAGGAATAATTGGTTTCAAAAGCTGGATGCTGTTTGCAAATATACCTGCTTAAAAGTCAATGCAGCTAAATCCCTTTTACTGTTTAAAAATGATTGTAAAGCTATGCAGTAAAATGGCAGAACTAGAGTGATAATTTCTGGTCTCCTTTTCACTTTACAGGTTCCCTGCAAATATTCCTTGTTTTCTCAAACAGTTGTGTTCTTCAGATCACTTCTCTAAATACTTCTCCTGTGGCTGGATTGAGAATAGGCAGTGACAAGGGGCAGCTGTTCAAAATTCAGATATTCAGTTTTAAGTGAGGACATACTTGGACCTTTTTTCCTTGGTAGATATAAATATTCTGAAACTCAAAAATTAGCTTTGCAGATACTCTCCATAATTTGCTTAGCCTTAGCAGAGTGGAAGTGATTCAGAAAAGGTCTGTGCCATGGCACACACTGTGCTTGGGTACTGTTGGGCCTCACAGAGTTGCCAGCCGTGAGGTACTTCCAGTGAGATAAAACTTGTAATTAATGATGTGCAAAGTTCTGAGTTTAGACAAATATTTGCAAAAATGTTTTATTCGTTTGCCTTTAGTATGTAGTAAATGCATTCTAGGTTTGACCAGGTCTAACTTAAAGTGAGGAAAGAAAAAAAAAAGGACTTCTCGTTCATTTTCCTTTGGGCACCGCAGGTCTGCTCAAACAGAAGGTGGAGCTTCCCCAGGGCCAGCAGCTGTGACTGTCCTTGACTCCTCTCATCGAATCGTTTGCTCACAGCTTGTAACTTTTTCCGTTATGCCATGTTGTTCAGAGCTTAAAACCCAAGGATCTTCTGTATGCCTAACCTAACTATTCCCCTTGTTTCAGTCCTAAGATCCAGCACTCGCTTTTACTGCTGTCACAGACTTTTAAAATCACAGATATGCTGGCTGGAAAGGTAATAATTAGGAGTTTATTGTTGAAGGAAGATAAGATTATGTGCAGTAAAGATTTATTATTAGAAAATGAATAGCCTCATTTTCAAGATTTAAGAGACTTGTACAAATTACCTGCTGGATGGTTTTTTAGCTTCCAGTCCATATTAGTGCTGAAAAAACTGTTTGGGGCCTATTGCCCAGCTTTTGGAAAGTATTCTTGTAGTGGAAAAAAATTGTAAGGGATTTGGAAATAAGGACTCATCTGGCTAGTAGATGTTCATAAAAATCTTAATGACTTCAGCAGCCTGAGGCTGTCGGGGCTGGGCTGGGCTTGGATGGAAACTACTGGACTGGGTTACTGGAAGATTCTCTCCCTGCATGTATGGTGGTGATAAGGAAGGGCTGGGAAAAAGGCTTTGAAATCTTTGAGTGTATCTGTGGCTGGGCTGACACTGCCTCTTTAAAAAAATGATTCTGTATTATAAATTGCATTTAAAAATATAGTAGCTGTAATGCATAAGACAGTTTGGAAACTTGTGCATAAAACTCTTTGGGTTTTCCTACAAAGGCACTTTACAGTTTTATATATGTCATTTTCTTTAGTTTACAGCTTTGTGTAAGGAGTATATTCCTCTGAACTGAAAGTGTTTTCAATTTAGTTTGTGTTGCTTTGGAGGGCTTTTCAAGCTAAAATCACAATGTATTTGACTTAAAATGGTGACACTGTTATATATGGAAAGCTGCTTTACAGCATTTCTAGAGGCTTTTACATACTTCAGTAATTTTACTGTTACTCAGACATCTGTGTGCTTTTAACTCAAAGGCAATGCTGTTGATCTCAGGGGTAACTTGACTTTGATGGTAACATGCAGGGGAGAAATCTAATTTATGGTCAGTTTGGCAGTTGGCTTGAAAAGTGAAATGATACAAAATCAATATTGGTTTAAAAAAGCCCCCCAAAAAATGCACCTTCCTGTTCAGTTCTAGGCTAGGCTATGTGTACTGAGCACATGGTACTACAGCTGGGCCACTGGGTGCTATTGGCAATTGGGTATTATCTCTGAAATCCATGCTGATTTTCACGGAACTTATTTAAATCTGCTTCTCTGTAAGAAAATATAGGGGATGTTGTCTTGGTCTCAGAGGGCTGAATGGGATGGCCCTGAAGGTGAGGACTACTGTGATGCTGCTGCTAAGACCAAAAGGTGTATTTTAGAAAAACTCAGAAGATTGTCATTCTTCCGAAATAAAATTCTCCAGTGACTCAGCCATGAGGCTCCAGTACAGTGCAGCAGTCTGCTGCTCTGCCAGCCTCTGGGGCATTCCTCTGCCTGCAAACTGGAATCACTGATGCTGAGTGCCAGCACCAGGCTGTGAAGCTGTGTGTGTCCTGAGAAGAACTGCAAGGTGAGCTGCTGTGGCATGAAGTGATGCTCTGGCATGGATGAGACCAGCAAAGCAGGACATTCTGTGTTACCCCTACCTCTTGGAAGCTACAGGGCTGATGAACATGCCACCAAATAAAACTTTTTTCTTTAACTATTATTTAGTTGTGTATTGAACATCTCTCTCCCTGAATTTGATATGATTCCTCTTGCAGACAAGCAGATTTTGGCTGTGGCATTACTGAACTGCAGAGGAACAACAGATTTTTGCAACAACACAGTCCACTTATTACAGTGGTCACAGTCATCTCTAAGGGATTATTTCCAGAGTTCAGTATTTGGGACACTCTGCTGATCTAGTTCGTGAATCAAAGTGTTCTCAAACTTTCTGGATTATGGACTGAAGTATTGTCTGCAGGTGGCAGCTGGGGCTGTGAAGTCTGCCATTGCTCCCACAGAGCCCCGGGGCATTTGCTGAAGATCCAGCCCCACCAGCCCAGGTAGTCACAGCTTACAGAGGCAGAAGCTGTCCTGCCCCAGGCCCTCAGTACCCTCGGCTGAAGAGTACAAAGGAGAAAGAAACTTATTTGCTTTTGTGGTCCTTGTGCAGTCAGTGGCAAACTCATGATGTTCATATGGGGGAACATGAAAGCAATCCCCCCTTTCCTCTCTGTGATCCCTTCTCCTTCCTCCACTGCGTGTTTGGAGCAGTTTGTCTGATGAAGTTCAGGTGCTGCAAGCATCCATCCATCCATCCATCCATCCATCCATCCATCCATCCATCCATCCATCCATCCATCCTGCTGCTCCTGCAGCTGGCTGCGCCACTGGCTCAGCTCCTCTGGAGCAGCAGTTCCTGTCAGGCAGCAGCATGAGTGCTGTCTGTGCAAGATGAATTTTCTCACTCATGTTTTCTCTCCTTCTCTCTTAATTTTCCCTTGATCTCTCTGCTGGATTTTTTTCTTCCGAGGACCCTCCCTTTGATTACTCTCCTATCTCCCCCTGTCCCCTTTTCCTTCTTTCTTTCATTTTTCTCATTTCGTGTATTCTCCCTTCACTTATTTTTCTCTCTATTATCTTTCCTGTCCTCCTCTGCATTCTTTCAATCCCAGCAGGGCTCGCGCATACAAATTGACCCCCTCCCAGCCAGTAATGTGATCGAAGCTCTTTGTGGCTCCTACTATCTCTATGGTAACTATCAGGGGGGTCTTGAGGGTGGTGGTAGACCCAATGCATCAGCCCACGTACTGTTGTTCTTGCCAGCATTACGTACTGACCACATGGGCCTGACTGCTCATTTACAACTGCTTCTTATTTAAAAAAAATGATACCCTAAAGTGCTTAAATGGGGAAAACAGAGCAGGCTTGAGCACAAATCATTGTGGAGTTCTCTGGGTTTATGAGCTTATGTGTTCAGAGTTGCTTTACTTGGCAGATCCGCTGTTGTTTTCTAAGCGTTGTTTTCTAGTCATTGTGGAGTGGCATGTTGGTTGTTTCGTGGACTCTGGAAACTACAGTTACGCTGGAAAAATGAATATCTGCATTGCATGGGTGGCCAGTGGTGCTGCAGTGGTGGTGGTCGTAATCACCAGCACAGACTAAGAAAATATGTACGAGCGATTTGCATGTCATGAATGTTGTGAGCTCTTGCTTTGCCCAGTGCCAGCCAGTACTGAATACCCCCAGTCCCTGGGATTTGTGCAAGTATCTGATAGGAGTATTGACTGAAAAACTTATGGTGTGACAGAAGAAATGGACTTTGGCACTAAGGTTTTCCTCTAATAGCCAGGGATGCCAGTGGAAATGCTGAGAACCAGGAATACAATGAAACCTAAGGCTGTGGTAATTATTTTTCAGTACAGACAACATTAAAATTACAATTCCTGTCATGGCTGTGCTCCAAATACTGTTCTGTTAAATTCTTCAAAACCGCTGTGATTTTTATGTTGCCCTCCAAATGTGTATATATTTGTGTCCAAAAAATTGATTCAACTTGTCATACCTGTTAATTCTATTAGTCACATTAGCTTATAGGGAGCAATACATAAAATCTATGACAACTTAAAAAAAAATTACCTGTTTTTTTAAATAAATGTTTTTATTTCTTATATAGCTCTATAAATATGTCTGAATTTTAAAAAAAGCCAACTAGCCGTGTTAATATCCTGAC